>NC_136068.1:1691786337-1692986337 GCF_964261635.1 Lissotriton helveticus | reverse complement strand
CCATAGGAAATCTGCAACATGCTATTTGCAATAACTTTGGCACCGGTTGACGAATCTTCGCAACATTTTCAAAACTTATGGCCATCTCTGGTCCTCTCCTATCCTGAAAGTCTCGGGGTGATTTGTCAAGCAGGGGCCGAGATAAAAGGGGGTCTCAAAATGTGTTTTCCCCATGCAATTTTCCATAGGAACCTTTAATTGCAGCTACAGCCCGAACTGTGGAACGGAATTACACCAAATTTGGCAAAGAGGTAGTCCTTGGTTCACATTTGTGCCTTATGGTTAAATGGTGTAAATCTGTTCAGTAGTTTTTTAGATATTAAAGGAAAAAAATACATATATATCTGGATGGAGCCTAATGACACATCTCACCGTGAGATCTGATTGGCTATCCGCACTTCATCCAAGTAGTGTTGGCAGCCATCTTGGGACCAATGTACATGATAGCACCTCATTAAAAAGCATTGCATTTAATAGAAGGTTTTAAGACTTTAGTTATATTATAAATCATTTGTTGATGGTACCATACTCAATTTAGGAATTGTGGTGTGTTCTAAGGAGGTTTTACCATGTGAAAAAGCCTTCTGCTGGGATATCATGAATCATGTTTGAGAGAAAACTATTTTCTCAGGCTTTTCCCACAGAGGTTTGGAAGGTGATCTATAAGCTAAACTGAGAACATATTTTCTGTAAATTCACATTATCTTTCTCAGTCATGTGAGAATGAAGTCTGACATTCTCAGTAAAACATGTACATCCAACATGGGCAGAGACTGTCAGTTGATTCCTTTGTGTTCTACTGCAGCTTCCCAGAGTCTTCTAAAGAACAACTAGAGTGCTAACAGCCTTACTTATGACAAAAGTATAGAACACCTGAAGTTATCTTGATTGGAATGAAGTGGTAACTCTTAAAATATTTGAGTTAAAAAGGAACAAAACGAGGGGGTTCATTTTGCCATAGAAAGTATGATTAGTGCTGCAAAAAGAAAAATTAGGGCACATATTGAGTGACTTCTCAAATCCTTTTCTATTTCATTAAAATAAATTCTGACATGCAGACTGAAACATGTACTTTCAATACCAGCAGCAGACTTCCCTGGTGAGCAGTAGCTTTACTACAGTGATCTAATGAGCAACTAGAGTGCTAAAATTCAGAATTTATGGCAAATATGTGACACATCTGAATGCCCTCTTGATGGAACCAAAGTAAAAAAGCATTGAAAATGCAATAGGTCTCGCCCTTGTTTAAGTTAAAACAATTCTGTTTGTAATTAGGTGGCTTTTTAGCTTTGCTTTTATTAGTGTTTTTCAAACTTTCATGTACATAACATGCATATGTATGCATATATGTATATGTATATGTATGCATGCATTTATATAGATATGATGATTATATATATGTTTATATATGTATGTATATATATATACACATACATATAAATAAATACATATATATATGTGCACATGTAAGCCTGTAGAGAGAGGTAGAGAGGCTAGAGGTGTAGAGGTAGAGAAGTAGAGGTAGAGAGTAGCAGAGAGAGAGGTAGAGAGAGGTTGAGAGGTAGAGAGTAGAGAGTGAGTAATAGAGAGTAGAGAGTGAGTAGTAGAGAGTAGTAAGAGTAGTAGAGAAAGTAGCAGAGTGAGTAGTAGAGAGTAGTGGAGTGAGTAGTAGAGAGTGCGTAGTAGAGAGTAGTAGTGAGTGAGTAGTAGAGAGTGATTAATAGAAAGTAGTAGAGAGTGAGTAGTAGAGTGAGTAGTAGAGAGTAGTAGAGAGTGAGTAGTAGAGAGTAGTAGAGAGTGAGTAGCAGAGAGAGAGAGTAGTAGAGAGTAGTAGAGAGTGAGTAGTTGAGTGAGTAGTAGAGAGTAGTAGAGAGTAGTAGAGAGTGAGTAGTAGAGAGTAGCAGAGAGTGAGTAGCAGTGTGAGTAGTAGAGAGTGAGTAGTAGAGAGTAGTAGAGAGAGAGAGTAGTAGAGAGTGAGTAGTAGAGAGTGAGTATTAGAGAGTAAGTAGTAGAGTGTAGTAGAGAGTGAGTAGTAGAGAGTATGTAGTAGAGAGAAAGTAGTAGAGTAGCAGAGAGTGAGTAGCAGAGAGTGAGTAGTAGAGAGTAGTGGAGTAGTAGAGGGGGAGTAGTAGAGAGTAGTAGATCATGAGTAGTAGAGTGAGTAGTAGAGAGTAGTTGAGAGTGAGTAGTAGAGTGAGTAGTAGAGAGTAGTAGAGAGCGAGTAGTAGAGAGCAAGTAGGAGAGAGTGTGTAGTAGAGAGTGAGTAGCAGAGAGTAGTAGAGAGAGAGTAGTAGAGGGTGAGTAGTAGAGAATAGTAGAGTAGTAGAGAGTGAGTAGTAGAGTGAGTAGTAGAGAGTAGTAGAGAGCGAGTAGTAGAGAGTGAGTAGTGGAGAGTGAGTAGTAGAGAATAGTAGAGAGCGAGTAGTAGAGAGTGAGTAGTAGAGAGTGAGTAGTACAGAGTAGTAGGGAGTGAGTAGTGGAGTGAGAGTGAGTAGTAGAGAGCAGTAGAGTGAGTAGTAGAGAGTGAGTAGTAGAGAGTGAGTAGTAGTGAGTAGAAGAGAGTGAGTAGTAGAGAGTGAGTGGTAGAGAGTTGTAGAGAGTAGTAGAGTGAGTAGTAGAGAGTAGTAGAGAGTAACTAGTAGAGAGAGTAGTAGGGAGTAGTAGAGTAGTAGAGGATGAGTAGTATAGAGTGAGTAGTAGAAAGAGTAGTAGATAGAGTATTAGAGAGTAGTAGAGTAGTAGAGAGTGAGTAGTAGAGAGTAGTAGAGAGCGAGTAGTAGTGAGCGAGCAGTGGAGAGTGAAAAGTAGAGAGTAGTAGAGAGTGAGTAGTAGAGAGTGAGTAGTAGAGAGTGAATAGTAGAGAGTGAATAGTAGAGAGTGAGAGTAGTAGTGAGTGAGTAGTGGAGAGTAGTAGAGTGAGTAGTAGAGTGAGAAGTAGAGATTGAGTAGTAGAGAGTGAGTAGTAGAGAGAGAGTAGTAGAAAGTAGTAGAGAGTGAGTAGTAGAGTAGTAGAGAGTGAGTGGTAGAGAGTAGTAGCGAGGGAGAAGTAGAGAGTGTGTAGTAGAGAGTGAATAGCAGAGAGTACTGTAGAGAGAGTAGTAGAGAGTGAGTAGTAGAGAGTAGTAAAGTAGTAGAGAGTGAGTAGTAGAGTGAGTAGTAGAGAATGAGTAGTAGAGAGTAGTAGTAGAGAGTAGTAGAGAGTAAGTACTAGAACGTAAGTAGTAGAGAAGTAGCGAGTGAGTAGTAGAGAATGAGTAGTAGAGAGAGAGTAGTAGAGAGTGAATAGTAGAGAGTTAGTAGATAGATAGTAGTAGAGAGTAGTAGTAGAGAGTGAGTAGTAGAGAGTAATATAGAAGATAGAGAGGTAGGTAACGAGTAGTAGAGAGTGAATAGTAGAGAGTAGTAGAGTAGTAGAGAGTGAGTAGTTGAGAGTGAGTAGTAGAGAGAGAGTAGTAGAGAGTGAGTAGTAGAGTAGTAGAGAGTAGTCAGTCAGTGCCAGTCAGTGTCAGTCAGTCAGTGTCAGTCAGTCAGTGTCAGTCAGTGTCAGTAAGTGTCAGTCAGTGTCAGTCAGTCAGTGTCAGTCAGTGTCAGTCAATCAGTGTCAGTCAGTGTCAGTCAGTCAGTGTCAGTCAATCAGTGTCAGTCAGTGTCAATCAGTCAGTGTCAGCTAGAGCAGCTCTGCTGACCTGGTTCTCTGGCTCTAAAGCAGCTTTGCTGACCTTGTTCTCTGGCTCTAAAGCAGCTCTGCTGACCTGGTTCTCTCCCTCTAAAGCAGCTCTGCTGACCTGTTTTCTCTGGCTCTACAACAGCTCTGCTGTCCTGGTTTCTCTGGCTCTACAGCAGCTCTGCTGCCCTAGTTCTTAAGCTAATCACTCTGCTGAAACATTAGCGCTTATAAACGTATCCTGCTGTCAACTACTAGCACTCTAGGAACTCAGTCACTATCTATGCACTTGCAGAATGACTCAGGCATTGAGACAAGCAGTGGTACAGTCAAATGTGCACAATGTATGGGGTGCCTTAACCCCTTGTAGACTACTGAGTAAGTCCTGCCAATGTCCAGGTAATAGTCATGCTTGTCTGGAATCACACTGTGAGTCTGTGCCCACTCCTACAATCATCCTGACAGAAGCATGTCCTTATCAAATCACTTTGCTGAAACATAAGTGCTTATAAACTTATTCTGCTGTCAAGTACAAGCACTCTAGGAACCCAGTCACACTGGCTATGCACTTGCAGAATGACTCAAGCATTGAGACAAGTAGTGGTAAGTCAAATGTGCACAATGTATGCGGTCCCTTAACCCCTTGCAGACTACTGAGTCAGTCCTGCAAAAGTCCAGATAATAGTCATGCTGGTTTGTAATCACACTGTGAGTCTGTGTCCACTCCTACAATAATCCTGACAGAAGCATGTCCTTATTTAATCACTCTGCTGAAACATAAGTGCTTATAAACGTATCCTGCTGTAAACTACTAGCACTCTAGGAACCCAGTCACTGCCTATGCACATGCAGAATGACTCAGGCATTAATACCTAAGCACTTATAAATTAACTGAGCACTCTGTTTGCAGCACTGTCATCATTCTAGTTACTAGTCATGTTCTTATAGAATGACCTAGGCACCAACACAAGTACACGTACAATATTCTGTGCACAATCCATACAAACCTCTAAGCAGATACATACTATTGGTACACTCCACTAAATACTGAAGTAGTACTCATGCAGCCTAGGATACTTCCTGTCAGTCTCATGCAGTTTGTCAATCAGCCATCCTGCACTATATTCTTATTGTATCACTCTGCCAATACCTAAGCACTTATGGGGCAGATTTACAAGCCCCCTGCGCCACCAGTACCTCACTTTTTCTAAGGTAGTGATGGCGCTGGGGACTCCTCCATATTTACAAGGAGAGGAAAAGCCACCCTGCATGGCTTTTCATCTCCTTGAAAAGACGACCCATTCAAACGCAGCACTTTGCGTTGAAGGGGCGTTCCACTGGTGTTGCTGTGTCTGTTCCCGCACAACACCCATGGAATAACACATCTCAAGACTTGCGAGAAAATGTAAATCTGTAGATACGTGTGAATGATGCGCCACCCTAGAGGTGGTGTAGCGAGGCACAACAAGGAGAAATTTTTCATTTCTCCTAGTTTTTTCCTCTTTAAATGCATGCTACATTCCAGGGCACACATTGAAGGAGGAAATTGCCTTTAGTGGTTTTTTTTGTGCAGGAAGTAGTCCCTTCCTGCACAGAAACAATATCCCCACGACACAGATATCCTTGCACCATGGTGCAAGGGTGCCTGAGTCACTGAATCGCTGCAGTTTGTGTGCTAGTGTAGAGGGAGCACCGAATTGTGACATATTCATGTAAATATGTCACATCTCTGTGCTTCAGAAGTGCCGCAACACGGTGCAGCTAAAGGGCTTGCAGTGTCACGCTGCAGCACTTCCTCATAGATCTGCCCCTATAAATTCACCAGACAGTACTAATGAATTCTTTCAGTCAATCATGCTCTACACGTACATTCAGCCAAACTTTCAGACATTACCATGCAATTATAGTTAATTTTTTAAACCAGATAAGGTAGTTCTGAACTTTTTCTTCAGGTTTTTTTTCTATTTGTTTTGTAGTTTTTGAAATTTTTTTTACTTTTTATGGTGTTTTTTAAAAATTTAACAAAAAAGGAACTAAGTAAACAGTTAGCTTTAGGAATTCAACATCATTCCAAAAACAAACAAAAAAAAAATAGCATTTGTGGTTCAGTTGAGCTGCACAAATAGCGTCCACTGACTGTTCACCATAACAGATGATGGTTTTGCACTTAGTGCAGTGCTGCTGCAGAAAAGCAAATTCTGGGCGAATGTCTACTGGTGGTGCTGAAGTGGACGCTCCGGAGGTGCTAGCAATGCCTGGTGGTGGATTTTTTGCTGCACGCCTCATTTCTTCTCGTGCCAGATTCTTCGGGTGAATGGTCTGCAGATGTTTATACATACTCGCTGTTCCACAAGAGTATTTCGTGTCACTGCCTCGCAACAGGACCCTGTCACACAGCAAGCATGTGACTTTTCTTGCATTGACCTTTTTTTCTCCGTCAGGAAAGGTGAAAAATTTCCATACCACTGATTCAGGCCTCTGCTTGGGTGGGTCTTCCTCCAAGATATCTTAATCTGAAGAATGATGAGAAGCCTGCGCACCAGATGCCATTTCTCCAATGCAAGTTTTTAAAAACACAAAAAAAATTCCAAAACCAGCTCCGGAAGAAGAGGAGATGTCTCTCATCAACTGCTCCAAACAGAATAATTAAAATGGGTGGGGTCCTTCAATACTTACAGTGGGAAATGTTATGAACCAATCAAATCTTTTTTTTGAGGTCACATGGGATCCGCGCACTGTGCGATCACAAAGCGCGCACGAGACCCGACTTCGCGAAAATATATTTAAAAATAATATCAGTTTATTACAAGTAGAAATATATTATTTTTATAAATACCATAGATAATCTTTTGCCCTAACATGTACATTAAAGACACGTACATATCATTTTAGAACATAAACAATTTGCATCCAGCGCTCCCCAGCACGTATATGATGTCACGTGGGGCCCGCCACCGTGCAAGCATCGCGTACCTTAATGCACATGTACCGTGAATGCGCGGAGCAGGAGTCACGGACCGGTCGCATACCAGTCGCGCACACCACGTAACATTGGACGTATATGACGTAACTGAAAATAAACACCCACTCGTCGCTCACCATACGCAGATCCTTCATGACTACTCCAAAATGGCGGCTAGAATACACAGACCCGCTGCAGTAGGTACGCTTTAAGTGCACAACTCCCTAAAAAATTTAGAATTTTTTTTAAGAAAATTATATAAATATTTTAAAATATGAAAAACAACAAATGAAAAATATTTCAGTTGTAAATGTATTTTAATTTTCTTTGGCAATTTTCAGAAAAATATATAATGTTGAAGAAATAAAATATTTATAAATAAACAGTTAAAAAACTGTAGAAATTCAGTACAAGAAAATAGGTATAACTACTATTGCACTTAAAAATTAGCATTTAAAAAACCTTTGAAATTCACTGAAAAAACCATAGGTTTCAGAGATGTTATAGTTAGAAATTAGCATTTAAAAAACCTTTGAAATTCACTGAAAAAACCATAAGTTTCACTTGCCCGCCATGCACTGCTGATGATGTCACATATTACATCATTCATGACATGGTCAGTGACATCACTGATGACATCTCAAATGACATCACTGATTACATCATCCATATGACAATCTGATACACCTCATCACACACTAGTATAACCTTTGATCACTCACTGTAAAATACAGGATACCATATTTGAAAGCATTGACACCCAAACCAGTTACTACATACGCACTCACTGATTCCTAAGTCTACACACACAACTGTCCATTCACCCACAGAATCACGTATACATGCAGTCCCTGATCAATGGTAACACTATCAAATGTACTCATACACCTATATAGACATTGACACATCAGCAGTCATCCTAGTCGGTTATGCAGTGATGCTACTCACTCATAAAAATAATCAATCACACTTACTCAGTTACACAGTTATATACACACAACACTTGATTTATACATACACATAGTAAATCGTAGTTACCATGTTAAAAAATCACTATTACAGGTATACACTCATTCAAACAGTTACTCTCACAATCACTGACTCTTACGTATACTTATTTATATACACCAACTCTCATATACAATGACTTTTATTTTTCTACTTGATTTGAGATGTACCACTGACACATATATTCACTTACCAACACACAAATAAACACACTCAGACACCCAAACAACTGTTTCCATAAACACTCCTAAATCCATATGCCTAGACAATCAACCACTCACACATCTATGCATAGAGTTACAACTCCCCCACCCAACCACAGATACACTCAGTGTTCCTTACAAATACTCAGCCCACAAATCAATAACTAATATAGACACTTATGTAGTTAGTGACCAATTGATGCAGCAGGTTATACAACAACAGAGACAGTGATACACACATTCACATAGATTGGTTACTAACAAATATATTTAGTGAGGCACATTTAATTACTCACTTAAACAGTCAGACAGTTATATTTTCACTCAATCTTCAATACAGATTGGTATATATATAATAGATATTTAAATTTCACAAAACCACATTCACTGGAGATGTCATCAGTGATGTCATCAGTGATGTCACTGATCATGTCATGAATGATGTAATATGTGACATCATCAGCAGTGCATTGCGGGCACGTGAGTTATAGTTAGCACAACTAACTATAACAGAACAGAGGAATTTCTATGGTTTTGTACAAGTGAAATGTCCAGCTAACTATAACACTCATGAAACCCATGTTTTTTTCAGTGAATTTCAAAGGTTTTTTAAATGCTAATTCCTAATTATAACGCCTCTGAAACGTATGGTTTTTTCAGTGAATATATATATATAAATATATTCACATGTCATGCACTCCAATTGGTCTAGATGGCAAAGGTTTCTTAGAATGAGCTCTCTACCACTTATGGAGTATACATATATAGCAGCATTCACTGTTAGCAGACCCAGTGCTAATAATTACAGGGATGTGGGATCCACAAGAAGCAGGAGAAGTATTATTGAATTATCTGAGAGAGGAGAAAACACCTTTCATACATTCACAGGTATACTTGATTCATAAGCATACATTCAGCCCATCTCTTCCTAGTTGTTACACGCTGAGTTTGAGCAAAAGAGTAGAACTCCTGATGGTGTCAGGCATTAGAACTCTGGGAAAGATGTTTATGCTATGAAGGCGCACGGAGAGCAGTCGGGTGAATGCTGCTATTGGTTGCCAGTGCTGGGGAGTTGATACCGAATTATTCCTACTTTCATCATTTCAATGTTTGGACCTCCTCATTCTAAAAGCAGATGACAACATGTTGCTGATGAAAATGGAATATCTTTTGATCCAACCTTCAGACAACCTTTCTATTTCATAAACTTCTCTGTAGTAATCATTCAGTTCACACTGTATATTGACTTTAGTTTCTATGGTCAATTTTGTCTGTTCAATGGTATCCATAGATCAACTAATATAAAAGTGTTGACTTCAACAATACATTTTCATTCTCATTGCCTATTGTTTAAATGCCTTCCTTGTGACTTAGTAAAGGATGGCATCAGAAACTCACTAGGGGTCACTAGAGACTAAATTCAAAGAGTGAGGTGCAGGCTGCAATGACCATAGATTACACAGGTTCTACAAAGTGTGCAATGCCTGAGCTAAAAAACAATCAATGGAGAAGCACCTAAGAGCTTATCAGACCTCTACCTTTGACCCAAAGCAGTCACACCACTGCGCTCCTGTTACAACTGTAAGTGTCCATCCCACAATGGTGTTTGTCCAAATTTGCTGCAGAGAATTAGATGTGTCAGGAAGTCTATGAAACAGTCTTACCAAAGACAAAAGACTCAACAAATTGACCAGAGTGAAGCAGAAATGCAAACAACTCTGCTCAAGTGGCAAGCACGAACAACCTGATGACTGTAGCTGCCCATGTTTTAAGCCTCTCCATGATTTCCCTTTTGTTGTCTATTTTAGTTTAGTGTGAGCAATGCAGTGTGTTAATTCTGCTCATTATCTACCACAACTGTACTTAGGACCTGCTGTATTTTATGTTTGTCAACGAACGCTCTTCTGCATTACATTGTATTATTATTGATACCTGTTTGCCATATGATTTAGGATAGTAAGGAAACAGTTTAAGCTCAGAGGGCCAAAGCCACTGCTGTAACCAGAAACCGCTCAACTTCTAAGCACCTTTCTCTGTGGTGAACAGATTCCAAGGGTTATCCTGGGATCATTACAAGACAACATATGGTAACATAGTGGGTGGCGGGAAATGGATAGCCCCATCCGTTTATGTTTATGGGATTTATAGAGCACATGGCTACCCGCAGGCATCCCAGCGCTATCACAGGCACAAACAGCTACCTGAAGTGAGAGTTAGGGAAATAGACAGGTCTTAAGTTTCTTTTTAAAAGACTGTTTTTTTTCCAATCTGTCAGAACTCTGGGTCCGGACTGTTCCAGAGTTTGGGCACAAGATGGGAGAATGATCTACCACCCCACCTTGATCTCTTAATTCTGGTAGTGCTCATCAGAACATTCAACCCTAGACTAAGACAGCGGCGAGGAGAGTAAGGGGAGATCAAGGTTCGTAGCATTGCTGGACCTCTGCCATACATGGCTCTGTGTGCCAGTCAGAGTGACTTAAATTGGATCCTGGTCTGCACAGGGAGCCAGTGCAGCTCTCTCAAGGATGCTTTGACTGACCGGTTCCTAGGTATTTTGAGAAGCAGTCTAGCTGTCGAATTCTGAACAACTTGTAGTCTATTGGTGACATATTTAGGTGATCCAAGGTACAGAGAATTGCCATAATCGAGTCTCGAGACCACCAAGGCTTGTACCATGGTCTTTCTTGAATTCTCTGGGATTAGACTCGGAATTTTCCTGATCATCCAGAGTATACCAAAACAGTTACCCGCCAGTTTTTTGGCTTACGTCTCCATAGTGAGATTCTGATCGAGCCACATGCTCAGATCTTTTATAGAACATTTCTGAGTTGGGGTGAAGGGACCCCAGTTTGCTGGCCAGGGGATCTCTGCCCGAGGGCTGAAATTGCTGCCCAGGATCTTCAGCTTGGTTTTATCCCTGTTCAGCTTGAGACTACAATCAGCCATCCAATTTCATATTTTTTCCATACAGGGCATTAGCTGCCTGTGGTTGGAATTGATAGAGTCAGCTATTGACACCACTAATTGGGTGTCATCAGCATATGACACAATGGAGAGTCCAAACTCCAGTACTATATGGGCCAATGGGCTCATATAGATGTTAAAAAGAGTTGGACTCAGGGAGGATCCCTGAGGCACTCCCCAAGGTGCTGCAAGAGTGTCTGACAGGATTCCGGACTTCATACATTGAAAGGATCTATCATACAAGAACAAGGCCACCCATTGGTTGGCTGTGCCTCTAATCCCAATGTTTTCAAGCCTGTTCACAAGAATTTTATAGTCTACTGTGTCGAAGGCTGCACTTAGATCTAATAACACCACCACTGCGGACCTTCCCTGATCTAATATGCTTTTTAATTTTTCAGTGACCATAAGTAGGGCTGACTCCATACTATGCTCTGGTCTAAAACCCATCTGGGTCTGGTGTAGAATGACATTTTCTTCCAGCAACTGTGAAACAGCACTGTTCACATGTTTCTCTGCGATCTTACCCAAAATTGGCAGTAGAGAGATAGAGTGATAGTTTGCCATGACCGCAGGGTCAAGTTGTGTTTTTTTTAATAACGGTTTTACAATAGCATGCTTCCACTCCTTAGGTACTATCCCTTCATCAAGAGATAGAGAAATTAGGTTGGTCAGTTGCGTTAAAACACAATTTCCCCCTTGAGCAAGAAAGTGGGGCGGTGCAAGGTCTGTCACTGTGAAACAATGACCAAAGTGTCAGCACCAACTTACTAAATGAACTTTATGAGCAGTAATTGGGGGTATTCAATTTAAAATTAATGCAACTTTTTTTGTGTTTGTGTTTTATGCATGGTGGCATGATGCTGAATCAAAGTAAGAATACCAGCATCAGCAGCAACAGGTGAGAAGAGTGAGCGGGCAGAGATTAAGAAAAACAGTGATAAAGGAATTTATCTTGTGCTATGTATTTAAAGTAGTTTGGACCTGCACCCAATGAACAGTATAGAATTCGAATGGTACTTTCTTCTGTTGCAGGATTTTCAATAGTATGTTTTGCCTGGCATGGATAATTTGAACTGCTCTCCACTATTGGCAAGAAGATTAATTCTGCATTTGGTGCTATTTTCAAAGGCCAAAAATGCCCCCCCCCCCAAGTCCAAAATGGATGTGAGGATGCATTTGCTGTAAGATATAGCGCTAATACCGCTTCTCGGCCTTTTGGCAGGGAGGTTTAGCTTTATACAGACACAAGGGAGCACTCAGTATAAGTCAAAACAATACCCTTCCAGGCATAGAGTGAGCAAATTCTGAGTGTCACTGGTGTTGTAGGGTGTTCTATACAGGTGCTGGTGTCCACCTAAACTTGGGAACTACCCAGAGTTCTCTGCTCTTTTTTTGCATAATTTATGAGGCACTCTATGCCTGAAAGGGTATTGTTAGACTTATACTGGGTGCTTCTTTGTGTCTGTATAAACCTAAACCTCCCTGCCAAAAGGCCGAGCAGTGGTATTAGCGCTATTTCTTATATGATACATATATGAAAAGTCAGAGACTTCTTATTATCTGATCAGATAATGTATTACCACCCTCACCTTTGGGCACTAGCTTCCAAAAATGTCTGATCTGAAGAGCTTTTGTGGCATGTGGCATTGCTTTTCACTGGTTAACATGAATGCTTCTCTTCTTAAATTTGAAAAGGTAGTTTGACCACTTTTATTATTTCTTAAAAGAAATATATCTAGTGCCTAGTATTTAATACCAATATCACTGGTGGTGAACACTTAGACAGCTATGAGTGTTGTTCCCAGTCGTTGTATTCATATTTGGCTTCACCATCACTTCATCCACTTATAGCTAAACCTTCTATTCTCTCCTCTCATCGATAAAAATTCCAGTTGACCAACAAATATTTAAGAACTCGAATTTTAGAAATCAATTGAAGGCAAGAATGGCTGCTCCAACATTTCAATGCCTGTCTGTTTTTTCCAGCATTTTCAATTCTACCCTCAGTGGGTGTAATGTTCTAATAGTATAACAGCCCTTCTGATTTCAGGTTCACCAGTTGTTCAAGCCTTCTACCTTCCTCATATTAGGCCCTCATCAACAGTATGGGCCTACAACACAGCGTTAGGGGCATTTAACAAGTGTAACCCTTGGCACCAGGCTACAATGCTATAAGTAGTTGATTACAATCAACCTATTACATAATGAAATGATGCAAGTGATAATTAGTTATAGGAAGTTGACTATAAGTACCTAGTTATATGAGGAAGGCACCATGCAAACGAATATTCCAGATGCTAATAACACTGAAATTAGTTAATATGTTAATAATAGTTTTTTATTGTATCAGTCAATCAGAACCTCTCCTCTACAAATCCCAAGGTGAAAAGATTAGGGAAAACTAGAAGTGTCACAGCCTTCAAACACCGTAGGCTGACATTCAAACATGAATTTGATTGAAGAATACAGCATGAAGGAACCGCCAGTAACAGTGCGGCTAAGCACTTGCTCTTGCCCTGCTCCAGGGACACTAGGTGCTGGAGCAAGGGACTGAAAGTCCCAGGTCAATCTGCTGTCATGAGAGTGGGAGGAGGAGTTGCCAGTGCTATAAACCGCTGAGCCTGTGCCAAGGGTGGACTTGGCCTCGCCCATCAGAGCCAGAAAAAGGCAGGACAGAGCGACCTCCCTTGGTTTGAAATTGTGATAATTAAATCCCACCTGAGCGCTGTTATCACAAGGTGCAAATGTGTGTTTATTGTATCGAGTGCATATCCTGATTTTGGTTCTTAAGTCATGTTATCTAGTGTCATGTGGCCCATAGGGACTTCACTAAGTCCAAAATACAAAATAGTATTAGATTGTGCGCTGCGTGAGTTTACCGTTGGTTATACTGATTTACCGTGCTCCAGAGAATCGTTCCTTGCTCGGGAGCGTAAGTATATGAATAGGGTTGCAACCCCACTCTTATGGGGTGTCTCTACGGGGTGCTAAATGCTACAGCCAAAGTAAACAAAGAATGCTTGACAAAGTTATTATTCCATATGTTTTAGTGTTCAAAATATATTAATTCCATATATTTCTTCAATGCTTCTATTAATATGTTCCATAATGCATCATTAATGCGGTTTATCACATTTAGACTTTTTCCCTATGGATTTTGGCAAATAGCTTTCGTCAGGGGATGCCTAGAACAAACAAAAGTAATCATTTTTAGTCATTGGTATTTTCCACTTCATATTTTACCACCACGATTTGGCATGTGATTTGTCGACTGGAGTGCTTAAGGTGAAACGATGCGCTTCAAAAAAACTTCAAATAATAAAGTGTGTTACGAGAAAACGCGGTTTAAAAAAGACATGTGAGAGATAAAAGATGCCCTGTGGTGTCAGTTAGCTACGTTATACTGGAATTTGTGCAATTCTAACGACGTGGCTGTTAGTTGTAATGCCCGATTTTGCCGTGGTTTAAAAGTGGTTAAATAAATGTTTGTTAATGCTCTAAGCATCAAAGTTAGAAATGTATGCTCGCTTTCGCATGCTGTGCTTTATCGCGCTTGACGCTTACCAGTCTGTAATAAATTAGCGTTCTTCTGAGACCGATATGTGGGACATAATCGCTCGCGTCTTCCATGAGGACTGAATTAGCGTGTGACGTCAAGGCGTGCTTTAGTACGAGTGTTTCGGTATGCGGGGCTTGTGCTCATTAAAATTATCGTGTACAAAAAAGGCTTGCCTAAGTTAACAAACTTGATGGCTTGTTATACGGTGTAATGGTAATATACATATTAGTAAAAAAACAGAATCACAACAAACAATGTAAACAATATAAGATATGAAAATAATAAAGGCACAGAACTATTGCGATTTAGTAAAAAAAAATGTTTGAGTGTAACAAGATCATCGTTGTAAGAATGTCATCGTTTTAGTAATGTCATCCTTCTTGTTAGCTCGCACTTTGATAAGGTTACCAAATTGTGTGTTATGCAAGTTAACCTCTGAGCAGTTATATTCAGAGGTAGCATGAAAATTCTACTCTCTCGTTCATCCCATTGGGCTTCAGGGTATTCAGCTGGTAAATCCAGAAATGTTCTCTCATTAATAGTATTGTTTTGTTATCCTTGCCTTCCGTTTTGTCTCTATTTCCAATATACAGGCTTTCATTTGGCTTATATGGTGTTGTGCTTCAATGAAGTGGGAAGCTGCTACCGACTTCGGGGACTTAGTTCTTATGTTGCTCTTGTGCTCATTCAGGCATGTCTTCAATTTACGTTCCGTTTGCCCTATCTAAGCTTTCCCACATGGGCATTATTGGACTTGGTTCACCCCTAATCTTTTTCCTTTTAGTATATGATCTGTGTTAGTGATTTTTGGGTTTCTGCGCACTTTTACCCTGTGTCCCAGAGTAAAGTGCGTGCGTGTAGTGAGGCTGGCCTGCCCTCCCATAGGAATGCATGGAGAATGTGTGTGTCCATGTTAGATCCTGATATGTGGGGAGTGCAGGCTCGAGTTTGGTATGTGCGAACTCATGAGAGTGAATGCTGCGCAATGGTATGTGTGGCGTGTATGTGTCTCGTGGGGAAGTGCCACTTCTAGATATTGATGTGTGTGTGCAGTGAGGGTGCTGGAGTGTGATTTTCTGGAGCTGGCTGGCCAGCCTGGCTCCAGGAAGTCTGGATGGGTCTGCCCAGGAGTGAGTGGAGAGATCAGCATGAGTGATGTGAGGGAGGGCTGCACCTGGTTCCTGAATGGGGCTGGGCTTTCCCCACACAATGCTGGCTCCGCCCCCCTGTGGTGCGTCTAACGACCCTAGCCTCCCTAGTGAATGAAAGGGGGGGTTGAGCCATCAAGGGTGCTCCAAAACCAACTGCGACTGGTTTCTCCCCCACCCTGCACCTACAGACAAAGGATTTAGAAGTATAAGAAGGGGCTGTGTCCCCTTACAATTTGTTCTCTTCCAGGATCCAACCAGAGGGGGCTGCTGCTGTTGCTGGGGCCAGTAGGACCGCCACTTGGACTGCCTCCCTGCCTGGAGGCCCAGTGAGCTGGCTCTGGGCCCAGCCTTGCCCCTCTGCCTGCCTCCAGACCTTGCTGGAGCTGTATCTTTTCCCCTGGTGCCTCGGAGTGCCCTGTTCTGCTTCTAGCGCTTAAGAGCACTTTATTTTCGTTTATGGCGCCTGGGAGCGCTGTATTTGTCACCTAGCACCTGGGGAGTGCTTTATCTGCCCTTAGCGCTTGAGAGCGCTTCATGTGCTTTGGCCGGTGCCCACCCGGCATTTGACCCGTTGATTTTCCGTTTCTTTGGCCCCGAGCGAGTGCCCACCTCGCTTCATATTTCCTGAGGGAAGCCGCGGACATCCACCGAAGGCCGCGCTGGGATTGGCCCAGCCGGCCGAGCCTCCCGCCGTGTCATCGGGGAGGAGGGAGAAGCAGGAAGCAGCCTGCATTGACGGTCCCGAGGCTCCCGAGCGAAGGGAGAGCCCCGAGAAAAGAGAACAGTCCAGCCACAGCCCCGGAGAGTCCTGAGGAGCGGGAGCTCTCCGCCTACAGCCGCCCACCCAGAAGAGCCCAGCAGAGAGGAGCTAACGCCACGAGGAGCCGCCGCCTCCGACAGCCGGTGAGTGCGGGCGGGCTCCGGGTCGCTCCTCAGCTCGGGGAGGTGCCGTGGGCTCAGAGGCAGGTTGGGGTGCTCAGAGCGGCCCCGGTTGGCAGCGGGCCGCTCCCACGATCTCCGGGGGCCTATTTTGTTTACGAGCCCTGTGAGGCTCCCGAGCCCCTTTGTCCTCGAGTCAGGAAGGACTCCAACGACGCCCGCATTTTGTTGTCGAGCGCCGAGAGGCTCCAGCCACATTTGTATTTACCAGCCTGCGAGGCTCGAGGCACCATTCTGTGTTTCCGAGTCCCCCGAGAGGGACTCCAACGTGCCGGGCATTGTGTGTTGAGCCAAGAGAGGCTCTGAGGTGCCATTCCAGTTCTGCGAGCCCACGAGGCTCCCCACGCCCGCAATTGTGTTTTGAGCCCAGGGAGGCTCAGGGTGCCATTTTGCTTTACGAGCCCAGGGAGGGTCGAGTGCCAGTTCTTTGTGCTAGAGCCCCGAGAGAGGCTCATCGTGCACATTTGCTTTAGAGCCCCAGAGAGGCTCCTGAGGGCCATTCTGTGTTCTTGAGCCCACGAGGCTCCAACGTTGGCCCCATCATTGTCTGCACCAGTTGCCCAGCACTTTGTGGGCAACTGCCACGTTTAGGCTTGTTTAGGCCTGCGCAGCCTGCCTGACATTGGGACTAAGGGCATTTCAGCCCTTGCGAGGCCAGTTGGCCTGAGGGACAGCTCTAGTGTTGTGCCATGTGATTCTGGCGCCTTTATGATTTACTTGCTAAATGTGATTTATGCGCAATTGTGATTGCTAAACATCTGAATGTTTTATGCATCATGTGTCTTGCTCTTCTTTATCTTTGCTATGTGTTGATGCTTAGGTGATTGCTTTTCCTTCCATAGGTCCTGATAATAAGGTCCTAGTTCCCTGCGTGATTTTCCTAAAGTGGCTAGGGTTACGTAGGAGGTATTTACCCTTTACCAGGAAGTCCTGGTTGTGTGCTACATGTACTATTTTGGTGCTACAGTCATTATATGATTTATGTGCTGAGTATTATTCCTACAAAGTATTATTTCTACAAGTGCTAGTTCTAAAAGTGCATACCCCTGACAGTGGTCCAGGTGGCCCTGTCCTGTACATAATCCTCCCCATGCCTGTTGGCACATTGTAAGAGTATGTGTTTTATCTAATGTGTTTTTATTATAATACAAAGGCTATTTTTATATAACCCTGTGTGGAGTTTCCTTTGGGGTGGGCCTTGGGTGTTGTTGCTGGGGGTGCATACGCAAACACTTAACTCACATCGCCTCCAGTTTAGCCTTGCTGCTCGCGCCACGTTACCTAGAGGGTGAGCAGGGGTTATCTTGGCGTGTAACTCCCTTGCCCTGACCTTAGAAATGGTGGTCTCTGACTGACTTTGGCGCAAGCCCTGGCCAGCCAGGGGTCCCGTTTCTAACAGGCATTTAAGCATATATATGATGTTGAACGTGTCACATGTGGCCTCTACACATAATTTAATTTTATGACCTTTCATGGGGTGATTATTGGATCCTCCTCTTATGATGTTATGACAGTTGTTACAGTTCCAACATGGTATGGTGCCATTATATGTCCCTTTCTCAATGCTTTTGGTCGGATGTTTGATGATTTCCCCTATATTTTGTGGATCTCATGCATGCATATACTGGTTCTTCCACAAAGATGTTATTGAAATCTTGTTCCATTCTCACTAAGGTCCAGTGCTTGTTGATGATTTTTTTATAGTGTTGACTCATAGTGGAATATTTGCTTACACATGTTATTTTTTCTTTTTTTGTCGAGGTGTGTGTTGCAAGGAGTTCTGATCTGTTTTTCTTGTTTGCTCGATTGAGAGATTGTATGAGTACTTCTTCGGGTACCCTCTTTGTTGAAAGCGTTGTATCATGTTCATTGATTGTTCTGTACACTTCACGGGGTCTGAGACGATCCTTTTTACTCTCAGGAGCTGAGAATATGGAAGGTGTCGTTTCAATGGTTGCGGATGAAAACTATCATACATTAAAGAATTATTTTGATTCGTAGGTTTTCTGTAAACGTTTGTTTCAAAACCTGTTGAAGTTTTAGTTATGGCTACATCCAGGAAGTTTATTGAGTGTTCCTGTATTTCGAATGTAAATTGTATCCGTTCATTGATTGTGTTTAAGTTTGTTATGCGTGCCTCCAGAGTTTCCGATGTACCCCTCAATATGATGAAAATATCATCAATGAAGCGCAAATATAAACATAAGTTGTCCTTCCATAATGGTGAATTCAAAATGTGTTGTTCCTCGTATTCATTCATAAAAATATGGATACAATTTACATTCGAAATACAGGAACACTCAATAAACTTCCTGGATGTAGCCATAACTAAAAGTTCAACAGGTTTTGAAACAAACGTTTAAGTCTAAATGTGATAAACTGCATTAATGATGCATTATGGAACATATTAATATATGCATTGAAGAAATATATGGAATGAATATATTTTGAACACTAAAACATTGGAAGAATAACTTTGTCAAGCATTCTTTGTTTACTTTGGCTGTAGCATTCAGCACCCCTCAGCCTGTGCCCGGTCTTCACTAAGTTATCATGAGCCCGCTGCAGCTTGCCTGCTGCTTTGCGCACATTACTACACGTCTTTATTTTTTGCAAACATTTCTAAGGCTGCTTTCACATGAGAACTCATCGCTGTGCTCACTCTCTCTGCATGTTTCTGGGATTTAGACTGAACATTATTTGCAAGGTCGAACAACAATGCACCTTGTTATTTTGTTCTGGCCAGGCCTTAGCCCTTAGGCAAAACATACCAATGTAGCTGTTTGGACAATATACATTGGTTTTTAGTGGGACACAAGAATAGGTAACACACACTTGGAGAGGGACCTCTCCAGGTAGAAGAGCGAGACAGCGCCTATGTTGTAGAGCTACTCTCTATAGTCTAAGGCATGGGGTCTGCTGACAAACCCCAGAGATGTTCTAACATTTAATAATACTTCTTAGCAAGGGGAAGGATGATAGGCTCCATTGTCTTTTTATGATGACATCTCCCTTTATGATTTATGGACTCCCTGCTATGCTGACTGTATTTGTACTATGCACTTTCCTGCTTTGTTAGAAGGGGAGATCTCAGAGGGCCAGGTTGTGCACACCCGACCACCCCAGGACCCACCTCTCCCACAGATCTTGCCGAGTCTTATCGTGGGGTCCTCACCGGGGAGGACTTTGAGTCTAGGATCGTACACACTGAGCTCACACCACACTTACGAACGGACACCACAACGTTGGATTTCAGTAACAAGTTCTTTATAAGCAGTAAAAAGGAGGTAGCACTCTTATGTACAAATGATCGAGGGATCACAAAAGTCCTAGAGGATTCGGGGAGAAGGAAGCGGGACAGTCTTTAGCCTTTGGGCCAGTACGGGGCGTACCCTGCGCACAGCTCTCAATCCTCGAGCCGGGGGATACGGAAGGTGATGGGCGTACTGGCTGCTTTACTCACGTCGAATCGGCTCGGTCATGATGGTGATCTCGATGGTCCAGCCGGACCAGAGTACTCCTCGAGCCGCGACGAGGTCAGCAGGGCTCGATCCGGAGAAGTTCTTGAGGAGCCGCGACAGCGTCAGCAGGGCTCAGATGGTTACGAGTTCAGCTCGAACCGCGACAGCGTCAGCAGGGCTCCGAGGTCTTAGAGAGGACGAGCCGCGACAGCGTCAGCAGGGCTCCGATGGTTACGAGTTCAGCTCGAGCCACGACAGCGTCAGCAGGTCTCCGAGGTCTTCGAAAGGGCAAGCCGCGACAGCGTCAGCAGGGCTCCGATGGTTACGAGTTCAAGCTCGAGCCGCGACAACGTCAGCAGGGCTCAGGTGGTTCAGTTCCTTGTTGCAAAGAGGGAGCCGCGACAGCGTCAGCAGGGCTCAGCGATTCAAAGGTTGAGTTCTTCTCATGGTTAGCCGCGATCATATCAGCAGGGCTTCAGGTCCAAGATACAACTGCCCGCTAGTTGTCGGGCGGGCCCAGATATAGTCCATTGGCTGTTTGATCTCCGGACCCTCGCAGGCGGAGGGCTCAAGCCCTGGGGGCTGGTCGTTGGCGAGGTCCGGCGGTTGGCTCTTTGATCCTTTGAAAGATGGGTCCGGGAATTCCCAGACGCCCAGCGGGTCTGGAGCCAGCACTCAGGGAGGCCAAAGGTGCGATCGAAACTGGCCCGCAGGGGAGGGCCAAAGGTGTGACAGATACCGGTCTCTCAGGGGAGGCCGGAGGTGCCATCGAAACTGCCTGGCCTATCTCACTCGGGAGCGTTTTGCCCCCCAGCCGGGATTGGCGCGCCTTTGGAGTCCGGGTTTCGCTGAGGCCGGGTTCACGCTAGGCCCAGGGAGTCGGGGACCTTGGGAAGGGAAAATGGCTGCCGGGCTTTGTAGGGCATGCAAAGTTAGGCGCTCGGAGCCGGGAGCGGGACGGGGACATGCGGGCCTGGTCGTGGTTTACGGGGGTTCGGGCTTATCGGGGGTGAGACGACCAGGCTTCGGGGTGCAGGCTACTCTTATGGGGGTGCTGCGCAGGGGACTCAGGGTGTAGGCCTACGCTCGCAGGGTGTGGCTGGACAGGCGCGAACCACGCCATGAGGCCGGGTCCAACATGCTTCTTGTGGCATCTATACTGCATGTGAGGGTACGTTAGTTAACATAAATATTTTATACTGTTTTGTGTCTCTGTCACATCTTATTGTGGACAAGTACAAGAGTGCGAGTGAAAGGGCGTGTCTTGTTACCATGATTCCTGAGAGATGTGGGAGTGTCGTGTTCTGGGGTGTCTAATCATTTGTTTCTCTGTGAGTGAGTAGGAGAGCAAGTGAGACACTATAGCTAGACGGTCCTGGGCTTGTGGGTACTAAGGTGGTAGGAAGACCCAGTCCCTATACACCAACGTCCTCTAATCCTGTGCATAGTTTTGTGTTGGTGCAGAATCAACACGTCGTCACCAATGTTTGGTCTGGTATCTATTCGCGAGACCCCTGAGTAGTGCTTGTGCTTGTCCATAATACCCTCTCACTGATTCCGGCTGTGGTGTGAGGGCTTAACCTCCTATATTTGTATTTTTATAGGTTTTTCAAGCTTGAAGTTTAAAAGGTTTTGTTTATCTCTTTCAACCCAGTTTTGCTTCACCGTTCTCCTGGTTTATCCTTTTCTGTTTTTATTATGGCAGTCGCTATTGCGGCCCCTAACCTTGTGGCAGTTACAGCATTCTTGACTCAGTGTGTATTTCCCAATGCAGGGGCGTCCTTTATCTTTGTTGTCGAGGCAGACGCGGCTCATCACTTCGAGGTCTTTTACTCTTGGGTTACATTTGCAGCAGTGGATGGAAATTATCATTTGTTTCATGAATATACAGCAGCTGAAGTGCCACGAGCTTATCGCCCTTATGCATTACTTGAAGTTCCGTTGACGGCCTGGGAGCATACCATTTGGGTTAATGGAGCCCTTCCTCACCCTGTTTCTGTGGGCCGTTTAGACCCCTTATCGGTCAATGGGGCCAAATGGCCTGTTTTGGCAGGTTTTACACCGCATCCAAATTATCTTAATGTTACACTCGCAGAGCTACGCCAGTTACATACAACATTGATTCATATACACAGAAGTTAGTTGTTATAAGCCCAGTCATTGTTAATTCAGTGATAGGCAAGCGTCCTCAGAGTATAGATAATTTGCCATTTCGGCTTGCATAAAATTGTGAACATCTCGAGGCTGTTTTTCCACATACTACTCCTGTTGAGAAACACAGGATCCTGACAATGAGTTTACCGAGTGGTAATAATCCCGCATTAGCTGATTGCATCACCTGGGGGACGGTCTTTGCTTCAGTGTATACTCTACGCTTTGGCACCCTGTCCGCCGAGCGTTTTAAAGAAGGTGCAAGATGAACACAGGGCTAGTCCAGCCCTGGAATTGGGGTTGAGATTAGTAGGCATGTTCCCTATAGTCTCCAATATGATTCTGGCCAACATCAAATGTGAGGCAGTTTGCTTAGAGATGCGCCAATGTCTATCAGCTGTGGCGGATGTTGACCGGCAGTGGCAATTGCCAATTATTGTTGAGGAGGTATAAGTATCTAAGTATCTTTAGGCTTTATTTCGATAAAAAGTTATCATAAAAGCTGCACATGAATCAAATACATCAAATTTAAGAGAAAGAGGCAAACAAGAAGATATAAAAAAAGTTAAATCCAATAAGAGAACTAGTTAAAAAGTTTGCAGATTTTTACAAAAAAGTTCATTTAGCAGTTGATTTAAAAAGAATTAAACAGTTAATTTAAGCCTTTTGGTTCGAATTGACCAAGCCCATGATAGGAATTTAGCTAGGGCACAAGCATAGGTGGCACGACTGTCGGACGTTAATATCCGAATTGCGGCCATATGGCTCCTAGTATCCAACTGCCGACAGATTTTTGAGCCAAACCCTCCTGGGGAGGGCATACTCTCCACACTCAAACATAAAATGTGCCACTGTCTCTGGTTTACATAAGCATACTGGGCAGAGTTCTGTGGTCTGTGCAAGGGATTTCCAACGTGAAGTAAAATGGTACAAAGGAAGAGTTCCTGCTCTAAATTTAAAATACAGAGCCCTATCAAAGGGTTTTTCTATGATATCGAGGTAGACTTCTCGTTTGGGTTGATCCTTAAACTTCAAAAAGTCCTCCGTAAGTCTTCCTACAGTAGTGCTAGTGTTCCTTTTCAGGAAAAGCCAGTCCCAATAAAGTTTCTTGAGGGTCGACTTCGGGGGTGAGGATCTGCTGGCCCACGCTTCATTTAGGCCCAGATTTAATAGCAGTGTCTTAATATCTCTCAACCATTTAATTTTATGCCACCCTGGTAGTGACATCAAATCGGGCTCCCCTCAGGACATTGGCCCTGCATTTGTTCTAAAAGAGCTCTTCTCTAACTGCTATTCTCCTCCCCTTACCTTTATCAATCACTCCCTCAGCACTGGCATTGTCCCCTTCGCCCACAAGTCGGCAGTCATCATCCCTATTTTGAAAAAGGCGGGGGCTGACCCTTCTTTGCCCTCCAACTACCGCCCTATCTCCCTCCTTCCATATCTCGCAAAGGTCTCAGAGGCCCATATCACCAGGTCTCTGAGCTCATTTGTAGAATCCACGGGCTGCCTCTCCGCCCGCCAGGCAGATTTTCGCCCGCTGCATTCAACCGAGAAGGTAGTTGTGTCGGTGATGGACCAACTAAGGGAGGGCATTGATACTGGCCGACCACAGGCCCTAGTCCTGTTAGATCTGTCCGCCGCGTTCGACACGGTGGACCATGACATATTGTTGACCCGTGTCCAAGCGGCGGGCATCGGGGGCACGGCCTTTGCCTGGCTCCGTTCCTTTCTGACGGACAGGGAGCAGGCTGTTCATCTTGCTAACTTCACGGCCCCTCTTAGGAGGGTGACCTGCGGAGTCCCACAAGGCTCTTCCCTGTCCCCCTTGTTATTTAATTTATACATCTCACCCCTCATTTTTTCTTTGCAGCAGATGGAGGTCTCGGTGTTTAATTACGCCGATGACCTCCAACTTATTTTCAACCTTTCCTCTTCCCCTTCTTCCTCTTCCAATTTCCAGAAGGTTATGCTTTTTATCCAAGGGTGGATGAACTGCAACCACCTCAAATTAAACCCGGACAAGACCGAATTGGTCCTGACGGGGGGTGGTTGCAGTCCCTGGTCCCCTTCCTTCTGGCCTCCGTCACTTGGCCCTCCCCCCCTTCCAGTTCCTAAAGTCAAAACCCTGGGCATATTCATCAACCCCCTCCTCACCCTCCATACGCAGACCAGTTCAGTTGTGTCTGCCTGCTTTTTTTCCCTCCGGATCA
Source organism: Lissotriton helveticus (assembly GCF_964261635.1). Classification (NCBI taxonomy): domain Eukaryota; kingdom Metazoa; phylum Chordata; class Amphibia; order Caudata; family Salamandridae; genus Lissotriton; species Lissotriton helveticus. The sequence continues at coordinate 1,692,962,056 of NC_136068.1, read as the reverse complement.
TCCGGAGGGTTTCTCGTTTCTTTTCCGCCGCTGCACTCAAACTCATTCTCATGGCCATGGTGCTTTCGCGCCTCGACTATGGGAATGTTATCTACAACGGTGCGCCGGCTTACCTGATCCGCCGACTCCAACGGATTCAAAATCAGGCGGCCCGCCTGATTTTTGGCCTCCCTAGGTTCAACCACACGACCCCCTTGTTGCAGTCTCTCCACTGGCTTCCAGTGAGGGAGAGGGCCCTTTTCAAACTAGGCTGCATCACCTATCAGGCTAGATCAGGGACCGCCCCTGTCTTCCTGTGCGAAGCCATCTCCCCCTATCTCCCTTCCAGAGAACTTCGTTCCACTCATCTGGCACTCTTGTCTGTTCCACGCTTCAGGAAACAGAAGTCCGGGGGGCCAGATTTGCAGTGCTGGCTCCATCCTTCTGGAACTCACTCCCATTTGCTCTTAGGACGTCACCTTCCTATCTAGAATTCCGCAAGCAACTGAAGACCTTTCTGTTCTCCAGATCTGTAGCAGCCTAGTCCTCCTCTCCGCCTCCACTGATCCACAGCTATCCAGCGCCATGAAACCGTCCCGGTATAAGAGCGCTCTACAAATATTTTAAAATTCAAATTCAATTCATACATAATTTCTGCTAGACCTTGTGCATACTTGCCAAGTTCCTCCACACGCCACAGTCGTGCCCATAGTAAAAGTGGGCGGAATCTTGCAAGGTCGTCAATTGGTCGACATCCTAGATCCAACATTAGCGGGACCGTGGGGGTACCCTGAGGAAGAGACATAATTGCTCTACAAAATTTCTTCTCTGATCTTGGTAAGTTGTCAGTAATGGATGAGCCCCAAAGTTCAGCCCCGTAAAGAGCAGAACTAACCGCTTTAGCCGAATAGACTACAGCTATTGGTCTTATTGCGCAGGAGCGTTGTTCTTTTAAGAGGGCTCCTGTTGTCCTCTTATGGGTTAGCAGCATTTTATCCAAATGTGGGGACCATTCCATTTTATGTGAAAGGCGAATACCAAGATAATCGAAGACTTCTACCCTCTCCAGAGGTTCAGCGTTCAGGGTAGGGGGACGTACTGTTTTTTTTGGAGGATTCAGCACAAGGTATTTTGTCTTACTTGTGTTGATTACCAGGCCTCTTTTAGTGCAGAAAGATTGAAAGTTATTTAAGAGCCTTTGGAGGCCTATTGGGGTTTTTGATATTAGAAGCGTGTCATCCGCGAAGAGGAGGATGTTCCCGGAGATGCTCAACCACTCCATTAATGTAAAGGGAAAAAAGAGTGGGAGCTAACACACATCCCTGGCAGACACCTCTCTCAACCGGAATGCTGCTTGTTTTTTCGCCCCCTGGGCCCCACCTAATCTGTGCAAAGCTATTTTCGTGTAGCCTAATGAGTAATGATAGCAAATAGCAGGGCAAGCCCATATCAGCCAGTACACTCCATAAGGTCTCCCTAGGTACAAGGTCAAAGGCAGTCTTTAAATCGATAAATGCGAGATAAAGACTGCCCTTGCCTATAACCACGACTTTCCAGTACACCATCATTAATCTGAAAGCTTGTTCAATTGTCCCGGTGCCCACTCTAAAGCCCGCCTGGTGTCGGAGAGGATTTTGTTTTCATCTACCCAGTCTAGTATTCTGACCAGTAGGACCTTTCCGACTACTTTTTGGCTAACATCTAGTAGGCTGATGGGCCTATAATTTGATGGATCATCTCTGGGGCCTTTTTTATAGATAGGGACCACCTCCGCCCCTTTCCAGGAAGAGGGGATAGGAGCACCCCTACAGATGGAAACAAGTAGGGAGTGGATCAGTTTTCCCCACTTCGGGATATCAAGTCTCAAAAGGTCACCAGGGATGCCATCCGGGCCTGCAGCTTTTTGAGGGATGATAGTGCCTATTGCATATTCCACTTCTTTAATTGTGAAATCAAAATCGTTAGGATGGATGTCCCTAAGTGGAGGGAGCAATACTGGAACCATAACCCCTCCTTCAGGATCACTGGAGGCGATGGGAGTAGAATGAGCATCATGGCGGGTATAGAGCTTTGAGAAATGGTTAACCCACGCCTGACTTGAGATATTACAAGTAATCAAGTCGCTATCTGGCCTATTTCTAGCTCTTATGGTGTCCCAAAAGCATTTGGAATCTTTCTTGGAGCTAGCTTCTTTAAGAGCAGACCAATAGGCCTCTTCCCACTCCTTTTTCGCCTGTGCCAGTATTCTCTTGTGCTCCTTCCTGGCTATCTGTATCTGGGTTTGAGATTTGGCTTTAACCGCCTCAATTAGGCGAGACTTAGCTTTCCTACATGCTGTAGTATACCAATCATGCATCCCCTTGGTTTTGTGTTGGAACATATTCCTCCCCGCGGAGCTCTTTGCCCAGAAAGCTTCGCCTATGACCTTAACAGCTGCTTCAAAAATGGGTGTCGCCTTATCAATTGGCGAAGCTGAGTTGATGTTATCAAGCTCTATTTGTGAGGCCATAAGAACCTCATCTATGCTGGAAAGTTTATCAGCATTACTGGCAACTTTATTCCACTTTATGCGTCTTCCACAAGAGGAGACAATAATCTTGTGTATGGATGGAGCCGGTAGTGCGCCATTGGGCCAGAGGTTCGTGATAGATAGGGAAAGCGAGTTGTGATCGCTTTCCACAGTTGGTGTAACTACCATATCCTTGACCAACCTCCAGAATTTTAGGTCCAATAGAATATAGTCAATCCTCGAGGTATGGCCAACTCTGTTGAACGTAGGAGCACCCATCTGGTCAGAGGACGTGCGGCCATTAGTGGCTCTTAGCCCAAACTCTAAAGTCAGTGCATTTAGTTGCACTGCACTACGAGTCCAGCGCTTGATCGGAGGGATAGAGAGTATGGGAATACCCCATCTACTGTCTTCTTCACTCAAGTCGGGGATACCATCTAAGGGAAGTGGCTCGTAGGTGCAATTAAAGTCGCCTGCTACTAATGTATGGTTAGCTTCCTTTTGGTCCCTAAGCTGCACCTCAAGATCAGATATTACAGATGAGGTGCACCCATTTTTTGTACCTCTAGCATAGACGTTATAGAGAGCTAGAGATAAACCTCTGCAAGGATTGGACAATAGAATACCTAAGATATCTGGGCTATTTATCTGCTTAGATGTTATTCGGCAGTTAAGAGAAATGCTTACCCAAATAATGAGGCCCCCCGAGGGGCGCCCCTTCCCATGTCTGGGTTTCTCAGCTGGGGCAAAATAGGTTACGAACCCAACCCGGTGGAGTGGTTCAGTACTCCAGGTCTCCTGGAATATGCAGATCTTATGTGCTTCGACCAGATCACTCCACTCGGGCCGACCCAATTTCCTATGAATGCCCGCGAGATTCCAGCTAAGGATTTTTATTTCCTCCTTAGCAGTTGCTCCCCTATTGCCAATAATATCAATATCAATTGGAAGATCTAACCGTTCCCTCTCTAGAACAGAAGGTGTTGGCTTGGTCTGGCTGATGGCCATCGTGATTGGAGGGTCAGGGCACATCAAATGTGGTATAATTTGAGGGCCCTCCTCCTCATCCATATTGGAATCCAAATTTAAAAAGGAAGTTTCATCAAAAGTGAGTCAGTCTACCTCATCGAGAGTACAGTATCTATTCCAATGGGTAAACTGAGACACAAAGGGGTCAATTAAAGGAGGTGGTCCTTGCCATGGTTGCTGCCACTGGTGGGCAGTGCGTTGTGGAATTTGTGAATACCCTCTATTAGTTGGATAATTGAATCTAGGGAGATGTTGCCTTGGTGGTATGGGCAAAAAGTAGGACAGGGGAAGTGGATGGATTTGGGAAGCTGGTCCACTACTAGGTACATTACATATATAGTTCGCTACCTCTGTATCCCTGAAACTGACAGTTACTACATCTCCTGCTATAGTCTTGGTATTTTTGCCCACCCACTCTCCTCTTCTAACTGCAAGTATATCGCCACGCATATGAGTGGGTAATGGTTTATGCAGCTGTAGCCACTGCGCGCACTTATTTTTCAGTTCGACAAAAGTTTCTCTTCTACCCTCCTTCAGTGGAGGTACGCCCGTCAATACGACCACATAGGGTGAGGCTTCCGGTGGCAAGTTAATTGTCTTGAAATGAGCTGGTTTCGTTTTTGGAACTTGGGTTTTGTTTGAGGAGCTAGCTGGTGTTGGATTAATGCCCAGACTTTTGGAGCCCTTTTCTGGTTGGTTAGGCATTTTTTTAGGGCCAGAGGTTGTTGGTATCTCCGGGTTAGGGCCAGTAGCACTAAGAGTTCGGGGGGATCCAGCAATTTTATCCTCCTTTTGAGACAGATGTTGCATTGCTGCTTCTGAATTAACTGGTAAAGTTTTGGCCTTAGTGGTGGGGTCTTTTAAAGGTTGGCTACTAGTAGTATTTCCCCGGGGTACATCTTCTCTTGTATTCCTGTGCGTCTGCATTGTCACATTTCCCTTTGCCATATCCGACCATTTTGTGTTGAATAATGATGTTAGTCTGTCGATTTTAGACATTAAGGGCTTAATATGGGCCACTATCGTTGCTTCAAGGTCCGATTTTAAGTCTGCTACCATATTTTCAACCCAACAAGGTATGCCTGATGCAGAGTTTGGGGCAGGTGAGACTAAGTTATGGTTCCTAATATTGTTTGTACGTTTTTTCTTTGTTTTAGAATCGTGCTTAGTGGAACCTATATTTCCTAATTCTGGTAATACACTGGCTAACGTACCATCTACTCTTAGGGGCACTGAATCAGATGGTAAATTTGGAAGATTACCCTGAGGCTCAGTTAGAGGCTGACCGCATGGAAGATCAAAAAAAGATGCGGTAACTCCAAGACTTATATCTAAGTCGCCAGTAGCATCTTGTAAAGGTCCAACAGGATCAGCTGCCGCCTCTTGGGTATTGGCCAGAAATATTGTTGGCGGCAAAGAAAACCTCCTTTCAGTGCTAGCAATAGCCGAAGATACTGCCCCAATAGTTTGTTGTAGCATGATGTCAATTGCTGTAAGGGTAGGGACTGGTTGCGGGACAGATTCATTTTGTTTCGTTTTAGAGCGTAGGACAGGCACTCTGCCAGGTTTTGAGCCCTTCCTCATATTTGTAGCAGGGCAGTAGGGTAGTAACCAGATGTGAGAATAATCGAAAGATTTGGAATCCTCACCTTTATCTCACGTTGCTCGACGGGAAAGAGATGTGGCCCGGCTCGGCCTCCTCTGGCCGCTGAGGGCCGTAGAGGGCCCGCCCTTTGCCCGGGCTTAGCCCCAAGCGCTCCCGCGCGCTCCCGCGCAGCGGTGCTCTCACGTCTTTATGGGGCGATAAGGCGATGGGTGAAGGTGGGCGGGGCGGTCAGGGAGAGCGGGCCAGGTCACACGGCCAGTGGAATAACCGGGACTCCTGGGAAAGCGAGTCCCGGTGTCCACGCTTGCAGCCCTGCCCTGTCGCACACCCTCAGGCACCACAAGAGTCACGCCCTCAGTCCACGGGGCGATGCGGCACCCGCCGAGCGGGTTCCGCGAGGCTTGGAGTTTAAAATAGAGTCAGCAGCAGGAACAACGCTGAAAACAGAAGTCCAAAGTATCCAACGAAGTTAGAGCGTCCTCGCCTTTTCAGCTGGGTGAAGGTGGGCGGGGCGGTCAGGGAGAGCGGGCCAGGTCACACGGCCAGTGGAATAACCGGGACTCTTGGGAAAGCGAGTCCCGGTGTCCACGCTCGCAGCCCTGCCCTGTCGCACACCCTCAGGCACCACAAGAGTCAAGCCCTCAGTCCACGGGGCGAGGCGGGACCCGCGGAGCGGGTTCCGCGAGGCTTGGAGTTTAAAATAGAGTCAGCAGCAGGAACAACGCTGAAAACAGAAGTCCAAAGTATCCCACGAAGTTAGAGCGTCCTCGCCTTTTCAGCTGGGTGAAGGTGGGCGGGGCGGTCAGGGAGAGCGGGCCAGGTCACACGGCCAGTGGAATAACCGGGACTCCTGGGAAAGCGAGTCCCGGTGTCCACGCTCGCAGCCCTGCCCTGTCGCACACCCTCAGGCACCACAAGAGTCAAGCCCTCAGTCCACGGGGCGATGCGGGACCCGCAGAGCGGGTTCCGCGAGGCTTGGAGTTTAAAATAGAGTCAGCAGCAGGAACAACGCTGAAAACAGAAGTCCAAAGTATCCCACGAAGTTAGAGCGTCCTCGCCTTTTCAGCTGGGTGAAGGTGGGCGGGGCGGTCAGGGAGAGCGGGCCAGGTCACACGGCCAGTGGAATAACCGGGACTCCTGGGAAAGCGAGTCCCGGTGTCCACGCTCGCAGCCCTGCCCTGTCGCACACCCTCAGGCACCACAAGAGTCAAGCCCTCAGTCCACGGGGCGATGCGGGACCCGCGGAGCGGGTTTCCGCGAGGCTTGGAGTTTAAAATAGAGTCAGCAGCAGGAACAACGCTGAAAACAGAAGTCCAAAGTATCCCCTCATTGGTATATACCTCATTGGAATGCCATAATTTAAGTAAGACCTTTTACTCATGAACAGACCAAGCTCCCTCCTGAGAAGGGGGGACGCCCAGTCTTTCCTAAAAAGGCTTGGAATAAATATCAGCAGCAGCAATAGCAGAAGCCTGGTTCACGTGCTGGCTCGCCACCGCTGAATGTAGATGTGATTTGCGCCACCGCTCTACAAATAGGATGTCCAAGAGGTTCCAGGTTCCTGATCCTTGTTCTCCTTGTTCCTTCAGGAACCGTCGGATCAACATTTCGGTGGGGGTGGACGTCAAGATGGCAGAGAAGGCGAGTCTGCGCAAGCAATACGCGACTCGCAGCCCCAGTTTGATGTATAAATCATGCAGGGGGAGCCACCTCAATATCGACCCCAAGTTCAGAAGACAAAGGTTGCAGCTTGGACAGCAAAGTATGCCTCAATTGGTGAGAACCCTGCTCCTCGACAAGAGTTGGGTGGTGACCCTCCAAGACAGCGCTGCGGAGGTTACCATAGTTCGGCAGACACTCCATCAGTATCTGGAGGCGAAATCAACTGACACTTTTATTACAGTAGAGACAGTTGACACTCAAGTTGCCCCTCCAGATAGACTTTATGAAGTAACCCTCCAAATTGAAGGTGATATTAAACGCTCGGTTAGAGCAGTGTTTTGGGAGAGCCTCTCTTTTTCTTATGATTCTTTGTTGGCAAAGGTTTACTGGACACCCCCTTTTGTCTTAGCTTCCTCTAGGGGGGAAGATGTTATTCTTCCTAATTTTTTTAAATATGTCCGAGATGATAATAAAATGGCTTGGATGGGACAAGGGTTCCACGGTTAGTGTGATTCCTTTGCGTCCGTAAGTGAAATCTTGATCCAGTTGTTATATTAGGGTGTGATTCATCCATAAATAATCCTCTTTTTCCGATATTGAAACCTGACGCTTCATATCACATAGTTTTAGATTACAGACATTTGAACAGTCATGTTCGTACCTTTTCAATTCAGAACACACATAGCTCTGCGTTAGTGAATAACATTGTTCACAAAAAATACAAAACCACCTTGGATATTTCCAATGGATTTTTCAGTCAATCTTTGGCTCCTGAGAGCCGTGATTTGACCCCATTCAGTGCTTTGGGAAATCAGCACAGATATGCAAGATTGCCTATGGGATATAAGAATAGCCCTGGTGTGTTTGCGGCACGCATAGTGTACCTTTTGCATGAGATCAACCCTGATGCCTTCTCGTACATTGATACTATATACTTGACAGATGACGAATTACAGCTGCATCTTTTGCGTGTAGACCGCATTATCACACATTTTGCAAACTTTCTAAAAAAAAAAGTCTCACATCTCCTACTTGGTAATTTTGTCTCTTGGTTATGAACTTAACAATGAAGGCAGGGGTTTTGGGCCCCCTCTTTGTGGAGAAATGTGCTCAATTGCAACCTCCATCTACACTTAAAAAATTGCAATCTTTACTAGGTTTTTTGAACTTCGGGATGAAATATATTCCTGATTATGCCCAGCATATCAAACCTCTTTACTCATTGATACAACCTTCTTTTTCAACTTCCTCTTGGCTTCCGGAGCATACCGCAATTCTTTGGTCTCTGCCGTCTGATCTGCTGGTGACCAACTTCTTGTTAACATGAGATAATTCTACCAATTTGGTGATAAGAATTGTACCTGGCATATTAGGTTCCATTGCTTATAAATTGTATTTGTACATCCCTGCTGAGATGTGTTTCTCCCCTGCTGAAAATATTTTGACTGCTGTCCAGATGGCGATTCTTAAGGACACAGGGTAAACACATTTTCATAGTTTTACCAATACCTTCTTTAGAAGCAGTTACAAAGGCAAGTGTCCCACATTTCAAAGCCCTGCATTCACGTTGGATACAGTGGGCTAGTTCTTTGATGTCAGCTGATGTCAACTTTGTTTTTGATATTTCTTTACAAACACAGGACTTTTTACAATAGGAAAATGTTCATCCTTTATTATTACTCCCACTCGATCAATACAAATGCATTATTTACACTGATGGTTCTGCGCAGCCGTCCATTGGTTCTAAACATGCTTATTCTGCAACCTGCACAATAGTGACAGGGAAGATTGTTGATGGGGATTTTAAATCCTCCTTAGTGCACACTCAGGCATTTGGTGATTGCATGGCTCAATTAGCAGAGCTAAGTGCATTGGTTTTAGCTCTTGAATTCACAGATGCTGAGGTTCCGACTCTTATTGTGTGTGATTCTTTTTACTGTGTACAATCCTTCAATGGCAATTTGTTCTTCTGGGCACAAAATGGTTTTTGTGATTCTTAAGGTGGTTTAGCATTAAATGCGTTGGGCTTGAGTGGCTGCTCTTAAGGATCATTTGCCACTCATTTGCCACTCATGCATGTCATTCTTTGGGCCATCAACGTGTGGGAGCACACTATGTTGGTAATTCACTGGCTGATTCGGCAGACAAATCTGCAGTAGCCACTCGTTCAGTAGCAGTAGTCATTAGGTCTAAGACTAAAATTGATGATGATATTTTGGCAGCAATAGATGCAACGGAGGAGGGTACAGAGTTTCCCAAAGGTTTTCCTTCACACTATTCATACCACTTGTCCTCTGATCAACTTCCATTTGTGACTAGTCCATCTGGTGGGGATCGGCTGATTCCCAAAGAGGACTACAGACTTTCTTCAACAGTTGCTGCACATGAAGGCACTGCCTCTGCACATGCCAGAGTGACAGCAACTGTTTCCCTTTTACAGCAACGTTTTTGGTGGGGTGGTTTATATCAGCAAACTTGTAAATAATTTCTTTCATATGACATTGGTCAACAAATAAAACCTTCTACTGTTGTATGTCCACCACAAACTCAAGTTTATATTTCCAATCAGCCCTTTGGCTGAGTCTATCTTGATCACTGCAGTCCTTTGTCTTCTGACACTGCATTTAAACATATTTTAGTTTCAGTGGATTAATGCACTAGATTTCTTTGGGTTTGGCCGCAACGCAGTGCTGATGCTTGAACTGTTATCAAGGATTTGCGTGTCTTTGTCATGACATTTGACAGTGGCACCTTCCATTCTGACCAAGGTCCGGCTTTTGCCTCTATGGCTTACCGTGATGCAGTGAAGTCACTGGAGGTGCAGGTGCAATGTTTGTCTCTATACTGGCCTGAGGGCAAATCTATTGTGGAGCTAGAGTCTTAGGTACTGGCGGGGGTTGGCTGACTCATCTATATGGAGTCCAACGTGTGCTAAATTATCTCCCTAAAAGATCTCAGGGTAGACGGACAACCCCATACGAAATGCTCTTTGGCATTAAAATGTTTGAGCCGGACCTAGATGGTCTAGAAGTTGTGGCGGCTGCCACAACCTTTGACGTGGATAATCATTGTGCTATGTTACCGGATCTACAAAAAGCAGATGCAGCAGTGTTGATTCCTTTTTATGGCTGGCTTCCTAAAGTTGGAGATCTGGTGCGAGAGAAAGTGGAACAAAAGAAATAATTTGGTCCATCATACTGTGAACCGGTCAGAGTCCTTGGCCTCAAGGTCACATGTACAGTTAACCTGCCGCCTTGGCCTGTTCGTAAGGAGAATTGTTACATTTCAATCAAACATGTCAAGCTACGCCATATGGCCGATACTGAATAGTATGCCTCCCAGCATTCCACATCGGGATCTTTCTCTGAATCCAATAATGTCTAGTTCTTCGACTACTTCCCAACAAATCGAGGGAGAGATTGAAACTTCACTTGATTTGTTGCCTGTTTTATCTTCTACATCCACTGCTTCAGATATTGAGTATACTGCTCCTCCAGTTGAGGTCATAATTGACATGGATCACTGACATAATATCGAATTCACAAATATAGAATTACCAAAATATCGAAGAAAAATATAGAATGCAAAAATATCGAATTCCTATCTACAAACAGGTAAGTACAAAAATATCGAATCAAAAATATAGTTTTAAAAATATAGTTAGTCAAAATATCGAACTTTTTTAAATGTCTTAAAAGTATTTTAAAATTAATGAAATAATAAATATAACATTTACTATTACCACTCCAGTGAGTGCAACAGTAGGGAAAGCGTTGGATAGCGTAGGGGTAAAAATGACTATTCGATATTAAATTACTTACCTTCAATTTGATATTTTTCACCACGATATTCTGTCCATTCAATATTTTGACCATTCTATATTTTGACTTCGATATTTTGGTAATTCTATATTTTGAATTCTATATTTTGTCTTGTTATCAATTGACATTCCTGAACCATCAAATGCATCGCAACCCCTGTTGCTTCAGCTGGGGTCCAGTGGTTACTACATGGACCGTAATAGTTTTTCTTCCGATACATCGTCCTCGCCATCAACTGTAGCTGAACACCCCACACCTACCGGTATTTTCATCTCCTGGTTTAAAAAGACTTACCTAGTCCTGCCCTGGTTCTATGTCTGGATGGTCCTGACAATTATATTCCTCTTCATGTGGATTGGGTTTGTGATTGTGTTTTTCCTACTCCTTAATGGCCATTACTTACCTGAACGCTCTGCTGTCAACTTGGTCGATGGAATTCTGGCTCCCCACACTTCCTCTCACATAATGAAACAAGATCAAGCATTTCTTGATATTTCAGCATTGCCAGTGGTTGATGGCATTGTCTGGGATAAAGTTTCATACAATATCCATGGCCCAACAGAATCTTTGAACATACCATATGTACTTCACGTCTCTTTGGGAGATGTCGTTTTGCCTGGTATACACTCTGTTCATGCTGTCCATTCGTTGTTCTCCGATTTTAAATATTATCCGGCTTTCAACACTGAAGACTTGTATTTGAACTCTGCAAATTATGCTGATTTAATGTTATCAACATTATGGCCATCATTTTTTACACAAAACCAATATGCAGAAACAATGTTTTAATTACACCCAATGGAAGCATTGCCCAGCACCTTTAAAGAGAACCTCCAAGACCCAATCGAGTAAATTTATGTATTTTAAGGGTTATAATCTTTCTGACCCTCAGTCCTATTTTTACAAATTAAAGCTACCCAACCGCACCAAATTTATGCTGACCCACATTGGTTTTACTCATTGTCCTTCATAACTGATTTGGCGGGGAAAGGTTATGAGTACTGGAAGGACATAGTTGATTTAAAATCCATTTGGAGTACCAAAACTCGGCAGGTGCACGGCTCTGAGTCATTGCAACGCTCATGTCTCATACCGTCTCAGCTCATATTTTTAAATGCCATGCTACAAAAAACTTGTGGCCATATTATCAAGAAAGGGCGATACATTTTCACCACTTTTATCAGCAGGAAACTGCCACTAAAGCGGCGATAATGGGCTTGATAATATGCCCTTGTGAATTCCCATAGAAGCCCAGGTTAACACCAGAACCTGGGCTTCTCTGGGAATGGCATATTATCAAGCCCATTATCGCCGCTTTAGCTGCAGTTTCCTGCCGATATAAGCGGCGATAATGTTTCACCCTTTCTTGATAATATGGCCCTACTTGTTTTGGTTTAGTCACTACCAAAAATCTAAAAACTCCCTCTATTCCGTTACCATGACGCATGGCAAACACACACAAATTATACGATTGAGGACTTAACTGTCATGTTTCAGAATGGAACACTCAACACTTCCAAAATTGACCCCTTGGGATGGTTATTGTGGCCCACAAATTCATATGCATGTCAATTACGTTTTTTTCAATACCACAACAGGTTTTACACAATAAAGACCTGATCCTCATTTCCCACAGTCACATACAGTTACAACATATTCAGTGGATAAATGATGTCAACAATACTTTGAACATTCTATGAGGCAAGAGATCTGGGACCGCAAGATGCGGCGATGCGATATATGGAACACTTAGAGCTTCCGACACTGGTGCACACAGACCGAGAGGACTTAGAGGCCCCAATTACACTCGAGGAAGTTAGAGAGGCTATAGGTAGGCTACAAGCAGGGAAGTCCCCTGGCCCAAACGGGTTTCCGGCAGAGTTCTTCAAGAAAACGAAGGACCTTCTGGCTCACCACCTACTGGGTATGTTTGAAGGGGCGGCCCAAGAAGGTAAACTCCCTTCAGATCTGCGCATGGCTATGATCATCTCAATATTTAAAGAAGGCAAGCCGCCGGAGGATTGCTCCTCCTACCGTCCGATATCTCTTCTAAATATCGAGGTAAAGTTACTGGCAATGGTACTAGCACTCAGGCTAAGAAGGGTGATTCCGGACTTGATCCATCTGGACCAGACAGGGTTCTTACCAGGTAGGGCCACCAGGTTTAATCTAAGGCGGACTCACAACTGGCTGCAGAAGGTGGGATGTAGACAGGAACCGCATTGGTTCCTTTCGCTTGACGTGGAGAAGGCATTCGATGCGGTTCACTGGCCGTTCCTAGAGGGGGTGCTGGTCCGGCTAGGTTTTGGCCCAAATTCCAGCAGTGGATACGATTATTGTACACAGACCCCAGGGCAAGAGTCAAGGTGAACGGGGTCCTGTCATGCGATTTCCCGGTTCGGCGGGGAACAAGACAGGGGTGCACTCTGTCCCCATTGCTTTATACGTTGACAATCGAGGTGCTTGCAGCGGCAGTTAGACAACATCCAGGGATAAGAGGCTTTAGGGTAGGTCCCCGAGAAGAAACAGAGGAAAAAATATCACTATATGCAGACGATGTCCTTCTGTATGTGTCACAACCAGAGATGACGGTACCGGTGCTCTTCGCGGAGCTAGAACGTTACGGAGCGCATTCAGGATATAAAATGAATTGGCATAAATCGGTCCTATATGACCCCAGCGGCAGACAGCAGTGGACAAACCTCCCAGAACGGTTACAAAAGACAGTGGAGGGATTTGTCTATCTTGGAGTGTTTCTGACAATGGATAGGAAAAGTTCTTACGAAGAAAATGTAAGACGGATAGTGCGCAACTTCATAGAGGACGCCGCCAGATGGAAGCTACTCCCACTGACGCTGCTGGGCCCTGCAGCCATGTTCAAAATGGTGACGTTACCTAAACTCCTATACGCGTTTCAAAATGAATACTACCCCCTTCCTCGAAGAGTGTTTCGGGAAATAAACGCGGAAGTCCGGACCTATCTGTGGTTAGGTAAACAGCCCAGAGTAGCACTGTCGACCCTGCAGAGACACCAATACAGCGGGGGGGATCTCCCTTCCCAATGTCGAGGCCTACTAATGGGCATAGCACCTGATAGTGATTAACGACTGGATCCACGCCCCGGCTAATCACCCCACATATGCCTTGGAAAGAACTGCTATGGGCCCCCGCCCATGTACCTATTATTTGTACGGGGGTAAAGACAAAGGACATTTATTGTTGACCTCCAGATTGACGCTGACAATATGGAATAGAGCGACTAGGGTCTTAGGGTGGGGGGAAAAGCCTACAAGATAAACGCCTCAGTGGCATTGCACCTGGCTGCGAGAACTGAATACACTGAAGGGATTTAAGAAATGAGACGATATAGGGATATCAACGATAGGGGACGTGACGGTGGGGGGAGTTCTGAAATCGTTCCAGCCTTGAGGACAGAGTACGGACTGCTCCCAACGCAGTATCTTAAATATGCTCAATTGCGCCACGCAGGGAGAGCGCAGAGGATACCAGAGGACTCGCTACCTGAATATGCCCCCTTAGAAGGTAGATTACTACAGGAATAAATACCTGACAGAGCAGTATCACTTACGTATAGGACCCTCATGAATAACATGCCGGACGGTTTGGCTACCCTTAAAACCAAATGGGAGAGGGATGTGGGGGAGATGGACTTGGTGGATTGGGATACAGTTCTCATGCACCCGAGAGAGGTAGCCATCAAGTCGCGGTTACGACTTATACAATTTAATGTCCTCCACAGAACCTATTTTGATAGGGTACGTTTACACAAAATGGGGCAGATAGGAGATACGAATTGCCTTCGATGCAGCCAGGAAGGGGGGGGGCTTTTATCATATACTCTGGTCCTGTCCAAGGATCCAAATATACTGGGGGGAGATACTGAAGGAACTGGGGGCGGTGCTGGAAACCCCTCTGCCTGTGGACCCCAAGCTAGTACTGCTGGGTATGACTGATGATGTAGATATGACACGCCTACTGCTAATCTTTTTAGTCCTGGCCCTGGTGGTGGCGAAGAGGGATGTAGCCAAACACTGGGGTGGGGGCACGACACCACAGATTGAGGAATGGAAGAGAGATATGGACCTATATATGGCAGCAGAAAGGGTCACATATAGGGCTAGAGGATGCCCCAAGAAATTTGGTAGAGTCTGGAATAAATGGAGAAAATACCATGGCCTTGATGGGGGACTGTAAAGGGTGGAGCAGAGGAAGGGCACATACAGGAAAAAGAAGGCCCAGGAGGAAACCGGACATGGTGCTGCAGACAATAATATGAATAATGCCAATGAGTCGGGCCACAAAGCAGAATGAAGTATTATTTTTAAACATGTGGAGGGGGGGAGGTCTGGAGGGCGGGAGATGCTGACCGAAGATGACGTGCTTGTATTGTTAATATTGGATAAAATGCAAATAAACATATTACCCAAAAAAAACAATACTTTGAACAGTCTAGATTGTCATCTATTTAAAAGCATCTCTCCCTTTTGTCTGGAGACATAGATCTTGCCGTTTTTCTTTTAGGTCCAAAATCCCCTCAGCCAAAACACTTTCTTTATTCGGCATATAATGAATTTTGGAAGCTCTCACAGGTGGAAGCTGCGATGCGCCTGCGCCAAATTGACCTAGCTAATTTGGAAAAAGTTCTTGCAGTGGTCAATACCAGCATTAATACACTGTCTTCTCATATTTATACTTTAGATAATATTGTGTCATCAGTCATTGACATTGTTCAACATGAGGTGTCGGTATTGTACCATGGTCAAAATTAGTTACGATCTATAATGCTATTTGCTTGGACTTTGCAAATGCTGAAAAGTGGAAAAGTACTGTGGGATTAACTAAATGCTTCTGCATTGTTTTTGCCATTCAATTTATTTGACTGATAAACAGAAATTAATGTCCATGAAAGATGCAACCTACACATTGTTACATACTGAACAATTTGAACAGTTACAAGACAACACAAAGGGGCATATAAACAAGGGCTTTTTCTCCGCTTTTTTGGCTTTAAAAGCCAAAGAAGCAGAGATAAAAATATTGCCTATCAACAACAGGGTGCTAACATGCAAAATCACTAAGCTTCCCTTTGCATCTCTAATGAGATGCAAAGTGGGCATTCCAGAGCAAAATAATAGGAGAAATGTCACTTAGCGACATTTCTCCTATTATCAAGCTTCACGCTAACCATGTTGGAGATAAAAAAGCAGCGCTACCCATGGTTAACGCTGCTTTTTTACGTCTGCTAATTTTCAGATTTAGCCATGTAATCCAATGGGAGGTGGATTACATCCCTATCCTTGTAGTTTTATTGCTGCATTACCAGCGATAACCTCCCAAAATGCCGCTATCGCTGGATATTTTATCGCCTTGGCGGTTAGCATTGTTAATAACGCGATAACCAGGCGATATTATCCAGCGATAGCGGGCGTTAACAAAATTAACGCTAAGCGCCCTTAGCGTTAATTTTCGCTGTTCCTTGTAAATATGCCCCAGAGTTTCCCTTCTCCTATTCTAATTATAGATTTCAGATCCAACTAAGACCCAGAGAACCTAACAGACACTATTAATCACTCCGTGATCTGACTCAGACAAAACCAGGGGTTTCCAGGTGGCTAAATTACAAATATCTATATATTCAAATAAGGAAATCAATAATATTAAATAACACATTCTAAAATGGAATGTTGTATCAAGAGAATATTTTTATTTCTAATCATATGTGAAAACAATATATCATACATAAAAAATCATGAACTTCACATGTTTAGCTAATTAACAACATTAAAAACATATACATTCATACACATTATGTTGAAAAACATTTAAACAAACACTTTAAAAAACAAATCAAAAGAACAAACTGTTGACATGGCGGTTCGGTGTACAGGTGTTTCGTCACCTCCTTCAGGACAATAGTTCATGAAGTAAAAACAATCTAGACAGATAATATAAAAACTTATGTTAGAGACCAAGTTAAAATGGTCTCTGATTAAAACATTCCCTTTTTACAAGCTATTATTTTAGCGTCATGGTAAGAGGTATCTATTAGAATAAATTATCTTGATTCACAGAAATTCAAAGTGTCTGGTAATCAATCTTAAGAGGATAAACTTTAGCTATATTACTTCATAATGTCACCTCATCGTATGCATTTAGCTATACGAAGTGGCTAGTCATCATTATCAATTTGATTTCATGTAGTTAAAACGAAACTCAGCAGTCTATATTTCTTAATCCTATGGCACCATTTTTCTTATTCTTGGTGCTGCTGGACAGTAAACTTGCTGTAAATCAATCTACAGAATATAATAAAATGCTATTATAATTGGGATAGGTATTCGCCGTATGGACTTTATGCTACAGTGGATACAGATTTTGTTTATCAGTTTTATTGTACATTCAGTTTTGCCGGAAAAAACGGGTGGCAAAGACCCACCTGAAATTACTCTTATGACCCTCTTTACGGACGTTGCGTTATAAATTCAGAATTGCGGGTACACTGTGACATAAGAATTCCAATTTCAGTAGGGCGTTTTTTATTAATTCAAATATAACTTATGAAGCTATCATCCAAAACCTCACCTGAGTTAAAGTTAGTAAAACGTCAGTCAATTTCTGATGTTTCACTAGTTTTAATTGGATATCTTGTCGATCTGTAACAAATTACACATTTAATAATGTGTGTATTGAAGGGCTCGAGCATTAGATAATCATATTCAAAGACCAAAATCAAAATTTTAATTATTCACACAGTTCTAGTTAGAAGAGGGTACTTTTATATGGGGACTTTGCAACTTTGCCGTCTTTGTTGGGGTGTTTGTTACCGCCAAATCAGTGCATTAATCTGTTCGAAATAAACGAACGGAACCAATCAGTGGATCCAGATTATTAAACGTCTGTCTGTCAGATTTCTAAAAAGAGACTAATTTCTCAACATATATAGTCGAAAATGTTATTTAAAAAGTTTTTTAATTAGGTAGTTTTAGAGTGAAAACGTTAAAGTTACTAAAGAGATAAACCCGTTCTAAGAATTATTCCTATATCTCCTCCCTTCACTTTTTAGAGTTTATTTAGAATTTGGTTAGAAAATTACGAGGTCCCCAACCCTTCAGTTTTTAAATAAAGGCTTACCTCAAGAGCTGAAAAAAGTAGCGACCGTCAGTATCGCTTAACCGTCGTCAATGCCTGACAGGGCGGCTAGTGCGGACGGCTTTTTAAATACGCAGGTACGCGTCGCTTTGAATTGTGGTCACAATCTAATTGGATGCACCTGGACTTTTACCTTTGCTGTTTGTAAAACTGTTACTTCAGTGGGTATAATGGTTAATATCCAATGTTATATCAATGTTTATCTTCCGTAGTCCATCCTAGTGCGCTACAATTCTACTTCGATGTAAATTATTTCCTTTGTTTAATCACCTTATAAACAGAACTAGATGTTCAAATAATTTTCGGCTGGGTTTTCTGACATTAGTAAATGCGGCGGCCATGTGGCCTGACTCAGAGCCAGTTATATTTCTAAACCTACTTATCAATAGACGAAAACATTTTGGGGGGATTTACCTAATGCTATACTCCTATTTGCATAGTCATTGAATTATTCAATAGAACTCGGTTATAAAAGCGACTAGATGAATCATTGGGAATTTTTTTTTTTATATTGGGCATGTTCTTAGGATCTTATCGGTAATTGCCAATATTGAGTGGTTCAATCAAACCCCTTATGTTTGACAAATCAAAAAGAATATTGCAACCTGATTGTAGGGGTAAGCTAATATCTATGTTTACATGATTTACAGCGCGATTTCTACATCTATGATGCCTTAATAATCTCAATGTCTCATTTAACTATTTAATCATCATAGTTATTAGTCTACCCTCGTGTACAATATAAGATCTTAAGTGGACAGCAAGAATTTAAATGAATTTCCCCCATTCCTCTTTACTGTTGAGTTCACATTTGTATGTATTGAACTTAGACATTTAAAACTGTTCCCTCTTTTTCCTCTTCGCTGTCACATCTCCCCCTCTTAAACTCACTTGTATTGCCTCCATGATACACCACTTCAAGTCTTAAATTTTATGATCCTTTTCAAACCAGTGTTCCACTAAGGGTGCATTCTCTTGTTGAGTATGAATCGCCGATTTATGTTCATTGAGTGTTAAACGGATTTCTCTAGATGCTTCACCAATATAGCCTTTATCGCAGGGGCACTGCACAAGATAAATAACATTTTTGGTGCGACTGTTGACTAAACTTTTCTGAAAATGAGTGATCTTATTACATGTTACTGTGGTTCCTTTGATAATATTGTCACAATTATTGCAGCTACCACAGGGAAAATTTCCTGCAGGGATGGAACCGTCAATTGTTCGTAGGGGTTTCCTGCTTTTGGAATTGGGTTATGTATGTACTAAACCATTTCTTATAAGTCTTATTCCTTATGAAGGAAAAGAGCGGTTTTGGCAAGTCCTTTACATTGGCATTATTCAATAAATGACAATTTCTATTGATAAAGTTTTTAATCTTATTGCTGATGCTCATAAAGTTAGTAACACATACTATCTGTTGAGATTTTTCGTTACTCAAACTTGGTTCAAACAAACTATTCATACTGTAATACTTGGTGCACTTGTAAGCTTTTTAAACCAGTTGTTTAGGATATCCTCTAGCCATCAATTTCCTGATGAATGTTTTGGCATGGAATTCAAAATCTTTTATACTTGTACAATTGTGTCTAATTCTAAGAAATTGACAAAAGGGGATATTACTCCTCTGGCTTTAAGGATGATGGCTTTCAAAATGCACCATGGTGTTTCAGTCTGTGGGTTTGGTGTACAGTTCCACTGATAGAATGCCATTGGTATCCTTTATGGTGATATCCAGGAATTTGCATGTTTGGTTACTGGATGCCGAGGTGAACCTCAGATTATTGTCTCCTAAATTTAGCCACTGTATAAAAGAATCTAAATCCTCCTTTGTACCCTGCCAAATAAAAAAGGCGTTGTCTATAATTCGGGACCCGTGTCTTATATTTTCAAAAAAAGGGGCGAGTTCATTGAATATATGTTTTTCCTCAAAAGAGGAAACATATCAGCATGCTAAGCTGAGAGCACATGTGGCTCCCATGCTGGTCCCTTTGATCTGTCTATAAAAATCCTCTTTGAATAGAAATATGTTGTTTTTCAATATAATCTCTATACATTCAACTATAAAGGTTGAATAAAGGGACAGATCCCCCTCTTCATTGTTCAAGAGGCCCCTAACCATACGAATTGTATCATCCTTAGGGATGTTCGTATAGAGGGCCTCTATGTCCAGCATTACCAGCCACTGTGTCTCTGCATCAAAGGGTATATTTTCCACTTTGTGGATCATGTCAGTAGTATCCTTAAAGTATGTTTTTTGTCTAATTACCAATGGATGCAAAGATGTATCAACGTGTTTACTTAATTGCTCCATTAAGGAATCTATGCAAAAGCCATGGCGATGCGGCTGTCCCCCCACGCTCTGCTCGAGGTGGCGGAGCTGCTGCAATTGTTTCCGCAGTTGCATTTGTTGCAGAAGATGCCTGTAAAGTGCTGCTAAGTAGGAACAGATTGTTTTTAAAATAACCCCGCCAGACTGACAGCAGTGCTGAGAATGTGAAAGCAGGGCATTAGAGGGGGTGGGTGGAAAAAATGAAGCAGGAGGTTAAAACAAGCATTTGCAATGCAATAGGACTCGCCTTTACGTGAGCCTATTGCATTGCATCTCGGACAGCGGGAGGTGGGAGCACGGACAACGGTAGTGTGGGCGGGAGAGAAGGAGGCGAGAAGGCATGGACAAAGTAGTGCTCACAGTCTAAATAACACGTACCCTACCATGTAACACTCGAAGCAAAGGGGCCACTAACCATGGGAGGGTACAAATGACGACATGGTCATAATAAGGAGGGACTAACAAGCCTCATAATCAATCAGAAGGCAGCATTTACGAAAGACAAAGACACAAGCCAATTAAAACATGGGGGAGAGTGGGCGGAGCTTCCACTGCATACTCCATTACTGCATGCCTCGCAGAGAGGGCAGCACATGCGCGCTGCCTTTTTCGGCTCGACCCAAAATTGATGCTGCAGCTGCGCTAGTTCCTTGTAAATATGCCACAGTGTCAAAAGGTGAAAACCCCACCTTGTACTCTATTACATTGGTCCTGGATGTCACGCATACACGTGGGCATAGTGTACTTATGTATTCCACTATGTCTACGTATGTGCGACATAAGTCATTATTGGTGTGTAATGTGTGATTTACTGTGTTATCTACCGTATGTATACACTTATCCATTGAGGGGATGTGACTCGATTGCAGATTACACTGTTTCAAGTCATTTCAGCTAGTGAAATTAATCTGCAACAGCCAATGCATCATTCCTACGCCTGAGTTTTTGAGGCGGAGGAATTTTGAGGCATCTCAAAGGCAGCAGCCCACTTCGCGATGATGCGTGACTTTTGGAAAAATCATTAGTACCAATGAATCAGTTTTTTTGAGGGATTGTACGAAGGAACGCCTTCCTTGCATATATTTATTCTAAGGTGGCGCGGCCGAATCTGGCGAAGGAAAAAACTGACACATCCCGACGAAGAGTGACGCATCTGCCTAGATGTGTCACTTTATAAATATGGAGTAAAGAAAGTGCTGCCACTGTGTCAAAACAAATGATGCAGCGGCAGCGCAAGCTTCTTGTAATTATGCCCCTTGATGCCTGGGCCACATGTGGATTGCCAGACTCTGATTAAAGGGTTTCATCTGGAAATCTAGCTAAAATAGTGAATGTAGAGCAGGGTGTTATAGAGTTGCAGCAGCATGAACTTTAGACCAAATAGAGTCAGCCCTAATCTAGCAATATTAGCTGAATGAGAAAGGACACCTAAGTAGGTATTGCCTGTGATCGGAGGCTGTCATTGTCCTAGGACCCTCTTACTCAGCTTCCGCGAGTCAATACCAACTTGGGAGTCTCTTTTCTTTCAATCAGTATTGTCTAATTAAATGATTTAATACTGTCACCAAAAGTCGTCTGCCAGGCTTGGAAGTTAATGTATGCTCTCACATTTCCCTGTTGTTCTCAGATAGACTAAAGCAAGGTATCAAGAGCAATGTGGTTTGAAAAAATTATAAGATCACTTTCAAGAGGTAAGGCTGCACCAGTGGTTCCAGCATAATGTTCGCACAGACTTAGCATAGTAACATCCAACTGACTAGATGGTCTACTCACTATCCATACCATATTGATATCAAGAACAATGCTTGCATAATGTAATGTAATCTAATTAAATTCCTGGAGACAGGAATGTGATGAGAGGTGAGATGGTCCAGTGGCCATATTTTTTCCTTAAGATCCAATTCCGCTTCCCAATTTTTTGGTCAAAATCACTGGGTCTCGATTTGCGTGAGTTCATGAGTCTGCCCACGTTTTGAACACTGAGACACAACATCAATTAGCTATACAGTAGTAGTAGTAGTAGAAACAAGCTTTATTTCGATATATTAAACATATCTTAAAAAGCATTACAAAACAAAACAAGAACAATAAAATCTCATTACGTTTAGAAAGCATTTTGTTCCTTGTTCCTTGTTTAAAAGCATACAAATTAGCCATTGATTAAAACCATACAAATTAAACATTGGCACGAGTACAGTAGGTATTTATGGGAGACTCAGAAGCCTAGAGGATCTAACCCGCCACGCACAACCAAGGAATTTGGCCAGGCAACAGGCAAACAGAGGGCGGGGATCTGATCTTAAGATTCGTATGGCATCCAGATGGGATCTAGTGCCGAGGGTCCTGCAGAGTGGCTTCAGCCAAACGCGGCGAGGGACTGCATAGACTGGGCATTCAAACAGTAAATGAGAGACTGACTCGGGCCTATTTACACAGAAAGGGCAATACGATGTTGTTTGCGCCGGTATTTTCCAGCTAGCAGTCAATTTCCCCACTGGCAGTGAGCCCACCCTGAACTTAAAATATAGTGCCCTATCCCGAGATTTGGAAATCATATCTAAATATGGTTCACGAAAGGGGACCTCCTTGACCATCAGAAATTCTGCAGTGGTTCTGCACAGTTTAGAGTTGCAGTTTCTGCCATCCGTCACCCATGACCAGTATAGCTTCTTTAGGATCAGTTTAGGCGGGGCAGTTCTATTAGCCCAGGCATCCTCAAGGCCCAGGTCATGATGAAGGCACTTAACTTCTTTTAGCCAGCAGACCTTATGCCAACCAGATGTTGAGAGTAGTTCCCTTAGGCCTTCGGCATAGCTAGACAGTTCTGGTACCCTCCAAATTCGTGCCCATAGGAGGAGGGGGCGCAACCTCGCCTGATCACCTATTGGGCGGGTACCCGCTTCTAAGAGAAGACAGCCTTTATTCAAAGCTGGACTGTCCTCAAACTGTTGCAGGGACTCTGCTCATGCACAGAACTATGCGCAGGAAATCAGGAGGTCGGTGTATTGTGGTGTACCAAAAAAGCCACCTCAGTGCCTAGAACCCCAATCCAACCAGTAATAGTGTCTCATTCGTTCTCTGTACCACAACGAAGCTACCAATGATTAGACGACCTAGAAAATGCGACTAAGTAAACTCTTAGGAATAGTGGGAAACAAGAACACTCTTTCGATCTAACCCTCATACTAGTCCATAACATTGTGGAAAAATACAAACTGGGGGGGCACTACCAACCAGAATATAAGATCCTTAATTATTGTCCGGCGATGTCGCCTCTTGAACCCACACAGAAGTTAAACCATTGAAGAGGCAGGCGCTGGAGACTGGAAGGCAGGAAACAAGGGTTTTTATTCTCTCCGGAGGAGAACACAACGAAACGGACAGAAGGTATCGTTCTGAGGTGCTCTAACTGCATCCCGGAGGCCTGGCCTCTTATACATGAGTTTATCTCTTTATTACATGTAACACATTCTCGTTGATACTTTGATGTACGGAAAGACATCCTCAGAATCCCCCCTTCCCAGCCTGTTCCCATGCAAGGCTATAGTGGAAGTCCCCGCCCCGTTCACAACAGGTGGTGATCATTGCGCAGCTGGGTATTCCGCCGATTCACGGAGTGTGCGGGTTTCGATCGGATCTCGTGGGGTGGGGGGGCTTTGATCACCTCGGGGATCCTTTGAGGAGGGAAGCTTCCTATTGTATGGGGAGGGGCAAGAGGTTGGTATCGGCAGAGCTAGGTGTCGGTCTGGGAACGGGGAAGACAAACGGGCACACGGGGAAAAGGGGTTTGCATCAAAAGGGCCGGAGATCATGACGGGGAAACAGGGAGGTGTCGCGCTGGGAACAGGATGAGGGCCTGGGGCAGAGCAGCGCCGAAGAGGGGTTTATAACCAAGGCAGGTGCAAGCAGGGGGTTGCTAGCGAAGTTTGGAGGGAGAGAGAGAGAGAGAGACGCGCTGGCTCTCGGCGAGAGCCGGGAAGCCATGGTGTCCAAAAATGGCGGCTGTTTTACGCGCACAAAAGGTTTAAGGAGAGCAAGAGGGCGCCGATAATGTTGACGGTTTTCAGCCTAACTTTTAACAGTCCTCCCTTTTCAACATATCTAGCCAACTTGCTTATTCAATGTCGATTTTCATCAAATTCCTAACTTCGGTATCATATAATGCCCTCATATGTTCGCTTCCAATGTCCACAGTTTTGGGAAAAATACAACTCGCACATAAAGAACACATAGGTGGCAAACATTGAATTCCTAAGCATAGGCCACATATTATAACTACGGGAATCAGGATAATGGTGAGCAGTCTCCAGCCCCAGCTTTTGACGGTGTCCCAGAACCAACCACCAAGCGACCATTCTTCTTGCTCTTGGTGGACTTCCGAAGAGAGTCTGTGAAGATGTTCGATGGCTTTGTACACTGAGGGTGAGTTGTCCGGTATGTATGTACAACAGCTGGCCCCAATAATGCGGCATGCTCCTCCACGGTCCGCCAGAACTACATCTAAAACGAGGCGGTTCTGAAGGGCCACCAAACGGACAGCTTGGAGCTCGGCAGTGTTGTTGGCAAAGATGCCCGCTGTGATGTTCATGGTTGTCTCGACCGCCTGAGTCAAATGTCGGATGGCACGGCTGTTTGCCATCGGGCCCCAGAGGGGGACGAGTCCTTTCATAGCATCGAGGAACTGTGCTCCTGTTGAGTCGGCTTGCTCAACGTCTTTTGCTCGTTTTTGCCTGTGGTGATTCGCTGGGGCCACATAAGTTGGAGGAAGGACGAAGGAGATGTAGCAAGTGCCCCCCCAGCCTTTGGGGAGCCAGGTGTAGGCCTTCGTGCCACAGATGAAATACATGTTTGGGGAGGACACAAAGGAAGGTGGATCCGTGGAGTCCAAAGTTCTGGTAAAGCGGCAAGCGCTGTGACCCACCAGCTGTGTCCCAAGTCCTTCTACACACATGTGGCCTGTGACGTTGATGACCGTCAGGGCTACAGTCAGAGTGGCAGCCGTTCGTTTCCGCAGATAGGAGAAGGTGGGTCTGGTTGGATTGTTGAATACCTGCATTTCGATTCGTTCTTTGGCCGGAATGTCCATTTGGATTGAGTCGCTGGGGTTCAGCGGGCAGAAGTGTGTCTTTGTCTTGTTTTTCCCGGCCCCATGAGAAGAATGTGCTGCAGCTCTGCTGGAGGTGGCATTTTCCGTATAGCTCTCTTGCAGGAGGATCAGCCAGGCAAGGCAGGAGCCGTGGACGGAGAAGGGTGAAGGGATGAATGGTATTGAATGTCCAGTGGCATGGGGTAGCAACCCACAGATCCAGCAGTTGGTGGCGTTGGTGGCAAGATTGTGCTGGTGAAGTAGCTGTACGAAAGAGTTGTTCCAGAACTCCTTTCGCCTCTCTCTTAGTTGAGGAGAGAGCGAAATTAGATAATGTTCCTTCATGGTGGTAGGCTGAGCAGTGGTTAGGAATGTTTCGTGAGCAGGTGTGTGTTCTTCCATAATCCAGAGCGTAGTCATGAGGAGAAAACAGAGGAGGATTACGATGAAGAGTGCAATTGTCTTTGAGCTATGGAGTCTGTCTGTTCTCGGATTTCTGTAGTGGGTATTTCCTGTTGTCTCAGTCGGCTTCTTGTTTGGCGCTTCCATCATCTTCTTATCTGGCGCTTCCATCATCTTCGTCTTCAAGGTGCTCGGTAGTGGGCAGGACCACAGACTCAGTTTTAGCTTCTCTCCAGGTAACCCTTGGTAGTTTGGGTCACCGTTCTGAGATTCTCTAACCTAGTCCGTGGCCTACTTAGCCGAAGCTCCCTCCTTTCGACGCAGGAAATACCCTTCTCGAGATGGCACAGTGGGGTCAGGATGTTTTGAAAGTTCAAGTGTCTCTGTATCAGGGTAGCAGTTCAACGATGGTCGGTCCCGGTTCAGGAGCTCTTCTTGGGTGTTGACGGTGTCTGTCGTGGCCAGGGCTGGAGAGACCCTTTTGCAGTGATGGGCGTGCAGCCAGTGTTTCTTCCCCTCCACTCGAAGTGCGGTCCGAGTGGTGATCAGCACTTGCCAGGGGCCCGTCCACCGGGGTTCCAAACTCTTTGATCGCTGAAAGTTTCGGATCAGCACGAAGTCCCCCGGCTGGATGGCGTGACCCGGACCCCTGGAAGCATCGGGGATGGCCTGCCGCACCTGCTGATGAAGGACAGACAAAGTTTCAGTCAATTTGTACAGATAATCAGACATTAGGACATCCGGAACGTCATGAATGGACGTTGGTTTCGGGGCAGACCAGACGCTCATGGGTCGGCCGAAGACAACTTCATAAGGGGTTAAGTGATGTCGGGTGGGGGTAGAGCGCATCGATAGCAATGCCAATGGGAGGGCGTCTGGCCATTTCAGGCCCGTCGTAGCCACTATTTTGGCCAGTTTAAGCTTTAGTGTGGCGTTGTGTCGTTCGACCAGCCCAGCAGATTGAGGGTGGAAGACTGCGTGGAATTTCTGTTTGATACCCAGCCCATTTAGGATGAGCTGGATAACGTTGGCTACAAAGTGGGGGCCATTATCACTCCATAAAACACGACAGAGGCCATAACGGGGGAAAAACTCTTTTAACAGGACCTTTGCAGTGGCCATAGCGGTGTTGTCACGGGTCGGATATGCTTCCACCCATTTGCTAAATGCGCACACCACAACAAGTACATATTTCAGGCCTTGGCATCTGTCTAGCTGGATGTAGTCCATCTGCAGGACTTCAAATGGGTGGTTTGGGACCCCAAATCCCCCCCGGGGTACTACAGTTCCCTTCCCGGGGTTGTGTTGCAGGCATATTAAGCATTGTTGGACCAGGCGTTTGGCGGAATCTGGGATCTTGTCATTGTGCCAAACCCTGGAGACAAGTTCGATCATGGGGGCTGATCCTATGTGGGCTGGGGAGTGTGCCATGGATAATATGGGAATCAAGTATGAATCAGGTAGTAACCATCTGTTCGTGTCTTTTGTCCGCCAGCAGCCTTCATCGTCTTTCAATCCCACCCGTGCCCATTCAGTCAATTCGTGTTGTGTGCTAGCCATTTGTATGTCTCTAATTGTGTCCTTGGCGTCAGTCCAGTTTTCTGCTTGTGACCTGGTCACGTACATACGTGTTGTCGTTCTATTTTCTGCTGTCGTTCGGGCGGTGATGTCGGCGAGTGCATTTCCCTGTCCAATAATGTCTGTCACCTTCTTGTGTGCCTGGCATTTGATAACGGCAAGTTTGTTGGGGAGGAGGACAGCTTCGATTAAGGCGGAGACTAAATCCCCGTGTAGGATGGGTGTGCCGTGTGAGGTCAAGTATCCTCTCTCCCTCCAGAGGAGCCCAAAATGGTGAACCACCCCGAAGGCATACTGGCTGTCGGTGTAAATGTTCGCCGTGGTTCCTGTTGCCAGGATGCAGGCTCTCGTCAAAGCAATCAGTTCCGCTGCCTGGGCAGATCGCTGGGTGATGCGGGCTGTTTCTACTACAGTTCGAGCTGTGGTGACTGCATAGGCAGCGGAAGTGGTACCATCGGAGAGCTTGATGCAAGAACCGTCCACCCACAACTCCCCGTCGGGGTCAGGGAAAGCTGTGTCTCTGAGATCGACCCTACTCCTGGTCTGTTCGTCCGTAAGAGTCACGCAGTCATGTACGGGGTGCACATTGGGGTCGTTCTCTGGCAGGGGTAACAGAGTTGCTGGGTTCAGTGTGGTGCATCTTTTCAGGGTGATATGGGGGGCAAGCAAGGTTAGTTCGTATCCAGTCAGTCGTGCACTCGTCAGATGTTGCGTCTTGGTTTGGTTCAGGAGGGTGTCGACTGCATGGGGTACCAGTACCGTGAGGGAATTCGAGAGTACAATCCCCTCACTCTGTCGGATAGA
Organism: Lissotriton helveticus; assembly: GCF_964261635.1. NCBI lineage: Eukaryota > Metazoa > Chordata > Amphibia > Caudata > Salamandridae > Lissotriton > Lissotriton helveticus. The sequence goes on along the minus strand of NC_136068.1, from coordinate 1,692,934,078 downwards.
GACTGCAGCAGCAGCTACAGCTCGAAGGCAGGCAGGCAAGGCTCTGGCGACAGGGTCAAGAGTGGCAGAGAAGTAAGCGCACGGTCGTTGCTTAGGACCGATGGCCTGGGTCAGGACAGATAAAGCGCACCCCTCCCTTTCGTGAGTGTAAAGGGAGAAGGGCTTTTTGTAATCAGGGGTACCCAGGACAGGGGCTGAGCAAAGGGCATCTCGTAGTTCTGTGAAGGAGGTTTGACACTCAGGAGTCCAAGGGAGTGGGAAAGGGACGTCTGTGTTCAAGAGAGAGAGCAGTGGTTTTACAACGAGGCTGAAGTTTGGCAACCATTGTCGGCAGAAGGAGGTGAGGCCTAATAGGGAGCGAACCTGCTTCTGGGTTTTAGGGACAGGGGTGTCTAGAATGGTCTGGATTCGATCAGGGGTGAGTTTCCTTCCATCTTTGGACAGAAGGTGGCCTAGGTAAGTGACCTGGGGTAGGCAGAATTGCAACTTCTTCTTGGAGACCTTGTGGCCATTTTCCGCAAGGAAGTGCAAGAGTTGAATGGTGGCGGTAACCGCTAGAGGGGTGGTGTCGGCTGCCAAAAGGATGTCATCGACATATTGTACCAACACCACCCCGTCGGGTAACCGGACTTGGTCTAGTTGCCTTTTGAGGGCCTGGCTGTAGATGCTAGGGCTCTCCGTGTAGCCTTGAGGGGCTCGGCAAAATCTATATGAGCGGGATTTTAGGGTAAAGCCGAAGAGATATCGGCTGTCGGGGTGGATGGGGATGGAGAAGAATGCGTTCTTGAGGTCGATGACGGAAAAGGTGGTTGCAGTGGATGGAATCAAGGTCAGGATGGTGGTGATGTCTGAGACCACAGGGTACTGGGGTACTACCACTTTGTTGATCTCTCGGAGGTCGATGATGAAACGGTATGCTTTCTCATCTCCCTCTCCCTGCTTCTTGATAATGGGCAAGATAGGGCTGTTGCAAACGTTGCTAACCACTTCCTCTACCACTCCTGCGTCTATCAGTGACTGGATAATCATTACCAATGCCTTCTCGCCCTCTGGCGATATCCGATATTGTGGGAGTTTTGGGAGTGTTGCATCTGGTCGGACAGTAATGTGCACTGGGTCAATTAACATACGCCCTACGTCCGAATCCGCTTTGGCCCACAGATACGGAGGCAGGGTGTCAAGTAGGGACGCGTCGACGTCGGTGATGGAAAACATGTGTCGGGGGGAACAATGTTTAAGCAGAACGGGGTTGTCGTAAAGAAACACTCGAACTCCATCTTGAGAACACCTAATCGTCGCTCGGAAGTGTTTCAGTAAGTCAAGTCCCATAATGGCGTCAGGGCTATTGGAGGAGAGCAAGAACGTGGTGTCGGTGGTGTTGTTTTCTACGTCAAAGAGAATCGGGGCAGACAAAGGGTTGGTGGAGGGCGTTCCATCGAAACCTGTCGATGTTATGAGTGAGCCAGACAAGGGTGCCCTTGGAATCAGTCGTTTAGATAACGCACTACGTGTTGCGCCAGTGTCTACCAGAAATGGAGACTTGGTACCCAGGACCTTAGCAGTGACATAAGGGCCCTGCTGGTCAACATAGAGCTCGACTGGATCCCTCCCTCGCCCTTGGCTGTCCTATGCAAAGGTGTGAGTGTCGTCATAGTCAGATTGTTGATATTGGTTCTGTCTGGGTCGATCGAACGTATTCGGTCTGCTTGATCTGTCATTAGTCGCGTCATTTGGGGGCCCTCGTTGTGTTCCCCTAGGTCTCGGTCCGTTTGCTACCTCCCTGGGGTCTCTGTTCCTGATCATTTCCAGGAGAACTGGGCACTGGGATTTCCAATGGCCAGTCCCTTTGCAGAAAGCGCACTGGTCATCTCTAAGGTCTGTGCGTCCACTGTAGGGAGTCAGAGTGCGGTCCTGGGGTAATGCAGTCTTAGGGACGTTTGTCTGATAGTTTCCCCGGTATTGGTCTCGTCCTATAGTCACCCCTTGCAGTTTGGCAATCATCACCCTCTCCTTTAAGTCTTTCTTCTTTTTCTCTGTCGCCCTATCGTTTTCATTTTTCTGATGCTCATAATATTGGGCCATCTGAAGAATCGCTGTAGGTTTGGAGGCTGCCCAACTACTCTCGCTGGCCTGTAGTTTCTGGGAGATGTCCAATGATAGGCCCTTAACATAATTCTGGACAAACAGATGGTGTCCGGTTGCAGTGGTCATGTCCTGGCCGCTGTAATCAGAGAACACCGTTTCAAACCGGGAGAAGTATTCCGATACATCCTCCTGGGGTTTTTGGCGACAGGCTGTTACTATCGACCAGTCCACTTTCTTTTCTGGGATTAGGGTTTTTAATTTCTCTACAATTTTATCTGGGAGGTCTAGAATGGATTTCAACGGCTTTTGTCCTGGTCCCCGTTGTTTGTCCAAGTCATCGAGTTGTGGCCAGGTATGTCCGAACAGCTCAAGGTGGTCGACTTTCCGGATTTGCTTCCACACATCAGCTGGTAGACATAACCCGAAGAACAAGTCGATGTCAGCCAGGGTCATGATAGTCGAACCCAGGGCTGTACCTAATTCAGTATAGAAGGCAGTGGGGTTTTTTCGTAGGTCGGGTAGAGATTTCCGGAATGTCAGTATCTCTTGCCGGTCCCATGGCTGGTAGACCCAGTTGTATACTACCCTTCCCTTCGCATCTTGGTTGTTTGCATCATCGTGAGTCCCCGTACCCCGAGGAGGAACCCAGTAAGGGGCAGCCTCACGTATCGGCATCATGGTGTTAGATTGCCCGGTTGGCGGTTCGGTCACTACGGGGGCCGCGGATTTAGCTCCCGGCTTTCGTTCAGTGAGGTGGCGGAAAACCTCAAGCGTACGCGTAAAGAGGTCCGACACATCACACTCGCCCTCATCCCCGATATCGACCTTCCGGTACAGGGTCCTTAGGCTCTCGGGACCTTTGTCTCGATATCGGTCCTCGTATGCATTCAAGACATGATAACACAGTCGTACGGTAAAATGTCGTCTGTGACTCCCTGTATACGAGCTGAACATATCTGTGATGTACTCTTCATCATCCTTCCTTTCTACCAGTGTCCTTGCTATTTTGTCGATCCCCGCTCGCTCATCTTTGTCTAGCCTGTTTGTTCTTGTAAGGCCAGCCCCTCGAGTCTCATGCTCGTCTAACGTTGTCGTTGATGTGGGTTTTAATACAAGGGGTTCGGCTGGCACAGAGGCCATTGGGGCCGACGCTGCGGCGGTACCTTCGTTTGTACCTGGGGGTGGCGCGTGCTGCGCCAGGGGCCGAGAAGGGGCATATGGAGGGGGCATGTAGATGATAGGGGGACCTAACAGCAGGTCCTCATTGGCTTGTCGTTTTGAGGGTAAATCAGGGTAGAGCATGGAGGGGGTTCTAACCGGACACTGGTTTGGCGTTTCCCTTTCTAGTTTCTGTTTAGCTTTCTCTCTTTCCTCTATCTCCTTTTTTAGCTTCTGAGCAGCTAGGTGGGCTGCTTTTTGCAGCTCTTTTTCCAACCTACTCTCAGTTTTCTTTTTACGCTGTTCAGTTTCTTTTCGCCACATGCCGAAGCTATCAAGCATAGTGGGTGTGGTCTTGTTTTTACCTAGGGCAGTTTCTAGCATTTTTATTTTATCATCATCGAAGGATCCTGTCAGGGGCCATTGACTTTCTTGACCCTGTTTTGTATATTTATGCCATAGTTTACTATAGGCAATAGCGGTCAATCCATGCTTCATGAACATGTCCTTATTAGGGGTGCCTTCCAGTGGGGCTGGATGGTCCATCTCTAATAAGCGGTCCGGGCTAAACAGGCTACCAATCAGTGGGGAGAAGACAGACATGACGGCTCGTAACGAGGGACTAAAAAGTCAGCACTGCCTATCTTATCACTAGGTGCAAAGACTGAACAGAATATTTCTATTCTACGTTGTTTGCAGGCAGTGAATACCTCATGGATCACAATAACCAAAGACCAACAAATAACAATGGGGAGAATGAGTAGGTCCGCAAAGATCTGCGTTACCTACCTTTTTCGCTATCTGCAAAAAGGGTGGTCTCTTCCCTGTTTGCAGACAGGGAATCTCCAGGAAACAATAATTCTGCGAACAACAGTTCAGTTTCAAGCAATTATAGGGTGAGGGAGAAAAAAATAAGCACGGCTGCTACCCTACCTATCCTCCACTGCTTGCAAAGAGAGAGACCTTTGTTTCTCCGTTTGCAGACAGTGAATCCCTCGTGGATCAAGATAACAAAAGACCGACAAATAACAATGGGGAGAGTGAGTAGGTCCGCAAAAATTTGCGTTACCTACCTTTTTCACTATCTGCAAAAAGGGTGGTCTCTTCCCTGTTTGCAGACAGGGAATCTCCAGGAAACAATAGTTTGCGAACAACAGCTCAGTTTCAGGTGACTATTGAGTGGGGGAGAAAAATAAGCACGGTTGTCTGCCCTACCTATCCTCCACTGCTCGCAAAGGGAGAGCCTGTTATCTCTCCGTTTGCAGACAGTGAATCTCCAATTAAACAAAAAAGAGCAATACTAGTATTTAACAATCAAGCAAATTTTCCGCAATTTGTCGTGGTAACACGACCTTACCCGGACCGCATGGACAGTTTCCTGACTTCCGAATCCAGCGCCCGATCGTCCTCTCTTCTTCGTTATCCTCGCGGCACTCCTGATGGTTCCCAGTCAGGACCGTAGATCACTCGAGAGAGGTCTGTTCGGAACCAGTGAAGTTCGGATGATCGGCTGTCAGACGAGGGTCTATCGGACAGACGCGTTCCCGATCGTTGCAGTCGTTCACTTTGTCGTCAGGACCTCTCCCACTGGATCCATGGGTCGCTGATGGGCCCCACGCTTGGGACGCCAATTGTGGTCAACACAAACTGGGGGGGCACTACCAACCAGAATATAAGATCCTTAATTATTGCCCGGCGATGTCGCCTCTTGAACCCACACAGAAGTTAAACCATTGAAGAGGCAGGCGCTGGAGACTGGAAGGCAGGAAACAAGGGTTTTTATTCTCTCCGGAGGAGAACACAACGAAACGGACAGAAGGTATCGTTCTGAGGTGCTCTAACTGCATCCCGGAGGCCTGGCCTCTTATACATGAGTTTATCTCTTTATTACATGTAACACATTCTCGTTGATACTTTGATGTACGGAAAGACATCCTCAGAATCCCCCCTTCCCAGCCTGTTCCCATGCAAGGCTATAGTGGAAGTCCCCGCCCCGTTCACAACAGGTGGTGATCATTGCGCAGCTGGGTATTCCGCCGATTCACGGAGTGTGCGGGTTTCGATCGGATCTCGTGGGGTGGGGGGGCTTTGATCACCTCGGGGATCCTTTGAGGAGGGAAGCTTCCTATTGTATGGGGAGGGGCAAGAGGTTGGTATCGGCAGAGCTAGGTGTCGGTCTGGGAACGGGGAAGACAAACGGGCACACGGGGAAAAGGGGTTTGCATCAAAAGGGCCGGAGATCATGACGGGGAAACAGGGAGGTGTCGCGCTGGGAACAGGATGAGGGCCTGGGGCAGAGCAGCGCCGAAGAGGGGTTTATGACCCAAGGCAGGTGCAAGCAGGGGGTTGCTAGCGAAGTTTGGAGGGAGAGAGAGAGAGAGAGACGCGCTGGCTCTCGGCGAGAGCCGGGAAGCCATGGTGTCCAAAAATGGCGGCTGTTTTACGCGCACAAAAGGTTTAAGGAGAGCAAGAGGGCGCCGATAATGTTGACGGTTTTCAGCCTAACTTTTAACAACGTGAGTAATCAGAGACACGGTAAAGTATAAAATGTTTATTTTAACTAACGTGCTCTAAGATGCAGTGCACAAGCCAACACTAGCAGAAAAATGCATAAGAATAATACAATCAGCATTGTTACAATTCCATAAAGTAAAACAGGGGAAATCATCTTATAAAGACAGTGGAAACATGACTATAGCACCTTTACCACCCTACCCGTGCTGTGAGCTAGTTTATTATAATTATAAAAGACATCTAGGCTTTGTCAGGGGGACCCCATACCTCCAAGATCAGATGCAATCAATCACATTCCAGGACAATCACAGCTCTTCTTAGTTGGAAAGGTTTTCTCCAAGTGCCTTCTCATGCATGTAATGCCATATTAAAAAGCACCCAAGTTTTAGTTAGGCAGCTGTGCCTCATGTTATGTCTATGTGCGGGGGACTGACCAACGTGAATCAACAGCATACATTGTTATTCGACCTTGAACATACTGTGCAGACAGAGAGCATGGTGTACAGCCAGATATGTGAAAAACAGACAGTTTTCATGTGTAGAAGCGCAAGCAGAGTATTTAAGAGAACAGAGCCATGTAGTGTTGCGTGCAAAAGCGGCAGAATGGTGTCCAAGCATATATTTCACTTATGCTAACTTAGCAATGTCTGCAGTTAACCCCATATCCTCACTACAAAACCTCCTATGCCATGGCATAAGTGAAAGAGCAGAGCAATCAGATCAAGGAGTCTTTATGCCCTCTCTGAAACCTGTCTGTTTACGGGACTGTGAAAGATTACCCCTAACAGACACTGCAGGGGGTAGAAGAAGGTCCCAACTTACAGTCCTTGTGGAGTAGTTCAGTTTCCACATTAGCCCAAGAAACAGCTAAGGATTCAGAATATACATTTCGTGCTAGGGATCCACAGAAACACAATAAATATGATATTTAAATATAAGAAAGACTAAAATTACTCATAGAAAGATTAGTTTAAAAAAGTCTATCTTTGAGACCTCTTCCCTACAATCTGTTAGGCCAAGCGTAAGTAATCTTCTTTGCTCATGTGTCATTTATTTACGTTTATTTCTGGTGAATACAAATTCTGAAAATAAAAATTAATACATTCAATAAAATACAAAAACAGCAAGAGCAAAATCATTCCCGGTATGTGGGTTTAATTTCCATTTTAACTTTTGGGGCGCATTAACAATGATGGAAAAAGTCAACACAGCCAAGAAAGTGTAAGCACAGAGTTTAGGCGTAAAAGTAATTCCTCCAATATAAGAGTTGGCCTGGACACGAGGCTGTACATTTACAGAAGAGATAGAGATCTTACTGTGGTGCTCATGCACATGCATGTGAGGCTGTGTCTGGCCTGGGGTCTGGCATGGAAATTTGATGAACTTGCGAGTATGAAGGAAGTACCCATTTCTACCTTCGATATTGCCGTAGGTCAGTTAATTATAAATACCCACCCATGTTGTGCATTGGTCGGGGTGTACAGAGTAAGGATTTTACACAGCCAAACCTATTTCCCCAGTGGAGAAAAAAAGTTAAATATTTACACATTACTATTGTACAATGCATAGTTGTTTAGGAATGTAAGTAGTCCAAGAATTTTGTAACTGTCGCAACATCCTCGGAGTACTACTAGAACTCAATGAGAAAATCGAAAAAGGAAAAATCTACTCCAATCATCACTGTAAACATTAGGGTATCGATTTCTAGCTTTTTTCTGAACTCGGGGGCATATTATCAAGGGGGTTTATCTCTGCTTTTTTGGCTTTAAAAGCCAAGAAATCGGAGATAAAATTATCTCCCTATTACCTAGCTGTCGCTAACACCAGTTAGCCACAGCTAGTAGGAGATAGCGACCATCTTGGGCCCCACTTTGCATGTCAGTGATATTTATCACTAATGATATGCAAAGTGGGCGTGCCAAGATGTTAGCGACTGGAAACAGTCTTTAACATCGCTATCTCCTATTACCAACTTTTAGAGATATTCGCGCTAAGCGCAAATATCTCCAAAAGCTAACACCTGCCCTGAGCAGTTCTTAGCCATGTTATCCAATGGGAGGTGGATAACATGGCTAAGAGCATTAGCTCAGTAATGCATGAATATCGCTGACTTTTCAGCGATATTCGTGGATTGCGGCCGTTTTTTATCGCATTTGCGATAAACCTTGGTAATACCAAGGTTTATCTGCGATAAAAATCGCCGCAGCTTAGCGGTAAAATTTTGTCTCTAACCAAGCAATAGCGATAATTATCACTATTGCTTGGTAATATGCCCCTTAGCTCTATGATTTGTCCATTAAACAACCACTAAGAAATTAATAATCCGATGTCAGATTCTCTGCAAACATTACGAGACAGATTTACAAAGAGGCTACACAATGCTGCACACCAAGTAAAGTTGCTGCGCTGCATGAAAGGGAGACAGTAGAACAACACCATATCTACTAGGTTGTGGTACTGTTCTCCCAGAGCTGGCACACTTTTGGCTTCCATGCACCAACGCAAGGGTGTCTGCGTTGTGGTCACCAGGATTTTTGAGCAGGAATGCTTTAAGGCATTTTCCTCTTTTAATGTGTGCTGTAGAATGCAGTCCACATGAAAAGAGGACAAACTAGGAGATTTTTCCTTGTTATGCCTGCCAAAGGGATGCATAGGAGTTTGGTGAAAATCCCTGTATTTGCGCCAAAACTCATGGGCAGTTGCATGTGAACGTCCCCTTGATGCAAAGCAATGCAAGGCAGTGCATTTCACTGTGTTGTCTTATTTGGGTTACAATACAACGCCAGCATTATTTGAGGTTGTATTGTAAATACTAACCCAAAACTTTGCGTCGGGTCTTCGTTACAAAAGTAATGCAAACCTGACACAAAGTCTTTGTAAATCTGGGACTAAGTGTTTGTTTTCTACAATCTAGTCAAGATTTTAGATGTGATGTATGAAATTTCCAATCACAAAAAGTGGTTCTAAATTGCACACTGACTTTTGTGCATGGAAGATAATTTTATGCATCAAAAAATTCTGAAATGCAGTGGGTCCCAATCTGTTCTACCACATCAATGGAATTGGGTGCCCTCACAGTAATAGTGGCCTCCTGGGGTCAACGGACCACCATGTCTGTGTTCGCATTTAAATAAAGTAAAAACTTTTTTAATTTAGCCTGTTTTCATTAAAGGACAGGGGCTCCAATAAAAAAGAAAAGTAACATTTTTTAAAGTTTTTCTGAGAGCTGGCAGTCGTCTCTTGGACTGTTGCCTACTCCCCAAGAAGTTGCTCTTTACATTTACAAAGGAGAAGGGGTCCCAAAGGGCACACACCATAATGATTCGCTATTTCGAAAGTATGCCCTAAACAAGCACCTTTCTAACAGTGGGGCATATTATCAACAACTATCGATATTTATCGCTAAATGAGCTTAGCGAAAAAATGTTTATCGCCTCGCCTGATTTTATCGCAGAGATAACGTGCTATTAGCAACGTTTATCTCCAATGCGATAAAATATCCGGCGATAGCGGCGAAATGTACGAATATCGCTGGAAATACAGCGATATTCACACATTATCGCTAATAGGGACTTAACCTGAATATCCACCTCCCATTGGATATACAGGCTAAGAAGTGGTCTGAGCAGGCGTTAGGTTTTGGCGATAATCGCGCTTAGCGCAAATTTTTTCATCGCTACGCCTGCGTTGATAATAGGCAATAGCGATGTTAACGACTGCTTTCAGTCGCTAACAGGTTGGGTACGCCCACTTTGCATGTCATTAGCGATAAATATCGGTAACATGCAAAGCGGGCCCAAACCGCTCGCTATCGCCTACAAGCTGTCGCTAACTGCTGTTAGCGACAGCTTGCTAATAGGGCGATAAAATTAGCGCGGCTTTGCGGACGAAAACGGCCGCTAAAGCGGCGATAATCTCATTTCGCCCACCTTGATAATATGCCCCAGGGATTGTTAAATCTTTCCGAACCCATTTTGTGATTTGGTTACTACCAAATTGCAAAATGGGTTTGGCTACAAAACAAAGGTGTTGTGGTCGCTAACCTTTGGATTTCGCGAATCATAGGCTTTGTGACTGCAATACGTCTTTGTACATCAGACCAATTCTTCTATGTTATGTAAATGTTCCACATTAAATGGCTAAAAGAGTGAATCATTTATTTTGTGACGATTCCTTTTAGATTCTGTATCTGTGAGTTAACTATATGAAGTTGTAACTTTTTCACTGATTATCTTTTATCTTTTGACAAATACGACAATAAATTATTTTCAAAGAAGAGAAAGAAAATAAATTACTGTTTCTTCTCTAAGGGTAAAGAAGTGTATTATAAAATGACAGGTATATGATCAAACTTGGCAATCAGAAATCTAAAGTGACGTAACAGGCATGAGAAAGAGAAGAAAACACAAAATTCAGCCAGTAGTGTTCGTGGACTTAAAATATGCGTGGAGCACTAGAAGAAGCTACAACCACATCTTTGGCAGGTGTTATTGTCTGATGTTCATGTCCCGTTCAGGAAACTAAATTTCTGACGGTCTCTCTTCTTGTAGGGTCAAGTGAGGACTACGTTGGGGGATCACTAGATGATGACGACAATGCCACAGAAGGTTCCGCTGGTGAGTACAAGTTCATTAAAATTCACGTCTCCAACTCTACTTCTGTCTTGGCAGTGCCATGTGCAGTTCCTCCACTCAGAGGCACAGTCTGTGGGGGCACAAGGCAACCCCTCACTGGTGTTTTGATCCCCTCTGATCTTGAATAGCTACTTTTCTAAACAGTTAAGGGCATATTTGGATGTATGACGTTACAACGCATACTTTTACTCCGCGTACCATTACAACGCGGTATTTACAACGAATACCGTTACAACGCATAGCGCTTTGGGGTGCTGGATAGTGGTAAGTATAATTTACTATTCTAACTCCAGTCCCCGTGGACCCTAGGGAAGGTGTTGGATAGTAAATTAAACTTACCTCTTATCCTAGAGCGCCCCCCAGCGCAATGCGTTGTAATGCCATGCGTTGTAATGCCCGCGTTGTAATGGTAGTGCGGAGTAAAAGTTGCGTCGTAACGGGTGTATACCGCATATTTATAAGCCGCTATCGCCATCACAACGTCACTTTCAGTGACATTGTGGTGGCGATAGGGGCTTCGCCTTATTTACTAGGCAGCATAACGCTACCTTGTAAATAAGGCACCCTTTCACACTGTACTCAGCATGAAAGGGGAGGGCAATGGGTGTTGCGGTGGGTGTTCCACCACAACACCCAGTGATTTTCACGCTGCCCTCTATTTAGAAGGGTGGTGTAAGTAGGAGGCAGCTCCAAAATTAAGACCAGGGAAAACCTAGTCTTAAACAGGCGAAATGATGAGAAATGCTTTATTTCTCCTCGCTTTTGCTGTTTCCATGTGTGCTGCATTGTGCCGCACACATAGCAACAGCAAATTACCATTGATTATTTATGGCAGGAAGGTGTCCCTTCCTGCACATAAACAATCAAAAAAATAAATGACATTTTGCAACTTCTTTGTGTGCCGCCGTAACCAGCACACATAAAAGTAACAAAACGTCATTTAAATATTGTTTATATGCAGGAAGGGAGACTTCCTGTACATAAACAATCTTCCCCTCAACACAGACACCCTTGAACTGTGGTGCAAGGGTGCCTGGGTTGGCGCTAGGCTGCTAAGTTTAGCGCCAGCGCAGGGGGAAACGCAGGGCTGCACCATAGTGATGTAAATATGGTGTAGCCCTGTGTGTCTGAAGTGGTCGAGTGTGGCGTTAACCCAGGAAAGCTAATGCCGCACTCCGTCAGTTCATTGTAAATATGCCCCTTGGTTTTGATGAAAATGATACATGAGATGAGAGTTTTGGTAAGCAATCAGATGTGGTTGCAGAAGAGGCTGCAATTCTGTGTACAATCTCTATCCTTCAACACATTAATGTACGGTGTCAACCCTGGTACTGTATCTCTTTATAGTATTTATCCTTCAATGGTGTCTAAGATGTCTTTACTTCTTCAATATAAGGTCATTGTGTACTCCTACAGTATTTGTCTACAGTGTCTATCCTTCTACTGTATCTGTGTATGGTCTCTATTCTATAGTATCCATTTATAGTATCTATCCTTCGACATTATATATCATTTTAGATTATTGTTCTATACTCTCTATCCTTCTACAGTGTCTACCTAGAGAGTCTATCCTTTTAGAGTATCTGCCTACAGTCACTGTCTTTCAGCAGTATCTATGTACAGTGTGGTACAGTATCTATCTATAGTGTTTATACTCCAAATGTGTTGATTGTGTCTATCCTTCTACAGTATAGGCCTGGCCTTCTGCACTATCTCCATGTGGTGTATTTCATTATGCTTTTGTCTAAAGTGTCTATCATGTTACAGTATATGCCTACAGTGTCAATCCTTTTACAATATCTGTGTACGGTCTCCATTCTATAGTGTCTATATACAGTTTCTAGCCTTCAACAGCATATATAATGTTATGGTATTGCTCTATATTGTCTATCCTTCTACAGTATCAACCTAGGTAGTCTAATCTCTTTAGAGTATCTGCCTACGATCATTGTCTTTCAACAGTATCGATCGACCAGTGTTTTGTGGTATCTGTCTATAGTGGTTATCCTTCAACAATGTCAATCCTTCTCCATTATAGGCCTACGGTGTCTATCCTCTTACACTATCAGTCTATGGTGTATTTGTCTATAATGTCTATCCTTCTACAGTATCTGTCAACAGTGTCTATTCTTCTACAGTATCTGTGTATGGCCTGTATTCTGCAGTGTCAATCTTCAACAGTATATATATCATTGTATAGTGTTGTTCTACAGTGTCTATCCTTCTACAGTATCTACCTGGGGCTTCTATCCTTTAAGAGTATCACTTAAAATCACTGTCTTTCTATGTGTGTACAGTCTCTATTCTGTAGTATCTATCTATTAATGATGTCTATCCTTATACCATATCTCCATGGTCCCTATCTAATAGCACTATTTATGCTGTATTATTTTAACACTATCTGCTTACTGTGTCTATCTTATATATCTATATATGGTGTCTATCCTTTTACAGTAGTGGTTCTTAACCTTTTGACTTCTGTGAACCCCCTACTTAATCAGTGCTGAAACCCGGGGACCTCCAATGAACCACTATATGTCCAATTCTACATTTTTCTTTCTTATTAAAACACACTTAATTAATCTGTTAATATTGTTTCATTTTCTAACCAGTCGCGGATCCCTTGAGTAGGCTTTGCTGGCCCTCAGTGGTCTCCAGACCACAGGTTAAGAACTACAGTTCTACAGTATCCGTCTATAGCGTCTATCCTTTTACAGTATCTAGCTGTAGTATCTGTTTTTCCAAGGTATCTGTCTGATGCGTCTAACCTTTTACAGAATCTCTCTGGGGTATCTATCTTTCCACAGTTTCTGTATACTGCGTCTATATTTTTACAGTATCTGTCTGTGGTGTGTATCTTTCTACAGTATCTATCTACAAATTCTGCCTTGTAGGAATGCTAGTGGCACTTTGTAACGCTGCCGGGGGCTCCCATATCCTCCCTCCTTGCCAGCAAGTATTGCTGGCAACTACTGTGGTGCTACCTGTACTAAGGCTTGGAGTCCCCCAAAGAAAAACTATGTTCTACAGTATATCTGCCTAAAGTGTCTATCTTACAGTATCTATCTGTAGTGTCTAAGGGCCCGATTCACAGAACTAACTTAAGACAAAATCCTAAACTTACTACTTTTGGTATTCACAGAAGTTAGGACTCTGTCTTAAGACAGACTTAAGACAGACTTAAGACAGACTTAAAACAGAATCCTAACTTAAGTCTGTCTTAAATCTGTCTTAAGTCTGTCTTAAGACAAAATCCTAATTTCTGTGAATACCAAAAGTAGTAAGTTTAGGATTTTGTCTTAAGTTAGTTCTGTGATTCGGGCCCTAACTCTCTACAGTATCTGTCTACTGCATTTATCTTTTTACAATATCGATCTGTGGTGTCTATCCTTCTATAGTATCTCGCCAAATGCGGTTATCCGTTTACAGTATATTTCTCTCATGTTTATCTTTCCATAGTGTCGGTGGTGTCTATCATTCTACAGTCCATCTGCTAAGTGTCTATCTTACTGTACCTATCTGTGGTGTCTGTCTACTGCTTCTATTCTTTTACAGTATCTATCTGTGGTGTCTATTTTTCTACAGTATCTGTCTGCTGCGTAAATTCTTTTACAAGTATCTGTCTGTGGTGTCTCTCTTTCCGCAGTATCTGTATACTGCATGTATCTATCCTTGTACAATATCTATCTGTGCTGTCTTTCTTTCCACACTGTCTACTGTGTCTATTATTTTACAGTATCTAGCTGTGGTGTATCTCGTTCCACAGTATCTGTATAATGCATCTATCCATTTACAGTATCCATCAGTGGTCTATCCTTCTACAGTATCCGTTTACTACGTTTATCCTTTTACAGAAGTTATCTGTGGTGTCGATCCTTCTGCAGTATCTGTCTGCTGCGTTTATCCTCTACAGTATCTGTCTACTTTGTCTTTCCTTCTACAGTACTTGTCTACTGTGTCTTTCCTGTTACAGTATGTATCTGTGGTGTCTATCTTTCTAGAGTATCTACCTACAGAGCCTATCTTACAGTATCTATCTATGGTGTCCATCCTGCTACAGTATCTGTGTAGGAAAGTACCTCTTTTGACATGATTAGTTCCTTTTTACCAAGTTCCCAGTGCCAGATCTCCTTTCCCCAAAACAGTACGATGATTGGCACAACTTCTATTTCCCCTATAAGCCCAAGTAATTGGTACCTTTGGTACCCAGGGCATGGGGACAGAAGGAGGTCCCCTAGGAACCCTTCACCTGGATCGGGCGGTGCTGTGATCACAGGCCGCGTGTCCAGGTGCAGGACAAATTAAATAGTCGACATGGCACACAGTGCCAGGCCACCCCTGCACTGAATAACATATAAGTCAACCCCCCCTACTGTAGGACTTTATCCCTAAGGCAGGGTGCACTCTATCCTATGTGAGGGCCTATCAGCATCAGCAGGTGGGTCCCTACAATATCCAGTTCATTCTGGAAGTTGTAAGTCAATAGGGAAGCCGTAAAGAGTACACGGGCTGGATACTCATCATCACGAGTTTCCTAGCTCCATGATAGTTTCACTGATTTATAAGATGATTGGTACCAAATGTCTTGTCTTAGTAAATCCTTGCTGATGGCAGTATTGCATTTATTAATAAATTCACACAGGAGACCCTGCTAAAGGGTCCTCTAAAACCAAACAATGGTGTTGTCCCTGTCTAGTTTTAGACAGTCGGCGATCACCAGACATGTTTATGGACCCCTGGATAGAGAGCCAGAGCTCTCCAGATCCAGATACAAAGCCTATTCTGGGCAGAGGGGGTTGCACCTTCCTCCCTACTGGATCTGCCTTGGCAGAAGTGGGAACTTCAAAGGACATGCCACATTTGAATCCTGCCCCTAGCCCTCTGCTGTTAGAAGCAGATGCGACCCCCAGTACTGCTCCACTTTTGGTGGGAGGACTGGTGGGAAAATTAGGTAAAGTATGAGGTGGGTCTACCTTCACCCTGTACCATCCCTCAGGTGGGACAGACGAGGTAGACCCCACGTTTCACTATCCGTCATCTTGAGGATGAGGATAGTAGCCTATTAGGAGTCAGGGTACGCCCACTCACCATGTGGGGTGAGCATAAAAGGGTGTATGCATTCTACAGGTAGGATCCCATTGTCTACTACCTGGCCTCCCCCTGCTGAGCTGATCACCCCCACGTCAGAGCCCTAGCATCCCAGGAATGCCTATGCCATGACCATATACAAAGAAGGTATGAGCGGGCGCGAAGAATAGCCAGGGGAATGCAAGGCTCCCCCGTGACATCCAGGAGCATCGACTGACGTCCGGTCAATATCCCACCTCCTAGCAGTCAGAAGAGTCTCTGGAAACTCCAGGCTCCAGCAGACCAGAAGAAATTGAAGGCGATAGCAGCTGCGGGTGGCACTGAATCATTTGCAAGCGCCCTCCTTCTTGTGAGGTTTTCCATAGGGTGTTAATCTCGCTTGATACAGGGAAGGTGTGGATGAGGAAGGCCCTGCTCTTTTAATTTGAGTTTACTGTAACTTCTCGGTGCTCTTCTTCCTCCCTGAATTGGACACTGTGCTAGCGAGAAACGTACTGTACTGTAACTCGCCCTAAACTCCGTGCATGAGACAAGTTAAGGTGCTCCTGTCAGGCACTTGAAGCCCAAATGAAAACAGGGCTTGACTAAAACGCACAGAGCAGGCTCCATCGCTGCACAAGGCGAACTTGCTGACGCCGCTTAAAAAACACACTTCCAAATGACTGTTGCCCATGCATCTATCGTCGCATAAATTACACTGCATGTTCCTTCTTGCTAGATGCTTCGGGTCACAAAACATGAAAAGGAATTTGCAATGGTGGAAGCGAAAAATGATGCAGCATATACACAGCACAAACCTTCATTTACTGTAGCAGTGTACACTATGTAAGAGGCAACAAAATGTTGGTTCCTTGAAGTTTTTTCTCCAAAAAACGTTTTATTGCAATTTAAACATAAGGAAAGACGGAGGCGGCATGAAAGTCCACAACAGATTGGATCACAGCTGCCCAGCATAGCATCACCGGCTCCGTCATCCCAAAAGGTGCGTGCTTATCCACCACGCATGAAGTGATGGGCACAAAAAAGAAGTACCTTCATTGTGAGTAGCCAGCAGATTGGCTATGTTTACCTTGCAAGCCGCTGGGTGATGTTACCAAGGCCCTTGTCGCTGCTGGAAGTAAATACAATGGGCTACAATTCAACTCTACACATTTCCACTCCACACCACATAATTCAACAACAAACCACATATTTCAACTCAAAAATACAACTACATAGCATACCACATACATCTGAATCACACCACAGAAATCCACATCCTGCCACAAAACTCAACAGCACTCCACACAATTAAACTCCACAACATAACATTCCACAATACAAAATGCCATTCTGCTTAATTACACTCTATGACACACAATCCCACTCAACATAATTCCAGAACACTCAATACCACATAATTACTTTCCACATATTTTCACTGCACACCATGCCACATAATCCCACTACACAAATCCACTCCGCACCACGCAACTTCACAGCTAACAATTCAATACAACCCACATAATTCAACTCCACACCACATACATCCACTCCACTCCACTCCAATCCTAAACACATAGGTAAAAGACATTGTCATTTACAACGCCAGTACCTCGAACTCTCACAAATGCGAGACCAATTTGGATTGCAAATGCTTGTCTTTCTCTGTCTTCAACCCATTCTCTCTCTTTGACTTTCCCCACAAGATTTCTCTTCTCCTCTCTTCAATTTGTTTATATTGGGATCCTGGGGGTTTGCTGTTTACCTTTCCTTAAATGTTTGTGTAATCTGACCTGAATCTACCCTGATACTGAAGTTCCTATTTTATTCTGCACAAATTAACATAAAAATATATTTTTCATTCAATGTCCAAATGATTGAATAGATGGAAAAGAAGATCAAGGAAACAAGTTAAAGGGTAAGTGGGCTTAGAGAAACGTTTTGTTTTCCTTGTACCTTTGACTATTTTAAAACCTTTCAGTGCATTCTTGCGATTATGGATTTTTTAGTAAGACTTTTCATATGAGCCTGTTGTTCCAAATGATCACATTTTAATTTTGCTTGTCAAATTTTGTGAAGTTTGCATTTTGCAAAATGGCTCCTTTTGCCCGTTTATGTTTCGCCAGTGTGGAATTTCTTCTAAGTATAGCGAAATGATTTACACGTAGACACACCAGAACAAAGCTGTCTGTAAAGTATATCTCTGCAGAGACATTATGTAGTGGTAAACAAAGACACATGCATCATAAATTGCGGCAAAAGTCACAATTTTCGTACAAAATATAGCGAAGCGAAACACTGCAATCTATGAAAAATGTTGAAGCTTTCCACAGAACTTTGTATTAGTTCACAAAATATTATTATTAACCATGCATTCTCATTTTTGTAATGAGTGTGAACCAATGTATGAAGGAACACATGAAGAAACAAGTAAATGATCTTTTGGGTGATTGAATGGGAGAAGATCATGGTCTTATCGAATCTACTAAAGAAAAGGTGGTGGCTTAGTGTGTTACTAATCTTGGAGCTAAGAGTGTGAGAAGAAGATTCAAATTAATAGAGAATCATGTCCATACTGGGGTAGTGGTAGGTCCTATGTGTTGTTGTGGGGGTACCCTGGCAGAAAGTGTGTGTGTGTTAGGAGTGAAGTGCAAGCAATATGTACAAATTAGTGCCATTTGTATAGTGCCTCATGCCCCCGACGAGGCACCATACCACATTTGCAAATGGGTAATGTTGAGTGGATGATCATGGAGGCCTATTGCATTCAATGTGGGAAGTGTTTTGATGTTGTGTTTGAGTAACCAAAGTGCTGCTCTTAGTGTCACATCGCTTAATAGTCCGGAGGTTGGAAGGAGTATGAGAGATAGAACACATGCAACTTACCTTAATCAGATGCTAGGAGGTCTTATGCAGGTTCCTCATAAAATGATTGGGTGCCAGTAGAGCTATCTTCCCCCATCATGCTCAGTCATGGTCCCCATGATTTTGTGGGGGACAGAAGTGAGTTCTGCAGGGATAGACTGTGCAAATGTCATCCAGGATGTAAGCCTTTATTATAAAAAGAGACTTAACACTCTTTTACAGAGTTCCGTCAGGAGTCTGGTGAGGGACAATAGCAGGGCCTGCATGGCTGCACTATGTTCAAGGTATTCAAGAAACACACAGTTATTGAGTAAAGAGGTTTTTTGGGCTTTATGTATCCAGAAGAAGGATTGAAGATCTCGCTGTACAATTGTTGCCTGTTCTCTTAACAAAGAGTGGGTATATTTAGGAGGGTTGACGATGTCTTTCTGAAGTTCTAGGCTTCTCATGTGTCTCCTTGTTTGAGGGTTGGGATTGATTACGCTAAATTGTATCCTTATCTTCCCTACTGAATCCAATACTGATGGTCTTTTATTTGCCTGCTAAAAGTGGAAGAGGGGAGCAAAACAATTCAAGATTATACTTACAAATTAGTCATGCTTTAAAGGACCACAGACTCTGGACTCCGTTGGATACATTTATTATAAAGCCAAAAATAATTGAATATAAACATACCTTAATATCCGAGAATATAGGTACATAAAAATCAACACAGAGCCGAGTTTACAAATATAATTAATTCAGCACAAAAGACACAATGTGATGAACTCCAGAATCAAAATGCAACCCAGAATAGAATCTGAGTCCAATTCTCTTTTCATTGAGAGGAACACGAAAGATATCTTTCCCTACACTGTTCTAAAGGAGGGTCCTGCCTATTTCCCTTGTCTCATACCCCCAAGGTGTCAGCACATGCTGACTTCCTAAGAAGTACTCACGTCAAAATGGGTCTGATAGCTTAAGGCTATGGAGCTCGCTCTAAGATGCTCCTTCTTCTCCGAATAAGCAAAAGTCTCTTGAATCTGTCCCTGCGCATCATACAAACAGACCAAGTTCATCCCACAATACGTCACATAATGAACTTCTGCATTGTAACATTTGTAAATTTCCACAGGATCCTTAGGGGCATATTAGCAAGGAATAGCGATATTTTTTTTTTGTCGCTGACTATCGCTGGATATGTTAGCGGAGAAAACATGCTATTAGCAACGTTTTTCTCCATTGTGCTAAAATATCCAGCGATAGCAGCGAAATGCGTGAATATCGCTGGAAATACAGCGATATTCACACATTAACACCAATGGGGACTTAACCTGAAACTCCATCTCCCATTGGATAAACAGGTAAGTCATGTTTTCAGGAGGCGTTAGATTATAGCGATAATCGTGCTTAGCACGATTTTTTTATCGCTTTGCCTGCCTTGCTAATAGGCGATAGCTGTGTTAGCAACTGCTTTCAGTTGCTAACAGTTTGGGTACGCCCACTTTGCATGTCATTAGCTGACATACAAAGCGGGACCCAAACCGGTCGCTATCGCCTAAAAGATGTTGCTAACTGCTGTTAGCGACAGCTTGCTGATAGGGCGATAAAAATATCCCCACTTTAGCGCCAAAAAGTGCTGCTAAAGCAGCGATATGGCCCTTAGTTTGTTCAGCTCCTCTCCAGTGGCCTTGGATCTCACATAGGCCAGACACGAAAGGCGTCCTCCCTTTTCGCTTTCCAGTCTTCTTCAAAGACATTCTGGGTATCTGCTTAATCTAGGAATAATGAGGTCGAAATCCTGCACCTGCAGTAGGATGAGAACATACTATCTTCTAATACAAAAGGATTCATTTAATTAATTCTTGAGCAACCACTGAGAAACGAAACTCAAAACAACCCGCAGGTTGGGACTACAATGCAGGCAACCTAAACTACACACAGTTACATTGTACGAGTATAATTTCATTCTGCACATTATACATACAGGAATAATAAACTTTTTTAATACATACAAAGTCCTATGCAAATTTGCATTCTACATTACAAACGCTCCTGTGACTTGAACAAATGCCTTGTATTAATCATGTAACACTGCAAACGACAAAAATATATGTAAGTGCATTTGAACCATGAGTATAATGCACCCATACAATTTAGAGTGCTGTAAGCGCTCTATCGGGATGAACTACAGGTCTACATATCGATCCTGGGGGACAGAAAAACAGTCCTCAGTTTGTACTGGTCGCTACTTGTAGTCAGGATAAATGCCCTATCAGAACAACCAGGAGAATAATGCATTTGTCCATGGCATGCACTTACTGCAGTCAGCCATGATAAAGCCCTCCGCAGTGACGTCATCTGAAGTTTCCAAGTGTCATTAATGTTCACAGTCCATATAGTGCAGCTGCTTTTTCGGTCTGATCTTTCAAGATTATAGACTTTAGTGAAACACACAGAAAGGTTCCACAGTACTCATAACCTTCAATTTCTACCCTGGCAAGCACTGGCATCCACCAAGTAAATAACAGACTGTGCGGAGGCTCATGTATTAGAAAAGAAGCTGAAACTGCAGCTCAGATTGGGGTAAATTGACACAGCTATGGAGAAATCCGGCACTACCATTGCCAGATGGCAAGTCAGAGAATCTTTTTTCTGTCCTGATGATGACCCAAGGACTTCTTTAGCCACCTATAGTTGAAACGGCAACTGATTTTAGTCGGAGAGTGTGTTAGTCAAATACATTTGAGGGGATTAAGACATCAGAATTATCAGAAGCATTGAATTTCTTTTTTTAACATACTGATTAGTTATGTGTTTATCCCATTTTTCATTATATCAACAGTAGTGTTAATGACAGATTTTGGGGAATAGCCTTGCAAACAGTAAAAGAATGACAGATGAACTACCACGGTTCTGATAAAATTGCTAAATATGTTACTAGCGACTTAAAAAATGGTTTACAGGCCATTGCCACTGATATAACAATAGGGCGTAAATTATCCAATTAGCAGGTTGAACAATAGGAAATTGACTGTACCTTGCTGGTGATACACAGATCATGGGAAAACTCTTTATTTTCCCCACTCTTGAGCTGCAGAATTGTATTGTGCAATATTTGACTCTGTATACATGTAAAATCTCATCTAGTGGTCTTAAGCAAAGCTTGTGAAGATGGCAGCCTAGAGCAGAAGGGGGTGTTGAAGTGTAGACTAGAGGTTCATTAGAATAGGAGAGATGTGACTTCACTGGAGAATGCTTTGAGGGTAGTAGGTTAGTATCACACAACGTATGCATGTATGTATGTTTGCAGATTTATACAGAGCAATGTGACCTAGAAGGTAACAGAGTGTGCGCAGGAGTCAGGGAATGTAGTAAATTTATGGAAGAAGATTTCCAATGAGTGAGGAAGGCATGTTTCAGAAGATGGGGGTAACAGGAATGGGTGTGAGTAAACGAGCAGAAGACGAAAGTAAATGGGAGACGAGGTTTTGTGGTGCTCAGGACTAAGACAGTTTTGGAAACTAATGTGAGATTTGCCACATGTAAACTCCTACCGTTAGTTTATATAGAACAGGAAAAGGTTCGTACATATTCTGCTGGCGTGACAATCATCCATTAAAGTGCATTAGAAGTGCAATGTGGGCCACATGTGTGTGAGCTGCAGGTCAAGATATATGTGCATTGGTGGAAGGAAGTGTACTTGTACTACTGGTATATGAGCAAGTGGACTCACTCAGAATGTAGTATCCTGTTCTTCTTGAAGTTCACCAACTTATTCTGCCTCTTTTCTACCCTTCCTTTCTAGCTGACATGGAGAATGAACACAGAATGAAAGGTGAGAAACCAACTGTATATGGAAGGGAAAAGACCACTGGGTAGCTTAATAGGAGGTTTTCAAACTTCTGCTGAGGGCCAAACTCAAGAAGGACGGTCAAGCAGACTAAAGATTCTGGTGCCAAGACTACCAACAAAATGATGCCTAGTGAGGTGCATTATGGGAAGATATTCAATTTGAAATGATGAAAGGGTTATTTGCGACATATGGCAACATGAGGAGGAGTGTGGCCCAATGGTTAGAGCAGCAGACCATGATGCAGAGTCCTGGCCAGGGACCAGGGTTCGATTCCCGCCTCAGCGGGGTCTTGGGCTCAATTTCCTCTGACCTGTTAATTCTCGCCTCGGTGCCTATTCTAATCACGGGCCCCACGCTGCAACTCTGGGCAATAGCTTGCTTAGCCTCCACACCGGCCCCAACAGCGCTAAGGATGCCTGGCTTCACCCTGGGAGTGCCCAGGAGTGGACACTTCACTGGGAAAGCCAGAAGGGGTTCCACAGCGGTATGAGTATCAGCGCCAGAAAGCCGAATAGGCGACACCACAAGGTGACCGTCTGGTAACAGTGTGCTCTATAAGTACCATGACATTTACATTTACATTACATTTACATCGTACACTGAATTCTCTCTAAAGGAGGGTGGTGTGTTACCATAACACAAACATCAGAAACAACCAACGCTAGTAACACAAAAATAGATTCTATGGGAGATCACATGGGGAACCTTTTGTATTTATTCAAGGAGACCATCGTGAGACTCTGTTTGCCTACCCGAGTCCCGCTGTCACGACTGGCCGCACCCGCTTCGCGGGTGCCGCTGCGCGGGTTGAGACGCCGCCGGGAGAACCTACCCTGTGCTAAGGAGTGTGCTGGGGCGGAGAGGCTTCGTATCATCACAGGTGTGCTGCGCTGCAGGGACTCGTTCTCCCAGGAGTCCCTGCCTGACCTCTTCCAGCTGGGTCGCGCCCCCTGTTAGCCCCACCCCCTGGACGACACACCTTGTTTAAAAACGACCTTCCTCCCTGGAGCAAGTGGGAACCTTTTGTATTTATTCAAGGAGACCATCGTGAGACTTTGTTTGCCTACCCGAGTCCCGCTGTCACGACTGGCCGCACCCGCTTCGCGGGTGCCGCTGCGCGGGTTGAGACGCCGCCGGGAGAACCTACCCTGTGCTAAGGAGTGTGCTGGGGCGGAGAGGCTTCGTATCATCACAGGTGTGCTGCGCTGCAGGGACTCGCTCTCCCAGGAGTCCCTGCCTGACCTCTTCCAGCTGGGTCACGCCCCCTGTTAGCCCCACCCCCTGGTCGCCTGGTCACCTCAGAATTCTAATATAACTGCGCCAGTCGCTCGCTGCGCGGGAGCGCCGGGCTAAGCCCGGGCAAAGGGTGGGCCCTCTGTTGCCCTCAGAGGCCTAAAGAGCCTGGGCTGGGCCACTCACCCTGCTTCAATCGTATCAACTTACCCACACATGGACATCTGAACTGTAAGCACCGACGCTATAATTCGAATTCCTTCCCACTTAGACACATAGGGAGTGTGTATATATGCTTAGTATTTGTTTCTGTTGGTGGGATCTGATAATACTGTAACTCAAGCATTAACTGGAGTTGATATGGAGTGCCGAGAGACCAGAAGTATGACTGCAGGGGTTAAAAAGTTGACCGGCACCCTAGATGATTTTATAGTTCGTACCAACTCACTAATTGATGAGGGGATAGTCTTAATGGGCAGAAGGGTGTCACAAGATTTGGCATCGGCCAAAAGATCTTCATTAGGCCATATTGCCCAGACACGAACACCTGACACCTCAGTATGCATTACCATGCCAGCTAGGTCCAGTCCCCAACAATGCCCTGGTGTACCCCCTGACGTTAATTCTTTGTTAGAGGGCACATTGGGAAACGACTCTGTAGCTTTGCATGTGAACATCCAATCCATCACTACCGCTATTGACCAGAGGGGGCAGATAGAGGGGGCGATCCCCAAAAATAGGTCTACCAAGTCGATTGTCAATAAAACTAGGAAAGTAGAAACCATCTCTAACCAGATGACAGTTGACAAAGAGATTGTAGCTGTTAGTGGGGATTCGGCCGTAAGAGTCGAAGATCCAGGGGACGTCCGGATGGTAGCTGGTGGCCTATCATTGAGTTTACTTGATGATACGCTCGCAGATGACAGTTTGGATGATATCCTGGAAGTAAGTGGGGAAGATGACAACCCGGGGGATACTCGTAGGGAAGAAAGAGAGGCAAACCTGATGAGCAACAATGTCATTGAAATCTTGAAAACTCTACTTGCACCCCTTGAGGCAAGGCTCCGGGGCATTGAACTTGTGTTGAAAAATATCCATATGGATATAAGTGCCCCTAGCCCCGCCAAGAATAACATGGCCCCCAGTGCAACAACTAAAGCCCGTAAACAACCTCTGGCTAATGACAATGTAGCCACGGGTAAAAAAATCGTACCAAAGAACCCGACCAGGACCTCAAACTTGGCAGGATCAAATGTTAAGACAACTGAATTAAATAAAACTCCTATTCCTGTTAAGGTCAAGCCTACTAGCCAGGTCAAATTTAAAGACCAGATACCACAGACCCCACTGACCCCAAATTTGGACTCAGCCCCACTTGAAAAGGCTGAGCCCCGAAGAAATATTCACCTTCCTCCAGATGCTGGCCCCTATGTTGTGGTTCTGACTGGGGTAACAGAACTAACACAACCCTACGTGGAACCTTTTCAAGCACTAAAGAATAAGGTATGCCACTGGCTATCAAATAACCATCCCCTACCAGTGAATACCCCCAGTAACATTTTAATGGTGGAAAGAACCCCCTGGGTGGGTGGAAACAAGAAAAGTTTACAAGGGGATTGCATAGTGGTAACCTTTGAAAACCCGCAGGTGGTGCAACATATCTGCAGTAGGACCCCTCGCTATCAAGCAAGTACAGTCACTGCTAGGCCACTCTCTTATTTCTATCTGCCAATTGAGCAGACGGACAAAAGATGGAGTTGGTTGAGAGCTCCAAATGACCAAAAGGGAAGGAGGAGGTCTAACTTCCCATGGAATGCTAATGCCCATACATGGGGTGGTGGAGGTGATGAAAGCTGGAGCATGGTTTACGGAAGAGGTGGTAGTTCCACACATGGGGGATTCGGGGCAGGGTCCTTTAATGGCCATTTTAACAGTTACCCCCAGTCTGTTAACTGCCAAGAACCATACTTTAATATCCCCATGGCCAACCGTTACGACTGCTTGTCTAACCTAGGCTGGGTAGATTGACAAACACAGGGCCTATTGGTAAATGAGTTGGAAAACATCCCCCAAACCCCACCACAGCAGGTAAAAATCACCCAGACTTTTCAGGAGTTGAATACAGACATGGGCCTACCAGCCTTAGTTACTGACCCATGTAATGGCGGTGGTGAACAAGAACCCATAATTGAAAACAAAAAAAGTAAGAGGAAAGGGGGAGTTATCCGTGGCCACGTGGAATATTGCCGGTGTTGGGAATAAAGTTGATGATCCCATTTGAAGGGATTTCCTAAGTACTATGGACATTATTGGCATGCAGGAAACCTGGGACACAAAAAATTTCTTGACTATAGATGGTTTCACCACTTTCTATCTCCCAGCCGTCTCGTCTACTCGGGGACGGGCGCGGGGTGGTTTGGTGACGCTGATCTCTGCCAAAATCCCTGGTACGTACAAAGAAATAGCCACTGGCTGCCCCTATTGTCTTGCAGTACAAATAACACGTAAGGGTTACCACAATGTTCTTGTGGTAAATTTTTATAATTCCTTTGACAGGGCTCAACCTACGAGCAACTTAATGATGCTAAACTCTTTCTTTCTAAGATTTAAAGAGTCACTTGAGGTTGAATGCACTATTTTATTGTTGGGGGACTTTAATTTCCACCAAACGTTTTTTTGGGTCCCCCTGATCAAGTTGACATTCACTTCGAGCATACAGACCAGGGTGTTTTACTGGAAACCATGTTGGCCGAATATGGGCTGATGTTACCAAGCAGGGGAGGTGAAGATATTCCCACATTTAAAGGACAAGGCAGCGGGTCAACAATAGATTTTATTTTTTTAAGTAGTACCTGTGGCAGTCATATTGTCAGTTATTCCGTAGTGAGGTCTCATTTCAGTGACCATAATCAAGTCCTGTTAAGGATAAGAGATGTTATTATAATAACCAAGAGTAGGCCGAATATGGTGAACAAATGCGATATTAAGTCAACTGACCAAGCCCGTAGAATTAAGTGGTGCAAGATAGTCCCAAAGGAGTTTTTCTCAAATCTCTGTAATGGTAGCCGGGAGGAACTGGACCTCTGTATGAATGTAGATGCTGGGGACAAAGAAGTAGTGGAGGCGTATCAAAAAGTCTGTCATGAAATTGCCTCCAACTTGACACGACATGGCAAAGGTAAAATCAATGGGAGGGCAGGCTGGTTTGATGAAAATTGTTTAATGGCAAATAAAAAATTAAAATCGGCCCTTAAAAGCAAACGAGTGGACAGACTGCTTGTAGCCACCCTCAGGAAAGATTATAAGGTAGCCGTTGAAAGGAGGCGACGTGAGATTAGAGAGGACGCCTGGGCAGAGTTAACGTCAATTGACGTGTTGAAAAATAGCGCCAAGTTCTGGGCAGTGGTAAACCAATCTTATTTTGCTGACTCTTGTAACAACGAACTGGACTGTGGAATACAGGAAGATAAATGGCTGCTGCATTTTAAGTCAGTTTATGAGGATGAGAATTCTGGGGCTGAGGCGTCGACCACCTTCATCAGGCTCCCCTATATCTTAGTAGTAAACGAAGGGGAGGTGGCCGTGCAATTGGTAAAATGACTAGTAATAAGGCTCCAGGGCAGGATGGTGTCCCCTCCGACCTTTTTAATGCTAACATAGCATTTTGGTCCAAAATCTTAACGAATTTTTTTAATAGAATTTCCAGTATAGGCATTCCGGAGACATGGTTCCAGTCGGTGATTGTCCCTATTTATAAAAAAGGTGATAGAGGTGACCCGGGTAATTACCGCCCAATTTCTCTTATTGATTCAGCGCTAAAGGTCCTAGGGAGAGTGGTCTTATGCAAACTAAATGATTGGCTTGAAGAAACTGATACTCTTTCCGCCCTACAGTATGGCTTTAGAAAAGGGCGAAGCACAATAGACCAAACCCTCAATTTGCAACTGCTCATAGGGAAGTATACAATAGCGAAGCAAGGAGACCTATACATTGCATTTATGGACCTATCCTCGGCGTTTGATCGAGTAAACAGGTCCAAGTTATGGGGTTTGCTCTTAAGGATTGGCATTGACCCCGATATTGTGTACTTCCTGGCAGACCTCCATAGGGACCTTACAGCCTCTGTGAGGTATGATCGAAAAGGTAACAGTACGGGGAAGATTAGCATCTCCAATGGTGTAAGGCAAGGATGCATTTTCGCCCCGTTGATTTTTACGCTATATATTAACGATCTAGGAAGTGTTTTAGAACTATCATGTAAAGATATACCTAGGGGTGGGAAGTTTCTATTACCGGCATTATTATATGCGGATGATGCCGCCCTCTTAGCCCGCACTGCAGTGGGTCTCCAGTGCCTACTAAACTCGTTTTATGTTTTTATGTCATCTCTTGATCTAAGAGTCAATTATGGTAAATCTCATGTAATGGTTGTGGGGCAGAAAGGTATGGCCCAGAAAAATGTTAAGGCGTTGCATTGCAATGGGCATAAATTGACAAGAGTGTCGAGATTTCCCTATTTGGGGGTTGTTTTTGATGACCGTTCAACTTGGCACCCCCAACTGTTGGAGAAAAAGAATGCCTTTGCTTGTTCTATCTCGGCAGTCCTGGGTTTTTCCCGCAAATTAGGGGTGAAACCCTTGGAGGCGGTACTGAAGGTTTATACTGCAAAATGCATTGCTATTGCAATGTATGGTGCAGACTTGTGGGGCTTCAGATCCGTTAAGATGCTTCAGGTAGCGGAGGACAATTTTCTCAAAACAATTCTTTCCCTACCAAGATCTACGGCCGGTTTTATTGTACATCAGGAATGTGGCATAGATTACTTGGAGGATCGAATCGCTATGGCCCCACTACTGAAGTGGATCTCAGTCTGGCTGAACCCGGAATTGAAGGTGAACCACGAAGTTTTAAATGATTGCCTCGCACTTGATCATTGGGACTATATTCCGTGGTTGAAATATTTCCAACAATTATCCATAAAGCTGGGACGGCCAGAACTGTTTAAAAAGCCATCTCACTTGGTCAAGGGCGACCTAAACTGGGTGAAAAACACCTTTATGTTAATTAAAGGGTCGGATAGAGAGGGCCTGGAATTGGCAAAGCCTACTGTGAGAACGCATCAATTGATTGTATCCTCTGGGTGTGAACTGGAACTGTATCTAAAGGTCGTCAACACCTCAAACCATAGATATCTTTTAACTAAGTTTCGGTTAAATAAAATCCACTTCTTGATTTCTGGCCGCCCATGTTGGACTAAATCCCTTGATCTGGACTTGTGCAAATGCGAAGGTTGTTCCCTTATGGATACTGCCCATTTTTTGTTTTTCTGTGGTTATTTCACTCATATAAGGAAAAAGTTTATCATACCGTTATTAAAGGGGAAAGGTTTTAGCCAAGTGAAGCCCGCTTTATTGTACCTTCAATTACTGTCAAACATTTGGGAAATCTGCAATGTTGCCAAATTTTTAACCATAGCAATGAGACTTAGCAAAAAGATCAATTGGACTTAGATGAATTACAATATATTGTATTACTTTTAAACATAAGTGTATAATGTTTTTATTCCTCTTTTTTAACTATGGATAGCTGTACATAACTTTTTTCTAAACTGGACACCATGTACTTGTACTTTTATGTATTCTTCTATTTTAGACCTCTTTGCATGTTTCTTGTATACTTTTGTGGTTTTTGTAAATGAACCGAATAAAGTACTTTTTGACTGACTGACACATGGAGTGTGAGACTATCAGCACAGTCTGTGGTTTCTTCACTGAGCAGTAGGAGAACCAAAACCCTCTAAAGAAGGAACCTAGTCATGCCGGACAGTGGAATCATGAGATATTTCAAAAGTAGCTGCACAATAGGCTTCCTCCACCACAAATGCAAACTTCACCTAGTATACCACATCCCTTGATACTTCCTTTTGTGTTACCGATTCTAAAATGTAACTGAAAATGCAAGCCAGACCTATTGACTTTGGCAATGCTTGTTCATATTGCAAGCTAACTCCCATTAATTATTGTGTTCGTTCTGTATACCTGTTAAAGAGCACATTTAAATAAAAAGAAATCATCATGAAAAACCTGCAGCCAAATGTGGCATTTGCATGCCTTCTGATGTACCTGGGTGCAGTACCGTAAGCCATCTATCAAGTCGGATAAAAGTCGTTGCTGTTAGCAGGCTGCAGTACCCTAGGGAAGAGATTCCTAAACTGTGGAACACAACCCACTGGTGGGTAGCGAGACGATTTTTGGTGGGTTGGGAAAGTCAGAGCAATTAATAAAGATGCTTTTAAATTCTGTTTATCTTGTCACATTTGTAGTGCTTCGACTACAGAGATCACATGTGCAGCTATGTCTTTTAACAAGTTGCTGCTAATTATTTTACCATGGGTTTGTTTACTTTTCTTTCTCTGACTGCAAAGTGAGAGGAATTTAAAAAATGAATTATTGGCAATCTTTGGAAGTCATTTTTTGCAACACATAAATGCATTTACCTGTAAAATAACTGCATAAATTCAGCAGTTAGGCAAGCAAAAACGAATGAGATGTTATTTTGTAATTTTGAGGTGTGCTGGAAACAGATTTCAATAGGATCAAAACAAATAAAGACACTTTAATTCGTGATGCACAAATTGATACATATTCTTACTTAATAAATCTTTATTTCGGTCTAAGGCCTTTAACAGAATAAATAGACTTAATATGATAAAATAGAAGAATAAAACAGTATGCAAAGAATTTCAACTCATAGATTTGTCCAGCCAACATTTGATAAGGCGATTTTCATACATCATTACATCCTATTTAACAATCACATATACATAAAAAGCTAAATACAAATTAAAATCACTTTACCCTGCAAAACACATTACTCATAAAAAGAACAGGAAATGGTCAGCATAAACATTACACCCACTAACTTAGTGAGTTTTTCTGCCCATACCTCCACATACTAATCAAAAATTAAGAGACAGAGAACACAATACATTGACTAATATTACTACTTAAATTTCTAGATGCAGTGCTATCATTTTGTTATCCCCAGGTTGCGGCAGAAAGGTAAAACCCACTTCTTTCAAATTGCTTGTTACCCAGGGCAAAAGAAAATAATATCCTCAACCGTCTCGTCAATCAAGGGGCAAAAAATACAGGCGATGGTTCCATTTGGCAGTAAAGACATGCATGGGAAAAATCCCTAAACAGAATTTAATATATAGGGTCTTTGCTTGCCAGTGGAGTTTCGATCTCATCCAAATAAGCTTCCATACAATAACTCTTTGAAAA
This sequence comes from Lissotriton helveticus, assembly GCF_964261635.1. Lineage (NCBI taxonomy): Eukaryota > Metazoa > Chordata > Amphibia > Caudata > Salamandridae > Lissotriton > Lissotriton helveticus. The sequence continues at coordinate 1,692,903,398 of NC_136068.1, read as the reverse complement.
GTGTCAGTAAGCGATCCTTCTCTTGAGGAGCACAATACCTGGTTATCCATAAATCGTCTAATTGGCGCATTTTAGCTCAGGTTTGGGGATTGACACGGCATCACTGGGGGAAGACCACAAATGGGAGTACCCAATCTGACCCAAACAGAATGCCATAGAATGCAGCCAAGGAATCTTATAAGTCCCAGGTTGACTCATAACGTCTTCTAGAGCCATACAAAAAGGACGGAGTTCAGCGGTTACTCACAGCCTTCGCCAGTACAGGTGTGGCCTTAGCCCAACAACATCATTAAGCGTCCTTTCTTACTTCTCAATACTTAGACCATTCCTCAGAAGAATCCAAAACTACAAAGCAGAAAGTATGGGTAGCCCAAATATAGAAAAATAATAACATGTTTCTAGAGAGTGCTTCATACTACAATATTTGGTGACTTTGCGATAACTGTGTACCTTACAGCGCAATACTTTACTCACTGGCAGGGACACAGCTTGGTCACTAAGGGGCTCATTTATGAGCCCTTGCGTCACTTTTGCACCACTGGTGCGTCACTTTTTGTGACGCACCAGCAGTGTAAAAAATGCGCCTTGTTGCGCCACATTTACAAAGTGACGCATCTAGGAAGATGCGTCCCTTTGTAAACCCCTGCGCTACATTATACCTGCACCAGGTATAATGTATGCAGGGGGGGTGTTCCCAATCAAGAAAGGGTCATAGAAGTGACGCAGTGAAATCTACCAGATTTCACTGCGCCACTTCCAGGACTCAAATGCGTCAAGATCTTACTCCTTCCTCACAGCAGGTGTAAGACTGACGCAAGCCCTTTCACCAATGTGAAAGGACACATTCCTGGGGTTGCTACACTTTTGTGACACACTCCAGCAATGCGTCACTTTTGCGCCATACAGATACGTCAGAAATACTGACGTATCTGTAACTCCTTGCGACATGATGCGTCATACAGTAAATATGACGCATCAGGTATGTCATAAGGAGTGCGCACTGAGAAGTGACGCATCGCTGCTTTCATGCAGCGATGCGTCATTTCTCATAAATGAGGCCCTAAGAGTGGAGGGGTGTGAGCTTCTGATTTTCCAACAATCACTCTGGCATGGAACATTGTAGATACGCAGGGCGCCTGAGAGTGGCTTTAGAGGCAGTGGAAAGGAGAGGTATCCTGATGGATGTGGGATACTAGATGAGAGAACATACAATATTTGGTCAAATAACTAACAGTTTTGAAGACTTTCAAAACAGAGAGAGGGAGGGAGTGTGTGCACATTTTTTTTCTGTGCGTCTGTAAAAATTCCTTATGAAATCCGACATACTCCTCAGCACACCGACTTAAAGTACCTGTGCCCAACTAATTAGCAGAAATACATTTATTAGGGGGGATGAGACACTTCAAATACCTCCCTGACGCGACACCCCTTCTCACTGGGCCATTCTGCAGTGAAATTCAGTACATGACATTTGAAGCGTGGGTTGGCCTGAAGTCCTGGTCTACAGAAAATAAATATGAGAGAGAGAGAGTAGGACATTCTGGCGCTCCCCTCCTTTCCAATCAACAAAGCATTCACGTTGTGGTGCACACAGAGTGGGAGCACCCGCTGAGGGATAGCAGTCCTGCTTGTCCCCTGGTCCGAAAATATAGCTATTAAATATTCACAGTGTTAAACCCATTCACAATCTTAGTTGCAGAAAAAGACTGTTGCTTGCAGATGCCCTCTCCCAAATGTGGTCACACATATGTCCAGCCTGTGAGGGCCTTAGGTTATCCCTTGGTTCCGGACAGAGCCCACAACCCTGTTCTCAACGGCATGCAAGCGTCGAAACTGCGTGAAGTGCAGCTTAAGACTTGCCCTACTGCTGGAGGCAGTGCTGATCCATTACCTGAAACTGTACCAAAGCCAACCTTCTGTGGATGAAAGTTCTCTACCCACATTAATTTGTTCTTTTGGAAACTGTACACTAGACCTAGGTGAAATTTAAATCCCATTGGCATAAAGTGTGTCATTTTAGGATTTCGCGCTACACTTATTACGTGAAATATTCAAAAAGACACCATTTTGCCACTTCGCATATTTCAATGTCATTTTCAGTAAAAAGTTTCCACAAACACATAAAAACCAGAAGGCGAGAAAGCACAAATTCGCAAAAATATAGTGTGAAATGACGGATTTGCATTTTGCTTAATTACGCATAATTTTGTGCAATGTTCCCCTAATTCCATTTATTTATGCAAAAGCAAGGTACAGAAATTTTGCATACCCCTACTGTGAACAAAAACTATGCTTGCATGAATGATCCATTACTGAATGATACCATGGATCAGTCTACAGCTGCTTAGTAAAGGGACACAATTAAAAGACTTTAAACATTGTCTTGACATGCCATACCAACATTTTGTTTATTCAGACAATTGTTATACAACGATTACTTGCCAAGCTGCTTTCTCGATGCCATGCGGACTCATTGCTTAATTTGGGCCGGTGGTTTCTAGTGCTCGGCAACCACACTTCATTGGTTTCCTGTGCTCCGCATCAGCACTTAATTGTCATTACCACACTTATGACACTCGGCCACATGGTGGCGATGCTCATCAAATTTAGAGATGAGCAGAACAACCTTTGTTTATGAATACAATATACATTAAAAATACTAATACCTGCCTCCTCAGACATTCCTTTAGCTTTGGGGACCTGGAATAAGCTGAACTGTCACACTTACAGGCGAGAGAGATGGTTAGTAGTTGTTTTGGTACCGTCGTTGGCAGCGATGTTTATACATTTTTGCAAAATTCATGGTCATATCAACTGTTGCTTAATGTCCAAGCTACACATTTACATTTCCTGTTCTTTGCAATCGTTTGTGCTCACTGTATGGATCCAGACTCCTCAATTTCCTGGTAAGGGAGGGGCCCCTTGTCTGGGTCTAGGCTTCAACTTCCTACCGACTCGGAGGGTATCTGTCACGACATGCCCAGGCTGCATGTGCCGTCCAGCTTGCCCTGGACCCTTTCCTGGGCCCTCCCTCCCTGCTCCCAGGGGTCCCTGCCGTGTGGCATCCCAAGGACCTTAATTGAGCATCTACTCTATCCTTCCTGCGGCTGAGTCCTTGCATTTCCCCCTCTCGGTACCCCTGACGTGAGGCATCCCAAGGGAGCATCACATCTACTCTTTCTATGGTGGCACGCCGCCCTTGGCTCCCTCAGTGCCCCTGCCGTGAGGCATCCAAATCACACTGTGTGAGCCTTCCATCTACCGTTTAGTAAGTTCTCTCTTTTTTCTACCTAAATTGTGCTACTTCTGCTTCACCTCTACCCTTGCGACTGAGACGCCCGCTTCATGTCGGTGTGGGTGAGTGGGATTCTTCTGCTCTCTCTGCGAGGGCGGGGTGGTTGTGTCTCTCCTGGGCCTGTTGCTCAATATTTCTCCCCCGATCACCCTACCTGGCTTGCTCCCTGATGGGGGGGGCCGAGCTCGCCCTGGGGTGCCAATCCTGGTCGACCCCCTTCTAGCTGGTATTTAAATGGGGCGGGGAGGGGCTTCCCGCCTTCGGACGGCGTTTGTCCTGGGCCCCCATTGGGTCCGGCTTCGCCTTCCCGGACCAGGTTACGACTCGTCTTGGTTAGATTAAATGGGGTTCTTAATAAAAGAAATCTGGGCAACTTAAACTTATAGGTAGCCGCACTCCTGACCAATTGCTAATAGACCATCTAAATACACCAGATCATAACCTCCCTCATCTGAGGGGATTTAACCTACTGCCTGAATCATTCTTGTCTGTCATGCAGTGCTTATCTTGAGCGCGTGGTCTCCGTTGTTTGGCACTGACACTTAATCGTAAACACCAGCACTTATGACAGTCTGCTACACGGTGGAGCTGTTGATCTAATTTAGAGATGAGCACAATAGTAGGTAGTTATTTAATGTAATATTAATTAAAATGGCTAACATATGCTGCCCAAGCCATTCTTAAGGCTTTGGCGGCCTGGACTAGTCTGAATTGTCACACTTCAGGAGTATGATGGTTAGAAGTTGTGTTGGTACTGTCTCTGACAGTGCTGGCTGGGGCAATGGGTGGTGCTAGCTGCAGAGACTCTTTACTAGGGCCCTGGAACTTGCTGGTTTTATAAATTAAGCACGGCTGCCAAGCCACTGTGGCTGGAGGATGAAGACTGCCCATGAGGTCACACAAAAACCCACAGACACTGACAACTTCGGGTAGGCAACATGAACTCCCTTACCCTCTGACCACCAGCAAAAAAAACTACGTTTCACTCAAAGCCTGGATGGGGTACAGGCAGGGGCATAACATGGGCCTACCACCTTACAGGGTTACCCCAAAGCTTGAAGGGAGATTCAGGGGCCACTCTTCACATTCTACATGATGTAATGCAAAGTCAATGTATAAATCTGCGAAATGCTGTGGCCTGATGAACAGGCCATCCAGCCAGTAATAGCAACGGTGAAAAACAGCAGGAAAGGCATTGGCTGAAAGGGGTAATTTAAATGTTTAAGCAAATGTGGCTCCTGTATTGCCTCAAACAAACACTGCTTAGCCGTAAAAGGTGTTTAGAGAAATTTGTGCGACAAGGAGCAGGGTCTGTTTTTTTTCTGTGTCACCTCATAGAAATTCTACAACTGTGGAGTGGGCAGTGAGGGGGCAAGGACAAATGGAGCTGGGGTGCAGCCCATCTGGATCCCCACCAGTGACTGAATGTAGGGTAGAAAAAAGACTAAGAGAGAGGATGGCTGATGCATGAGATAGAAAGCATAGAGCCGACCTAGAGACAATAAAGCGGGCAGTGGAAGGGTGTGTGCACCAGGGGCTGCAACCACACAGTGGAGAGAGAGAGGTGGCCTGGTGAAAACACTTCATTTGTAAAATAATAGGTGCCAGGGCTCTGACCTGGAGGCCACTGGAGCTTGCACCACCCATTGCCCCGTCATCGCTGCCAATGACGGTATCAAATACTACTAACCATCTCTCTCGCCTGCAGGTGGGACAGTTCTGATTATTCCAAGCCCCCAAAGCTAAAGGAATGGCTGGGGAGGCAGGTATTAGTATTTGTTAATGTATATTTTTATGAATATAAACATGCGTTGTTCTGCTAATCTCTATATTAGATGAGCAGCGGCACTATGTGGCAGTGTCATAATGTGTGGTGATGACAATTAAGTGCAGGTGCAGAGCACTAGAAACAATTAAGTGTGGGTGCCGAGAACCGGAAGCCAATGGCTTAAATTAAGCACTGCAAGGTGGCAAAAAATAACGATTGTAATAGCGAAGAAGTGTAGCCATTAACAGGTGAATAGGGGCTAAAAAGCACAGTGGGCCCGATTCACAGAATGAACTTAAGACTCAATCCTAAATTTACTACTATTTTGGTATTCACAGAATGAACTTACTACTTTTGGTATTCACAGAAGTTAGGATTTTGTCTTAAGTTTGTCTTAAGACAGGCTTAAGAGAGACTTAAGACAGACTTAAGACAAAATCCTAACTTCTATGAATACCAAAAGTAGTAAATTCATTCTGTGAATACCAAAATAGTAGTAAGTTTAGGATTGAGTCTTAAGTTCATTCTGTGAATCGGGCCCAGTGAGTGGACAGCAGAAAGCACCGAGCGGAGAAGAAAAGTGCAACAGTGTAGGTCAGATATGCCAGGTAATTAACTTGTTTTTTGTCTTTACAACAGGAACAATCATCATCACCTGTTCTGTTGTTGGCTCAGTTGTCCTGCTCGTTGCTGGTAAGTAGCTTCTTCTGGAAAAACCTCTTGAGACGCTTCTCTTTAGCAGGGCAGTGCAGCGACTCTAAAGTGCCGAGGAACCCGCAAGCCCTAATTGCACAGAAAAAAAGTCCATGCCACAAGCCTGGCTGCTGTATAGCGCATGCGCAGAGAAGAGTATGGATTATACGCTGCTGACATCCCTGCACACAGAGCTAAAAAAAAAATCTGGAACCTACTATTATTCGCTTGTCTTTTCTCTTTCTCATGCATATATGGGATCTGTATCCCTCCGCACATTCAGAGAGCAAAGATGTGTTGTGCAGCAATAAAGTAGTTTTAAAGAAATACAGATGTTTCTGATAAAACGATTGCAAAAGCACCTGTGGAACAAACGAACCGAAATAAGAAAATGTAAACAGATTTTAACTAACATTTGCCTTGTTTTATGACCAGAGGTCGAAGTGCTTTAAAAAAGTCTGGGAACTATGATCGCGAATTGCAATGAGGCGGGATCAGTGAGCGAGGATGTGAGTCAATGGCATGGCTAAGATAAGAAGAACAAAACATTCTGTAACTAGTGTGCTGGTGTTTCTTCTTCAAGTAACTTAGTTAAACAGTAAGACATACACGAATTTACGTTATGAAACCTCTGTTGGATAATGTGATCACTGCACATATCTGTGTGTGTACCAGAGAGCTCCAGAACTGAATCCTGGTTGGAGACTTGTGATTTATGTATTTATAGTGCTGCAAGGCCACACCCTTTAACAACAAGCATCTGCAATGCAATAGGTCTCGCATTCACGTGAGTTTAACCTATTACCATTGTAAATGACAATGCCTTTTATTTATGTTTTGGGTTTTAAAACATAAATAAAAGTCATTGTCAGTTACAATACTAATAGCTTAAACTCTCGCAAACGCGAGACCTATTGCATTGCAAATGCTTGTTTAGAACGTGTGCCCTGATTACAAGTATAGCAACTTCCCGCTGTTGGTGCTGTCCGTTGCCAGTATATGATCCCTGGTGAGAAATGCAGGACACACCCATTGCAGCTACAGCAACTCAGCTGAAGAATGGGGCTCCTGTCCAGCTACAGGTACAATGACCTTGAGAGTACAGTCGGGTACAAGGGCATCCCTGGGGAAGGGGCGGTGGCAATACCACCCTGCCCAGTTCTGCTTTGAACCCTCACTGGCATCAAAGGAGTAGCAAGTGTGTCATGGGCCTGTACAAAGAAAGACATTGCCCCCTAGTCTGCTGTTTGAATGACAAAATACAGCTATAATAAGGGGTCAATGGGCCCCTCAGGCCTCCGTGGCCCGGTGCCAATGCACCAATTCAAGCTACACCCCTGCCTGATATCTGCCTCGCTGTTTTTATGCACAGATACCTCCTGCTAAAGGCAGGAGACATCTGTGCGCTGAAACATCGATAGGGAAAGAGAAAAATATGCAGGAATGCCGGCCAATACCCAGCCTAATATAGTCCTCGTGAACATGAGAGCATAATAGTGCAAGTACACTTGCTTCAAGTTCACACAAACAAATTCACATACGTTTGTCATGGAGGTTGTCCACTTTGAAAATGCAAACCTTACCTCTATTTTGATTTATTCAAATTATCACGTGCTGCGGTGATCCTACAGAGGGAGACTTCCATGGAGACGCACTTTCAATGTCTCCTTTGCTTGTTTTTAGCCGATAGATAGATAGATAGATAGATAGATAGATAGATAGATAGATAGATAGATAGATAGATAGATAGATAGATAGATCATCTCTTTGTGGGCATACAGATGTGCGTCACTATTTAGAAATGTAATCAATAATATTCAGAAGGTAAGGCACTGCGATAGACTTATTTTCTGGAATGTAAAAAAGGCACATTTGAACGATCGGGTGGAGTTCTTTTAGGTAGAACTTCATACCCTACCTTCTAAGCACTGTATACATAGCAGTTGTTGCCACTACCAAAGTTAATGGGAATAGAGGTATCGATCTCTGAAGGATGGCTGGCAGATTCGACCTGGCTGGATTTTATAATCCCGACCTGGCCTCAAGATTGCTGCATGTTTCAGCGCTAAGAATTCAAGTCCCTGAAAAGTGATGTTTCCCAGTGGAGTCACTAGGGCTGGTGTCACCCGGTGCGGGTAACTCATGGTGTCACCCCCTCACAACTTACCGGATGGACCATCTCACCCTCTGCCTGCACCATCTCACCCTCTGCCTGCACCATCTCACCCTCTGCCTGCACCATCTCCCCTCTGTCTGCACCATCGATCCCTTTGTCTGCACCATCTCCCCACTGCCTGCACCATCTCTCCCTTTGTTCGCACCATCTCCCCTCGCCTGCACCATCTCACCCTCTGCCTGAACCATCTCCCCTCTGCCTGCACCATCTCCCCTCTGCCTGCACCATCTCTCCCTTTGTCCGCACCATCTCCCCTCGCCTGCACCATCTGACCCTCTGCCTGCACCATCTCCCCTCTGCCTGCACCATCTCTCCCTTTGTCTGCACCATCTCCCCTCCGCCTGTATCATCTCCCCCTCTGCCTGCACCATCTCCCCTCTGCCTGCACCATCTCACCCTCTGCCTGCGCCATCTCCCCCTCAACCTGCGCCATCTCCCCTCTGCCTACACCATCTCCCCTTCGCCTGCACCATCTCCCCTCTGCCTGCACCATCTCCCATCTGCCTGCACCATCTCCCCTCCGCCTGGACCACCTCCCCTCTGCCTGCACCATCTCCCCTCTGCCTGCACCATCTCCCCTCTGCCTGCACCATCTCCCCCTCAGCCTGCACCATCTCCCCTCTGCCTGCACCATCTCCCCTCTCAACCAATAAACCTTTCAAAAACAGCCCTATAGTTACATTAGTCCATTCCTGATTTGCTATTTGATTTAATGCGCCTAGACACTCATATCTGCAACTTCATGGTTTATATTTGATGGTTTGAACAGGAAAAACTAAAGACATGCATGGTTTTCTTACCAATACTTTGTCCTTTACTTTGCATTTTGCTATTCCTGCAAACTCATCCTTAGGCTGGAGGCTTGCTATCCAGCTCCCAACACAACTTCTCAGGGTGATATTCTCAATTTAAGGTAGTAGTTGCAGAAATACAGTCGGTGCAGTGCCAGCCATCAAGCAGCAACAGCACGTAGAACAGCCTATAATAATAAGGACTCACCTTACCTTATTCTGTGCATGCCAAACTCTGGCCTTGCGGAGCGTCTGCACAGGTCGCGCCCCAGCCTACTCAACAAATATGTGTAGGCCTCTGACGCAGCCGTCGACCCTCCCATTGTGGAGGGGTGGGGGGCATTGAGAGGCCCGAGCAGGTGCTGTGTCGAAAGTTTATCATGACCCCATCAAGTGCTGGCTTTCTAATCACAGTCACTGGAGCACTTCCTGTTTGCTTAGGATTCTAAAACGGGCCGATAATGTGGCCTGCTAACTCGTGTTCTGCTCTGCTCCCAAAATAAGCCACGGATTGGATAACCTGGCATGCAATCACTAAAATGCACATCATAAGTAACAAAGAAAGATCGGAGTTGTTGCCTAATAATCCTCATGCTTACGGTTGATCTGCTCCTTTCCCTTGAGCTGCGACGTCACCAGCCTTGGAAGTTTTGTGACCATCCTGGGCAGGACTGCAGCAGAGGAGCATTTCAACGTATTTTTCGAGTGGGTGCAGAGTAACATTCAATTATCCTCCAGGTGGGTATAACGCTGGAAGGGCAGGCGGCAGCGCCACTAACTGTATTTGAATATTTTAAGTGTCAACAGCAGGCACACAACATCGTCATTCCTTTTTTCACGCTCAATGGCTTTCTGCTCCAGGGAAATACGAGACCAGAGCAGGAAGCACAGCCTCTTTCAATGACTTTCTGAGCAGCCCCGCCCACGCCGAAGATTCGCAACTATGTTTGTTCCAGGCAGGCTGGGCGGGGCTGACAGTCTGAAAGAGGGAGCAGCAGGAAAATACACAATAGATCCGTGGCTGGTACCTGGTAATCAGAACGAGTCCTCCAAGCCCACCGCAGGCAGGAAGGATTAATTTCTCGAAGGGGGCCCCCTTCAAGTACTGAAGACTGTGGGGCTGCAGGGGTGTTTGTTACGCCCCTGCACAGCATTACCGTAACCAGATGGTGTCACCCCATGTGAGGGTGTCACCCGGTGCGGTCCGCACCCCCCGCACCCCCATAGTGACGCCACTGATGTTTATGTAAATAACGAGTTTTGTCAGATTGAGATACATTGCATCGCGGTGCCCCTGTTCACCATGGGTAAGTACTAGGTGGACTCCTTCATGCAGGTGGCTCCCAGCCAATGCAGTGGGACGGCGCAGGTACTGCTACGCAGGAGGGCTGACACACACAGACACACATGTTGGCTCGGTGTGCGGGGGAGAGGATTGGAATGTGTGTGGCCCGCTGCCCCAGTTCACTGTCTAACCCACTGCTTCTCGCGGACTCCCAGTTCAGCTCAGTCTCGTATTAGCTGTTGGGAGGGGAGGTGTGCAGGGCTGGCTGGCCCGGGGAACCCCGTAATAAAGTCCTAAGCCTGGTTGTTGTGTGATGTTATGTTAGCCCAACTTGTAGAGTGCCACAGCTGCCTCAGCAAAGAGGTGTCCCGGCGCTGACTGCAGCGAGACTGAAAACTAGAGCCTAAACTGAAGGGAAGAGATGAGTTTTGATTGCCTTCCTAAACGTCAGATAGTTCTCTGCGAATATGGAGGGGAAGAGAATTCCAGAGCTTAGCCGCTAAGTTGCGGAAAATCGCCCCCTGGCTTTTAGACGTTTTACCCGCGGGACAAGAGCCAGGTATAACCCCAGAGAGCGCAGACAGTGCGTGGGTGTGTATGATACCAATAGCTCAGTCAGAATAGATGGGGAAGAAAGTTTCAGAATTTTGAAGGCCAGGCAGAGAGCTTTGAATTCTATGCGCTTGGCCATAGGCTGCCAGTGTAACCGTCGAATCACACCCGAAGTGGGACGCCTTCTAGGGAGTCCAAGAAGAACTCTGGCAGCCGCATTTTACACCCTTTGCAAGCGCATGAATTCTGCTTTATTAGCCCCCTGAAAGAGTGAACTGGCATAGTCAAGCCTTGAAAGTATGGCCGCCTGAACAATCAATTGTCTGGTCGGCGGGTCGAAATAACCCAAAAGGGGTTTCAATCCCCAGAGTAGGCCGAAACACGCGCCTGCTATTTTCTTAGTGTGGTCCTGAAAACTGAGGGTTGAATCCATCCATACCCCTAGGTTTTTCACCACCGACTTAGGGGTGGGTGCACTCCCTAGGGTGTTTGGCCACCTGTTCTCACTCCATAGCTCGATGTCTTTTCCCACCATCAACACCTCTGATTTATTATCATTAGGCTGGAGGCAGTTGGCGGTCATCCACTCCGCGACCGCCGCCAGCCTGCTCCTAAATTTAGGGGCTTCCTGCGTAGAATCCTCAGAGAGAACCACCAAAAGCTGTGTGTCATCGGCGTAAGAGACAATGGATAGACCCCTATCCCTGGCTATCACTGCCAGAGGTTGTACGTACAAATTGAAGAGTACGGGACTCAGGGCAGAGCCCTGTGGCACACCCTGGCCAATAGACTGAACATATTTGTGCGCTATACAAGTACTGGATTTACAATTTTACATTTTTTTACATGTGAGTGGAAAGGAGGGATGGACACCTGAAAAGTTCTTTTAGAAAGGAAAGATCTAAACAATTCCAAGGCAGAACCACCGATTCCGACCTCCTCCAGACGATTTAGAAGAATCTGGTGGGGTACAGTGTTGGACGCGGCACAGAGATCTAACAGCATCTAGAACAGTCCGCAGATGTTTCGGTCACAGCAAGGAGCGCTGTCTCCGTACTGTGCCCTGGGCGGAAACCGTCCTGAGTGGGATCCAGGATGCCGTTGGTGTTCAAGAATGCTGTAAGGGAGGTATTGATGTGTGCCTCAGCGATTTTAGCTGCCCAAGGTAGAAGAGAAATTGGGCGGCAATTTTCTAATTTCGCTAGCTCCAGTGAGAGTTTTTTAAGAAGGGGCACTACCATTGCCTGTTTCCATTGCCTAGGAACCGTTGCTGTGGAGAGGGAGGTATTGATAAACTGGCACAGAGGTGCCAAGACCACAGACAGAGATTTTAAAAGCTGGTCAGGCTTGAGAGGGTCTACAGGAGAGACAGATTTAATTTTGCAGCAGAGCCGATGGAGCTCATCCTGATAAACATGGGGAAAAGCCGTAAGAGTATGAGTGGTAGGGGGTCTGGGCACAGGACTGAGACAGGCAGGGGCCAAAAGGAAGGACCTATATATAGTCTGCGCTTTTTTAACAAAAAAAGTGGCAAGGTCCTCACAATGCTGCTCAGACGTGTTCACAGAGGCCGTGGGAGTTTGAAATCATTTAGTATTTTTAAAATGTACTTGGTCGGATTGCTTCTAGACTCAATTTCCTTAGCAAAGTAGGCAGCATCAGCTTGTATAGCCCGATGATAACGTTTGATGGCAGTCTGATACCATCTCTTGGCCGGCAGGTCATAGTCCCTTCTCCAAGCCCCCTCCAATTTTTTACATGCTTTATGCATTACAGCCAGTCTGTCGGAAAACCAAGGGTTGGAGTAAGAGATGTGGCACTTCGACCATTTTGCCGGAATGAGAGAATCCAGTCGCAAAAGGTTTTGTATGCCGTATCTGGATCTGTAGATAACTTGGTCAATTCTAGAGCAAGAAGGGCGTGGAATTGCTCGAGGTTCAGTTACGCCAAGGGCGTTTACATGAGGATTTCTGAGCCAGTTTACTCGGGGCTACTGATACCGAGAGGGATACAGAAATCAGAAAGTGATCGGACCAACAGACCAGAGTAGGTGTGCTAACAGTAAAGGTTGGGATGCTCATAACTTCAGCCATTTTCTTTTGCCCTCTTCTCTCTCTTCCTGATGCATCCCGGAGCAGCGCCTGTGGAAGGCTGCCACACAGACATTGACATTGCGCTATTCCTCGAGCCTACCTCCAGCTCCTGTCCCTTGTTTGCGCACTTGGACAAACTCTTCTGGGTGGAGAAGACACGCAGGAGAGGGAAGAAAAACTTGCACAAGAACAGTTTTGGAAAAGTTTCAGTGCGGTTTCTCGGGCTGGGCACTGCGCCTGGCTGGCGTGGCCGAGCCCCCTGGACTCTCTCCCCGCTGCCCATGAAGAGAGCTCGACAGAGGCTCGGGGGGGGCCACAGAAAAAATCCCCCCACCATAAGACAAGCTGCTCTGGAGAGGAGATGCTGAGCCCCTGGGGTGGTGCCCTACCCGTGCCGCGGGCAGAGCTACTACCGGGCAGCGGCAGCAGTGGGCTACATGGTCATGGCAGCGCATTCCTGAGACCCACCTTCCATGCTGTGTCAAGCAACAAGGGAGAGAACAAGAAAACGCATGCACTATTGTCCCAGCTGCGAACGTCGTCCTGCCTACAGTAGGAAAAAATAAAATAGTGCTTACAGACTAATAAACACGTATTGTGTAACAACAGAAGTAATGGTGCCAGTACAACTGGGAGGTTACAAATGAAGAAAAGGCGGGACTAAGGAGGGACTAACAAACCAATTACTGAATCAGAAGCCTGCATTTATGAAGGACAAAGACAGATGCCAATGACAAATATGGGCGGAGAGTGGGCGGTGCTTCTCTTTCATACTCCACTATAGCAGGTCGCCAGAACAGCGCATGTGCGCTGACTCATGCTCGACCTAAAAAGAACTGTGAATTCCTAAGTCATCATTTTAAATTTGCATTACACACAGTATGTGGTAGGCTGTCACAAAATGTGAACACATTTACGTTTAAGATAAACAATTACTTCCAAAAATATAGATCTTAGTAATATGCAGACTGTATCTGGTGCAAACATTTATTATAGTTGTCCATTAAAAGCTTGCACTCCACAGCTCAGTTGGTCACCTTACAATTGTTTTCTAAAAAAAATATTTTTGTCATTAAAACTCTTCAAGTGACTCCATCAATTAAAGCCAATACCTGCTTCCAAGCAGCCTTTACATTTGCAGATTAACTGTAGGTACACATTTACATTTCTTTCAGGCAGCATGGACACAGGTGAAAAGGCCTGTTTCTTGTTTAACTTGTTCCTCCCCTGGCTTCACAGCGCTGAAAGCTCCCTCCTTTCATCTTCAGCTAGGCCATCTCAATTGTCATAATTATATGTCTCGTGGCAGTTGTCTTTTAACACAAAATAAGGGAACTATTTTAGCCAAATTAAAAAAGTGTGGGCACTCAGATCCCGATCACTTCGACTTATGTGTCTAAGAGGGAGTGTGATTTCATTTTTTCTCTCAGAGGGTATCTGCACAGGCTGATGGGAACCCTTACACCCACTTCGCAGGGTGGCATTAAAATTTGTAACATGAACAGCGCTTTTTTTTAACTCTTTTTTATTAAACAGTTGCTCAGCATACACAGACAGGTTATATATTCTATGTTACCACTGATGTAACAAGGAGAGCAGCATAACACATTTCCGACCTCCATGAAAGTCAAATTTTCATTACTGGCATGCATATGTACAACACCACGACAGGATATAGTTCAAAGTAAATAGCGCAATCACAAAACTCACACGTCATACAAAAGACTTGCATTGCTGCAATTCTAACAAAGTGGCATAAAGACTCATTAATATCAGGGGTGTAAGGTGGGAGAAGAACCAAAAGAGATTACATACATTCTATCCTAATACATGATTCACTCCTTGTGGGTATGCTAGCTCCACATGACTTGTGCAGGGAAGGAAAAATCATTTTTATATATAACCATCACACACCCTAATGGTGTCATGCTTATTTATCGTGTTCACCCTGTCTCCTAAAAGTGAGGGTGGGCTCAACCTTATTTCAGGGAGCACTTAGTAGATGGGTGACTAAGGAGCTTAACTAGAGATTAAAATCCCTCACCTTCTCCTAGGTATCCCTTTATTAATGGAGCCGGTGGGGAGGCTAAAATAATAACTCATGGGTAATGTGGACTATTATGGTCCTATGACCCTTATTTTTTGACCAAAATATTTCCTCCCTACTCTAAGGCCTCACAAGGTCCGGGGCTTTCATCAGGGTATCAGAGCAATGCCTCCCTAGAAGAGAGTCAAATTGACATCTAGCAAATTGGTGTCACGTAATTGTGAAGGGCGGTAATAGTACTTGCCTGTCTGAAGTCGTTGCTGCACCTCACATGCAATAGAAAATTCATAGCAGGTGTATTGTTAAGTAGATATATTACATGTGCGTAAATTAGAAACATAAATACTAACTCAGAAATAGAAAGGATTTGAACAGCCCACTGTGTGCTAATTTAGAACCATGTCTCTGTTGTAGGCACTTATTCTTAACATATACGTTAATCCATTTTAGTAGCGATGAACTTGTAGAGCTTATCACAAATAAATTCATTCATTCATATAGCCACACGAAACGTGTAGGGTGTTTGGTGTGGGGCAATACATAGTCTGCGCCAATAATTTCAGTACGCTAATAGATACACAAGCAGGTTATATCAGTTAAAGAAGTAAACATATCTCCCAAGCTAAAGCGAACACCGTAGTGACTTAAAAACGTATAATATGTGAAATCTATATGTTATGATAATGGCGCTGGTGGTGCATGCCACATTACTCATCTAACTTTTTTGGATGTTCTGGCATTTCAGGAGCGAGGGTGGGGCTACTTATAGTCAAACACTGTAGGTGGAAATGTTTGAAAAAAGGTAAAAGCGGCATCAGGTAAAGCCGATGTGCCAATAAGATCTTACCTCGTTGGTGCTGCGAGCGGCTATAGGCGGACCGGTAAGAACTGGTCAGGTCACTTACTTCATCAAGGGAATGGCCCGGCAATTTACCTAAGCTGCCTTCCGTGTCTCCCGGCTTCTTAGTGCCAATATCGGCAACACTTCCCATTCCACATACAGCAACTTCATCAGTAAATAAACCACACAAAACATTTATTGTGTAGAAATTTGTTGCAGGTTTATTTGCATAACAAATATGCCAACATGGTGGGTTATCGTATGGGCAATCCAAGGGCAGGATGCCGCCTGCCGGCCTGATGAGCCAAGTTACACCGTGGCGGTCGCCAATCGGTGCTTACCAATTTTGGGAGGGGCCTGCCCTCCCAGCGGTGGACCGCCACTTCACATCCTTACTCAGGCCCCCTAAGGGGGGGCGGAGCGTTCCAGGCAGCCCCCAGTTGCTCAGGCCCACAACCGCCGATAGAACTAACGAGGCGATGTTGCTCTTCCAGGGGACAACGCTAGGACATTCCTGGGTACACTTGACTTTTGCACCCTTTTTGTGCTCCTGCAGAGGGTACCCGTCTGTACCTTACAGCCTCTGGATCACCCGGTAACTCCGCCTGCAACACAAAATAACACGTTAGTACACTTCACTCACCCCAAACCCTGCACGTACGCCGGGTAAGCAGTAGGGAGGGAAACAGCATGACGGGCAGCCACAAAGAAGCCGCCAGTTGGGTGGGGAGAAGCACTTATACTGCATCCCCTGCCCACCCCTTACCGGAAGTGACAAGGCACGCAGACCCATAGTGGGTCCCTAACAACTGGACGACTTGTGTGCCCTCATGTGGCACTAAGGCGGCTGCCCTCTTAGGAGGGTCCCCTTTGTGGACCACGGGCAGCCAACATAGTGCAAATATTGGCAAGACTCCCCATACCCCATACAGCAATATCATCAGTAAATAAACCACCCGACACATTATTTGTGGAGAAAATTGCTGCAGGTTTATTGGCATAACAAATATGCCAACATGGTGGGTTATCGTATGGGCGATCCAAGGGCAGGCAAGCCCCCCTACGCCGTCTGCCCGCCTGATGAGCCAAGTTACACCATGGCCGTCGCCAATTGGTGCTTACCAATTTTGGGAGGGGCCAACCCTCCGAGCGGTGGACCGCCAGTCCACGCCCTTACTCACGCCCCCCAAGGGGTGGCAGAGTGTTCCAGGCAGCACCCAGTTGCTCAGGCCCACAACCGCCTGTAGGACTAACGGGGCACCGTCGCTCTTCCAGGGGACAATGCTAGGACATCCCTGGGTACACTTAGCTTTTGCACCCTTGTTGTGCTCCTGCAGAGGGTACCCGTCTGTACCTTACAGCATCTGGATTGCCCTGTAACTCCGCCACAGAGCTGGGTGTGGCCACCGTCACAACCAGGTCACCCCACCAAGGTAGGCATTCTTCCTACATCCTGATGATTCAAGGGCCTGTCCCAGGTCCCGCAAAACAAGTCCAGGTCTGAACTGGACCGGAGGCCAGCATGCCCCTTCTCGACAGGTGCCCCCAACCTTATAGAACTCCCTGTGGACTTTAGTATGCGGCCGGCCATGCCTGATAAGACCAAACCCCTCTGTTCAGGGACTCTACACCTGGCACTCTTAACTCTCCTGCGTGAGTTTTCCACGCCAACCCCTGGCCGGGTCCCTCCCCATCTACATTGGGTATCTCTGACCATTAAACCATCAAACTCACATGCCCCCCAATGGTTGCAAAACTAACACCAGGAGGAATTCAATTCAGGCAGCATGGCCCTTCTACCCTGGAAAGTCAAATAATCGCTTCCCAGGTGGCAGACCACAGTGATGGGAGGGGAGACACCCCCGCCCGTGCCGCTGCATCTACAGGAGCTGTTCCAGTGCCTGCACAATAACACTAACCCTCTCAAGGGTGGCTTACGGCCGGCCGTACCCTTAGACGCCTTGGGATTCCCATCGCCCAACTTGGAAGCATGTCCTGCTGAGTCCGGCACTCGAAGGGGACCCAGTATCCGGGGCACTCGCCTCACCCAGCCCTTCAGTGCTGCCCTGAAAAGGAGAGACATAGTAGGATCGACCTGCCCCCTCCCCCCCATTTAGTATAATGGCAACTGCCAACCAGTGCTGTGTTGTCACTCTGGTGTCCCTACCCCCAGCAAGTGTATATGTGCCCAGGATTACCTAAAACCATTAGTTTGGTGTTGGTTAGATGTTACATTGCCTGGCTGAAGAGCAATACCTTTGACCAGCCACTCCTGACAAGATGTGCCAATGCAGGTAGAAGTAAGAGTTATCAAGCTCACCTTACTTCCTCTCACCCAGTTATCTATGTGTAGCGTTTGTCGGAGCATGCCCTCGAATTCAGCCAGTCACCACCCTAGGTGATGCCTTGCCCTCCCAAACTTCTGCTAGTACACCAGGGAGCAGACATGACAGTGAACCGAAGGCTGCAAGCCAAGGCTATGGGGGAAAATGTACACATGTTTATTGTTACTCAACTCAATGGTACTCATTTTTTTCTACCTGAGAAGGATGAAAGGCTAAGTGGACCCACCAGGATCTGAACCTGCACCAAGAGGACAAACACAATCCCCTTTCAGTTCTGCCGCTCCACATGCCTGTAAACTTGTATCCCAGGGCCGACTTCATGCACCTTAACCCTTACTTGGACATGCCTAAGCTAGAAACCCACATCTAAAAGGCCTGCCAACCGGCTGACCACTAAAATGCAGACCCAATGTTAGCCAACAACTCTCAAGGAAAATTTACTTGACTGAAGCAACTGGAAACATGCAATCCATTTTGCTCAGGAGAGATGCAGTAAACCTAGGAGTAATGTACCTGCATGCTCTTAACTCTTAACCCCGTCCCACAAGAAATGGCTTGTCCCCCGACTATGTGTTTCTGACCCAGTTTGTTTAAATAACGCTGGGCCATCCAATTCACTCGGAGCCGCTGTTACACTGTAACTACATTTCCTATGAGCTCCACTTAGAGCCCTACACAATGTAGAATGCAAGCCTGCCCTGCCCACTGATCACGTGGTGCAGAACAAATCTGCAATGACAAATTGGTATGGCTACAAAAACATGGACGCCCCACGTCTCTCTCTCTCATCAGAGCCCGGGAGACACGGAGGGCAGCTTAGGTGAATTGCCGGACTGTTCCCTTGATGAAGTAAGTGCCTGACCGGTTTTGACCAGTGTGCCTATAGCAACTCACAGCACCAACGAGGTAAGATCTTATCGGCACATCAACTTTAACAGATGCCGCTTTTAGCTTTTTTCAAATATCTCCACCTACAGTGTTTGACTATAGGGAGCCGCACCCTTGCTCCCATGACGCCTGAACACATAAAACATGTTGGGTGAGTACTGTGGCACGCACCACCCGACGCCATTATCATAGCATATAGATGTCATATGTTACATGTTTTTTAAGTCACTAAGGTGTTCGCTTTAGCTTGGGAGGAATGTTTACTTCTTTAACTGGTATAACTTACTTGAGTACCTGAAATTATTGGAGCAGTCAATGTATTGCCCCACACCAAATGCCCTACATGATTCGTGTGGCTATATGAACGAATGAATTCATTTGTGATAAGCTCTACATGTTTATCACTACTAAAATGGATTTTCATTTATATTAAGAATTAGGGTGTACAATAGAGACATTAGAGACATGGTTCTAAATTAGCACCCAGTCGGCTGTGTATGCTCCTTTCTATTTCTGAGTTAGTATTTGTGTTTCTAATTTACACATATGTAATATATCTACTTAACAATACACCTGCTATGAATTTTCTATTGCATGTGAGGTGCAGCAACGACTTCAGACAGGCAAGTACTATTACCGCCCTTCACAATTACGTGACACCAATTTGCTAGATGTCAATTTGACTCTCTTCTAGGGAGGCATTGCTCTGATACCCTGATGAAAGCCCCGGACCTTGTGAGGCCTTAGAGTAGGGGGGAAATATTTTGGTCAAAAAATAAGGGTCATTGGACCCTAATAGTCCACATTACCTGTGATTATTTTAGCCTCCCCACTGGCTCCACTAATAAAGGGATACCTAGGAGAAGGTGAGGGATTTAATCTCTAGTTAAGCCCCATGGTCACCCATCAACTAAGTGCTCCCTGAAATGCGGTTGAGCCCACCCTGCCTTTTTGGAGTCAGGGTGAACCCGATAATGAAGCATGACACCACTATAGTGTGTGAGGGTCATATATCAAAACTTTTTGTCCTTCCCCCCCACAAGTCATGCAGAGCTAGCATACCCATAAGGGGTGACCAATCACCCATCTATACTGTGTCCGGTATATCAATAAAACCTCTTATAACTTTGGAGGGATTCTTTTTTTGTTATCATGATGCTAGATAGACATCCAGCTCTCCTCTTCCAGTGGTGTTGAGCAGGTGTGAAACTAGATAGAGGGGGAGGCTGAATGGAACATTAAACAACATCTCTTTATAAACTAGTTAATTTTAATTACATATATTTGGATCTATAAGGTGCAATTTTGCATCACTGTTTTTACTAACAGACCAATGCAAAACAAGGCCGGTAATAAGTTACTAGTGCAAAAACGACATTTGCACCAACTGATTGGTGCAAAAATTGATTGAATTTTTTGCGCAACGTAGACCTTGGAAATATATATTTTTTTACTGGGTGGTCAGTGGAGATGTTTGTGCAAAACTGCAATTCTCTGGTGCGTGTTGTATGTGATCATTCCACTGGCTGCCATTACATTTTGTATGGGTCACACAATGGTCAACACATCTTAAAGAAGCACTACACGCAGAGTACTACATGTCAGGACAAATGACCAATAGAGCAATGTGTCAGTCACCATGAACTACACAATGTACAACAGTTCATGTTCAGCACATAGGGAACTAAATCAGCCAGAGGACACAACATGATCAGTGGCCAAAAAAGCACAAGATGATGTATGGTCCTCAAAGCACCACATGACCCATGCATCATAGCACATTATATGATCAATAGAGGTTCTTAGGATCAGTGGATCAAGAGCACTATATGATCAAAGGTGCAAAGACCCAAACTTGATCTATTTCCCAAAGAAGAAGACTTGAGTCAGAGCTCATGGAAAGCTGTAAGTTCACAGAATGAATTTATACTGCTATCTGATCCACAGTCCATAAAACATTAACATGAGTCATAAAGAACTGCATGATCCATGACCCTGAGAGAACAATGCGCTCCATTGGCTATAAATTACAAGATGATCCCTGGTCCAGAGAGTGCAACATGTTTGGTGGTTCATTATGCATTATATAATCTATAGTCCACAGAAACCAAAGTGAATGCTAAATCTGATCAGCAATATGATCAAAGGTGCAGAGAAAACAACACAATCTACGATGTATCAGACCTATAACCTATGAAGTGGTTTAGGATCTGCAGTTTATGTAAATTTGTAGAGTGCACTAATCACCCAGGAGAATATCCAGGCACTTGAGCAGGTAAGTGGGCCTCTAGTCTCCATAGGTGGGACACCTACTGTTTGAAGGAGGGTCTGTGAAGGAGGCAATCCACTGCATCAGCGCGCTCTCTCTGCACACGAGGCTCCCAGCGCCCAAATCCACTCCTCGCCGCACCCGCTCCGCGGGTGCCGCTTCGCTGGTGAGCCCCGGTGTGTGCAGCTTGTGGGAGCACTTGGAAGGTCCGTGGCGGCAAGGCGGTAAGGGGCGCGAGGCACCAGCGGGGCTGCGAGCGTGCAGGGACTTCATTTCCCAGAAGTCCCTGCGAGACCAAGGAAGAGCTTCCGGTCCGCTCTCCCTGCTGGCCCGCCCCCCGCCCACCGAAGGACTTTTAAAAAGCGCACCTGCACTTCCCAACTCGTGGGACACCTACTGTTTGAAGGAGGGTCTGTGAAGGAGGCAATCCACTGCATCAGCGCGCTCTCTCTGCACACGAGGCTCCCAGCGCCCAAATCCACTCCTCGCCGCACCCGCTCCGCGGGTGCCGCTTCGCTGGTGAGCCCCGGTGTGTGCAGCTTGTGGGAGCACTTGGAAGGTCCGTGGCGGCAAGGCGGTAAGGGGCGCGAGGCACCAGCGGGGCTGCGAGCGTGCAGGGACTTCATTTCCCAGAAGTCCCTGCGAGACCAAGGAAGAGCTTCCGGTCCGCTCTCCCTGCTGGCCCGCCCCCCGCCCACCGAAGGACTTTTAAAAAGCGCACCTGCACTTCCCAACTCGTGGGACACCTACTGTTTGAAGGAGGGTCTGTGAAGGAGGCAATCCACTGCATCAGCGCGCTCTCTCTGCACACGAGGCTCCCAGCGCCCAAATCCACTCCTCGCCGCACCCGCTCCGCGGGTGCCGCTTCGCTGGTGAGCCCCGGTGTGTGCAGCTTGTGGGAGCACTTGGAAGGTCCGTGGCGGCAAGGCGGTAAGGGGCGCGAGGCACCAGCGGGGCTGCGAGCGTGCAGGGACTTCATTTCCCAGAAGTCCCTGCGAGACCAAGGAAGAGCTTCCGGTCCGCTCTCCCTGCTGGCCCACCCCCCCGCCCAAACCACCACCTATAAAACATTACCGTACTCCCGCAGCGCGGGACGCAGCCCGGGCTAAGACTGGGCAAAGACAGGGCCGTTTTAGGCCGTTAGAGGCTGGTAGAGACTGGACTGGGCCACCTCTTTGATATTTATATTTTAAACTGACCCCTTCCCATTGTACCATTTTACGTATCCCCCGTGTTTTATAATTTACTAGCATTAGCAATGGTTGTCACGAGAGGGAATAAAACCAAAGTCCCCACTGCAGCGGGCAAATTGCTCGGCCCCATGGATGAGTTTCTAGCGAAGGCTAATACACTTATCGACGAAAGTATATCGATAATCGAAGAAAGGGTTTCCCTAGATCTGGCATTCGCAAAAAGATCCTCACTAGGCGCTTTGGCGGAAGCCAGATCACCAATCTTAGTACCCTCAAATGCTGAGTTGGGGCCGATTAGGGAGAGACGCAGCCTACCAAACACCGTAGATCTGTCAGTCTCTCGAATAGCGGATTCTCAACTTAGCTTTGACCTAGAGAGAACCCCAGAATTGTTTTCAACAACATCTGTGCAAATCTCCTCACTGGAAAAAAGATTAGAAAGGGGCAGGAGGGAGGGAGCTATTAGTAAAAGTAGGGCACTTGGAAACCCAAATCCAATAGCAAACCCGAGATTGTCTCCAATTATCCCAATAATCCATAACGATAGGGTACCACAAATTGAGATCGTTGCATTAGTCCATCAGGTAGAGAAAGAACCATCTTGCCTGATAATCCCGGACCCTCAACCCGTTAAACAAATCGATGTGGATCTGAATCTGGTTGAGACCCAGGAACTAACTCTTCCTAGTATAGCTAACGTAATTAAATACGCCCTACTACCTTTAGAACATAGGTTAGCAGCCATAGAACTGCAAATTTCCAAGCTATTAAAAACTCAACAGAAGCCCCCTTCGTTATGTCCCCAAAAACTGGCCGGTAATAATAGTGATAAACCAACCAACACAAGTGCACCTAATGTCAATCCAGCTACGCGTAACATACAACAAAAGACCTCCCGACTAACAACTCCAAACCAGCCCATAAATAAAAACAAAAACACCACTAAACTGACCAAAACCACAAAACCAGGATTAGTTCAAATTCCCACTAGCAGTCTGCAACAAACAAATATTTCGACTGCCCCAGTCGTGCCCGCGACCACTGATTCGACTCAGAAGGCACCTACTAGAATAGCCAATAAAACCCCAGCGACAACTTCTAACAAAACACCATCGGGAACCTTACCCCCTCCACTTGCACCGCCAAAAACACTGGGGGATAGGTCCAAAAGGAATACTGCGAGGAATCCTGGTCCACCAAGACTCCCAGCAGAGTTCCCTCCCGAGGCCTCACCCTACGTGGTGGTGATGGCTGGAGTTCCTGAACTAACAGATCTCGCATCGGAACCGGCCTGGTCCCTAAAAAATAAGGCCCAACACTGGCTCCAGACCAACCGCCCAATTCCATCTTTTTGGCGCGGACGAATTAGATCTGTAGCCAGGGTACCGTGGGTAGGTAATACCAGAAAAACAATTCCCGGGGATTGCATAACAATCACCTTCGAGGATCCTCGAATTGCGGATTATGTTTGTGCCTGGGAAGACATTACCTCAAATGGAGGAATTAAGATCAAATCACTCTCCTTCTTTTATCCCTTTAGGCAAGTGGACGGATATATACAGGAGCAGGAACCTCCTTGGTCTGTACCCTTCCCTAGGCAGAACGATCAATCAAACATCCGATATCGCGATCCCCCCAATCCTTATGAGCCAGACTATTCCTGGCACACGGTGAGACACCGTAACCAGGGAGGAAGGTGGGAAGATAGAAGACCCTATACTCAATGGCCCCCACATAGAGAACAGTTACGATGGGACCCATGGAACAACATCCCGCTAAATAATAGGTATAGTGGCCTAGAATTGGTCGATTGACCACTATCAGAAATCCTTCCAACTAACACCCAACTATCTTCCTCACCACAGCCTGTTACCACATTACAAGCTATTGGTGATAAAGCCTCCATTACCTTAGAAGCAGATTCTGGTGATGATTCCCTATATATTAGGGTATCCTCCTGGAACATCGCGGGCCTGCGAACTAAAATCAATGATGGCTCAGCACAGGAATTCCTATCTTCAAATCAAATAATCTGTCTCCAGGAAACATGGTCTGTAGAGGAATTACATCTACAAGGCTATAAAACTTTTAACGTCCCAGCATTAACTAGTACGATGGGTAGACCAAAAGGTGGTCTTGTTACCTATATATCTAATTCCCTATCTTTTAAAAAGGTGGCTACACCCTCCCAGGACCCCAATCATCAAATTTTAACATTAACCCTTCCCAATAAGGACACAATTATTCTGGTTAATACATATAACAATTTGTCAGATGAAAATTTTATAACTCTTATCACTACCCTAACTGACAAAGTGAAACAACTTCTTTACCAGAGCCCCAAAAATAGGACAACCAATATAATTTGGGGAGGCGATTTTAATTTTCACCCCTGTACAGCTCCTAATTTGGAGTGTTGTGGGATAGTGGACGAATTTAATGTCCCACTATCCCACCTCGCGCACTCCAAACCAGGAAACATAATTAATACCGCTTTATCAGATTTGGATCTTCAAATTGCCAACCGTCCTAATGCAGACTCGAACGAATTTCTCCCGACATATGTGGGCAGAGGTCACATGACCGGATGTATGACGTTACAACGCATACTTTTACTCCGCGTACCATTACAACGCGGTATTTACAACGAATACCGTTACAACGCATAGCGCTTTGGGGTGCTGGATAGTGGTAAGTATAATTTACTATTCTAACTCCAGTCCCCGTGGACCCTAGGGAAGGTGTTGGATAGTAAATTAAACTTACCTCTTATCCTAGAGCGCCCCCCAGCGCAATGCGTTGTAATGCCATGCGTTGTAATGCCCGCGTTGTAATGGTAGTGCGGAGTAAAAGTTGCGTCGTAACGGGTGTATACCCACATGACCACAGTAGATTTTATATTTCTTTCCCAAAATCTGATGACGAAGCTGAAGGAATTTGAGGTTATAGCTACCCCCCTCAGCGATCACGCAGCCATAGTAATAACTTTATCCGTGCCGCCTAATGCCTCCCATAAATCGGAAATGGCGATCACCCTTAAGCAGAATAGGATTCAGGTTGGGAACTATAACGGACTGACCATTAAATGGGCTAAAATCAACCCAGCAGACATACTGAAAAAATTAATTACTCGGTCCTATTCTAATATAGTGAAATGCCTGGATCTTACAACCAGTCACAAGGAAGTTCTTAGAAATTTTAACCTAATATTAGAGGTCATAAAGGACTTACTCACCTTTCAACCTAAGTCAAATTGTGATAATAAGCCAAAGTGGTTTAATCACAACTGCACAGTGGCCCTATCTAAGCTAAAATCTGCGCTTAAAAACAACCCCCGAGATGTGCCCTTGATCCAGCTCCTGAGGCGCCAATATATAGGGGAAAGAAAGATGAGAATGGCCCAACTTAAACAAAAACTATGGGACGATCTCCATCAAGGCGCAGTCACAAAAAACAGCGACCTGTTCTGGCGTACAGTCAGATCCCCATTCCTGACAGAGAAGGATACCCCGAAGATAGAGGTCGCCATTGATGAAAACACATGGGTTTCTCACTTTGGTGGAATCTTTAAAAATATTCTCCCATCAGAATCCCTATCCCCTAAGGTGAACTATCCTATTTTGGTTCCCTTTGACATTCCAGACCTCATAGATGCCTTGCAGAGTAGTAAGGCAGGTAAGGCACCAGGTCCCGATGGGGTCCCTGTGGACCTTTTTAAAAGCAACCAAGATCTATGGGCTCCCATCTTAACTAGAGTTTGTATAGCAGCGGCGAGTGAGGGAATTCTAACTTCCTGGACAAAATCTATAATGGTCCCCATCTTCAAAAAGGGGGATCGGCAAGATGTAAAATGCTACCGCCCCATTTCACTGCTGGACTCGCTCGGGAAGGTAGTGGGGAGAGTGATACTCGAGCGTCTCCAGCAGTGGACTGAGGATAGGGGTATTATCTCGGAGATTCAATTTGGCTTCCGAGAAGGTTTCGGGACTCAGGAACAGGTCCTCAACCTCACTCTAATAATGGGAAAATATACACAGGCCACTCCCACCAAAATATATATGGCCTTCGTAGACCTTTCCGCAGCTTTTGACTGTGTTTCACACTCAAAGCTGTGGAAGGTCCTAGCACAATTAGGGATAGACCCCCCCCTGCTGGATTTCCTTAGAGAACTCTATACTGGGGCCACGGCCAGAGTACGTTTTGGCGTTAATGGTGAGCTGACGTCCCCGTTTGGTGTGGAGCGCGGGGTCAGGCAGGGGTGCGTCCTGGCCC
The DNA here is from genome assembly GCF_964261635.1 of Lissotriton helveticus. NCBI lineage: Eukaryota > Metazoa > Chordata > Amphibia > Caudata > Salamandridae > Lissotriton > Lissotriton helveticus. The sequence goes on along the minus strand of NC_136068.1, from coordinate 1,692,876,890 downwards.
CCTTCCTCTTCTCTCTCTACACCAATGGATTGGAGGGGGAGATGTTGAGGGGGGCCCAGGACCTCCCACGCATAAATCACCGCCTGATCCCCGCTCTGCTCTATGCGGACGACGCGGTTATTTTAGCTCGAACCCCTGGTGAACTCCAGAAAGCAGTGAGCAGATACACGTCCTTTATGGGCAACTTAGATTTAAAGGTTAACGTGAAAAAAACGTTCATCATGACAGCTGGCAGAGGACGTAAACGAACATATCCTATTCTCCTGAATAACCAAAAGCTAGAATCAACCCCCCATTATCCCTACTTGGGGGTCATGGTAGATGACCAACTTAGTTGGAAGCAAGCAACTAACACCAGGGCACTCTTATTTAGGAGATCAATTGCCGCATTAACATCTTTCTCCCAGAGGCTAGGAAAAAGACCAATAGGAGAACTCCTTAAGATATACAAGGCTAAATGCCAGGCAATTGCAACATACGGTGCAGGAGTCTGGGGGTACACAGACACCAGTACTATTCAGAAGGCGGAAAATACATTCTTAAGATTTTTGTTAGCTACCCCCAAAGGCACCTCAATTTACGCAATGCACCAAGAATTAGCCACTCCCTACCTGGAAGATCTAATCAAAATAGAACCCCTGATGTTGTGGCGTCGCATCTGGTTGTCAAATAAAAATGCTTTGTCACAAGCTATCATCGCAGACGCAATGAGTCTGGATAATTCTTTGAAAATAAAGTGGCTCTTATATGTCAGGAATTTTTTCAAGGATTTAGGCCTTGAGAACTATTATCTTGACCCGGCTTCCATTATGGACATCTCAAAAAAAGATTTGAAACAGAAAGCACTAAGCCACCTTGAATTGCTAAGACTTGTTTCTAATTCTTCGAAAAAGGCAGTGATCCACGCAAACATGATTCAAGTGTCCTTTGTCATTCATCCGTATCTTGAACTACAACTAACAACTTACGAGAGAATGTTAATTACGAGATTTAGGCTGAACATGTTCTTCAGAATGGTCACCTTTCCGACACAAAATTGTTGGGACGCCAGTTTACAGCCTTGTTCTTGTGATGGAATTTCAGTGCAGTCGAATCTGCATGTGATCCTGCTTTGTAAATACCATCAAGCCCACAGAAAGATCTGGCTTTTACCAATACTTAAATCTTGGGGAATGAGACAGTGTCGACCTGCCCTTCTAAGACTACAAATGTTAGAAACAGTGAACGTCTGTTATTTTGTTAGTAGCTTCCTAAAGTGTATCGTGAAACACAGGAAAAACCTCTAGGCAAAAGTCGTATTTATTTGCAATCGGCACCTTGCACACATTGAATAACTTTTTTTCTTGCTATTTCGCTTTCTATATGAAACCAATTTTTAATTGAACTATTTGTAATTTGTGTATTTTATGAATGCATGTTATTCTGTGTTCTTTTATGGTTTTTCCATTGTGACTAAACCGAATAAAGATTTATATTATTATTATTATTATAGTCTCCATAGAATTATTCTAAGAGCCAGGTCTTCAGCATCTTGCAGAACTCTTGAAGTGAGTAGGAAGCCTTGATGTGCTCAGGGAGGTTGTTTCATGTGTTGGGTTCGATGTAGGAGAACAAGTGACCTGCTTTTGATTTTGTGAATGTGGGGGGTGTATGTGAGTGCGTGGGGTAGAGTCATAGTGTCTAGTCGGGTGGTGAAAGTGTATGAGGCTGTTAAGGTGTGCTGATCCAATGTTGTGAAAGGCTTTGTATGTGTGAGTAAGGAGTTTGAATTGGCTGCATTTCTGATTGGGGAGCCAGTGGGGCACCTTGAGGTGCGGTGCTGTGTGGGTGCGGTGCGGGAGGTCCATTATGAGTCTTGCAGTGGCGTTCTGGATGGTTTGGAGCATTTGTAGAGGTTGTTTGAAGATTCCGGCATAAAGTGTGTGGCTGTTGTCGAGCATGCTTGTGATGAATGCTTGGGTGATGATCCATCTGGTGTTTTGTGGCAGCAGGCATAAGATATGGAAGCAGGAGGCGCTCACTGCACTGACCTGTGCTCTCATGGTGAGTTTGTCATCTAGGATGATCCCAAGGTTTCTTGCGTTGTTGGTGGGTGTTGGTGTTGGTCCCAGCTCTGATGGCCACCAGGTGAAGTCCCATGGGGAGGTCTTGTTTTCGAAGATCAGAACATCCGTCTTGTTGGAATTGAGCTTAAAGAACTTTGGGGCATATTATCAAGGGGGTTTATCTCCGCTTTTTTGGCTTTAAAAGCCAAGAAAGCGGAGATAAAATTATCTCCCTATTACCTAGCTGTCGCTAACACCAGTTAGCGACAGCTAGTAGGAGATAGCGACCATCTTGGGCCCCGCTTTGCATGTCAGTGATATTTATCACTAATGACATGCAAAGGGGGCGTGCCAAGATGTTAGCGACTGGAAACAGTCGCTAACATCGGTATCTCCTATTACCAACTTTTGGAGATATTCGTGCTAAGCGCGAATATCTCCAAAAGCTAACACCTGCCCTGAGCAGTTCTTAGCAATGTTATCCAATGGGAGGTGGATAACATGGCTAAGAGCATTAGCTCGGTAATGCATGAATATCGCTGACTTTTCAGCGATATTCATGCATTGCGGCCGTTTTTTATCGCATTTGCGATAAACCTTGGTAATACCAAGGTTTGTTTGCGGTAAAAATCGCCGCAGCTCAGCGGTAAATTTTTGTCTCTAACCAAGCAATAGCGATAATTATCGCTATTGCTTGGTAATATGCCCCTTTGTTCTCATAAAGTCTGCTACCATGATCATTCAGTTAGAGAAGTTAATTCGGAAAGTGGTTGTATTGTCCATCAGGGAGAGGATGAGTTAAGTGCTGGTGGCGTATGAGTTGATGGTGATGCCTTGGGATCTGATGATGTTAGCTAGGGAGGTCATATAGACGTTATACAGGCTGGGGCTGAAGGATGATTCCTGGGGGACTCCACAGATCAGTGTCTTGATCTCTGATGTGAATGATGATATTTTAACCCTTTGGGTCCTTCCCATAAGGAATGAGCAGAATCAGTGGAGTCTAGGTCCTTTGTTGTTGAGACAGGTTGAGCAGGAAGAAGGATGTTGTTTCTCTGTGGTCCAGGATGGTCCTGATGTTATCGGTGGCTGCAATGAGTGCTGTTTTCGGGCCATGGTTCTTTCTGAAGCCTGATTGGGTGTTGTCCAGTAGGTGGTGAAGCTCGAGGTGAGTAGAGAGTTGCTTTTTGATAGCCTTCTCCATCATTTTGTCTGGGTACAGAAGGGGGGGATATCGGAAGAAAGTTGCACAGTTGGTTCAGGTCAGTTGATAATTTTTTTAGGAGGGCGTTGACTTCAGCATGTTTCCAGTCATCCAGGAAAGTGGTGGTTGTGATGGTGGTGTTATTAAAGTGGGTGTGGGCAGTCCTGATTGGTGATGTTCCCAGGTTGTAGATTTGGTTGAGGGATTAGATCCATGGGGGCCCCTGAGTGGATGTTCCGCATGCCAGTTGCTGTTTCTTGTCCGGAATTGGGGTGTCCATTCGATCAGGTTAGAGATGGCTAAGTTGTCTATGAGGTCACTAGGGCAAGGTTGGTGTAGGAAGTTGCTGTAGATGTTAGTGATTTTGCAGTGGAAGATGTTTGATAGGTTGTTGCAAAGTTCTTGGGTGAGAGTAATATTGTTGATGGATGCAGAGGGTGTGGTGAAGTCCTTTAGGATCAAGAAGATTTCCACACTTCTGTTGGAGCTACCTTCGATGCATTCAGCTAATGCTTGTTTTTGGGTGTCTTGTTAGTGCTGGTGGTAGCGTCTGAGATCAGCCTTGTACAAGTGTCTGTGGGAGGTTTTGTGGTTCTGCATTTCCTTTCCAGCTGTTACAGTGTTGTTTTTGATTCTCAGAGGGAGGTCCTCTGTCCAGCTGGCTTGTTTGTTGAATCTTCTTTGCTTGTTAGGTTTAATGGGTACGAGGCAGTCTGCACAGTTCTTGATCCAGTTGCTTGTGATGTCCTTTTTGAGGTCATCTGTGGGGTTGGGTTGCTTCGAGCTGAGCCAGACTTTTTGGGAGATTTTTCCTCAGCTGCGGCTGGGTAGGCTTGTGCTTATGGTGTGTAGATATAGAAGTGAATGCTGGAGTGCGTGCGGCATTGAGGTGTTGTATTTGATGCTGTAGCTAGTGGTGAAGATGGTGTCCATTGTGTGTCCTGGTGTGTTTGTGTTGTTCCTGGAACAAACTGGGTGAGGCCAATGCTGCCTAGGCTTTCGAGGAGTACTGTGGAGTAGTGGTCGGTTCTATCCTCCAGGTGAAAGTTAGGTTGCGGAGTAGTATGTAGGCTCTGGAGTCTATGATGAAGGGGGCGATGAAGTCAGTGATGAGGCTGTTGAAGGTGGCTCATGGTTCGGGTGGTCAATATGCAAGGGTTCCGTTCAGTGTGTAGTTGTCGGAGAGTTGCAGCTTGAAGGACAGGTTTTGTTATGAATGTGGTGGCGTTCTCTGCCAGAGTCGAGCATTTGATGAACTCTTTAACCCCTTCGACGCTCATGACGAGCTGGGCTCGTCATGCAGTAGCCTCCTGCTACGCTGATGACGAGCCCAGCTTGTCATGAATAGTGGTATCTGTAGAATCCCAGCACAGGAGAAAAATCCCCATAGCGTTCAAGAGGTTAAAGAAGATTGCGAGTCCTCCTCCTGGCTTGTGGGTGCGACCCCATCGTACAATCTTGTAACCCTTATGGATTGCTGTGGCGATGCTGGCTGCTGATGTGGAATTGAAGCCGGTTTCCTTCATGCATGATCTATAGTCTTCTGTGCATTATATAATCGATTGAGCACTATGTGATAAATAGCCAATAGAGCCAAAGCTAACCAGCTGGCCATAGACCAAAATTATGCAAGGTGCATAGAGGACAAAATAATCCATTTCATCATACAACCAGTCCTGATTTATGGCCCATAGAGCACTCTGTGATCCAAGATGCACACATCACTGCTTGAACTGGGTTGTGGCAGAAACTTCTCAACTTACATTATGCCCTAGTCATTGAGTTTAAAAATGCTCTATCAGTGTCACTGGAACTAGGAAGCAGCACTCTCAGGTAATTTGTCATTAGGACAAAAGGGAAATAATGAGATCTTTGAATTGTTTAGTTGTTCAGCATTTAGTGTCCGCGCAATGAAAATTGCAAGTCAGCAGTGTTTATGGAACAGTTTAAGACTACCTGTTACAGCTTATTTTTGGATCCACAGATCAATGTTTATATTTATTAGGTCAAGCATTCGAGACCTCTTGTATATACGTTAGTATATATACTTTAGTATATACTTATATGTGTATGTACTTTGTGGGCTCTGGAGATCAGCCCTAGGACTTGTCTACTTCCGCTTAGGGGCTTTTTTTCTGTTCAACTGCCTCTATTTAACTGTCTTGTTAGAAAACGTCCAGCAGAGGTCAGTAAAATACCAGAATTGCTTTCTGCTGAGGGACTTTCTGTTTTTTATTGTTCTGGCAACTGCCTCTATGTAACTTTCTTGATAGAAAACGACCAGCAGAGGTCAGTAAAATACCACAATTACTTTAGCCTGCTCTAGATTCCAGTCGATAGAAATTGTCTTTCACAAGCACCTGTAGACAACAATTTTTTTTTCAAATCTTGTATTTTCAGTGATATGACCACTGAAGGCCCTGCTTTCATATTAAAAAACAGAGCTGAAAGGCAATGTTTCTCTCCATGTGTTTTCTTACCTGGCGTTTCACAAAGTTTGGTGCTTACTTTCCCTCCATGTTAAAGAACAGTAGATGTTTAAGCACCCCGGCTAATGAGCTGCATTGCTAAATACATATACGTTCCCAAAGGCGAGACCGATTGCATTGCAAATGCTTGTCTTAGACTTTCAGTGCAACTAATGTCACTGTGGTGTTTTTATCTGTAGTACAGCTGATAAATCCTGTCATGGGACCTTCGGGTTTTTATCTTCTGTGTACTTAACGCACCCATTGCAGGACTAGGCAGTTTAGCTCCAATCTGTCTTTTGCAGCTTTCATCTACCAATAAAGTGGCCTCCTGCCGCTTTATTGGCAGGAGGTTTTACAGTTTTGAACAAGGTTAAATTGCCTTTGGCGGCACAGAATCCACACACGAAAGTTCCAGAGGGAGAACTTCAGACCATGTGACCAACAAAGACCATTGCGTGCAACCAGGGTAACATAATAATAATAATAATAATAATGTGCTTAGTTCATAGCGCTTCATGCAGCACTTATGTTTTAAAGAGCTGTATGTGACAGGTACTCAATTAGAAGTATGGACAGCAGAGTCTGCCCTGCAGGCATTCAAACTTGTGACCTGCAGATCGACTCGCTCCTGCACACATATTCAACCCACTGAGCACTCCTTCCTGTTGTCATTACTTAACAAACATTTGCATTGCAATAGGTCTCGCATTTATATGAGTTTAATCTATTGGCATTGTAAATGACAATGCCTTTTATTTATGTTTTAAAAACGAAAACAAAAATATAAAGGCGTTGTTATTTGCATGTCAATAGCTCAAACTCGCGTACATGCAAGACCTATTGCATTGAAAATGCTTGTTTGTATAGTGTTGGCTTTGCGTAATTTCAATTAGAAGAACAGCTCACCACCTCCCTCAGCAAAACCCCTCCACTGATATCCACTTATGCTAATACCTCATCATGCAACCTCCACCGTAGGATCTCCAACTGCACCGACACACTGGCTCCCCTGAAGAAAGCCCCAGGCAAAAAATACTCCAAGGAAGCCAGCTGGTTCTCTCCCACCCTTTGTGAGTCCAGACGCACCTGTATTTATTTATTTATTTATTTATTTATTTAATTTATATAGCGCGTTATAACCACCGGGGTCTCTAAGCGCTGTTTGTCCAGATTCCGTAGTGGGGTTCAGTATTTACTTGATCTTGACACCACCTCTAGAGGCTGCTCCATGCTTGCTTGAACAGTGCAGTTTTTAACTTTTTTCTGAAGGATAACAGATTGCTTTCCTTCCTTAGCTCTGGGGCCAGTTTGTTCCACAAAGCTGGGAGTGTGTTGGAGAAAGCGCGTCCACCCACCGTAGCCAGTTTAAAACGGGATTGGGACAGGAGGGTAGCGTCCGACGAGCGCAAAGTCCTGCTCGGTGTATATGGGGACGGACGGGATTTCAAGTATCTTGGTGCCTTACCGTACAGCGCCTTATGTACGATACACAGACCTTTGAATACAACCCTCTGCCGAATCAGGAGCCAATGTAGCTCCTGCATCAGGGGGGAAGAGTGGGCAGTCCTAGGTTTCTTATAAATCAGCCGGGCAGCATCATTCATAACCCCCTGTAGCATATCCAGCAACCGCTGGGGCAGACCAATATACAGGGAATTTCCATAGTCCAGCCTAGCCAGGATTGTGGCTGAGACCACGTGTCTCAAGGTGGAAAATGAAAGTAATGCAGAGATCTTCCTCAATTGTCGCATCAGGCCTATACAGGTACCCACTACCGTGGTGACTTGCTTTTTCATGGAAAGCTTGTCATCCACGTACAGGCCCAAACTTTTGACTGCAGACGCCGGTTCCGGTGGCACACCCAATTCCGCAGGCCAGAGTTTCTCGCTCCAGGGGTTGCCCGTGATGGAAATAGGCAACACTTCCGTCTTGTCCGGGTTGATTTTTAAAGAATTCTCGGACATCCAATTGACCGTGGCTTTAAGTATGTCCTGCAGCCTGGTAGACGCTCCTGGGCCATCATCCAGCCGGATGATTATCTGGGTGTCATCGGCGTAGTTATATACTAGGCAGTCCATCCTATTCAGGAGTGCAATCAAAGGCTGCAAGTAGATATTAAAGAGTAGGGGTGACAGGGCCGAACCCTGTGGAACCCCACAAGTGATGGGGGCAGAGGTAGAAAGAAGATCCCCCAACTGTACTCTTTGTGTCCTGCCCTGCAGGAATGATGTAAGCCATGCATGTGCTGTACCCCTGATACCAAAGGACCTCAACCGCGACAATAGTTGTTCATGACACACAGTGTCAAAAGCCGCGGAGAGATCCAATAGTACCAGGGCGCTCGCTGTTTTTATATCAGCCCGACTCCTCAGTTCATCTAGGATTGATAGCATGACTAGTTCCGTGCTATGGTTGGCACGGAAACCCGCCTGATTGGGCTCCAGCAAGTTATTGCTCTCTAGATGTCCTGAGAGCAGTGCCAGCACATGCTGCTCGATCACTTTTGCCAAAAAAGGCAGCTGGGAGATAGGTCGGAAGTTCTTCAAACACTTCATGTCCGATCCAGGTTTTTTTAGTAGAGGAATCAGGCGGGCCTCTTTGAAAGCTAGAGGGACCTGTCCTGTGTGAAGGGAAGAGTTCAACAGATGCAAAACTTCTTTCTCAACTCCTGGCAGTGCCAGTTTAAACACATCAGGAGGACATAGATCAACCCGAGAACCAGATTTAACTCGGTCCATAATCGTGAGTAAGTCCTGTTTTGCAATTGGGGAGAACTCAGCTAACAATGTAATATCTGCCGGACCAATATGGTCAGGTGGGCGAGGACAATCAAGGGGTATAGTTGCAGCAATTTCTCCCAGAATATCAGAGATCTTGTTCACAAAGAAGTCCTGAAACCTCTGGCAATCCTCCTGGGTGAACTCAGTGCTTTGCTCTTTGTTTGTCCTGAGCTCAGCCAGGACCCGAAAGATTTCCTTCTGAGGATTTCTAGCTGCCACTATTCTTTCCTCAAAGAAAGCAGCCTTCCTGGTTTGAATGGCTAGTTTATAAATCGCTAAGGATGAAATATATTCTTTCTTAGCTGTGGCGTCATACTCTTTCCGCCATGCTCGTTCTTTCCTCCTCACCCCACGTTTCAAATCACGTAAGGAATCATTATACCAGGGAGCCCCAGCTCCTCTCTCCACCTTCTTCACCCTGCGAAAGGGTGCCACCAGATCAATGGCTCTCCCCGGTCTATGCTGAAGGTGTCCACAAAGGGCACCAACATTAGCATTCTGCTCCTTTACCGGAGGAGACTCTTCCAGGAGATGCACCATTTTCTCCCCATCGATGTTTCTCCACTTCCGGGCCATTTTCCAACCTTCCCCAGGCTTGGACAGGTGGCCGTTCAATAGAATTCTACCCCTTATTAAGGAATGGTCAGACCAGGCACATGGCAAGATCTCTGTAGAGCTCTGGACTGGCATGGTGGTCCAAACTAAATCAAGCACATGTCCCTTCTCGTGTGTCGGTCCCTTCACTTGTTGAGTGAAGTCCAAGGAGGAAATTGCTTCCTCAATCTGTAGCGCTTGCCCCTCTTTAGGGGATTTTTCCCAATGGTAGTTGAAATCTCCGACAATAATAATTTTGTCATATCTCGACCGTAGATCCTGAACCAGTCTAATGAAGAGAGCCGGGAATTCTGGCGAGGCCCAAGGCGGTCGGTATACTACCAAAAACACCACACATACCGGCCCCCGCCTGAGTTTTACCCCCATCACCTCTGCGCCCCCCAGGGTTTCGGATAGAAACCTTTCGGCGCGGAGACGGGCCTGATAGAAAAGAGCTACTCCGCCTCCTTTCTTAGCTCCCTCCCTATTGAAATGGAGTGCCAGATAGTTATCTGGTAAGGCCGCCACTAAATCCGGCGCCGAGCAATCATCCAGCCATGTTTCGGTAAGGGCAAGGGCATCTAGCTCCCCATCTTCCAATAGTGAGAAGACCTCCAACTTGTGGCCCGGTAAAGAGCGTGTATTCAACGAGTAGACGACTCAAGAAGAGATGGAGGAGCAGCAAGAGCCTGGAAGACCACTCAGCTTCAACACCGCTGTCACCGCACACCACCACCTCATTAGAACAACAAAGAAAGCGCCCACACAAGAAAGGATCAACACCAATGTACTCAATAGTAAAGAACTTTTTGCAGTGGTTGAAGAATTTGCCAGACCCAAGACAGAGGCAGCAAACATTCCACCCTACCTAGACCTCTGCAACAACCTTGGCGCCGTCGTCCACCACAAGATTAAGGATATACAACAGTTTCGACAGCCTCAATACCAAAGACCCTCCTGCCCCACCCGCAACCATCACACACAACGACACCGGACCCCAACAGACCCTACTCAGCTGGACTCTCCTCACCACTGATGACACGCTCAAGATCATGAAGAGCATCCACACCGGAGCACCCTCGGACTGCTGACCGCACCACATCTTCAACAGAGCTGGCATCACCATCACCCCGAACTCTGCCCCAGTATCAACTGCTCCATCAACTCAGCCACCTTCCAGGAAGACTGGAAACACGCAGAGATCAACCCCTTGCTGAATAAGCCCTCTGCCAACCCAACGTACCTCAAGATCTTCGGACCCATCTCTCTGCCCCCATTCCAGACAAGGTGATCGAGAGGGCACTCAACAGCCAACCCTCTGAGTTCATCGAAGCAAATCACATCCTGGACCTCTCCCAATATGGCTTCTAAATCAACCACAGCACCGAGACCGGCCTCCTCGCATTCACAGATGGCATCTGCACCCTCCTCAACCGAGGCAAAACTGCAGACCTCATCCTCCTGGACCACAAGGCCACCTTTGATATAGTCTCTCACCACACCCTATGCACAAGACTCCACAACACCGGTATCTGTGACAAAGCCCTGGAATGGATCCACTCCTTCCTCACCAGCTGTCAGACTACCTCATGCCACTCTGAACCCACAGAGATCAGCTATAGAGGGCCTCAGGGCTCCTGCCTGAGCCCCACTCTCTTCAACAACTACATGGGCCCATCGCAGCTATTGTCAGGAACCACTGACTCAACATTGTCTCCTAATCCAACCACACCCACCTGATTCTCTACCTCACCACAAACCTACAGCTGCCAAGGACAACTTCCATGACGGGATGAAGGCTGTCGGCACCTTGATGAAGAACAGCTGCTTCGAGCTTAACTGAGAGAAGACCAAAGTTCTCATCATGGGCTCCACCCCCACCTTCTGGAAGAACTCCTGATGGCCCGGAGACCTTGGAATCCCCCCTACCATAGACCACACACGAAACCTCAGCATCATCCTTGAATCCTTGCTCACCATATGCTACCAGATCAAGTCTGTCTCATCATCCTGTTTCCAAACACTACTCCTGCTTTAAAAGATCTTCAAGTGGATCCCCACTGAGTCCAGAAAGACGGTCACCCACGCACTCATCAGCAGCAGAAGCGACTACGGCAACACACTCTATGCCGGCATCACCCAGAAACACCTCAAGAAACTGTAGAACATTCACAATGCCTCCACTAGACTTATCCTCAACATCCCTTATATCTCACTTAAAACTGATACAACGGCATGATTTCTTTGCAGGTCGGTCTCAAGTCTCAAATATTATTAGCACCTTCATTTTTTAGTTGTTGATCTTGAAACTCATCCATTTTAGAATGGATTTAATGTTATTGTCTTTTATTGCAGCCACCTTTAATCTCCTGCATTATCTATCTGTTCTAGGTATTGTGGTATTGTGGTGAACTGCACTACAGGCACATAAAACCAATTGGCTGCTGCATCATTAATAGCTAATGTACAATTGTTAAGCTTTGCAATGCATGCATATAATTGGATGGGGTAAGATACATCCAAACCCTCAATAACAATAGGTGAAAAAGAAACCCCCCTTTGGGCTGAGCCAAGATGTCATTGACAAAGTCTCAAGCCAAAGACTGACAGGACCTGACCAAACAAAACTGATTGAAAGGGGCTGACCCAAAGGCCACAGTATTCCTAGTAGAAATTATAGGTCGGTTTAGACAACTGCACTGTCAAGTTCTTACCTAAAAATGTCTCTATTTTTGTAGCACAGTTGAGAGAAGCATGTAGAGGGTTAGAAACTGTTACGTAAATGGTCATGATTCATACTTACCTCAAGGATAGTTATCCCACCAGAGTGAAGATCTACAGACTAGAGATGGCTTCATGCACATACTTGTGGGAGCATGGTTACAAATGTGCACCAAATGAATGAGCATGTGCACTGAGGATAGCTTCAGACAGACGTGTGGAGGGAGCACCTACATGTACCAGAGGCTGGGTTATCATCCTCAAGGTAGCTGGCAAAAAGCCTGGTGGTGGTTTATGTTAAACACATGCATTTGCCTGCATTAGGAGAATGACTGCTTACAGAGGGTCTTTGGAGTATGGGCAAATGATGACCATGTGTAATGGCTGATCACCAACAGATCTGGAAGTCTAGGTCACAGATGTGCACCAAAGGAAGATCTGTGACCCTTGGGAGGGTTGACCCCTGTTGCAGTCCTACATTCGATGTCAGACCTGTATAATGAGAAGGCTGCACATACAGCAGAGTCCTCTAGAGGAAGCAGTGGCTGCTTCTCCGCTATGGTGGAGGAACGTCGCCCCACTGATTCACAGCAGTGCCAACTTTAGAAACATAAAATGATATAACTTAGTTATTATCATTTTATGGTTTAAGTCTGTCTGCATTGCAGGAGGGTGGGCGGGCGGTGCTGCTCTGTTCTGGGAGCAGGGGAGGAGTGGTTTGCCCACTCCTATGTGCACAATGACTGTTTGGTCGGCGCTCTCTGGCCGCCCAAAGCAGTCATGCACACTTCCCTGTTCTCCATACAGGCTGCATTACAGCCTGCATGGAGAACATGCCCACCTTTCCAGCCCCTGGCTGAGCACCGTGTCACGGTGCTCAGACCAATCACAACATGTGATTGGTCCCAGTGCTAAAAACAGACATTGCAGATCGATAAGTAACTGTAGGAGGGGAAATTAATTCCTAAACAGCCAGGTTTCCAACACTTTGCTAAAGGGAAGTTCATTCTCAATTTAGCATAGCTCCAAAGGTAAGGTGTTGCAAAGTTTGGGGGCCAAAAAGGACATTGAGCAGCCCCCCCAACAAGATTTGCAGGTCATGGGAACAGTTACAAGTGTGCCAAGGAGAATCTAAAAAGTCTAAGTATCCAAGCAGTGAAGGGACTTATTAATTGTTAGCCCTGTACATCATGTATAGGGACTTGAATTGCCTTCAGCGCTCCACAGGAGGCCAGTGGAGATCTATTAATGCCGTTTTGGCAGACTAATGTTTTGGGAAATTCATCAAGAGCCGGGCAGCAGTGTTCTGCACAACCTGCAACCTTCTGACCACATATTGGGGGAGCCAATATACAAGGCATTCCTATAGACAAGGCATGATAGTACAAGGGACTGAACAATCACTCTTCTAGCTGTAAAAGGAAGGAGATTGAGAACCTTCATTAAGGGTCTCAAAATTCCAAAGCAATAGGCACCAAGCTGTTTAGCTTGGTGGTCCATCGTGAGATTAGGGCCCAGCCATGTCCTCAGACTTTTTATTAAGCTTTTTGAACTTGAAGCTTACTTAAGCAGTAGAAACATAGAGGTCGGATCATTGTTGGAAAATATTGCCCAGCAGCATGACTTCTGTCTTTGTTTAATAAGTTTCCATTGGCCATTGGTAGCTGGCCATTCCATCCAGCCACCTACAAGAGGTAAGGCATCAAAGAAAGATGGGGTCTGGGGAGATTTGCATGATCAAGTGGGCATCATCGACCTAATAGACAAATGACAACCCAAATTAGTGCACAAAATCAGCCAGGGGTAGCAAGTAAAGATTGACACGGGTGGGACTCAGGGCCGACCTCTGAGGTACCCCACAGCGAAGAGGAAGACTAATAGATTATTAGAAGGACTGGTTTACCACCTGAAAAGTTTTGTTCTCCCAAAAGGAGGAAAGACATTTTTGCGCACTGCCCTCGATACCTCGATTTCAGATTCCGTGAATAAGAATAGAGTGGTCTACCGTATTTAAGGCAGCACTGAGGTCTAAGAGAATAATGGCTGCAGAACCTCCTTGATCCTGCATCTCGCCTTCAGCGTGTATTAACTCCCTGCATCCTCTTTGGAACCACTGCACTCAGAACCGGTTCTTCGCTCAATGAATAAGACATAACAACACCCCAGCATGAAGAAAATTGACGAATTACCTCGACTGCTGGGCTGATATCAACGTATGGTTCGTCTGCACCCCGCAAGTCGCTGCTTGCGACCAGGACCAAGGTACACTGTTCACTTGGCCTGCATGGCTCTTGTGCGTGCCCTGCGCTCCATCACGGTCTGCTTGAACTGTTGACTTTGCCCCAGTCCAGTACGACCAGATAACCACTAATGGCGCTTATTGCTTTGAAGCACTAGAACTCTTTACTCTTTAGAAATTCATACCTCAACTTCTACTTATAGGATTTATGTTGTTTTATCTTGATTTACTTATAACATCATAATCTATTTTTCTAAACCTGTGTGTAGTCTTTTTGTGGTGTTTTCATTGTATTACTGTGTGTACTGTACACCTTAACTCTTTAGATAAGCTTGATTGCTCTGTGCCAAGCTACCAGAGGGTGAGCACTGTTTATCAGTGTATATCTGACTTACCCTGTTTAGAGTGGGGGTTCCTACTTGGACAGGGTGCATATCTCTGCCAACTAGAGCCCCCATTTCCAACACATACTACAAAAATATAATCTCAAAAATATCAATGACTAAAATACCCACAAGGTAAATAAATACAGGTATGTATAAGTTTACTATATTAAACTCCACATATCTGTTCATTGACTATGCATATTTATATATGTTTGCATATACACACACACACACACACACACATATATATATAGATGTGTGTGTGTGTGTGTTTATGCGTACACATTGAAATTTATAGATGTTGTAGGCATGTAGATGTGGAGTTAAAAATAGTACTTAGTATATTCTTAAGTCCATGAGATTTTGGTTGTCTATATTTGTGCTGCCATATGCGTGTCTTCGGTTAACACACATTTATCCGTGCAGTCTCCACATTTCACAAAATACGTTTTTTATGTCTTTTGTGTAGGACACTGCCCTCAAAAAGTGCCTCATCTGTTGCACCTTGTTTTTCAGCCATTCTCCTACTGAAATACTGTAAAAAGACCGATGAAAGAGGGTAAGTGACTTCCCTTAACCCTTTATGGTCCCCAAATTGAATGTTTACCCACGTGGTCCTGCACCTATTGCCACCATAAGATTCAGCATAGGATTCTTATGGTTTTACTTTGGCCACTGGGTTCAATCTCAGGGTGTCTGGGGCAGGTGAGATAATGTTATGTTCCCCCACCTGTCTTCTGAGTCTAATGCATCAGATTTGTACTGTATCTAGGAATGGGTACTTTGTTTCCATTTTCCAAAGCAGCGAGTTTCTGAGTCATTGTACCTCTAAAGGGTGTTGCTTGGCCTTTACAGTAGTGAACAGGTGAGGTTTTATCTTTCTTATGGTATGTTGTGTATGTCTAAAGCTGTGCTTTCAAAAAAGATGACCAGGTTCACAATAGTGCTTTGCCTTTGTAAAGGCAGCAATGTCGTGTTTGTGAATGGAAAGTGGCAATTTGCAATGCTCATAAGTACATCTCAATTCACAAAAGACATCACATTGAGATGTTTGCAAATTGCCTTGCACATATTGGATGCCAAAGAAGCATCATGCACAATCTAATGCACAAATGCTTAGAGTCCGCTTCTGAGGTCGCAAATATTGGAATAGTTAGCCCATGTCGAGGTTTGGGGCTAACCACCAAGTGTAGGCTATCAACTTCTGACAGTTTACACTCAGGGCCTGATTCTGATGCGGTTAGGAAAGCATTCCCACCTAGGACCTGATTCTGATGCGGTTAGGAAGGCCTCCTCATGGCATTTGCTCCATCCAAATCGGATCAGGAACGTGTCTTCCTGACACAGGGCCCAATTATGATGCGGTTAGGAACATATGCTCCCATTGAAGTCAATGGGAGTCCAACCAAATCGTATCTGGAAGCATCCGGATGCATCGTACTCCGTCGGTCGTACTCTCCCAATCCGAGTGGGTCGGAAACCATTTCCAACCCGATTCGATCGGGAAGGTTTCCAACCCGCATCAGAATCAGGCCCTCAGTGTGTGCAGGGTGGGTGGCACTGGGAACGAACACAGTGGTCCTATCGATTATCCTAATACTTGTTGCATTGGGACATGTTTTGTGGCTCTCTGACCCTTGGCCCTTTGGTGAATAGCGGTCACAATGTCAGCATATTGCAAATTAGACTGTTGTCCCATGAAGGCCTGCAACCCTGAACTAACAACTGTGCTCAATGAGGCAAATTCGATTCCTGCCTCATTAAAATTATTGCAGTGGAGAGAATCACTACACAAAGACTAAGGCTTATCACATCACAATACAAGTTCGAGCCTTTGTGTTTTGGAGACCGTGTTTGGGTCTGGCAAGCAGCCAAGGATGGTGTGTTGATTGTATAGTTAAACACATCACAGATTTAGCAGTAATGGTCATACCCTACCACCCTAGTACAAATTACAATAATAAGTAAACTTAGGTGCATAGCCCCCGAGGTCAAACTGCCAGAAAACCTCCTAAATAACACATAATCACAAACACAAAACAGAGAGAAGCATTCAAAATTTAGAATAGTCCTTGGTCCTTTTATCACAATGCAATTAACTGAAATTTCTTATGTCTATGATATTATGATGACATAATTCTTTATATTCAGTCTATCCAATAAACTTAAACACCATTGGTTGTAAAGAATACAATCAATATTTATTCTTCAAACCAACTTCATGTATCGTAGTAAACACCATATCAGCCAAGAAAACGCTTTTCACCACTATAAAGTGACTTCATCAGGGATGAATTTCAGCTAATGTCTCAAGCGGTTTATTAACAGTGAAAATCATCTTAATTACACATGTCCAGTGACATCAATATTCTATAGAAAATTAGAGCAGCCACAATACCCGCTATTTGAACCAACAGCCAGTGTTTAAGTTTATTGGATGGATTGAATAAATGAAGATGTCACCATAACATCACAGACATATGGGAATCAATGAATTGAATCAATGACTTTTCCAAATTCTGAGGGCCTTTCTCTGCTTTGTGTTTGTGAGAACATGTTCGTATAGTGGTTAGTTCTCTGCGTTATAAGCCATGGAAGCAGTTTTGGAAGGCATTGTGAAGAAAGGAGTGGTGGCATCTGGGTGGTGAGTGATGATTGCATGTTGAAGAACACAGACTCCAAATATGTCTTCTGTTTATTCCAGAGGCTACTCTCTTCCATCCGGAGTCAATGCATGATGAGCACACAATCAACAGTGGATCCCATTCTGATTTGCCAGGACTGGAAGGACTTATGAAGCAAGAGCTAGTGTTCCAAGAGACAACTGCTAATTTTTTATCATGAAAATATATTTTTATCATTTATCTATGGTATTGCCTACAATAAGTTAATCATTCATGTGCTGTCCTCTAACAATGAAAGGAATGCCTTAGCCGAACATACCTAACAAGATTCCTGGAGGACAGCTTTGGCTTGGAGAATGAAAGCTCAGCACAAGTCGGTGAAACCTGGAAAAAATTCCAGGACTTCACTCCAGAATGCTAAGACATTTTCAGGTGCATTATTTCTTAAATATATAAAAAGAAAGTAATAGAAAAGCATGTTAAGGGCAATGGCAAAATTGAGTGCATATGTTTTTTCCATCCTTTTTTTTTTAGAGCTGCACCAATCAAGAGTTCAGTAGTGCTTTCTTGTGCTTTGTAGTCACATCTGAGAAAATGTGGTAGTAATGCATACAAAACATGCACTCAAATATTTTTACGTATTATTCTTGATTTTTGGTCTTGATCTGTTAATAGAGCAAACAAAATCGAGTTCATCACATACAATTTCAGCAGCACCCAATTTAACATTAGGCCCATCAAAGACTTCCTAAAAAAATCAAAATGTGTGTACATCCTTCATTTAGTCCACTATAATGGTGGGAGAAGTTTATTTTATATGTAAAAAATGTCATCTTTAACTTGTTTTCTTTATTTACTTTGTGGAATGTTAATCTTGTCTGATGAACCAGCAGCAGTGTGGAAAAGGGAAGGAAAGTTGACAAAATGTATTTCGAAACTTTCAGTACATGAATATGATCAATGTGGGCTAAAAGAGTACCTGAAAAGTTCGGGGAGGTTTCAGGACCTCAGAAAAAGACAAGCTCTTCATTTTGGTAATTTGTCTTCGGTCCTTTAGGGTCCGCAGCCAGCATGCAGCATCAGAAATAAGCGAGAGTAAATATAAAATTGTGCATATTTTCGGTAATTCCGGAAAATAATCATTGTAAAATAAATGAAATGACTTGACAAAGTATAAATAATAAATGTATTGAGAAGATCTAAATCCTTTCGTATGCCAATATTAAACATGGTGTTTAAGCTTCTTTATTAATTGCTAAGGTTGGATTAGGGGTCGTTGTAACTCGTGTAATTTTGTGTGTCATAGTCACGCGGAATTACCCAAAAATTGCACAAGATGATGCAGAACAATGTGAGAAGAAAAAAAGTTGCATTTAGTGCAAAAACACCCCCTCATGTCCTAAGTGGATGTGAAGATGCATTTTGCTCTAAGAAATAGCGCTAAATGCAAGAGAACATGAATAGCGGGCGCGAGCAGGTGCTTGCTAAATATACAGTTGGGAAAAAATTTGCACCAACTTACTCCCAGCATTTAGCACTACTTTCTTTGAGCAAAATGCACCCTAACATCCAGAGTGGATTCAAGGATATATTTTGGCCTAAGAAATAGCACTAAATGCAAAAGACCATGAACAGCGAGCAGGAGAAGGAGCAGCTGCTCACCCATGCTAAATGTGCCCTCGCAGCAGGTTTCTTTCCCCAAATTACTTTGATTAGTCCAACATAATTGAAATTCCGCCCAGGCCTAATTTTGATGTGTGAGTGTGTGTTGGAAATGGCGCTTTTTGCAGGGTCACCCCCACACATTTTGTCTTCCTCCTCCACTTTTTGCTGAATTTGTTTTTGTTGGCCATGGGACTCTGTGCACTTTGCCACTGTTAGCCAGTGCTAAAGTGCTTGCTCTCTATTCTTAAAACATGGTGACATTGGTTCATACCCAATTAGGATATTTAAATTACATATAATATAAGTCCCTAGTAAAGTTCACTACATGTGCCGAAGACCAGCCTGTAAATTAAATGCTACTAGTGGGCCTGCAGCACAGATTATGCCATCAACTTAATTAGCCCTCTAACCATGTCTCAAGCCTGCCATTGCTGAGCCTGTATGTGCAGATTACACTGCCACTTCGACCTGAGAAAAAAAAACCTTTTGCCAGGCCCAAACATTTCCTTTTATACTTATATGTCATCCCTCTGGTAGGCTCTGGACAACCCAGAGGACAGAGTGCAAAGTATTTAAAAGGCAGAGCATGTACGTTTAAGTTTTACATTTCCTGGGAGTGAAAAACTCCCACATGATAACATTGGGCTTACCTTATTAGCTCTTATAAGTGTAATTCGCAATCTGGAAATTATAAACTTTTCGAGTTAGGTGTCTCTCGAATCACAATTTAAAATCACATCTTACAGTGAAGTTGGATGTGAAATAGCAATTCTGAAAATGATACTTTTAGAAAGTTGGCATTTTCTGAAATTAGTTATTTGGTGCCTGCTGCCCGTCTCTGATCACTTGACTGGGGTGAGTGACAGCTGGGCTTTGTGTAGTCCCTCTAGACAGTCACACACAATGGGAGCTTAGATGTGACTTGGCTGTATCCTGTCCCCACACAAAGGAGTGATTAAACCCCTGTAGTGAGTCTGGAGCAAAGGAAGGAAGGCCAGGGCTTCTGTACACTTCAAAGGCCTGACTTTGAAGTCTCCCCCACTTCAAATTAGGTCAGTATTTGCACATACTTCGCTTAGTTTAAAACTGCATTTAATCTACTTTCAACAATCGTTGTACTATGGATTGAATTTGGCACTTTAAAACTTAACACAGGAACAACTAGAGACTCCATACTAGGGAGTGCATGCTCTAGTTGTTACACAAGCCACAAGTATAAAACGGGATACGCCGCACGGACATGCAGCAGGCTGGCCGCAGGCACACCTTGCAATCCCATCTGCACCCGGATGTGGCCCGCCCCAGCCACGCTGCCCATGGGCCCTCGAAAGGTATCCTAACAAAATATTATAGTAGAGATCTTCTATTGAGGTTGTACCATTTTTAGGACCATTATTTATTAACGTTCCATGTCCTCAATGAAATTTTCCATTTAGCTCGCTATCTATGGTAGGGCCTTCACAGAGACACAAGAAAGGAAAGGCTCAGTTTTTGGCAAGTCTAATTAATGCCTGCTCTATGCAAAAACATGCTGATAATATTTACGATCTTTTGAGTGAGGACAATCCTGATACATCTGACTTATTATTTTTGACAGAGACTTGGCTCCCCTAGTCCTCCAACCCAGTCACTGCATTGGCCATCCCCAATGGTTATAAAATACACAGGAAGAATCGCCAGTCCTGTAGGGGAGGCGGAATTGCCATAATTCTCAGGGATGACTTAGACTGCCTGATGTTCGAAATTGAGGGCCTATCTGGAGCTGAGGCAATGGAATTTTGTTTCTCATTGTCTCATCAGCATGTGGCAAGAGTGTTAATTTATAGACCTCCAGGGCCTGCTGACCCTTTTCTGAAGTCTCTAAAGCACACCTGGTACTGAGATATGCACAATTTATATTTTATGGGGACCTCAATCTCCATATGGATAAGGTGGACAATAATGAGGTATTCAAACTTAAAGAAGTGATTATGTCATTAGATCTACTCAACATATATTTAGTCCCAGATATCAAACGGGACATGTGATTGATCAGTTATTTTCTAATATGCGTTTGCAGGTACACGACCCTTTACCCCAAGTCTGGTCAGATCACTTTCTGATTCAATTTTCCTGGTTGGCCACCATTAACACCTTCCATGTTTCGGTAGTGAGGGAGCAGTCCGATGCAAAAGTGCTCATGTGAGTTGGATGGCTCCAGTGTGTCTGACGCCATGAAATAGGGAATCCCTCTGGCGCAGGAAATAGAAGGATTCCCTTTTCCCCCTAACCAGCCTCAGGAGCTGGGGAAGAGCTTCCCAGCTTCCAAGGCTGTTTAGTTGGTTTCCCTGAAATGAAGATCAGAGCGCACATCGCGCTGACATCATTTCAGTGAAATTGAACTTGAAATGAGCCAATAGGCTAATTTCAGTTTCTCTTTCTACGTGTTCAGGGGCTATCTCACCCCCCGAGTACATAGAAAGACTGGAGGTATCAATGGTAGCCCTCCCTAGTGGATCACTGCGTGGGGATCGCCCCAGGATGTTGATCCCCAAGCCGGGATTAACCCACTGGACACCAGGGATGGGGGATCAACTCCATAGAGCAAGGGCTTTTGCTCCCTCCAATTGTTTTTGAGGCAATGCAGATCGAGAGAGAAGCCCCAATCTGCCACCCGAGGGGGCAGAAAGTCCTCTAGATGCCAGGGATTTGTTTAAAGTGTACTTAGATGTGGGGCTGCCTGAGATGGGCAAAATTCCACAGTCTTTCTGCCCCTCCCCCCCCCCCCCGGGGCAGTAAGCCCACTAGCTGCCAGGGATTTATTTTTTTAATGTATTTAGGGGTGGGGCCTGCCCGAGATGGACATGCTAATGCCCCCACCACTGCAGAATTCCAATCTTTCTACCCCCCTGGGAGGCAGATGGGGGGAACAGCCCCAGAGTTGCCCCCGGGAGGGCAGAAAGCCCAGTAGACACCAGGCATTGTTATTTTTATATATGTAGTGGTGAGGCTGCCCAAAATGAGCATGCCAATGACCCCACCCTGCAAAATTCCAGTTTGTCTACCCCCTGGAAGGCAGATGTAGGCAATAGCCCCCGATCTGCCCTCCGGAGGGGCAGAAAGCAATCTAGGCACCAGGGATTTTCTTTTAATATATATAGGCGTGGGGCTGCCCAAAATGGGCTTGCCCCCCCAAAAAAAAATCCACTGCCTTTCTGCCCCCCAGGAGGCAGATAGGGGCAATAGCCCTCGATCTGCCCCGAGGTGTGCTGAAAGCCCATTAGGCATCAGAGATTGTTTTTTTTTAATATAATTGGAGTGGGGGCTGCCCACAATGGGCATGCCAATGCTTCCCCCCCACAAAAATTGCCACAATCTTTCTGCCCCCCCTGGGAGGCAGGTGGGGGCACCTTATCTGCCACCGTTGGGGGGACAGAAAGCCCACTAGGGACCAGGGATTGTTTTTGTATTATACATAGGGGTGGGGGCTGCCCAGAATGGGCATGCCAATGCCCCCACCCCCCATAAAAATTAGCTACAGTCTTTCTGCCTCCCCCAGGAGCCAGATGGGGCAATAGTCCCTAATCTACCCCTTGAGGGACAGAAAGCCCACTAGGCACCGGGGATATTGTTATTTCTTTTAATATGTAGGGGTTCGGGCTGCAGAGAATGGGCATGCTAAGACCCTCAACCCCAAAAATGTCTTTCTGTCCCCCCCGTAAGGCAGATCGGGGCAATAGCCCCTTATCTGCCCCCCAGAGGGGGGGGCAGAAAGCCCACTAGGCACCAGGGATATCTTTATGGGAATGCCAGTGAGAAGCTCCATGGGCAATGGTCGCTCCCTTTTTTTTAGGCATACATTTTGGCTGTTTCAGTGATATTTTTAGTCTTATCTGCACCCAAACCTTGGCAGAAAACCACTAGAAACCCGGGAGAGTTTGTATGTAAACTGGAGTTTGGCTGACGGTCTGTGTGTTCTGACCTTTGGCTGGTGGTGTGTGTGGACCTGCACTTGGCTAAGGGTGTGGGTGGACTCGCACTTGATGACGGTGTGTGTAGATTGGCGCTTGCCTGGTGGTGTGTGTGGAGTTTTGCTTGGCTGGTGGTGTACGTGGACTGGTGCTTGGCTGGCTGTGTGTGTGGATGTGCTTAGGTGCAGGGCACCAGGCATTTCCCCGGTGTGCCGGAAAGGTGAGAGGTGGTTTTCTTGCCTTGGGGGGCTGTTTCATCACTGGGGTCCGGTTTTGCAGCAGTGCTGCAATATCGGGCCCCGGAAACAAAAGCAGGAATGGTGCTTTTTACTTGCACGCCCCTTCCCAGAGTTAGTCGAGCAGCAATCTGCCTGGGCTGGTTGCTGATCCCAGACCGGCCCTGCTTGTCTGGCGGTATGCGGGGATGGTGCTTGGCTGGCAGAGTACGTGGGTGGTGCTTGGCTGGCGGTGTGCGAGGATATTGCTTGGCTGACTGTGTGCAAGGGTAGCATTTGGCTGGCGGTGTACGTTGATGGCGTTTGGCTGGCGTTGTGTGGATGGAGCTTGGTTGGCAGTGAGCGTGGATGGCACTTGTCTGACGGTGTGCGTGGATGGCGCTTGGCTGGTGGTGTGTTTGGATGGTGGTGTGTGTGTACTGACTTGGTGGAAGTGTGGCTTGCATGGATCCCTCAGCGTTATCTTACCCAGCATCCCCCGCAAACCTCAAATTCACTTGCAAAATCACATTTTCCTCAGATTTCCGTGTGATTAAGTTGTAGGATCTCGGTACAGGCACAAATTTCCTACTACCTACCATTCCCCTTGGTCTCTCAAGAAAAAATGATACCTCACTTCTGTGTGTGCGCATAGTAACATCAGCCTAAAAAAGTATAAACAAACTGACCTTTTGGACCCGCTTTTGGACCCCCTCAATCTCTACACGTTTTTGGCCCTTCCATGGCATAGGCACTTGGCCCATCCACACAAGTAAGGTATCAATTTTATTGTGAGACTGAGGGGAACAGAACCTGGTGAGAGCCACCCAAGTCACCCCTCATGGATTCCCCTGGGTGCCTAGTTTTAAAAAATGTATAGGGGAAGTGTCCACGATGCGTCTTGGCCCATTTCCTGTCACGGGCACTAGGCCTACCCAAACAAGTGACGTACCATTTTATGGGGAGGTTTTGGGGAATGCGGGGTGCGTGGATTTTTGTGGATCCATGCAAATTACAGAACTTACCATCACAGAAATGTGAGGAAAAAGTGTTTTTTTACACAGTTTGAGGTTTGCAAGGGATTCTGAGTAACAGAACCTGGTGAGAGCCACACAAGTCACCACATCCTGGATACCCCTGGGTGCCTAGTTTTCAAAAATGTATTGGTGTGCTAGGTTTCCTTAGGTGCAGACAGAGCTAGGGTTCAAAATCCACAGCTTGCCACTTTGCAAAAAAAAAAGTCAGTTTTGACTGTAAAAATGTGGTGTGTTCACGTTGCATTTTGGCCCATTTCCTGTCGCGGGAACCAGGCCCAACCACTCAAGTGAGGTACCATTTTTATCGGGAGACTTTGGGGAATGCGGAATGGGTGGACTCTTGAGGATTCATGCAGATTCCAAAACTTTCCATCACAGAAATGTGAGGAAAATGTATTTTTTTTACGCAGTTTGAAGTTTTCAAGGGATTCTGGATAACAGAACCTGGTGAGAGTCACACAAGTCACCCCATCATAGATTACCCTGGGTGTCTAGTTTTAAAAAATGTATAGGTTTGCTAGGTTTCCCTAGGTGCCGGCAGAGCTAGGATTCAAAATCCACAGCTAGGCACTTTGCAAAAAAAGGGTCAGTTTTCACTGTAAAAATGTAGTGTGTCCAAGTTGCCTTTTGGGCTGTTTCCTGTTGTGGGAACTAGGCCTACCCACACAAGTGATGTATCAATTTTATCGGGAGACTTTGGGGACTGTGGGGTGGGTGGGAGTTTATGGATCCACACATAGTCCAGAACTTTCCATCACAGAAATATAAAGAAAATGTGTTTTTTTTTACAAAGTTCGAGGTTTGCAAGGAATTCTGGGTAACAGAACGTAATGAGAGTCACACCCCATCATGGATTCCCCTGGTTGTCTAGTTTTCAAAAAGGTATAGGTGTGATAGGTTTCCCTAGGTGCAACTGAGCTAGGGTTTAAAATTCACAGCTAGACACTTTGCAAAAAAAGGGTCTGTTTTTACTGTAAAAATGTGGTGTCCACGTTGCGTTTTGGCCAGTTTCGTGTCTTGAGCACTAGGCCTACCCACACTAGTGAGGTATCATTTTTATCCAGAGACTTTGGGGAATGTGGGAAGGTGGACGTTTCTGGATACACAGATTCCAGAACTTTCCATCACAGAAATGTTGGGAAATTAATTTGTTTTACAAAGCTTGAGATTTTCAAGAGATTCTGGGTAACAGAAACTGGTTAGAGCCACACAAGCCACCCCATCCACGATTCCCCTGCATGTCTAGTTTTCATGAATGTTTAGGTTTGATAGGTTTCCCTAGGTGCCGCCAGAGCTATGGTTCAGAATCACAGCTAGACACTTTGCACAAAAAGGGCCGGTTTTCACTGTAAAAATGTGGTGTGTCCACCAGGCGGTTTGGCCTATTTCCTGTTACGGGCACTAGGCCCACCCTAACAAGTGAGGTACTATTGTTATGGGAGACTTTGGGGAATGCGGGGTGGGTTGAATTTTGTGGATCCATGTAGATTCCAGAAATTTTCATCACAGAAGTGTGAGGAAAATATGGGGCTTTTGACAAAGTTTGAGGTTTGCAAGGAATTCTGGGTAACAGAATTGTGAGAGCCACACAAGTCACCCCATCCTGGATTCCCCTGGGTGTCTAGATTTTAAAAATGTATAGGTGTGCTAGGTTTCCCTAGGTGCTGGCAGAACTAGGGTTCTAAATTCACAGCTAGGTACTTTGGAAAACAAAGGTCAGTTTTGACTGTAAAAATGTGATGTGTCCACGTTGCTTTTGGCCTATTTCTTGTCTCCGGCACTAGGCCTACCCACACAAATGAGGTACAATTTTTATATTGGGGTCTTTGGGGAAAGCGGGGTGGGTGGAATTTGTGGATTTACGCAGATTCCAGAACTTTCCATCATGGAAATGTGAGGAAAATGTGGTTTTGTATACAGTTTAAGGTTTGCAAGGAATTCTGGGTAACAGAACCTGGGGAGAGCCACACAAGTCACACACCATCCTGGATTACCCTATTTATGCCATTTGCAAAAAAAGGGTTAGTTTTGACTGTAAAAGTGTGGTGTGTCCGCGTTACATTTTGGCCTGTTTCCTGTTGTAAGCACTAGGCCTACCCACACTAGTGAGGTATAATTTTTATCAGGAGACTTTGGGGAACGTAGGGTGGGTGGTAGTTTGAGGATCCACGCATATTCTAGAACTTTTCATCACAGAAATGTGAAGAAAATGTTTTTTCTTTTTACAAAGCGTGATATTTGCAAGGGATTCTGGGCAACAGAAAATGGTGAGAGACACATAAATCACCCCATCCTGGATTCCCCTGGGTGTCTACTTTTCAAAATTGTATAGGGTTGCTAGGTTTCCCTAGGTGCTGGCAGAGCTAGCGTTCAAAATCCACAGCTAGGCACGTTGCAAAAAAAGGGTCAGTTTTCACTGTACAAATGTGGTGTGCCCACATTGCATTTTGGCCTGTTTCCTGACACGTGCACTAGGCCTCCCCGCACAAGTAGGGTACAATTTTTATCGGGATACTTGGGGGAATGCGGGGTAGGTGGAAGTTTATGGATCCACGAGGATTCCTGAGCTTTTCATCACAGAAATGTGAGGGAAATGTGGATTTTTTGATAAAGTTTGAGGTTTGCAAGGGATTCTGGGTAACAGGACCTAGTGAGAGCCACACAAGCCACCCCATCCTGGATTCCTCTGGGTGTCTAGTTTAAAAAATGTATAGGTGTGCTAGGTTTCCCTGGGTGCCGCAGAGCTAGGGTTTTTAACCACAGCTAGCCACTTTGCTAAAGAAAAGGTCAGTTTTGACTGTGAAAATGTGGTGTGTCCACGTTGTGTTTTGGCCCATTCCCTGTCTTGGGCACTAGGCCTACCCACACAAGTGAGGTACCATTTTTATTGGGAGACTTTGGGAAATGTGAGGTGAGTGGAATTCTGTGGATTCACGCAGATTCCAGAACTTTGCATCACAGAAATGTGAGGAAAATATTTTTTACACAGTTTGAGGTTTGCATGGGTTTCTGAGTAATAGAACCTGGTGAGAGCCACACAAGTCACCCCATCCTGAATTACCCTGGGTATCTAGTTTTCAAAAATGTATAGGTTTGCTAAGTTTCACTAGGTGCCAACAGGGATAGGATTCAAAATCCACAGATAGGCACTTTGTAAAAAAAGGGTCAGTTTTGACAAAAAAAATTTGGTGTTTAGACGTTGCATTCCGACCCGTTTCCTGTCAGGGGCACTAGGCCTACCCACACAATTGAGGTACCATTTTTATCGGGGGACTTTGGGGAATCCGTGATAAGTGGAATTTAGAAGTTCGCCGAAGATTCCAAAACTTTCCTTCACAGAAATGTGAGGAAAATGTTTTGTTTTTCAAAGGTTGGGGTTTGCAAGGGATTTTGGGTACCAGAACCTGGTGAGAGTCACCCCATCCTCGATTCCTCTGAGAGTCTAATTTTCAAAAATGTATAGATTTGCTAGGTTTCCCTCTGTGCTGGTTGAGCTATGATTCAAAATCCAGAGATATGCATTTTGCAAAAAAAAAGGCTCAGTTTTCACTGTAAAAATGTGGTGTGTCCATGTTGCCTTTTGGGCTGTTTCCTGTTGTGGGGACTAGGCTTACCCACACAAGTGATGTATCAATTTTATCGGGAGACTTCGGGGAATGTGGGGTGGGTGGAAGTTTGTGGATCTATGCATATTCCAGAACTTGCCATCACAGAAATGTGAGGAAAATGTGGGTTTTTTTTGGGACAACGTTTGAGATTTCTAGGTAACAGAACCTAGTGAGAAGTCACCCCATTCTGGATTCCCCTGGCTGTCTAGTTTAAAGAAATGTTTTGGTTAACTAGGTTTTCCTACGTGCCATGCTGTGCTAGGGTTCAAAATCCACTGCTATGCACTTTGCAAAAAAAGAGTCTGTTTTCACTGTAAAAATATGGTGTGTCAACGTTGCGTTTTCAGCCGTTTCCTGTCATGGGCACTAGACCTAGCCACACAAATGAGGTGCCGTTTTTATCGGAAGACTTTGGGGAATGTGGAGTGCGTGGAAGTTTGTGGATCCACGCAGATTCCAGAACTTTCCATCACAGAAATGTGAGGAAAATGTTTTTTTAAATTGAGTTTTCAGTTTATAAACATACAACAACCGCAATTACTTGGCCAGCAGTGACAAAATTAGTGCATTACATGTTTTCACATTTCACCAGAATATGATACATTTTTGCTACACAAAGACTTAACTAATAGTGGACGGGAAATCGAGATCTTGCTACTGCGCCAGTGTACAACACTCCCTCCATGGCGTCAGTCACGGAGCCCAGGCCACATGGCAGTCCCACAGTCCAGGGAAGCCCGCGGGCACCAGTGAGCGCTCATTTTATTGCCAGGGATCAGTGTCCAGGTGATGCAATCAGTTCTTAAAATAGCATCAGAGTCTTCTGCAAACAAGAGTGTGCTGTGCTGACCAGATATTCGCTATGGTACTTCGCCATTCAAGGAGTGGAGCCAGCATGTAAATGGGGACCAGATGTCTTTAGGGTGAGATCGGGCTGGCATGAGTTCCCAGGAGCATGTCAATTGGTCTTTGCAATAAGCAGCATTTTATACTTAGGTTTTTATGTCTAGGGCTGACATCTTCGCCCAGTGAATAGCCACCCATTGCTTGGCCAGCAGGAGTAACATCACCATGAGCTGTCGGCTCGCTGAGGGAATGTCGCGCACGTAGCCCAAAAACGCCACCAGTGGTGATCTCGGCAACCTCTCACCAGTTATGCATGCTATGTGTCTGAACATCTCCAGCCAGAACCCGGCCAAGCGTGGGAAGTCCCAGGTCAGATGCAGGATGGTTGCCCCTGGTGTCACACAGCCCCAGCATTTAGTATTGGGCTGTAAACCCATGTGATGCAGTTGAACTGGAGTGCGATATAAACGTGCATGAATTTTAAGTGTATTAACCTGAAGTGGTAATTCGGGGAGAGCTGCTCTAGTTGGCCGCAGCATAGTCCATTGTGAATCTGGGATGGGAGAACGCAGTTCGGCATCCCAAGCGATGTGCGATTTTGGGATAGTGATTGGGGATGTACGCTTTGTAATGGAGTATGTTCGACTTGGCCCTTTTTGCAGGGTCATCCCTAAACTTTTTGCATTTCTCTCAGCCTTATTTCTGACATGGTGTTGGTGGTTTTACGCCTCTGGGCCTTTTAGCACTGCTGTCCAGTGTAAAGAGCATGCAATCTCTGTGTTACATTTCGTAAGATTAACCTGCCCTCCCATAGGAATGCATGGGGGATTCCCTGATCAGTGTCAGTAGTAATTCCTGATATGGGAGGAGCAGCGTGGTCAAGTTTAGTATAGTTGGAATTGTAATAATAAATGCTGAGCAATGGTGTGCACACATTTATTATGACTATTTGGGAAATGCCACTTTCAGAAGTTGGAATTTGTGTGTACTATGTGCCTGCCTGCCTGATGTGCATTGCATGTCTGGCTTGTGAGTGACAAGGGCTGGGAAGTGTGTGTGGCTCCAGGAGGGGCAGGGTGAGTCAGCACTAAGCTGAATAGGACAACTACATTTGGAGTGGTGGGAGGAGTGGTCCCCTGTCCCTGAATAGGAGTGTGCCTACCCTGTACAATGCTGACTCCGCCCCCTGTGGTGTGTCTGATCGCCTAGCCCCCACCTGACAAAGGGGAAGAGGAGCCTTGTAAAAAAAGTCCTCCAAATCCCTACTGCACCAGTTGCATCTGGTTCCCCAAACCCTACACTGCAGGCAAAGGAGAGAAGTGGTATAAGTATAGGGGCTGTGACCCCATGTTTGGGTGCTGTTCTGAACTTGCTTGGGTGTGCTGCTACTGAGGACCAGGAGGAACCGCCCTGAGGGCTTGCCTCCCTGGGCCCAGCATTGCCCCCTTGATCCCCAATGACTTTTTGGGACCTTTTGCGCCTTGTGAGCGCTTTATTTTATTTTTCTAAAGGAAAGAAGCACAAGGGCTCCGCAGCGCTGAGCTGCGATCCTTACAGAGGGAATCGCAACGTGGGGATTCCCCCTAATGGAGGGGAGAGGAGCGGGAGCCCATCCCACATGTTGCCTGCCATGCAGGAATAAGTAAGTAATTCTTTATTGTTTAGGTTAATAAAAACCGTTACAAAAAAGTGCATTAAAAACAATCTCATAAGAAATTTAAAAAGCCTTAAAAACAGAAATTCATAGTTAATCGAATAGTAAAGATAAAAACAGTAAAACCCCGGCGGGGAAAATTGTTCGAGGCACTTGGTCCTGTCCCGGGTTTCCACTTAGCAAAGTGCCTGGGTTATTTGTTTCCGTTCTGCTAGTTTCAGAAATTTCACTAGCTTCCCGTTTAGTGGGGGAAAACAGGAATCAAAACAGGCGAGGACAGCTTGTCTGCGTGAGCGGACTCCTAGTTCGTTGAAAGCTGTTTTCAACAGAGATACTCTTTCATCCTTCAGCCTCGAGCAGGTGCACAGTAAATGTTCCAAGTCTTCGATTCCTGTTCCACAGAGCCGGCATTCGGTCCCGTAGTACTGCCTCAACCATGGTGGTAGGTAAGGAATGGCGGGTAGAATCCCTAGCCTGTGTTTGAAAAAGGCCTCTTTTGTTTTCCAGCCATACCCCAGACCAAAATATGCTTGGAGCCCCGGTGTTTTGTATGTGCACAAGGTCATCCAGGCATGGCGCCTGTGGGAGAACAAAGCTTTGTCCTCCACATGCGAGTGTCTCTTTAAACCTTTGTTAACTATGCGCTTAATTTGCGCATGTGATAGAGGAGTCTCCCATCGGTCTTTCAGTCCTGTGATGGACAGGGACTCCTCTAGGTATTTTTTCGCCGGCATCCGCGATGAGGTGATCATGTCTTGCCAGAGCTGTCGGTTCAAGGTGTTTTCTGGAGAATTCTTTAATTTGTGCCAGCACTTTATGTATGAGCCTCTTCGAGCAAGTGTTTGGCATGTCAGCCCAAATTCCAACCGAATCTGGGCCTGCGAAGTATAGAGTGGCAGATTAAAGAGAAGTCTGTAGGCCTTTGAGATGGTTGTGTTCAGAAGTTTTGCATCAATTCCTCTTAGGGTCTCATTGCCATACGTGATTGATGACTCTATTTTGATTTTAGCTACTTCTAATAGTGGAAGTAGAGTCTCGCCGGTCAGGTTGGTCTTTAGCTGTTTCAGTGTCACGGCTATTAACATGCCTTTCCTCTTGATGGCCTCTAGTTGGTTTTGGTAGCGGCCACCGTTATCGACTTGGATCCCAAGATATTTGTATTCAGAGCAGTTTGAAATTGCTTCTGAGCCGAGCATCCAAGTGTACGACTTTTTGCTCCTAGTTATAGAAAGAACTTTTGTTTTACTAATGTTCACTTCTAGTAGGTTTTTGACGGCATAACCATGAAGCGTGTTAATAAGGTTTTGAAGACCAACTTTCGTGTGACTGACCAGGACCACGTCGTCTGCATAGGAGATGCTGGACAGCCCTTTGCCTCCTAACCGCGGAGCATGAGAATTGCAGGCATCTAAGGCGGGTGGCAGGTCAGCTGTAAAGAGATTGAAGAGAGTTGGAGCTAACACGCACCCCTGCTTTAGGCCCTTGGTGGTAGGAATACGCCTAGAGAGGTGCGAGCCGTTCCCAAGCTTTACCTGGACCCACGTGTTTGTGTGCAACTCAATCAGGAGGCTTAATAGAGGTGGGGGAATCCCCCAGGAGGCCAGTTTTCGCCAGAGGATTTCTCGGTTGACGTTATCAAAGGCCGCCTTAAAGTCCACAAAGCAGAGGTGGAGAGCCTGCTTGGTCGCTCTAGCCTTGTCAATGAGCAACGAGATGGCGATCAAGTTGGTTGTTGTCCCCATGTCTTTGCAGAACCCCGTTTGGCTAGATGGTATTATGCTTTGGTTTGCGGCCCATTCTCGCAGATGGATCAATAGGAGTCCTGCAAAGTATTTGGCCTCAACGTCGAGGAGTGCAATCAGTCAGTAGTTTTTTGGAAGGAGTCTATCCCCCGCCTTATAAATCGGTGAGATGGTCGAGCCCCTCCATGAGACGGGAAGGCACCCAGAGTTGGTGACGGATGAATAGAGGAGGATCAATATGTCGGCCCAATAATCAGGTTCAAGTTTGAAGAGGGCCGGGGGAATACCATTTGGTCCAGCTGCCCCGTCTTTTCTACCTTTGGAGATTAATTTCCTGATTTGGGCCGCAGAGGGTGCTAGATTGTCATCTTCTCTTGGTGAGCAAATTTGCGGTTGTTGGCCATCCAGAAGATTAAGAGGCTCCCTTGTTTTGCTGTATTGGTGATTAAAATGTTCGTCAAGAAATAATTCCCAAGATGATTTCGATATGTGTGATGTTATACCACTGATTTTTGGGTTTAGCAATTTGTTTATGATCGACCAGAACTGGGCGCTGTTGTTGCCCTTGGATGCATGATGAAGTTTGGCCCAGAAGTCAGCGTTGTTAGCTCTTCTGATTACCCCGTTCAGTTTTTTTAGATCCGCTCGGTGCTTGCGAATCTGTGCTAGCAGCATTCCATCCCCCGGGCTTTTCTTCAGCGATCTTAAAGATTTATTAATCCCTTTTTTGTAGGATTTCATTGCCAGTTTCTGGGTGCCCGAGATCTTCCTTGTAACACCATGTGCTGGTGGTGGAAAATGCCGTACAGTTGTTGAGTAGTTGTTTGCAAACTCCTTTGTAAAATGTTCCCAGCCTGCCACTGTGTTGCCGGAAGGATAGTTTGAAGTGCTCAGTTGAGTTTTTGCAGCTAGAAGCACCTCCGCAGTATTTGCTACTGATGTTTTAATACGCTTAAGGTTGATGGTGTAACTGTCCTGCGGCCCAGTTGTGTTTAAGAGAATATCGTCTGGAAGGGCTCCTAAACTGACTTCTTGAGGGCGATGGTCGCTTTCACCCTTGTCACCTAAGTTGTAGCCCAAAACGTGATGAAATAGCGTGAGGGAGACTAGCGTATAATCAATAAAAGAGGTAGTAGTGCCTGAGATGAATGAGGGCACGGATGGTGAATCCTTTGCAAATCTTCCGTTTAAGACCCTCAGGCCCATGTGTTCAAGGTCTTCCAATAGTGCCTTTGCAGCCTTTGAAGCCTTGCAATGACCGCTAAATGATTGGTTCGGGATATCCCAATAATAAGACTGTGCCTGAATATCATTGTTTGCTGAAGTCCCCAAGATGCACTGATTAAGGTCTCCAGACAGAATTAGATTTGGGGATGTTCGGGTGTTCATTACGTTGTATAAGTGGTCTATTAGAATTTTCCCCTCCTTTCCCTTGTTTTTAGGGTTGATGTAGGTGTTGGTCAGCTGTACCTCTTTCTTCTTACCCCCGAAGTTAAGTAGTGCCTCCACTGTGTTTATAGCCAAGGAGGTTGTGTTGAGTACCCGAGCTTAACCAATCTTTGATATTTTGAGATAGGTTGCTAGGGCTCCTGACAGACGACCAAACTTGCTTTTCCTTGTGGCTGGGGAATGATGGCAGGTATAACCCTCCAGATGACTTGGCTCTTCCAGCCATGTTTTCTGGAGGAGGATGATGTCAAACAATTTTGACATATTGTAGGAAATCAGTATCCGCTACTTTATTGTAAAGCCAGTTGATGTTCCAAGAGCATAGTTCCATGTGCGGTGCCTCCATGCGCGGATCTCTCTCTGTTCGACGGCCTTGTCATTGAGAATTTCCTTGTGAATTACATATCCTGATGAGCCGATGTTCAATTGTGCGATACCTGTTGGTAAGCCTTGAGGTAGTTTCCGTGGGTATCGCCTGCGGTGCTGTAGTAGTAGAACGACCCAGTGCACCCCTCAGCACGGACCTAGTCGTTGTGATTGTGTCTGGTCGCTGCTGGGGCCGCTCAAGCAGGGGCAGCGGGTATCCTGTGTTGTAGTGGGCAGCTGTGTTGATCCACCATGCTTTAAGGAGACCTTGCTCCTTGAAGATTTTGTTGACTATGTCAGTGGAAGTCCATGTAGCTTTTGTCGCCTCATTCCCATCTAGCCTGCCTCTTTTTATGAATTCAATGGACAAGAGGTCCGCTGAAGACAAATCCTTAAGAGCTGGTATGCTGCTAAGTAGCTGCAGTAAGTTCCCTCTATTCAGAATGTCAAATGGGCCCTTTGATTGATACTCTGGAGTAAAGAGAATGCTGGAAGAGAGATCATTTGGATAAGATTGCAGGGGGATTGGCTGGTTGTTCGGGGCTTGCGGACTTAAATTGCTATGATCAGGGTGAGGCTGGATTCCAATAGGATTCTCACCGTAGGTGAGGATTGTTAGAGCGGGCATAGAAAGGTCTGAGATGGAGCTGGCTGTGGTGGATATGAATTTAATTTGAGGGCTCAAGAGCCTGGGTACCGCCAGCTCTCGGGGACGGAGGCTTACATTGCTTGGAGTGGTTGGTTCGTTCCGTACAGTATCCGAATTTTGAGTTGGCTGAACTGTTACAGGTTCAGATATCCGAGGTAGATTAAGAGGGCTTACATCAGTCACTTTGCAGATACAGTGTTCCTCAGGCTTATGTTGGAATCCGTTGCTACCATTGGATAAAACTCTGCCATCCTCCAACGTGGAAGGGGTAAGACTTGTTTTTGGTGGTACTCCATTAGGGTAGAGTCCGGATGCCATAGGGGGAGGATCCCTACTGACAGGGCTTGCTGCGATAGGACTCCTAACCAGCTGTTCAGGTTTTTTCCCTGATTGAAAGAGTGGGTAAACTTCTGGTACACTTATTAAGGTCAGTTTGTTCCGGCCTTTCCTTTTCAGCTGGCGCCGCCCTTTTGCATTGAGGGGCGGCTTACAAGCATTTGGAGGCGGAGTGGAACTGGTTGCAGTGTGAGACGGGACCGGTGGCTGGCTACCCAATGGCGGCTCCGGTGGAACTTTGTCGGAGGTGCTCGATGCGATTGACCCGCCTATTGGAGCAACACGATGGGCTGGACCGTCCGGGTTGGTGCACTGAGGCCGTGCGTTTGTCCCTTTTTGCAGCCCTTCTAATAGACCAGATACAATTTCCGGAAGTGCTTCGAGTTCATCAATAATGGGACCACAGCTACATGACAGCTTTGCCTCCTGCTGGGCCCTACTAATTAGCGAGTTTAGTTGGCCGAGTTTGTCGTCTATCCGCCCAACAAAAACGGCCAGGGTGTCTAGTAGAGACAACTGTAGGTCCATTTTGTCTGATTGGAAGTGGAGGGTAGCAACAGTTCGTTGCATAGTGTTGAGCAGAATGTCCCACGTGTTTGACACTTCTGTTCCTTGTGATCTAGTTGATTGCCCCATTTCAAGGTCCCTTTTATTGGGGGTTGAGGACAATGAGGCGTTGGGCACGGAGGTTGAGTTTGGAAGGGAATCCTCCTGGCTTGGACCCTGTCTGAGAGCTTGAGTGTTACTTATTAGTTCCACCTTTAGCGACGCTGGATCCATGCGCGTGGGTGAGATGTATGTGGCAACTAGATCGGCCCATTCTTGCGAGCCCAAATAGGTTGTATTGGCAGGGCTGTCGCTCCCAGGGTTTGGTTTGTTGGCACAGTCCTCCTTGCTGTCATCTAGCAGCACTTTTGCTGCTCCTTCTGGAGGCTGTGAAAGGGATCTTGAACTACCCGGTGGAGGCAGATGATTGATATCTTTAATCGGCAAGTTGTTTGGGTGACCTATGTCATCCCTCCTCGGGGCTTCTTGCCGTTGGTTGAGCTCCACACCGCTGCTGGAGGGAGAGTTGTGCATGAAGCTATTCGGTATCTGGCTTGTTGTGCATGAATTTGAGGCCGCTGGATCCCATGGAGAATTTAGGACCTTGGCAGAAGAGGGAAGATGAAAAACAGACGTTGCCCCCCAGCCGCCTGCTAGGGGTGGTGATGGACTACCACTAGCCTTGTTGGAGGGCTCGTGTTAGACCAGGGCCCCTATTGCCCCTACTGTCACAAGACTCAGTTCTGGTTGACTGGCTAACGTGGAAGAGTGAAATGAGGTACAACTGGCTTGCTGCAGAGATTGTGCAAGCGGCGGATCCATCGGGGAAAGAGGAAGGAGTGAATCCTGAAGGCCCACAATTTTCCCGCTAGATGAGAAGATGGTGGAAAAAGGATCTTTCATAAAATTAAATTTTTAAGTAATTTTTGGTTGTCGCAAGTTAGGTCGATGGATCACAACTGGAGAGTTTCGATCGCTTAGCACTCCAGGTTCACCTTGAATCGCTGCCCAGCTCCCACTGACTTCTTTGACATTTCCTGTCTCACTGGTGCTCAATGTGGGCTCCCGTTTTGCCTTTGACTGGGATTTTGATTTGGCCTTCGGCTTACTTTCCTGGTAGACCCTTTTCTTGCCAGACCTCAGATTGAGTTAGCTGAACCCTGCGGCCTGTCAAAGGTAACCGCACACCCCAACCGAGGGAGTGAGGGAGTGAGGGGTCGAGTTGTTGTGGTCCTGGCTTCCCCTGTGGAATGGGGCGTCAGTGAAGCGGAGTGTCGGTAGGGGGGGGAGATGGGGGGGACTAAGAGAGGCCACCGACCTCCCCCTGGCGTTATAGTGTTATGGTGGGTTCATAACCCCTGCTTCCTTCCTTCCTGGGGATCAAAGCTGCTCAGAGCTGGTGTCACTGATGTCTCGGTGGGCCACAGTGGTTCACAGTTGGTCTCAATGGTGGTTCCACGGCTCGTGGGGGTTTCAGCTCACCTTCCCCTCACCTTCCTTACACCCATGCCCGTTTCACCGCTTCACGTTCACGTTCCTGGTCCCTGGCTCAACTACTGCTGCTGCCAATGCTGCTGCCAATGAGACACAGAGGGGGCGCCCAGTGCTTGGTGGAGTTCAGAGGCAGAGCTCAAAGGTGCTCCAGAGCCCCCAACAGTCACTTGTACTTTGCACAGGTATGCAGATATGCAGATATCCCCCCTGCAGATACCCCCCCCACAGGTGATGAGATGATATGTAAGTGAGGGTTCGGGAACGCTTACCACAAGCTTTTCCCCCCGGCGGCTCGAGGCAGTTCCAGCAGACTCCGGAGTTTGCAGGCAGTGGGTTTCGCCGGTAGCAGCTGGTGCCTTGAGGCGAAGGTGGTGTGGCCAATGCAGGTAATGCAGGTGATGCGGGTCAGCAAGGCACTGGTGGCTGCTGCTGCAGACAGTGGACAGAGCGTGGTGTCAAGCCCCTCTCTCAGTGCTCGAGCTCCGGCCGCCTTCGCTTCTCAGGCTGTCTAGGCGGGCCTGACTCCCACAGCTTCCCGGGGTTCCTGGGTTCCACTGAATACTACTGAGTACCACTGAGTACTACATGACTACAGTACTACAGGCCGCCGCGGTGTTGTTATCCCAGCGCTCCGAGCTCCCAGCGCTCACACCAACACGCAGCCTGCTCCTCTGCTCTCAGCTCTGCTCCCGCTCCTGC
Organism: Lissotriton helveticus; assembly: GCF_964261635.1. Classification (NCBI taxonomy): domain Eukaryota; kingdom Metazoa; phylum Chordata; class Amphibia; order Caudata; family Salamandridae; genus Lissotriton; species Lissotriton helveticus. Next base: position 1,692,839,570 of record NC_136068.1, on the reverse strand, counting down.
TAGGATGACTGCAAAACACGGACTGGATCCCGAGCAGGAGCCTATCCCGCTTTATGAATATTTTCGACCGCGAGTGCCCCCCCCGCATGGCCGCTGTGTTGTCGGGTGCCCACCATGCATGAGGTGTTTTAATTCCTGCAGGTACCCACCTAGCGTTTGCCGAGAAAATCACTGCCGCGGCCTGAGTGAGAAAGGCCGCCAAACAGGAAGTCAGGCACCCGCGCCTGACTGTGGGCGGGGCCTGCCCAAGGAAGTGCGGCCGGAAGCCAGGGGAAGCTTGGCTGCAAGCGTGGAGGAGGACGGGAGCCTACCCCGCCTCCACGAGTCCCGAGGAGAAGATCTGGCCCCAGGAGAGGGACCGGGGAGGAGGGGCAGAGTCATCTGCCTGGAGAAGAACGGAGTGCGGGACCAGACGCGGCACCTTGTCGGTGCCGGTCCCATCAGCGAGAGGAGGCTGGAACAGAGTCCTTCCCAGAGCCGGTGAGTGGGGGCTCGAGGACACACCGGGTTGGTGCCAGTCGAGGCACATTGCCGGTTCTGAGCGGTCCTGCCAGAGAGCGGACCGCTCCAACGTTGGAGGCCATTTAGTTTCCAGAGCCCGAGAGCGGGTCCCAGAGTGCTTGTGCCCCTTTTGTACCTCAGTTGCGCCGCAGTAGCAGGCAACTGCACCGATGGGCATATTTATTTATAGGCCAGAGGGCACAGTGGTGCCAGGCCCCCTTTATAGATATTGTCACAGCTGCGCCGCCGTAGCGGGCAGCTGCAGCATGGGCATATTTGTTTCTAGGGCCCCAGTGGGGGTCCAGTGGGCGCTGAGGTGCCAGTACCTGCTCTTTATTTGCTCCCAGCTGTCCCACCTGATAGAGGGCAGCTGCAACGTTTTTCACAGATTTGTATAGAAGTCCCTGAGTGGGACAGGAGAGGGCACAGTGGTGCCAGGCCTTCTTTGCATCACAGATGTACGGCAATTAGCGGCAGCTGCAACGTTTAGGACATTATTTCTTTGGGAGCATTGTGGATGAGACAGGAGTGAGATATGCTCCTATGCCCAAGCGCAATTGCACGCTTGTAGATTCTGCTGCCTTGGCAGCCAGCCCTGACATTATCAGCCTGATTCATGAAGCGAAATAGCGCCCGCAATGGCTGCGAAAATGCAATTGCGGGTGCAAAATACGGAATTGGCATTCAAGAACAAAATAGCGAATTCGCAAACACAGAATAGCGATTATAATAGCGATTACGCTATAATAGTCGCAGAGTCCCGGTAGTCGAGCATTAGCGATACGGAAATAGCGACCAACCACGGAATCTGCGAAATGAATAGCGAAACGCAATATATTTGCTATCGGCATTCATGAAAAATATACAATAGCGGAAAACCCCAAAATCGCACTTTTGCGCGGCGCAAATTAAGGACAACTCAAAGCAGGTGGTAACCATAAAAGCCATGATTAAGAAAAATTCGAAAAACAGTTGGCCAATCACCAACAGGTCCAGGCCTGACCAATCACACATAAGGACATTCAGCAGCAGCATTAGGCGTTCCACAATGCCAGGAATGTACATGGTGGTGAGGCGGCGAAGACTACAGCGAGCAGCACGGAGGAGACGCATGAGGCAGGAAAGGATTTACCGGCAGCGGGTCACCTTGCTGGGCCAAACCAGAGAACAGATATATGCTAAATACAGGCTGAATGGGGAAATGATCATCTGGCTGATACATGAACTTGACCCCCTCATGCAGCACCCAACAAGGCGAAACAATTCGGTGCCTACACATGTGCAGGTATTGTGCAGCCTGCACCTCCTGGCCTCCGGCAGTTTCCAGGGCATAGTAGCGGCTGCTGGGGGGATATCCCAGCCCACCATGTCACGCTGCCTCCACACTTTCGTTGACGCCATGCTCACCCAGCTCCACCGCCACATCACATTTCCCACGAGCCAACAGGAATTGGACCTGACAAAACTTCAATTTTACAATGTAGCCCATTTTCCCCATGTCCTCGGCTGCATAGACTGTACCCACGTCGCCATCTGCCCACCAGCTGCCACGGAGTATATGTACCGCAACAGGAAGTCCTACCACTCCCTCAACATACAGATGGTCTGCAATGCCAAGACCATCATCACTGACATTGTCGCCCAGTACCCAGGGAGTACCCATGACTCCTTTATCTTCAGGCACAGCGGACTCCACACACGACTGCTCAGGGGAGAGTTTGGGGAAGGACACCTACTTGGTAAGTACACTTTGTCGACAATGTCACATTGCAATGAAGTCACTGCGCTGCACAGGCAATCAACATCTGCTCCTTTCATTCAGGTGACAGTGGCTACGCCCTACGGGAATACCTCCTGACCCCTTACCTCAACCCTGCCACACCTCAGCAACGGCGCTACAATGTTGCGCACATCCGGACAAGGAACTGTATAGAAAGGACATTTGGCCTGCTCAAGAGCAGGTTCCGTATACTGCACAAGACAGGTGGGGCCATGTATTACAGTCCTGCTGCCTGCTGCCGCATTGTGGCTGTCTGCGCAATGCTTCATAACATTGCAACCAAGCGCCGGATACCTGTTGAGATCTCAGGCAGTGAATCAGAAGGGGACGACCGGCCACCAGCACATGCGCACCATGCACGCGGGGAGAACCCAGCTGAAGGCCACAGACGTCGCAACCACATCACAGCGAACAATTTCTAGCCCACCCTCTTCCCCCACCCCACATATCACAATTGCATGCAAAATGTAATGATTACACAAGGCAAATGTGTGCAGCAAAATAAATATATTTGTTTCATTCACAAGAAAAAGGTAATCAGTACAACTATTTACAACCAACAGTATTCCTTCATACTGCAGTGTGAAAGTACATGGCAGGCTTATTGTCAGCCTGTGCCAGTGTTTTTCGGACAGAGTCAAGTGCGCCTCCTGCGCGTTATGCCCAGCCGCCTCTGTGGCTCATCCTCCTCCGGGGCACCTGTACCAGGCGTTGCCCTGGTGCTGCGCCTAAGTGGCGGGACTAGTGTAGCAGATTGGCTGCTGACGCTTGAAGCCCCCTCACTGCCATCGTCACCCCCTACAGTGGCAGGTAGAGCTGGAGGGTGTAGTGCCGTTACCGCGGTGGTTAGGTGCTCCAGGACCCTGGTGATGTCCTCACAGCACTGAACTAGTTGGTGCTGCTGTGTGAGTGACCGGCGCGACAACTGTGAGGTGGCATTTGCAGCCACATAATTTGACCTGCTGTAGGATGCGGGCCGGCTCATGAGCTGGTGGTGGCGCCGGCTTGCTGCCCTGCGCTGCTTGCTCATCGCAGCAGTGTTTGCCTCCATGGCTGCAGTCATGCGGCCCATGGCCGCCGTCATGCGGTCCATGCGCTCTCCCACTCCCGCCACATTGCGCCCAATTTTGTGCAGCTGGAGCTGTATGGCACCTTGCTGCTGTGACTGGCGCTGATGGATCCTGAGCATGCGCCTCTCTACGCTCAAACAGGCATGGCGCTGTCCATTGCCCCTCCTGCTGATTGGAGCTGTGGTGTGACGGTGAGAACTCCCACGCCTGATCTGCTGGCCTGTCACAGTGGCTGGCCGCTGTGTTGCCGCTGTCGCAGGCCCAGATGACGAAGCACCAGCTGCAGGTGGTGTCACAGCAGGCGTTGCTGGTTCGACAGGGACTGGAGGCACATTAGTGGGGTGCCTGGCTCTGGCTGCGGGTGGGACGCCTGATGCAGAGGCCACAACGGTGGGGGGCCTGGCTTTGGCTGCGGGTGGGACGGCTGATGCAGAGGCCACAACGGTGGGGGGCCTGGCTTTGGCTGCGGGTGGGACGGCTGATGCAGAGGCCACAACGGTGGGGGGCCTGGCTTTGGCTGCGGGTGGGACGGCTGATGCAGAGGCCACAGCGGTGGGGGGCCTGGCTTTGGCTGCGGGTTGGACGGCTGATGCAGAGGCCACAACGGTGGGGGGCCTGGCTTTGGCTGCGGGTGGGACGGCTGATGCAGAGGCCACAACGGTGGTGGGCCTGGCTGCTGGTGTTGTTGCAGCGGCAGGGGCTGGTGCCTGGGTTTCCGGTTGTGAATCCTCCTCCTGGGCCTCCTCATCTATCTGCAGCCTCTCGCTGTCACTGCTTTCTGCGCCACCTGTGAGGGTAAGTGGATACTCATTAGTTGCATGTGACTGCCAGACGTGCTGATGTTACATGCATGCTGGGTGACATTCCCTGGATGGCTGTGGATTTGCGTACTTTGGAACCTGTCTGGCTGCATTGTGGTACTACTACATTGTGGACATACTACATCTCCCACAATGCTTCAGGGCATTTCCTGATGCGCAACAAAGGCATGACTAAGGGCCATTATGTGAGCCTATTTGGTCAGGGACGGTCATAGGGGACAGGGTCGCAGTCGCATGCCACTTACCTTGGGTGTCTTGGGTGGGGCGGGAGGAGTCCAGAGGTGTGACGCCAACGCACGCCTCCCTCTCAAGGGTGTTCTCGACCTGGTCCTCCAAGGGTGTGTTGGGAGGGACTGTAGGTCCGCCACCTCCAGTGCCCGATGCCTCTCCAAGGCGCTCCGCCACCCTCTCCTTGGCACGACCTCGGAGGTCATACCATCGCTTCTTGAGCTCCTCCAATGACCTATCGGCCACACCCACGGAGTTCACGCTGGAGGCTATTCCCAGCCAGATCCTCCGTTTGTCTTGCTCTGGGACCTTCCTGGAGTTGATCCCGAAGAGTCTGTCGTGGTTGGCCACCACCCCTTCTATCAGGTTCTCGAGCTCCTGCTCTGAGAACTTCAGCTTCCTCTTACGCCCTGCGCTGTTGCTGGGGCCAGGAACAGGTTCCTCAGACATGGCAGCAGTTAGGTAGTAAAGTCGCTATCACTAGTTTAGCTGCTGCTTTCCGACTTGCTCCCTCGAGGTTTGCCTCACTGTGGTGTTTGGGGGTGAGAACTGCCTGCTTCCTGGTTGTGATGTCATCACTGTGCTCGAAAAGCGACTTCCCGTTTTCCCGATCGCGCGAGATTGCGAGTCGCATTCCCGATCGCACGAGATTGCGAGTCGCATTCCCGATCGCACGAGATTGCGAGTCGCTTTCCCGACGCAGGTTGCCGGAAATAGCGATTTTTCTGCGATTTAAGTTAGTCGCTAACGGATTTAGCGCCCGCGTGCGAGTCGCTTTTTTTTCCCGTAATGTACATGAATGCCGTTTTGCGTGTCCTCAATAGCGAGTCGCTATGACTCGCTATTAGGGCCACGCAAAACGGCCCGTACATGAATCAGGCTGTATGGACATAGGGTATTTGAGCCCTCTGAGAAGGCCAGTTGGCCATGGGGACTGTGTGTGGTTGATAGGACGCCAGGTCCTACTGTGATTCATGTGGTGCTAGGAAATGTGATTTACGCACCATGATTTATGCCTTTATTATTTATGTTTTGGAGGTTATTTCCTAATCTGAGATTTATGCTTATGAGGTTACTGCATAATGTGTTTATGCTTATGAGGTTGGCCCAGAATGTATTTCACACCTAATGTGATGCTGATTGCATACTATGATTTATGTTGCAGGGTATGATGCCGAGTACAGTGGTTTGCCAGTAATTACTTGTGTTCTATGTTTATTGGTTCTACATCTACTATTTTCACTTCTTGATGGTTCTGACAGTGGCTCAATTGGCCCTGTCATCCGTATATAATCCCTTATATATATTGCCCAGTGCAGTTGGCACAGTGTATATTGTGTGATTACTATTCTAATGTGTTTATGATAATACAAAGGCTATTTTTATATATAACCTTGTGTGAAGTTCCTTTTGTGGTGTGCCTTGTATCTTGTTGCTGTGTGTGTGTTGCGCAAACACTTTACACATTGCCTCTGGGATATGCCTGACTGCTCATGCCAAGCTACCAAGGGGGTGACCAGGCGTTATCTTCAGCGTGTAACTCCCTTGCCCTAACCAGAGTGGTGGTTTCTGTCTGGCACTGGCACACGCCTTAGCCAACCAGAAATCACATTTCTAACAGAGTAGATGCAAGTGATTAATTTATGGGCAGATGACTCTGTGAGCATATGCTCCAGGGCTGGAAGCAGCGGTGGGCAGTGGGGAATGTATCATGTATTGCTCGGCAGGCTGCCCAAAGCTGGAGGTATAGTAATATCTTCAATGGCTCTAACTGGGGGGACCCGATTAGTTGTTGTGAGGTGAGAAATTGGCCTTCTGCGTACAGGTCTGCGGATGAGTTAATATTATGCTGGCAGGCGCGAACCAGTGTAACCTGCTCCATTAGCAGGGGGATTTGTGGGTTTTTGGCTAACATGATGGATGGTGCATACAGCATAACCAGGTTTGCTCTTTTAAAGGGTCCCTCACATGCCTATCGTAATGTTTCTGTTGTCTATATTTCTTGCCTGGGGTGCTTGTAGCTTTTGTATAGTGCTGTGGTTAAAGGGAGGGGAGCAACTTGATCTATGTCAATAGCTACATGTGGCTGAAATGGAGTTGGGTGTTGCCAGAAGTGAAGAAACTGGGTTTGGGCACAGTATGCATTTAATGTAAAATCTGGGGCACCCAAGCCACCCTGTGCTAGCGTTAGTGTGAGGAGTTCCCAGAATGCTCTAGGCTCTTTTCCTACCCAGACTAGCTTGATTTAAGATGCTTGACGAATTGCGTAGTTATAGGCATATGAATATTTACGAACAGGTAAAGCAGTTTAGGGAGGATTATCATTTAAGTGATAGAAATACGACGGAGCAAATTCTTCCACCTGTGAACTTTCTCCTCTATCCACATCAATACCCTTCCATAGTTGGCGCTCCAGAGCTCCTGTATGTCCCTGCTTACCCAAACGCCCAGATAGCGCTTTGGGCAGTCTGCCCAGGCAATTGGGAACTCAAGCTCGAATATGCTTGTGCCTTCTGTGAGCGGGAACAGTGCAGATTTAGCCTAATATGTATGTATCCCGGAGAGACACCAGTATCGCACCAGCTCTCAAGTACCGGGTACAAAATTCACAGCTGGGTCCTTGATAAAAAGCATGATGTCATCAGCATACATAGACACTATCAGTCCCCCGGTGGTGAAGCCTATGCCCCTGTTCAAATGGTGCTGCCTCAACTGCGCCGCCAGAGGCTCCGTGGCATTGGCAAAAAGTAGAGGGGAGAGCGGGCAACCCTGACGAGTGCCCCGCAAAATCTATGATGGGATCAAATATCAGCACGTTAACCTTGAGCATACAGCATATTTGCTGTATGAATGTGTGGCTCATCTCCAGCCGGGCCAGGACGTGAAGAGGAATTTCCACTCTAGGGAATCAAATGACTTAGTGGCATCTGGTAGTGGGGCTATCGCTGAGACGTGTGGGGCAAGGTAAAGCATCAGAGCAAATATGGTCCTTAGGTTGCAGGATGTGGAGCAGCCCGGCACAAAGCCAGACTGACAATAGCTTAGTAAATATTTTGTTGTCTATATTTATTGGCGACAGCGGGCGATACGAGTCGCACAATGTCGTATCTCTGCTTGGTTTGAGCAGTGTAATGATGACTGCCTCACACATTGACGGTGGGAGTGACCCTCTATGGAGCACTGCTGGATACACCTCCAACAGGCGAGGAGTCAGTAGCGCCGCGTATTCTTTGTAGTATGCTGAGGTGAGCCGGTCTGACCCAGGAGCCTTATCACCTGGTAGGCTTTGTATTACTTGCTGTACGTCCTCAGCAGTGAAAGGCTGGTATCTTTTGGGATAGGAGATGCAAAATGTTTTCTTCATTAGGCCAGAAAAATCAGACCCCTATTCTAACTTTGTTTATACACACACACACCAGTTTAGTCTTCTCAGGCCATGCTTGACGAACAATTCCTGGCTGCATCCAAGCTCTTGATTGTGCAAGACATTCATATTTTGATAGATTTCCTTTGGACCACCATTAAAAATGTCAAAGAATTAATGGAGGCTCATAATTTGACCTTCATACACAATGCACCCTCAAATGTTAAAGGCCATTGTTTGCAAATCATTATGTATATGAATATAGAAAGCAAGGCTCTCAACCAGTGGAATGCCAGAACGATTCCCTTACACTTCTCCAAATAAAAGTCCCCCACATCTCTTAGTCGAAGGAGACTAGTTTAGGAGTAACTTGTACATATCAACAAAAAAAATGCTGCTACCGAAAAATGTATTCTGAATTATTAAAAGCAAGCCTTAATTATCGTGAGATCAAGATGCAGACATTATTGAACCTTTTCTCAAACTCAACCACTAAAAGATAAGGAACCACAATATAATTCCACTCTATAACAGATTTTAAAAGATGCCGCCGGAGGTTGATTAAGCACAGAATAGATCACACAATGTGCTCTTGGAATTAAAAATAGGTCTTCAAATGTAGAAACCAAATTTTTTTTCTGAAAAAAGAGATTATCTCAATAAAAAGATTAAACAGTGTAATATACAGGCCAGGAGGTCTTGAGCATGATTCAGCCATTTGCTTAATCATATATCCAGTCCTAAACTTCAAGAATCAGAAACAATTAATACCTCTTTTATTAACAAAGTCTGGGTGTTTGATAATCCATGAAATACGTTACCCAGCAAACTACAACAAGAAAACTGTTACTAGACTGCCATGTCTTATCATCAGCCTGCTCTGCGGAGGTCCCAGAGTTTAGCCCACGGAGGTCAAGGTCCTCAAGTCACCTCTGGGCCAGAGTGGAGTCTCCCAGATCAACCGTTCCCTGGTAATCATCTCCCCTAACTTTTTCCTGGCCCTCTGCACTCGCTGGGAGGCGAGATGAATGCCTTGGAGTATGAGGAATGAAGAGAAGTACTTATGGTGCCACAGGAGTTAGTAATCTCCTGCCGGCTTCATATGATCTAAGTGAATGTTCTTCATACGACCTATTTGACCCCGAAATGGCTTTAAAGGGTTTGTAAGCTGCAAACATCTGCTTGCCACAGATGAGGAGCAGATAACGCAGATTTGTATCATGTAATTTGGCTGTGCCCCACTATACAGCAATATTGGTCCAAACTCCTAGGAGTCTTGTCTAAAGTGTTGGGTAGGCCAATTGATTGTTCGCCTCAGATCGTGGTCTAGGGTTTACTGGAAGAGTTGGGTGGGAAGAGGTCAGAGAGATGCTTGGTAGGTTTGGGTACTCTGTTGGAGAAGCGAGATATCGACCAGCACTGGCCTTAAATGTCTGCACCTGATCTGCATGCCTGGCAAGCTGCCATGGACTGGTGTTTAAAGATGGAAGAGCCAGTGTACGCAGCTTGTGGTTGCCCGCAGAAACATCATAAAATATGGGGTATACGGTGGGAACATATTGGGCTCATGGGAATGTAATATGGATCCTTCTGCTGTTCTATGACCCGGGATCATCACTGTTTGCCTTTACTTTTATTATGCTTGTTTTGTTTGCAGAAATGACTTCGATGTCTAAAAACCCCCCAAGAATATTTTATACAAAAAAAGTTACTAGTCAAAGTTTCATCTCTAAGTGTATTACCTCAGTTTTACTTGAAAGATGTAGAGATCCTCTAAAATAACCTAACCATCCTGACTTGCAAAGGGCTCTTTACCAGCTTTGTTGGCTCTGAATACGGTCAATTCTCCTACTATACACAGCCAAGTTCATTCATCGCTCCTTACAGACAGGCTCAGTCTCAGAGTCTTTAAATCATCAGTCTAAACACAACTCATCTGAAAGGTCTAATTAGACTCAGTGAACCTCCAGACTACTATCCCATAGCTGGACTACCCCGGCTAGCCAAAATACTACAGAAGGTTGTTGTTGAGAAACAATAAAAGTATTAAGAAACATACCTGGGATTGGACAGCTGCTAGTAAGGCTTCTGTTCACGACATGAAATAGAATAGAATGGGTAGATGACATTTTCCCAGTCGCAGACAATGGAGAATGCTCATCACTTATTCCCATCAATCTGTTGGACAGATTTGATATTTTTCTTCTGAGTGAAGCATTGCTTTTGTAAAAGATCTACTGCTTACATGTTCTCTGCCATACTGAACACAATGTGTTAGACCATGTCCTTTTCAATCGTAAGATCCGGAGAAATTAGGGGTCGGGGGGATGTGAAAGTGTGTTTTCTCCCTTTCTCTTCAATATCGTCATCAAATTGGCTTTTAAATTCGTTAATAACAAAGGCCTGTGTCAGACCCCCTTCAGGGGGCCACAGGGCAGATGGGATACTAGTCTCCAACTGTGATGGGTGAAGTCATTGTCACTAGTGTCCTGGGGTCGGTCCTACCTTGGCTCTACAAACTTGGCCAAATACAACCCTTTCGGCACTTGACTTTCAGGGTAGAAAGTGCTAGCAGACACAGGCTTCTCAAGGAGGTAATGAAGAGGGACAAAAGCTGAGAACACTGCGGTACTACAGTGAACCAACAGACACAATACGTGCCTCTTTTTAGGAAAATCAAGTACTTTAATCAAACAGCAGCACTAAATACTACACAGTTCAAATAGATTTGCAATTTGAGGGCAGTATCCCTGGTTTTGATCTCCATAAATGATACATACAGGTCCCTGTATTCACTCCCCACCTGGGTTACTCTAGTACCTGCAATCCAAAGAATTCTATAGCAGATGCATGCATTAGGCAGAGGTACAGATTATGGCCCAGATGTAGGTAAAAAATATTTACCGATTCTTAATTACCGAATTTTACCGATTCGGTAATTAAGAATCGGTAAATAAGAAGTGGGGGTATGTAGGAACATCCAGATGTTCCATTTACCGAATCGTTAAGAATCGGTATTTACCGATTCGGTAAATACCGACCGGTAATGCTCCATTCATTCCTATGGGCTTTGAAGCCCATAGGAATGAATGGGGCATTACCGGTCGGATTTTGACAAGGGTGCAGGGGGTGTCACTTTGGCACCCTCTAGCACCCCCAAAAAAGGGTCGGGGCACATATGGCAGGCAGACCTGCCCTAAGGGCAGGTCTGCCTGTCATATGGCACAGGTGTGCATGCACACATGTGCATGCACACCTGAATCGGTATTTCACCATCAAATTGAATTTGATGGTAAAATACCGATTTCTTAGGCCTTGTGGGACTCATAAGAGTCCCACCTACATATCAATTTTACCGAATCTGTAAAAATACCGGTCGGTAAATTTACCGACCGGTATATTTACAGATTCGGTAAAATTACCGATCGGTAAATTTACCGAACAGTAAATTTACCGATTCTGCCCCCTACATCTCAATATCCTTTTACCGGTCGGTAACGGCCGAATTCGGCCGTTACCGACCGGTAAAACCCTACCTACATCTGGCCCTATGTCACTGCTACCTCCATTAGTTTAGATGTGCAACTCTGTTCAATAGTTCATAACCCAGGTTTAGTTTGGACAGAAAATCTCAAGTCCTCATGCTCGATTTCCTCAGAGCTTCTCTCAATCCTTTGCTCCATTTGTAAGTGAAGCCTTGCAGCACGTGCAATGGTCTGGCAGATTGGGTGATTTGATATGCGCCACCAGTACCTTATGTCCTTACAGCAGCTTCTCTGCACTTTGAACAATTCCAGATATCACAACATGCCTTAGCCTGCAGTTACAGCTTTTTGGGGTATCTAGGCTTAACTCAGTGTGACATATAGCTATGGCCCCCATGTTCACCAGGCTCCACTTAGCTGTGATGTATGGGCCTCATTTATGAGGCCGTGCGTCACTTTTACGCCGGCGGTGCGTCACTTTTTGTGACGCACCAGCAGCGTAAATAATGTGCCTTGTTGCACCATATTTACAAAGTGACGCATCTAGGTAGATGCGTCACTTTGTAAACCCCTGCGCCACATTATACCTGCGCCAGGTATAATGTATGCAAGGGGGGAGTATTGACGCAAGGAAGGGTCGTAGAAGTGACGCAGTGAAATCTATGAGATTTCACTGCGTCACTTTTAGGACGCCGTTGCGTCAAAATCTTGCGCCTGCCTCACAGCAGGCGTAAGACTGACGCAGGCCCTTTCACATGGGGCTTGCCCCACGTGAAAGGGCGCATTGCTGGAGTTGCGTCACTTTTTGGAAAGTCTAATTCTGTAACATGACATTGGACACTGCAAACACCACCGGACTAGTTTAAGTACAAGATGCATTTGGCAAGTGAATGGTGTGGAGGAAGGTATAAGGTGTGCCTCATGACCACATCAGTGAAAACAGCTGACATCTATATTCTGGCAAATGTATTCTTCACACATCTTTTGGATTCCTCTCATTGATCTATCTGGGGTTTGGTGGACAGACATGTAATGGTGCTAAAGGACTCCAAGCTGAGAGGGTGTCGTGTGGACGATGGGCATCATGCCGGTATTGCTGGAAGCTGTTTGCAGAAGAGATGTAGAGGCATTCATGCCTTTGTAGGAATGTACTTAGTGATGCAGCTGGTTATACCTAGGCCAGAGAAACCCAGGCTAGGCTAGAACAACCACGTCCTTGTGTTCCACTGTACCTTGTAAATAAATATGCTGCAACATTTATGTAGGCTGAGTTCGAAGAGAGAAGGTTTAAGTGAGGGTAGTTAGTTTCAGATTTTAACCACGGCAACTGAAAAGGGCTATCTTGATACATATAGAATAGTAACAAGGGATCATTACAAAGGATTGGCTTTTAAGATCTTTGGGAACCTGAGGTGTATAAGGATGCAGTAAGATGTAAATGATTGAGGAAATGTGCTTCCTAAGCAAATGCTTATCATTTGTGAGCAGAGATGAAGCCAATAGAGTTATTTCAGGACCAGGGAAATGAGCTCAAGCTTTCTGAATCCATGGTGAGGCAAGCCTTTGAACGTAAAGGAACTAGGTAAGATTTAGGTTAGCTGGATAGGACACACATTGCATGAAAAAGATATTGGAGGTAGACACATTTCCTGGTACAATGTTTAGTTTTCACATTTTGTTATTTGCTTGCTGTGTGCTCCCATGGCAAAAGTGGTGGCCCAGTGTTCACAGTGAGTGGTAGAGCCGTGGGGGGCGGAGGGAGGTGGTTACCAGTGCCCCACCAACCAACTTTGTGGTTGTTGATGGCTATAGTTCTATTTGTTAGACTGTGCCATGCTCCTGGTAGAGAAGTGACATGGGGACGCAGATACTGAACAGGTTACCTACACAGTGGAGGGCTTACACAGGCACTCGGATGTTCACATTGAAAAAACTAATAGAAATCTTCTATCTTCCAACTAAAGAAAAGAGAACACACTAGAAACATTTCTCAATTTTATTTTAAAGAATTATAACTTGATAATAAATGGAATTCAACTGCAGTACCATGGGGAAAAAAACACTTTCAAAATGTCCTGTGCTCTTATGTTGTATTTTGCCCAAGAATGTATTATTAATCAGTCCAAATGTGCAGGACGTTGAATTAAGCATCCCGATATCTGCTTCCCAATATGCCTGGACTTGGTTCGCTGATGTTGTCTTTGGGTAGCAGGAACACCAAAATGAGTCATGATTTCTTTACAGGCGAGTCACATGATCGTACGTTCTGTGATAAAAAATAATGAAAGCAAAATGGGTGAGCGACAATGTCATCGTAGTTGCAAAAGTCTAGGGTAGGGCAGGGCAGGGAAGATTAAGTGATTTTTCCAGAATCACAGGATGTTGAGGTGACTCTGAGTTTCTGAGTTTCTGAGTTTCCCCACCTTGGGGACTCCCAGCAGGGACCATCCCACAGGGAAAGCCAGGACGGGTTCCCCAGAGTTATACAGCGCCAGGAAACCTACAGACGGGTAGCAGTGCGCTTTACAAGCTCAAATACATACATACATTTCAACATTGTCCCTTAGTTCTACAGTCAGCACTTCCGGCACTTACATCACATCCTTTCGCCACGTGTTGTGGATTCCTTTGCCACAACACTTCACATCAGCATCAAACCAGCAAACCTTCAATTCATCAATATTGCTAGTAACAACAGATTAATTTACAAACGTAATGCGATCTACCATCCAACAAGAAACGACCTGCCGTTAATTGCACAAATCATGGAAGTCATCACAACCAACGCTGATTATCAAGCTACCCAGATCTTCCTTGGGGACTTTAACCTGCACTGGAATGACTTAAATGATATGCACTGAGCAGCTTTGAAACCTTTCTATCAGACCTCGAGCTGACCCAAATTTGTGACAATCCTACACACAATAAGGGTGAGACCTTGGACTTAACCATTGAGAAAATGGAAAACATCCAACTAGAATCAATCATACCTTCTGGCTGGACAAACCGTCACCATATCATCTTCCTCCTCACAGATGCTATGAGTTCTAAAAAGGCTCAACTAAAGAAACCTGAACAAAAGAAAATAAGTTAAGGGAACTTAAAACCTTAATGATCTCACTGCCTTCAGTAACAACATCCTGTCTCCCCAGGTGGACATAGTAGATGTCCACGACCTCACAGATCACTACAATACTTCCAAATTGAACATCCTAGACTCAATTGCGCACTTACGACTAAAAAGAAAGTCCACTAAAGACGCTAAACCCTGGTTCAATAACAGCCTTAACGCAGAAAGACACAATCTGAGACTAGCTGAATGAGCTTGGAGATTATCACTGTCCACTGACCACCTAAAACGGGAAACAACCAATACAATGCAGTCATTACAACGCACTACATTTACAATGCAGTCATCACAACGCAACTGCCTTTACAACTCATGTCACTACAACGCATGCCATTACAACGCATTATAAGGTAAGTAATGGGGAATAGTAATTGTTATCCCTACACTATCCAACACTTACCCTACTGTTGCACTCATTGGAGTGGGAATAGTAATTTTTACCCCTGCACTAAACAACACTTACCCTACTGTTGCACTCACTGGAGTGGGAATAGTAATTTTTACTCCAACACTATCCAACACTTACCCTACTGTTGCACTCACTGGAGTGGGAATAGTAATTTTTACCCCTGCCCTATCCAACACTTACCCTACTGTTGCACTTACTGGAGTGGGAATCGAAATGTTTACCCCAACACTATCCAACACTTACCCCACTGTTGCACTCACTGGAGTGGGAATAGTAATTTTTACCCCTACACTATCCAACAATTACCCTACTGTTGCCCTAAAAGTATTATGCGTTGTAATGGTATGCGTTGTAATGGAATGCGTTGTAAATGTCGTTTCTAAAAATACGTTGTGATGGCATGCGTTGTAAAATCATGCGTTGTAATGGATGCAGAGATGTACAAACCATGCTGTAAAGGCATGCGTTGTGATTGTTTGCGTTGTAACGTGTCCTATTCCCTATAACGCTTAGGGTCAGTGAGGAACCGCTACAATAAACTAATCAGAAGTGCGAAAGCTAATTAGATCTAGCTAGAAACCGTCCTTAAAAACATTGTGAACTTGTCAAACAACAATCGAATCATCAAACTAACCCTTTTTAAATGGGTCCAACATGCATCCAAACTGTGAGGATTGTGCCTCCTTCTTCTTGGGCAAAATAGAAAAGATGGAAAATGATCTGCGGTTAGCAAGGGAGTTCCTGACGGTTATCCCACAGATCAACCTGCCTCCTTCACGGATAGCTGAGCCTGCAGGTTTCCCAGGGCACACACCTAAAAACAATGCTTCTTGGCATAAATTCACAACCTTCAACGAAAGCGACATTCACAACTTTTTTACAGCGTTGAAACCTTCAAACAACTTAATCGACCTGTTACAGAGATAGAAAAAGCATCGCTTCACCAATGCACTATCCCGGACGGCCTAAAAGTAGGGCAGATAACCTCCATCCTGAGTAAATCAACTGCAGATGGCTTAGACCGTAACAACTTCCATCCAATCTCCAACATTCCCACTTTGGCAAAGCTCCTTGAAAAATGTGTCAAGGTTCAACTTTGCAACCACATAAAACAATTCCAACGTTTAGAGCAATTCCAATCCGGCTTCTGTCAAGGCCACAGCACTGAATCAGCGCTCACGCACATAGTGGACGACATGCTAAAAATTCTGGATCCGACTGAATCGTGCCTTCTAATCTTTCTAGACTTATTGTCAGCCTTCAATATAGTTAAACACGGCAGTATACTAGATTTACTTGAACAGAGGATGGGGTTTTCAGGGCAGCCGTGCCTCGTACAGGTAAGAGCGGTGGGCCGGGTCGGGGGGAATTTCAGCCGCGCCTTGTGAAGGTAAGAGAGAAGGGCCGGGTCGCGGGGGATTTCAACAGACGACGGTGAGGGAAAATAATTTCTTTATTTACTTTTCCTTTGTCATTGTCTGTCGAATCCCCCCTCACCTGGCACCACTGCCCCACTGTTCTTACCTGCACGAGCCGCTGATGTTTCAGGGTCTGTCCTGAACTGGTTTACCTCGTTTTTTCACAAGATAACCCTAAGAGTCAAGGTTAATCAGTCCCTGTCCACTGCCACATCTATCACCTTAGGTGTCCTTCAGAGGTCCTCTCTCTCATCTACTCTCTTCAACCTGGGAGAGGAGTTGGCCTAATGGCTAGGGCAGTTGACCTCCAAATCTGGGGAATCGGATTCGAGTCTCTGCAAGGACGCTCAATATTCAGTGATTCTGGGCAAATCACTTAATCTCCCCGTGCCTAACAAACAAAAAAATTAACGTGTCCTCATGTAACGCAGCTGGTACTCGTGTAAAGCGGGCTGATACCCGATAACTTCGGGTCAAGTTAGCGCTATATAAAACTCTGTTAAAAGAAAAAGACAAAAAACCTATTCATGGAGCCTCTGTCAGAAATTTTGAAATCCTAACATTCATTACCACATGTATGCAGATGACACCCTATTGTACTTAAAAATCTCTTTCCCAGAAGACAACAGGTCCCTCAGCACAACTCTACAAAATACTAAAAACTGGCTAACTTGCAGTCATATCAAACTAAATGCTATCAAAACAGAATTCTTCCTCATTGCTCCACCCAATCACAAGTTCAAGATTGATCTATGGCTAAAGCATCTAACTGCCCTCAACTGCAATTAGATCTCTGGGAATAACACTTAACAACAACATGAACATGCATGAGCTCATCAGTACCACCACCAAAGGACAGAATTATCAAATTAACATTTTAAGGAAATTGAAACTGTTGCTCCCCTATCAAATCAGGGGTCCAAGCACTAGTTATGCCCAGGTTGGACTATGGAAGTACAACTCTTTGTGGACTTCATAGATCCAAGTTGGTGCCTTTATGAGCCTCTATTAAACTGCTGCTAGACTCTTCACAGGAACGAAACAAAGCACACACACCTCCCCGGATCTAAAATCCTTGAACTGGCTACGAAATGAAGCAAGGATACAAAACAAATTGCTTGCATGACCCACAAAGGTTTACACTACAATACATCAAGGTACTTGCCACAGAAGGATTATGTCACTTACCCTGTAAGCATCTATTTGTAGCGTGTAGTGCTGCAGATTCACATGCTATGCATACTTCTGCCATCTAATGTTGCGTTTGGACTTTGTGAGTTGTTTTTCTCGAGGAAGCTTTATGATCGGTGTCGTGCGTCGATTCTCCTCCCTCTTAAGGCACTGCACATGCCGAAAAATCTGTTCCTCAGAAAGTTTTGTTTTTTGCCATGAAAGAACTGAGGATGTAGTTTGCTTAGTAAGCATTGTGTTAGACATGCTGATTTGTAGGTATTTTGTCACCATCTAATATCTGCTGGGGAGGGAGCATGTGAATCTGCAGCACTACAGGCTACAAATGGATGCTTAAAGGGTAAGTAACATAATCCACTTGTAGCTTGTGTTGCCTGGCGATACATATGCTATGCAGACTGTAAAGCAGTACCCTTCCATGCAGTGGCTTTAGGCATGAGATGGTGAAATTGTTTGAAATAAGCTGTGGGTCTAGGCATTAGATGGTGTAGTTTGAAACAATGTTTGAATACTGTCTGTCCAACTATAGCTTGTTGTCTTGATTGAATATCCACACAATACTGTTGTGTAAAAGTGTGTGGGTTTATCCATGTTGCTGCTTTGCAAATATCATCGGGTGGGATATTTCCTAAGAAAGCCATGGTTGCTCCTTTTTCCTTGTTGAATGAGGTCTTGGCACATTTGGTAATGTTCTTTTTGCTTTTGCATAACATATTTGAATGCATTTAACAATCCATCTTGCTATACCAGTTTTGGATATAGCATTTCCTTTTACTGGATTACTAAAGGAGACAAAAAAGTTGGTTTGCTTTTCTGAAGGGTTTAGTACGTTTCACATAGTACATAAGTGCCCTTTTGGCATCTAACGTATGTAAGAAAATCTAAAATCTACCCCTGAGGCGGAAAGCCGGGGGCTTACAACTAATAGTGGCAGCTTGCACATTGATTACGGAGTACATACATATTTTTAAAAACTGTACTTATTTTAATTGATGCTTTTTTAATAATTGTACTCATTGACTCAGCGCGAGATTTACATCGTATAGAAGTCAAAACTCTTACTGGCCGGGCACGGTGCAGCCGATTAGCGGGCTGAATCCGGGTCTACACTCTATTTAGACGCCATCTTGGGGCGAGGAACGCGGCGCGTTCCAGTTGTTGGACGCCCCCGCCCTCCCAGCCTACTTAAGGACAGTCTGCTGATACCTCTGTGATTTTCCCTAAAATCTACCCTTGAGGCGGAAAGCCGGGGGCTTACAACTAATAGTGGCAGCTTGCACATTGATTACGGAGTACATACATATTTTTAAAAACTGTACTTATTTTAATTGATGCTTTTTAAATAATTGTACTCATTGACTCAGCGCGAGATTTACATCGTATAGAAGTCAAAACTCTTACTGGCCGGGCACGGTGCAGCCGATTAGCGGGCTGAATCCGGGTCTACACTCTATTTAGACGCCATCTTGGGGCGAGGAACGCGGCGCGTTCCAGTTGTTGGACGCCCCCGCCCTCCCAGCCTACTTAAGGACAGTCTGCTGATACCTCGGTGATTTTCCCTAAAATCTACCCCTGAGGCGGAAAGCCGGGGGCTTACAACTAATAGTGGCAGCTTGCACATTGATTACAGAGTACATACATATTTTTAAAAACTGTACTTATTTTAATTGATGCTTTTTTAATAATTGTACTCATTGACTCAGCGCGAGATTTACATCGTATAGAAGTCAAAACTCTTACTGGCCGGTCACGGTGCAGCCGATTAGCGGGCTGAATCCGGGTCTACACTCTATTTAGACGCCATCTTGGGGCGAGGAACGCGGCGAGTTCCAGTTGTTGGACGCCTCCCGCCCTCCTCCATTTTCAATCAGTGACACGTATAAACAGAGTATGCCTCCCAGTCCGCGCAGCGGGCGCGCCGGCGGCTCGCCAAAGGCGCGCCAAAAGCAAGCCCGTCTGCGCCCGTCCGCGCTGAGTCCGGGCTTAGGGCCATGACCCCTGGTCAGATTTCTCCATATCATAGGAGGATGTATTCACGCTCCGCTTTGCTGGAGCTTCAATCACATCATACTGCCAGTTGTATGGTACTTGCTCCGGCAAGCCTACCACACAACTCTACCTTCAAGTGTCCTTTCTGCAGCACCTCGTTCCCTATACATACTCCCAATACTCCAGCCAAACCAGCAACTCCTGCCAGAGAAACCGATATTTTCATGGCGCTTATAAACGCACGCTCTGCATGCAAACATCGACAGGAAATAGCCGATCTTATAGTTGATAACAACCTAGACGTGCTGTTTATTACCGAGACATGGCTGAATGAGGCCTCTGACCCAGATTTAGTAGTTGCTGTACCGCAAGGTTACAATATACATCGTCAGGATAGGGCACGGAAACGAGGAGGCGGACTGGCTATTATAGCCAGAGAACGTTTTCCCATCAGAACGACAGCCATCCCCACCACGACCTGTGAAGCATTGCAGTTCAGTATAAGGATTAGTGCCCTTTACAATTTTAAGGGATTATTAATATATCGACCTCCAGGCACAAGGACTGCGTTCCTAGACAATTTGAGTGCAATAATGGAAACTCTAGTCAGAGAGGAGACTTTCACAATCTTGGGTGACATTAATTTTCACCTAGACCAAGTGGATAATAAGGACACACAGGCCCTATTGCGGACTTGGATATAGTAGGCCTCAGACAAATGATCACCTCCTCGACCCATCTTGCAGGGCATATTTTAGATGCCGTCTTCTCAAATGAGGAGGGCCTGCAGATCTCTAAAATTCTTCCTATGCCCTGGACTGATCATCATGCCATTTTTAGCAAACTGACCATAAAAGACACTTCAATGAAAATGGCTACTACCTCTTCTTCTGCACCAATCAAAATCTGGAAAAACATCAACCAGACGGAGCTAGCTAATCTACTGGAGGGTACTTGTCCGCAGCTCTACCCAGACCGCAACGCTGCTATTCAACAATTTCATGATTGGTTAGGTAATGCCACCAATAAACTAGTACCTACTAACATTTTATCTAGGAACAGAACTATACCATCTGCCCCCTGGTATACTGAGGAATTAAGAAGGCAGAAACAGCAGAATAGAAACAGGGAAAGACAGTGGCGAAGAAACTATGCTTCCGAGGATAAGGCCAAATACAAAGAGTTCTTGACTATGTATAAAGCAATGATCACTGAAGCCAAAAAATCATTCTACTCGCTTAAAATAGAAAAAGCTAAAGATTCAAGTAGACAATTGTATGATATTACAAGACTTTTGACTGGTAATGCACCTGATTTGACCCCCCCAGCATCCCAATCATTCTGTGACTCATTGGCTAAATTCTTTTTTTCGAAAGTCAATGATATCTATCAGGCCTCTTCTTTAAATCCAAAAATACCAGTTCCTTCTGATCTGCCATCTGACAGGGTTATGGAAAGCTTCTCGGTGATCACTGAAGAACAGATTAAAAGGATCGTATCCTCAATAAAAACCGGATCAACACTAGACCCTTGCCCAGTCTCAGCCCTCCTACCAGTGATAGACACCCTTATTCCAGTCATTACCTCAGTCTGCAACTTGATATTTGGCTCAGGTATTTTTCCTGACTCCCTAAAAAATAC
Organism: Lissotriton helveticus; assembly: GCF_964261635.1. NCBI lineage: Eukaryota > Metazoa > Chordata > Amphibia > Caudata > Salamandridae > Lissotriton > Lissotriton helveticus. Next base: position 1,692,818,543 of record NC_136068.1, on the reverse strand, counting down.
GCTGGTAAAGCCCTTGCTGAAGAAATCAACTTTGGATAAGGCAGATGTAAAGAACTATAGGCCTATCGCGAGTTTACCTTTCCTTGCCAAGGTGATCGAAAAGTCCATGAATCAACAGCTAGTTGAATTTATAGAGAAACATCAATTATTGGACGAAACCCAATTCGGCTTTCGAAGATATCATGGAACAGAAACTGCCTTAATCAAGGCGGCAGATGACATCAGGGTAATTCGTGATCAAGGAGGGACAGCAGTACTCATACTGCTGGATCTGTCAGCGGCCTTCGACACGGTCGACCATAAGATCTTGGTCGACCGTGTCGAAAAGATGGGTGTTCATCACCTAGCGAGAAATCTGATTGCATCTTTCCTAGCTGACAGATCACAGGTAGTCACCTTGGGCCCGTATCAATCTGCCAAATTGTCATTACCGTGTGGAGTGCCTCAGGGCTCATCCCTAAGTCCGACACTATTTAATATCTATGTGTCGGACCTTGCTAATGTCATCAAAGCATATGGGATGAGCGTTACCTCCTACGCTGATGACACTCAACTTGTATAAGATAACGGACCCAGGGTGGCAGACAGTTTTAGGCACGGAATCATTGCAATCAAAGAGTGGATGTCACGCAATTGCCTTAAACTTAACTCTGATAAGACGGAGGTGCTTATTTTTGGACACCTCCGACCAGAGTGGTCAACAATCTGGTGGCCACCCGTCATGGGAGACCCCCCGTGTCCAGTTACCAAGGCAAGGAATCTGGGAGTAATTTTTGATGCTGAATTAAATTTTGTGGCCCATGCCAACAAGGTAGCGGCAACAGCCCATTACAAATTGAGGATGATCAGAAAAATCATTCCGTACTTGCCTGTAACTGCCGCGAAAACTTTAATAAGCTCTCTGGTGCTATCATCTCTCGACTATTGTAATGGTCTGTTTTTAAATGCCCAAGCCAGGACTACGAATAAACTTCAATCAGTACAGAATGCAGCGGCGCGTTTGCTTTCTAAAACACCTAAGTTCTCTCCGATATCAGACACCATTAAGAGATACCATTAGCTAACGATCCAAAATCGGATCAAATTTAAATCGCTTTGCATAATTTACAAAACACTCCATGATCAAGGACCAATCTTTTTTAAAGGTCTGCTGATACCTTATAAACCAGGCAGACAGCTTCGATCGGCCAATCTGAACCAACTCGTGGTCCCTCGAGTGAAAACAGTCTCCTGGGGCGACCGTCGTTTTGTTGTGGTAGCCTCCAAACTATGGAATACTCTGCCACAGCACATTAAGATGTCCTCCTCACTCTTTCAGTTCCGTAAGGGGCTAAAGACGTGGCTCTTTGATCAATAATGCATATATTATCTTCTGTGCCGCCAAAGACATTTAGGGAATCTCATCAGCGCCAAGACGCCCACGGGTATACGTTGCGCTTAATAAATTGCAAATAAATACATAAATAAATAAAATAAGAAACGTTCTACAAGAGTTTGTGGTTTTGGACAGAAAACTGCAATTCCAAAGTCTGGTTCAAATGAAATGTTGAAATAACCTTGGGTAAAATTTTTGGATTAGAGCGTAAATGCACTTTTTCTGTAAAGACTTGGGAATAAGGCTCTTCAATTGTGAGAGCATGCATTTCACTGACCCTTCTTAAGGATGGTAATGCTACTAGGAAAGCTACTATCCATGTTAAGAATTGTATATGACAATTGTGTAGTGGCTTAAACGGTGGGCCCCATAAGCCGTGTTAGGACAATGTTTAAATTCCACACTGGTACTGGTGGTGTACGTGGTGGAATGATACTTTGTAATCCTTCCATAGAGGCTTTGATTACAGGAATACGGAAAAGTGATTGGTGTTTTCTGTTTTGTAAATATGCTGCAATAGCTGCTAAACAGATAGCATATACGTTGCTGTTCTGTTGGAGAAGTAGGGTTAATGTGTTGTGTATCACAGTAATGTACAAAACATGTCCATTTACCTGCATAGCATGCTCTTGGTCTCCTTGCTTCTTTTGGGCTAGTCATACTTTCTTCAGCTAGATTGAGGTATCCAAATTCTATAACTTTTTGTGTCTCGAAATGCGCGTACTTGTCTCCACACTGAAGGCACCATCTGAAAAGTTCTTTCTTCATATCCATCACCCAGAGACGATCATTCTCTATAGTTGAGTATATTCAGAATTCGCGAAGTCCTTCCCCAGTGTAGAAATCAATTTCGGAGATTCATTTTAATCCCGTAGGCCATATGGCATTGAATTTTGAACAGCTTCAACGTAAGTCATCCGAGCCCCATGGCGGTTTTTATTTTTTCTGAGGAACAAAGTATTCAACATGCACACTGCCTCGAGAGGGAGGAGAATCAACACACAACGCCTATCATAAAGCTTCCTCAAGAAAAAAACTTGCCCCGGATTATGCATACTGTGTCTACAATTTTCCTGAGCTTTGTTATTAAAAAGATTTAAAAAGAAAAACAACTTCCAAAGTCCAGGCCCAACACTTGCTTGCAGGAGTATGCATAACATGTTTATCTGCAGCCACATGCTACAAATATTAGAATTATCTGTTGGTTGCAAAGCCTCTAAAAGCACCAGTATCTTGTTGCTAAGACCACATATTTTCTGCAAAAAGAAAACTTGCAACATCCTTCTATGGCATTGCTCCAAAAATCTGAACTCCCTGCCTTCGGAAATCAGACTGATCCATTCTACTGCATCTTTAAAAAAAAAGTTAAAACACTACTTAGGAACAGATTTCTGCACTAGGTCACACTTGATGTCTCTTGATCTGCACCCATGATTATTACTCGTTTGCTGGATCATGTCTATTATCCATCGGAGGTTACTTTGTTCAATTTGTTATTTTACACAGTTTATACCCTCTTTTGTATGTGGATGTTTCTCTTATTTCACACTTGTTTCTTACTGCGTATCACCTGCAAAACACTCTGATACCAACACGGGTCATGTTTGTGCTAGATAAAATTTTAAAAATGAATAAATTAAATAATGGCCATGTGTTCTGTTTATACTATGAGATATACAGCGCTCTGTTGCAACGTTGGGTCGTGTGAGGCGCTACACCAAACAGCATATACAACAAACATTTGCAATGCAACAGGTCTCACATTAGTTAGAGTTAGAGTTTTTGGCATTGTTATACAATTTTGCTTAATGTGTTTGTTTGTTATGTACTGAATGTATTTGCCAGATAATGAGCTGCATGTATGTGTGGAGTAAGAATGTGTATTATAGCTTATGTGCAGTTAGCGCTGGTGGCAATAGGAGTATGTAGCAGTAGTGTGCAGGGTTGAGTATTGCAATGAATAGTTGCTGGGTTATAATTAGCATTTGTAGCATTAGATAGGGTAGCAATAATGTGGATTGATAGTCATGCATAAATAGCTCCAGCACAATTGTTGTGTATTTTTATGTTTTTGGGGGGAATTCGCGCTATATAAAACTGCAAAATAAAACTAAAAAACAGAAAGCCAGCATATTCCTTTAACAGTTATTGTGTTTGGATGGACTATACCATCAATATTGTCAAGGGGTTTTAAGATGCTGTTTATGCGTAGATCTAGAGAATAAATCATCTGTAATTAGAGTATGAGTTTGTTTGAAACAACGCGTATTGCTAGATGAACAAAAGCATTGTAAACATTTCCCAAACCGCATACTGAAAAGATAGCGTTGCATGTTGGGAAAGTAAATGCACTAAGTTGTTTTCAATAGGCACGTACTAAAAAGAAGAGTGCCCGCCATGAGCGCTGTATTATAAAAGATCGCACTACTGTTGCCCGAAAAATGCACTGAGTGCAACAACACCATGAGTGCCGTATTTCCTTATTGCAACAACGCCTTGAGTGTTGTATATACGGCCATGAATGCTGTATTATAAAAGATCGCACTACTGTTTACCCCAAAAATGCACTTATTGCAAAAACACCATGAGTGTTGTATTTCCTTATTGCAACAACGCCGTGAGTACCACATTTTAAAACATTGCACCACCAATGTAATACATAGTTGTAAAAACGCGCCATGAGTGCATTATTGAAATAGATCGCACTACTGTTTTCCCCAAAAATGCACTCAGTGCAACAACGCCATGTGTGCCGTATTTTCTGATTGCGACAACATTGTGAGTGCCGTATACGCGCCATTAGTGCTGTATTATAAAATATCGCACTACTGTTTACCCAAAAAATGCATTCATTGCATCAACACAATGAGTGCCTTATTTTCTGATTGCAACAACGCCGTAAGTGTCGTATTTTCAAACATGGCACCACCGATGTAAAATATAATTGTAAAAACGCGCCATGAGTGGTCCATTATAAAACATCGGTTATAAAACATGGCACCACTGTTTCCCCAAAAAATGCAGTAAGTGGAACAACGCCATGAGTGCTGTATTTCCTGATTGCAACAACGCCGTGAGTGCCATATTTTAAAACATCGCACTACCGATGTAAAACTTAATTGCAAAAATACGCCATGAGTGGTCCATTATAAAACATCGGTTATAAAACATGGCACCACTGTTTATCCAAAAAATGCAGCTTTGTTGCCATTGCACTAAAGTAAAGTGTTCAGCCTGTCATATATTAAGGAACAAAAGGGACAATTCCACCCAAGATACACTTCTGGAGACTCTATAATATGCTGTTCCGCACTGTGTCTCTAGAACCCCCCCCTTCCACACCAACATGTGAAGTGTTGCATTACTGTGGCGTATTACAGAAAACATTACGGTACAGTAGCCTTCTCTGTAATAGTACTACGCAGACATATTGTAAGTACAACATGACAGTAGGCAAACTCCCTAAAGCACAAGAATGTGACATAATGATACAGCACCCGCAGAGTTATAAGGGCTCTGTACACCTTAGTAATTCCCGTGAGGTGAAATGTTCCCACTACACATATAGCGCTGCCAGCGGACAGTATTCAAACACAGACCTAATTAGTATACGGCCTGTGGACCTGGCCCTTTTGGCAGGTTCACCCCGAAACTTTTTGCTTTTTCCTAGCCTATTTCTGTAACCTGGTGTTGGTGATTTTAGGCCTCTGCGCACGTTTTCACTGTGGTACAGTGTAAAGCGCGTGAGCTCTCTGTGTATGTGTGGTGAGTAACCTGCCCTCCCATAGGAATGCATGGGGAATATGTGTGACCATGGCAGTTCCTGATGTGTGGGGAGTGCAGGGTCGAGTTTGGTATGTGCGAACTCGTGAGATTGAATGCTGCGCAATGATGTATGCGGCATGATTGTGTCTAGTGTGGAAGTGCCACTTCTAGAAGTTGGCATGTTTGTGTAATTTGTGTCTGACGTGTGATTGGATGGAGCTGGCTGGTGAGCCTGGCTCCAGGAGTCAGGATGGGTCTGCCCCGGTGGTGAATGGAGAGATTAGCATGCTGATGTGAGGGAGGGGTACACCTGGGACCTGAATAGGGCTGGTCCTTCCCCACACAATGCTGGCTCCACCCCCTGTGGTGCGTCTGATGTCCCTAGCCTGGCCAGTGAAAGGGAGTTCCCCATAACCAGTTGTAGCTGGTTCTTACATTGCCTACACCCTGCTAGACAAAGGATTTTATGTATAAAAAGAGGCTGTGACCTCTTGTAAGATGTTCTTGTTTCTGACTGGAATCAACCAGGGGCGTGCTGCTGATTGAGCCCAGGGGAAGGCTTGCCTCCCTGGGCCCTGCCCAGCCCCTGGATACCTGATGGACTTTTCCTGTAGGACTTCTCTTTGGACCTTGTTGCTGGGACCCGCTTTTTGCAGTAGGGGTCCTTTCTGGGGGCTTGGTAATCTCTCTGCCCCCCCTAGCGCCTGGGAAAGCGCTTTATTTTGCCCTGTTACTGAGGGAGCCTACCCTGCATTATGGCCGTGGGATCGCATAGTTTTAATGATACTCCAATGACAGGAGCCTACCCTGCATTATGCCCGTGGGTTTGCGTAGTTTTTAATGATACTCCAATAGCAGGAGCCTACCCTGCATTTTGTCCATATTTATTAATTAAATGATCGCGGGTGCCCACACCGCGTCTCACCGCCGCCGCCCGGGCCGCCTTTCTACACGTTGCCGGGCCGCTGCAAACGCGACCCGGAAGTCAGGCACCCTCTGCGGGACATGGGCGTGGCCTCGTGAGGCCTGAGGGAAGTCCCGAGGAAACCAGAAGTGAGGAGGTGGCGGTGCGGGGCTCCCGTGTGCTGGTGGGAGCCCCGGGGTGCAAAATGATGGCCGGACGAGAAGTGAGTGCAGCAGCGGGGCTCCCGTAGCCTGGGAGAGCCCCGCAGGTATGGCAACAGCAGCAGAGAGTCCACCCAGAAGGCTCTTCGGAGCGAGAGAGCCCCGCCTGCGCGCTACAAAAGAAGCGCTGCTGCCGGTTGTAGAGACGGCAGCCCGGAGGAGCTTCTCCTCCAGAGAACGCCTGATGAGTGTTGAAGGGCTGAGGGGGGGAAACTCCGGGGGTGCAGCACAGTGCCCTGGAGGCACGGGGACGGAGTTCCTTGCAAGCAGCCTCACCTGGCAGAGGGCTGCTCCCACGTGGCGTTGTATCTAGAGTCCAGAAGGCTCTAGCGCGGGGCTACTTAGAGCAAGGGGCCTCAGTGGAGGGTCCCCCAGGCACCGTGGTGCCAGTTCGTATGTGATGGGCATCATGATTTGAGGAGCCAGAGTGCTCCAGAGGGCATGTGTTTATTCCCAGAGCCTAGAAGGCTCCAACCCGGGGTAAAGGTTCTTTTGTAGGTCCCGTGGGGGCCAGAGGGCACAGTGATGCCAAGCCCTAGTCCCCAGCTGCCCCGCTCGCAGAGGGCGTCTGCAGCACTTGGAGGGGCAATTTATTTTAGTGCCCATTTTTATTTTAGAGTGCTAATGCGCCTCATGATGGCGTTATTGGTTTCAGGGCCTAGGAGGCTCCAACGCTGTTCTTGGGGGCACAGTTGTGCAGAGTCTAGAGGGCTCACCCCATTTTAGCGCAAAAGGGATGTCCAGAGCCAAGAGGGCTCCAACAGTTGGTGCAGTTTTGTTCTAGGGCCAGTGAGGGCCCTGTCGCAGTTTTGACTGATTCCCAGCTGCCCAGCAATTAGTGGGCAGCTGCACCGTTTAGGCGCCGTTCGAGCAAGTCCCTGGGAGGGACAGAGGTGCCAGGCCTTCTACAGCTGTGCAGCACTTAGTGCCAGCTGCAACGTTTAGGCCCCTGTTACTGTTCCCAGCTGCCCAGCAATTAGTGGACAGCTGCAACGTTTAGGGTTGCGCCGGTGGCGCACCCCCGACTGCCGCTGCGATGGCAGCGCGCCCTGACATTCTAGACACAGGGCATTTGAGCCCCTTCTTGAGATGGCCAGTTGGCCAGGGGGCTGGTATGTGGGTATGGCGCAAGGCCCTAAGGTGTTTTTTGCGCAATGTGATTTTACTATGTTTATGATGGTAATTGCCTAATGTGATGTTTGCGCAATGTGATTACTAGGTTTATGATGATGATTGCCTAATGTGTTTTATGGGCTAGAGTGATGTGGTGCTAGGAATTGTAATGCATTTAGTATGTTTTACGCACCCTGTGTTGATATCTCTAGAGATGGTTTTACCTGTGGAGGTGTATGTTCGTCAGATTATGTCCCACTCTCTGAGTTACGCCCCTAAATGTGAGTTATGCTTAGGGGGAGGGTCTAATGTGTTTAGACTAGTGAGGAGATTGCCTACTATATTTTTACTGGTTAGGCCTAAATGTGATTGCTGCGTAATGTGCTTTGCCGTTATGCTTGTGTTATACTTCTAAAGGTGCTTATGCTTAGAAGTTTGCTTTGCCTAGTATGTTATACTAGAGAGGTTATGTGTCCATGCGTGATCTATGCCTATGGTTATTAGTATTGTGTAGTGTGTACCTACCTGTTACCAGTGGTTACTGGTTGTGATCTATAATTGTTATTTGGTATTACAGTTATTATAAGTTCTAGTTCTACTAAGTGCTGATTCTGACAGTGGCCCACGTGGCCCTGTCCTGGTTTAAATAATCCCTTGTGAATATTGCCCGTACCAGTTGGCATAATGTATATTGTGTGATTACTATCTGATGTGTTTTGACAATACAAAAGTTATTTTTATATAACCTTGTGTGGAGTTCCTTTTGTGGTGTGCCTAGGATGTTGTTGCTGTTGTGTGCGTGCGCAAATGCTTTACACATTGCCTCCGGGATAAGCCTGTCTGCTCGTGCCAAGCTACCAAGGGGGTGAGCAGGGGTTATCTTGGCGTGTGACTCCCTTGCCCTGACTAGAATGGTGGTTTCTGCCTGGCTTTGGCGCAAGCCTCAGCCAACCAGAAATCCCAGTTCTAACACGGCCCTTAAACACTTATACAGCCTAGGGGTGGCAGGAACCGTACAGTACACTTTTAGCACTTTAGAATCCATAAAGGCAGCTTTGTTTTGTCTAGTGACACAGCAACAAGCTACTAAATTGTACTTATTCAGACTTAAGGTTTAGTTTAAGGCTGTAAGGTAAAATGTCCTACACACACACAGCCACACACACACACACAGCCACACACACACACGGCCACACACACACACGGCCACACACAAACACACACACACAGCCACACACACACACACAGAGCCACACAGAAACAGAGCCACACACACACAGAGCCTAATTCCAAGAGCCAGTCAGACTCCATCCATCCAGTCAACTAGTGGCTGACTCAATCTATGCATCCACCCACTGGCCAGCTCCAGGGATCTACCTGTTTACTATATGCACCAACTGACTCTTTCACCCATCCATTGGCCAGCTGCATCTTCTATCCATTCACCCATCCACTTACCACATCCAGACATATACCCACCTACTGAATTGTCCATCCAACATGCAAATCCACCCGTCCACAAACCTAACTCAATTCAACCATCCACTGGCTCAATCCAACCATAAACCTCCTTCCAGCCACCCAGTGACTCGTGCATTCCACTAACTCCATCAATGTAACCACCATTCAACTCCAACCACCCACTAACTCATACATCCACTGAACTCCTTCCACCCAGTAACTCCATCCCCCAACTTGTTGTTTACATTCCAGCCAATGGAAAGAGGAGAGAAAGAAATGAAAAAAACACGCCCCCCAATCCGAAAAAGACGGGGCTTAGAGCGAGAGAATGATGTCACTGAGACCTCTTCTCCAATGGCTGGCCGCCGTTTAGGAGGCCAGCCAATGGAGAAGAGGGGCGGTGTTTACCCTCGCTACTCAGAGTCATTAAATCTCGCCAGCGAGACTGCGCATGGGCGCAGCCTACGCTAGCCGAGACCTAACATGGCAGCTTTGCTTTGTTTGCCGAAATACGGCAAGACACTAAATCAGACTCATTCAGACTAAAGCTTTACTTTAGCGGATATATTTTTGAAATGTAAAGATCGCACCAGTTCTGCTAAGAATGGAGTGCCTTATTATTTTTAGGTGGTACCGTGCGTAAAGTGTCAACTTTGTTGCAACTAAGAAACGAGAGGGACAGTACCAACCGAGGGACACTTCTGGAGGCAGTACCGCATGTTGTTTTTCACTGTGTCCCCAGACTCCACTTTTTTAACCAACACCAGATGCATCACATCACTAACAGCGAACAGAAAACAACCAGTAAATAATAAACAAATGCAGCAAAGCTTCCTTCCAGTCTGGCCTCTTCCGGTTCGTAATTTAAATAACACTAGCACTGACATAAAAGACGTTGTAGCATGCGGGTTACAAACCACAACAGTTTGCTTTTGAATAATTCACTACAAACAGTAAATGGTGCGATAGATAAGATCCACCAAGTTACCTCCCAGACAGTAAAGAAAGTGCCACAGGGCATGTGTTTGCCTTGTGTGAAGTATGTAGACAGACAAACGTTTAAATGGAGACCTAACAACTGTTATGCTATAGCGCAGATGTTATGATATAGGAAAGAACATAGCGCCGTAGGTTGGAAAAGCGGAATAGAAATAAAGCCACAAAACATATTCCCCAGAAACGTTAGAAGTCACACACTAACAAGCAAATTTGAAAGACCCAACTTCTGAAAGGTAAAGCAATATGTGCACAAATTGTAAGTTTGCTAATATTCCTGTTCTGGAGATTTATACTGACCAGACCAGTGGTCGAAGTGGTGGGGGAATAAAGTTGGGGAACTGTGAGCGGAGAATCAGAGGGCGGGAATAACCCAAGGATTGGATTAGTGGGCGGGGCCAGTGGTGTGACCAGAATGCACAACCATCCAAATTGTTAGTATTTGTTTGGCATTTCACTGCCCAGTTTAATCAACCAATGGATACATGATTATTTAAGGTTATAATGAGTTAATTACATTAAAATACATTAAGAAAGTGGGATATGCTTCTAATCACAGAATGTCCTAAACACGACAAAATGTGGAAGCACAAGCCATTTGTCTCCAAGACAAGGAGTTTCTGTTATCAGCATTTCTCCCTTTTTCCACAACAGCAGTTCAAATATGAATGGCAAAATATCCTTGTTTGCAAATGTTTTCTACATAATTATGGATCTGCCATATTTTCCTCATAATGCAAAGTCTGATGCATGATCTGACCAATTAAACTAATAAACTGTTTGACTTGTGTTGCTGTGGAGTGGATGGCCTATTGCAATAGTTAACTGATCACCTTTCTCACTGCTACATTTGTATGTTACATTGGTACTAATAAGGCTAAATCTTTCCAGAGACAGTTAGCGTGGGTACACATGTCAAAATAATAAAATATCAGAAAATATACTGGAGCCTTTTTTTTAATGCATAATTTAGTCAACACTGCGGCATAATTTTGTCCTCCTTGGCTGCATAATTAGTTCCAGTGGCACCACAGCAGGCAGCACATGTTAAAAGTGCATGTGAATGAAGCAGAGACATTGTAAAGTTTGCAAAATGAGTTCGGTGTGCGTGCAAATCCTACATTGCCAGTCCCTGGTGAGCTGCAGCTACTGCTGCTGAAACAAGGCCAATAGTGGGACCAATGGGTGAGGCGGACGGGCCTCAAGGGCAGGGCTGGCCTTAGCGCTGGTGGAGCCCTGTGCAACAATGTTTGTTGGTGCCCCCCCAATGACTCCTTCCGCCACTGATTCCCTCACTACCGCCCTTTAACAGTGCCCCTCAAGTCTCCATAACTACCCTCTCTCTCAGATGCATTTAATTTGATTTACAGCACCGCTCATACCATTGTAGGGTGTCAGAGCACTTTACATCACACACATTACATAGAGACAATCAATATGTGTGTACATCACTGTATAAAAAATGTTCCATAAGACTAAGGACTACAAGGTGTAGGAGTCAAATGACAACCAAACTAGTAGGCTGTATAGTTTAATAGTGATTGGTCTGGCGAAACACAAACTCATAATTTAAAACGTAATACCATGGTTGGGGGTTCTCTTTAATAATCAGAATTGATTTTCCATCCAAAAGAACACTCTTTGCAACATTAGGTTAATCAAAGACCAGGGGAAAAACAAAACACTCTAATTTATACCTTGCAGTTTGTATGCAGCTCTTAGATGACAGTTAATAGCTTACTGTTCTATGTTAGGATTTTAACTTATAAACTGCAAGTAACAAAACGATCTCTCTGACAAAAGCAGTAGCCCTCTGACCTATTAATAATATGTGCACTTTGTGAGCTGCATGGTACATGTTCTTTGCAGCAGGCACATTAACCCTCTGAGCACCTTTCCATGAGTCAAAACTTCCACTAGACAAAACTCTGATCTCTCTAGGAAGAACATTAATCACCAGCGTCATCATGACATTTTTATTGTTGCCGAAAATTGCTGGAGGCCATGAAGGAGGCAGCAAGTGCTTTTAAATCCATAACATACTTGCAGAAATAATGCCTCCACCCAAAGTCAGCACCTGGTGTATTCACGCTGGTTGCACTGCCCCAGAGCTGGCCCTTCTCAAGGGTCCTGTGACCTCAGTTACTGAGTCACTGTTGTTCTAGGGTGTGCTGCTTCTTAGGCCTGCGCGCAAGACTGGAGGTGAACTTCAGTATGTATTGTGGTGGACAAGCCTTGAAGGTTAACTTAAACTTGTCTTGCTAGGGTCCACCTGCTGGTGCAAAGACACCAGGGCTTCTAAGTTCTTCCGAAGTCTTCTAAGGTCTAGCATGGGAATGTGCTCCCTCAAGGGGAATGGTCTGGGGGACTGGTCATCAAGGCTGAACCTGGTTCCCTAGTTCCAAATTCAGCAGCTCCGACCACAGTGCCACAGCCTCTCCTCCACTGAGCACCATACTGCCCCACTGAGAATGACTCCCACTGCCTTCAACCCAATTGTTGCTGGCTAAAAACACCAGGATGCGGCTCAATTTAATCATCTTGGAAAAAGCAATCACTCATAGGGAATGCTAAATGTAGCAAACCATGTGAAATGTAAGCAGGAATAACATGTTTACCTTAACACTCACTATTCAGAAGTCAGTGGGCGCTTTTGCCTGAAAAGTTAAGGACATGACTACAGGGCCCTGAATGGACCCATTTCAATGTCCATTGCTTATATCCTTACAAAACGTAAGCAGTATGGTAAAAAGACCACATCCCTGAACGCAGAGCCGCAGTACACATTTTGTTTTCCAATCCATGCATTGCAGTACATCCAGGATTGGTGCACTAGTTCCAAGCCCGGGGGAAACAAAGACAAGAAAACAAAAATAGCGCTTCACTAGCAAACTCTGTAAAAGTGGCGCTAATGTGTTTGGGTGTGAATAAAATCAATCTGGCCAGTTTGCTACCACTCTGTCTTACTTTATTTATTTTTCATAGTTTTAACCTTTTAATCCCGATGCTTACTTTGGAATTAAAATGTCAAAAGAATACGACACTTCCAGCAAAAGTGTTTTTCTTTTTTGGATCCATTTCACAGGGAAGCAAATAAAAGAAAGGAGAGGAAAGCGAACGAGAGCCACTTCTTGAAGACACAGTTTTCAGTAAGAGATGAACTGCTAGACAGAAAGAGAGGGAAGAAGGGAAGTGGAAAAGAGTGAGGGGGGCAGCTGAAGCGGCAGAGCACAAGTGGACAGGGCCTTTGTCTTCTCTGGGCAAGAAGAAAAAGACAGAGTCCTGTTACTTCTCTGCCGCCCTGCTATAACAAACACCAGGAATGCCGAGCTTTATTTATAGGCAATGGAGGTTTCTTGCGTCCTGGGACGCATTTTCAAAATAAATAAGTAGGGGGACGGAATCTTTGGAATTTAAGTAGCAGGGGCACGCCGTGCCCTACCGATCCCTCCCACTTTGACCACTGGACAAGATCCGTAAACTCCCTGTGTAAAAGTCAATTAATTTACAGGTAAGCTGCATGGGCGCGATCCATATTTATGTTTGTTTTAAGTTTCAAGCCACCTTCACACATTCTTCGGCCACAAAGTGGGTAGGGGTTTTTACCTGGTATTTTGACTCTGTTTTCAGGGCCGCTCTCCCTGATTTAATTAGTACTGTGGCATTAGGGTGCTCTAACTTTAATATTATCGGGGATTTAAATCTCCATTTTGACTGTCCGACTGCCCCTTCTATCAGTAGCATCTTGGCCGATTTAGGGGCCCTGCAACTCACACAGTTGGTCACATCGTCCACTCATATGGGAGGGCATATACTTGACCCTTTTTTTACCAACTTAGAGGGGGATAGAGCGGTATGCCCTATTCAGATCGCCTGGACAGACCATATGTTGGTGAAAGTGCTTTGTTCCATTCATGAGGCTCCTTCTAAACCGCAGGAAACAACCGTGCTTAGACGACATTGGAACAAACTGCGATTGGAGGACCTCGACCATCTTCTGGAAAAGACTCCATTGGGTCCCTTAACAGAGGTGGAGCGTGGTTATGATCGCTTCTGTGAGTGGATTACCCACGCTCTCAACTCACTGATCCCCATGGTCTGGTCTAGGTGTCGCACAAAAGAGCCCAGCCCTTGGTATGACAGCCCTCTAGCGCTTCTTAAAAAAGCCTGTAGACAAGCTGAGAGGGAGTGGCGAAAATCGTATGATCCGAGGAAAAAGGCATGCTATTTCGCCAAAATTAAAACATACCATAGGGCAGTGTGCAGAACACGTGCAACCTTTTATGCCCAAGAATTCCAGAAAAGTTCTAACCCATCGAAACTCATCTTTAAGGTGCTAAAGGACCTGATGGCCCAAAGAACAATGGTGGCGGAAATCTGTGCGGACTCTCATTGTGAGGACCTGACTTCCTTTTTCCTCGAGAAAGTTCAAGCCATCTATCGAACTTTCCCGAAGGGTGCTGACATCGTGGAGCTAGTCAGTTGTAGTCTGGGTGGAGGTGAGTTTCTCACTACTTTGCCCGCTCTATCTACTGAGGACTTTAACATCTTGAGCCTCAAAATTAAATCGGGTTCCCCCACAGATCCGGTGAAACCGGCTCAGTTCAGGAATATGTCCCTGTTATGCCGTGCCCCTGTGCTCTCTTTGATTACTCTGTCTCTATCTTCAGGTGTAGTTCCCACTAGGTGGAAACAGGCCGTAGTTACACCGATCCTGAAGAAGACGACCTTAGACCCCCTTAAACCTGAGAACTACCGCCCTGTTTCCCTTCTACCTTGGGCTGCGAAAGTTACTGAGGCCCATGTGAACAGAATTCTTTCTGACCATCTCTCTAGGGCTAACATTCTTGACCCCACCCAGAACGGGTTCCGTGCGGCCCACAGCACGGAGACGGCCCTACTCTCTATAGTTGAACACCTGCGGTCTATGCTTGATGAGGGTCGGACGGCGGCACTATTATTATTAGATCTTAGTGCCGCGTTCGACACGATCTCGCATAAGATTTTACTCCAGCGCCTGGAAGAGGTAGGTGTCATGGGTTCTGCCCTATGTTGGTTTCGTTCATTTCTTGCCGATCGGTCCTTTAAGGTTGCGATTCCGCCCTGCCAGTCTAAATCTTATCCATTGGAACTGGGTGTGCCGCAGGGTTCTTCGTTAAGTCCCACTCTATTCAATCTCTACGTGAGGCCGCTGGCAGCGGTCGTCAAGCAATGGGGCCTGACGATGGTCTCATACGCTGACGACACGCAACTGGCGGTCTCGTTGAGTGGAGACCCTGACATGGAGGCTCCCAGGTTCCGTGGCGGACTGCTAGCAGTGGCCAACTGGATGACGTCTAACTGTCTCCAGTTAAACGCTAAAAAAACCGAGGTCATGGTGGTCGGCAAGCAGGCGGAGTTATGGGGGGACAGGTGGTGGCCTCCTGAACTGGGTGAGACCCCTTCTCCAGCATCGGAGATAAAGAATCTTGGGGTTTGGCTGGATCCGACGCTCAGTTTCATTGGCCATACTAGGAAGGTGGCGGCTACCTGTTACGGTATCATCAGAGGCCTAAGACCTATCATGAAATTTTTCGACGCCCCCACTAGGCAGCTAGTGGTCCAAGAGTCAGTGCTGTCCCGGCTGGATTATGCCAGCTCGCTTTTGGTGGGGATTAATCAGTCGGAACTCACCCGGCTGCAGCGAGTTCAAAACGCTGCAGCCAGAGTGGTGATTGGCTTGCCAAGGTACTGTTCGGTCTCTAATGCGTTGCGCTCTCTTCACTGGCTTCCGGTGAACCAGAGGATCAAATTCAAGGTGTTATGCCTTGCCTTTAAAATCCTTAAGGGTTCATCTCCCCAAATATTGGAGAATTTGTTGAGGCCATATGTACCCTTACGGACCCTTAGATCCCTGGGCCAAAATCTGGCACCGGCTCCGCGCTTCAGACTGAGCAGAGTCGGCGGTCGCTCTTTCCGGGTGTTAGCGGCGAAGTGCTGGAATGCTCTCCCCCCTCACATCCGGGCCCTTGGAGATCTCTTGCTGTTTAGACGGGCTATCAAGACTATTTTATTTGTCTAAGTTCTTTTCTATCTGATTCTTTCGTTGATCCATTTTCTTTAGCTTTTTAACAGTGTTGTGTTTTGGGTGCCTTGCATTGCGCCGGGACGCCCCTTTGCTGGGGCAGCTGAGCGCGGTATAAGTTAAGATAACATAACATAACATAACCTGTCTTCTCCTCATGATATTTGCTTTTTGCTGCATCAAGCCTGTTCACAGAGGTGATGGCCGCTTGACTATTGTTCATGCCTTCAGAACACCGGTACTACCATCCCCTTTGCTGTGGGCTTTGAGACTTCGGCTGAACTCCAGAGTCAGCCTTACAAACAGGGCTGGACTGGGAACGGCAAGACAGCCCTGGCAATTACGGCGCACAGGGGAGTCGGTAGCTGTTGAGAAGCATAACAGTGCTCTGGAGCTTTTGTTACTGGGGGCCGATATTGCTGATTAAACCGACTCCCAGTAACAACAAGCTGTTACCCTACTTAGCGATACTTACTATAAAAAGTGCTGTCATGTTCAATGGCCGCAGGGAGGACGAGGAACTGCTGCTTTGGGGGCCTGGGCAAATCCAGCATGGAAAGGGGGGAAGAGGGTGGGGTGAAAGTACCGCAGCTGCTGCACGCAAGCCAGGATTTAAAGGAGCAGGCACTTCAAAAATGTGAAGTATGTGCCATTAATTACATTAAACGGCGGGCGCATACAAAAACAAATATAATTAAATTAATATAAAAATACAACGGAGTGTGTATAATCTTGCATCATTACAAGTGAGTGCTGATTGAGTATAATTAACAGTGCGGTGCTCGTGACGAGCTCCATGCTTATTATGTATGCAAGTGAGCATGCTGGGCTGCAAAAAAAGTAAAAAGAGTTCCCCTCGGACACAATTAAAACATGAAAGCGGAGGAAAACTGTGGTTAGGCAGTGCTGCTTCCGGATAAACCGGAAGTGACTTATTGAATACAAAACAGCTAACCATAAACCTGCTAAGAAGAGCAATTCCGCGGTTAACAAATGGCAAGCAGCAAGAGAAAGTACCCGGGAGTTTCACCCCTGATAATGATTACTTGAAGTCTCGGAGAGGCAACGCATGCGCGCTGCCAAGCCGAGACCTAAAAATGAACACAAAAGAAAGACACACATAAACAAAAATCTGAATAAATACATTTGTGAGTGCAGTTGACCTCTGCTCAGTGACCTGTGTTGGAGAGTTGACCAGGACGCTGCATTATTATTTCAGTCTCCCACAAGTACCCTGGTACTTTCATGCCTCACACATCCACCCCAACACATGGCAGACTAATAAATAAAACCAGACACTGCTTATTGTGTGTGAACTTACAGTATCCAAGTGTGCATGTCTATGCGTTTGCATGGGTGAGTGAGTGTGTATGGGTTTGTATGGATGAGTGAGTGTGTATGGGTTTGTATGGGTGAGTGAGAGTGTATGGATTAGCGCTGTCCCAGTGAACAGTGCTTCATTCTCAGCATTCTTCTCGAAGGCGTTCTTGGACAGCTACAATCTCCTATGTTCTACTGATCCAAATCAAGCTTTCAGAAAGGGAGTAAACATTCTACATTCCATTTTCAAGACACCTAAATTCTTAGCAAGTTCAGCCTTTTAGAATAGAAACATGGTTGTCTATCACCACCTAGAAATGGCAAAAATACCCAATTAGCACATGTCATCATCAATCTTTTCAACAGGAAAGGCCCACCCCTATTCCATTCAATGTTGGATGCTCCATGAAGACAGCACCTGGTTCATTACAAAAAACACACCAAAATGCCACAAACAAAGATGGGTGCAGCCCTTAAACAAAAGAGTTATATAAGGGGAACAGGGAGGTACCGTATATGATACTGGCGGCTGGAGCACAGCAGCGCAAACACCAAGGGTACTTCAGGGTGTAATGAGACAGAAGACAGTGCAGTGCTCACTGTCTTTGGGTCGACACAAGTAATCCCTTAGATCCCAAGCGATCAATAACTTAGATTAGCAGGAAGAAGTTTGCCCAGAATCTGCTGAACCAAATAAGGAGGAACTGAGTGGCAATGTAAGAAAGACAAACCTAACAACCAAACAGTGTCTAAGTGGGACAGGTCTGACGCAGAAGTAATTAACAAGCAGTAGCAAAACCAACAATTCTTGCCTATGCAAGATCTAGTGGCTTAGTAAATGTTTTTTAGCCATGTTGAACAGCATCGTAGTTGCTGCACAGCATGGGTAAAAGTTTATTAAAAAGGTACTATGATACAGTCAATGCTGGCCAATTTATATAACTTTTTTTTTATTGGCAACCATGCTGCACAGCCGCCACGCTGCTGTACATCATGGTAAACAAAACATTGAGAAAGCTCAATTGCTCTATTATTTGACTTTTCAATATATATATTATCAACTTTATTGAAGTTTTACAGCAAGTACATCCATCATCATATTCAACTAGATCAGTGCAGTGGGAAGCATACCAATACATCATGGTCACAACGAAAATAAACCATTTACTTCAGTAATTCATAAGAGGAACACCATTTCCCAATACCCTGTCATGCTGTGGTGAAACTCCATGCAGCGTAAATGGGATTTTCTTGTTGTGCACACCAGTTCATTCCTGTGTGCCACCCCTTTTTTGAGGGGAGTGTAACCTGGTTCCACAATCAGGCTACACCTCTCTTGTCCAACAGACATGCCACCTGTTAGACCAGACATGTTTGGCATGCTTTTACCCTGTCATTTGGCTTCTGACCTCCTGTTTTTTTACTGCGTGTTGCAATCCTTTTTTGCTGGTGTTAGAACTCTAGGTACTTTACAACTGCTGTTTAGCACCAAAGTGCAAGTGCTCCCTGTGCTAAACAGTGAATATGATTGGTTATCCATGACGCCATATTTGATTTACTGGCAATTCCCTAGTAAAGGCCACGGTGCGTGGCCAGACCCTGTACATCAAATGTTCTAGTGGGCCTGTAGCACTGGTTGTGCCACCCACATGGGCAGTCCTGTAAACCTGCCTCAGGCCTGCCATTGCACTGTCTGTGAGTGCAGTTTTAAATCGCCACGTCGACCTGGAAAGTGCACCCACTTGTCAGGCCCAAACCTTCCCTTTTACTACATGTAGGGCACATCCATGGGCAGGGTACAGTGTATGAGAAAGTTAGGACAAGTACTGGTGTGTTTTACATGTCCTGATAGTGAAATACTGCCAAATTTGGTTTTATCTATTGCAAGGACTAGCTCTCCCATATGTTATTGGGGCTGCCTTGTACCATCTTACAAGTGTAACTTTCCATTGGGAAGAGCTAGAGATTTGGAGTTTGGACTCTCTGAGCTCAGAATTTAAAAACACATCTTTTAGGAAAGGTGGTTTTAAAATTGCACATTTTAAAATGCCACTTTTAGAAAGTGTAGGAGAACAAAGTGTCTAGCTGACAAATTACAATGCTGTTTTCTACTACAACAGACGAGTACAAAACTCTGACTGTATTGTTTTCCATAATGTATTACATTATCTTTTTAGTACTGTTTTTAGAAAAACCATTTCATTTAGTTTCTATTTGAAAGTTTGTACACCCTATGAGCTTCAACTCTTGTTCCCTCTGGTCAGCAAACGAAAGATGAACTGTTAATCCAATTGAAAATCGAGATCAGTGTTGCTGTGAAAATACTGACTGGTTGAATACTGCAATTCATTTTGCAATTAATTTGTGTGTTACACTTGTTATGTTTAGAAATCTATGATGGATCGCACACCGCTAGCCTCTCCTCCGGATCGCCCCTAAGCACTCTGGTATGTGAAGTGCGTGTGGTTTGAAGAGTTGAAACAAAAGTCGTAGGTGGTTCACCAAAGTTGGTGCAAGTAAGTACTTGTTGTTCCCAAGATCTCTAGACCCGAGACATGGCCCGGGTTTCGGGATAGTTTCCCTCATCAGTAGAGAAAGTATTTGGGGTGGATGAGAAGGCCGCCAAGTAACCGTCACAGGCCTCGATGCCTCTCCGGCGCGCAGGTGCGTCTCCAAAAGCTCGTCAGCTTGGGGGCTCATGGGAGCCCTATAACAGAAATCTATGATGGATCGCACACCGCTAGCCTCTCCTCCGGATCGCCCCTAAGCACTCTGGTATGTGAAGTGCGTGTGGTTTGAAGAGTTGAAACAAAGTTCGTACGTGGTTCACCAAAGTTGGTGCAAGTAAGTACTTGTTGTTCCCAAGATCTCTAGACCCGAGACATGGCCCGGGTTTCGGGATAGTTTCCCTTATCAGTAGAGAAAGTATTTGGTGTGAATGAGAAGGCCGCCAAGTATCCGTCACAGGCCTCGATGCCTCTCCGGCGCGCAGGTGCATCTCCAAAAGCTCGTCAGCTTGGGGGCTCATGGGAGCCCTATAACAGAAATCTACGATGGATCGCACACCCCTAGCCTCTCCTCCGGATCACCCCTAAGCACTCTGGTATGTGAAGTGCGTGTGGTTTGAAGAGTTGAAACAAAGTTTGTAAGTGGTTCACCAAAGTTGGTGCAAGTAAGTACTTGTTGTTCCCAAGATCTCTAGACCCGAGACATGGCCCGGGTTTCGGGATAGTTTCCCTCATCAGTAGAGAAAGTATTTGGGGTGGATGAGAAGGCCGCCAAGTAACCGTCACAGGCCTCGATGCCTCTCCGGCGCGCAGGTGCGTCTCCAAAAGCTCGTCAGCTTGGGGGCTCATGGGAGCCCTATAACGGAAATCTATGATGGATCGCACACCGCTAGCCTCTCCTCCGGATCGCCCCTAAGCACTCTGGTATGTGAAGTGCGTGTGGTTTGAAGAGTTGAAACAAAGTTCGTAAGTGGTTCACCAAAGTTGGTGCAAGTAAGTACTTGTTGTTCCCAAGATCTCTAGACCCGAGACATGGCCCAGGTTTCGGGATAGTTTCCCTCATCAGTAGAGAAAGTATTTGGGGTGGATGAGAAGGCCGCCAAGTAACCGTCACAGGCCTCGATGCCTCTCCGGCGCGCAGGTGCGTCTCCAAAAGCTCGTCAGCTTGGGGGCTCATGGGAGCATGTATCGGGTCTAGAGATCATCAGTTCAACAAGTACCAACTTGCACCCACTGGGGTGAACCACTCAAGAACTCCATGTACCAGAGTCCCTAGGGCCTATCCGTAGGAGGGGCTAGCGGTGTGCGGTCCATTGCGATGGTTTCTACACTTGTTATGTTTATTTAGGTTTTGGTGTTAGCTTGTCTATATGTTCCTGCTTGCTCCGTCACCCGGTCCCTCCCTGGGAACACAGGGCTGGGCAGGGGAGCCCGCGAGGATCCAGACGACTTTCTCCGGCTGCCGGGGTGTGCGCGGGACTTCCTTCGTAGAATCGGAAGTCCAGCCCGCCGCCAGACGCAACGCTGCCTGACTTCCGCTTCGGCCGATCCGGGCCGCGGCAGAGATAAAATCATTCCGGGCACCATGAGGGGTAGGCTCCCTCGGGATTAACCATATAAAGCGGGGTGGGCACCCGTCATATTGAAATAAGAGTCACGTCGCGGGGTGGGCACCCGTGCATTAAAATACGGGCAAAGTCGCCGGGTGGGCACCAGCACATTTTAAATCAACAGCAGCACAGCGGCCATAAAGGACGATTATGCCCCCTTTTTAATTTTTAAGCCTATACCACCTTCCCAGTCCCCCTGTATAATAGTGTGTATATACTCTGTATGGGTAGGCTTTATATATGTGCAATGTAATTTTATTTTTTTCTTGTTTGCATTGAATCATTCTGAATCCTGTACTTTAAATTTTCCCTTTTATCACTTGAGCACCAACCTTTCCTATTTTCTTATTGCCAATTTTATTAATATGTAAATAAACTGCAGTATAATTTGTTTTGGTACTGTTGTGTTGGGTTCCTTGCATTTGATAGCAGTATTAATCAATAATACATCTCCTTTTGTTGTTCAGATTAAATCTGACTGCCTAGTGTGAATAATTAACACTTACATTGATTGTTTCTGTTTTCATAAATTGTGTCTAGGACCACTTTTTCCATATATATACTATCACCCAGGTCCTGTTGACTTATTGGGTTTACCCCATTGTTTTTCAATAATGCAGGGTAGGCACCTGCTTAAGGGAGTAAAAATAGGTGAACATGATGCAGGGTGGGCACCTGCAATGAAGGGGCCACAGGGGGAATCCCTGCACTGGGTATTCCTTATTACAGTGCCACCAAAGGGGACAGCGCGCTCACAGGGCGCTGGGAGTTCAAGGAGTTCAAGGAGTCCTGGGGCAGGGAAAGGGAGCAGGCAGCTTCCTGCAAGGAAACGTCCTCCAGTCATTCTCAGGCAAGGCAGAAAGGTCCCAGGGAAAAGAGTCCTCCAGGCATCCAGGGGCAGGGCAGAGCCCAGGGAGGCAAGCCTTCCCCTGAGCCCCAGCAGCAGCACGCCGCTGGTAGTTTCAAGTTGCAAAACAAGAACATTTTACTTGGGGTCACAGCCCCTGTATTTATACCACAAAATCCTTTGTTGTAGCAGTGTAGGCAAGTGGAGAACCAGATGCAACTGGTTCTGGAGCACTTTGTTTTGCTCCGCCCCTCTCCCTATTCACAAGACAGGCCAGGGACATCAGACGCACCACAGGGGGTGGAGCCAGCATTGTGGAGGGAAGGCACAGCCCTATTCAGGTCCCAGGTGCAACTCCTCCCTCCCATTGAGATGCAGATCTCCCTATTCACCACCGGGCAGACTTACCCTGGCTCCTGGAGCCAAGCACACCAGCCAGCCCCTATCACTCACAAACCAGACAGGCAATTCACATCTCAAAGCACATAGAAATGCCAACTTCTAAAAGTGGCACTCCTACACTAGACACAATAAATCTGCGCACACCATTGCGCAGCATTTATTATCACAAGTTTGCACATACCAAACTCACCCCTGCACTCCCCACATATTAGGAATTACCATGGGCACACATATCCCCCATGCATTCCTATGGGAAGGCAGGCCACTCTCAGCACACACACTCAGAGTGTGCACGCACTTTACACTGGGCCACAGTGCTAAAGTGCGCACAGGCCTAAAATCACTACTACTATGTCAGAGGCTAAAGGCAAAAAGTTTAGGTGTTAACCTGCCAAAAAGGCCCAAGTCAACACATACCTTTTTTTTAAAAATGCAGAACTCCAAAAAGGGGAACCATTAAGTCAAAATCTCACTTTATATTTTATTTTATTTGATTTGAAATGCTCTAAGGGGACTATTTGAAAGTGTATACACCCTATGAGCTTTAACTCTTGTTCCCTTTAGTCAGCAACCTACAGATGAACTGTTAATCCAATTAACACTCGAGATCAGTGTTGCTGTGAAAATATTGACTGGTTGAATACTGCAATTTATTTTGCAACTAATTTGTGTGTTATACTTGTTATGTTTATTTAGGTTGTTGTGTTAGCTTGTCTATATGTTCAATGTCCAAACAAATAGTGTGGTTTCTAACTCTGTTTAATAAAAGCTAAATGTAATGGTTTTTCTAAAAACAGTACTAAAAAAGATAATGTAATAAATTATGGAGACCAATACAATCAGTTTGTTCCTAGTCTGTTGTAGTAGAAAACAGCATTGTAATTTGTCAGCTAGACACTTTGTTCTCCTATATGTATAGGCCCTGTCCAGCTGTTTGTATTAGGGCCATCCCCTTTTGAGAAGTAAAACCTTTAGAAAATGTGCATTGTCTTGCTTTACCATGCCTAGCCTCTGCCTGTGGAATCAACATTTGGTTTAAGCTGACAGCTGGGTATTTTGTGCTTTCACTCTAGACAGTCACAGAAAGGGAGCTGAGGTGTGCCATGCATATCCTAATTAACCATCCTCAGGCTGATGGGCCTTACTGAGCTAGAGTGATGGGAGGAGTTGTCACTGACACGTGAATAGGGCTGTGCCTGGCCTCTCACATTGATGTCTCTACCCCAAGAGTATGTCTGGAGCCAAGACAGGGCAAGACAGAACTTGTGCACTACAAAGACTATCCTTTGAAGTATGCCTACTTCAAAGGCCAAAAGGGGCCTAAGTATTGGTCCTAAAACCCCAGACTTTTAGAACACTCCTGTATCAAGAGGAGACTCTGCCCAGAGGAAGAGCTGGAGAGCTGTTAGGAGAAGTACTGCCCCTTTGCTGTGCTGCTTTGCTGGGTTGGCCTGCAGTGGCTGCATCTGTCTTGGTGAGACTAAGGACTGGACTTTTACTTTAGTATCTTGCTTGAAAAGCCTCTCCAGGGGCTTGTGTGTGTTTGCCTGCTGTTAAGAAGTCTCAGGGCCATCAACAACTTCACCTGCAGCATCCCTGAACTCCACTGCTGGAAGTTCCGACCTCCCAAGTGGTGTCAATTCCAGTTGTGGGACTTTGGAGGTGATTCTTCTGCTTCAAGAACTGAAAATCCACGCATTGCCCCTTTAGTGCCGTTTTTTTAATGCCATGTGGTTGATAAGCCAATGAATCGCTGAGGTGCAGCTGAAAAGATCAATGCAGAGGCCGTCCGCGGTTCAGCAAAGGGCTTGACCAGTGTAATTATGGACATGGCTTAAAAACACGTTAAGATAAAAATCTGTGCTTAGCATAGTGTGCCGCTTGACTTGTATTTTGCTGTTTCTGTCATTGCATCCAGATATATGATACAACAAGTAACATCACACATACAACAAGTCAGGGATATTGGCTTTCTTAATGGTTGTTAGTTGCATATAATAAATAAGCAGCAACTATGACTTGTATATAATATTGAAAAAGCTTCCACTTAAAGCCCTGGTGCCACCAAGACAATGTCGCTGCTCCTGAGTTTCAAAGAGAGAAGGAAAATCCAGAGAGAAAATGACTCTCTTTAAAGGATTTCCCTTCCCTTACAACGCTCACCTGGCATGACGTCATTCCGTAACTTCTCCATTAGTGAGAAGTGAGCATGCTGTCACTGCAGTCCGGAAAAAACAGAGCGCCTGTGCCAGGGCACAAAACAGAGCCTGATAGAGACCCGTTTCGAGTCCCCCTTTAAAAAAGACTGCCGGTGCTCAGCACCGACCAGGCCCACTTAAAACCCTACCGTACAGATGGAAAATCTCCAGGGACTTTTCAATGTTTTTAAGCCAAGTTGTAAAGGTGTTTGGCTGCTGCGCAGCATGATTGAAAGTAAAATAAAAAATAAGCTCGGTGATGCGGCCAGCTTTGACCACGTAATAGCATTTTATTTACAAAAACTTTCAGTCATGCTGCATAGCAGGTGCGCTGCTTCACAACATGGCTAAAAACATTGACAAAGCCAATACGTCTCGAATAGCCAGAGCTATTCCAATGCTTGTTAGTACTGGATGTGTTAAGTAACGTTCAAAGCGATATTTTAGCCAGGAATGGTATTAAAGCATTGTTGACCACCAGATGGCGCACCTGTATAGCTTTCTGCTGTTAGATCACGCAGCAATATAAGCAATACTTGTCTTCAAGCCAAGCAAGCATTACATTCTTCACGTAAAGATTTCGCCTAAATTCAAAGGCCACCCGGTGTGCAGTTCTAGCAGTGTTCTAATGGTCTATAAGGAGGTCAAGGCATTTGCTTCACTAACTTATACTGACAATAGTTTGCAAAAAAAAGCAAGAAGGATAAAACCCACCATAAACACAATGTATGCTTGAGTTGTAGTGACTTAAACGCAACCAGAATGTCTGCTCGAATACATAATGAACATTGTTTTGACTTGACCCTGAATTCAATTGAGGCAAATTAGGGAAGGGGGCTGGGTTTTTAAAGGCTGACTCGATGTTTCCATAAAGCTGCACATTCTGCTTGCCTGACTTTACATTCTTGGTAACCTATCGGTGATATATTTCTGTTGTCCATTACAGTAGTCCAGGGCCCATGTAAGCTCGAGCTGATGGTCAGTTTGAAAGAGCAGAAAAATGCTCTGCTGGAGGGCGAACTGGACATGAGTCACCCTCATTGATTTGTGGGCTGGAGTTGAGGTCGGAATCAAAAATAATTCCCAGATTTCTGGCCTGCTGGAATAAGGAAGGAGGGTGACGTGTGTTCTGGGGGCGACCTGGAGCTCTCCGCTACTATGATTTAGACTTGTGGTGCAGTACCAGAAAATCGTTGTCACATATATTCTGGAAAATATATTCTTTCCTATATATCTAGAAAAATATTACCTCATGGAGTTAATAATAGAAAATCTACACTAAGTGAGACAATACATTTGCAACTGATTCAGGGCACAGACAAAAGGTCTATATATGGTCTTCTAACATACAACCCAAGTAAGATGTCTTCACCCACAAACAGACACGGTATGGCATTTCACAATGCTAACTTGTCCCTCAGGGTTGTTTTTTAAGAAGGTGGGTCTCTCAATAGCATCTACATGTATCTGACATGTTAGCAGCTAGTGGTTTACTACATGAGCTAAGGGCAACGCATAGACACTGAACAGAAGAGACGACAGGGAAGTCCCTGGTGACACTCAGCACTGGACTCATGGGAGGGGAGGAGAAGACTCAATGCATGTTTGTAGACTCCAGCTGTAAAGAAGTGAGTGACATTATTGCCTGGTAACCAGCTCATTCCTTTAGCCTGCTCAACAGCATGATGGGACTACTGAATATCAAGATACAAGACTATTGTGAAAAAAATATCAAAGACCAAAATATTGAAAGGTAAAGTACATAGAGAGATAACATAGGTTTACTAGTCTTAACTCCACGTCTACATACCGTAAAGATATATATATCGTCAAGGTACATATATGTTGAGGTAGATATTGAAAATCTATAAATTAACGATGTTTTGAATTTGATATTCAGGGGGTATACCCAACAATATAGTGTGGCTGATTGGGTCAGAGGCAACTGAGGTCAAGGAAGATTAGAACCTTTTACTGTTTTTCATCAAGGGTGGCAACGAGTTCTTTTCTGATGTTTGCCAATGTTGAGTCCGTTTCCTTTGAAGGCTGGAATACAGGTTTGCGATCACTCAGAGTTAGAGTGCGTTCTGCATATTCTGGCAGCTTCTCTTTCCTGGTTGATGCCAGGAGTGGGAGGCTACAGGTTGGGTGATATTTAGACAACCCATCCGGGTCTGTGGCTGGCTTCTTCAGGAAGCGAGAGATGTTTGCATGTTTTAGGGAGTCAGGACCTGTGCAGAGAAGCATGTTTGTGAATTCATCCCTCAGATTTTAGAAGAACTGTCTTCAGGAATGCAGAGCAGCATTAGGGTGGAGGCGTTAGTGTTGTGTTTCTCAGGTGCGTAACTTCCACCTCCAAAAGGAGCTTGTAGGGAGAAAAAGTCAAATGGCGCGTGGTGGAGGGGAGTCGAGAAGGTTATTTCACTGTGTTTCTAATGATGGATTCATATTAGAGATCTTACCCTCTCATTTCTTCAAGGTGATCTGTGGTGCACGGTGCATTTTGAAGCACTTGTGTACCAGGCAGTTATTAGAAAATATTAAATCCTCCTTTTTTTCAATTCAGGGTCTGGATGTTATGTTTAATGAAGTCACTAGAGCCCCGGAAGAATCCTAACTGAATTCTCTGCAATTAAGACTGATGTGTACAACTAAACCTGCCCTCAATATTTAACAAGCATTTACAATGCAACGGTTTCGCCTTTGGAAAAGTTAGAGCTATTGGCAATGTAAAAGACAATGCCATTTATTTATCTGTTTTCAAAACCAACACATAAATACAAATTTTGTCATTTACAATGCCAATAGCTC
Organism: Lissotriton helveticus; assembly: GCF_964261635.1. Classification (NCBI taxonomy): domain Eukaryota; kingdom Metazoa; phylum Chordata; class Amphibia; order Caudata; family Salamandridae; genus Lissotriton; species Lissotriton helveticus. Next base: position 1,692,790,949 of record NC_136068.1, on the reverse strand, counting down.
AAACTTTTCCAAAGGCGAAACCGTTGCATTGTAAATGCTTGTTTTTTTGGGCTGTTTGTGACTGATTTATCGCGGGCTGGGTCTGATTTTAGAGTTGATTTACCTTATATGAAACATGCAGTCTGCAACAAGCTTAAAGGCATGCAGTTTTCACACCTTGCAAACACTTGTACAAATTTTTTTTGGGTCACTCTTTTAGCTTTGAAATTCACTTACAGGGTGACTTTTGTTTGTGGCCCAGGCATATTGAATGTCCCAGTCCGAGCCTGAACAGCGACATGGTCATTGACAGTGACACCGGGGACGCGACGCGAGTACTTATGCTGCCATTTTAGGTCAGATGCCCAACAAGCCCAACGTTTTGGATGCACTCGAAGCATCGTCAGTACGTCCTGAACATGGAAACTGCAGTCCCTTCTGCGGCAGGGGCGGTGGTTCACATATAAAGCCTCATCCTTCGAGCCTTTTGCCCTCGTGCTTTGTAAATGCGCAGTAAAGGCACACAGGGAGCCTCCTTGCAAGAGGAGCGACATGGTAAGCCAGGTGTTCTGAGCAGCTACCCCCCAGCTCGGCTATTATCGTACACGGCGCGGTATGTTGCATGATCGGTGCGCACCTGGCACCTGAACCCTTCGGTGCGCCCCTGGCACAGACCACGCCTTGCCCCGTCGCTGCTCGCCCCTGGCACACACCACACCTGGCCCCTTGGCAGCTGTCCCTGGCACCTGAACCCCCGCAGCTTACCTGGGCTGCGCTTGGTGGAGTGGATCATTTCCGCGGGTGACACAGGCGCCTCCCGGACCACTGGAGGCGCGTTCAGGATCCCGAGGGCCTCACGCGAAGAGGGGCAGATAAGGAGCCATGCACCGCCAGTCCCAGGCCAGAGTCGTCGTCTTCACTGTGCAGCACTCTGGACCTGCGGACGCTGCCGTCCCTTCTCGAGACACTCACCCGGAAGTGACAGGAGAGCGCTCTACTCCCACAGCCTCGGCTCAGGGTGAAGCCAGGGCTGGGAAAACAGGTTCAAAGCCGAGCAGAAGCCGAAGTGTGCCCGTTCACGTGCGGTGTCAGGCAGTTGGGGGCTTCTTGTGTGAGGAAAGTGGGAGGGGAAACAGAAGGTCATGTTCAGCAACTTAGTAAGGGGCTCAATGTCCGTAACAGCTGCAAAGAGGGAAGGAAGGTCGGGCATCTCTGTATTTTTGCGCGGCCCGGGAAATGACGTCACGGGAGTGTCCCCCAATCACAGCGCGGCCCGGGACAAAGGGGCGGGGCTTAAAAAAAGCCCGAGAAACGCCCCCGAATCGCGTTTTCCCCGAGAAATCGTGATTGCCAGCCTCTGTCTCCCAATGGCTAGCCTCCATTTATGGAGCTAGCCAATGAGAGACAGAGGCGGGTCATCGATCCGACATAGAACTCAAAAGGTTTTTTAGCGCATGCGCACTACGTGCGCACTTGCAGGCAAAACCTAAAAAGGCACAGAATTACCCAAGAGAGCTTGTTCCATGTCAATAGAGTTACACAAAATACCTACATAATGCCCTGCTCTAAGAAAAGTTAAATATCCAAAATATATCCGCTCTTCAAACAGCACGTCAAACACTTCTGTTCAGCCCTAGCACGTCAAACACTTCTGTTCAGCCCTACACGAGGTGACCTGAGGGTTGGTCTAGCGTCCCTAATCCAATCACTTACCGAGATGTCTTCTTTTTTCGACAGCATGAGGCACACCTGACTCTTTCACCTGTAGGAAAATGAGAGAGATTTTTTGGAAATATGCCTTGTCATGCTGTACCACACACACCAATTTGGGATCAGAAAATCTTTGTTATTGCAAAAGTATTACATTTAAGTCATTAGCAGTCCGATATATTCTGTTCATTGTGTATTTTAAACAATTTAAGATGCATTACTTTAGTTTCTGATAGATGACCTGTATGACCAAAAGGGGATTGGAAGAAGAGAGGACCAATAGGAAGTCCCTTTGGTGGAAGTGGCAGAGAGAGACTCAGATTCTCACACTAATGATCACCCATCACAGCTTCCTGAGGAGGGAAGGTTTCTGAAGGTCTATTGAAAATTTGAATATTTGGAATAATGGATGACTGAAGCACGGACGACTCCATGGAGTGGGAGAAGAGATTTGACTTGGTTGGAAGGCAAGGTGTTCAGTGGCGGCTAGCACGTGAAAAAAATGGTGAGGCGCGATGGTGCACAACTCACTATAAATGAGGAAGCATGCCTGGTGCTCTCGATCCTTGTGTCCACGAGCAGGAAAGGGAAGAACTTCCTTCCTGCTCAGTAGAACACAAATCCAACCATTACTGGAGCTGCTCTCATGCTGTTTTTCAGCATGAGAGCAGTTCCAGGATTGGTTGGATCAGGCTAACCCGGAGCTCATTTTAAGGTTGGTGGCCTGTGCCAGCAATCCCCTGGCGGTTTCACAGCCCTTAGATTGCTGCAGCTACAGTGCACATGTCGGATAGGACAGTTGTAAACAGCCGGCCAAACCGACATACGCACTTAGACCAGTGCAGTCATCCTACATTTGCAGGATTCAGCCCCGGCTCCACCCTCGCGCTGTACACAGTGCGGGGGTGGGGGAACGGCAAAATAAAATGGCATTAACAGGCTATTTTATGTATTTGTTTGCCTGTTGCGCTCACAACAGGCAGGTGATACTCCTTTGCTCTTTAGGAGGAGTCACCCCTGAAAGTGTTACATATGTGCTGAGATCATACCGGAGATTGCATGCATTTAAGGGAAGATGGCATGTGCTCACAGCCTAGACCGCACTGGCACTTCTGCACTGGAAGTAACTCTTAGGGGTCTTGCGGAGTGTCAAGCATGAAGGGCGGCAGCAAGACTACAGAATTTAGCCCTTGGAGTAAGGATGCCTAACCAGTGCTTCTTTGTCATCTGCAAAACCAACACCATGTGTTTCGGGCGGGGGCATAGAGAAGCTTTACAAACGGTTGTGTAATGGAACCCCGTATGTGAATACCATGCATGCCAGTTCCCTGTGGTCTTAACCACGCAAGTCTTAACACCACGCATAAGCTTTTAACATGCATGCCTTTACAATGAATTATGCTTCTGTTAAGGCATGTATTGCAAAGACGTATCAGGTAAGCGTAACCCCCGACCCCTTCCCCCTGCCCTGAGCCCTTAAACACCCTGAAACCAGAATTCTACCCCGACCCGAGCCTCCCGTCCTAGAACAGTTCACAGAGCCCAAAATGGTACCCCGATCACTGCCGTCGCTCTGAGCCCTAAAACGGCCCCCAAGCACCTGCCCTGAGACCTAAAAAATAACCCCCTCCCTCCTGAAAACCAATCCCACACCCCCAAGTCCTAAAAACTACTCCAAGCCCTAAAAAAACTACCTCGACCCCCCAAACGAGCCCTAAAAACATCCCACCCCAAGCCCTAAAATATTCCCACCCTGCCCAAGCCCTAAAAACTACTGATCCCCCATGCCCTAAAAACTATCCCGTCACCCCCAAGCATTATAAGCAATCCCACTCACCAAACCCCGGCCCCAGCCCCACTTACTGCGTCCTCTCCCGATCCTTCCTCGTCCTGAGAGCTCCCATTACAAGAGCTAGACCAGACACTGCCTTAACCACCGCGCTCAGCTGCAGCCATTCTGCCCGTTTTACACCAACCCCCTGGCAGCCGTGCCATTATTCAAGGGAGGAATTACTGGAGCTAAACCTCAGAGGTAAGACAGCTATGGCATGCCCAGTAATGTGGTGGGTGGGGAGAGAATTGGGGCATATTGCGTATGTCCCGAATTTAAGATCACCCTTCCTACATTTTTTAGCCAAGGCATCAGTCAGTTAGGAGAACTTAGAGCCAAAATAGCCATGGACAGGATAGATTCTAAGACCTTAAGCAACACTAGATCTCTAGTTAAACACAGCTGCAAATGGACCGAATTTATTGAAAGTCAAAGATGCAACTTAATCTTTATTACAGTGACATGGATTGACGTGGCATCTGGTTCCAGCCTTGTGGAAGCCACACAGGCAGGTTATGGGATTTTCACACTGGATAGGAAAGACAAGAAAGGCGGAGGCCTGGCCATTCATTTCCAAGAGTCGTTTGCTGGTACCTTCTCTTCCTCATCCTTGCCGGTCTCTCAAGCTCTATCCTTTAGTTTTCAGCTAAAAACCCAACACACTTTTAAGGGTATTTTAGTCTACCGGCCGCCAGGCCTGAGAGGTCCCTTTACATATAATCTCCACAATCTTTTAAAGATGATGTGTTGGTTGCCTCCAACCTAACAGTGTTGGGGGATTTTAACTTCCATCTGGAAGCCATTACAGAAGCCAAAACAGCAAGGCTATGGAAAGATCCGGGATTTCACAATTGGTGGAGGAGCCCAGCCATCGGGCTGGTCACACGCTTGATGGGATCTTTTCCAACAATCCACACATCATAGGAAAGGTCAGCCTGACGCTTATTTAGTCAGATCACTCGGCTATCCTGTTCAATATCGGACTATCAGAAACGCCCCCAAACTGGTGGAGTAGTTAGGAGCAGATCAGTGAGAGTTTGGCACAGGGTTAATAAACAGAAACTGCAAGAAAATCTAGCTAGTTCCCAACTAGAGTACAGGGAAGATGTAGACAAAAACGCCAATTATTACCATCATTGGTTGGAATCAAATGTCTCACTATTAGCTCCCTTGGCCTCCCTACGTTCGCAGCGCAGTTGCCTGATGGCCCCCTGGTATTCGGATAGACTGAACGAGTGCAAACTAGGTTGCAAAAAACAGGAATGTATCTGGAGGTCAGGCTATGACCCTGTAGAGAGGCAAAAATATAAACAAATCCTGAGTAAATATAAAGAAATAATAAGGAGCGAAAAAACGATATATTTTTCACTAAAAATATGCTAAAAACTCCTCCAAAGAACTCTTTAGTACTGTGTTGTCTCTTACCTCGCCACACACTCCCGAGATTGTGCCAACTCTATCTCTGTGCGACAAGATCGCCATGCACTTTGTGCATAAAGTGGAAAGCACCTTCAATGAAGTAGGCAGAGATAAAACCAAGGAGAAATCGTCCCTTTCCGACACTGGGCTTGCAGCCATAAGCCAGCTGAGGAGCCTGGTTTTGATAAGCTTACCAAGTTGGACATGGCGCAAGTGGCGGATCTAATTGCAAAAAATAAAGCAGGTTCGCTGACCAACCCCAGCCCAGTGGCAGTGGTAAAATTGGCGCACAAGATAGTAGCAGACAACCTATCAAAATTGTTGAACCTATCTTTAAGAAAGAAGTTTTCCCCGAGATGTGGAAAACCGCATCAATTCGGCCTACCTTAAAAAAATCCAACCTAAATCCAGAGGACGTTAACAATTATCGCCCTACATCACGGCTGCTTTTTCCTGCCAAACTCCTACAGAGGGCCATGAATAAACAGCTTATGGAATATAGCGACTTACATAGCTGGTAAGATGAAACACAACACAGCTTTAGGACCGGACACAGCACTGAGTAGGGTCTGATAAAAATCAGTTGAGGAAATCAGGGAAGCTCTAGATAATGGTGGGAGTGCCGCCCTCATTTTATTATATCTGTTGGCAGCCTTCAACACTGTCCACCATACCATCCCGGTGGTGAGGCTAGCAGCAATAGGAGTGCAGGGATTAGCACTCCATTTGCTTAAATCTTTTGTGGAACATAGGACGCAATTTGTAGCAATGGATCCGTTCAAATCTAACCCTTTTCAGCTCACAAGTGGAGTACCACAGGTCTCTTCCATTAACCTACCCTTTTTAATGTGTACATTGCTGCCCTGGACCCAGTTGTAAAATCTTTTGGCTTTGCCTTTACTTCATAAGCTGACGATAAGCAAATTGTCGTAGCAGTCATAAAACAACCTCACACCATCAGCAAGCAATTCAGTGATTGCATGGCAGCAATACGTTTATGGATGAGTTTTAATTGTTTAAAGCTGAACTCTAACAAAACTGAGGTGTGCATTTTGGTAACAATCCCTTATTTTGGTCCCCCAGCTGGTGGCAAGCGAATCTAGGCGACCAGCCTGAGCCAGTCGAAAAAGCCAAAAATCTTGGGATAATTACAGATAACAGGTTCTCTTTTGCCAACCAGATCAATGCTTTGACAACCTCAATTTTTTTCATCTTAAGAAAAATCTGAAAGATTTTGGCATTTATCCAAGAAAACTCTCAAAAACTGGTCATATCAGCCTTGGTATTGGCCAGATTAGACTATTGCAACAGCCTCTGGGCCCAATATCTTAGGAAACTTCAGGTATTGCAGAACACAGCAGATAGAGTCCTTTCGTACTCCTAAACATGTCTCAGTCGGGAAAACAATCAAGAAGTTGCACTGGCTGCCAGTGAAGGAGAGGATCCAATTCAAGGCTTTGTATTTTGTGTACAAAGTCTTGCATAAACAAGGCCACAATATCTAGGCCAGAAATTCAGATGGTACTTGCCTAATAGACCACTTAGATCGTCCAATTCTAGAACCATGGTCGTACCAAAATTCGATAGCATGAACTGGGGCGGCAGAGGTTTTTATCTAGGAACTACAACAATCTGGAATTTACTTCTGTTACCCATCCGATCTGCCATCTCCTGTCTCAATTTCAGACGCGAGTTGAAAACCTGGCTATTCAGCATATCAGACTTTTGGTAAGATACCTGCCTCCTGCCCGATTATTGATTAGCCCCAGGACACCGTTTGGTAACAGAACGCTTTATAAATCTCCTACATTGACATACTTGAGCTTGCGTTGTTCGGACACGGGTGGCCGAGCCCGCGTGTTCTGACCATTTCCTTTTACAAACTGCCCTTTCCAAGATGGTGTTCTGTCTAAAATCATCTATTCGGGGTTCTCAATTCAAGACAAAGTACAGTCTTTTTCAGTAATGTCAGTTTCTGTTTCAATGATAAATTAGGAGGAATTTCCAAATGAAGGATGCATCGCAACACATTTGTTCCATAAATGTTTGTCAGCTCTTCGCCCCATTGCTACTATTTCTGTCCCTGATTTTTGATTATTGGAATTATAACTTCTGATTGATCTACCTCTGGATATTCTGTGCGACTCTTCCCTGATCCAGTGCGTTGCTGATATTCTGTATTAATCATCATCATCAATCAAGAGCTACAGGATTATCAAGTAGCAGTTTTTTTTACACTTTGTGTTTTTTCCCACCGATTTAGGACCCTCTTAATGAGACACTTCACATCTTTCACGTGTACCATTAAGTGTAGGGTGGATCCAGGGCTCTTGGGAGAAGTTGCCCCTTTCCTAAGGCAATTCAGTAGAGGACGCAAAAGATCTCCTCGGGATACACTCCTTGACAGTAAGGCAGAAAGTCATTGGAGGCAAAAGTGGCACAGGAAACAACTTAAAGTAAGGGCACTGTCTGGAGAGAACCGGGGACATCTCTAGTCTCAATCAATGAAATGGAATCTCACCTATAGAAATTAATATAGATTTACATGTAAAAACGATATTTTACAGTTCATCTGCCATTTTTAATTCACAACATTCTGATGCCAAACCAATGGACTCTCTGTAGGGGATCAGGGAGTATGACATAATTACAGGAGACTTTTCGGGGATTTTGTACCAGAGTATCACAGTCAGAATATTATCTGAGATAAATATTGTGACCAAATATTGATTACAAAAATATTGTCTCATTGGAGTTAATAATCAAAGATCCCAATTAGATAATATGTTTGTAAACAAGTTAGGACACAATATTTATGGCAGATATTGAAGATTGAAGATCCTATAACGTTAAACCAGAAGATGGAACTTGCAGGCGGGGAGTCTTGAGTTTGAGGTGGTCCATTGACAGTGACGTGCTGGTACCAAGATTGTTAATTCGATACTCACAAGCTATGATCAAGATTCCAGTGACGAATAATATTGCTGCACAGATCAGTCCATGGATCCGAAGGGTATGGTAATCTAGAATAAAATGAATGAATAGAGAATTAGTATTGCTTGTGCTTGAGAGGGGAGTTTCCAAACCCATGCCAAGAACACTGGTTTATGGTATTTCTGCTTCCTTCTGTTGTTACCACTCCATATGTTAAACGTGTTTTTCTATTTGATCACTTTCTGAATAGATGGATGCACATAATAAGATGAACAATGTACAGTATATTTTTCAGGAACCAGCCCACACCAGTAGAAGACATCACTTACAGTTCCCTTCCAGAGAATGGACACCGAGAGAAATCACATAGCCACGCAATTCAAAGGATGCCTACAAAAGTAACTAAAGAAGTGAGCATAGAGGGAACATGAAACCCATCAGAAAAAAGATGCATCAAATGAGCAACGATTACAGAACTATAGGCAAATATCAAATGGACTCCTCTAACGATCAGATAATGGAGTCTAAAGAGAACTAAAGTCAAAGCTACACATCCATCCTTTCCATCTTTTTTCTTTCACATGTTTAAGTAACGTTTGGTATTGATGCATGTATCGCAAACTGCATTAATATCTTACTATGGATTTATGCTGGACTTGAATGTCATTGAATTTGCTGATATTTCTTTTTTGGTTCTTCCTTTATGCCGATAAAATAATTGATTAAAAAAAAAAAAAATACACACTGTGTTACTCTTGTGAGCAGCTTTCACTCTGCCACCTTGATATCCCTGCCATCACATTATATAAAAATTCCACTAGTGATCCCCTCGCTGACCAATAGCAGACAATTTCCTCTCCTCTGCAACAAAAGGATGGTGCAAATTTCACACACCTTGTTCGCACCTGATGGCTTTTTAATCCATACTGGCAATAGTGAAGTTCCCTCTTTGCACATCTTGACAAATATTATAATACGTCTAAGCCCTAGACTGCTTCTTTTCAACTTTCCTCCGGGCCTCAGCGTAGGTGGTTGGTGTGTACATGTGGAATATAAAGTGTTCAGCACGAGTTTAAAGTAGTTTATGAAATTAGGCAACAATGTGCTCAGGAACATTTTCACAGTACAACAGATATGTGTTCTCATATTAAAAATTATCCATACAAATTACAAACAAATGGAAGCATGGGAGCAAATAAAGCTATAGACATGAGTGCAAACCAATTTTCCAACAGGCAAAAATGTGTCCTAAGACACCAGCTTGATGCATTCTATCTGCTCGAGTGCGAAAAAAACACATTTTAAGCGGTCATTGCAAACTGGCCTCTAAATGGGTCAGAAATCCCATATGCAGAAAGTAACAATACTGCAGACAACGGTCTTTACAGGGTTACAGGGTACGGGGTTCCCTTCCGATCACAGGGTTTTGTCCTCTGAAAGAGAGATGACTAGGAAATTGGGGGCATATTATCAAGAACAGGCGATAAAATTATCGCTGCTTTATCGGCAGGAAACTGCCGCTAAATCTGCGATAATGGGCTTGATATTATGTCCTTGTGAATTCCCATAGCAGCCCAGGTTAAAACCAGAACCTGGGCTGCTATAATTCACAAGGGCCTATTATCAAGCCCATTATCGCCGATCTAGCGGCAGTTTCCTGCGGATAAAGCGGACATAATTTTATCGCCTGTTCTTGATAATATGCCCCTTGGTGTTTCCACAGATTGTATCTCTTTTTGAGCACCGTTGCCAATAAATTTGACCAGGCTTTCCCTAGCGGGATATGTTTGAGGAACCTCCTAGAGGTTCGGGTATTTCCACCATCCAAAACTAGATGTGTCTACAAACTCTCGTTGGCGTCCCAATCTAGATTGACGGCAAATTGTAATGAGGGTTTCTTTGAGGGGTAGTCTTCATGCCAGAAATGGGTACATCTGCCCCGAGCAACAATGCCTTAAATGGCTGGCCCAACAGCAGCACTGGGAGCATAACACTCCCACAGGAAACTGGGAGAAAGAATTATTGTACAGAAATGAGTTGCAAAATAAGCTTTGAGTCACTTTCAGTCGCTCCACAACATTTCTATAAAAACAACAAACTATTTTAGTTTAACCAACCGTAGTAGAAGGCATTCTTTTGATTATTTGAGGTACCACCATCATCTGTAGAGAAGGAAAGAAAGAGAAATGCATTACTACACTGTGATTATTTAACTGCACACAGACGTAGCCTGCAATAGGCTATATTTGCTTTCCACTATGGGCTGATTGTGAAGTAAAAACTATTTTGTAAATCAGAGTTGTATTTCGTGAAATCCTGAGTGAAAAACATTTTTTTTTTCTGAAGTCACATAGGAATAGTTCTCCTGACTTTAAAAGCAAAGGTGCGCTTTCCTAATTAGGAAAAGTCTAACACAGGAATAGGATGTCATTTCAGGGACCATACTACAAGAACTTTGAATTGGTGTAAAATAACAGGGCAACGCCGTTTATGCTGCCTGTGAAATAGGGAAAGGGCCTGCTTTACAAAGCCTTTTTGCTGTTGCAAAGTCAGCGATTCACAAAAACCCTGGCCTGGTAAAGGAGATCGCAATGTGCAAATGACACATTGTGAGCCAGAAAGGATTTTTCGACTTGAAAAATTTACTTTGTGTTTAAATGTGCTTTTGTAAGAAGAAGGAGGATGAATGGGGCACCCCCTTCTACAGAATCGCAATAGTATTTATCAATGTTTTGTGACCCTACTACTAGTGAAATTTAAGGATTTAAAGGGGCGGCATCCAGTTCAGAAAGTGGAAGATGTCCCCGTGGGACAGTGCTGACCGTGTGAATGTGTGCATTTGGCATTGGGAAGCAGCCAGTGATCCAGATGACCACTACATGCTCCCTCAATGTAATTCAATGACAACCAACTTTCATTTTGAAAAGCAGTCAAAGGGGCATATTAGCAAGGAACTGCGATATTTATCGCAAAACGCCCTTAGTGCGTTTATTGTTATCGCTGCCTATCGCTGGATATGTTAGCGGAGAAAACATGCTATTAGCAACGTTTATCTCTATTGATTGATTTGATTTGATTTGATTATTGGATTTGTAGAGCGCACGATTGCCCGAGGGCGTCTTGGCGCTAAAAATGATCATGCCTGCAGAAGTGGGAGGAGCCGTGCGAACAAGAACAGGGCTTATGCTGAAAAAAGCCAGGTCTTCAGGTTCTTGCGAAAAGACAACAATGAAGGGCTGTTTTTTAATTCTACCGGTAACTTGTTCCAGGTTTTAACTGTGTTCAGTAGAAAGCCTCTCCCCCCCATCTTAGTTGTTTAAATCTGGGAGTCTTGAGAAGCTTGGCACTACTTGACCTAAGAGTCCTAGGAGGGTCGTAATGTAGCAGGTTAGTTTTGAGAAAGTGAGGGCCTGATCCGTGCAAGGCTTTGTATGCCAGGCACGCTGACTTGAATTGATTTATTTTTTCCACGGGGAGCCAGTGGAGACTTCTCATTTTATGAGCCACTGGTTTGAACCTGGGAATATCCAATACCAGCCTGGCTGCTGCATTCTGGAGACACTGTAGTTTTAGTAATGACTGTTTTTGAAGCCCTGCATACAGGGCATTCCCATAATCCAATTTGGATAGTGCCAACATCGTTACAAGAGTTTTGCAGTTGTCAGAGGGAATATACGGCAGCAGTTTCCTAATCAGCTTCAGCGTGTACCATACAGAGAAGGCAAGTTTATTTATTTGTGCCTTAAAAGTAAGTTTGGAGTCAAACATGAACCCCAGGTTCCTTACGTTGTCAACAGGTGTCGGACATCTGCCGAGACTTTCGGGCCACCAATTGCGAGATCAGATGTTAGGTTCAGCCCCCAGCAACAGGACCTCTGACTTATCGCCATTCAATTTTAAGCAGTTTGCATGCATCCCTTGACTGACCTGATCCATGCAGTGCTTGAATCTATTCGCTGTCTCGATTGTGTTGTTAGATATTGCCACCACTATTTGGGTGTCATCGGTGTAGGATACGGGTAGGAAGCCACCGTATCTGATTATGTTTTCTAAAGGGGCAGCATATATGTTAAAAAGGGTGGGGCTTAATAATGAGCCCTGAGGGACCCCCCGGGGTAAGTTGAAGGGTTTCGATGAGAATACCCCAAGCTGGACCGTGAAGGATCTTTCTCCCAGCCAGAAATGAGGCCAGCAATGTGATTGCTGAAGCATGCAGACCTATTTCCTTAAGATGGGTCAGGAGTATATCATGGTTGACGGTGTCGAAGGCTGCCGTAAGATCTAACAATATGAGGGCAGCCTTCCCACCTGCATCCAGAATACTCCTAATTTCCTCCGCTGCCATAATCAGAGCGGCTTCAATCCCATGTTCCTGCCGGAACCCGTATTGTGATATATCTAAAACATGGGAGTCCCTAACGAACCCAGCAAGTTGAGAGTTTAGGTGTTTTTCTAGGATTTTGGCTGGGAATGGAATTCTTGATATTGGCCTAAAGTTAGCTGGGATAGAAGGGTCAAGGTTAGGTTTTTTAAGAGAGGAAGAACAGAGGCCGCTTTCCATTGGCCTGTATTATATTTGCGAGGAGCTGCGGAAGTTGATCGCTGAGCAACTCAGGGAACTTATGCAAGACCTTAGGAGGACAAGGGTCCATGGGGCCCCCTGATTTGGTTGACATAATGAGATAAAAAATCTGTTCTGGTGACGGGGCATAGAACTGAAATTCTGGGGAACTTGATTCTGCGTGCGTTCCGGGGTTAGGCTGAGAATTTCCTATCGCATGTGAGTCACAGAACGGAGTAGCGAAGGATTCGTAGATGAGTCTCACTTTGTCAGTAAAAAAGAGCCCCAGTTCGTTACACAGACCTAAACTGCCTTCTATCTGTTTCGCAGCAGGCTCAGTGAGTTTTTTAACAGTGGCAAAGAGTTCCTTGCTAGAGTTTTTGGCCTCCTTAATTTTTTTTTACGAAAAAGGCCGATTTTTCTTCAGCTATCAGTTTCTTATAGGCAGCTAATGATTTGCAATAGACTTATTTTTCCTTATCCTCATGGTTAACCCTCCATCTCCTTTCGGCCCGCCTGCATGTCTGTTTTTCTAATCTTAATTTCGCTGCGAACCAAAGCTCAGAAGTGTTTTTTCTCTTGTGGTTTTTCGTTTTAATAGGTGCGACTGAAAGAACCGCTGTTTTGATCCAATTATATACTTGAGTCATGGCTAGATTATAGTCTTGGTCTAAACCTGATTTAGTCGCTCCAAGCTGTGCGTGCAGTTTGGCTATATCGATTTTATCCCATTCCTGGTACAAGAGTTCCCCCCCCGCTGGCCCCTGGCCGTTTTTGCCTGGTCAATAGTTAGGGTGAAATTGACGACTTTGTGGTCAGACCATGGGACCAAAATAACATCCCCTATTTTGATGTTAGGATTAGAGGAGAAGATCCCATCCAAGGTATGACCAGCAGAGTGGGTCCCTTGTTGGACTAATTGGGTCATGCCGCAGCTAGCCTTGGTCTCTGTGAAGAGTATCGTGTTTTTTTCTGTGACTTTTTCAAGGTGGATGTTAAAGTCACCCAGAATAGTGTAGTCTGCCCCAGAGAGACTGGACTCAAGCGCCGGGACCAACAGTTGTGACAGGGGGAACTGGCCTTAGGTGGTCTGTACAGCAGAAGGCCAACAAAGGTGTAGTTATTAGTGATGCCTATTTTAAAAGGTAGAGTCTCACACTCAGGGGAGCTCGGGCCTCCAAGCCCCGCACCTGAAATGCCTGAATATCGCTTGAAATCCAGCGATATTCACGCATTAACGCCAATGGGGACTCAACCTGACTATTCACCTCCCATTGAAGAAACAGGTAAGTCATGTTTTTAGCAGGTGTTAAATTCTAGCGATAATCGCGCTTAGCGCAACTTTTTTTATCGCTTCGCCTGTGTTGCTAATAGGCGAACGCTGTGTTAGTCAGACGCTAACAGTTTGGGTACGCCCACTTTGCATGTCATTAGCGATAAATATCGCTGACATGCAAAGTGGGCCCCAAACTGGTCGCTATCGCCTGAAAGCTGTCACTAACTGCTGTTAGCGACAGCTTGCTCATAAGGCGATAAAAATATGACTGCTTTAGCAGCAAAAAGTGTTGCTAAAGCGGCGATATTGCCCTTGCTAATATGCCCCTCTGTTCCTATAAAATACAGGGGTTGGCTTGAAAAAAATGCCGGAAATTAACCAATGTGAATGCAGGGACAGAGGTCTGCTCTCCCATGCAGGTCTTCACCCCGGATCTGCTGCTTCAGGACACAGTATCAATGGACATTTTGGTTAGTAAAATCAGTCGCTTTTCAAAAATGCAACAATTTTTGTTCATGGGATTCTGTCATTTCAACAGGGCAGGCACACTGTTAGACAGGGCTACGAGGCTCTCACAAAGACAGGTAGGTTATAACAAATATCTCTCCTGTGGTTCCAAAATGTACCACTTTCCATCTTTTAGGCCGCTAAGTAGTGTGCACTTATCCATTCCATGGATGTCACACTGGCCTGTTAAACCCTGGGTCATCCATCGCCATCTCTAAATGGACTTCTCCACTCCAGTGAAGATGTTCTGCGTCATTAAGCTGATATGTCAAGCACAGCCAAGGTCGAAGCCAGTGCTTAATTTGTAAACAGAAAATGAATTTCGATGGTCCAAGGTATTTCACAGGACTCCACTGCAGCTGGCACCACTCACAGCTCCTGCCAGTGCTGACGCATGCCAGTGCCAGCATTATGAACTAAAAAACCATACTCAATGCAGTGTGACATATTTGGACTATTCCAGGTCACCTCAAACTGTAGGGATGACCAGAAACTTTTAGCACATTTTTATCAGTTTATTAAATAAATAAGCGCTCCACTGATAACTATGCAAACTCTGCTAAAAAAATTGAATCACAGCGCCATGAGGTAGACACTAGCAATATGCCCAGTTGGCAATTTCGCAACACAAGAGTAACCTGAACTAACTTCTATTCCTCCAGCATATTTAGAAATAAGTACCAGTGCAGACCATCGGAAAATAGCAACACAAATTAAGAACTGGTAAACCATGCTCTGATGTGACCTGGCAACCATGTTTTTCCTCGCCGGTTCACGCAACCGCCTCGGGTGCAGGAGAGTGAGTGTGCCCACCCCTACCAGCCAGCAGCCCATCAGTCCAGGGATCTACACAGGGAACAGAGGAGCACTAATGTTCCGATTTGTTCTGCATGTCACTAATCAATTGTGGGTCTTTCACTGTCGCTAAGTGAACACCTACCAAGGAAGAGAGTACAAAGCCGGCAAACCCAATGTTACCGTATGAGATACCGAATGAGAAGCTTGAGCACCCAGCTCAGTCTCGTGCAGCTTCCTTCCCCACACAACTAACTTGCATCCGGGATCCCCCAGTTCATACCTGACTCGGCGGGGGACTGAGGAATAATGGACACCACGGAGGGTGGAGAGGAGAGGTGTATTGCAACTGGCCCTCTCCTGTTCACCCTTGCAGACCAGGCCCCCTCAGGTGAGACATGGCGCGACATGTGGGGGAAGCCCTGAGCAGGAGTCCGCAGTAGCCCAGTTTACTCCAGGACGCAGGTGGAACAAATGGGAGTGGATGTGCGGGTGCTGGGACCACCTGTGAGAATCCTCCACTCTCTCCCATTGACATTGACATTGACACGGTCTCCTTTGCTTCCCCCTCCCCCAGCGAAGTTTAACTGACAGTGACCATCCACGGAGCCCCTTTGAGATGGCCAGTTGGCCAGGAGGACTGGGAGGTATGTTGGGCGCCAGGCCCTAATGTAATTACGTGGTGCCTGAAAATGTATTTCATGTAGTATGATTTACGCACCCTGTCCTGGCTACCCCTAAATGTGTTTTTTATGATAATGAGACTATCTTGCATATTATGGTTTATGCTAGTGAGATTATGTTCCCCCCCATGCTTTATGCCCCTAATGTTAGTGATGGGCCAGGGTGACTGGGAGGTCAGGGGGACTGGGAGGTTTGTTGGGTGCCAGGCCCTATTGTGACTATGTGGTGCCAGGAAATGTATTTCATGTAGTATGATCTATTCACCCTGTCCTGGTTACCTCTAAATGTGTTTTTTTATGATTATGAGATTATCCTGCATATTATGGTTTATGCTAGTGAGATTATGTTCCACCCTGTGCTTTATGCCCCTAATGTTAGTGATACTTAGGAGGTTAGGGTCTTATATTAGACTGTTGAGATTATGGGCATACAATGTGTTTGGCGCCTAATGTGATGCTGTACATAATGTGTTTTTTGTTACAGGCTGATGCTAGGTACAGTGTTTACCAGTGGTTACTGGTTGTACGTTTATGATCTGTTTTACTTTTACTAAGTTCGCTTTGTGATGGTTCTGACAGTGGTCCAGTTGGCCCTGTCATGTGTAAACAATTCCCTTGAAAATATGATCTGGTGCCAGGTGGCACCATGTATATTATGTGATTACCTAGGTAAAGGGCCCATCAAAATACTAACGGAATCATAGAGACTCCCAAGCAGTAAAGCTTTCTCAACTACTGGAATCTGTGCCCCCATCTTCTCCTGCTCTGAAGTAACATCCTGTTCCTAATCGCCTCACTTCCCAGACTGCACTTTAGTTCAGATATCTTCACCCGACGTCTGGAATATGTCCCCCCTTTTTGTCCTTATACTTCTCATCACCACCACCATCCTGATAACACCCCTCTCTTATCTCCACCACCCTCCTCCTCCTTATTTTCCCAACATGGCTACCACTCGAGTTAAGTCTGGAATTAATTGTTACAAAATCATTTATCCTCCTTTCCTGACTAAAGCTGCAGCAAAATGATTCAAGCATAACACCATGGAATGTTTCCCTGATTCCCTTTTTGTCGATCAATTTTACAGGTCGTTATGGGAGGCTCAAAAACGATTTCATTTTCTTCACTCACGACATCCCCTCTTGGTCCACCAGCTTACATAACTCCCTTAACGTCACCTCCTCCTCCTCTATCCCTCATATGAAACAGCTAAAAATCTCCCCCTCGGCGTGTTTCAACGGCTCCGTCACTATCTCACTCTATAACAACGGCCAAATTACTTCCCTCAATTGCATTTGGCAGCGAAGCTGTGCGGGGCAGAGATGCAAAGGAATTGGACAACATACAGGTCAAAGCCTACAGACAAATGTTCTGCCTTCTGAACTACACTTCTCCAGCACAAATAAGGCTGGAGTTTGGGCTCCTACGACAAGACCTTGCAAGGCATGGGGTATACATCATCTGCTGGTTTAAGATTAGAAGGGCCCCCACTCACACGCTTAATCATCTGCTGTGGCATGATTTACAGCACAGGGAGAACTCCCAGGCCAGAGACTATCTCCAGTCAGCCTTGGAACACACCAAACTCAAGGGGCTATGGGACGCCTAAATTGGCTATCATAACTTCAAAAAACTGGTCTGGAAGGCTATTAAACAAATCTCAGTGGTGGAGGACAAGGCAACCTTTTCAAACAGAGTTCATGCATGGAGGACCCTTAACACATATAAAGCATTTGCTCCCCAAACATATAATCAGGGGTACCCCAAGGCAACAAAAATTAGTTTTATGAGGCATAGATTGGGAATTCTGCCTTGTGCTCAGCACCTTTCACCATGGCAAAGGCGATCAGCACAAGTCCCTTGCAGACTGTGCAACGCAAAGCAAGGCGATATACTACACCTAATCTGCCTATGCAAAGAAATGCTTCAAGCACGGTGCAAACTACGTTTAATCTGAAGGGCATTCGCACTAGGAGGCAAGCTGTGTTAGCCTGTCTAAATTCAGAAAACACCCAGTTAAACTGCCGACTAGTAAAATTCCTAATGATAGTCGACCAAAAACTGCTCAAAAACGCGAAAGACAAACAAGGATCTGCCAATGCATGCCACCTATCTGATGGGAACACGATCCAACAATGACCACTTTTACGGACTCAACTCCTAACCGCACTGGAACAATGCTTGCAGTATGCAAATACATCTTGAACTATACCCCGATTAAGAACTGGTTTGTGTCCGATCTTTTATAACACTAAGCCACTGAGGGCTACCTTTAAGAACACAAAATAATCTTGAGTTTTACTGTACAGAATCTTTTTTATAAGGGCTTTTAACTGCAGGATATTTTGCACAAACTTAGAATGCACTGCTTAATGTTAAAAATACTAACGGGTTTTAGAGCTGTTTTGAGACGTTTTTATATTTTTACATTTTGAAGTACTTGATTTGGTTTTATCGTATGCAATGGTTTTATTTAACTATGCAAATAAACGTAAACACTCTATAACAACGGTACAGTCATGATTCAAGCCAAAGACACCTGTCTCTCTCTCTCTTTGACCACCTCGTCCCTTCCCTACTCCCCTCACCTGCGACCGGGTAGTCCCTTGACTCCTCATCTAGCTCCACCCATTACTCCCTCTCTCTGCCCCTGACCCCCCTACACTCCAATAGGCTGCACCCTCTGGAGGTACAGGCCGACCCTCTTCCCTCCCCCTTCCCTGTGCCCTCTTCTCCCATTCTTCCCCCTCACAGTATGCCCCCCTTAATCACTTCAGCCGGACCTCTAGCTATTCCGCTCCTCGGCCAATCTGCACCATCCTATCTCATCTCCTCCCCCTTTTCCCTACCTGCCACCCCCCTTTTTAGTCCACCTCTCCTCCAACCTTCCCCCCTAGTTAACTTTCCTTAGGTCCCCCTTATTCCCTCCTCTTCTCTTCCCCCTCCTCCCCTCGCTATGTACCCCGATTCCTCCACAAACCCATTGCATCTTTCTCCTTCCCCCAATACTGTGCTACCCCCCCTCCCCCCCCCCCAGTAACCCTTTCCCTTTCCCTCCCTCGGGCCTAGCAGAACCACTTCCCTTCTTCAACTTCCCTATCTCCCAATCCCCCTCACTCCGCCTGATGCCCGTTCCCTCACAGCCACCTGACCTAGCATATAGGACCTCTCAAACCCCCTCCCCTCGCTTCCTCCCAAACCTCCTTCATTCCTATGTCTCAACACATTCCTCCCCTCTCCCTCCGCCCCACTGCCTCGCTCCTCACCTACCTCCCCCTAATTATGTCCTTAATTCCCATCCTTCTTGCAACGCCAACAAAGACAACTCTCCTTTCACCTCTGATGCACCAACGCCCGCTCTCAAACACCACCTTTCCCCACCTCTGAACCCTATACCCCAACTCCCCTCCCGTCCCCCGACTTCCCCCTGCCTTCCACTGCCAACTGCACCCACTCCTGTTTCCATCTGTTGAAAATGGCAATGTGTATGTACATAAGCGGCGTTCATTTTGTGTTCACTATACCCCTTGTTGTAAGCAGAACGGATATCGCTAAAACACTGACTGTGTCATCCCGCTAGCATAGACCCATGCACACACGTACACGACAGCCATTTTAGGTATCATGGTCTCCTGGTTCACGATCGATCATAGGCACAATTCCCTGACCCTGCATGTTTCCCCATGCACCCTGACCGCCCCCGCTCTCACATGCACGAGTCATGAGCCCTCCCCTCCCGCATGACTCTGTCTCTGAGAATCGCACCCCGCGCCTGACCAACACCTCCTGTCCCTCCATGAATACTCCTCCTGTGATGACCTCTTCCTCTGAACCTAATTGTTTGCACGGACCGCTGGTCATCCCTTAGACTGAGGATGCAGTTTATTGCCCACTACTGTATGCACTCGTCTCTCTTGAAAGAAGCCACTATTGATCATGACCACCCCGCCCCCTGAGATTCGATCAGGCACACACATTCCACTGGAATCAGCAGAACTCTCAGTTGCGTGACAGCCCCCTCCCATTGCATGAAGGATAAGGGCCCCTACTGTAGCCACGTGTTGGAA
Organism: Lissotriton helveticus; assembly: GCF_964261635.1. Taxonomy (NCBI): domain Eukaryota; kingdom Metazoa; phylum Chordata; class Amphibia; order Caudata; family Salamandridae; genus Lissotriton; species Lissotriton helveticus. The sequence goes on along the minus strand of NC_136068.1, from coordinate 1,692,771,187 downwards.
TACCTTCATACTACACAATGTATTGATTGTAATAAAAGGATGCCTGTGTGCCACAAACCGGTGTATAAAAGGCGAAGCCTCAGAGAAACTTGTTAGAGCACCTCCCGAAGACACTATGCGAGTGTCCCAAATGACATGCTCTCCTCATGAGTAATAAACCTTTTTCCTTGTCTTCCTGCTTCCAGTGCCCGTCTCTTTATTTGGTAATTATTCAAGATGGAAACGAAGAGTCGCCCTGCACCAGCAGCCTGGGCATTGGGTGCGATATGGGCTGACTTTTCCACAATTGGCGTCCCAATGCGGGGTCCATCAGCGACATAAGGTCCGGTAAGAGAGGTCCAGACGATGGGGTGAACATCTAAATGATTGGAGTATACCTGCCTTGAGAGGGCCCTCGTCCGGCTGCCGATTGAATGAACTTCACCGATTCCGAACGGACCTCTCTCAAGTGACCTATTGTCCTGACTGGAAGCCCACAGGAATGCTGCAGTAAAAACATGGAGAAAGAGAACGATCGGGCGCTGGAAAAAGGAAGGCGAAGAACTGTCCACATGGTCCGGTCCGGGTAAGGTCGTGACACATGACGAGTTGCGAAATTGATTGATTGATTGTTTGAAAATACTAGTATTACTTATTGATTGCTTCTGAGAGATTCTCTATTTGCAAACAAGCACAGAGTCGCCATACTCTGTTTAGTCTTTGCAGATAGTGAAGGATAGGTAATGCAGACTTTTGTCCCCATTGTAATCCGTCATACCTATTTTTCTCCCCATTGATTGATTGATTGAATCGAGCATTGAATTGTTCGAAGTTGGTTCTCTTAAGGATCTTCTCTGCCTGCAAACGGGGAAGAATAGGAATATTCTCCCTCCCTTTGCCGGTAGTGAAGGGTAGGTAACGCAAGTCTTTAACACGTCGTACCTATTTCATTCCTCATTGATTGATTGATTGTCCGAACATTGACTGTTTGGAATTGGTTCTTTTTGGAGGTATTCTCTATTTGCAAACAAGCACAGAGTCGCCATGCTCTGTCTAGTCTTTGCAAATAGTGAAGGGTAGGTAATGCGGACCTTTGTCCCCCGTTGTAATCTGCCATGCCTATCTACTCCCCACTGATTGATGCACCAGTCTCACCCGGACCATTTACTAGAGGAAGGTCATCTGGCCCGACCAGAGAGCACCCCTAGTGAAAAGGACATATGCAATAATAACGAAGTGATCACTATATCCTGTTAACAGAAACTTTAGCATGAAACAACCTGGAAAGAAAGGAATAGGAAAACGAAAATCAGTAGGCCACTGATGAACTTTTTATTAAATAACGAACAAGGAAACGATAACAATACTTAATGATAAAACCTATTATTGTCCTAGAAACAAGAAACGTTAGAAATAAGCCCGTAATAAGAAACCTGAAAACAGTAAGAGAAACCAAGCGTTACATTGCAACGGTCACAAGGCAACGAGGCTTCATTGCCCCTCACTGCCCCAAACATGTCTGTCCCACTGCCTGCCACGCCCAAATAACGGCAACTTGGGAAAGATACAAGTCAGCAGACATCCGCCCCCATTCTGGAAACTTCCAAAGTGCAACAGGGTTGCGGCTACGCCCAGCCGGAAACAACACATATAGGGCGGGTCCTGTTGCCAACCGTCGACCGGAGATCATCACGTAGGGTGTAGCCGGAGGAGAGGCCGAGGCCAACGGGACCCGGCCAGGGGGATTGCTACGACCACCCTGGAGAGTTGCAGGGGGGAGAATGCCCGTGTCCTCGACCCTCCCCTCCCTCTCCCAGTCCGGCCACCATCAACCAGAGGCTGAGGCCGACGGGATCCGGCCGCGGTGGCGGTAACACTGGAGAGTTGCAGGTTGACCCTCTCTCTCCCAGTCTGGACCAGCATCCATGGAGGGCCTGGGAGTGGAGAGGCCACTGCACGAGGGGCCCAGGGGAGGCGTCACACGCCAAGGCTTACCCCACCGGATGAACCAAGGAACCCGTTCCTGGGGCCAGGGCGAAGAGCGTCCGGCCGCCATCCACCGAAGGCCCGGCCCGAAAACATGCCAGTCGCCACTTCTTTCTTCAATAATGGCTGTGACAACCCTGGGGGGGGGGATGTCCTGCACATGCCTCCGACCCCCCCCTCGTCCTCATCGCCTGGTCCGGCCATAACAAATGTCAAGCAAGACGCTGTGGGGTGCACTGGGAGGGAGAGACGGTGCGAACAAGCCTCTCCCGCCTCCCCAGGTGGAGGCTTCCCAGCCGCACCCTCAGCGCTTCAGGCGCCCGGAAAAGGGTTCTTCCACTGTGGCGATGATGCAACGCCTCGCCCGGCAGGGTAGAGCCCGTCCGCTCATTTGACCCCGCGATCGCCGGTAGCTGCCGAACTTTCAAAATGGCGATCGACCTGGCAAGAGCGGGCCCAGCATGAAGGAATGGCCCGGTCACTTGTTGACTCCACCATCATAGTTCTCCACAACCTTGAAGATTCTAGAGGAGCCGCGGGAGTCCCCGACCCCCGCAGATACCCCCGACGGGGAATGACTGCCATGATTGCCCACGGAAGAATGGAAATATAGCCGCAGGACGTTGGCACTTCCATACTGTCGCCAGCCTCAGTTTGAATGACTAGAATCCTGCAGACTACAGTTCAGATCAGTTCCGGTGGAAGCACAGTATGACCCGGTAGGAACATTGTTGCCTCCCTCCCCTTTTGATTGATGGTTCAGACCACCGATCCCTTCTTTTACCCTTTAACGGAACTTTTGGACTGCCGAAAGAAGCTCTGGGCCAACCACGAGTTAGTAGACATTTAGACTATGCCTGGTTCTGCCTGACTGCACCCAAAATGGCGCCGATGCAAATGAAACTCTCAACTCCTTATTGTACCCCGATTGCTCAGCCTTGATGTCATAGGATATGTATGAAGTTTTTTTAACATATAGATTGATATAGGATGTGTACTGATTATGAGTTCGGACAATGGATTGATATAGGATGTATACTGTCAGCTCGGACAATGAATTGATATGAGATGGGTACGGGTTATATGTTCGGACAAAGAATTGATATTGGATGGGTACTGGTTATGTGTTCAGAAGGTAAATGGACATCAGATGAGTATTAATTGAACATTCGGACAATGAATTGTTGTTAAGTTTGACGCATCATGATTATTGAAAGTTGGAAGCCCAACACTTATGACACTCGCTCACACTGAAGTCTCGACATGATTTTATTGCGCTTTTCGCACTTTTATTATGAAATAAACGACCACTGACTCCACTAAAGTTTTTACTAATAAAGTATCCCTGCATCTACAGTTCCAGCCTGCTCCGTGGCTGGCCCACGGGGTTGTAGGCCCATATTTATGCACCGACATTCTTATTAAAGATTTTTGGAAAAGGCAAACGTAGTTGTCACGTGTGAATTAGTAAGTTCGAATAAATGACCACTGTTTAAGGATTAAAAAGTATAGTACGCAGAGATACTGCCAAAAATGAATGGTACAGGTTTTGTTGTATGTACTTTGCACATTTTTGTACAGCCCAAAGCAACCGCTAAATAAAAGACCCTGGAATTCAGTCTATACTTTATATGCTACCGGTATCAGAAAAAATTGTGCTAAAAATGCCCCTAAGTCGCTCCAAAGGAGTGCCATCTGGCCTCCCTACATACGATCCGTAATACCACACTTGGGTGACCTATGCTATCCACCGGCTTCCGATAATCATCTCTCACACACTAAAAGGTTCATCTAGGCTTAAATGCCGAGTTGGCAAGAACTGCGTTCCGGGGAGATAGGCCGAGTATGTAGTAAGTAAAAGCCTTTTCGGGTTTATGCGCGCTGATGTGTTCTTAAAATGCTGCCCCCGCCCCCCTTCTTTTTCCTTCTTTCTGCAGGTCACCTTGGAACATCGATTAAGAATACAAAGAAGGAAAATGGTGATCTAACGGACGAAGAAGACGGGAAAAAGGCGTTTGATTATGGTGCCCACGCATTCCGAATAATACCACCAAAAATAATGTGCACACATGATTAAGCACTCCACACTTAACTGAATAGGGAAAAGTTTAGGGTATATTTCGAGGTAAGGTTTACACAAGTATCCTCCGCCGAGAGGACTAGGAATATTGCCAATGCATTCAAAATCTACTGCATCCTTTTTCACATCCTCATAGACATGTAACTAAAAGCTGCCTCATTGTTCTCCAATTGACACCAACTGTTGTCTCAGCCTAGAAACGCACTTGCTAAAAAATGACTCGAATACACCACCGTGAGCATTAGCCCGACCAGGTCAGTTCATGACCAATTGCCAACGGCGTAAGTGTGTACAATCAAAGCCACCAGTAAAAGGCAGCCAACGAATAAAAGAGAAGAAAGGGGTAAAAAGAGCTTAGGATGATAAGGGTGCGCGGCATACAGAAAAGGATCATTTTGGCCAATAGCTGTTTATGTTTTGTCTGGGATCTTTGTATGTAATACCTGTACTGTCTCCCCCGTCTGAGTGTGTGTGTACGTGATGTATGGATCTACGTCATCCCTCCGTTTGTGTTTCCATATTACTTAACCCCTGTTGTTCTATGTTGTGCGCGCACTGAATGGTCCATTATTGTACACGTCTCTCTCTCTCTCCCCCCCCCCTCTCTTTCTCTCTCCATGTCACACGTGTACTGAATGGACCACTTAGAGTGCGGTCACTCTCTCTCTCTCTCTCTCTCTCTCCCTCTCCCTCTCCCTCTCTCTCTCTCTTTCTCTTTCTCTTTCTCTCTCTCCCTCTCCCTCTCCCTCTCCCTCTCTCTCTCTCTCTCTCTCTCTCTCTCACTCTCTAAGCCCCCCCCGTTCCCTCCTCCCTTGTATGGTAACGTTGTGCTCCGCCCGGCACAACACCTAATTGGGTCTCCTCGAACACAAAAGTGTTTTGGAAAAATTGACCGGAACTAAACGATTGTGACTCGCCATATTACTACCTCCCCTTTCCTGTAAAGCGATAGAACCCGAGTTGGTAATGAAGGAAAGGATAGGTAAGACGACGGATGTCCCCTAATCTGGCCTTCTATGGGGGGACTATAACGTCAATGGCCTTCTGTTTCTCAGTTCGCTAAAAATGCTATTCCCAATGCACAAATTACTTCGCTCCTCTGCCCTTGAGTACGAATGTCCAGAGTACCCCACTTCTTCCGATCGACCCCAGCTCCCTGTCCAAAGCACCCACGCGCCCCTGATCAATCCGATGTCAGCTACCCACGAAACGTAATTGATGACCTTGATTAACGGTCATTTCCCAGGAAAGCCATGTTTTACGTCCAACCCCTCCCCCTTCTTCATGACGATAACGTCCCACTTACAAGAGTTAGCCGACCCCGAAGGGAAATGTAAGAGTGTCGATACTTGGGTTAAAGGGAAGGGCGAGTCTCTACATAAGGACTCGATTTTGAGTTTGATATAATACACTGCGTATAAAGGTCCTATTTTTCTCCACGTACGTCACGAATGAGCACCGAACAGGGTTATGAATTCTATAGCAATGCACTCCTACAGACTCCATAAATGACGACTTCTGACTGTGACCGATGAACTTATCCCCCACCTACATAGGATTGGGGACGGAATTGAGATGTATAAATGTCTTCTCCTGCCAGTTTTTCTAAAAACTTGTTTTCTACTCATTTAAAGATATAATAACCGGAGGAGAGGAGCTGGACGTGACGCACAGCCTGGCCACAGATCATGAAGCACATGTGACCACAACCTAAGGTGGAGCCGCAGAGCAACGAGACGCGGGACGAGGCACAACTCTCAAACTCGGCAGATGAAAGAATGAAGGGCTACCTTGAAGCCCTCGACTTGCTGACCCACTCGTGCCTGAAGTCCCCGTCCCCTTTTGAGTCCGACTGATGAGCCTGCCTGCTCATTGTCCTTTGCTCCCTTGGTCTCTTGGTGTGTTCGAAGATCTGGCCCCACTCCGCCCTCTCTTCCCTCGATTATTCAACAAACTCTTTCATATAAACTTTTGACTATGGAATGGGATTTTGCCACGGAAAAAGAAAGACACGCAGGTGCCCAGCATGAGGCACCCCTAAGAAAATGAGTTAGGAAACAGGACTGTGATCTAACAGCAGAGGACTGATCGCACCCTGCAACGCGTAAGGATGATTCCGAGCTGGACTTATAGCTCCACCGCCGGTGCTCAAAAGCGCCAACAAAAAGAAAACGGACTACCTGAGTCTACCAATGGTGGCTCGTCGTTGAAAAAGACATTTTCACTAAGACCCCCTCTTCCTGAACTTTCTACCCACCCCTTGACTAGCTGTTTACATTGAATTGCATTCCTCCCTCAATTTTATTGCTTACAAAAATGTTTCGTCGGTCACCCATGTATCTAGCTCTCCAAAGTACTGATAAGACCCGAAGGTATCAGACTACTCTTAATTAATGTCATCAGAGGAAAAAGTCTGAACCTGATGCTGTAATGTTTCGGAACCTCTTTTCTTGACTCCAACTAAAAAATTATGCCGATCCCTAGGATTGTATGAAGAACCCAACAAATGTAAATTAACATGTAGTGCATTCTGCCTATCGCATTAACTATGTAGAAACTGAACTTGCTTATGTAAAAAAGCGGCGACTGTTGAAAATGGCAATGTGTATGTACATAAGCGGCGTTCATTTTGTGTTCACTATACCCCTTGTTGTAAGCAGAACGGATATCGCTAAAACACTGACTGTGTCATCCCGCTAGCATAGACCCATGCACACACGTACACGACAGCCATTTTAGGTATCATGGTCTCCTGGTTCACGATCGATCATCGGCACAATTCCCTGACCCTGCAAGTTTCCCCATGCACCCTGACCGCCCCCGCTCTCACATGCACGAGTCATGAGCCCTCCCCTCCCGCATGACTCTGTCTCTGAGAATCGCACCCCGCGCCTGACCAACACCTCCTGTCCCTCCATGAATACTCCTCCTGTGATGACCTCTTCCTCTGAACCTAATTGTTTGCACGGACCGCTGGTCATCCCTTAGCCTGAGGATGCAGTTTATTGCCCACTACTGTATGCACTCGTCTCTCTTGAAAGAAGCCACTATTGATCATGACCACCCCGCCCCCTGAGATTCGATCAGGCACACACATTCCACTGGAATCAGCAGAACTCTCAGTTGCGTGACAGCCCCCTCCCATTGCATGAAGGATAAGGGCCCCTACTGTAGCCACGTGTTGGAATACCTTCATACTACACAATGTATTGATTGTAATAAAAGGATGCCTGTGTGCCACGAACCGGTGTATAAAAGGCGAAGCCTCAGAGAAACTTGTTAGAGCACCTCCCGAAGACACTATGCGAGTGTCCCAAATGACATGCTCTCCTCATGAGTAATAAACCTTTTTCCTTGTCTTCCTGCTTCCAGTGCCCGTCTCTTTATTTGGTAATTATTCAAGATGGAAACGAAGAGTCGCCCTGCACCAGCAGCCTGGGCATTGGGTGCGATATGGGCTGACTTTTCCACACATCGAGCCACCCAACATGCCGTGCTCTGCCCTACTCTCTCTGGAAAATAAGCTAGGCTCTCTCATCACCTCCATCTCCCAACTTGAAGCTACCATTTCACTTCTAAGCTCCAAGATTTCCACTTTTCCATACACCTCAATTCCTTTGGAAAACACTCACCTTCCCACGAGATGCACTTCGCCCCCACATCCCATAATAGCAAAGCATAACCTTTCGTCTGCAAACTTCGCAAACTCACACAAGCCCTCAAACGCCACCTTTCTTCCACTTTCATCTCCAAATAGCCCTACTATCTACACTATTCCGACCATCTCCTCTGTCAGAACCTCTCATCCACCTAAACCCTCCCGAGCATCCTCGTATAAGCACAACATTCCTATCACACCTCATAGCCCAAGTGCCCCGTCACCAAAACAGTCTCGACAGAGCTGCGCTGTCTGCTCCACAACTGCAGATCTGCAATAAAACACAAACTTGAAATCTCTGACACCATCATACTTCACAATATTGACATGCTCTTCCTCACAGAGACCTGGTTCAACAATACCTCTCACTCTATGTTTGATCTCCTAGTACCCACAGGCTATTCTATATTTAGAAATGACAGAATTGACAAAGTTGGGGGAGGTGTTGCAGTCATCTTTAGAAACTCCCTTCAACTCAAGGTTTTTCCTAACAGCTCCTTCCGCACTTTTGAATGCTTATCCCTTGAACTTCAATTGCACCACCAGTCACCCCTCAGATTCCATGCCATTTACCGCCCGCCTTGTAGCGGCCCCTGGTTTATGGAGGAACTCACTGACTTCATTAGCGACCAATACTCGCAAAGTGACAATCAGATCTTCGTGTGTGACTTCAATCTCCACTGGGGCTCGCTGGAGGATCCCTCTACTATTAGGCTGGCCACCTTCCTCTCTGCAAACGTTCTTATCCAACACTGCACAGAAACAATACACTCTAACGGCTGAATCCTGGACCCTGTTATTTCACAAACAGGCATGCTTACTATCACTACCCCTATTCATGTTGACTGGTCTGACCACTTCCTCATCCTATTCTCTCTTCACCCATCACACTCTATAACTCTCGCCCAGACTAAGAGGGCTACCTCCTGGTTCTGTGACACTAAAAATATTCACCTCAGTACCTTCTCTGAATCAGCTTTGCTATCACTTCCCAGTTTAGACCCAAACCTAGATGTTAACAAACTCATCTCCCAATGCCTCACAGTCCTTGCAGTGGAAACAATAACGTTGCTCCTCTTCAAAGTAAAAAGAAAAGGCCCACTCCCTCAGCACCTTGGTTCAACAAATCCCTCTATAAAGAAAGGAAGTACCAAAGATTTCTGGAGAAACAATGGAGACAAGCGCCCTCCACCGATAATTCTGCCACTCTTCGTTCAGCAAGATCCGAGTACCACAAGCACATCTTCGTTGGAAAAGCGACGCACTTCAGAACCCTCCTCGACTCAGCCAAAAATAGACCCAGAAAACTATTCAATCTCATCAAGAATCCAAACTGCTCTCCCCCAAACTCCAAGTCGGAGGATTCTACAAAGAAAGCAGCGGAATTCGATATATTCTTTGACGAACAAGTGAAATCACTTGTGGATCAGGTCAGTCATCCTACCCCTCCAGAGGAGCGCAAATCCGTTGCCATTTGGCAGAACTTTGACCCCATCTTCGAAGATGCCCTCCTCAAATGCATCCTCGAAACAAAGCCCTACAACCATTCTCTTGACCCCATCCCTAGTGCTATTGCCATTGACTTCTATACCCATTCTCTGTCCTATTGGACATCTTTGGTTAACCTCTTCCTCTGTCAAGGCTCCCTTCCTGTTTCCTTCAAAACTGGGCAGGTCATCCCTCTGCTTAAAAAACCCACTGCTGATGTGAAGGACCTCAACAACTTCCGCCCCATCACTAACCTATCTTTTCTTTTTTTTTTCTTTTTTTTATTGAGAGTTCATAAATAGACACGCATTTACATGGCATTTTTAGCAGCAAAATTAATAAAGTACAGAATACATTATATGTAAAAATAGGTAGACTGACAACATTTCAATTAAATAGAAATTCATATTCAAATTCATAGAGATTAAAAGTGCTAGAAAAGTGCAATGTGCATAGTGCAATATAATAACAATAACACAGACTAACAATACCTTTCGAAAGAATAAAAATACAAAAAAGGGAAGAAATTGGAATCAGTGTCCAGCATACAAAGTCTAGCATTCAAACACACTCCAGTATTTGTCGTATTTTCTAAGAGCCCCTGACCTCATTGCATATTTTTTTTCCCTTCCCTGAATCCTCGATATTTTGCCTTCCATGCATTTAGGGTTGGTACTTAAACCGTTTTCCAACATTGCAAAATAAGCGATTCTGCTACCAAAGATGCTATGAACAAGGGCTCGTCATAGGGAGTGAAACTAGGGGAACAACCAAAGACTGAAATTAAATCATTAAATGTGATTTTGACTTTGATTATATTACTAATGTATTTTCCTATGTCCTTCCAGAGATCCTGTATTTTAGTACACTCCCAAATTATATGTTTCCAGGCACCCGGAAACACTTATCCTCTACTTGGGGATATATATATTGTGGAGAAACGAGGGCGTTCTATATATTAACCATTTACTGAAAAATTGCATTCGATTAAAATTAGCACCTCGAAAAATAAATTTGTTTAATTTATTAACTTTATCCCACGTTAATTTATTAATCTCAATTTCTTCCATCTTTCTCCACCTGTATCTAACCTTATTATACAATACAATTGAGTTATCTTCATTAAGTTTTTTTAATCCAGGTGCTTATTTTCCTTTGCGTCGCACTATTTAACTCGTCAGTTATATGTGTTTTAACAAATAAATTACCTTTATCTAACTCTCTTAGTTCGGCATGGAGACTGATAAAAGACCATTTCAAGATTGTGTTCGAATACTGGATCTCCCTCTCAATTTCCTCCCAAGATTTCCAACTATTCCCCAGTAAAAAATCCTCCATTTTCTCAAAGCCATTTTCCTTCCAAAGTCTCATAATGTTTTTATCCAGGGTACCCCTCACTCCTATATTTAAATTCATTAAACTAGTTGAACTACTTGTTCTAAAAATATCATAATGTTTCAGGAGCTGGGTTTTCCGCTTAACTGCTTCGACGCTATTGACGGAACGGTTCCGTCACGGCTCGCGGATGAGCTGTGCTCATGACGGAACGGTTCTGTCACGGCCCGCTCGCCGCGCCTGCGCGGCGCTGATTTCGCGCCTGCGCAGCGCGTTTCATTAAGCGGGCGGGGCCGTGACCAAACCGTTCCGTCACAAGCACAGCTCACCCGCGAGCCGTGACGGAACGGTTCTGTCACCAGCGCAGGTAAGCCGCGCGCCCCCCCGCGACCGTTAGCGCTGCGGCGGAATAGCCGCCGCAGCGAAGGTGTTAAATAGCCACTGTATAGACTTATAGCGTACCTTCTTTGGGTATTTCGTAATTCTTACTGGATCATTGATTTTGAGTTCAAACAACATCTTCCTCATAAAAAAGTTATCTGCCTTATGATCTTCTGTGAAAAAAAACTAAAACTATGATGTGCAAAAGTAGCAAAATAATATTCTCTAATGTTTGGAAGCGACAATCCGCCTTGTGCGGTCGGGAGGTAAAAGGTGCTGAGTGCTAATCTTGGAGTCTTATTTGCCCATAAAAAAGAAAAAAACATAGCATCCACTTTTTAAAAAAATGAAACCTGAATTGCGCAAGGAGCTGCACGGAAAAGAAAATTAAAAAGTGGTACAATGGACATACGAATTAGGGCAGCCCGACCCATTATTGATAACGGTAATTGGTTCCAGCGATCTAGTTGTGAACCGACCCTTTTTAATAGAGGTATATAATTTAGTGGATAAAGATCTTCCAAATTTTCCGAGATAAATATTCCCAAATATCTCTTAGGAAGGGTTTTATATATCTCCCTAAATTCCGTTAATAAAGTGTCTACCGTGCAATTACATAAAATGATTTCCGTTTTATTTACATTTATCTTATAGCCTCCTAGCTTTTGGAAATCAGAAAAGATTTTTATAATTTCCCCTTGACTTGTAGGCTTTGAGTTTAAAAAAAGAACAATGTCATCAGCATAAAGTTTTATATTCGTCATTCCGACTACGGGTACCGTGCCGGCCATTTTCCCCCTGATTGCGATCGCCAAGGATTCAATAAATAAGGCGAATAAAATTGGCAATAGGGGACAACCTTGACGTGTGCCTCTGTTAATTTGACATGTCCCAACATTTGTATTATTAATAATAATCTGTGCCCTAGAGTTCTCGTATAGTTGTTTCAGAAGGGAGATAAAATCAATCGGGAAATCAAAATTGTGCAAAATCAAAAAAAGGCAGTCCCATGACACTAGGTCAAAAGCCTTTTCGGCATCTAAAAGCCAAATCTGTGCTTCTACTTTATTAATTTTAAAATAATCCACTGCCTCTAATAAAAAATTTGTGTTAGTATGGAGGTGTCTTCCTGCTATAAACCCACACTGATCTGGACCGATAACTGATCCTACTATTTTATTCAGCCGGTTCGCCAAGAGTTTCGTGAAGATTTTATAGTCTGTGTTTAAAAGACTTATAGGCCTGTATGAGTTTGTGTTTTCCAAGTCTTTTCCTTTTTTTAAAATACTGACTACCACTGCAGTGCGAAAAGAGTCCGGCGGGGACCCTCTTTGTAACAAATAATTCGCTAGCAGCAGAAACTCTTTACGAAGGGTACCATCAATTTTTTTTTTTAATTCCGCGGGAAGACCATCCTCCCCAGTTGCTTTTCCGCTAGGGAGGGAACCAATTACCGCATCAAATTCTGCCTTTGTGAACTCCTCAGCTAAAACATTTTTATACTCGTTTCCTAATTTGGGAATTTGAAGCTCCCCTAAGAATTCACAAATAGTTTCTCTTGCAGCCCTTTTACAAGTCTGGTATACTCCTTTGTAGTGTTTTAAAAACATCTCACCTATAGATGTTGTAGTCTTCGCATGTACCTTAGTAACAGGATCAAAGAGGTGCTCTATCCTATTGCGAACTTGATTTTCTTTGGCTTGCCATGCTAGGAGTCTGCCTGTATATTCACTCTCTTCATAGAGTTTCTGGGCGTAGAGATTACAATTTGTGTCACCTAAATCGAAATAGAATTCCCTCTTTTTTTTTTGCTTCTGCTACCTTTTTGCCCAGAAGCTTGAGATCTCACTCTGTAGTGTTCTTGGTTCGCATACACAAGATTTGTCTGTAAATTACTCTTCTCCTCTCTTTTTGCCCTTTGTTTCGGTATTTCTTTGGAGGTAATTATTCCCCTCAATGTGGCCTTGAATGCATCCCAGATCACATTAATTGGAGCAGACCCTCTATTCAACTTGAAAAATTCCTCTATCTCCTCCTCGATGTCTGTACACCATTGTGGTTCTGCAAGGTTCAATTTGTTAAAATACCATCTTCTAGGTGCTCTATTCCTTGATTTCCTATAGTTAACTCCATTTTAAGCAATGCATGATCTGAAAATTCATTAGGGAGATGATCATATTTGCGAACTTCTAGACCATAAGATGCTAAAAAGAAGTCCAACCTTGATGCTGAATTGTATTTTGCAGAGTGGCAAGAATATTCACGTTTAGATGGATTATGGGAGCGCCAGGGATCAATGACATCCCGGTCTGTTTTTCATCTTTTTTGGATGAGTCAATTAAGGGATTCTATAAACAATTAAAATCACCCCCCCATATTATTCACCCCGTCAGTGCTTGTTTCAGTGCAAAATTGGGAGTGGGTCATCTATGACCGGTGCGTATATTGTAAATAGTATTATATTTACCTGATTTAATTTACCATACACAAATGCCCATCTACCACTATGGTCTGTAAGGGACCCTTCCGGAAGAAAACCTACATGCTTTCCTACTTGGATGCTAAACCCTCTCTGCGCCATCCCGGCTACAGATGAGATTCTATAACCTGCCCAACCCTTTAAGATTTTATCGGAATCGAGCAGGGCTCAATGATGGGTTTCTTGTAGGAAAATGACATCTGGGCAAAGACTTTTTAACCAACATTCAATAGCGTTTTTTTTACGAACATTGTTCAAACCGTTTGTGTTAAAAGACAGAAAATTCAGCTTATTTATCATTGATATTCATGTATAGGATAAACAACTAGCGATGTGCAGAGTACGCAACCACTGAGGTAAAAACAGATGAACACGAAGAGTATGCGCAAAGTTAAGAACTGCGTTACTTACCTGTAACAGCAGTTATCCAGTATTGGTGTCTTTCATAGATTCACATGCCTGAATCATTCCCCGTCGTCGAGACGGGAGCCTCCGGTACATAAAAAAGTAATGTCCTATAGACATACATAGAGAAAATAGGCCTAAGGGTCTCCCCTTAGTAGCCTTTCTTTGTCCTTATGCAAAAAGGACCAAACTCTCACAGTCAGCCAATCAGCTCCGACCTCCCTCTAGAACCTTCCTGGGAGGAGCCTCAGTCCCTCAGATTTTCGTACGCACTCAGCTAGTTAGGCGTAATATTGTGAGAGAGGGATGTGAGACTTCCCAGGGGAGGCGGGAGGGTTGCATGTGAATCTATGAAAGACACCAATACTGGATAACTGCTGTTACAGGTAAGTAACGCAGTTCTTATCCAGTATTAGGGGTGTCTTTCATAGATTCACATGCCTGAATCAGAGTAGCTAGCAATTAGACATGCACATTCGTGATGGAAAGGTGCCCTGCAGGTATGTTAGACAATGCACACATTGTACTATAGCATGTAAAAAGACAGCATAAGCAGAGCATCACAATAGCCGAGAATGTGCATACCTGGATGGGGGGATGAGGGAAGGCTCACCTCACTGAAAGAGATGGCGTAGCACCGCCTGGCCCACTGCTGCATCCTTCTGAAGTTCGATATCCAGGCAGTAGTGTCTGGAGAAAGTGTGCGGTGACTTCCAGGTCGCCGCTCTGCATATGTCCAGGATCGGCACTCCAGCGAAAAGTGCTGCTGATGTGGACATCGCCCTGGTGGAATGTGCAGTGACACGATCAGTCAAAGGCCGTCCGGCCGTGGTATGACAGAATGCAATCGCTGAGGAAATCCATCTCGAGATGCTTTGCTTCGTGAGAGGCAGGCCCATTCTTGGATTGCTGTATGCCACGAATAGTTGTGAAGATTTTCTGAAGGCTTTGGTTTTATCCAGATAGAACTTTAGACATCTCTTGAGATCTAAAGAATGGAGTGCTCTTTCGGCTGCGGTGGAAGGGTTTGCAAAGAAAGACCTAAGGACTATTGGCTCATTGAGATGAAAGTCCGAAGGCACTTTCGGTATGAACTTGGGGTTCGGTCTTAACATCACTCTGTCCTGTCTGAATTGCATGTATGGATCCTGAATGGACAGGGCTTGAAGTTCGCTCACTCTCCTGGCCGATGTTAGAGCGAGCAAGAGCGCAGTTTTCCATGAGACGTATTTGATGGATGCCCGATGAATGGGTTCAAAGGGATGCCTCATAAGTTGGTTGAGAACTAGGTTCAGATGCCACATCGGGGGGACTTTCCGAGGCCTCGGAAAGGATCTATAAAGCCCCTTCAGGAATTGTTTGACCAGTCTATTGGACCACAGGGAAGGTCCCGTGAAAGTTCTGGTGAACCTCGATATAGCTGCTAGGTGGACTTTTATGGATGCATGTGCCAGTCCTGATCGTGCCAAGTGCAGCAGGTATGGCAATAGCTGTTCAGGTGTGACGTACAGCGGTTGCAGGCCCTGGTCCGAACACCAAATGCAGAATCTTTTCTATTTGAGAGAGTAGGTTTTGTTGGTACTGTCTGCTCTCGCTTTTGCCAGTATATCTCTGCAGTCCTGCGGGATATTCAGGCCACCGAACTCTCTGTGCTCAGGAGCCAGGCCGATAACCTGAGCGATTGCAGGTTCGGGTGTTGCACCTGCCCCTTGGACATCGTCAGGAGGTTCGGGTGCTGTCGCAGACGAATCGGTGTCTTGATAGAGAGCCGAAGTAGATCCGAGAACCAGTGTTGTCTCGGCCAGGACGGGGCAATCAGGATCAGGGTACAGGGCTCCGCCTTCATCTTCCTGAGGAGCCTCGGGATCATGGGAAACGGAGGAAAAGCGTACGCAAACACGCTGAACCAACCGATGGAAAAGGCATTCCCCAGTGATCCCTGTTGGGGATGCCAGCTTGCGTAGCTTGGGCATTTGGCGTTCCCCTTGGTGGCAAACAGGTCGATTCCTGGGACTCCCCATTGAGAGAAGATGTGAGTCAGCGCGCTGTCGCTCAGTTCCCACTCGTGGGAGAGTGATCGTTGCCTGCTTAGGGCGTTGGCGATGGTATTGTCCTTGCCCGGCACATAGTCGGCTTTGAGTGTGATTCCCTGCAGCACTAGCCAGTTCCAGATCTTCTGCGATTCGCGTGATAGAGAGAGCGAACGCGTTCCTCCCTGTTTGTTGAGATAGTGCATCGTCGTGTTGTTGTCCGTTTTGACGAGCACTGGGGAGTGCCGGATGCGTGGTAGAAAGGCCTGCAGTGCCAGATACACGGCTCTCAGCTCCAAAAGATTTATATGAAGCTGTTTTTCCTGAGTGTCCCATTTGCCGCTGATCCGAAGGTCCTGAAGGACAGCTCCCCATCCCTCCAGGGAAGCGTCCGTGGTGATCACCAGAGGTGTTGCCGGAAGGAGAAATGACAGTCCTACGGTCAGATTTTTGCGACGCCTCCACCAGGTTAGACTCTTGGTCATTTTGGGTGTTATCCAGACAGTGTCCTCGAAAGAGCCAGTACTTTGAGTCCATTGGCTCGCGAGCGCCTCCTGCAACGGGCGCATTCTGAGTCTGCAGTGAGGGACGAGGAGTATACAGGAGGACATCATGCCCAGGAGGGATGTATAGGTCCGGACCTTCAGGTGTGTCCTGTTCGCCACAGCCGTGGCCAGGGACAATATCTTGTCTGTCCTTTCCTTCGAGGGAAAGGCTCTTGCGCACCCTGTGTCCAAGGTTGCTCCGAGGAAGGTAATTTTTGTCGTAGGGACGACACAGGATTTCTTGAGATTGAGGGTTAATCCCAGCCTCTGAAAAAGATTTGTGCAGGCGTTGGAGGATTTGGCTGCGTCTTCCGCCGAGGGTGCTTTCACCAGCCAGTCGTCTAGGTAGGGGAAGACCTGGTGACCCATTTGACGCAGGAAAGCTGCCACTGGTGCAAGGCACTTTGTGAAAATCCGCGGCGCGGATTTGAGGCCGAACGGTAGTACCTTGAATTGATAATGTTGCCCTGCAACCTCGAACCTCAGGAATTTTCTGTGACACTTGAGGATGGGGATGTGGTAGTAGGCATCCTGGAGATCCAAGGATGTCATGAAATCTCCTTTTTCTAGAATGCCTAGTATTTCTTGAATCATCACCATCCTGAACGATTGGCTTCGTAGGAAGACGTTGAGCGCTCGGAGGTCCAGAATGGGCCGCCACTTGTCCTCTTTCTGGCGTACAAGAAAGAAGTGGGAGTAAAAGCCCTTCCCCTTCAGGGGTGCCGGAACGCGCTCGATAGCTCCTTTCTTCAGCATTACAGAAATTTCCTGGAGAAGCAGGCGTAAGTTTTTGTGCGCCCGCCTGCGTGGAGGAGTCCTGGGAGGGATGGTGGTGAATTCGAGGGAATGGCCAAAACGTATAATTTGGAGAACCCACCTGTCCGTGGTTATGAGTTGCCAATTGTTGAGGAAATGGGTCAATTTTCCTCCAAGTTGTAAGGAGGGATAGGGTGGCTGGACTGGCTGGAGTAGCTCGTCACTGGCGGCCGCCAGTGCCCCTCTTTGCATTCTTGCCTCTGAAGTTCGATCGTCCGTAGGACGATTGACGGCCTTGAGGTTGCTTGTGTTGGTATTGACCTTTGTTAGTATAGGAGTACGAGGACCTATTCTGATAGGAACCTCGATACGAGGACTGTCCTCTGGATCTGTTGCCTCGAAAGGACTGGTTCCGGGACTGTAAGGTACCCAGAGCCCTGGCCGTATCCGTGTCCTTCTTCATGGTTTGCAATGCCTCATCGATTTTGGACCCAAAAAGGTGCTGGCCATCGAAGGGCATGTCCAAGACCTTGGATTGCACCTCCTGGCGGAATGACGTCGCCTTAAGCCATCCTTGACGGCGTAGGACCGCAGCTCCAGCAAGTTGACGAAAGCCAGTCATGGCCGCATCGATAGCACAGTCTATTATTTCGGCTGCTGAAGATTGACCCTCCACTAGTAGAGCCTGGACTTCCCCTTGGACTGTGTCAGGCAGGTCTGACAAATATGGGGCTATGTCTTCCCAGAGTTGGCGATTATAACGCCCCAACAGGGCAATGGAGTTGGCCACCTTGACGGTCATGGCCGAAGTCGTCGTGAACCTTTTGCCGATTGTGTCCAGTTTTCTGCCTTCTTTGTCCGGAGGAGCGGACAGCGGGGAGGAAGGGTTGCGGGAGTGTTTCTGGGCCGCTTGTGTGACCACGGAATCAGGTTTAGGGTGCCCATTTAGGCAAACCGCTGCAGACAGTGGGGCTTTGTATTTCTTGTCCAGGCGCGGAACAACCGCAGACACAGAAGCGGGCGTCAGCATTATTTTCTTGCCTTGTTCCCACAGAAATTCTATTATTGGAATAGATTTAGTCGTCTTTTGAGTCTGCTCCTTAAAATCGTGCAGGAAGCATTCAGTTTCTGTGGATTCGATAGCCATATGGAATCTCTTTGCCGCTCTTTCCACGATTTTATGGAAGCCGCCGATGTCTATCGGCGGCGAGTCCGCATGGCGCGGTTGGGGCGATGCTGGTGAGGACGCCACATACTCATCCTCCTCATCATGGGTAGAGTGGGCCTCCTGGACCTCTCCTTCCTCCAATTCTTCCTCCTCCTCATCCTCGTCTGACGACACTACCTCCTGAGGTTGAATCTTCTCATGGTGGGCCTGAGGGGGAGGTCGAGACGGTTTTGGGGCTGCCGCTGGGTTATGAACGATCGGCGACTGATCTCTACTGTCAGCGTCCGGGAAGCGTTGTTTGTAATCCTGTACAAGGAATTTCAGGTCGTTCACCAGAGCAGCAGGTAGGCATATCATGGGGGTAACCTCCGTGCTGACTTTAGTGTGGACGGAGTGCTCCTGGTAAGAGAATTCCTCTACCTCCTCGTCAGTGCTTTGGCATTTGACATGTAGGTCCGAGATGGAAGTAGCGGGGCCCAGGTGGTCATCCTCTTCTGAGTCTTCACTCTGGAAGATTTCGTTAGGCGGTTGCATCTCCACTTTGCTTGGAGATGTGGTCTCCGGCGTAATATGCGGCTTGGTAGTCTTGCCCAACGCAGGACTGGAGGTGGAAGCCGCCGACGGCGTCGTCGACGGTGGTAGCGTGAGGGATGACACCTCCACGAGCTTGGTTTTCTTCCATGTTTCTGAAAGCGTCTTCGTCGACGACGAGTCCTCCGTCGACGGCAGCTTTAACTTCGTCGACGACGAGTCCTCCGTCGACGGCGTCTTTAACTTCGTCGACGACGACGAGTCCTTCGTCGACGGTAGGGTCCTCGTCGACGGAATCTCCGTAGACGGCAATTTGGTCGTCGACGACCGTGACGTCGTCGGTGCACTCGTCGACGGCGAGCCCGTCGTCGATGTCGTTCTCGTCGACGTCTTCGCCGTCGATGCCCTCGTCGATGCTTTCGTGGTCGGGGCTGTCGATGGTGGGTTCGTCGTCGTCGTCGTTAAAGAGGATGTCGTCGTCGACGGCGTAGTTTTCGTCGACGGAGTAGTCTTCGACGTCGACAGGGCCTTTGTCGTCGACGATTTCAGCAGTAAAACAGAGGAAATAGGTCTACCTGTCGATGACGATGATGGAGATGTCATCGTCGACGGTGAAAGAGACAACGCTGACGTCGTTGACACAGTGGTAGTTACTGAGGTAGTCCTCTGGGCAGGTCTGCTAAATGACTGAGCAGGCTTTTTAAAAGTCTGATTATCCTTAACAGACACAGAAGATGTCGTAGATCTTGCCTCTGAAGACTTCTTGGCTGTCTTCCTAGGAGGAGTGTCTGAGGGGCCAGGGGAAGTTACCCTTGGCCTCTTTTGAGAGACTTCTGAGACTTTAGAGACACTACCCTCGGAAGATTCCAGAGTGTCTCTGTCCTTGAGTCTGTCGAGCCAGATGAGAAGGCGACCTTCCCTGTCTCTCACGGTCTTTCTAGGGAAAGACCTACATATTTTGCAGTCTGCAGGGACGTGGTCCGGATAAAGGCAATATAAGCATAAGGTATGCTTATCATCCACATGGAGCCTTTTCTTCCCACATGAAGAGCAGGCCCTGAAAAGGGCTTTCTTCTGGGATTCAGACATCGAAGAAAGCAGTGGAAAGAAAACACTTACTACCTCAAAGTGTTACTGAAGTAGTCCTTGAAGATTGTAGAGTGAAGATTCACTTTCAAAGGAAAGTAGATGATTTGTAAGGAATCCTGAGAAGAGCTCAGGCTGGAGACTCCCTAGCACAACGTGCGGTAGAAAATCTGAGGGACTGAGGCTCCTCCCAGGAAGGTTCTAGAGGGAGGTCGGAGCTGATTGGCTGACTGTGAGAGTTTGGTCCTTTTTGCATAAGGACAAAGAAAGGCTACTAAGGGGAGACCCTTAGGCCTATTTTCTCTATGTATGTCTATAGGACATTACTTTTTTATGTACCGGAGGCTCCCGTCTCGACGACGGGGAATGATTCAGGCATGTGAATCTATGAAAGACACCCCTAATACTGGATAATACATAAAATGCAGAGCTCATAGGATTTAAACAACCTTCTTCTGAGCAAAATACGCAAACCACCACTCCAAGAAACAGCAAAAAGTTGTGCATAGTCAGCATTTAAAGTGCAAATAAAGTGCAACATATGCAAACCCGAGATATAAAATTGGAGCCAGCAGAGTGAAAAACATCCTTAGTGTAAAAATATAACTTCCTATACCCAGACGTTGTGCAAAGTCAGCACTCAAATTACAACGCAAATTGCAAAGTGCAAAATGTGCAAGCCAGAGCTCTGAAAAAGGAATCAACAATAAGGGTAAAAACCTCATTAATATAAATACATTTTTGGGAAATATGACTTCCATTGCCCAGAGATGCATACTTGTGCGAACTCAGCATCCATATACAACTTACAATGGAATGGAATGGAAGCAGATTTGTAGAGCGCGTGGTTACCCGGAGGCGTCCCAGCACTGAAAAACCAAAGGTTGCCGAGGGGGGAATTCTAAGTCATGGGCCCTGGTAGCGGCTGAACTGGGCCCTAGGGGAAGAGGAAGGTTTTGAGAAGCTTCCGAAACTTAAGATGGCCGGGTTCAGCTCGCATCTTCAGCGGTAGTGCGTTCTACAGAGTCGCTGCATTAACAGAAAATCGACGACCTCCTGTTCGCGCCCTCTTCACTCTGGGGATTTTGGCCAAACATTCAAGATCAGAGCGGAGGGTCCTATTGGCCTTGTAATGGGACACCAAGCTCCTCAGAATAGGAGGTCCCTTACCCTGAAAGGATTTGTGAACAATACATAGGGATTTAAACTTTATCCTTTCGCGGATTGGCAGCCAGTGGAGAGATCTAAGGGCCAGTCTCGCTGAGGACCTTGCCGATGAACCTGTAAGCAGCCTAGCTGCGGAGTTTTGAATCTGTTGAAGTTTATTGATAGTGGCTTCCGGAGCGCCCAAGTAGAGGGCGTTGCTGTAATCCAGCCTTGAGAGGATCAGCCCTTGAATTAGAAGCTTCCTTGAGTGGGAAGGAAGGGGCAGGACTTTCCGGGCTGACCGAAGCAAGCCAAAACAGATACCAGCCGTTTTTTGGCTTGAGTTCTAAATGAGAGATCCTGTTCAAGCCAAACCCCTAAGCTTTTGATTTCGTTTTGGGTGGGGGGGGGGGGAGAGCCCCCATACAGGCGGGCCAGATGGAGTCAGGCAGTGATATCATGTTAAGCCCTAGGAGCATAAGCTCAGTTTTGGATCCATTTAATTTTAGTAAGGATTTACTCATCCAGGCGTGTATTTCGGACAGACAGAAGTGAAGGTTTTCAGAGCACTGGTCCAGTTGAGTAAGCGAGATGACAAGTTGTGTTTCGTACGCGTAGGTGACTATTTTTAAACCAAATGGATTGACCACGTCTTCCAGTGGGGCATGTACACGTTGAACAGAGTAGGACTAAACGAGGAGCCCTGCGGTACGCCACACTGGAGAGGGATTAAATTGGACCGTGCATTGCCTTCCCAAACCTGAAAAGTCCGATTATTTAGAAGGAGGTTAGCCAAGCCAGGGCAGTGCCCGATACTCCAATATTAGAGAGGCGCTGAATTAGAATACGGTGATTGACCGTATCAAAAGGTGCACTTAGATCCAGGAGGATCACTACTGCTGATCCTCCTGAATCCAAGATGCACCTCGCCTCTTCGATGACTGATATTAGGGCAGTATCAGTTCCCTGGCCTGGACGAAAGCCTGTTTGAGAGCTGCGTAGTAACTCATTGGATTCCAGAAAAGAGGACAGTTGTTGATTGACCATTTTCTCTGCAATCTTACTGAGTCCCGGCAACAGTGAGATAGGCCTAAGATTGGCCAACTCAATGGGGTCCAACTGAGGCTTTTTTAATAGGGCTTTTACAATGGCCTCTTTCCAGCTTGGTGGAACGATGCCTTGGCAGAGAGAGGCATTAATTAAGCCAGTGGCCAGGGGGAGATTGTGAAGGTGATACATTTTAGAATATACATAGGAGCAGGGTCGCTGGGAGATCCACTTTTCATAGATGCTAGGACTTTTTGACAACAGGTTCCAATATCTGACGAAAGTAAACTACCATTAAGTGCGTAAAGTGCAAAGTATTTCTGATTAGGACCTGCAATGAGACCCCTCACTTGAATTGCAAAGTGCCTTTAAGTGCAGAGAAAAGTGCCTTAACGGGGAGCCAGCTACTGCGACTGACCTCTCCCGCAACGTAACTGTACAACCAACTAACCATATAACTTTCTAGAATATGAACTCTCTTTTTCCCCCTGCTACACCCCCTTCACCTACCCCCCTCCCAAACCCCCCTAGATGGGACGGCAACCCCCAGTGTCCCACTTCCGTCCCCCTCTGTATCCTTTTCTTCTTTATGGATGCCATTTTATTGCATCCTTGTGCGCTTCCTGAAACGCCTCACGACCGCCCTTTTCATACTCAAAAAAATCTCAAATATATATACCTGGGGTCTACAATCTTCCAAGAAATTTCTGCTGAATTTTAATTATCTTATGCCTGGCTATGCGGAAAGACCCTCCATGAATGACTGGGCTTCTTGTATATCTGTGAAGATAAAAAAATTCCCTTTAGCTAGCACCTTCAGCTTGGACTGCTGAACAATCATAGCTTGAGCGCCCTTCGCCTTGAAGGAGTCGATCATCTTAACAAAGTCCCTCCGTCTGTGGCCGGATGCCGCTGACATGTCCGAGAAAATCCGAAAGTTTTTTACTTCACCGGCATTAAAAGTTCTTCTTGAGAAGGCCGTATTCAGGATTTTCTCTTTCACCCTGTAATCCGAGAAATTCAATAATATAATACGTGGATATTTAAGATTATTAGGCTTATGGGCCGGGACTCTGTGCACTCTTGTGATTGTTAGGTCACCTTGCAGCTCCGGTATAGCTTTTTTTAAAAGGGACTCTGACCATTTTACCACATCAATACCTTCCGAGCCTTCGGAAATACCCACTAGGCGTTGGTTGGACTGTCTATTATAGTTTTCTAAGTCCTGCAGCTTTGCCTCCATTTGAGATTTATCTTTATTTGCCGCTTTGAGGTATTTCTGCATAGTGGTTAAGGTGTCTTCCAGGGTTGAGACCCGAACTTCAGCCTCCGAGACCCTTCTGGGGAGATTTCCGAAGTGCTCCTCCATTTTTGAAAGCCTGGTATGAAGTTGTGATATCTCATGAGCTTGGGAGGCTTTAAGATCCCTTATTTCCCGAAGGATAGTTAACAACATCTCCTCCACCGAGTTCACTTTTAGTGTATTATGAAGTGAACTTACAACATCTTCTTGTGTCTTTTGTAGGCTTAAACCTGAACCTGAAGCTGCCAGGTCTAATAGAGATGGAGTAGTTGACGAGGAGATAGTGTTTCCAAGTGGTGCTTCTTCTGCATAATGGCCTGCCTTTATGATCTTATCAGGACTGTGCTGAAGATGAGATTGCGGTTGGGGGTGAGGATGGGGCTGGGGTATAGCCTGAGTCGAGAGAGTTGAAGGAGCCTGGAGTTGTGGTAGCTGTAATAAGGTAGTGGGGTGGGGGAGCAAATTGGCATTTGGCACTGCCTCTGTCATTTCTGCCCCTGCTCTGCCTCTGGCAGTGCTGCTTTTATCACACCCCCTTCTTCTCTGCGATCTTCTCGCTCTCTAGCCCCCTTCAGCTCCTCCTGGTTCGATTCCTCCTGATTAGGTGTACTTGTAAATCGCCCCTGCTGGACCACCGGTTTGGAGAAAAGGGGATACTGCTTAGGACTCGAATGGCTCTCAGTCCCTCTGGTTATGTTCTTGCCAATTTTGCCCGTCTTGTCCTCCGTTTTGTCCCCCTTGTTCTCCCCGTTATCCTCACTTTTGTCTTCAACTGCCAACAGACTCAACTCTGCCGAAAGTTCGAATAGTGTCTCTGCATCCTCATCTTCTTCCCCCAGGTCTTCGTCCTCCTCCTCCATAGATTTAATTGAGGTATTGTATTTGCTTTGTCTATTCTTCTCTGCCGCTTCCATTGCATTAAATTTAAGGGCATTTCTTCGTTGCGCCTTTCTTCTGCCTTTTTTTTCCGCCCCTTTAGACACAAGCGTGCCACCGCCGGTGATTTTAGAAGCTCTCTTACTGTGTCCATTTTAGCCTGTTTACCCCTAACTCTCGGTGCCATTCTTATAACTCGAATACTATTGAACCGTGGAGCAGACAACGCAGCAGGGGGGATAAGAACGAGCTATATGAGACCGCTCAGTTGTACTTCACCAAGAACGAAAGAAAGGCTGAAAAGGCTGTGTTGATTTGTTTGCTTCAACTCTCGGTGTAGAGGGGAAACCTTGGTTGACTAAGGCCCTTACTCCCAAAAAGCGCCAAAAAGCGGTCGGAAGCAGTAACCAGCAGTAACAAGATAGTTAGTTCCGCTTTTTCTCCCCCTTTTTTAGCTCTCCGTCGCTTTGGAACTGCTAGGTATACTGAAACTGGTACTGGTACTGGTAGATCCCCTGTAGACCGATAATAACTGGCACTTTTAGTGGGTATCCGCAATGTATGCGTGTTTGTTCTTGTTCTTATTTTTGTATTTATAGAGATGAAGCTGTTTCCAGTACTGCGCAAGCTATAAGCTACAAGCTTCTATGTGGCAGTTAAGATTAGGACTTGTAAAACTTCCAGTAGTTAAAAGTCTGTTTTTTCAGCAGCTGCCTCTGCCTGAATGGGCTACTTCAGCCTTCACCCTCTCCGCTTTGAAAACGAATTAATAACAGCAGCATGTTGATAACAGGGAGCAGGGAGAAGGGAGCTGGAACACCTGAGAGCGTATTACCTCTCGTTTAATGCGTGTATGCAGGCAGCACGAATGCTCACCTCGAGTGTGTTTCTCGGGCGATTTCAGGTCTCTCAGGCTCTCAGACTGTCAGACTGTCAGGTTGCAGGCTTTCGGGCTCCCAGACCTTCAAACGCTTGAAATCATCGGGAAATTTTCCCTCCGCGTTTACACGGAGTCAGGCAAAGCGAACGAGCAGCAGCATCAGACTGCTTCCAGGGGGCGGGGCAAAGCGAAGCAGGAAGCGCACTGGCGACGTGCGTGGTTCACGTCAGCCCCATCTTCACTAACCTACCTTTTCTTGCAAAAATCACAGAAAGATGTGTAGCGAAACAACTCTTTCGTCATATCTAGGAAAATGATCTTCTTGACAATTTCCAGTCTGGCTCCATTCAAAACTGCAGCACTGAAACAGCCCTGCTGCAAGTAATTGATGATGTGCTGCAGATACTCTATTCTGTTGAGTCTTGTCTTCTTATTCTCCTTGACCTTTCTGCAGCCTTTGACACTGTCAATCACAACACTCTCCTTAACACTCTTCAACAGAGAATGGGCATGGAGGGCACCTTGCTTCAATGGTTTGCTTCCGTCTTCTCTGATAGATCCCAAATGATCAAAATAGGAAATAGTCTTTCATCTCCTTTGGCGGTAGGTCAAGGTGTTCCTCAAGGCTCTATACTTGCACCCACATTGTTCAATCTCTATTTAGAACTATTGGGAAATCTCCTAAGTAAATCCGGGATCCACTATCATCTCTATGCGGACGACACTCAAATCTACCTCAAGGTTGCCTCCACTCGCGATCTCTCCATCCTAAACTCTACTCTCGACTCCATTCAAAACTGGATGTTAACCCATCAACTGATTCTGGATCCCTCTAAAACTGAATTCCTCCTCCTCTCCTCCTCACTTTCTCTTCCCCCGGTTCAATCATGGATGGATCAGATTAATCTACTTAACAATAAACCTTCATAGTCGACAGCGCAAAATCCCTCGGTGTCATACTCAACACAAAACTCAATCTACTCTCCCACGCTAATTCCATTGCAAAGTCTGCTCGATACCAACTGCGCCTTCTTTGGGGGATTTGTCGCTTCTTCCCGAAGCATGACCTTAAAACCCTTGTCCAATCGCTGGTTCTCTCCAGACTGGACTACTGCAACTCTCTTCTTACTGGCCTCCCCAAACCCCACCTGTCCCCCCTTAAATCTGTTCTCCTTTCAGCAGCTCGTTTCATATATGGGGCCAAAGAAGCGACCACATCACACCCATTTTATCCACCCTCTGTTGGCTTCCCATCAAGGCAAGATCTATCTACAAGACTGCCTGTATCACCCACAAAGCCTTGCACTCCTCCTCTCCTCGCTACCTGGCGAATAAACTGAAACTCTCTGGAGTCTCTAGACCATCACGTAATGCGGAAAATCTATTGCTTGAACCTTCCACTTTCAAGAAGGAAAGATCGAATGCCCAATCCTTTTCAGGCAACGCGGTGAGAATCTGGAATTCACTTCTACCTCAGCTCCAGACCACCACCTCTTCCCAGGCCTCAAAAACTGACCTCAAAGCTCTCCTCCTTCAAAGACTCTTCCAAATTTAATTCACGCCCTCTCTATTATCTGAAGGAAGTCCCTCCATTATAGGAAATTCTGTTCTACATGACTATAGAAGTGTCTTCCCAATGTGTTCTTGTGGTTTGAGAGTCTGCCATTTATTGCAGTATTATACTTCTACTTGTATTGTGTACTCCTTTGCAACATGCACACGTCACTTTCCCTCTTGAAATGTATCGTTTGCTACCTCTTGTATTTTGTTTGCTTTTGATACATGCACATTTGCCACCATTGCCTCATGTAACGTAACATTTGTTCTTG
The DNA here is from genome assembly GCF_964261635.1 of Lissotriton helveticus. Taxonomy (NCBI): domain Eukaryota; kingdom Metazoa; phylum Chordata; class Amphibia; order Caudata; family Salamandridae; genus Lissotriton; species Lissotriton helveticus. The sequence continues at coordinate 1,692,744,199 of NC_136068.1, read as the reverse complement.
TGTTTTGAGTATCTGCCATTTAGTGCAGTATTATACCTCTATTTGTACTTTGTACACTTTTGTAACATACACAGATGTCATTTTTTTCCTCTTGTAACATATCGTTTGCCACCTCTCGTATTTTGTTTGCTCTTGATACATGCACAATTGTCACTATTGCCTTATGTAACATAACGTTTGCTCTTGTAACATGCTGACTTGTCATTTTTCCTCATGTTTCACTACTGTTCGTATTGTGAAGCGCTCTGACACCTTCGGGTAAAGTCCGCGCTGTATACAAACACGTAAAATAAACAAATAAATAAAAAATGACCACCCAGCCAGCTGATTGCCCCTGAATAATATACAACCCAGCTACACGCCTGCTCATAGATGAACGACTATTGTCTTGCACCCCGTTTTTATCCCAGATTAATTTGCATACTTGCATTTGTAAATTTACCTTCATAGAGGCAAAAAATTTATTTTTTTATTTAGGACTAGAATGCAACGCGATTTGAACTAAAATGCTCTGAAAAAGTAAAATTAAAAAAGCAAAACATGGATGTATAATGAAATACATACAAAAGTCTATGACATGAAAACAAGCACCGCAATGAACAGCTGTGTGAGGTATAACAAATGTATTCCATAAGTTTCTCAGACGCATGAGTTCGTTCTCTTGAACCTTGGTACCAGAAGCTCCAGCAGTGGTTTCCAGTGCTCGGTACTGACACTTGACCGTCAACACTGGCACTTATAACTTTTTGCCACATGGTGGTGCTGTTTGTCTAATTTAGAGATAGCAATAGGTCTCGCATTTACGCAAGTTTAAGCTATTGACATATGCAATTTATTTATGTTTTTTAAACGAAAACAAAAATAAAAGGCATTTTTATTTGCAATGTCAATAACTCAAATTCGCGTGAAAGAGAGACCTTTTGCATTGCAAATGCTTTATTTTTATAGTTACATCACAATGTAACCAACAAGGGCACAAAATGGACTGTGTGCGTGCTGTATGTCTAATGCAATGTTTGCGGGTTGCGGCTTGTGATCCTTACACTGTTGGGAATACAGACAGTGCAATGTAACCAACAGAGGCACAGAATGGAGTGAGGAAGGAGTGGGTGGAAAGGAAAGAGGGAACGGAGGTGGATTTGTTTGGCCTCATTTATGAGGCCTTGCGTCAGTTTTGCGCTTCCGATGCGTCACTTTCTGTGACGCATTGGCGGCATAAAACATGCCTCCTGTTGCGCACTATTTACAAAGCGACGCATCTAAGCAGATGCGTCACTTTGTAAACCCCTGCGCTACATTATACCAGCGTCAGGTATAATGTATGCAGGGGGGCGTTCCCCCGCAAAAAGCTTCGTAAAAGTGACGTAGTGAAATCTATGAGATTTCACTGCGTCACTTCTAGGACGCCGTTGCGTCAAAATCTTGCGCCTGCCTCACAGCAGGCTTAAGACTGACGCAGGCCCTTTCACATGGGGCTTGCCCTATGTGAAAGGACGCATTGCTGGAGTTGCGTCACTTTTGTGACACACTCCAGCAATGCGTCACTTTTGCGCTTACAGATACATCAGAAATACTGACATATCTGTAACTCCTTGCGACATGATGAGTCATACATTAAATATGACGCATCAGGTATGTCGCAAGGAGTGCGCACTGAGAAGTGAATCATCGCTGCTTTCGCGCAGCGATGCGTCATTTCTCATAAATGAGGCCCAAAGTGTTTTGCAGGTTGCGGCTTGATATGTTAACACTGTTTGTAATAGTCACATTACAATGTAACCAACACAGTAGTAGAATAAAGGGAGGAAGGAGTGGGTTTGGGGTAAAGAGCGCGCGGAGGTAGTTTTAAAGTATTGTCGGGAAGCTGGTGTAAGTCACCGCATGAGATACATAAGAATAGGTAGTAAGGGCAAATACAAGGGGCAAGAGTGCATTGGTAGATGGGCAGTGTGACGCTGCGGGCTAATGCTGTGCACAAGATTATTGCGGTACCAGAGTGTGCGAACATAAATGACTGCGCACCAACAGCAATTTGTAATTGTGGGTGGGAGGGGTCCGACAGGGGAAAGAAAAAAAAAGCAAGGGGCATACGGATGTGTGGGTGTAAGCCCTGTGGGAGGTAGTGAAAAGTTGTACAGTGCAGATGTGTGGGCTATGGAAAGCATGAAAGCAAAATTAATGCCTGATGGTTGAAGTAAATGTGGTGCAACCGATTAGCATGTGGGTAGGAGTACCCTGCGGAATAATGCTAGTGTTGTATTAGAAGCCTAAAAACATCACAATGTCTGTGTTTACATATACCACGCTTTAACTAGAACTAACAGAGACCTGAACGTGCCTTTTGCGTGTTTTCTACCAAAACAGTGCGATGTATACTTTGGTGGAGCAGTGATTTGGAGCAGGCGGTGCTTTGTCTTTGGTGGGAGGATGACTTGTTTGTAGTGTAAATTAAATCTGTAGGTGAAGTAAGTTGCGCTACTGGGAGAAATTAGGTTAAGGTGCAACGGGCCTTTTAGCAGGTATGGGAGAAGCTGGGATAGACTTACATACAGGAGAAATGGGAAGAATGGGCAGGGAAGAGGGGTTTATAAGAGTAGTATTAATACAGGGCAGAGGTAAGGGGCTTAATGAGGTAGAATAAAGAGATAAGAGGCAGAAATGGGATCTTGGTAGGATCCCTGTTTGAAGGAAGTTTTGATAATAAAAAAGCATGCGTGTTGATGTTTTTTTGGGAAAGATGCGTGCTAAATATGAGGCTTCGAGTTTATCGTGTGCACAGTTTATTAAGCAGTTTTTAAAGCTGTACTAGAGTACAATTGCATATAAGTATGCAAATTAATGGGGGCGCGACCAAGATGGCCGCTCACCGTCGACGCTCCCACCCTGCTGAGCGGAAAATTATCCTTTAAACTATCCTGCAGCATTGCTCCACATCCTAAGCCACCCTATGGGACGCCTGAACTTCGGCTGCTGCCAACGGGACCCTTGCTGAGCGGCTGGCCCTGATAGCGGCGCCGTCGGGAGCCACGGAGGTCGTGGGCGGTCTGGACGACGGATCTCCCGGAGGGAGGTGCCGGATTCAAACTCAGGAAAGTCCCCCGCGCTCAGGGCCTGGCCGCGGTCGGCCCGAGAACTAGGCCGCTTCTTCCTGCAGCGCCCCGGCGAAGGTGGTGTTTCCGGGGAGAAGAACACATCAAGCCATAGCCCCAACAGCTCTGCGAGAGGTGCCATAGTGGCTTTGAGCTGCGCAGGCTTTCCGTGGCACGTGGGCGGCTGAGAGACGGAAGGAGTCGGCGGCCCCTTGGCCGGAACTGCCGCCATATTGAGATAAGACTAGAGAAGCATGGCGCCCTAATGAGAGATGCCGCAGTCAACTGACAGGGCTGAATAACGTTACACAGCACTACACTGTGAGGCGGGGCTCCTTTCTCCTTGCCGGCGCGGACGACCCGAGTGCATTAATCGGCTTGTGCTGTGTGGTGCCCGGAGACCCTCGCCGGGAACTGTGCTTTGGGCCTCTCGACAACCACTGAACCCCCCCCCCCAACAGCGAGGAGCGGGAGCCGGCCGAGGCGCCCACTGGCTGTGACCCCGAGGCGTGGTGCGCGTCTGGGGGGCGAGGGAAGCCCCTTACGTCCGCCCGACCGCTGCAGTCAGACACGCGGTGAGAGATAGAGGGCTGTCGCCATTTTGGGGGATCGCCCGGCGGCGCCAAAGTGGACCTTTCGTGGCGCCCTGCTATCCCCCCAGCTTCATTACATTACACATCTAGCACCGGGTGGAGGTGCCCTACCCCCCCGCCTAGGCTACTGGTACGCTGCCTGGGGGTGAAGTTGGACCATCCTCGCAGTGAGGTTTCATCTGCCCGGAAGTCCTCCTCCATAACTATTCAGCCATACAACGTTACAAGACCGTGAGCCTCTCATCGCGACATTGTATTCCGCGGGGTGCATTGGACTTTGCAGTGGGGGCGGTGGCCCGGATCCCCTTGGGAATAAGCGACATCCTCTGGAACGACGGCACTGCAGACCAGGTGGAATCTGACAACGCGGAGGCCCCTGAGGAGGACTTGAAGGCACTGCTTGTGGGCATGAAAAACAGTCTCACCTCCATAGATGCCAAAATCGATATGATGAACTCCAGGATGGATTCCATAGTTTCAAAATTGGAAAAGCACGACCATCGCATCAAGGAGGCAGAGACTAGAATATCGGACCTTGAAGACGGAGCCGCTGCAAGCGGGGGTCAACTGTCGCAAATGGAAAAACTGCTAAAAGTCATAGCTGATAAAAATGAAGATTTAGAGGCCCGGTCTAGGCGAAACAACGTTCGCATACTTGGCCTTGCGGAAACCACCAACACTGGGCGCATCGAAGACTTGGTCGAAAAACTTGTGGTGGACTTGTTTAGGAGGGAATCTTTTTCGCCGCACCTGACTGTAGAGAGAGCCCCCAGGTGCGCCCCCGAGGCCGGTGATCGCCCGCTTCTTGAACTATCGAGACCGAGATGCAGTCCTCCGCCTGGCACGCGACAGGGGACAGGTCCACTATGAAAACACCACACTGGCCTTTTTACCCGACTTCACTCCAGCCGTGCAGGACGCCATACGGAAGTTCGTGGCAGTTAAAAAGAAACTTCAAACCCAGGCTATCCCCTAGGCCATGCTGTATCCGGCGAAGCTGAAGATCACGCACCTGGGGAAGCAACACTTTTTCCAAACCACACAGAAGGCAGAAGAATACCTCAAACGACACCGTCGGGCGGCATCCAGAGAGGCCGCTGCACATGAAAGATCCAGGTCGATGTCGCCATTGTCAGGTGTGGGCTGAGAAAATATGATAATGAAACCCAGACACTGAACTTTTGGGCCTGTTTGAAATTGGTATTTGGCGTTCCAATGGTGATGAATTGACTTTATTTACACTATGCACTATATTCCGCTCGGCTACTCTCCTCTGTCCTGTGATATGTCTGCTCCTTGGGGCGACAGACGGGTGTAAGCAGAGAGGAGAGTGGGCAGGTCCCCTGCTCCTAGTGATGACCCCACACGGGCATACCCCCAAGCGTTCTTTGGGAAAAGGTTATGATGGTTGGGGGAGGGCTGGGTTACAGGGGGTGGGAGATTGGTTCCCGGCAAGTTGGGGAAGCCGGCGTGGGTGGGGGGCGGGAAATTGGACTATATTTTATCCTTCTTGGCTGAGGTGGAGACAGTTCGTAATATACATTCAAAAATGACTTTTCTGAATAGGCGTTATGGTTAACGCATCAAAAGATTCCATAGTCCTCAGAGTGGCGTCATGGTATGTGCGAGGACTTACTAATCCCAGAAAGAAGAGGCAGATACTGGGATACCTAGACAGGCACCACATCACTGTTGCCCTACTGCAGGAAACTCATTTGAACCCTAGAGATACGCAACTATTTGCCTCCTGCTGGACCTCACACCGATACTTCTCCTCGTATTCAGGGTACTCAAGGGGGACTGCCATCTTAGTCAAGAAGGGGATGCCATTCGTCCCATCTGGTGCAGAGACGGATGCAGAAGGCCGATATTGCCTGGTATGGGGACGTTACTACACTCATAGCCTCACGATAGCCAACTACTACGGCCCCAATGTTGACGACCCGCGGCCGCTCCGTGCCTTACAGGCACGTATCCAAGACATCGACACAACCTACATCATTTGAGGGTGGGATTTCAATATGACTCTACAACCTTCCCTAGACCGCTCTCACAGCTCCCCAGCACACTTTAACAATACTCACAAGGCCCTGAAAGACATAGTGGACTCTGACTACTTAATGGACTCGTGGCGGCACATCACCCCTCGGCGAGGGAGGGCAGACACTATTCCGCAGTTCACTCGTCCTGGGCAAGATTAGATTATGTCCTTATCTCCCGAGGAATGGTACACTGGCTGACACATTCCACTCACTTGCCGCGCACATACTCAGGTCACTCCCCGGTGGTGGTCGACCTGTCTCCCCCACTTCTGCAACCTCCATACAGTAGATGGCGTCTTAACCCATTGTACCTACAGGACACAGCGTTTAGGGCTGAGCTTGAACAAGACATTCAAGACTTTTTCGAGCCTAATTTAAAGTCAGTGCCCTGCATCACCACCGTCTGGGTAGCTTTTAAGGTCACTGTGCGTGGCTGGTACATCTCTAAGGGAGGAGGAGTGCTGCGCTCATTGCGGAATGACCTATTGAAGTTGGAGGGGGAGCTGAGGACCCTGGAGGAAGCCCTTACCTCCGTCTCTGGAAATAACGCAGTCAGAGCGCAATTGAGGGACAAACTGACCGAGTATGAGACTTTGGCGGAGAGGGAATGCACCCTGCGCGGTAAACCCTACAGGTCGAGAGTGTTTGGGTAAGGAGACCGCCCGGGGAAGGCCCTTGTGCAAGCGACCCGTCACCCCTGATTCTCTAATTACGTAACAGAAATTCAAGACACACAGGGTTGTACACACCGAGCTCTGCCAGACCAGCTAAAAACTTTCCGGGAACATTATAAAAACCTCTACACCTCGCAAAGGGGGCCCCCACTGGACCTGCCGCACTACTTGGAAGATGTGGCATTGGCGTGGATGGGAGACACCCAACTTAAGTTCCTTGGTGTGGACTTGGAATTGGATGAAATCACAGGCGCAATAATGCACACCAAGTCGGGTAAAGCCCCAGGGGCCGACGGGCTGCTGATTGAATTTTATAAAAACATATGCTAAAATACTGGCACCCGTCCTAAAAGAAGTATATTATGCAGCACTTGAGGAAGGCAGCCTGCCCATGACCATGCGTGAAGCTTTAATAACGTCATTGCTCAAACCAGGGAAACCACCCACCTATTGCGACTCCTATAGGCCCCTATCACTTTTAAATAACGACACTAAAATATTAGCGATGGTACTGGCAACCCGTCTTAATTTGTTAATGACCCGGCTGGTGCTCCCTGACCAAGCGGGGTTCATCCCAAGCCGAGCGACCGCTCATAACCTTCGAACGCTGGCAGCTGTGCTGCAAGACATCGACCCCACCAATTCTGCACTTGCCGTCTTCCTTGACGCCACGAAGGCGTTCGACTCCCTGGAATGGGATTACCTGCTGGGTATCCTAGAATGCATGGGCACGCCGCCTAGCTTTCTTGCTTGGATAGGCCTCCTATATAGCCGCCCGACGGCATCAGTCCTGCTGAAGGGAGGTAAGTCGGCCCCCTTTGCCATCTCTAGAGGCACCCGGCAGGGATGTCCGCTTTCCCCCATTCTGTTCGCCCTTGCCGTTGAGCCCCTTGCAACTAAACTACAGCAGCACCATAACCATAGAGCCTTAATATACCCAGCCCGCCAGCTCCTCATATCCCTATATGCGGACGACATAACGCTTTATATTAAGAAACCTGATGAGAACCTCAACCCAGTCCTACGGGAAATAACTAAATTTGGTACCATATCCGGGGTACAGATTAACTGGTCGAAATCTGCCATATTTCCGCTAACAGATAACACGGAGATACACCCCCTGGACTATCCATTAGTATGGGAGACGGAAGAGTTTAAATACTTGGGCATCTATATTACTCGTTCTAAAGACTCATGAGACTGAATTATGGCACCGCCATTGATAAAATCTCAGACAATGTCACCAAGTGGCTGAGACTCCCACTTTCCATGGCAGGGCGGATTTCGCTCATCAAGATGGTCATACTCCCCAAACTATTGTATCTCTTCAATTATATTCCCTATCACCCAGGAAGGTTTTTCTTCACGACCCTTAGATCCCAACTCACCAGATTAATATGGGGGGGGGGAGGGCAGGCCAGACTCGGTTTGTCTACCATGATGCTCCCATATTGCCAGGGAGGATTCGACGTCCCTAATTTTAAAATATAATATTATTGTGCACAGGCGCATTTTCCGCCTATTGGATTTTCCCTCCGCCCTTTATGCCACATTTGGCGGTGGAAGGCGGTTATATGGCGCCATTGCCATACAGAACATATCTCTTTGCCCCGGTGAGAGAAAGGGGGAGGGACCCATCCACAGTGGATTGCACTAGTGTTGCCTGGCGACAGATTGCACGGCGGCTGGGGTTCCAGTTGATGTACTCGCCCAAGATGCCCCTACTGCACAACCCCCTCTTACCAGTTACCTGTGAAGGGATAGGTCGTCGCCTGCTGGAGACTCAACAGTATCATACTTGGGGGGACTTGTACCTGGGAGGTAAATTTAGATCCCAGGAACAGTTTTTTGGCACTCACACGCCCACAACCATGGATATATTTTTATATACTAGGCTTAGGCAGAATCTGAAGGCGCTTACTCCCGCCTTCCCAGATGAGCCTGTAACCCTTGCACCACTACACGCCCTGCTTTCACACGAGGCGGTAGCTGTGACCTCGCCCACACATACACACGAGGCAGCAACCCCAGGACCATAGTTCGCGATTGGTTCCCTGCCCGGATTGTCAGAACACACAACGGAACATCTGAGCTTTCCTCCCACATTGCTTTTATCTTTATTACTATAGGCCCAGTTCAAGGGATATGTCAGTCTATATTGGCAGGAGTTCACCTTAGGTGTTGGAGGATACCAGTACTTGCCTACTTTATTCAATGTGCCTATATTATGTACGGACTTGAAGTGTTTCTGACCTGTGTCAAAATTTTATGCAATATAGTTTCTAGTTCCCTTACTGTGCTTACGTTGTAATATTTACTGTTTCTAAGTAAGTAATGATCAATCTGCTGTGTAGATACGGGAAGGTGTTTTTCTATGATTACATGTATTTGCTATACCTCGGCTTGGTTATTACATATGACCCTGATGTACAGTGCAGAATCAATAAAATTTTATAAATACATTTTTTTTTTTTAAAGTATGCAAATTAATAAAGGGCAAAATTAAATGTGCAGAAGCCGATTAAATGCAGGTAGTGATACTGTGTGGAGGTATTTTTATCCCGGGACAGCGTCTTAAAACTGCTACAGCGTTTGTTTATTCCTATACAACCTTTTGATCAGCAGTAGATAATGTCAAAGGAGGGCCAACACAGGGGCGAAACCTAACAAAGGACTACTAACTGCCACCCAAGCCAGTCAGCTTTGGATGGCCTAGAATAGGCTGAATAGTCACACTTGCAGGAGTTTATTAGTTGTGCTGGTAGTGTCATTGACAGCACTGGCAGGGGCATTGGGTTGTGCAAGCTGCAGTCCTGATGAGGGCCCTGGCACTTTTTTTTCTTCTTTTTTAATGAACTAAACTCTGATGAGAAGGGCTGTCTGGGACATTCATCCAATCAAAACACTGTGAGACCAAACTGCTTCTGGGCGGGATAAATATAAGGAGGAGGAAAGGCTTCCAATTAGGAGCAGAGGAGTGAGATAGAAAACAAATCCATCTAATCATGAGCAAGTGGTGAACCCAAAGCCCACACTACTTACTTGTTATATATAAGAACCCATAGGCCTGGCTACAGACAGCTAACGCTGTTCGTATTAAAAACCTAAAAAAGAAGTTATCAGTAATTACACACGCGTGCCGATTAGGAATATGGAGGCATTCCCTGTGGGTTGTTAGTGCCCCTGTTCAAATTGGGTTAAAACTGAGTTTTACACAGATAATCAGTGTGTGCTGTGATTGTCTGCTAGTGATTAACTCAAGTTCTTCATATTATGTACAAGCTACTTATCTTCGGTAACGATGTATCTGGTAAAGACGATTTTAGCCACAGATTCTGTAACGTAGAAAATCCTCCAGGCGAGACTGGACCCGGAAAACTTTCTTGCCCAGAATCTCTGTGCGACGGGGGGCAGTGCCGACGTCCTCCGCGGGCGTGATGTCAGCGAAGTCACATAAGCCCCACCCCGGCTCGCTGACTTCAGTTTGCTTCAGAGAACTTTTCCGCGCCACAAGGCGGAGCCATCACAATAAAACTGAGGAGAGCATGGGAACAATGTGCGAAAACCAGAGAACAATAGAGAGAAATAAAAGGCTAGGCACACCACTCGACGGCCCCAAGGCACCAGAAGGTGACAAAAGCGGGCCAGAGCAGAAAAGGAGCAGAGCACCACACTAAGGAACAACTCGTGTAAGCCAAAGCGAAAAACAGTAAGGCACTAGGGGCTAGATGTAGGTAATTCTAATTTACCGACTCATAAATACCGAATTTTACCGATTCGGTATTGCTCATTGATTCCTATGGGCCTTGAAGCCCATAGGAATCAATGGGCAATACCGATTCAGTATTTACCGATTCGGTAAATAACGAATCCTGCTAGGGTGCAGGGGGTGTCACTTTGACACCCTCTAGCACCCCAAGTTAAGGCTTGTGTGACATGTGGCACACATACATGCCCTAAGGGCATGTCTGTGTGTCACATTGCACAGGTGTGCATGCACAGATGTGCATGCACACCTGAATTCGGTATTTTACCACCCAATAGTATTGGGTGGTAAAATACCGACTCTTAAGGGCCTGTGGCACTCTTAGGAGTGTCTCCCACATATGGATTTACCGAATCGGTAAATATACCGATTCGGTATTTTACCTATTCTGTAAATTTACCGATTCGGTAAATTTACAGAATCGGTAAAATATAGGCCCACTACATCAGAAAACCCTAATACCGGTCGGTAACGGCCGAATTCGGCCGTTACTGACCGGTATTACGGCTCCTACATCTGGCCCCTAGAAGGCTAGAGCAGCAAGGCCATAGCAAGAAAGCGCAAAGCACCAGTCAGTGGAACCAGCCTGCAAGCTAAGGCTAGAGCCATCCTGATGGCACAAGCATGTGCAAGCACCTCGACAGAAAGGGAGAGAGAGAGAAAGAGAGAGAAAAAGAGGAAGAAAGACCGCAACTACAACCACAAGAAGGGTCACAACCCCAGGACAGAGGAGCAAAAGTAAACCAACCACAGAACACCCTGCCAAAGAAGGGCATACCTCCTGAAAGGATGAGTCAGGGACAGGGAACCCATCCGCGGACCACAGTGCCATCTGAAGGGAACAGGAGACCAGGGACAGGTAAAAGAACCCCCCAAGACAAAGAGCATGTGGGTATCAGAAACTCCAACAACAGAGGGAAAGAGCAAGGTAGGCCCCCATGCTAAACAGAAACCAGCTGGAGGGAGCCTGACCAGAAGAAAACGAAGAGGATACCCACAGCAGACAAGGTACCCAGAGGGAGGCAACTGCAGCAACCCAACCAAAGGGTCCTCGCAGAAACGAGGAGGAAGGGTGGGTCGTGAAGGAATCTGCGGCTTGAATAGTCTCTACCAGATACATCGTTACCGAAAGTAAGTAACTTGTACATCTGATAGAGACTACTATCTACAGATTCCTTAACGTAGAATAGATACCCTATCCATACCCAAAGGGAAGGAGGGCCTGCGAAATGACCCACCAGCCTGGACTCAACACAGGGCCCGAGGGAATGGGTCAACAGGACAGGGAACAGAGCCCTGTCCCCCCAGGCAAAAAGGAACCCCCTTATCCAGAACACCACCAGTCCCAGAAGGGACGCGGGAAGACGAGCAAAGAGGCGGCCCACCCTCCCCCAGCAGGAGGAAACAAGGACAAGGCGAAGGGAGGCCAGAGCACCCCAAGCCCCGTCAAAGTACCAAGAATCTCCACTAGAAGTCCCAGAGGCGTAGGCAACGCAGAGGAGCACCATGAAAGAAGAGCTACCCAGAGACTCCAAGGAGAAGAGGTAGAGCCAAGGCAAGCCCCCCACCACCCACCAGGAACACATCCAGTGAAGAGGGCATCCAAGCCAGCCACCGCCGGAAGGCAACAGACAAGACCGAATGGCACCTCAGCAAAAAAGGGCAGACGGAGAAGAAGGGACTATAGGCACAATGGTGCAGATGAAAAACAGGTCTGCACTGGCATGCACAGCCAGCACCACGGAACGGTGCACCCGGGACTAGCCAGACGCCAGACGAATTAGAGGGCAGGAGGGCCAAGAAGGGCCCGGACACACCCCACAGGAGGGGCCGTCACACACAGGCCCACAAAAGAAAGGGAACCAGGAAGAGTTACAATGCAAAACGCAGACAGCAGGCCAGCCTAGGCTAGCGACACAGCGATCCAGAAGAAGGACAGACCGTGGCGCAACGCAAGCCACTCCAAAACCATTAGTAAGAGGATCGCACCTGCGACATACTGTGACGCCACAGAGAGCAGAGGCCCGAGGGACGACCACACCTCTCAGCACATGACAGAGCTATATAATAGCTACCAATACCCCACATAGGGCATGTTACGTCCCAAGACATGGGAACCCTCTTAGGAAAAAGGATCAGCAGCAGAGGACAAACAAAAAAGACCTGCAGAGGAACCGCAGATGGCTTGCCAATCAGCCAAAAAGAATACACAGAAGACCTAATCTCAGAGCCTACACGGCTTACCAACAGCCAAAACCACAATCAAAAAGGGGCCGGACCAGCAGCCAACAGCACCAAAGACCTAACAAAAGGACCGGAAGGCACATCAATCACACAGAACACACACAACTGGGGCTACTCGCAACAAGGTCCCAGAACACAATGGAAGAACACCTCCCAAAAACCAGAATGACTCACCGGTCAATGAGGGGGAGAAGGAGGAGGAGGAGGAGGACAACGAAGCCCCGCCAGAAACTTCTGAATGGAAGAGTCCGCAGGGGTGTGGAACAAAAGAGTGCCATCAAAAGGAAGGTCCACCAGCCGTTCCCTAACGTTCTCCGGGAACACACTATCCCACAGCCAGGCATGTCAGCAAAGGGCCACAGAAGAAGCCAAGGTACGACCAAGCACCTCCGAAATGTCCAGAGCGGAGCGAAGAATGAAAGACGCCAACTCCCGGCCATCCAACACAAGGTGCCGCAGATCAACACAGGCACCCTCCTGAGAAACAGCAGACAGAAGGGACTCAGCCGAGTCCCACAAGCAAGAAGTGGCCCTAGCCTAGACACACAGAGTGTTAAGGGCCCGCAAGGCCGCGCTGGTTCAGGCGAAAATATTGAGCCCCCAGGAATCTAACCAGCTGGCCTCCTGTGACGGGGGAGACAACATCGATGGCAGGGAGGAAAAGGCAGTCTGTAAAGAGGGCCCCTGCTAGAAGGGTGAAAGGAAAGACAGACAGGGTCATGCGGCGCAGGGCGGTGGCGGTGCAGAAGTTGTTGGGGCACCGGGTCCCCCGTGGCGGGCCGCCCCCAAGCCCCCAAAAGCGAAGTGTGGAGCGAAGCTTAGAAGGGAAGAAGCAGCTCCCAACCACCAGAATCCTGATGGAGGACCTCCAGAAGATGATCCGTGGGGAAATGGGCAGCTGGATCGCCCATGTGCAATATACCTGCAGCCGTGGAAACAGCCAGAGCAAAGGCAGCACCCGCCCCCTTAGGGCCCCGCGGTGGGGAAAGCAGCTCCTCTGTGGGCGACGGCTGCAAGCTAAGGCGGCCGTCCCCCAGTGCCACCGGAGGAAGGTAAGGTCAAGTTCGGAAAGGGGGAAAAGGGACCGAGGAATGGGGGACCGGAGGCGCCTCCAGCGAAGACTGCGGTCGCGGCGACAGCAAGGAGCCGTCCTTAGATGATGCCGGGGAAAAAGCCACGACGCGGCGACCCGTCTCAGGAGAAGATGAAACCATCGACCGCCAAACCTCTGGGGAGCTGGGGGCATCCGAAGACGAATCAACAACCCAACGCCGGCCTGGCGCTGTAGAGTCCTTGACCGGGGACACCGTAACGGCCTCCGCCACAACACGTGGCGCAGGAGAGCGCGGCTGGGCCGGAGCCGTGGGGGCTAAGGAATAGCACCAAAAAGGCATCGACTCAACCCCCAACGAGGTAGCCACCTGCAAGGAGGGACGAGGGGGGGCTCGAGGACATGACCCGACCCCTAGCCGGCCTCTGCGGTGCCGCCAGCAACCGCCGGCGCCTAAGCGGCATCACCTCGGCCTCGGACAAGGCTACCGCCTGCCCAGAGGACCAAGGGGTCACTCTGGAACATGCCCCGAGCCCCGGCAACCTCCCACGACACCACAGGGACCCCTGTGAGGGTTTGCTGTGAGGCAGAGGCGCTGTGGTCTGAAAGAGGGAGCCCCGAAAGGTCGCACCCCGATGGCACCACATCCTCCAAACCTGGAGCTGCCGCGACGCAGCAGAAGTCCCTGCGCGCGGCAAGGGATCTGCAGACGTCCCAGGAGGAGAAGGAGGAGCCAACGAGGTGTGCAAGGCTGCCGCATAGGCCTCCATCTGGGCTCTAGTTGCCCCCGCGCCGGGATACGGCAGACAGGACGGCGAAGCGCGGGGCAACACCACCCGCGGAGAACCCATGCCCCCAACAGGTTGGGGACCAGCCCTCGGGGACAAACTGCAACACTTACCAACAGGTGAGCAACGCTCTTGCGGCCTGGGAGAAGGACGATGTCGGAGACGCAGGCGGCGGTTCTTGAAACCGCCCGCGGGGGGGGGGGACGCGGCGACGATGTCGACCTGGACATGCATGCCGAAAGGAGTTTCATCCGGTGTACCCGCCGGGACTTCGGTTTCATTTGCTGACATGCCTCACAGTCTGTGGAGTTGTGGTGCTCCCCCAAACATCACATGCAGATGGGGTGAGGATCCGTTGCCGACATCTACGCACGCAAGATGACCAAGTTTTGAAGCCAGAAGGCATTCGCACACTGTTCTCAAGAAAAACGCTCAAGGCAAAAAAAAAGGGAGGCCTGAAACAGGCCAGGAGTAGACTCGGGTCCGCGTTGCACGCGGAAAAGAAGAAAACTGACATCAGCGGGCTTATGTGACCTCGCTGACGTCCCGCCCGCGGAGGACATCGGGCGGAGTCACATGGCACATAGCGATGCTGGGCAAGAAGGTTTTTCGGTCCAGTCTCACACCTGGGGGATATTTTAAGTTAAGGAATCTGCGACTAGTAGTCTCTATCAGATCTATATATTAATTTTGATATTGTATTCTTACTGATAAAAGTTAGCTGAATTTGATATAAGCAACTGACAGATATTCTCTGTCAGGCATTTGCTGGACAGCCCCTGCTTATGAGTATTCCTTATCACAATGCTTGTACCCTTACCTTAGAGCTGCCTTGACAAAACTTGTCATGAACTACAAAACAATGCATTCGAGAATAACTTTGATACAGTCGGTGTAGATATCAAAAGAGAGGGAGAGAAAGCTTTTGCTTGCTATTTGCTGAGCATATTAAAACAATTAATGATCTCACACTAATCAAAGTACAAACTGTTGTTGCCAATATTTCTTCTAATGCAGAAGTCCATTTCGTCATATTTCCCACCTTTCTGAAGATTGGGAAATCTGTAGAAGTTCATCTTATATACCAATAAGGCAAACTCAGAGCACTTGGGAAAAACACATGTACTGACTGAACATAATGGACATAGGCAACATAACAGAGTGTAATGGTGTTGAGGTTAGTTTTTTATTACTGTATGCTTGCAGCCTTTGCTTCTAAAAGAATGTTAAAGATTTTACTGGAACAAGAAGTAGTGTATTTGCTCTGTTTTTAGGTCGAGCATCAGAGCTCTGTAAGACCTGCACTAATCACTCTACGGAGTGTAATCTTGCATTCTGGCACGCTTCTTACAATTGGCTAATTCGTGCGCTGATTTTTGTTCCCTTGCTCCTTATTTATTAGCGCTCCGAAACATCATTTCTGGCATTCCGCGTGGAGCATCTGCCACTTACAGTTCCTTTACACTAGTAAGTGTTATTTGGGGACTACTTAGTTATTTAATGCTAGTGCGTGTCACAGCGCATTTCCACTTTACTAAGGCTAGCTGCCGCTCACTTTTAATTGTTTATGCACAGCTGTTCATGGCGCGCTTTCGGTATACGTACAGCTGCTGACTGCTTTTGGTCAGCAGTGTGTTTTGACTGTGAGTTATATCTAAACATTTATAGTATGCAGCATTATATTTTTATTTTTTATGAGTGGCCTGCGCAAGTCGTGTTACTCTGATTAGATGAGGGGAAGGGAAATGGTGTCATCTGGAAGTGGGTGGAGTAGGCCTACACTCTTAAATAACAGCTTTGAAGTTTACCGGGGCACCGGAGAAGCCCTTCAATCCAGTTTTATCCCTAACGTCTTTGTAATTGTGGTTTGCTTTCACACTGCAATCAGGAAAATAATGGTTTTCACGGGACTGACACTGCTAAGAGATTTGGGAATTAATAGCATCAATATAGCCTGAATTCCGTATCTCCTTGTTTGTATCATTTCATTACCATCTGCTCTCCCTGTTTCCAACAAAAGTACTCAACCATAACTAGTCTTGCAGATGGGATGATCTATGCACTTGCACGCAGTCAATCTGAAATATTGTTAACAGGTGTCCATTCTTTTGAAGTGCAGAGGGTAGTATACCCTTCCTTGGTCTTAACAGGATCGATCGGTTGCAACAATTTAACAAAGTGTCAGCGGTGACTCCCCCCTTGGGGCGTGGGGGCATTGCCCCACTGCTTTCTCGCAGTGCGAGAAGCAGAAACATACCATTGTATGTTTCTGCTTCTCGCACTGCGAGAATGCAGAAATGCCTGGATGGGGGGGGTGAGGGGGGGCAGTCCTGCTTGAGGGCAGAGGGAGAGTGGCTTGGGCCCAGACTGTTTAGCTGGCCCTCTAGGGCTGACCAGACCAGTCATGCACACTCTCGCTTTTTCTCTATGTAGGCTGCATTCAGCCTACATAGAGAAAATGGCATACTTTCAAGCGCCCGGCTGGGGCGCCGTCCGCACCAATCAAAATGCTGCCATCGCAGCGTTGTGATTGGCTTGGGGAGGGGAGGGAGGAAGCCTGCTTTCCGACGGGGGCGGCCAGGAACAGTAGGAGCGGAGTCGGCGAGCGTGACCTGGGGGAAGGTACGTTTTTATTTTATTTTAATACAGTCCCGGGCAGCTCATTCCCCCTCCTGAACCTGCGCGACCCTCACCACCCCCACCCGCTAGTCATGCTGGCCGCGACCAGCACAGTAGAATGGCTAGTTCGACTCTAGCCACCGAAACCTGGTAGCAGATGCTGCCTCGTGTAACCCTCTTCAGGCTCACTCCCCGTACCCGCTACTTCACTCTCCGCCTCACCTGCTCCCATGCTGGTCTCCACTCCTGCAGGGATCCCGATCTGGTTTAGTGGAGGGAGACTGTCTCGGATCCACGCCAGTGTAAGCAGAAGTGTTGGGCATCTGTGAAAACATGCGGGACCAGAACCGTCTGCTGCCGAGGGTTACTGCGACGATGTTATTTACTGTTGCAATGGCGGTGAAATGTTCCACTGTAAGCTGCGCTTTTGCTTGTTTTGAGAGGACAAACTTTATGTTTATGTAGCATATGATGGTCAAATCTCCAAATAGTTTATGCAAATCCCTGGCCACATTAGTGAAGTTCAGTTACTTACATTTGTTAGTGTTCCCATAAGCGGCAATGTTTGACGACATTTATTGATTTTCTCTTCCGTTCCAACTAGAGAAAGGACTCTAAGGGGTAGATGTATTAAAGTTCCATTTTGCGATTTCTAAATAGCGATTTTTAAGGAATCGCTGCACAAGTTACTACTTGTGTAACGATATATCTGTAAGAGACATTAGTTAGTGATAGATTCCTTACCTTAGAATATCCCCAGGCGTCAGACTGGATCCGGAAATTTTTTGCGTAGCAGTACCCTTGCGCGTCGGTAGGCGTCGTCTGCGGCTCCGCGTCCGTCATCGGCGCCGTGATGACGTCGTCGGAGTTCTTAGACGCCGCCTCCGCGTGCTGACGTCAGTTCTTAGACACAGCTTTTCCACGCCAGAAGCGCTGAGCCATGTTAAAAACCAACACTGGTGCCATTGAAACTAGGGCCCTGAAAGGGGATAACCCTAACCCTAGATATCGGTTCGCAGAACGGGGAGGATGGGTGGGTCGGTAAGGAATCTATCACTAACTATTATCTATTACCGATATATCGTTACACAAGTAGTTACTTGTGCATCTGAAAGAGACACGTTAGTGATAGATTCCTTACCTTAGAATAGATACCCCAGCAATACCAACCCCGGTGGTGGGTCTGTAAACCAATAATCACACCAGAAAGTCCTGGAGGACAGAACGGCCAAAGAAGCCATGCCTCCGGACTTGGCTGTCCAGGCAGTAGTGTCTTGCAAACGTGTGCAGCGAGGTCCACGTAGCTGCCTGACAGATGTCTTGTAAGGGCACTCCCCAGCCCAGGGCAGTTGTAGTTGCCGTGGCTCGGGTTGAATGAGCCCGTAATCCAACAGGGGGCTCCTTCTTAGCCAAGGAGTAACATGCCTGGATACACAAGATGTTCCACCGGGAGATGGTCCTCTTGTGCACCGCTTTCCCCTTCTTAGGGCCCACGTAACCAACAAAGAGTTGGTCATCCACCCGGAACTGGAGTGTGCGATCCAAATAGAATGAGAGCGCACGTTTTGGGTCCAGACGATGGAGCCGCTCTTCCTCTTTAGAGGGATGCGGTGGCGGAAAGAAGGTTGGCAAGGTGATAGACTGCCCGATGTGGAAGGCCGTGACAACCTTGGGCAGGAAAGATGGCTTAGTACGCAACACAACCTTGTCCGAATGGACACAAAGGAAAGGAGGGGTACAAGAAAGGGCCTGGAGCTCACTCACTCTCCTGGCAGAGGTGATGGCAACCAGGAAAGCAGTCTTCAGAGTAAGAAGGCGGAGAGGACAGTTGTGAAGTGGCTCAAAGGGAGCGCACATCAGAAACGTAAGAACCAGGGTCAAGTCCCACTGAGGCATCACAAACGGAACAGGAGGAAACGTGTGTGTGATGCCCTTTAGAAAACTATTTACAATAGGGGACTTGAACAAAGAAGGTTGATCAGGCAGCCTTAGAAAGGCCGAAAGGGCAGAAAGGTAGCCCTTGATAGTGCCCAGAGCAGAGCCCTGCTGGGCAAGAGAAAGAAGGTAGAGAAGAACCTCAGAGAGAGGGGCAGCAAGAGTATCCACAGCCTTTGCTGTGCACCATGCCACAAATCTGTTCCACCTGCAGGCGTATACTGACTTTGTGGAGGGACGCCTGGCTGCCAGAATGACGTGTAAACTACGAAAAAATAACTGTGGGTCTACAAAGAAGAGAAATAACTAAGTTGCCTATGAGTGTCCTAACTAATTCCTTGTGTGCATTTTTTTATACTATCAAGGCATACAACAGGATATTTCACAAAGTGAGAAATTTCCATCAGTTACTCAAACTGTACCGCCCTTTCCCTCATCTGGTACACTTCACAGAGTAGAGAGTCCATGTTGTTGCCACTTCACTAAGATCTAGTAGTGAGATGACCAACCTTATGTGTGTTGGGACTCGTAGGGTTTACAGCTAGCGTGTGTTGGCAACTGAAAGCAGTGCGTGAAAAAATGTGAATGAAAAGAAAAGTGCTCTTTTGAAATTGGAGAATGGACGCAAACGACACTTTATTCAATAACCGTCCATTTCCAATGGTTAAAAAAGCAATATAAGTGCAAAGGGTCAGTAGGTTCAACAAATATCTACTGATTTGATGTTTCCGGTTGACATGTTTCTGCAGATTTTATGATCCACTCAGGTATCTACTGCTTCATCAGGACCAATATTAACTTTGCTACTGCTTTAAACTAAATACAAACAAAGAAAGAACCGAAAAAGATATCACCTGATCAGTCCTTTCAGTCCTCCTTGAGTGTAAGAGGAACGTGCTTCTCCTCACCTGGCTACAGCTCAGGATAATAGGGTACCGCTCTGTCCGTCGGTACTCCACGCAGCCTTCCGGGCTGTTTGGCAGAATGACGTTACAGACTTCAGGAGGCAAGTCAAATGGCCTCAACTGTCGCCGCTCAATCTCCAAGCATGGAGGTGGAGACTGGACAGGTTCAGGTGGAGGACCGTCCCCTGCTGCTGCGACAGAAGGTCCTCTTGAAGAGGCAGACGAACCGGGGGATCGACTGACATACTGAGTAGCTCTGGATACCAGTACCTTCGTGCCCAGTCCGTAGCCCCAAGGATGACTTGTGCCCGGTCGCGCTTGATCTTCTTCAGCACTCTGGGCAGAAGTGGTATAGGCGGAAAGGCGTACAATAGACCGCAACTCCACTCGCGACGAAAAGCGTCTCTGAGCGAGTGCCGCCTTGGAAATTCCAACGCGCATAACTGATGATATTGCGCGTTCTCTTCGGTGGCGAATAGATCTAACCAAGGCTCTCCCCATCGCTGAAAGAGGCCTTGCGCCACGTCCGAGTTCAGACGCCATTCGTGATCCATCATGCACCGACGGCTGAGCTCGTCCCCCGTACAGAGGGGAGGAATGCTTTCAGTGCCAGAGGAATCGCCCGCAACTCCAGAAGGTTGATGTGGAGCCGGGCCTCCGCCGGAGACCAGAGGCCTCTGATCTCCGCCTCTCCCATGTGGCCTCCCCAGCCCTGGAGGGACACATCCGTCACAACTACGTGCTACGGTTGGGAAAGGGAGAGGGATCTGCCGCTGACCCAATCGCGGTCCGTGAGCCACCACTGCAGTTGTCTCGCAGTGCCCTCCGAGATCAGGACGTGGTCGGACAGGTTGCCCTGATGCTGGGCCCACTGAAACTTCAGGTCCCACTGCAGAGCCCGCATCCGCCACCTGGCGTGATGCACCAATAGGATGCAGGAGGCCATCAGCCCCAGAAGCCGCAGCGTCAACCTGACCAAGACCCGGGATAAAGGCTGAAAGAGTGGAATCAGAGCCTGAATATCCCGGACCCGCTGTTCGGGAGGATAAACCCGAAACTGCGCTGAGTCCAGAACCGCTCCGATGAAGAGGAGCTTCTGAGAGGGGCACGGGTGTGACTTTGGCACATTGAGGGAGAACCCCAGCTGGTGCAGGAGGTCTGCCGTTGTCTGGAGGTGGCTGATGACTATTTGGGGCGAGCCCGCCTTCAACAAACAGTCGTCGAGGTAGGGGAAGACTGAAACCCCTAACCTGCGCAGATGAGCTGCGACCACCGCCATCACCTTTGTGAACACCCGTGGGGCGCTTGTAAGGCCGAAGGGGAGCACGGTAAACTGAAAGTGCTCGTGGCCAACTGTGAACCGCAGGTAGCACCGGTGGGCCGGCAGGACGGGGATGTGGAAATAAGCATCCTGCAAGTCCAACGCTACCATCCAGTCTCCTGGGTCCAGGGCAGCTAAGACCTGAGCCAGTGTCAGCATTTTGAACTTCTACTTCTGGAGGAAGCCGTTGACGTTCATTAGGTCCAAGATAGGGCATAGGCCCCCTTTGCCCTTCTTGGGTACCAGAAAGTAGTGGGAGTAGAAACCACACCCTACATCTGGCCCAGGAACGCACTCGATGGCCCCCTTGGCCAGGAGGGCCGTAACTTCCTCCTGCAGAAGCCGCAAATGATCCCCCGATACTCGGTGGTACTGCGGTGGCATGGCTGGAGGGGTCGCCTCGAAGGGGAGGGAGTAGCCATTCGGACGATTTGCAGCTCCCACCTGTCCGACGTGACAGTGCGCCAGTGGAGGAGGTGCTGGCGAACCCTGCCCCCCACTGGCGTCACATGGGCCTGAAAGCACGGACTAGGAGGGTTTTGAGGCGGATGCTGCAGGGGAAGGTGTGGACTGACCTCGCCGTTGTCCCCAACCGCCGCCACGGCGGTTTCCACGGCCGCCACCGTGTTGGGTATTACCCTGCGGAGCGTGGCTGGCAGCACGTGTGGGTACACCCCTTCCGTGGCCACGAAAGGAGTGAAAAGCAGCCGATTGCTGGCGCGGGGCCGAGAGGCCCAAGGACTTGGCCGTAGCCCTGGAGTCCTTAGAGCGCTCAAGCGCATGGTCTGCCTTGTCGCCAAAAAGGCGACGGCCATCAAACGGCATGTCCATGAGTGTATTCTGGACATCAGCCGAGAAGTTGGCGGACCTCAACCAGGCGTGGCGACGAATCGCCACTGTCGTAGCCATCGCTCTGCCCAGAGAGTCGGTGGTATCCAGTCCACACCGGATCGAATAACGTGCCGCATCTCGGCCTTCCACAAGGGCTTGGCCGAGTTTAGCCCGTACCTCCAACGGGCATTCTGGCAGCACATCCGCGACCGTATCCCACAGAGAGTGGGTGTAACGGCCCAAGAGGCACGCATTGTTGGAAGACCGCAGACCCAGACTCAGAGAGGAGAATACCTTCTTGCCGTATTGCTCGTACCTCTTGGATTCCCTGTCCGGCGGAGCCGACGGGAATGCGGTCTGGGAATTTGAGGCCTGGATCACCAGGCTCTCAGGGGTGGGGTGGGTGGACAGGAAACAAGGGTCGCCCAGGGCCGGGCGGTGGCGTCTGGCCATGTTCCTATCCACAGGCGAACCTGTAGCGGGCTTGGACCAAGTGCCCAAAAGAACGTCGGTCAAGGCATCGTTAAACGGCAGCAGAGGCTCGGCTGAGCATGACTGCGGCTTAAGGACCTCAGTGAGGAGGTTAGTCCTTACGGCCGCGACGGGGAGCTCAAGGCCCAAGGCCTTGGCCGCCCTCATCAACACCACACTGTAAGTTGCCCCCTCCTTCGTAGCCACGGTAGGAGGTGAGACAAAGCCAGTGTCCGGCGTAGTGTCCAGACCACTGGCATCCCCAAGTTCACCTGTCCAGTCCTCCTGGGACTGACATTCACGTGTCAGAGGGTCCTCAGATCCCTCCCAATACTCCTCATCACCCATCTCCTGGTACTCAGGGTTAGTAAATGATGGGGCCGGTTCATGGAAAGTGAACTCTCCGAACGGCGTCTGAAGCGGCGCTCCGGAGCCGGAACCGGGTCGAGGGAGGCATCGGGGACGGCACCGCCCGGGGGTGACACCTGAGGGGTCGGCGCTGGGGAGGTCGTTAAGTCCACCGGCGAAGACCCGGATCCGGAACCGGATCCAGCGGGGCCCTGCGGCGCCGGGCCCAAAGGCGCCGGCGGCGTCGGAGCCGAAGCACCCGACGGCGTCGGGGCCGAAGCCCCCGACCCGCTAGGACCCCGAGACGGGTCCGCTGGGCCAGAAGGCGCCGCAGAGCCCGTCGGGGGAGAGAGGGACCTCATGGCCACGAGGAACCGCTCGATCTCCTCCGGCGCCGCGTTAGGCCCAGGGACCGGAGGGTGTGGGGCCGGACGCGGCGCCTGTGACTTCGACGGAGCCGCGTGGCCGGTGTCACCCGAACCCCCGGACGCGTCGCGCGAGCGTCGGGGGAGTCGGAAGAGCGATGACGTCTCTTCGACTTCTTGTGCTTACCTGACGACTTCGATCCAGAGGAGTGATGTCGACTCCCGGAGCTATGATGGCTCCGCTCCCGCGACCGGTCCCTCGACCTCCGTCCGGACCAGGACCTCTCTCGGCGCGGGGCCGACTGCCGGAGTTCGAGACGCTTACGCGACTGCTCCTGCCTAGCCTTCGAAGTCAGGGCCCGACAGTCGGAACAGGTCTTGTCGTCGTGATCGACGCCGAGGCAGTGGAGACACCGACGGTGAGGGTCGGTGACCGACATCAACCGGTCGCAATCCTCACAGAGCTTAAAACCAGGCATCCCTACCGGCACCGTTCGGAGTCGAAGACTTCGAAAAAGGATGATCAAAAGATCAGAAAAGTTAAGTCAAAAAGTGACTAAGGTACCACTTTTTCCGGATCTGCGCTGCTGGCGCGGAAAAAAGAAGAACTGACGTCAGCACGCGGAGGCGGCGTCTAAGTACTCCGACGACGTCATCACGGCACCCACGACGATACTCGGTGGTACTGCGGTGGCATGGCTGGAGGGGTCGCCTCGAAGGGGAGGGAGTAGCCCCTTTGAACGATTTGCAGCACCCACCTGTCCGACGTGACAGTGCGCCAGTGGAGGAGGGGATGGCGAACTCTGCCCCCCACTGGTGTAACATGGGCCTGAAAGCACGGACTAGGAGGGTTTTGAGGCGGATGCTGCGGGGGAAGGTGTGACTGACCTCGCCGTTGTCCCCGACCGCCGCCACGGCGGTTTCCACGGCCGCCACCGTGTTGGGTATTACCCTGCGGAGCGTGGCTTGAAGCACGTGTGGGTACACCCCTTCCGTGGCCACGAAAGGAGTGAAAAGCAGCCGATTGCTGGCACGGGGCCGAGAGGCCCAAGGACTTGGCCGTAGCCCTGGAGTCCTTAAAGCGCTCAAGCGCATGGTCTGCCTTGTCGCCAAAAAGGCGACGGCCATCAAACGGCATGTCCATGAGTGTATTCTGGACATCAGCCCAGAAGCTGGCGGACCTCAACCAGGCGTGGCGACGAATCGCCACTGTCGTAGCCATCGCTCTGCCCAGAGAGTCGGTGGTATCTAGTCCACACCGGATCGACTAACGTGACGCATATCGGCCTTCCACAAGGGCTTGGACGAGTTTAGCCCATACCTCCAACGGGCATTCTGGCAGCACGTCCGCAACCGTATCCCACAGAGAGTGGGTGTAACGGCCCAAGAGGCACGCGGTGTTGGAAGACCGCAGACCCAGACTCAGGAAGGAGAATACCTTCTTGCCGTATTGCTCGTACCTCTTGGATTCCCTGTCCGGCGGAGCCGACGGGAATGCGGTCTGGGAATTTGAGGCCTGGATCACCAGGCTCTCAGGGGTGGGGTGGGTGGACAGGAAACAAGGGTCGCCCGGGGCCGGGCGGTGGCGTCTGGCCACGTTCCTATCCACAGGCGAACCTGTAGCGGGCTTGGACCAAGTGCCCAAAAGAACGTCGGTCAAGGCCTCGTTAAACGGCAGCAGAGGCTCGGCTGAGCATGACTGCGGCTTAAGGACCTCAGTGAGGAGGTTAGTCCTCACGGCCGCGACGGGGAGCTCAAGGCCCAAGGCCTTGGTCGCCCTCATCAACACCACACTGTAGGTTGCCCCCTCCTCCGTAGCCACGGTAGGAGGTGAGACAAAGCCAGTGTCTGGCGAAGTGTCCAGACCACTGGCATCCCCAAGTTCACCTGTCCAGTCCTCCTGGGACTGACATTCACGTGTCAGAGGGTCCTCAGACCCCTCCCAATACTCCTAATCACCCATCTCCTGGTACTCAGGGTTAGTAAATAATGGGGCCGGTTCATGGAAAGTGAACTCTCCGAATGGCGTCTGAAGCGGCGCCCAGCAGCGCCGCTCCGGCGCCGGAACCGGGTCGAGGGAGGCTTCGGGGACGGCACCGCCCGAGGGCCGCGCCGGGGTTGACACCTGAGGGGTCGGCGCTGGGGAGGTTGTTAAGTCCACCGGGGACGACCCGGATCTGGAACCGGATCCAGCGGGGCCCTGCGGCGCCGGGCCCGAAGGTGCCGGCGGCGTCGGAGCCGAAGCACCCGACGGCGTCTGGGCCGAAGCCCCCGACCCGCTAGGACCCCGAGACGGGTCCGCTGGGCCAGGGACCGGAGGGTGTGGGGCTGGACGCGGCGCCTGCGACTCCGACGGAGCCGTGTGGGCGGTGTCACCCGAACCCCCGGCCGCGTCGCGCGAGCATCGTGGGGAGTCAGAAGAGCGATGACGTCTCTTCGACTTCTTGTGCTTACCTGACGACTTTGACCCAGAGGAGTGATGTCGACTCCCGGAGCTATGATGGCTCCGCTCCCGCGACCGGTCCCTCGAACTCCGTCCGGACCGGGACCTCTCTCGGCGCGGGGCCGACTGCCGGAGTTCGAGCCGCTTACGGGACCGCTCCCGCCTAGCCTTCGAAGTCAGGGCCCGACAGTCGGAACTGGTCTTGTCATCGTGATCGACGCCGAGGCAGTGGAGACACCGACGGTGAGGGTCGGTGACCGACATCAGCCGGTCGCAATCCTCACAGAGCATAGGAATGATTGCGAAATATTTCTCAATTTGCAAATCGCATTTTGGGAATTCCCAAATTGAGAATAATTTCAAGGGTGCAGGGGTGTCTCAAAGACACCCTGCTGCACCCTTGAAATTTACATGTGTGTGCATATGGCGCACATACATGCCCTATGGGCATGTATCTGCGTCACATGCCACCATCACAAATGCCAAACAGGGCGTTTTTAAATGAAATCGCAAATTACCACCAACTACAAGTTGGTGGTAATATGTGATTTCTTAACCAAAATTCGCAATTTCAGAAACCCACATACATCGCAAATTATTGTGATTCTTTATTTTGCGATTTTTTAATACATTCCCAAAAATGCAAAAAAGCCTTTTGCGATTCGCAAAGGCAGAAATTCGCAAAAGGCTTGATACATCTACCCCCAGATCTTTTGTTTGTAGCCGTCAAGTGGTAATAAAAAAAAAATACTGCAATGATGTAATAAAAGCTCTCCAAGAGAGGAGATTAGGAATTTTAAAATGACCCAACATCGATTTAATGTAGGCAAAGCAGAAAGCGAAAATTTTTCAGTCATTAATTTTCAATTAAATCGAGGCAAATGATTCACAAAGTTGTAGAGTTATATTTCTGAACTACAAAACTCTTGTTATGCTTATGTATGGGCATAGCACTTGCATTTCTTGCATAATGATGAATCGCGCCTGTATTCCTAAAACTATGACAAAAATGTTATTTGCATTTATGCAGCACAGGCTGAAAATCTCATGCAATGTGTTTCAGCATACACAATAAAAAAAGTATGTTCTCACTAAGTTAAGGTATGTTCTGCAATGCTATGTTCTGGCGTTCACAGATCGCACGTTTCACCATTCCTATAATTTTATAGCTTTAAAAGCAGTTTGTGTGACTTGGTTTTAATCATCGCACTCTTGAGTGTGGCTCTTTCTTTTTTCATTGAGCTTTAAGAATATGCTCTTGGTGCTGGTGTCAGAGGGGTTTGCCACATACTTATGCATGCTCTAGGTTTAGACATGAACAAAGCTCAATAGAGGTAGATTTATGTCTGTGTGGCATTTCTTGGTGGTGAGTGATGTTTATTAGGTTCTGGTTCTGCCCTGCAGGATGGTAGTGTGTGATGTTTTGTGGGGGAAAGTAAAAATATGATCCTTGTGAAAGCCTACTTAAAAATGCTGTTGTCACCCACATGAGAGATTGCTATCTAATGGGTTAGTGTTAGCCTTCTTTCCTCCTACTTCCAACGCATGTTGTTTCGCTGCTGTGATCAATTTGGGGTGCAAGTGGATATGTGCTCTTACACTGCTGAAAGGCATATTACATCGATGAAAATGGAACTGCGCTGCATTCTCTGTGATTGGATGAAGAAATCCGCTTAGCCTAGTTACGGTTTTATACATTGCCCCAAAATGGCAAAACACCATTGTTGCACCGACTTATGCGTGCAGGAGGAATGCGCTAAGACATTGCACTGGTGTATAGTGTAAGGGGTAGGCTATGGTCTACCGGAGGGGACAGTTCAATGAGCCCCCACAGTGTGGCTGGGTTTCGAGCTGCGTTAGCAGATTCTACTTCGGGCCCTTTTTCAGTTTCACTGTTGTTACATCTGTTGAAATCAGGCTGGGTGTTCCCACACCCGGTTACCCTGGCAGCAGCATCAGGCCACACCTATGTGGAGAACTGGCATTCACTGTTCCCACCTATGGGTTCACTCTTCTGCATTTTACTCGGGCTCGCAGACATCTTTTTGACGTACAAATGCCAACAAAATTGGCGTCGTTAGTGAAGTGCAGAAGTTAAGATTACACCTCATTTCCACAGATTCTAATGTCAGAAACCAGCATCTCACATATTAAATGTATATTGTGCTGAAATTGCTGTCCCATACATTTCATTCTTTATCCGCAGAACTCTTCTCTCTAACCTTGAAAACTGCACAGGTCAGGTCTTCGTGATTGCCACTTGGTGATTCTACCGTACATATGTATCCAGGTGTCTTGTTTCTGTTAGCTGTGGCTTTTCTGGTAAGGTGTCATTCCTTGAGTAAGGGCCCATAGTTAACAAACCATCTACAATTCTTAAATGATGCTTTAACATTTGATGGGTGGATGATGTTTTGGTTTATATGACTGTAGTATCTGATCCAGCTGTGTATTGTAATTATTTGCACACGTTGGCCTTTTAAACCATGTGCTTTTGGTAAATGATGAGTACATTCGAATGGACAGAATTGATAAGAAAGAAACAGCCCATACCTCAGGGTAATATAGGTCCTAGCATTGTTATTTACATGTGGTTTATGCTAAGGAAATCTGAGGACCACGTTTATTATCTACAAACTGCAAATCCGTGCGACATCTCCTAGTCTGGTGAGCAAGTGAGATGGGGGTGTCTTGTAGAAGGCACACAAAGGGGGTTTATCTACAGTGGCAGTGACAGGGCAGCTGTTTTTCTCATGGTGAGAGATTTGATTAAACATTCTAGTAGCATATTTGATAGCACATAGGCTGAATCTCCATAACTGCCTCCTAATGAACCAGAACTCTTGTTCGCCATGTAATATCTGCTGTCAAGGCCCAGCTCTTCGTGGTTAAGGATGGGGCACAGTTCTCCGAGACAGAAACTCATAATAATCATGCCTTTGTGAGGTTGTTGTTGTGATTATGTCCTTACAAGAGGAATAGCTGCTTCCATGTATTCAAGCACCTGCTGTGCGTCTACACTTTCCATCCACAGTAATAATGAAACCTGTTCTTCGTTCCGGCTAGAGACTGCTTAGGTGTTTAGCAGACCTAATGCACAATGCAGAGACAGAGAGTAACAGGCCTGCTCTTTTCAGCCATTTTAAGTTTTACCCGTCATTCATGATGTATGGAGTATTTTCGCCTCACGGACACACACTTTCTGTCTCAGCCTGACTTAGTAGGAGTCTTCATCTAAGTCTGTGCCTGCTCCCCCACTGAGCGTAGGGCATTTTGCTCACATCCACACACACTCCTGAGATATCACTGCAAAAAGACCTAGAGCATCAATGTAATTGGAACAACCACATATCTACTGTGAAAGAAAAGTACATAGTGGGACAGATAGATAGAGCACATGGTAGGCTGGCGTATGATATGCATCCGATTAGACTGACAGTTTTGCCACTCACTGTCTTTGTTAGAACAGATTCACAATTGCTTTATTAACCTTCCTGCTTTCTCAAATGTGCTTGAAAATGCACCATTTCACCACTCTTTTTAGGTCTCGCCTGTCGATGCGCATGCGCATCGAGCAAGCGAGACTATAGGGGCTCATCGACTCTTTATTAGGTCTCGCCTGTCGATGCGCATGCGCATCGAGCAAGCGAGACTATAGGGGCTCATCGACTCTTTATCTAACTTGCAAGGAATCGTGGCGATTCCTTGCAGTGCCCGTGACTTTTAAGCTCAATGCGCATGTGCATTGAGCTTAAAAGCGCGTGCACAGCCGCCCGCATTCCTCCGACACCTTTGAAGTGAAGCTTAGCTTCACTTCAAAGGCCCGGCTTCTTCACACCCACATGCCGCTCTGCCCCGCTCCGCCCCCTCCCCTGAGTCAGCACTGCAGAGAAAGCCGCCTCACGCTTTGAAGCCTGTGCATCGGCCATTATCTTTCGCCTTCCTTCTCGCTCACTTAAAATGGCTTTCCAGTCACCACGGGTGGCGGCAACACGAAGCGCAAGTCTTTTGTTGCTTCGAACGAGATATGCAAGTAGCCAGCCTGAACGCCTCACCCCGGATTCCTCTGTTTGTACACGCTTGATATATTTTATTCCTGCAGTATTTGTTAGGCTTCGGTGGGAGAAATGACACTCATTTCGCGTACACAAATGTTTTTTTGAATCTGAGCATATTTATACAGAAGCCCTTGTGTTGTATGGAAATGAGATTAAACGTGTATTACCACCTCCGAACCTTATTGTTTTTATTCTTTTCTATTTGCCTCGTACAACGCATTTTGCACCTTCAATACAAGAACTATCGCATATGGCTTGAATCTGAGCATATTTATACAGAAGCCCTTGTGTTGTATGGAAATGAGATTAAACGTGTATTACCACCTCCGAACCTTATTGTTTTTATTCTTTTCTATTTGCCTCGTACAACGCATTTTGCACCTTCAATACAAGAACTATCGCATATGGCTACACGTCTAGGCAGGAGGAGTACATGATTTCGAGAATGCCCTATTAAACTGCATTATTTTGGCGTATACCATAAAATCGGTGCAACTCCCACGGTCTGACTACCAGTTACAGTCCCCAGGGGGTTATTTCTCCATAAGACCCTAGTACTGTTCGTGGTCTTTGCAGTTGTGTCGCACGTGCATTCGGCTTCTGTGTACGACTCCGGCCTCAGTCTCTACCTGGGGGAGGGGGTGGGCTGGGCAGCTCGGTTCTCCTGCCTGTGAGCGTCGCACGCAGTATGCTTGTCGCAGCTCTACACAATGCTTGTCGCAGCTCTACACATTTCACGCACCGGGCGCCACGTGTTTGAGTATATCTCACGCACCCTGAATCTCGTACAGGCATGGTACCGGTGTTCACCTCACACACTTTGTTTTTGAGAGTCACACACAACACGCTTATGTTTCCGAGTATCTCACACTATTCCTGCGTCTGTGAGCATCTTCCATGTTATTTTTTTCATTTATTTTATTTAATGCGATTTTATATAGCGCGAATATTATCCAAGGTGTCAGAGCGCTTTACAGGGGCATCACAGGCACACACCAGGCGTCTCGAGAGCGTCAGACTCGCCCATACTCGGCGTCTATCTCACACCCGTGTGTGTGAGCCTCTCGCGCTCTGAGCGGTTCACACGCACTGTACACGCTCGTATTCTCACACCAGGGTTACCCTGTGTGGTAAAATCACACACAGGGCTCGTTTGTTGGCACCTCACACCAGTTTCCCATGTTAAACGATCTTTTCCCACCTCACACTTCTGTGTTTCTATTCCTTCTCCACCTTCCCGTGTGTGAGGAGCCCCACGCATTACATACAAAATGCTTCATGTGTTTGTCTCCCACATACTTGAGTTTGTTGTGCTTGTGTTGTGAGCATCTCATGCACTGCTCTTTTGTGACCTCGTGCGGTGTACTCGCTTGGAAATGTTTCTCACAGTTTTCAAGTATCTCCCTCGGGCTCTCGTGCTGTGTTCATCGCAAACACCACACTTCTGAGTACCACCCACACACAGCCACCTCGTTCTGTATATCGAACTATGCTCATCATTGTGCATTTCCCGCTCCACATCAGGGCTTCTCGCGCGTGTACCTGTATCTCACACACGCCCGCGCATCCTAGCATCTGGCATGCTGCAAGCTTTTCATATTTGTAAGGTTCTCGCACCGTGCGTCTCCTTTTGCACCTCACTATGATACAGGCGTGAGGCGTCTCATAACTCACTCACCCTCACTCACACTCACTCACACTCAGTCACTCTCACTCACACTCAGTCACCCTCACTCACCCTCACTCACCCTCAACCCCTCACTCACCCTCACTCATCCTCACTCACCCTCAACACCTCACCCTCACCCTCACCCACCCTCAACCCCTCACCCTAACTCACAATAACCCTCCCTCACCCTCACCCTCACTCACTCTCACTCTCACTCACCCTCAACACCTCACTCACCCTCAACACCTCACTCACACTCAACTCCTCACTCACCCCCACCCTCACTCACCCTCAACACCTCACCCTCACACAGTGCAATAGGTCTCACAGGATTTTTAGTTAAAGCTTTTACAAATGTTTATTGCTTTTTTGATTTGTAATTCTTTAGCATTGGCTACAAAAAATAAAAATGCAAAAGATTTACAACAAAAAACCCATAAACAATTCTAAATGCACTAACTCTAATGCTGCGAGACCTATTGCATTTCCAATGCTTGTCTAACTTGCAAGGAATCGTGGCGATTCCTTGCAGTGCCCGTGACTTTTAAGCTCAATGCGCATGTGCATTGAGCTTAAAAGCGCGTGCACAGCCGCCCGCATTCCTCCGACACCTTTGAAGTGAAGCTTAGCTTCACTTCAAAGGCCCGGCTTCTTCACACCCACATGCCGCTCTGCCCCGCTCCGCCCCCTCCCCTGAGTCAGCACTGCAGAGAAAGCCGCCTCACGCTTTGAAGCCTGTGCATCGGCCATTATCTTTCGCCTTCCTTCTCGCTCACTTAAAATGGCTTTCCAGTCACCACGGGTGGCGGCAACACGAAGCGCAAGTCTTTTGTTGCTTCGAACGAGATATGCAAGTAGCCAGCCTGAACGCCTCACCCCGGATTCCTCTGTTTGTACACGCTTGATATATTTTATTCCTGCAGTATTTGTTAGGCTTCGGTGGGAGAAATGACACTCATTTCGCGTACACAAATGTTTTTTTGAATCTGAGCATATTTATACAGAAGCCCTTGTGTTGTATGGAAATGAGATTAAACGTGTATTACCACCTCCGAACCTTATTGTTTTTATTCTTTTCTATTTGCCTCGTACAACGCATTTTGCACCTTCAATACAAGAACTATCGCATATGGCTTGAATCTGAGCATATTTATACAGAAGCCCTTGTGTTGTATGGAAATGAGATTAAACGTGTATTACCACCTCCGAACCTTATTGTTTTTATTCTTTTCTATTTGCCTCGTACAACGCATTTTGCACCTTCAATACAAGAACTATCGCATATGGCTTGAATCTGAGCATATTTATACAGAAGCCCTTGTGTTGTATGGAAATGAGATTAAACGTGTATTACCACCTCCGAACCTTATTGTTTTTATTCTTTTCTATTTGCCTCGTACAACGCATTTTGCACCTTCAATACAAGAACTATCGCATATGGCTACACGTCTAGGCAGGAGGAGTACATGATTTCGAGAATGCCCTATTAAACTGCATTATTTTGGCGTATACCATAAAATCGGTGCAACTCCCACGGTCTGACTACCAGTTACAGTCCCCAGGGGGTTATTTCTCCATAAGACCCTAGTACTGTTCGTGGTCTTTGCAGTTGTGTCGCACGTGCATTCGGCTTCTGTGTACGACTCCGGCCTCAGTCTCTACCTGGGGGAGGGGGTGGGCTGGGCAGCTCGGTTCTCCTGCCTGTGAGCGTCGCACGCACTATGCTTGTCGCAGCTCTACACAATGCTTGTCGCAGCTCTACACATTTCACGCACCGGGCGCCACGTGTTTGAGTATATCTCACGCACCCTGAATCTCGTACAGGCATGGTACCGGTGTTCACCTCACACACTTTGTTTTTGAGAGTCACACACAACACGCTTATGTTTCCGAGTATCTCACACTATTCCTGCGTCTGTGAGCATCTTCCATGTTATTTTTTTCATTTATTTTATTTAATGCGATTTTATATAGCGCGAATATTATCCAAGGTGTCAGAGCGCTTTACAGGGGCATCACAGGCACACACCAGGCGTCTCGAGAGCGTCAGACTCGCCCATACTCGGCGTCTATCTCACACCCGTGTGTGTGAGCCTCTCACGCTCTGAGCGGTTCACACGCACTGTACACGCTCGTATTCTCACACCAGGGTTACCCTGTGTGGTAAAATCACACACAGGGCTCGTTTGTTGGCACCTCACACCAGTTTCCCATGTTAAACGATCTTTTCCCACCTCACACTTCTGTGTTTCTATTCCTTCTCCACCTTCCCGTGTGTGAGGAGCCCCACGCATTACATACAAAATGCTTCATGTGTTTGTCTCCCACATACTTGAGTTTGTTGTGCTTGTGTTGTGAGCATCTCATGCACTGCTCTTTTGTGACCTCGTGCGGTGTACTCGCTTGGAAATGTTTCTCACAGTTTTCAAGTATCTCCCTCGGGCTCTCGTGCTGTGTTCATCGCAAACACCACACTTCTGAGTACCACCCACACACAGCCACCTCGTTCTGTATATCGAACTATGCTCATCATTGTGCATTTCCCGCTCCACATCAGGGCTTCTCGCGCGTGTACCTGTATCTCACACACGCCCGCGCATCCTAGCATCTGGCATGCTGCAAGCTTTTCATATTTGTAAGGTTCTCGCACCGTGCGTCTCCTTTTGCACCTCACTATGATACAGGCGTGAGGCGTCTCATAACTCACTCACCCTCACTCACACTCACTCACACTCAGTCACTCTCACTCACACTCAGTCACCCTCACTCACCCTCACTCACCCTCACTCACCCTCAACCCCTCACTCACCCTCACTCATCCTCACTCACCCTCAACACCTCACCCTCACCCTCACCCACCCTCAACCCCTCACCCTAACTCACAATAACCCTCCCTCACCCTCACCCTCACTCACTCTCACTCTCACTCACCCTCAACACCTCACTCACCCTCAACACCTCACTCACACTCAACTCCTCACTCACCCCCACCCTCACTCACCCTCAACACCTCACCCTCACACAGTGCAATAGGTCTCACAGGATTTTTAGTTAAAGCTTTTACAAATGTTTATTGCTTTTTTGATTTGTAATTCTTTAGCATTGGCTACAAAAAATAAAAATGCAAAAGATTTACAACAAAAAACCCATAAACAATTCTAAATGCACTAACTCTAATGCTGCGAGACCTATTGCATTTCCAATGCTTGTTTCAAAATATTCTCGGGGGAAGACCCCCAAACCCCCTGTAGTCTGTTCGGGCAAGCTCGCTATGCTCCCTAGCGGCAGTGCAGTACACCAATTATTTTACGCTCCACCACTTTCAAATGTCCCCCGCCGCCACTGCAAAGTGTGGTTATTGATTAGGCATGTTGAATGAATCCATGTGCCACAATGCGTTAGAGAATTCTGTGTCTGCAGTACATGATACCAGTTAGTTTCTGCATTGCAGTTTTTATGTTCTTTCTATAGGGGCTTGTTCCTGAAGTGCTGTCACTTTCATTGTTATCATCTCACGCGGCCCTCTCTCTGAAGTTGGTGTTTCTCATAAATTTGAATGTTTTAATTGTTGTTAACCTATGGTACTTGCCCCTTTTCGTATGCCACTTCTAGTTTAGTACCTTTGTTTTGTGGCAGTTGAAAAACTTACCAGTGCTTGGCGTTACCTTTGAGGATCAAGTCACAGCCACAGTTGTTAACAAGTGTTTGATGTAGTGGCAGCGCAACCACAGCAAAACTCCATTCATCTATCCCTACAAACAGATAATTTGTTGCTGTTGCAGAACTACTGTCATTTCAGCAATAACAGAACACCACATACATGGCCATTCATCTGGTGCAATTGTTTGGATTCATTTGCAATGCAATGGGTCTCGCATTTTAAAAATGTTCACCTATTGGTATTGCAGATGACAATGCCTTTTATTATTGCAGGTTTTTTTTCGAACACATAAATAAAAAGCATTATAATTTACAATGCCAATAGCTCAAAATCTCGCAATTGCGAGACCTGTTTCATTGCAAATGCTTGTTAAGATCTTATGGCCCCTTTGACCAGATGCCGTTTTTCAATATATAGGACTTGGAAGATACCTTTATTCGATGCTCAACCAAGGTGGTAATTTTAGGACCTGCTTGATCTTGGATTGTCTCTCAGTGATAAGGCTCAATCTAGCGCCCTGTTCCTGGACTCTTTGTAGTTATTAAGAAAAGAGGATTCACATTCAAACAGAGTGGGCCCCGAAATCCCCACTGATGAACTCCAATGAGAAGGACACATTGAGTGTCTGTAATATGATAATTGAAGAAAACAAAAAACTCCATTTATAAGCATAGGCTTGAGCAGAAAAGGAGCTTACCCTTTGCGCCCCGTCCAGCACCAGCGGAGTCAGACGATCTATACGGAGTGGGACCTACAACAAAGGAAAGTGGTTTGTTTTGTAAGGATGAGGTATAAAAAAACAGGAGTCGTCCTGAAATAAGAAAATATGTCATCATTTCAAAGACAACTGGGAAAAGTTTGAGGCAAAGCATGCCTCGATTATACCTTTTCAATATGCCCTTGACAGTGCTAAACTAAGGCTCACAGAGGTGGCCTGTGGGGGATTGTGTCTCAGGTGCTCCATGTCATGTATGCCATCATCAGCCTTTCCTGGAATTTTTATTCAACAGCACTTTGCATGCCCGGTGTACTAGTCGACCATAACTATAAAGAGGACATCAAAAATACAAGCAGCAAAATGCAAATTGATTATGGCTGTATCATAAGGATTTACTGGAGGTGATACAAGTGACATGAGGCCTCGAGGCAGCATAAGTGAGGCTAGATTGCATTTTAGACTTTCCAAACACTTGGTACTTTGCAGCTCACGTTCAGCAGAACTCCATATGAGAAAGCCATGTGCATTCATTATGAAAATATATTAAGAAGAAACACTTCCTGAAAGGCATAAAACTGAATCCAAACCTACTTCAGAAGAGAAAGCACAAAAAACTCAAGAAAATAATAAAAATAATCAGAACCTGAGAAAAAACAGATAAAGTCTCCCCAAATAATTTTAACAAACTTTTCCATTTTGCTGGACATTTAATTTGCTGACCACAGATGTCAATGGAACACCTTGAGGTGCCTGCCCCACGGTGCAGGGATATGTAAAAACTTTGATTGCACAATTGGAGCTTATGCAACGGGCGGTTTTGGACCGCCGCACAAGCTCCCATTGTAAATGGACGTTTGCGAACACACAATGTGCAGTCGCATCCTAATTGTGGTGTCCGCAGAGATGTCGTCGGAGGCAAATCCAACCGACATTGTAATGAAGCCCTGAATGAATTAAGAGGGTGATCCCATTGACATGAAAGAAGAGGATTCATTGTTTGTTGAGTGAGCAATAGTTTCAGAGCCTGTGATCTCTTAGATGTCTCTAGGAGGTATTTTGCTTATTTAGAGGGCGAGGATGAGTCCAAAGAGGCAACACTCTCCAAGTTTGACATTTCAAATGGAGAATGGTTTTGACGGCTAATCAAATCACTGGCAATATAGCTGTAATGACTCAGATGGGGTTCTACAAAGAGATGGTTCTTAATTGATGTGATTGCAACAAGGGATTCAAGGACAAATTTACTAAAGCCCAGTATTGTGTTGGACAATACTAAGTGAATCTGCCCCCAAATGTATGTCAATACTGGACTAGGTTACTGTGCTGCTGTATAAAAAAACATTTAGTTTTGTGACCTGTGGCTTTGTTTTTTTCTTTTCCTTCTCTTTGATTAAAACACTCCCCTATTTCATGTTTGCTGTGTTATCCCTTGGCGAATTGGCTGTATCACAGATTTCCTTTATTTTGGCTTTTCGTTCTGTGTGACTCTGCCCATACACGAGGGGCTTTTACTTTGACAACAGTTTGTTAACTTTGTATTTTTTTTTGCCTTGCCTAGTGATCTCACTGGGCTTTGGGTATAACAATATTATTACATGCTATTGGTTGTGCATGTTATTTTACAATAATCTGGTTATTTCAGGCCCCCATGTGGTTGCATTTCTCCTTGGATTCGTCCTTTATTTCCCCTGAGATAGAGGCCTATTGTAGGACCTGTCAGGCATGTCATCTCTCGGGGAAAGCCCGAGGGCAGCCTAGCGCTCCATTAATTCCAATCCCTATGGATGGGATCCCCTACTCATTGGTAGTGATCAAGATCAAGTTCCCCGAGCATTTCACAGAAGCTGATGAGGAAGATGCAACAAAGGGATTTTCAACATGTAATTCATTGTTACATAAGTGTACAAGGCTAGTGCAGAATACTGCCGGGGCAGCAGGACCGTCGACTAATTCCAAATCAGGGGCTATGTTACTTCACTGTACCTTATAAATCTCACATAAACACACAATCCCTAGGCCCGTAGCCAATTTCTAGTCTCAATTAAAAAAAAGTCAGATGCAATAGGCCGAGAATATTTTTCCAAATGTAAGAGTAATCTTACATTTTGATGAAATTTCAGACTTTTTCTGAAATTCACAAGGTTTTTCCTGCATATTCTAATGCGTAGCCTTTGTACACCCCAAGAAAAGCCTGCAAGCATAAAAGTGATAAATATGTCTGAGAACTCTAGAACATTTTCAATAGGACTATGATATTTAGAGGAAATTTTAGACTTTTCTGACATGTACTAGAATTTCCTAGTATACTCAAATATACTTGAACATGCAGAGAAAGTGAAGAGAAAGTGATAAAAAAAGTACATTAACATATGTGACTTTTAATTCGCCACAGAGAAGATATATTTATCTTTGGAGAAGCCCCTTTTCCTACATCTTTGGTGAAAATAACTGAGTTTCCACCCAAATCCTATCCTGACACCCACAAATCCCTGCACTTGCAAATGTGAAAGTATCTGCAAGTGGTTACTGAATACCCACAAACCTATGAGTTGCTCAGTGCTCACCTGCGTTTGCAGGGTGTCATAATCAGGAATGCCCACACATTTCTCTCTCACGGTGAAATTGAGAATGCAGCACTTCCACAAATCATGCACAATGGTTGAATTTATAAATACAATTCCACCATCGAAGAAGCTGTCTTTGTTGAACGCCTACTTTCAACCTATGTTCACAAATTGCTTTGAGAATTTGAGCGAAAGCCTCATCTAGGAATTAGAGGCAGTAAGATCAGAAAGAAAGAGTGCTAAAAGGCTTGAACCTTGTATTTCCCAGAGACTTCTTGAAGAGCAGAGCTTCAGAGTCCCTGATGAGTCGCAAAGGTCCCTTTGGGTTAAGCAAAGCAAGGCAGTCTAGCAGTGTTTTTTTAAATTCATCTTTTTGCATGGGAGCACAATACCATGCTCGCACTAATCAATAAAGGACCTTGGAGTGGTATAGAACATGCAACTATCTCAGCTCTGGCCTCTAAGATCATGAACTGGTAGCACCTCTATCCTACACGAATATACTGTCTGGTTCACAAAGGGCCTCCGCACTGGTCGTGGAGGCCCCGCAATTGTAGGGGAGTCTCCGTAATCAGGGCGGAATCCCCGCAATGAGAAGTCTCATTGCAGAGATTCCGACCCAAGATCTAGGAGTCCCCCATGACTACAGGCCCTCCATCATGAGTGCAGAGGCCCTTTGCAAATCAGGCCCATAGTGTTTTTGAACTACGTGTGCAGTGGTATTCGAAACGTATGTCCAGAGTTTGAACTTGTCATGAGATACCATTTATCTAATTTTTCTCACTGACTTTCATAGTGTTATTTGGGCCTCTAGACCCATAAAGAAGTAAATGCAATCGCATGAACAAGGAAGAGGTATGCAGGGAGTGAAGAAGGGGCCACACAAGTATGTATCCCTTACTCCTCCCCATCCATCCTCCATCTGATCCTTCATACTCCACCTCTACAACCGACAGACTCATCCATCATCTCCCCTAGCCATTCTCTACCATTTCAAGAATTCTACATCTCCTCAATCTTTGACTCCTCCTTCCTCCATGACCCCTATTCTCCACTTCTTAATTTCCCTGTCCCTGATCGTCAGAACTCCTCATCTTCCACCATTATCCCCATTTCCCTATTCTCCATTACCCATCACCATCTACTTTATTACCAGGTCTTGTAACTCCCCTTCAAATCATTAGCTGCCCATTCCATCTCCGCCATTTTCCCTAACCAGTATTCCTAACATCTGTAAACTTTTCCATCCTTCACCATCTGATCCTCCATTACATCTTCACAATCCCTATTGTTCTCTACCCATCAACTTCTGCATCATTCCTTACCTTCATCCACCATTTCCATTTTATTTTCCTATAAGCCATCGCCATCTCTATCTCTTCACCTAATCTTCCAGCTTCTCTACAATATCTTTGCTGACCCCAATTTCACCCATCCTCCATCCCGTCCATCCTATGTTGCTCAAAAAGATTTCTTATTCACGAACACCTCATGCTCTATCTCCTCAATATTGATATCAATTTGTTTAAAGTTCACATCACCTTACCATCCTTCTCCTCTATTTCTGCATCCTCCACCTAATGTCAATCTTTATCTCTCACTTCTCTTGTAGGGGATTTCCATGTATAGTCATAATCACTGAATAGTTCTGCCCTTGTGAGGGATGCCAAAGCATTGCTTCAATATATATCTTCTTAAGTTTAGATTTTCACTTTTGTTAAGGGAGGCCTGCAACAACATGGTAGA
The DNA here is from genome assembly GCF_964261635.1 of Lissotriton helveticus. NCBI lineage: Eukaryota > Metazoa > Chordata > Amphibia > Caudata > Salamandridae > Lissotriton > Lissotriton helveticus. The sequence goes on along the minus strand of NC_136068.1, from coordinate 1,692,704,298 downwards.
GAGAGTTTATGCAGCCTATATACAGTGGCTACAATGACCAAACTCTTCATCATGAAGTCAAATAAGGGCCAGCACAAAGTATTTGTGTATAATTTCAAGATGCTTTTGCAAAAGCATAAATCTCCCTCACAAACCCTTTTTTATGACAGAGATGAAGGAGAAGGAAGCTAGAGTGGCCTCATAGGCTGTCATTGTATGGCTAAAAAAAGAGACTGTGGCTTTAAGAAACCAGACACCACCAGTATCCCATCAAGCTCAGCAGGTGGCAGTTGCTTCAGTTCTTCTTTTTTTCCGGCTCCTGCTGACAGGACCCTGGAGCTTTGAGCTCTGACAAATTTTGGCTTATTTCCTCAAAATTCACATCTGAGTTTTGGTGACAACCTTTTCATTCGACATCTTTGGCCTCTCCCTGGCTTTTTCTGTATTTTCTGACAGCAATTAGTGGGATTTTGACTGAAAAGATGCCATCTCTTTTTGAAAATTGCCCTGACTGTGGGAGTAAAAAGGCCAGGACAGACCCCCTCAGTGTGTGTTTATACTCTGTCTTACAAATGATCATGTTCCTGAGCCTTGCCATCACTGCAGGACTTTTTCCTGAAGCACCTTACGAGACTGGGAGAGGATTTGCCATCAGCGAGCAGAGGAGTGATGAAAACAACTGACACAATCTGCTGATAGGACCACAGTGTGAGGAGAGGGTCAGTCCTCTACCAGGGCTCTGTCATCTGGCTCTGGAGGGGGAACCAGAAAGAAAGCGGCAGAAAAATGCCATTTGTCCCGGTCGATGTCGAGAGGAGGTACGGCGACAACCTGTTTGCAGTCTACCCATAGTTTGATGTCAAGAAAGCACTGCTGAACAAAGTCAAGGCAAGGGGTATTGAAGTCGAGAACTACATCGTCGATTCGCAGACCTCGCTCAACTACGAGGCCACCTCGTTTCTTGCCGCTGAGCTCAAGATCGCTGTCGAGTCAACGTCGTCGGTCGATGTCAAGGTACACTCTGACGGCGAGACACCACTGTCTTTCACCCTCGACAAATAGATTGATGTCGAGACATCGAGGATGGTCGATGTCGAGGACTCTTTCGGCATTGTCTAGGCTACAGGAGGCAAGAAAGAAAATAAAATGTATCTCATCCTCGCAAGACTTATAGTATTCTAGAACATACTCTCCTTCACGGGATGCACCGGGTTCTCCTCCTCAAGCGGTATTTCTGCCTCCTCAAACACCAGCCCCTCCTCCACCACCACCACCATCTCCGCCTCCTACACCACCACCACCACCATTGCCAGTCACTTCTTCGCTGAGGCCCAGATCTTGTACTAGATTGCGCCATGTTCTTTGTGTTGCCATCAAAGCTCAAGGCACTCATCTCACTCAGTCTTGGTGAGGTGAGCTGCTAAACTGAATATTCCAATAACGACATCCATAATCTTCTAAACCCTTCAACGTAAGTCAACATCAAGACCTTTGCTGCCACTAGTCCCAGAACTATTAGAATCTGCTATGGACCTCTTCTTGACACCAGCATCTGTCAAGCTAGTTCCATCAAGTCTTCAGAAAAATACCGCCCTCCAGGGCAGCATCCTGCATTTCTTTGTACAGAACCAACAACAGACTCTGTCATTGTAGTGGCTGCAAAGAAACATCACTCCACTACTCTCACTTCAAATGTCCCTCCTGATAAAGAAAGTCGGACGTTGGACTTTGAGGGTCGAAAGGCCTGCAGTACAGCAGTAAATACATTTAAGCACCACCACCCTCTTAACCACATCGCTGCGGCGGCTATTCCGCCGCAGCGCTAAGGGGGTGGGGGGGCCGCGGGGCGGGCGCATGCTGGTGACGGAACCGCTCCGTCACCAGCCGCGGTTGAGCTGTGCTCATGACGGAGCGGTTCCGTCATGGCCCCGCCCGCTCAATAGAACACGCCGCGCAGGCGCGAAATCAGCGCCGCACAGGCGCGTCGGGCAGGCCATGACGGAACCGCTCCATCATCAGCACAGCGCCACCGCGGCTGATGACGGAGCGGTTCCGTCATCAGCACGGAACCGGTTAAGCAGGTATGACAGAGCTCTGTGATAATCCCTGCAACAGTTTGTTGAACATCTCCCAAGAGACAAACATCAGGACTTTGAGGAAATCCTCAATGAATGGCTAATGGTCTCTAACGAGATCATTAGTGTTGCAATAGATTCTTCACTACACATGAGTACTGCCACGACCCTCTCTCAGCAGGCATTCTTGGCTTCGCCTTTCCTCCCTCAAGCCAGAATCACAAACACTAGGGGCCCGATGTAGGTAAAATAGATTTACCGATTTTTAATTACCGGATCATACCGATTCGGTAATTAAAAATCGGTAAATCTAAGGGGTTGAGATGTAGGAACATCCAGATGTTCCTGCTACCGAATCGGTAAAAATCTGTATTTACCGATTCGGTAAATACCGACCGGTAATGGCCCATTCATTCCTATGGGCTTTAAAGCCCATATGAATGAATGGGGCATTACCGGTCGGTATTTACCGAATCGGTAAATACAGATTTTGACAAGGGTGCAGGGGGTGTCACTTTGACACCCTCTAGCACCCCCAAAAAAGATTCGGGGGCCATGTGGCAGGCATACCTGCCCTAAGGGCAGGTCTGCCTGTCATATGGCACAGGTGTGCATGCACACATGTGCATGCACACCTGAATCGGTATTTTACCATCAAATATATTTGATGGTAAAATACAGAATCGGTAAGGGTTGTGGGACTCAGAAGAGTCCCACCTACATATCAAAAATACCGAATAGGTATAAATACCGATTCGGTATTTTACAGATTCGGTAAATTTACCGATCGGTAAATTTACCGAATCTGTAAAATTCTGGGCCCTACATACCAAATCTGATTTTCCGGTCGGTAACGGCCGAAAATACCGATTTTCGGCCGTTACCGACCGACCTACATCTGGCCCTAAATCTTCTATTCTCCAGTACTACCCTCTTTGGCAGTTATACCAATGACAAGATGGTGACAATGAAGGCAGAAATAGAGACTTTGAAGGAAGTCAGCTTAGAAAAGCCTAAAGAACCATGGAAATCTTTCGAGCCATACCAACACTGTTTTTATTCTCAGAGGGTTTAAACCCTCACTGGTATCAGGGAAACCAGTAAAGCGGTGCACAACAACAGCACCAACGCCCCTATCAGCCTTACCAGAGAAAGCAAGCTAGAGGAAGATCAACCCAGCTGCTGCCTCACAGAGGCAAGCAACTATCCGGGCCAAAACCCTGAATCATTATTTCCCCCTCTTCTATTACCCACTCTGGCAGGGGGAAGCATCCAACATTATCTGGCAGAGTGGCAAAACATCACAATGGACGCCTGGGTTCTAAATATTGTTCACAATGGATATCGTCTCAGGTTTAACGGTACATACCTCTGAAACCATCCAGTTTCCAGCTCCCTCTATTAATATCGGAGTTCAACATCTTCATACAAAAGCAAGCGGTCGAGCCTGTTCTTCATCAACAACGAGGTACAGGCATATATTCCAGGTACTTTCTCATCAAGTAGAAAGACAAGAACTAATTCAGGCTCATTCTCGACTACAAAACAGCCAATAAATGGATTCGTCCAGAGAAATTACGGATGCTGGCTTTACACCAAATGTATTCCCAATTACACCAGGGGGATTGATTCCGTTCCATTGACTTTCAAAATGCATATTTTTATACACCAATCGCAAGAAAGCATTGAAAGTTCTAGAGGTATGTAGTGGGGCCGGACCATTATAAGTTCCAAGAGCTTCCATTAGTCCTGAAGCCAGCATTCAGGACATTCTCCAACTGCATGGTCCATCTCAGGAAATACAAAATATCTGGCTACCCATATTCCAGACGATTGGCTAATCAAGGTGTCCACGTTTCAGGAAGCTCACCTTCATTACAATGGGACTTTCAACCTCCTACAAAGGCAAGGCATTCCTATCAAACAACAAACAACATCTGTCCTGGTCCAAACCTTACACTATGTGGGGGCCTCAATCAACACACTACAGGCAGGAGTGTGTCCTTTGGAGGAGATATGTTTAGCGATGGTTCTGAAGTCTCAGGCTCTCTTGAAAGCCTCTCATCCGATGGTCACAACAGTATTCTCTCTCCTAGGCTCAATGGTCTTCTGCATCTTCCTAGCACATGTCGGTCTCCACATGAGACCTCTGTAGTAATGCCTCGAGTACCAGTGGAACAACAGTAACACCTAACCCTTCAATGGAAGCTGTCCCTGAAATGGTGGTGTTCTCCAAACAATCTATTCTGAGGTACGCATCTCATCAAAACAACCCTCCACAGACCATAGTCACAGATGCCTCACTACTGGGATGGGGAGCCCACATGGACCACCTTCAAATTCAGGGCAAATGTTTGCAGAGAAAACATACAATATCAATCTCCTAGAGCTAAGCGCAGTCCACCTGACGCTGAATGTGTTTCATCCATCATTCAGATCCCATTCCCTACTTGTTCAGATGGAAAATACAACAACCATGTACTACATCAGGAAGCAAAGAGGGATGAGGTGCAGGCCCTTGCCACACGAAGCCCAGACATTCAGGAAATGGCTTCTGGCCAGAGACCTCATAATCACGGCAACTCACTTTCCAGGTGTGCAAAATGCTACAACAGATTCTCTCAGCAGACTGCTGCAAGAAAACCACGAGAGGGTCTTACACGACAACCATGTCCAAAATATCTTCCAACGATGCGGAACTCGGGCCATATACTTGTTCGCCACCGCATAAGACAACAAATGCCTGAGCTCCGCATCGAGGTTCTTCCAGCCAGGGACTCTGGGGAATGCCCTATGGATCAACTGTGTTGGAAAATTTCTCTACACGTTTCCGCTGATTTCCCTGATCTCAACAGTCCTCAACAAGTTGTCGTAATCCACAACCAAGATAACCCTCATAGCTCCAAAGTGGTCACATCAATGGAAGTTCACAGACCTCCTTCACCAGCCTGGCTGTCCACAGCTCAAGCTGCCATGCAGACCATACCTACTGTGAAATTTGGAGGCCAGATGGTACACCTCAATCTCTCCTCTTAGAATTTGGCATCATAGTTCCTGAGCTAGTGCAGTACGGACATTTGAATATGCTGCAAGACTGCATGGAGATCCTCAAAGAAGCTAAGCAGCCTTCACATGTTCTGCATATGCTTTCAAATGGAAGAGATTTTGCATATGGTATCCATCTCCCTACCATTTGCCAGGAAGATGTCATTCTTTCATACTTACTCCATTTGGCTAAATCTGTGTTGCAATTCTATTCTCTAAAAGTTCACCTGGCAGACCTAACTGCCAATAGAAAATATCCTTCACAAACCTCTTTTTTCAGAATCCAAGTCTCCAGGATTTCCTAGAGGGTTTGAAGAATGGGGTCTGATCCAATCAGGTGCCTTTCCCCTTCAAGGAAGCTTAATGTAGTCCTGTCATGCCTTATACAGGACACCTTTGAGCCCATACACAAGGCGTCTCTCCAACACTTGATAACCGCTTTCCTTGTGGTGATAACATCTGCCCACAGAGTTAGCGAGATCCCTTTGAGCCCATACACAAGGCGTCTCTCCAACACTTGATAACCGCTTTCCTTGTGGTGATAACATCTGCCCGCAGAGTTAGCAAGATCCAAGCACTCTGCTCTCATGAACCATACACTGTATTTCATTTTAGCAATATGGTCCTGAGAACACACCCAACGCTCCTCCCTAAGGTTGTTTTGGCTGTCCATGTCAACAAGACAATCTGAAAAACAACATTCTTTCAGAATCCCTCTACTCCAGCAGAAAGAACTCTGCATTCCCTGGATGTGAAATTCTATCTAGACAAGACATAAGACATCCGCAAATCGTATCAATTATTTATCAACTATGGTCCGTACAGGCTTAACCACCTCCAAGCAATCCATTTCACGATGGATAGTTTCATGTATTTTGTTGTGCTATCAAAAGGCTAACAAAACACTCCTAACTAAACCTAAAGCACAATCTACCAGGGGAAAAGCGGCTATGGCTGCATTACTGCAACATATCCCTATTCCAGCAATTTACAAAGCAGCTACCTGGAAATCAGTACATACATTCACCAATCACTACTGCCTTGTCTGATGCTAGAGCAGATGCTCAAGTAGGGCAGGCTTCCCTCAGAAATATATTTGCTTAAACTTTCTTATTGATCCTCTGTCTCCTTCCATAAGCGGGGATGGGCTTCCTACTCTATTCAGTGATTAAGACTATACATGGAAATACCCTACAAGAGAAGGAGTAGTTTCTTACCTGTAACTCCTATTCTCTCGTAGGAGAATTTCCATGATAGTCATCAGCAGCCCTCCCTCCTCTCCAGTAGAATGGACAGAGGTATCCATACAATCTACATCACACATCACAGTCAAAAAGAACTGAAGCAACTGGCACCTGGGAACCACAGCGCCAATCCATACACCCGATACATTGTAGAAATTGTCAGGGTGTGCAGATGGACATAGGCTATAAAAAAAAAAAAACGTAAATTAAAAAATATAACTTTAAAAAAAAAGTAGTGCCCTGAAAGTAGCGCCGGACGCTGCGCTGGCCGCGACATGCGTGATGACGAGGAGGAGCGGCGGTGAAGTGAGGAGCGCGGGGAGAAGCGGCGGCTCAGGTGCGTCATGACGAAGAGGAGCGGCGGTGAAGTGAGGAGTGCGGGAAGGAGCGGTGGCTCAGGTAAGGTAAAGGCACATTGGAGTCGGGCGGGAGGGAGTCGGGGCGGGAGCGGGTGTGCACAGAGGGACGGGTGGGAGGAGTCGGGGTGGGAGGGAGTCGGGGCGGGAGGGGTGTGGGAGCGGGTGTGCATAGAGGGACGGGCGGGAGCCCTTAGTGCACAAAAAGCCTCAAATGCTGCCCCCAGCCCCTTTCTGCCCCAGGCAACGCTGGGCCGGGCTGCTCGTTAGCCATATAATGACAGCCTATAAGGCTACTCTGCCCTCCTTCTCCTTCATCTCTATCATAAACAAGGGCTTGTGAGGGAGATTTAAAAGGTTTGCAAAAACATCTTGAAATTATATTCAAATACTTTGGGCTGGCGTTTTTTTAACTTTATGATGAAGAATTCAGACATTGTAGCATATGTATATAGTATGCTTAATCTGACTCTTTCGTAAGTGTCTTTGAAGGCCTTCCTGAAGAAAGGGGAAACTCTACACTTAAGAAGATATATATTGAAGAAGTGCTCCGGAGTCCCCACACATGGGCGGGACTATTCAGTGATTATGACTATCATGGAAATTTCCCTACGCGAGAACAGGAGTTACAGGTAAGAAACTATTTCTTCTTAATTACCTATTCTACCAGCTTCTCCTATTCATTCCACATCCTCTATCTCCCACCTTTCTTTTATCCCAATCTCTCTATAGTCTCTCCCTTCAATCTCCCCTGTATTGTATCACAACTACTCTCATCTGCCTACCCTCCCAATTTCATTTCACACAAAAACGAATTCAATGATTGCCCACATCCAAAATCCTTTATTATTTCATATACCCACAACTTTTGTGCTTTCACAACTCCACTTCTTCCTAATACACCAACCCTCTCACTCCATAATGTCCAATTTTTCATTCAAACCATTCATCTTTCTCAGGGTTTCCTCCTCTGCCAAACCCTCCCTCTTCCCCAATCATTGGTCTTCTACCAATCCTCTATTTTGCCCTACCTCACTCGAACCCTCAGGTTCAAAACTTGTTACCCATCAGATTCCTTAAACTATCTTTCCCAAACTTCAGTCTTGCCTTGTACATTGCTCATTTCTCACTCCCCTTCGTCCAGTTCTTCTATTTGCTCAACGTGTTATGTAATCTCTGCGTTTTTTCCAATCTTTGACACTCTTGTCTCCCCACCCTTTCGACTCCAGTATGGAATGCAAGTTCATTGTTTATCCTATTCTTTTTACCTTTCTCTCCTGCGGGGGTGGAGTTGGTGTCAAATGTTGTAGGTTCAGTCTTGCCAGAAGTCACTTCTAAAGGAAAAAAATATAATCTATTAAAAACCGCATGTTTCTTGACACATCCCTTCGTTTCATCCTTAATTTCACATGGAAATGTCTTATTGGATGTAATCTCATGAAATTAATGGGGAAATTGTACCTCTTTACCAGGCGCTGGTGTGTAAAATCATCCTGAACCCAGATACAAAAATAAGGTGTTAGTAAGTTTTAGTGCAAGGCACTTCTGTCTTTGAGGAAGGGAAATACAGTTTAAGGAAGATTTTGCTGTAGAGTCAGATGTCACATATGGTATTTTTAGTTTAGGTTTTAACAATAATGTGATATATTACTTGGAAGCTGGCTATATTCATGGTAGTATGCTGATTATTTCATGACCATAGTTCATTACAAGAAAGCAGGAGTCTTTCTGCATTTTACCACTCATTCTAAGAGCCTTGTTTGAAAAAGACTTCTATTAAACTTCTTATGATATGTCACAGATTACTAGCTTAATTTATGTGTGTTTATCTTTATCCAAATGTAGTCTACATATCTAAAACTACACGATTTGTTTCACATTAAGGAGCAAACAACCAGTGATTTAAGAACCTTAGGAGAAAAATAATGGTGTGACCATCTATTAGAAGAAAATAAATACTTCCTATCCTATGTTCCAAGGATGTTCCAATCACTAAAGAGTTCTGTGACCTTATACAAGGACATGGACCTCCTCTGTGAGTTGCAATATCCTCATAACCTATGGTAGACGGTAATTTATCCTATATATTATAGTTTTTATAATATATAATATACTGTATAATATATAAAACATGTAGAAAATATATTGACCTCTGGCCTCCATCCATCCATCCATCCACCCACTGAAAAAAACAAAGGTCAAAGTGATGTTAGAGTTAGGTGTTGAAATGAGGTAAAAAAAATAATGTTTAAAAAAACTGAGAGTTTACCAGTTATACTTTACTGAGCTAACTATACCTTTCGCCCCACCTTGCACTGCTTATGACCTCATACATTACATCACTCATGATATGTTGTATGACATCATTGAAGACATCACTGATGATATTTACGCAGTTTGCCCAACTGGTCATGGACGCTCATCCTCCACTGCGCACAGCATTTAGTCGTGTACAGTGAGGATTGGGCAAACAGCCAGGCCCTGTGTACAACCCTCCTTGAGCATTCAAACCCCAGCTGCTTATGGTATTCTGCCATGCACAGCACGGTTTGGTGCATGGCCCTGCAGGTATGGACAATAAAACGATTAGCCTCAGATCCAAAATCGGGAATGAGCAGCCTCTCACCTCAATGTATGGGTAAAAAACATCACACAGTTTTCTTCTGTAGAGTGATTATAAAATAGAATCTGTGAGACACTGATCTGCATTTTTTCAAGTCATGTCATGCTCTACTGTGATACCAACATATATCAACTATAGTACTATATCTATCTATATATAGTGCATGCACAACCACATTTCCCTCCAAGGCTAGCACTATTTCCTTTCCTTGCACTCTCAAGTGTACACACAATAACTCTATGCTTATACAACTATAGGCCCAACAACTTTATTTTTGAAAATGATGTAAGGGCTCATGAAATAATGCGAATAACAGTATCATGGATGAAGTAATTTGAGATGTCATCCATGATGTCATTTGAGATGTCATCAGTTTTGTCATCAATTATGTGATTTAACAAGTCATGGGTGATGTAATATATGTGAGGTGATAAGTTAGTTCACTAAACTATAAAACATTAGTTCTTATCTCATTACAACACTTAACTATAATGTCACTTTGACCTTTAATTTTTTAGTGAAAGAATATATATTTTTTTCTGATGCACTGATTGTACTTTATACTAGAGAAAATAATACAAAACAAGTAAATAAAAATGTCCAAGGAGCTACAACCTGGCGTGGTCTTACTTTGTGGACTGCTGCCTTTCTGTGTCCCTTGGCCAAATGGTGGAGTGAATCAATCAATCAATGAACTTGTAAAGCGCGCTATTTGCCCGTGAGGGTACTGCTACCGCTCGAAGAGCCAGGCCTTGAGGAGCCTTCTGAAGGTGAGCAGGTCTTGGGTCTGCCGCAGGTGGGTGGGGAGGGTGTTCCAGGTCTTGGCGGCGAGGAAGAAGAAGAATCTGCTGCCGGAGGTCGCTCATTGGATGCGCGGGACGGCGGCAAGGGCGAGGCTGGCGGAGCGGAGTTGCCGGGCGGGGGTGTAGAAGTTGAGTCTGTTGTTCAGGTAGGCTGGTCCGGTGTTGTGGAGTGCCTTGTGTGCGTGGGTGAGGAGTTTGAAGGTGATCTTCTTGTTGACAGGGAGCCAGTACCGGTCTCTTAGGTGGGAGGTGATGTGGCTGCGGCGGGGGACGTTGAGGATCAGTCTGGCTGAGGCGTTCTGAATGCGTTGTAGTCGTCGCAGGTGTTTGGCCGGGATGCCTGCGTAGAGTGCATTGCGTAGTCCAGCCTGCTGTTGACGAGGGCTTGGGTCACTGTTTTTCTTGTTTCTATCGGGATCCACTTGTAGATCCTGCGTAGCATGCGGAGGGTGTTGTAGCAGGAGGAGGAGATGGCGCTGACCTGCTGTGACATGGATAAGGAGGAGTCGAGGATGAATCCTAGGTTGCGTGCGTGGTCCGTGGGTGTTGGCGCTGCTCCCAGTGTGGTCGGCCACCAGGAGTCGTCCCACACAGAGGGGGTGGGACCTAGGATGGAACAAGTTACCTGTTGAATTAAAAAACAGCCCCTCACTGTTGTCTTTTTGTAAGAACCTGAAAACTGGGCTTTTCTCAGCTTAGTCCAGTTAAGGGGGCCGCTAGGCTCTCCCACTTCTGCAGCACAGTTCATCAGCGCCAAGACGCCCTTGGGCATTCGTGCGCTCTATAAATCCACTAATCAAATCACATCAAATAGGATGAGGACCTCCGTCTTGTCCGAGTTCAGTTTCCGACGGCTGTTCCTCATCCACTCGGCGACGGCCTTCATTCCCTCATGGAGGCTGGTTTTGGCGGTGTCCGGGTCCTTGGTGAGGGAGAGGATGATCTGGATGTCGTCGGCGTAGGAGATGATGTTCAGGTCGTGCTGGCGGGCCACTTGTGCGAGGGGGGCCATGTAGACATTGAACAGGGTCGGGCTGAGGGATGAGCCCTGGGGTACGCCGCAGATGATGTCGGTGGCTTTGGATAGGTAGGGCGGGAGGCGGACTCTCTGGGTTCTGCCGGATAGTAAGGACGTGGTCCAGTCCAAGGCCTTCTTCTGGATTCCGGCTTCTTGGAGGCGTGCTCTTAGTGTGCGGTGGCACACCGTGTCGAAGGCGGCTGACAGGTCCAGGAGGATGAGGGCTGAAGTTTCGCCGTTGTCTTTGCTGGTGCCTGATGTCGTCTGTGGTGGCGATGAGGGCAGTCAGTGTCGGTGCTGTGGTTGCATCTGAATACGGACTGGGATAGGTCCAGGATGTTGTTGTCCTCGAGGTGGCGGGTCAGCTGCGAGTTGGCGATTTTCTCGATGACCTTCGCCAGGAAGGGGAGCAGGGAGATGGGCCGGGAATTCTTGAGGTCTTTGGGGTCCGCCTTGGGCTTCTTGAGGAGGGCGTTGATTTCGGCGTGCTTCCAACATTCCTGGAATGTCGCTGTGTCGAAGGAGATGTTGATGATCTTCCGCAGTTGGGGTGCGATGGTTGCGTCAGCTTTGTTGAAAACGTCGTGTTGGCAGGGGTCTGACGGGGAACCAGAGTGGATGGAGATCATGACCTTGCGTGTCTCTTCGTCATTGACGTGGCACCAGGAGGTCAGCTGGTTGGTGCCGGAGGCGTTCGAGGTGTGGTCTGATGCGGTCAGGGAGGATGAGGAGTTGAAGCTGTCGTGGATGTGGGCGATCTTGCGATGGAGGAAGGTGGCCAGTGAATTGCACAGATCTTGCAAGCGCGGGATGTCGGTGTTGGCGCTGGGGTTGGAGAGTTCCTTCACTATGTTGAACAGTTCTTTGCTGTTGTGTGCGTTGTTATCCAGTCGGGCTTTGAAGGACGATCTCGTGGCTGTTCTGATGAGGTGGTGATGTCTGCGGATGGCGTCCTTGTGGGCTGCGTCGCTGTCTGGTGCACGGTCGTGTAGCCATTTCTTCTCCAGCTTCAGATCTGGAGTTCTTCGGTGAAACTTTCTTGCTGGGGTGGTTGGTGGAGGGTTTCTTGATCGGGGTGAGGGTGTTGGCGCAGTCATCGATCCACTGTCTGAAGTTTCGGGCGGCGGCTCCGTGTCGGTGGGGTTGGAGGGTGGGTTCTAGGTGAGGGTGGAGGTCAGCTGTTCTTCGGTGATTTTGCTCCAGCAGCGGCGGGGCAGCTGTTGGGTGCGGTGGTGCGTGGTTGGTTCTTGTAGGTGAAGTGGATGCATCGGTTGTCAGTCCAGTGGAGTTCGGTGGTGTGGTTGAAGGCGACGTAGGGGCTGGTGGAGAAGACGGAGTCGAGCGTGTGGCCGGCGGCGTGGGTGGATTCGGAGACGAGTTGTCGGAGGCCGAGGTTGGCGAGGTGGTTGATCAGGGCGGTGGAGTTGGCATTGTTGTTGTTCTCGAGGTGCAAGTTTAGGTCCCCGAGGAGTTGTAATCCATGGAGGCGAGTGCGTGGGTGCTGGCGAGGTCGGCGACGGAGTCGCTGAAGAGGGCCCGGGGTCCAGGGGTCTGTAGATGAGTGTTCCTCTGAGGGTGGTGTTGGGATCGGTGTGGATCCGAAAGTGAAGGTGTTCAGCGGAGTTGTGGGAGTCGTCTGCGAGGGAGTGGACCTGGAGGGTGGACTTGTGGACGATAGCTATTCCTCCTCCTATCCCGTTTGTCCGGTCTCTGCGGAAGATCTTGTAGCCGTCCGGGATGGCTATGGCGATGTCAGGTGCCGATGAGTCGTTCCACCAGGTCTCGATCAGGAAGGCAACGTCTGGTTTGGTGGTGTCGAGCAGGTCCCAGAGCTCGGTGGCGTGTTTACGTGCGGAGCGAGTGTTGAGGAGTATGCAGCGAAGGTGGTTGGGTCCATTCCTTGGGGGTTTGGTGGTTCTGTTGCATGTGAAGTTGCAGATGAGGCAGAAGAAGGGTCCGTAGGTGCGTTTCGGGGCGGCCTGGAAGCAGTGGTGGTCTTGGCCGATGTTGAGAGCGTGGAGAGTGTTGGCGTCGTATCGGATTCTGGTGTTATGACGTGTTCGGGGACCAGGGGTTCTGGTGATGGGCGCGGTCCAGGTGCGGACGGGCGCAGACGGGCTTGCCTTTGGCGCGCAATCAGCGCGTCGGCTGTGCGCCTCCGCTGCGCATCCTGGCAGTGGCCGGCATATAAGGCGGGAAGGGAGGGAGGAGCAGCTGGGAGGCGGGATGGTGACGGGGCGTGGCCGCGGGATCTGCGGCGGGAAGAGAGCGGGCACAGAAGCAAAGAAGGAGGATGGGGGGAACAATACTGGGCTACAGTGGCAGAAAATACAAATACAAGCAATGGAGACAGAAATAACAATGCACAAGATTGGAGAAACAAAAAACAAAACTGAAGGCAAACCAAAGCGGCACAAAGGTCCTGGGGCACTGAAGACTTGAACACGCAGAGAACGGCAGCAGTGGGGCGAGCACACACAGGTGGTGCTGTTCGGCAGTAGGGGGTGCGACCTGGCCTGCAAGCAGGGTCAGGGGTCACGAGGGAAGACGAGGAAACACGGGATACCATATATATATATATATTTCTGGTATCAAAACTTCTCCCCATTCGAACAGACGAAGTCGCACTCGCAACACTGGCAATTTGATTTTTAATGAAGAACAGCAACAAGGCAGTCCTGACGCGTTTCGTTGAGACATGAACTTTTTCAAAGGTAAGCCATGACAACAGGAACCAATCACTGACCATAGAGAAACGATTGCTTTTTATGAAATTTTAGCCCCCTGGTGGACACCCAGATGGGTGTATTGTTGTTGCATTCTGGGACTCGTGGTTTGTGATTGGTCATAATAATGAACCTCCAGTCGGTTGTGTCAAAGACTGTTGCTGTATCAAGGACAAGTTCCAATTCACATTCAGTGTTGCTCCTTAAACAGTTCTATTTTCGAGGCTATATATTAAAACCAAAGGTTACTGGGACGTTATAAGCAGGAAATAGAATTCATGCCTTACCCCTGGGTTACTTCTATAGGCCATCTACTGGAAAGCTTGAGTATGATATTACCGCCCCCCTCGCTACTTTGAACAGATACAGGAATTAACACCTTTGGAAGCTGTTGACTGACTACAAATCACAGCGCTTGGTGGACGTTAATCTTTCACTCACCTGTGCCCGCTCCTTGCCTTCCATCGGGTTGCACTGCCCTCTTCAGATTCCTGACGGATCCCACTATTAGAGCGGGCCGGCCATCTTGGGATCTTTCATTCTAGTCACATAGTGTATAAAAGAAGGAGTCTAGCACAACCTCGCAGCAGTTAAGAATTTCCGATTGGAAGGGTTGTGAAGTGTGTTTTTAAGCATAGATGATATTTAATGTTTTTATGAGTTGAATTTGAATCTGCAACCTTTCTCAAATCAGCTAATCCCAACTGTGCTTTGGTGCAAACCTAGTAACACGCTCAGTCTTCTCCTGATATTTTAGACGCAATTCAGTGGGCTACGCAATCACTTGACTACACAGGTCTAATGGGAGGGGAGGTGGCTGGCGGGGATCTACAATCAACAGCTGATTTCAGCTGTACTTCACAGATCAGCAGCTCCGAAGCGGCTTTTTTCTCATTATCTCTATAGGGCCGGAGCTCTTTAAATGGTTTCCTAATCTATCGACCCCCTGGCCATCCACCTCATTCCTTTTGGCTCTATTGGATATCACTCCTGCATTTGTCGTGTAACATTCTAACTTCCTAATCTTAGGGGATCTGAATACACATTTTGATGATCCTCTAGCACACACTAGTACAGGCCTAGTGGAGGGCCTAAAGTTGTTTCACCTCCAACAGTTCAGAAACCTACATACATACTGGGACATATTTTGGACCCATTTTTGCTAATCGGCTGCTGTGAAAGTAGCCCCCTCAGGTCCCTGTTGCCTTGTCCGACCCTTGTCTTATTCAGTTTCAGATTCAGGATAGCCTGCCCCGGATGAAATCGTCATCTCACTCGAAATTGGACTAGGGTAAGCCAAGAGGCTTTCTCATTGGACTTGAAGAGAGCATCTCCATGTCTAGAACAGTGCCCCTTGGCTGCCAATCGGTAGGTCTCAGCTCTAGATTTTCCCTGGAAAAAGCAGATTATTGCTCGCTCTAGACCCTCCGCAGAGTGCTTCATGGAGGATCTTAGGCAGAACAAAAAGTTATACAAGCATTTGGAACGCAAGTAGCGTAAGAGTTACTGCATACACGATTAAGAGATTTACCAATTGGCGCTAAAGGAATATCATTAGCAAATTAGACTGTCTGGGACCCTTTTTTCACACAAAAGATAAACGAGGCAAAGAATGTTCATTGTGAGATTATTAGAATGGTGAAATCTCTTAACATCTCTGGACGCAGTATCGGCTATCAGAGTACCTAGTAATTGCAATGAGATTGCCCACTATATTGAAGATAACGTTTTATCTCTCTATGCCACCTTTCGTGATTCTGCTAAACATTATGGATTCTTTCTGCCAGCAAGGACCAAGGACCCTCCCCCAGAAAAGTCCTTTGTGATTAAGTGCATAACTGGAGAAAACTTATGCTCCCTGGCTGCTAAAACAAAATCCGGCTCTCCGTTGGACCCAGCGCCCCCGGGTATTGTGTTACATGGTCTTAGCGTGCTTGCTCTCACTTTATGCGCCTTGCTTAACTTATCTTTTGAAGCTGGGCGACTTCCAGTGGAGTGGAAGCTCGCAATGGTGATTCCCCTACTGAAGAACCCAACTCTAGAGCCCTTTAAACCAGAGTTTCCGCCCAATCTCTTTGCTCCAGTTTATGGCGAAATTGGCTGAAAAGCATGTGAATGCGCAGCTTATGGATTTCATTGGGGAGCGTAGTCTCTTGCAGGAGACTCAATCAGGTTTCAGGCCACAATATAGTACGAAATCCACATTGCCTCTAGCCTCGGAGACACTGCTAAGAGTGGCAGATGAAGGGAGAATAGCTGCCCTTTTAATGCTAGACTAAAGTGCAGCATTTGACACTGTCTCACAAGCTGTACTGTTGGAACAGCTGTGGGAAAAGGGCATAGGTGAATAGCTCTTGAGTGGTTTACGGACTTCCTTTAAAAACGCTCTTTCCAGGTGTTTCAGAAGCCCCATACCTCTGAGATTATGCTCCTCCGGCAGAGAGTGCCGCAGGGCTCGGCACTGAGTCCCACGCTCTTCAATTTGTATCTTTGTCCACTGGCGGATTTAAATGAATGAAATGGCGTGAGCATGGTTTTGTATGCTGACGACACTTAGCTAATCATCACACTGGCGCAAGATGATGGCAGTGCAGCAGCCAACTTTAAATTCTGTTTGGCTGATCTGATGACCTGGATGCACGTGAATTGTCTGAATTTAAACGCAGCCAAGACCAAATTCATGGTGGTGGTGAGGCAACCCTTAATTTGATCCTCCGCATGGTGGCCTTATCCTCTGGGCCTTATGCCGATCTGAAAACCCAAATTAAAAAACCTTGGCATCCTGTTTGATGAAAGCTATCCTTTGATAGCCAAATCACTACGGCTACGGTGGCACGTGCTTTAGGGTTGTTGAGGCTACTGCAGAAGGTTGTAGCACTCATACCAGACCCAGCAAAATAAACGTGAATACAGGCTCTCCAAATGTCCAGGCTTGATTAATGCAATGAGCTCTACCTGAGGGTCTCCAATGGCAGACTGGGAATGCTTCAGAGAGTAAAGAATGCAGCAGCTCAGATGTTATACCGAATTCTGAAATGGCATTCGATCAGCCCATGTCTTGTGGAACTACAGTGGCTCCCTATTAAGCACAGAGTCTCCTTTAAAACCCTCTGTCTCACGCATAGGATATTGAACCGGAAGGGTCTGAGTTACCTTTTTCCTTTGATTCAATCCTATATTCCCGCCAGATTTCTTAGATCTAGTGAAGCAGCCTTGGCAGTGATTCCTAGAGTGCACAGACTGTGTCTGGGGGTAGTTCCTTTAGACTACGGGTTGCTAAATTGGGGAATTCAATGCCACTCCACCTGAGACTCGAACTCTCAGAGGCAAAGTTCCGGAAAGATCTTAAGACCTGGCTCTTTAAACAGAGTCAGTAGATCTAGCAGGCCTGCTGCAATATGATTTTTCTGACTGCGATTGGTGCTACTATTTAGCGCTGAGACACTTCTATGGAGTAACCAGACGCTCTATAAATCTTTCATTCATTCACTCTGGATACGTAGAGAGATACCTAAAGAAGTGAGTACTTTGTCTGCTTTCAGAGTGTGCAAGACAGAGTCTATAGTGGCTTATATCCCAGAGTTAGACTCCAAGATGTTGAGTTTTCTCAATAAGTCTGGATGAGGTCCCCGGAAACGGTTGGACAAAGGTTTGAAAGGGTGTCAGGATAGGCTACTGGATACTAATGTGTTTGATTTGTGCGAGGAGGCACATGCGAATAACACTGGGTGGATGTAACAGAGTTACGCCAATGGGTCCAGAGGGCAATCTGCCTTCAGGGGAATACACATTCTGCATTGTGCATGGAGAGGCATAAGAGTATTTTGATGAAATTTGACTCTAAGTTAGCGTAGCTAGCAGGCAAGGAGTTTGGGATAAAAACCAATAGGATGTTGTTTGGCGAGGAATTTGTAAGGGTAATGTCAAGAGACACATTTAATTCCTTGCAAAAGGTTCAGAAGGATATGCGGAAGGTTTTCGGTGGGGCCGGGAGAATGCGGGGTTCATATCCAGACCGAAGTCAAGGGATTACTCATGGGTCCTTCTCAAGGGGAATCAGACCCTATGGCTGTGGTTATGGATTTAGATTGGAGCAATGATTTTATCCACTGACGCAAAGGACGAGGTCATGTGGAGCACAGAGTGAGAGAAGAGGAAGAGGAACATCAGGTGAGTTTAAGCAAAGACCCTTTATGTATCCATGTAAAGGTGGGCGGCAGACTAGCTCGGTCTGTTACAAGATGGAGTGAAATTACTCAAGACCCATAGATATTGAGGATAGTACACGTTATTATATAGACTTTGGAGGGGTTCTGCTTCAGGAGGAGTGCCCAAGATAGTTGAAGTTCTCAATTTCTTAGTTGAAAAGAAGGACAAAGAGATAAGATTGGTTATAAATCTGAGGGAATTCTACGATTGGGTGTGTTACAACCATTTCAAGATGGAAGGAATACGCATGTTAAAAGACTTGTTGAGGAAAGAAGACTGGTTGACAAGGTTGGACTTGAATGACGCTTATTTGGTGATTCCAATGTGTGTGAAACACAGAGATTACCTTCAGTTCAGGTGCAATGGGAAACAATGGAGATTCAGGAGTCTACCATTCAAACTGACTTCAGCTCCATGGTGTTTTACAAAGGTGATGAGGCCGATAAGGGTGTGGTTACAATCAAGGGGTGTCCATCTGATTGTGTATCTGGACGATGTATTGATAATGGCAGAGGAGAAAACAGTGGCTTTGGAACACAAAGAATTGGCTGTGAAGATTCTAAGGGATTAAGAATTTATGGTGAACAGGGACAAACATTGTTTAATACCAGCACATGAAATTAAGTTTTTAGGTTTCCAGATACAGACCTTGGATGGTGAGTTGCGGTTACCAATGGAGAAAGTGAGGAGAATTTGCAAGGAGTTGAAGAGAGTAAGGGATTCCGATTTGTTCATGTTGCGTCAGTTAGCAAAATTATTAGGCCTGCTGTCGGCTTCGATTCGGGCAATCTTCCCAGCTACCCTGTATTTCAGGGATCTTCAAAGTTTGAAGGGTTATCATTTACAGTTAGAGGCAAAGTATTCCCATAAGGTTAGAATGAACCAAGACACGATCGAGGAGCTGTAATGGTGGTTGATAAATATGGACATATGGAATGGAAGGGCAATTTTCAGGGAGGTTCCAGAAGTGGTATTCAAATCAGATGCAAGTCTGTATGGTTGGGGAGTAAGAGGTGGCTCAGTGACAATAGGAGTAGTGGTCAAAGATACAGAAGGAGATGCATATCAATTTTTTTGAGCTCTTACTAGGATCCTTCATAGTAAGGAGTTTTGTGAAGGAACAAGCGAAATGTTGTGTGCTGGTGAAGATGGACGATGTGTCAACAGTCCATTATGTCAACAAGTTGGGGGGTCCTCGTTCGAGAGGATTGTCAGAGATGGCAAAAGAGGTTTGGAGATTTTGTTAGGACAGAGAGATATTGGTGCAGGCTCAACATATTCCAGGGAAGAGCAATTTAGAGGCAGACTGGAACTCGAGATTTGTAACAGATGCGAGCACTTGGAGGTTGTACAGGGAAGTGTTCATGAGTTTGGAGATAAAATGGGGACCATTGGAAGTGGATTTATTTGTGGACAGGCTGAATGCAGAGTTGCTGAGGATTTACAGTTGGAGACCGGATCCAGAAGCAATAGGTGTAGATGCTTTTCTTAAAGATTGGGGGAAAGGTAGAATGTATGCTTTTCCTCCTTTCTCAAAAAATACAGAGGGTGCTAATAAAAAAGTAAGGAGAGAGAAAACGGATTTGGTTCTGATCACTCCGTTCTGGTAATCTCAGGTCTGGTTTCAGGATGTGATGAACTTGTTGGACGATCCAGTTTTGTTACCATGCTTCCCTCAAGTACTATTGGATGACTATTGAAAGAGGCTATGGAGCTTATTAAGGAGTCCTTGGCACCAGGGACAACTTAGGCGTATAGGTCAGTCTGGAGAAGATGGTGTAGTTGGTGTGCTGCAAGGGCTTTGGATTCCGTATCAGGTCCTGTAGTGGAAGTAGTAAATCATTTGACAGAATTGTTCAGGAAGAGTCTCACATACAATTCAGTGAATTTAAGTAGGTCTACAATTTCAGCAGGACATGAGTTGGTAGATGGAATACCGGTGGTCAGCATTCGTTGGTGAAGAGAATAATTAAAAGTGTCCATATGGAGTTTCTTACCAAGGCGAAGTATGCTTCTCTATGGGATGTCTCTCAGGTGTTGAGGGAAGTTGGGAGTTGGGGAGGAAATTACTGTTTGACTTTAATGTTGTTATCTTGTAGAATGACGATTTTGCTTTGTTTAGTTTCCTTTAGGAGAGTTTCTGATATTAGGGCACAGGGGGTAACCTCTAGGAGTTTTCAATCTGAATGTGTGTGTTTTGAGTTACGGAAGAGGACTAAGCGTATGTCTAGGACCATTTTTTATCCTAAGAGGGAGGGACATGACCATGTGTGTGTGGTACTTGTTTGAAAGAGCTTGAGAAAAGAACTGAGTGGTTGACAAAGCAAGGATGTTCACAGTATTGGTTTCTTTTAGACAACCTTTTACGGGTGTGTCGACACCTACTCTGGCAAGGTAGGTTAAGGTGATGATGAAAATGGCAGGTATTGATCTGAGTGTATTAGGGGCGCATTCAGCTAGAGGGGCGGTGGCTAGTAAGATTTCTTTGACAGGTTGCAGTCTAAGTAGTATCATGAAGGCTGCAGATTGGTTTAGTGATTCAACGTTAAAAAGATTTTACTTTAAACCTGTGGAATATGCTGTACACCGAGTATTGGGTGAGCTTTGAACATGAATAATATTGGCCTCCAGTCCTTGCCATGAAATGAAGATTTTCCACAGTTTTAATGGAAGAAAATGATGATTTTATTAAAGGCAAGTATGCTAATATTATCGCTCTCTTGATTGTGCACTGCCCGTCTGATGTGTTTGATCTGTGATTCAGGTGTAAGTTAAACGGATGGTTATTTTCTACCAGGAATCTCAATGGTATAAACAATTTTGCTTCTGGTGAATCTACAGTTTAATAGGAAGAGGAACTTTTGGTTTATTTGCAGCAAGAATAGATGGAAAATGGCTGCTCGTTAAGTGAATATATGCATGTTCTAAGGGTTCTAGACTGTTGTTTTTATTCTAATTGTATGTTCTTCTTGCTGCTGTATGAGGAAATAAAAGAGATGATGAATAATATTAGCCTCCTAGCCTTTAAGAAAATTAGAGGATCAAGTGGGACCGACCACCAGGTAGAAAGTAAAGTATCCACAACCAAAGGAACCTGCCTGAAACCCAGCCTGGGATTTGAGAAATGCTCTAAGTGCAAAGCCTGTGCAAATGGTAAAAACATGACAGAATATGACACACCTTTCCACAAGAAAATAAGAGTGAGATAGAGTCTAACATGTAAAACTGACTAAGAGGAATATGCATTGTCCTGTGCATGCCCGAAATGGTACATAAGGAGCACTATCTTACAGGTACACAAGCGCATCCATCAAAATCTATGTGCTATAAAGGATGAAGATGCATAATCAATCAATCATGCCATTTGTATAGCGCACTACTCACCCGGGAGGGTGTCAAGGCGCTTGGGGGGAGGGGTATGCTACTGCTCGAACAGCCAGGTCTTGAGTTGTTTCCTGAAGGCGAGATGGTCCTGGGTCAGCCGAAGGTGGATGGGGAGGGAGTTCCAAGTCTTGGCAGCCAGGTAAGAGAAGGATCTTCCTCCGGCGGTGGCTCTTCGGATGCGTGGTACGGCTGCGAGGGCGAGGCTGGTGGACCGTAGCTGGCGGGTGGGCGTGTAGAAGGTCAGGCGGTCGTTGAGGTACTTGGGGCCCAGGTCGTGGAGAGACTTGTGTGCGTGGGTGAGGAGCCGGAACGTGATCCTCTTGTCGACGGGGAGCCAGTGCAGGTTCCTCAGGTGGCTGGAGATGTGGCTGCGTCGGGGGACATCCAGGATGAGTCGGGCGGAGGCGTTCTGGATGCTCTGGAGTCTTTTCTGTAGCTTGGCTGTGGTTCCGGCGTAGAGGGTGTTTCCGTAGTCCAGTCGGCTGGTGACGAGTGCCTGGGTGACAGTCTTCCTGGTCTCGGTCAGGATCCAGCGGAAGATCTTGCGAAGCATACGCAGGGTGTTGAAGCACGATGAGGAGACGGCGTTGACTTGTCTGGTCATCGAGAGGGAGGGGTCCAGGATGAAGCCCAGGTTGCGTGCGTGGTCGGTTGGCTTGGGTGCGGTGCCCAGGGCTGGGGGCCACCAGGAGTCGTCCCAGGCGGAGGGCGAAGATCCCAGGATGAGGACTTCCGTCTTGTCTGAGTTCAGTTTCAGGCGGCTGTCCTTCATCCACTTGTCCTGCATACAACATGAAAATTGCCTCAACCACTCCTACTTGAACGAGAAAAAGTTTTCAGGGTATTTATTACATCCCAACCAGGCATGCTTATTCAATGCCAATTATTTTTAAATTTTAGAAATATATTTTAACATCAATAGACAGAAATAAGGACTGTACATTCTATACAAATGGTTTGATACACATAGAAACAGAACAGTGCCAAAATAATATTTAAACATCCAACATCCTACAAAAAAATTAATTCATAACAGAAAACAAATATCACATACATATAGAATCAATGAATGAAAAAAATCAAAAGAATGGGGAATAGAGAACAACTGAATGACTCAAAATTGATAATGTCTGTACTGGCCAAGTCTAATATTGTTTATTGATAATGCTCTATTCCACCAAAGCTGCCGACGCGTTTCGAGACCAGGACAAGTGTCCCTGGGCTTTCATCAGTGCTTTTATTCTTTGTGTCAGGCTCTTTTTCTAGAAAGGAGAAGCTTCGCTTGTGGGACTTGTAGTCAGGAGAAACTTTTGGAGAAGGAACACAAGTGTTTGGACCATTTTCAATTTACGAATAACAAAGCCTTCACAAGGAAAACACACGGATGGTCATATTTTACAAGCCATCTCGCCGTTTGGCGGCACATACAAGATTGAATTGTCTGCCCATTGAAAACGATTGATTCCCTTGGTCCCCCCTTTCTCCTGACTACAAGTCCCACAAGCCTTCTCCTTCCTAGAAAAAGAGCCTGACACAAAGAATAAAAGCCCTGATGAGAGCCCAGGGACACTTGTCCTGATCTTGAAACGCGTCGGCAGCTTTGGTGGAATAGAGCATTATCAATAAACAATATTAGGCTTGGCCAGTACAGACATTATCAATTTTGAGTCATTCAGTTGTTCTCTATTCCCCATTCTTTTGATTTTTTTCATTCATTGATTCTATATGTATGTGATATTTGTTTTCTGTTATGTATTAATTTTTTTGTAGGATGTTGGATGTTTAAATATTATTTTGACACTGTTCTGTTTCTATGTGTATCAAACCATTTGTATATAAATTGAATGTACAGTCCTTATTTCTGTCTACTGATGTTAAAATATATTTCTAAAATTTAAAAATAATTGGCATTGAATAAGCATGCCTGTTTGGGATGTAATAAATATTTTTCTAACCTGAAAACGTTTTCTCGTTCAAGTAAGAGTGGTTGAGGCAATTTTCATGTATGCATTAATAAGGGTGTAGCCTTAACCACGTTTTCATAGACCTATCTCCTTTGGGTTCCAAATAAAGGATGAAGATAGCACATATCCAGCAGCACAACACTTTCAGAAAGGAGATGACTTGCATACAAAGTGATTGATTGCCTACTGAAAAAACCTAAACCCAGAGGGGGAGATACAGGAAAAGGGCTTAGAAGACTAGAATCGTTATACATTTTAAAAACAGATTGCAAAGAGACACCATGGCTTAAAATGAATGAAAATTGTATGTGGAGCTCTAACCCATGGTTTATTCCGTTAGAATAGTTTTTAATAAGTAATTTGTGTGTATATATATATGTTTTTTACAGGAATGCATGCTTGAATTGGTTACAGCATAGAAGGCCTTTTGACGGCAGCCACAGAGACAACTTTGCTTCTCCTGTCACACCTCAAAGAACAGAGAGTTGCAGCAACTTTGTTGGTTTGGTTAATGGTCATTATTTAGAATTTTGATTTATTTTCAGGCAAGGGATACATTATGAAGAAACATGAATATATTGATGTTAATATGTGAGACGACGACTGTTGGTACTTAGTATGCACACTAGGGCAGAATTAGTCCTAGAATATGGTGACATAACACATTCTAAGTAAATACCCTTCTAGGGGATCTACAAATTGATTGTACACCATTTTAAGATGACGACCATAGCACCATGGCTTTTAGAAGTCGGTGTGTCTTCTGCACAATATGCGACATATATGAGAGTAACATGTATCAGAATACTCAAAAGTTGTGAATAAGAATTGGAAAGATGTACAAATCATTCAACTGGTGTTTAAGTTGTGTCAAAATGATCTGTGGCATAATACAGTTTTGGAATTATCTGCTACAAGATGGTGACCACAGTTCTATGGCTTGTAGTAGTCAGACAAGTATGCAATATATGTGAGATGGCAGGTGTCAGAGCACTCAAATGCAATGAATATGATGTAAGATAATGTGCAAATGGCTTGACTTGGTTATCAATTTGTAGTTAGCTGTTCTGAGCCATAATACCAATGTGGAACTATCCATTACAAAAAGTTGTAGCTTTTTAATGCAACTAGTGTTCACCTCTTCTACAGTACATGTTAAAAAGATGTTTAGCTAAACCAGTCAGCATCGCGACCAAGATGCCGGAGGGCATTGAAATGCGTTGATGCTGCTCTTCTGTGCAAAGGAATTAATCCAATTCAGATATCAAC
The DNA here is from genome assembly GCF_964261635.1 of Lissotriton helveticus. Taxonomy (NCBI): domain Eukaryota; kingdom Metazoa; phylum Chordata; class Amphibia; order Caudata; family Salamandridae; genus Lissotriton; species Lissotriton helveticus. The sequence goes on along the minus strand of NC_136068.1, from coordinate 1,692,679,603 downwards.
TATATCGCAGTGCTGTGGCGTTCTTACTCGTAAGGAGGCTGTTCTTTTGGAATTTAAAGTCAGCGGGCAGCATAACACTGAACGCTAAGCACCACCGCTGATCTAGCCGCTCGGGGGCAACACGTCAAAACCAGGAGAAATACATACATGCATATATCACACACACATATATAGAGATTCTGTCAGTTATTTTTTGTCATCATAACCATGTTAGCTTATGAAAAGGAATACATGTGCAGCTTATTACTAGAGTCTAAATGTAGGCAAAGCAACAAACATTTCTTAAATCACTGATACACACAGAAGACTCAAGTTCCTAATATTACCAGTGGGCACTGGGGAGGTTGGTTCTCCCGTTGAGAGGTGGTCTGAGCGTTTATGCTGGTCAGTGGATGTTGTTACAGCTGGTGTTTGATGTGTTCCTCCACGCAGGGTCAGCAATGCAGCTCGTTCTGTAGATACAGGTTCTCTATTTGTATAGTGATAATCAGTTCCCTCTGTACTAGGAAGCAGAGATCCGCCTGTAAGCATGAAACCCAACAGAGGACAGAGCATAATTTAATTACCAAATAGTTGTAGACAGAAAGGAATTCATAGAACATATAGTCAATGCCAAAGCCCATTCCTGCTCCTCTATGGCAGACATAGATGCTTCTTGGCCAAGGCACCCCCAGCAAGTGTGATGTTTGGTTGGCCTCACAAGCAGAAAACAGCAGCTCTGTGATTCGGGGTATTTGTTTGTTAGTTGTTATGGTGGTCTCTTCCTAGCGCCGGGACACTCTTTGGAGTAGCCGTGCGCTCTACAAATTCCAGATAACATAACATAACATAACATAACATAACATTGGGGTGCCAAAACCTTTTGCACCCTTCCATTTTTGTCACAGCTTTACTACTTCTGTTACAAAAAATAAGGCCATTTGCATCTTCCTTGTTTTTTGTCTTTAGTTATACATGTTACATCCCTTTTCATCCCCTGAGGAACAACAGCCCCCCCCAAAATACTCGGATCATTAGAATAAGATTTTTGCTCCAAAGTCAGAAAATCATTTAAACTTTTTTAAGATGCTTCTGCAGTCAGATGAATGAACAGGAGCTGATAAAATAAAACCAAAATATTTTAACGTATCACTAAATAACTATGATTTAGAGTTTTCAGGTGAGGAGTACAATGTCCTCCAAACTCTCGGTCAGCCCACTCAATTTTGAGTGAGGCGGACCCTCAGGTTTATGCCACCGGAGTAAAATGTACTTTATTGATGTGAACCTATGACGGCCCATGGGAGTACGGGTCATCGGAGAGAAGCCATCTAACCTCAGCCTATTTTGGGTCTCCAGTCACGGCCAATAGTATTCTGTGGTGTCGGATAGCAAAAAAAAAATGTACACCCACACCATGGGAGAAAATTCTCATGGTGTAGGTCCATTAGCCATTGCTGTTCCAGTACAAAATAGTATGCCCAGAAATAGTTTCATACTTTTCCGAGTTTGTATGTGTGCTGCACAGTGCAGAATATGACCAATATTGCAAAGGTTTGGGAAAGACAACAAAGCTTTTCTCCAAGTTTATGCCTGCCTCGAGGAGGTATATTATTTTAAGCAAATCCCTGTGTACCATGTTAGTAGATAGGGATTTGCATCAAACTCCATGGGTGGCTGCACAGGAATACTCTTGTACCACCGATGGTTGATGCAAAACAGAACAAAGTAGCATACAGTACTACTTTCCATTACTTTAGGGCTACTTTCCATTCAAAGCTACGTTTGGGCTGGAAAGTAAATGAGAATTCAACACTTTGAGTCAGCTCGAGTCACTTTAGAGACACAAACCCTGCATTATAGCGTTAGTAAACCTGGGCCTTAGAGTCGGTTCAGCTGAAATTCGAAAGCAATAACCTGCTGACAAACAACACTTCATCTCAGCATATCTAATTACAGCCTCCTCTCTCTCTCTCTCTGGCCCTAAACACAGCTAAGTGATATCCCCAGGTGGATTATATCCGTACCTGATCATAAATGGCACCACACTTCCTGCATAAAGGAACACAAGACCCAATGGTCGTTAAAATCACTTTAGGCACAGACAGCGAATGCAGCCCAGCCTAAGTCACTAGCCCCTGCCTAACCCCCTCCCATGGCACAGTGGAGCATGTAAAGCTCTCCCTGCTTTCTTCCAAGCCCACTGTTACCCTACTCATTCCATCTTATCCCCAGATTCACTTCACAAATGGTTATTTATTTAGAAAAACCGTTTATCCGTGATTAAATATAAACTACGTCATCTAGGAACAGTTATTATTTACAACTCTGAGCTATTATAGTACATGTATACAGCTGCAAATACTCAGTAAAAATAATTAACAATCTATCTTCTCGATTTATGATCCTACATAGTTGATAAGTATTATCATAATGAATAAACTATGAACACGCATGATCTTCATATTTGGATCTAACACAATATTAAATTATCTATATATGTAAACATACTGTGCTGAAATGACTCTACTGTGGCAAAGATAAGAGTTCCTGTCACAACACTTCAGATCTATCACAACATGCGTACATTTGCGCTTCGAATGCATGCTTTGCCAGAGAGCCATGGGGACAGAGGTCTAGTCCCACTGTAATGTGAGGGAGCGCTGCATTGACCGCCCAGCCAAGCCTGACACGAAAGCAGTACTGGGATTGGTGGGGATTAGCTCAAGCATCAATCCCCTCCAAAGCCTATGTTTGTGCCGGGCGGAAGCTGTAACTAAAAACACAACCAATCACTTTGCCACTCGATTTTGAAGTCGGATTGTGATTGGTTATGTGTGTAACCTGTCATGCCTCAACACATTGTCTTTGCGCCTCCACCTGACCGCACTGTGCGTATGGGAGCAGATAAGGGAAGAGTTAGGTGTGTGTCACCAACTTAGTCCTGAACGAAGCAAGTGTGCAGGCACCTTGTGCAGTTCTCCCTGCTGTGGAGTTGTCTGGCACATATTTCAAAGTACAGAAAAAGTAAGCGAATAACAGTTTCTGAATCTGAAACCTGCATGTGATATTTGGCTTGTACTTTCTATTTAGTTAGCAATGAGTTATCTGCCTACTAATTACTAGAAAGCATCCGGCTTTACTCTCTGCCTACTAATTACTAGAATGCATCCGGCTTTGCAATGATGTATTCTTCCTTTCCTTTGGCTCTTGTTGCTGCAGTACTGCTTTCTTTGGACAAAGCCCATTTTACTATTTGTGAATTATGTGTCATTGTGTCAAGCAGTACAAAAAGTAAGCTCAAATAATGTTTACTTTTTACATGTGGATATCAATGTTCACATTTTCCATTAAGCGCTTTATGGCGGATGTTTAGACTCATTCACTGGTGATACGTTTCTTCAAAGATGACATTGTTAACAGGCGAGTGTTTATTTTATGCGCAAGATTTCAAGGATTGTTTTTATCATAATATGAGTAATTTCAACAATAAATAAAGATTAATAAACACTGAAGGTCTCTTAAGGTCTTAGCTTAACTTGGAAAATGGTTAACCCTATATCTACGTCAAGCACCCTTATGTTTGTCAGGCTTCCAAACTTTGCTGCTTGCTGAATCTCAGGACCAGTTTTCACGCCTCATCACTTTGACATTTCACCAGCCGCCACTGGTACAAGCTGCTTGTCTACTCTGACCATGATTTAAAGGTTGCGAACACTAGACACCAGGGTAATGAAGGGCATGACGTTCTTTGTTCTGTTCCAGGGCAGCCATCAGGTTGAATATTAAAAAAAATATGTCAGCAAGTCTTTGGAGTATATCACTGACTTCCAGGTCTCTTTCAAGTCCTACTATTCAGTACCATCAGTAAGCACTTTTCCAATCTTGCTCTAGATTATCCTGATTACTATTGGTAATCCTCATTATTCTTAGTCCTACTCATCCTCGACCGAGTCATTACTAATGAGGTAATCTCAACTGACAGGAAACAAAACAGGAAACGTTTTAAGGCTCCACCAACCCTCCAGCCAGGGGCTATAAAAGCATAGCCAGCAGAAAGCACTTCCTGACATACCAAGCACATCAAACAGACTGTCAGAATTATGAAAAGCAGCAGACCTGTCCACATAAACAGACAAAGCACGCCTAACATCCAGGGAATGCAACAATTGTTCAGCAGTAGAAGAGGGAGTAGGAAAGAAGGAAGTCAAGAAGGAAGGCAAGATCAATTCCTGTGAAGTATGAAAGCGAGAATGCACATTAGGCAGAAAACCAGTATCCAAACAGATGACCACAGCGTCCTCCATAAAAAGCAAAAAAAGAGGTGTACAACCCAAAGCAGTAAGTTCACCCAACCTATGAGCCAAAGTAATGGCAAACAGAAAGGCAACTTTTAAGGACAAGAACTTAAGGTCAACCGACTCCAAAGCCTCAAAAGGAGAGGTGTGATGTCCCCGCAGGACCAGGGAAAGATCCCAGGGCGGCATAGAAGGACGAACAACAGGGGAAGAGAGAGACAAACTCCGGAAAAAAAACAGAGACTAACAGCCCTTTGGAAGTAGGCAAGGACCACGGATAACAGAAAGCACGAATAGCAGCCCATTGGCTCCTCAGAGTAGACAAAGCATACTGCTTGTGGAACCCGTCCAAAAAGAACTGTAGAACATCATAAACAGGACTGGAGACAGGTGACAGACCAAGCCCATAACACCAAGATGTGAAAGAAGCCCAATGCTTAGAACAAGAGGACAATGGATCCTCCCCTGCCTTCCGCGGGAGCTCTAATCTAAGCCCTGATGTTTTTAAAGCCTTTGTGTGTTTAATTTTGTGTCCTACCATTTTAATTACAAACTTACCTACCCTCGCAGGGACCTTTCCTTGCCTCGTTTTCCCCCGCGCAGCCGAGGTAGACGCTGCAGCGGGGTCAGCCTCTCTCGCTCGCCGTCATCAGCGAGCCGCTCCCCGAGCCACGCCCACTCTCATCTGGCCACGCCCACTTTGGGGTTAAAGGTAGGAGCTGACTACTAGCTCGTCCACTGGATCCTCCCCTGCCTTCCGCGGGAGCTCTAATCTAAGCCCTGATGTTTTTAAAGCCTTTGTGTGTTTAATTTTGTGTCCTACCATTTTAATTACAAACTTACCTACCCTCGCAGGGACCTTTCCTTGCCTCGTTTTCCCCCGCGCAGCCGAGGTAGACGCTGCAGCGGGGTCAGCCTCTCTCGCTCGCCGTCATCAGCAAGCCGCTCCCCGAGCCACGCCCACTCTCATCTGGCCACGCCCACTTTGGGGTTAAAGGTAGGAGCTGACTACTAGCTCGTCCACTGGATCCTCCCCTGCCTTCCGCGGGAGCTCTAATCTAAGCCCTGATGTTTTTAAAGCCTTTGTGTGTTTAATTTTGTGTCCTACCATTTTAATTACAAACTTACCTACCCTCGCAGGGACCTTTCCTTGCCTCGTTTTCCCCCGCGCAGCCGAGGTAGACGCTGCAGCGGGGTCAGCCTCTCTCGCTCGCCGTCATCAGCGAGCCGCTCCCCGAGCCACGCCCACTCTCATCTGGCCACGCCCACTTTGGGGTTAAAGGTAGGAGCTGACTACTAGCTCGTCCACTGGATCCTTCCCTGCCTTCCGCGGGAGCTCTAATCTAAGCCCTGATGTTTTTAAAGCCTTTGTGTGTTTAATTTTGTGTCCTACCATTTTAATTACAAACTTACCTACCCTCGCAGGGACCTTTCCTTGCCTCGTTTTCCCCCGCGCAGCCGAGGTAGACGCTGCAGCGGGGTCAGCCTCTCTCGCTCGCCGTCATCAGCGAGCCGCTCCCCGAGTCACGCCCACTCTCATCTGGCCATGCCCACTTTGGGGTTAAAGGTAGGAGCTGACTACTAGCTCGTCCACTGGATCCTCCCCTGCCTTCCGCGGGAGCTCTAATCTAAGCCCTGATGTTTTTAAAGCCTTTGTGTGTTTAATTTTGTGTCCTACCATTTTAATTACAAACTTACCTACCCTCGCAGGGACCTTTCCTTGCCTCGTTTTCCCCCACGCAGCCGAGGTAGACGCTGCAGCGGGGTCAGCCTCTCTCGCTTGCCGTCATCAGCGAGCTGCTCCCCGAGCCACGCCCACTCTCATCTGGCCACGCCCACTTTTGGGTTAAAGGTAGGAGCTGACTACTAGCTCGTCCACTGGATCCTCCCCTGCCTTCCGCGGGAGCTCTAATCTAAGCCCTGATGTTTTTAAAGCCTTTGTGTGTTTAATTTTGTGTCCTACCATTTTAATTACAAACTTACCTACCCTCGCAGGGACCTTTCCTTGCCTCGTTTTCCCCCGCGCAGCCGAGGTAGACGCTGCAGCGGGGTCAGCCTCTCTCGCTCGCCGTCATCAGCGAGCCGCTCCCCGAGCCACGCCCACTCTCATCTGGCCACGCCCTGAACGGCCCTATATATCATGTGCTTCCTCCGTACGCGCAGCGGACGGGCGCAGCGGGCGCGCCTAAGGCAAGCCCGTCTGCGCCCGTCCGCGGCCTGACGGGCCCAGGGCCCAGAGATGCCGCCCCTTCCATCACTTACTCCCCTGCTTCGCTTAGAAGCCTCCAGTGTCCCTCTTGTGCCCTTCCATCCACAACTTGGGATCGTCTGGTGTCTCTTGGCATCTCGGCCGACCTGCCTTCTCCCAGACTCATCCGGGCATCCGTGTCTGTCCCTACCCCGCCCGAGACCTGCATTTGTATATTCTATCTTAATACACGGTCTCTTCCTCAACATCATGCCGATATCTTTCTTTTGTTGACGGCTGAGAATCCTGATATCCTGCTGCTCACTGAGACCTGGCTGTCTGATCTTTCCCTCCCTGACATCCTGGCTGCTCTACCCCCTAACTACTACATGCTGAACGCCAATCGGCCTAATGGCCGTCGTGGCGGTGGGGTGGCGGCAGTCATACGCAAAGATTTGCCTTTCATCACGTCCTCCTCACTATGTCTCCCTGATGCCGAGAATCTCGTCATCAGCCTGGCAACTGAAGCTGGTGCCCTGACCCTTATTGTCCTATACCGCCCCCCTACCCCTATGCCCCTGTTCCCCGCTGCTCTCTGCGAGCAGCTCTCTGCCTTGATGACTTCCTCAGCCCGCATTGTTATGTTCTGAGATTTTAACTATTGGTTCAATCACGCTGACGCTGGCCCCCACGCCATCGAACTGTTTGAGGCGCTCCTTAGCCTTAATCTGACTCAGCACGTCACCTCCCCTACTCATATCGGGGGTCATATCCTAGACCACATCTGGACACAAGGGGTGTCGCTCTCTTGTCCGATTATCTCCCCTTGTGTCTGGTCCGATCATTCATTGATCGAGTCTTCCATCCTCGTAAAGGGTCTGGTTAGGCCTCCTTCCTTGGAGGGAGGGACTGCTCGGAAATGGAAGACCCTTTATTCATCTGCCTTCCTTTCCTCCCTTGCTGAGACCCAGCCTCCAACTATTGACATCCCAGATGTTAACATCATGGACGCTAACATCTCCCATTGGCTCACGACGGCTAGCGACCTATTTGCACCCTTGTCCTGCTTTCCTCGAACACGCCCCAATAAATCTCATAAATGGTACAACTCTGCCCTGAAACAACAACATCTTGAGCTGCGCCAACTGGAGCGTAGATGGAGGCGTAACTATCTCGGCTCCGACAGGGAGGCGTACGTGTCCGCACGGAAAGCCTATAAAAAAGCCATTATCACAAACAAGTCTGCTTTCATCTCTGAGAGAATTTTAACAGCCCCCAACAAACCCAAAGAGATTTTCAAGGTCCTTGGCGAATTAACATCGGACGCCAGGACACTCCCGAATTTGCCTCCCTCTGCAGAGTCTTGCAATGCTTTAAATTCTTTTTTTATCGATAAGATCACCACAATTAAAAATTCTATTCCCCATTCCATCCCCCTAGCCACAGCAGTATCCCCCCCGTCATTTCCTCTACCCTGTCCCGGTTTCCTACACTCGACCCGGAGTCCCTTGCCAAGCTGTCCACCCGTGTGAAATCTGGCTCCCCCAAGGACTGCTGTCCCCCCTCTGTGCTCCGTGATATCTGTCACACCCTTCCACAATGCATCCTTCCCTTACTTAATTCTTCCCTCAACTCTGGCATAGTCCCCAGGTCATTTAAGGAGGCCGTACTGGTGCCCCTGTTAAAGAAACCCGGCGCGGACCCAGCGGTCCTCGCTAACTATCGGCCCATCTCCCTCTTGCCTTTCCTGTCTAAAATCTTGGAGGCACATGTCACTACTTGCCTCTCGCAATTCATCGAGGAGTCCAACTTCCTGGCACATAACCAGGCCGGTTTCAGACCAGCCCATTCTACAGAGGCTGTGATTCTTGCCGTGTTGGACAACCTCAGAAGCAATGCCGACAGAGGACTACCCTAGGCATTAGTCCTACTTGACATATCGGCGGCATTCGACACGGTGGACCATAACATCTTACTCCACCGTGTCGAGTCCGCCGGAGTCTGTGGGCCTGCTTTGTCCTGGGTTAAATCTTTTCTAGAGGGGAGATCCCAGGCAGTCAGTTTGGGTCCTTTCAGCGCCACCAGCGTCTCGTCATCTTGCGGGGTCCCTCAGGGATCTTCCTTGTCCCCCCTTCTTTTTAATTTGTATCTTCAACCCCTCCTTCACTCTTTAGGCAGGTGGGACGTCACCGTGTTTAATTACGCGGATGATTTGCAAATTATTTTCCCCTCACCTCCCCTGACGCTGTTACCAACTTTCAGACGGCCATGACACACATCCAGCATTGGATGAACCAAAATCAATTAAAGCTCAACCCGGGCAAGACTGAGCTTCTCCTTCCTGGGAGAAGTGCCCCTTATTGGGGCCCCCAGTACTGGCCCATTGAGCTTGGCACACCTCCCTCTCCTGCTGGCTGTGTAAAGAGCCTCGGGGTCATTATTGACTCTGGGCTCACTCTCAAGGCCCAGGTGAGTGCAGTAACATCCTCCTGTATGTTCCAGCTATACAGGATACGGAAAGTTGCCCACCTCCTGACTCCCGAAGCCTTGTTACAAGTCTTAATAGCCTTGGTGATGTCTCGTCTGGACTTCTCTAATTCGATATACCATGGCCTTCCCAAATCCCAGCTGTCCAGGCTACAGATTGTTCAGAACCAGGCTGCTAGACTTGCATTCAAAATCCCCAGATGGCAGTCGGCCCAACCTTTATTATATCAACTTCACTGGCTACCAGTCAGTGAAAGAATAGCTTTTAAGGTCCACTGCCTGGTCTTCAAGGCTCTCACCGGTCCCTCCCCTGCTTTCCTGAAGTCCCTGATCACTCCTTACTGCACCTCTCGCACTCTGAGGTCCACCCACCTCCAGCTCCTAGTTGTCCCCCGTGTCAAACTTACCAGATCTGGTGGTCGCAGTTTCTCTCATCTGGCCCCTAAGCTGTGGAACTCTCTTCCACTTTCACTTAAGACTTCTTGTTCCCTCCTCTCTTTTAGGAAATCCTTAAAAACATTGCTCTTCTCCCATTGCCACTAAATTCCTTCTGTCCAATCTCAGGATCCTATCAGCGCCAGGAAACTTATGGTGACAGCGCGCTTAATAAATGTCTCTTAACATTAACATTAACATTAACCTCCTACAGGAGGCCTGCATTACAGTAAGAATGTGGTCCGGCAAACCCATGTTATGTTATGTAATCTATATTTCTTTTTTTTGTTCTAATATCTTTATTACTTTAAGAGAAGAGGTACAAATAATTAAAATGCCATAAAAGGCAATACAACCAAAAAGAGATTTACACAATAAATAAATAAATAAGCATAAATCAGGGGAAATATAATCAATGTCGTATATATCACCGACGTATCAATCAATATGGTGGAAAAAAGAATAAGTAAGGCATACTAGAAAATCAGTTGTACCACTTGGATAAATCAATCATCAGGAAAAAGAGAGAAAGGAAAAAAGAAAGAGAGAAGAGGGTAGCGAGGAAGAAGAAGCAGAGAAGTAAAGAAAAAAAAAGAGAGAGAGATTGAGACACCTGCTACAATAGAGAGGGTAAATTAAGAAGAAGACACAAAGAATACTGCGCCACCAAGCCTTGTGATGCTAAGTTCATATAATTTTCAAGAGATATCCAGACCCAACTAGAAACAAAGGGTGTATAGTGTTTGTCCTCCACAGAAGTATGAGCCCCTCAGAGAAACAATACCCATGCCCACTAGGTATGATAGGATATGATGTAATTTATATTTCTTAAGCGTAACGGTTACCCAAAGGTGTCCTGGCTCTGCGTACTGCCTTCCGGTTGTTAGGGTGTGAAATAACCCAAGGAGGTAAAAAGCCAGGATTTAAGTCCCTTCCTAAAAGTTAGCAGTTCTGTGGTGCTCCTAAGGTGAAAAGGAAGCTGCTCATTCCAGGTCCGAGCGGCGCAAGTAGTGAAACCTCTTCCCCCCCAGTTTCCTTTTTTAAAGAAGAGTACTACCACTAATCTTGCTCCTGACGATCTTAGTGCACTCCTAGGAGCGTACGATTTAAAGCATTGAATAACTAAACAACGATGAGGGTCAAAATTTAGTATGCACTGGTGAGATATTTCTTTAACAGTCCAATGATGTTCATATCAGTTTGGACGCTCCACTTCCTATGGCTTACCGTCTAGACCAATCACGTGTCAAAAGTCAAATGGTAATAGAAGGGGGGTCTAATTTACAATAATAAACAATCAAATATTGCAGTACTTATTTATTTTTTCTTTTCAGTTTCTTTATTCGCCATAATTATTTCTCCACAGTTCAAAGCAAGGGAATTTATGAAGTCCAAATTCCAACAAACTGATCATCAATTCATAAATCCAATGAAATCTTTATTCATCCATACTGACTATTAGTTAAAAAAACAGCCTTGGTTCAAGAACAGTCAATGTGTTTCGTCCTACCTTGGGACATCATTAGGGCTCATTGATTATACTCCTTAAAGATACCAGTAATTCCTCCTGATTCTCGTCGTGCAATTTTGCATTCTTAACCCCAATAATTATCAAAACTGAGCCGTTTCAATCGCAATCCTATCTCCGTGATTCAAAGTGCTTGTCTCATTTTCCAAAATTATTTATTCCTTCAAATCTCAGTATCAGAAATTCCGCTTCTCAAGTCACAACCCGTCGACAGCCGGTCCTCATAAATCTGCTGTCTGCTGTCATGAGACAAGGACTTTGAAAAACGGAGATAGGATTGCGATTGAAATGGCTCAGTTTTGATAAATATTGGGGGGACTGCAATATTTGATTGTTTATTATTGTAAATTAGATGCTCCTTCCATTACTATTTGACATTTAAAGCATTGCTTTAGGTGTTCCAGGCTTCTTCCATGGAGGGCCTTGAAAACTGGGCGCAAGGATTTGAATTGAATCCGCTGTTTGACAGGGAGCCAATGCAGCTGTTTTCATCCTTTTTTTATTTAGACAAATTTAGTTGTTCCAGTCAGGAGTCTTGCTGAGTCGTTCTGCCCAAGTTGAAGCCTGTTAAGATGTTTCTTTTGGATGTTTATGTATAAAATGTTGAGGTAGTCCACACGTGATAATATTAGGGATGTTATTACTACCTTGTGGCTGTCTGCCGGCAACAACGACATAATTGTCACCTAAAGACAGCCATTTAACCACCAGACCGCTAAGGTGAGAGGGACTAGAAGCGGGGGTGAAGACGGCAGGAGCGGAGATGGGTAGCGGGGCAAGATCCAAGGAGGACCCACATCCAGGCAGAGGGACCAGAAGCAGAGGGGAAGACGGCAGGAGGGGAGATGGGTAGCTGGGCAAGATCCAAGAAGGACCCATTCCAGGCAGAGCAATAATGGGAAGCAAGAACTTCTGGGCCAGTGAGGTAACACCGCCACCATCTGAGCTCTCACCCTCCACGCACCCCGTTGTGGAACCCGGGAAGCAGAGCATTGTCCCTGGAAGTAAAAAATCCAACACAGGAGTCCAGAAACTCCGGCAAAGTAACCAAAACACTTTGGGGATAAGCCATGAAGTCAGGGAGGATGGAAACGTGTGGCTCAGAGCATCCGCCACTACATTATTTAAGCCCCGGATGTGTTGAGCCAAAATCGCCAGGAGATGAAGTTCTGCCCAACTGGCTATCACACAGACCACCAGATTCGAGGACCGACTGTGAGTACTGCCCTGATGATTGATGTAGGCCACAGTAATGGAGTTGTCAGAGCACACCATAACATTGCAACCCTGAAGACGACCCTGAAAGAAGCTGAGGGCACTCTACACAGCCAATAGTTTTCTCCAATTGGAGAACCTGTGGGCCTCCGAGCCCAGCCAATGAGCTTGCACTGTCAAATGACCCAGTGTGGCCCCCCCAACCAGAAGCACTGGCATCCGTTGTCAAAAAGCAAAAACAACAGTTGATGGACAAAATGCAGAAAAATGTCTCTTAGGCCCAGTACAGAGATCTGGGCCTAAATCCATCTTTTTTTTGCTCACTAAGCCATTCCAGTTTGAACCCAGCCATATGCAAATCAGTCTTGACCCTGTGCCCCATGGGAACAGTCCAGCCCGAAATGCCAAAACCAGGTCCTCCCTGGACTGGAAACTAGCATCCTAGGACCGGTTTCGGGCTTTCAGCCCTCATCAGCCAGGATAGCTTGATTCCAGTGGCATGGAGAGCACGGGACTCACGTCTGAGCATACCCGTCTCACTCGGGGTGAAAAATGCAAAAACAACAGTTGATGGACAGAATGCAGAACAATGTCATACATTCACCCCTGTATCAAAACCACAGGAGGATCGGGATATAACCACATACCCCTTGGAGAGATTCACAGGGACCAGCCAACACTGGAGAGCAGACACCACCGTCGGGCAAACAGGAACAACCAGTGAGAAATCCTGAACAGGGAAAGGAACACAGCGGTGAAGGTGCCACAGCAAGGGGCGAATAGGCAACATGGCCTAAGTAATAGAGAATACTGACGCAGCCATGTGACCCTGCACCTCCAACCACTGCAGCAGAGTTGCCGAAGACTGATACAACAACCTCCTCAATAGCGACTGAAGACAATGGATCCGAGGAGGAGGGAGGAATACCTAGCTTATCACAGAATCGAAGTCGGTTCTGATAAAGGTTCGCTGGGTGGCTGGAAGAAGCTGACAGTTCGGAAGGTTCAGGAGAAAGTCATGGCTTTCTAGCATATGAATGTTCAGTTCCAGATGGCAAGACATCACCAGAGCAGAGGGGGCCTGTAGAAGCCAGTTGTCCAGGTAGGGAAACACTGAGATGCCCAGAAGGTGCAGATGTGCCACCAGAGGAGCCACCACCTTGGTGAAGACCCGGGGAGAGGACCGCAGGCCGAAAGGCTGGACACAAAACTGCCAAATCTCAGATACTGCTGAAACTCCTGGGCCACAGAGACATGAAGATAATCATTCTGAAGATCCAGCCTGGTCACCACCCAGCCAGCCTGAATCAATGGAATCACCCGCTGTAGAGTCTCTATCTTGAAAGGAATCTTCCAGACGAAGAGAGTCAGAGGCCGGAGATTGATCACAATCCGAAAGCCCAGAGTAACTTTCAGAATGAGGAAAATGCGAGAGTAAGCCCTTAGACCCAATTCCGCCCTGGGGACTGGAACAATCGCCGGCTTCCGAAACAGAGCCTGCATCCCTTCCAACAGGGCGCGACGACGAGATACAGCTGCCGGCACAGACGTCCTCACCCTGCCCAATGGCAGAGGTGAAGACAGGAATTTGAACCGGTTACCCTGGTCCAGGATATTCAGGACCCACTGGTCCGTTGTCAAGACCCGCCAAGCAGCCAGGAAATGGCGTAGTCTCCCCCCAACGTCTGGCAGTACTCCAGACGGAAAGCCGGGAGGCGGTATAGTCAGGAACGCTGACTCCCAGGACCAGCATTGGCAGGAGGTTTCTTCTGGAACTGATTTAAGAAAGTCTTCCCCGGACCCCTCTGGTTACAGAAAGAATTCTGCTGGAGGCGAGAGGTTGCTGGAAAGACCTGACATTAGAAAAAGAGGATTCCTTATGATGTTGTTGATGCCGAAAGGACAAGGAATGCGTCCGCTCCTTAAGCACCTTATGTAACTTCTCTTCAAGGCTTTCCCCAAAAAGCTGAGGACTAGTAAAAGGTAAACGTAACGCCATGGAACGCTGTGCAGCATCAGTGTTCCAACCTTTCAACAACAAATTTCTTCTGGCAGCAATGGAAGCACCACAAGACATGGCTAAAGCCCGCACAGAATCAAAGGCAATGTCAGAGAGAAACTCAGCCTGACATTCCATGGACTCCAACAATTCAGGACACCTACCATCGTCCTGCATAGTGGAAAACAAAGTCTTAAAGTCAGACAAGAAGGACTGAGCAACATAAGCCCCATACACCCCAGAACGGATTGCGAGATGCGACCCGGCATAGGCCTTTTTCACAGCAAAGTCAATCTTCTTATCGACACCAACCTTCAGGACATTGTCTTCAGCCATCGAAGGACAACCCACCAAGCTGCTATAAAGAAAAACTCTTGTCTGACCTATATCTTTTGTAAGTTGCCTCCAATAGGCTCATACTCAAGGCAGATCCCCAGCACAGAGCTTAACCAGACTGATTATTCAAAAAAACATTTATTTTTTATTATACAAAATATTTTTTTAGAATGTTTTTATATACCTTTTTTCATTCATATCAATTCAGGTAAACCAAATTGTACAATTATTTCATACTGTTAGTGAACAGTAGACAACATGTAATATATCACAAACACAAGGCCTACAATATCTATATTACAATTTTACCTAAAGACAAAGACAAAGTGACATAAACAATGCAATAAATAACATCATAAAATAAATTAGCTGTAACCCCACTAACAACCATCCATCAGTCATAAGCATCTCATACACGCAACACATTCACATACAAAAAAGGATTGAATTTTCGTGGGAAACTCCTATTTTTTCTCATATGACATACACTCCGTCAATTTTGTGGTATTATTTAATCTAAAGATTATCCACTGGTGTGTTGTCGTAAGCAGGTTTCCCATATAGTTGGTCAACGCATGTTTCTGTGGATTGTGATTATAACCACCTTCATCAGGACCATTTAAGTTGAGAAAAAAATCTCAGAGGTGGACCGGGGTTCTCTTATACACTGGGAGGTGCTTCATCCATCTGAATGTAAAGTAGTAGCTGGTTAAAACCAGATAGAATGTTAAGGATACAAGGAACGCATGAACGAGGCTGTTGTGTCCAACTCCTCTATTGGGTGTGCCTCTACCTGGTACTTTGTTGTATCGCCTTTACAAGTTATTTGTAACAGCATACTCACAATAAAGCAGAATGTAATTTCAAGATTCCTTGTTGGAGACAGTTTGCTGAGACCGTTAGGACCAGACAGCAGGGTTACGACCCAGAGTGGGGATATGATGGTTTGTGGAAAAATGCTACCAAGACGGTCGCAACACTGCGCACTATCCACAAATGGTCACAAAGTGACCCTCTAGGTCATTAAATACAATTTAACAACTCTATATCAAAAATGAATCACAAGAATAGCAAATATACTTGTAAATGTAAATCTTTACAGGTAATTGTTGAAATCCCCAAAACATTTTTTTACACTGATATCATTTTTTAGCTGCATTCACATAGAAATCAAAAGCATGAATTCCTTATACATGTATCTTGAGAACATTTACAAAGAGAAGGATAATCAATTGTTTACGATTTTTTTTTTTAAATGTGGGCCTATATGATGGTTTGGCCACAAGGAATCGTGAAATTACATACTGCCTTATTGTGAGTATGCTGTTATAAATAACTTGGAAAGGTAATATTTATGGTAAGTGTTTATTGTTATTTTGTGTGTGTGTTTTGTTTTTATAGGGGTAACATTTGGGGAGCAAATCATTTTTTATTTGTTTATATTTTTGGGAAATAGTAATATTTGTTTAATTGATATTTAATTATCTTAATTATGGAGGTACATTTTTTTTAAATTTAAATGTGGGTTGTAAATTGTGTGGGTTATAGGGTAGGAAATACAAAATATTAAATTTTGTAATAAAGAATGGTTTTGTTTATAAAAAAATTATATTAAAAATAGCTTTTTGTTTTTACATTTTTTTTTATTTAAAAAAAAAAACTTTCTAGGTATTTGTTAGATCTTTTTAACATTCTAATCTTTTGGCTTTTGGTGTTTGGCTCTGGATAGAAATTTGAATACACCTTGGTTGAAACATATCCATGAAATAACACTTAAAATAGGCTTGTGTGAGCTATGGTCAGCCCCGCATACAATAGTAAAAGCTGATGCTCTAAGAGTAAAACAATCATACTGGGAGGTAGTTTTAGCTCAAACGCGGGTAGTACATCAAACTAACACCCTCACAGGCAAGTTCCTGAACCACAAGTGCATACCAGGGTTTGAACCATATATGAACAGGATGCACTCATACCAATAAAAATGCTTGTATGTCCAATACAGGTGCGGGATTCTGCCCCTGAGGTCCCACACTTTTAAATGGTCAACACTTTCCCCAAGACTAAATCCTGCTCAAATTGCTCAAATATAGAAGAAACAGCGACCCATTTTCTTTTATTCTGTCCCCTGTATAGGAAGGCCCGTTAAAAAATGGTTGCTGGCCACTTGTAATCTTATGGGTGTGAGACATTACTGGGAAGCGGAGAGACTATTCAAGAGTGACAACAGAAAAATCTTAGCACTTGCGGTTTCACAATACTCGCACATTGCTTGGGCACTAAGATGGAAGGCCATTCTCAATCTTGAAGCCTGACAGAGAGTTGATAAGAATTTGTCGGGGCAGGATATCCTGTCCGTAAATTGGTATTGTCCTAATCCCCTACTAGATGTATCCATTTTATTATTTACTTATAATAATATGGCTATGGAAAATATGTACACAATTATACATACTTGCTGTATTCCATTTTTTTTCCTCTTTGCCTAAACCTTCAACCTTTGCTTTTTTGCACCCTCCCTTTGCTGTAAATATATGAATCTCATTAAGTAATGCTGACAACAATGACTTAATTGTAAATGCTTTTGCATCCATAGGATTTTTAACCCAGCTGTTTAGATGACGACCTTTCCCTCCCTTCTACTATTGAAATACTGGTTTTTAATCTGTTTTTATAGCATGATATTTGAGCCACGATCTTTTATATTTTTTAATGCACAATTTTACAATGTACCCAAGAGCACTTATGTTGTATCGATTGATTGTGTTTGATGGGCTGTGCCCGAAATGAATGGTTTAATAATAACATTCTAATCTTTTTCTATCTTGTGTAATATTTAAAACTTTTATATATGTTTTGTTATTTTGTTTTTTAAATATTTTGTGTTGTTGTTAATTTGTTTGTTTTTAATTTTGAACTGACTCCAGTGGAAATAATAATTTATTTTTACTCCTATGTTATCCAACATTTTCCCTACTGTTGCAGCCACTGGAGTGGGAATAGTAATTTTTACCCGTCCGCAATCCAACACATTCCCTACTGTTGCACTCACTGGAGTGGGAAAAGTCAAATTTACCTCTCCACTATCCATCACTTGTCCTACTGTTGCACCCACTGGAATGAAAATAGTAATTTTTACCCAATCCGCTATCCAACACTTTCCCTCAGGTTGCACCAACTAGAGTGGGAATAGTCATTTTTACCCCTCCGCTATCCAACACTTTCCCTATTGTTGCACCCAATGGAGTGGGAATAGTAATTTTTACTCCTCCCCTATCCAACACTTTCCCTTCTGTTGTACCCACTGGAGGGGGAATAGTAATTTTTATCCCTCCGTTATCCAACATTTTCCCTACTGTTGCACTCACTGGAGTGGGAATAGTAATTTTACCCCTCCGCTATCCAACATTTTCCCTACTGGTGCACCCATTGAAGTGGGAATATTAAGTTTTACCCCTCCGCTATCCAACACTTTCCCTACTGTTGCACAAACTGGAGTGGAAATATTAATTTTAAAGACTATTAAAAATGTTTATGTTTTAATTTATAAAATAATGTTTTTTATTAGGTTTTATGTTATGGGTGTATGTAAATATATATATATATATATATTACCTACTGGCGGTCGCCAGTAGGTATATATAGTTAGGATTTTTTCTCTATGGGATTTTTGAAAATTCTATGTCTAATAACTTTGGCGTTTGTGGACGGAATTGGCTGAAATTTTCAGGAAAATGGCACATTTTGTTTCTGAGCGGCCCTTGAAAATTTGGGGGGGGTTCGTCAAGGGGGGGCCGAGAAAAAAGGGGGGTCCCAAAACGTGTTTTTAACATTGAGTTTTCCATAGGGCGGTTGGCCTCACTTTTAGCCCGAACGGCTGAATGGATTTGCATGAAACTTGGCAAAATTGTAGGGACTGGTAGCCCGATGTGCCTTTTGTAGGTCTCAATATATGTGCTACAGTGGATTTTGAGAAATTAACGTTTAAAAAAAGATATATATCTGTAACAGCGGACCGGGCAGCGCTCCAGGACGCGTACTTTTCGCGCAACGGAGCTTTGTGAAGCGAAGCTGATTGGTTCTCCGGCGTCTGTCAACATTCCAAACAGTCCGTAGCGGCCGCCATCTTGTCTCTCGGTAGGATCGAGAGACAAGAGGAGGCGAAAGCGAAGGGGCAAATGACCATAAGGGGGAATAGTAGATCCTCGTTGACCCCCTAGGTTTGATGTGGAGGTTTTAAAAGGGCCCCGCGGGGCAAAAAAAAAAAAAAAATAATAATAATCGAACGGCTGAATGGATTTGCACGAAACTTGGTAAAATATTAGGGACTGGTAGCCCGATGTGCCTTTGCTAGGTCTCAATATATGTGCTCCAGTGGATTTTGAGAAATTAACGTTCAAAAAAAGATATATATCTGTAACAGCGCTCCGCGTAACGGAGGTTTGCGACGCTGATTGGTCATTCTGTCACTGGGCTATAGTTGGGCTACATCTGGCTGATATTTGGGCTACATTTGTTTTTTTTCGTCTCTGGCGGCCATCTTTGGGCTACATTGGGCTACATTGGGCTTCATTGGGCTTCATTGGGCTACATTGGGCTACATTTGGGTTCCAACATATATATAGGCCAATGTAGCCCAATATATATTTTTCAAAGTTAATTTTCGTAAAAACCACTGGAGCATATATCTTGAGACATAGCAAAGGCACATCGGGCTACCAGTCCCTACAATTTTGCCAAGTTTCGTGCAAATCCATTCAGCCGTTCGAGCTAAAAGTGAGTCCAACCGCCCTATGGAAATGAAGGAAATGAATGGGTAATTTGTAATTAGCAAATAGCTCATCGCAAACTAGGAATGGTAAAGAATCGCTATTTATTCCTTAAAGTTCGCTATTTAGGAAATGCAAAAAACTTTGATAATACATATGGCGGTTCATCTCTAACAAGATAAGAAGCATAGGGATAGATTTATGATGACTGGCGCATCACCAGGGATGTGTTAGTCATTCTGTGCCGCTGTTCCGTCACCTATGGTGTGCTGCATTTACAATGCGGCGCATCATGGGGCAAAAACAGCACAGATGCGTGATGTATCTGTGCCGTAAAGGTGGCGCATTGCTGGAGTTGTATCGCAAGTGTGATGAAGCTCCAGCAAGGGTCGGGGGTGCCCCTGTCGCAGGGTTTCTGTTCTCACACAGAACTGTGGACAGAGGATTGGAACCTCGGCGAATTAGGGTGTCCCAAAACTCACCTTAGTAATCAAAAACCCCTTAGCAAGCTAGGTACAGTGTCACATTGGATATAACAAACTCTCAATGTTTAGACAATCCAGAATATGAACTTATAGTACCTCAGGATACGTGGAACTCATGAACAGTCGGTCGTTATATATTTCTTAGAAACCAGAACATGGAGTTAAGAAGAACACATGTGTATTTGAAATGTTTATTTACTAATGCCGCCTTCTCAGGCGTAGTATCTTAGATAATACAAGTACACATATTATCAGTAGCAAAATTACCAGCATAGTTACTAGTACATAAAAAGCGAATGGTGACAGTATGTTAACATGCTGTAAATGAATAAGAGTTAGCAACACTTATAAGCAGCCGCGGGCCGTGGAGGGAGTTACGGTGGGGCAGGGAGGCGGGGAGGGGGAGGGGCAGGGTGGAGAGGGCTCCACCCTGCTTCTCCCCCTCCCCGCCTCCCTGCCTCACCGTAACTCCCTCCACGGCCCGCGGCTGCTTATATCTCACCCTCCCTAATACACATATTATATTATTTGCTAAGAAGGTCTCTTTGTGTTGGTTTAGGGCGTGCCCATACTTTAGTGTCTTAGATTTGAAGGAATCACATCAGCATACACCAGCTCTCTCTTCATGTGAACCGCATCAAGTGTTGTGTATGTGTGTTCGGCAAAGCAATATAAAACCCGCCTCATGCCCAGAATTGGCAGAAGTTGCACTTATGTTATGAGTATGAAGTCGTGGAGATCAGACCTCATAACAATTCTGTATCGTGTTGTTCTTGAAACTTTAGCACTCGCTGTACAGATATAGTTTAACAAGCAAAGCAGATAGTAGAGCAATAACATATTATTCTCATGTAAACCACGATGAACTACTAGGTTGAAAGCTAAAGCAACAACTAAGTGTCGTGTGCAGAAGTTGCAAAAAAGGAAAAATGGCGTTTAAACCGGTAATGAGCCCATGCTAACTTAACACGGTGTAAAGATATCCAGGACGTAGATGACACCTCCCCATGATCCGGAAACGAACTGAATAAGATAATAGAAGTGCCATCTCATGAGAGCAGATTGCAAGTTTATATGTGGACGGTCCGCAAGGTAAAGCATTAAAAACTAGGAAAATGTAATGCTAAAGAAAAATAAAACAGCCAAGTACTTTATCGAGTCTTAAGCCAATAGGCAAGGTAAATAATAAAAACTTGACAAATAAGTCAATGAATTGTCAATGAAATGCTAGTACTCAGCATATCAAACATGAAAAAGGTCTATGACATAACTGTGTATGCAAAATAAGCTGCAACAGCCTCCAATAGGAAGTCACCGTCTTCATCCGAAAACAGTTCAGCCATCCAATTTAAAAGCGGAAAAGAACATACGTGCTCTCCCAGCACCGGATCCTCTATCACCATCAGAGGACAGCTCGGTGGGTTTTCAAGAAAGCTCTGTTCCAAGAAAGACTGTGTTGCCGCCAGTAAATTCCAGGGACCAATTAGTCCATGCATCAATGCCACAGCCATAATCCTTTCGCCAGGACAAACCAACTCGTGAGTAATGATAGGAGTCATCAGCTGATTAAAGTCGACGTCAGGAGAAACCGGTCCGCAGAGACACAAATCAATGGCCCAATCGAAATCACAGGTCAGGCAGTGAAATACAGGCTGGACACAGGTGAAGTAGGAGAATCGAAAAGATAATCCATATGCCGTGCTTAATATCGCCAACGGCATTGTGCCATAATATTCTAGCATGCGATTGCGGAACAGTGTCAGCAGCTGCAGGGCGGGAGGTTGCATAGGAGGGACATTCATATTTAAAAATGTAAAAAAGCACAAGAGCGTCCGCTGGTAATGCAAGTAAAAATGGCAATCCACGAAGCAGAGTGGAAAAAATACAATGAAAGAAAGCAGGGATGACTCCAAAGATTTTCTCAAATGAAGTCACAAGACCACTGGTAACAACTTTAAAAAAGTGCGCCAGGGCCTTTGTGGAGGATGCGTTAGAGATAGTCCGAACCATCTTGCTGAAATGGAAAGGCAAATCTGAATTGAAAAGGGTCTGCACCTCTGTACGGGTGTTCGCTATGTGAAGCACGAAAGTTTCACGGGCCGAACTCAAGGCCACCTCTCTCTGAGACAAAAGAGCTCTTATTCTTGCCATGCCGTTGAAATCTGCTCCCAAGGTTGGTATTTGTGGCGAGATTGAAAACTCCCTATGTTCATGTGTGGGAGGAAATAGAACATTTCTGCAGCAAATAACCCGTTCACTTACTGTTACGATAAAAGGAATACTTTTAATTAACCCAGAACAATCTTCATTATTGAGCATCAAATAACTACCATTTTCCAACAACTTGAACGTGGGGATGATAGCAGGAACTGGCGTGCCTTGCAACACGCAAGCCATATTTGGTCGGTGTTTGTTGCATGAACCGTGTAACTGTATGTGCCTACACATTAGTGAATGATCTGGCGTCTCAGTGCATTCCTCTCCATTCAGATAAACTTCTTGATCATCTTTGAAACATCTGTATGTGTATGGAAGCGACCAGACCTCATGAAGAAAAGCACTACCTAAAGGTTCATAACGACCTATTGGTATATATTTCATACAATTTGAAAACTTATATAAAGCAAAAGGCAGCGTTATTAAACCGTGGATAAGGCACGTTGCCAAAAAACCCGCAATCCTCTGCTGATGATGTCACTGAGCATGTCATGAATGATGTAATATGTGACATCATCAGCAGTGGATTACGGGTAATAGTATCTCTAGTTTACTCCCCTATAGCTGTCTTTCTTTTAACATAAGTGTCTGTTTCCTTCCCTTATACTTACTGTTTTTGGTTCGCTTCCGGTTCGCGTACCGGCGAGCGAACTGGGAAGCGAACTAAGAGAAATAGAGGTTGGCACAGTTCCAAATATTGTACCAATTTTTTAATAACGGGGAGGTAGTTCTGAAAAGAACTTTTTTTTTTATTGTTTTTGTTGTTTTATATTTTTTTTATTATTTTTCGGAACATTTTTTTACTTTTTTTGAATTTTTCTGAACAGTTTTATATTTTTTTGGGTTTTTCTTGGAGGGGGCAATGAAAACGATTCATTGTAAAGGGCTCAACAGGAGCAACAAAACAAAAAAAGAAGTATTTATTATTTTGGGCGTTTCGTACAAACTTGCATATGATAGTCAATAGCTCTGTTGATCAGAGTGATGCTTCTTTCTCCGTAGGAAATGAATCCATCGCAAAATACGCAGATGTGTTTTACTTCACCAAATTTCATTTGTATATTTGGCACCATCTCCCTGCCCTCTGGTCCCGTTACTTCCGGTACAACAGATCTTCTGGCCATAATAGGGAGATTATCTAGGTCGTTCCGAAACTGTGCAGCACTGTAGTTGTTAGGATGCCACCTAGTCATATGGCGATGCATTGTGTAGTTTCCGAAACTGTATTTTTTCTCGGTTCCTCTGGACAGTCTATCTTGACATATAAGGCAAGTTACGTATCTTGCATTTACTTTTTTCTGACCTTTGGGAATTTTAAAAAATTGCCAAATGAAGTTTTCTTTCCGGTGAGACGTCCTGGGCTGCTCAGGCAAAAACTGCCTCTCTTCGTGCTCGTCGTCCTGTTCCTCTTCTTCCTCTTCTTGTTGAATTATAACTTGAGCAGGTGGTCCACTCTTCCTTGGATGTGGTGGAGGTGGTGGGGAAGCACCAGCTGAAGCTACTAAAGAAGCCATTGCTCAGTGATCACAAAGGGTCTTTCTCTCACAATGATGAAAGTCAGAGTGAGGAAAGAAGGAGGGATTTTCATCATTTGGGAAAAACAAGAGTTCTCAACCAATGAAAAGTGTTCATTTTAGATTATATGACCTAGTCTTACATCATTAGGAAACCAAAAGTGAAATGAACCAATGAAAAGTGTTATTACCAAGTCACATGACCTGCTGTGTTTACGTTAAGCGCTTTGCAGGGCCTCCCGGTTTGCTTCCAGAAACCTGCGCTTTGCGACTCGCTTCGCGTACCAGTTCGCTAACGTAGCACGTCATATGACGTATCACGCGACAACGCGAAACGTCATGCGGACGGGAGGCGTCACGATGTTGTTTTCTAACGCGGCAGTTGCGGTAAAGAAACGTTTACCGGCTCGCGGTCTATTTCGCGGCATCAAGGTCAGCTAACGGGAAGCTTCCCGATTCGCGAAGCGGGAACGAAGAAAAAAAAATATAAAAAAAAAAAATTATTCATAAACATATAAAATATATTTTTGGATTTAAAGAAGAATACATTTTACAGCTACAGATATTAGCTGTTAAAAAACCAATGAAATTCACTGAAAAAACCATAGGTTATAGACCATATATAGTTAGGAATTAGCATTTACAAAACCTTGAAAATTCACTGAAAAAACCATAGGTTATAGACCATATATAGTTAGGAATTAGCATTTACAAAACCTTATTTTACTCACACAAAACCATTGAAATTCCATATATAGTTAGTTGCACTAACTATATATCGCGCACCCGCAATCCACTGCTGATGATGTCACATATTACATCATTCATGACATGGTCAGTGACATCACTGATGACATCACTGATGACATCTCAAATGACATCACTGATGACATCTGATTTGACATCAATGACCACATCACTGATGATATCATTCATGTGACAATACAATGCATCTCCTCACATTTTAATATAACCTCTGTTTCACCCAGTGTTAAATACAGAGTATAATTTTTGAAACCATTGACACACCAATACTAGTTACTACATACGCACTCACTGATTCCTACGTCTACACACACCTTCACTCATTCACCCATACAATCATTCATACATACAATCACTCATCTTTACAACACTATCATATGCACTCATACACCTATACAGACAGTCACAGTCTGCCACTCATCCATGGAGTTACTCACTCACCTAGTCAGTCATGTAAAGAATCAATGACACTTCCATTTTCTTGTCTATACAGTTAAACATAGAGCACCTTACATTTTCAAACATATACTAACACATACTTACCTTCTTATACAATCATTGATACAAGTACACATTGATCTGCACAGAGTCACACACCTCCCAGCCAGCCACACACACACTCAGTCTCCCATACAAATACTTGGGCAATCAATCAATAACCCATATAGTTACTCATACAGCTACTGATCAACACATGCAGCAGTTTACAGAACAACAGACATAATGATGCACAAATTAAGACAGTTTAGTCACTAACCCATGCACTCAGTGAGACACATTTAATCACTCACTCATACAGTTAGTCATGCACCTACTAAATCCTTCGTCCAGACACTTACACATCCACTCAATCTTCAATATGTAAGACATATTTAAACTTTACAGAAACAAAAAATCACTGGATGTTGTTATCAGTCATGTCATCAGTGATGTCATTTGAGATGTCATCAGTGATGTCACTGACCATGTCATGAATGATGTAATATGTGACATCATCAGCAGTGGATTGCGGGTGCGCGATATATAGTTAGTGCAACTAACTATATATGGAATTTCAATGGTTTTGTGTGAGTAAAATAAGGTTTTGTAAATGCTAATTCCTAACTATATATGGTCTATAACCTATGGTTTTTTCAGTGAATTTTCAAGATTTTGTAAATGCTAATTCCTAACTATATATGGTCTATAACCTATGGTTTTTTCAGTGAATATATATATATATATTTGTAAATTTGTATATATTTATAAAATAACTTAAAATTTATTGTTTATTAATTGTTTTAAAGGAAATAGATATATATATATATATTACATTTTATATATGTATGTTTAAATATCTTTTAAATTGCATTTATTTTATTATATTTGTTAAAATGTATATTAAATCTAAATATTTTTTAAGTTAATTTTATTATTTAATATATTTACCATACACTTTTATTACATTTAAAAATCGATATTTTGTACATCTATATTTTTACATCAATATTTTTGTTTCGATATTTTTGTATTTACAATTTTAAATTTAGGATGTCGATATTTTTTACTTCGATATTTGTGAATGGGGATATTTTGGGAATCAATATTCTATCAGTGAACCACTGAACAGGTTAATTTGCGACCGGCAGAGTTCAAAGTTTACGAACATGTACCAGTGGTTGCCACTAAGAGCACAATTTATATCTTGGTGGTAAGCATATTCCGTCGCAGTGGCGACAGACTATTCTCACCACCAATATAATGGGCTGCTGGCTGAATTTATATACAGGCGGCCAATAGTTTGGCAACGGTAGAGACTACCCAGTCTCTGCTGGGACGTATAGCCATTTTTACAGTCCATCACCTCCAGAAAAACCCTGGCTGTAAGGGGCACTAAAAGCTATAAATGCCCACATGCCATGGGAGGTGACTTGTTTTTTTTTCAAACACAAACCCCCCATTTGTGCATTTATTTTTAAATATATAATTTACGTTTTTTACCATATTGTTGCGTAATGTTTGACAGCCGTACGGGAAAGTTCCAATATATTCACAGGAATTACCTTGACGGTGGTTCTTGTGACTGGTACAAATGTCCATTGGGCTGACGGACCTTCCACATTTGGCAGGCGTGTACTCCGTCAGGGCGACAGAGTGATTTACTCTATCGCCCTGATGGAATACAATCCGTCCGCCAAATACTAAGTCGGCCTCTAAGTGTTTGTATGGTGGGCTGTCTACAGCTCATGCATTAACTCAGAGAGTTCCATAGTCCACATTCCAAGTTAATGTATGTGCTGTAAACAGCACGTTTGCATGCATAAATAAGCAGAGCTCAATTCTGAAACTACACATACATTATGATACATTCCCAGTTTTTGTATTACTTGCCTATATGGTAGTTTATCATGTTATTTGGCACAAACTCACTTTCCCACGCTTGCACACTCACCAAGTATAACACTATAAACTCCCAAGAGCTCTCATTCTGGAGAAGCTAAGGATGGTGTTGCACTGGAAATGTTGGCACCGCTTGGCAAAAGCTTCATATCTTTGTTTGAATGCACTATGCATAGGTTCCTAAGGGCAAATTCGGTAACTACATTTCCCATGAAGCCATAGAACTGTTACAATGTTTGGAAATGGCATTGGTCAGTATACATTTCTGTGTGATAAAAGGCGTGCTTGCTAGGCAACCAGCATAATTTATCTCTGCTGCCAGGGCCTTTTTTACTGGACCTTGTGAAAATCTTGGAAAATAGGTGTTTTCCTTTGGAAATACTGAATGGAAGTCGAAGATGAATATAGAGACATATTAGAGAGAAGTATTTTAAGGCATTAAGTTGTATTTTGGAACCACCGTAGAAAGTCTAATGTACTGATTCAGAGATAAAATGGAAGGGTTATGTATAACTTTTTCATTTTTGTTACATATTTGGATATCAAAGGGAGGAACATAAATAATCGTCACCACCTTTAAATACTGTTGATTTTTCACTTTGCACATGTATGTACTTAAGTTTAAAGAAAAAACTGTCAGAGGTCCATAAATATTCCAGAGTCTCATACAATGAGATAATCTGGATATATCTACTATGAATCCATTAGATAATAGATCCCATCAGAGTGACGAGTCAGAGTGGGATCCAGTCTTTGGTTTCTCTCTACTGGTCCACAGATTACCATCATATTCCAACTGTGAATGGTTGGCTTTGGATTGGCATTCTCTGCATGAGTTGTAACTTTTTTTTGTTCAATTTAATCCTCTGTTACGGTAATTAGGAAGTGTCACCGGTTGTATTTATTTGGCAACAGTTTCTATGTATTTATGTTTATCCACCACCTTATGCAGCAAAGCATTGTTTCTTAAATCCTCACTCCTTGCTTAGTGATCAACATCCTACAAATAACACTTTTCTACAGCTATATAAAGACCTTCTTTCTTGTATTCTCAACCTCTAGTAAGATGAAAGCAAGTCTACAGGCACTAACCGTTTCTTTCATCTGCTCGGATTCCTAAAACAAGATGTTGGATATTCTCTTCATCCATACTCTTAATTGCACCTTAGTTGTCAGAAAATGTGAAAAACATCTCTTCACCTGTTGTGCTGTCACACCCTCCATCCCCGCCGCTCCATGAGCAGCCACAAGTGTAAGCACAAGATAACAGCACCATCTTGAGACAACGTAGTACCTGTTCCCCATCCTCAGACTGAACTACTTTTTTTTGCATTCCAAATTGATCCTACTCTCTAATGTGATCATTCCAGGTCGTCCTTACTCATCTCTCTATGCAAACCATGGTCTCTCTCTTTTGTGTCTCTTAAGGTTCAAACGTACAGGATCACATTACCCTCCACAATCAAATACACAATTGCTATTAATATATATATATATATATATATATATATATCAAAGCTCGAAGGTGTCCACCTTTGAGTAGCACGCGAACAGCAGCTTGGTTTATGTATAGGTGAGGACGGGGATCCACTCGTAGATGCCGCTCTGTACGGGATCTGCCCGACGCGTTTCGAAGCTCCATATGCTTCTCTTCAGGGGCTTTAACGGAAGCGGTGTGCGCAACCGCCGACCCACTTCCCCATTTTATATATAACACACCCACCGATGGGAGGCTCAAATGAGACTGTGCATTCTGGGAAGTGTGGTCCGGGAAGCACACAATCAAGTCCTGTATGGACTCCACTTGTGGAGTCCATACAGGACTTGATTGTGTGCTTTCCGTACTACACTTCCCAGAAGTCTCACTGGAGCCTCCCATTGACGGGCGAGTTATATAATTGGAGAAGTGTAGCGGGTGCGCACACCGCTTCCGTTAAAGCCCCTGAAGAGAAGCAGATGGAGCTTCGAAACGCGTCGGGCATATCCATTACGGAGCGGCGTCTACAAGCGGATCCCCGTCCTCACCTACACATAAATAAAGCTGCTGCTCGCGTGCTACTCACATGGTGGACAACCTTGGAGCGTGAATATATATATATATATATATATATATATATATATATATATATATATATATATATATATATATATATATATGTATATATATATGTATGTATATATATATATATATATATATATATATATATATATATATATATATATATATATAAATATATATGTATATTTTCTCACACAACGAACACCTCTTCTGGTTCACAGATGAAAGGCACACACAAAGTTTTGTCAAAGCAAGGATGCTTTATTTGGTGCTTAGCCTCTCCCCCCCATCGACAGACGCGTTTCGCCGCGCGGCTTTTTCAATGTCGTTTTGTAAGTGTAAGTTCAACCATTTAAACTCCTCGCATGTCATAGTTTGTTATAGACATAGAAGATGGACTTTCCATCATCCTTGGTGCTGTACTTTTCTATAGCGGCCATCTTACAGTGTGGTTAACATGGTTCACAACAATAAAATATTTCATTATAAAGTGCATGTGCAAGAAATTATATTATAAAAAATAATAATTAATGATAAAAAAAAAATATATATATATATATATCCATCAAACTGCTCCCACAGTGTCTTGTCAGCAAGCAGACGCGGACCCGTCATTATAGTGCTCAGATAAATTCTTTATTCGTCGGCCATTACGCGTTTCGCCACCCAGAGTGGCTTGATCACATGACAACACCAAATAGTTACAGGACCAATTATAAAGCTGCACCTTTGCACGTGATTGCTACGTGGAGTGGAGGGATTGTAACACACAGAATGTGATCTACGGCATCAAATGTCCATGTGGCATGATGTACGTGGGGAAAACAGAACGTAAATTGAAAATTAGAGTCACAGAACATAAGAGTAAAATTAGTAATTAGTCGTTGGCATCACCATTGACAGTCCATTGGAAGGATTCAAAACACTCAATCTCCCAGTTACGTTTCATCATAATAGAGAAGGTCATACCGAAACAGGGTGTTGATACTCGACAGAAACTACTCCAGAGAGAGTTGTATTGGATAAAAAATCTGAAAACAATGTCTCCCACAGGGCTCAATGACAGATATGATTTCTCATGTTATTTATAAACAGATCTAGTAGAAGAACTATAGGTAGTAGAATGTGATCAATATAATATTTCAGTAACGGAGTGGTTTAGATCATTATTGTTGTATAAAAGTGTTTTGTATTTCACCTTTTTTCAGAACCACAGTATAACATGGAGCATAACTTGTGCAATGTTAGAAAAATATACTATATACTTTTTTGTAGACCATTGACACTAAAATACATGGGTAAATACACCTCAGCAATACATACTTTCATGTTGACATTAAGCACCTCAACATCATACTTATTGTATCCAGATTCATCCATAGTCGTTGTACCCACTCATTCATAGGTCTTACTACCCTCGAGCTTAGGCCTTTTTAATTGAGCCGACAGCGTATTATTAATATTATGACGCAATTACAAGATGAGCGGATTCGACTCGCATCTAAGATTGGTAACGATACCAAACGTAAAACATGTTATTTGACATTTATTGAACAAACATATTTATTCTTTTACACAAGTAGCCGATTTCTCATCTGAGGAATGCAAGTAATCATCAGTATAACATCATGTTAAGATGGCGACCGCGGAGGCTTCTATGATTAATGAGTTTGAAGAGTAGTCCGTTTTCAATGGTAGTAGCGTAAGGGACGTATAACCATAACCTCCAGCAATGGCGGTAAACGGTTAGTTTTCCGAAGAAGTGGGCGATCCGAGTATGACGTGAAGATAGCACAATAAGGTACGGAGCATTACCATTAGATATTTAACGCTTACTAAAGGCATTGTAAGCGTTGCATTACAAATCTCACACGCGTTTTTTCATTTTTATTTTTGTAGACTCGCGAACACTATAAACAACAGGTATGAACCCGCATTCTACGATCAGCTAGTGTAACGATTATTTAACATGGGACAGATGTTAAAATAGCTTCTTATTGTCTCCTATTGACCTTTAGGAGGAGAGTTTCACCATCATCTGACACAGGTATGACATAAGATAGATATCGTTAGTCTAGATGAAGAATCGGAGTTGCAATACGAATTGAGTTATATACATAGTAGACAACTTTTATGTATTTCTGATTACAGCACACATCGTTGTCATTTTCAAGTTCGGACCGGTAAGGAATTAACAAAATATATATATAAAGAACGATTGTTCATTTCAACGTGCATGGAAAGTAGTGACAGGTCTTATTTAGGTGTCTCTTTATTGCAGACGATATTTTCTATTCACCAGCCACAACCGTCAAGGTATGATTCCATACATTACATTTAGAATTATCACGAGCATCCATGGGCATACACAACAATTATTATGTTTTTATTTATTTTTTCTTCTAGAGTGGCCCCTGAGGAAGGTACCGTTTGGGTACCGAAATGCATCGGGCACGCAATTAAGATGTGATATGTGCTAATGTTGATTGTAATTTTTTAAAAAGAATCATGATAATTGATCTTATGTATATATTGTGTTCAAACAACTAATTGTGATTGATTTAAAACATGTGATTTAAAACATGAACTTTGATGCAATGAAGAATAATTAAATAAATGAAAAGTGATTGAAATATTTATTGATTTAGTTTGAATACTAAGATGGTGTGATATAACACCACGTGAACAGTGCATGACTGGACTAACATTCTGGCTAGTCTTAACTACAGTTTAACCAAAGGAGTGACAACCCTTATAAGTCATAGCACCAATTGATTAGCAGTTTAAGTTCCATTAAATTTGGAGTGCTCTTCACGCACATTCCCATTATCGTGAAAATAGAAGAGACATTCAGATATCGTGGCAGTTTACAAAGACACAATGTGAGCATTGAACGATTGTAAATAAAGCATTCTTGAATTCCTGAAGCACAGTAAAACAACATGTAAACTTTTGTGGCTAGTATGAATTAAAAAACAACTGGAATAATGGACATCCCAGTGGATTAAATAAACATTAAATATGTTCAGCATATCTAAAGGCAATAAAAAAATATATTTATTTTTATGTAATAATGCCTAAAAACATCTAAAAAACCAATCAATCATACAAAAGGTTTTTTGCCAAAAAATTCAGTTGTTAAAAGAGCCTGTTGTACATGTAAAGTGCTTCACGGACCAAATGACAATGAAAATTCATAATCAACTCATTTTTTAAAGTGCCCACAGTCAACATATTGGCATAAATGCCGAATTGCTATATTGGTAAACATGAGTAAAAAGGCCACATTCAATGTAATAAAAAGTGCTAAGTGCTACCAATTTTTCATGTAATGCACCCCTAAATATATAAAAGAACATACATGGTGTATTGTAAGTGCAGTGCAAATAGTGCATAAAGTTAAAAAAACAAAATGTTAATTGGTTAAGAGATGTTTAAGCAGCTAGGAAATTAGAACCCAATGCATTTGCATTATTTAAATATGTCTATCGTAAATCAAAATGAAGCAGAAGTCAAATAATTCGAAAACACTGGGGAAGGACGTACAGGGCAAGATAAGGGTGGAAAAAACAGTAACTGCAGAAACTAGGTTACAGACAAGTATGTCCGTGTTGTTTGAACCTCCTGGACTTTTGCTGTTCAAATTCAAGATATAGCGGGTTTCTAGTTTTCGCAACATGTGCTCTGCCACCATCCTTTTTGGTTTTAGGAATGGCATCTATGACATAGTATGAGAAGTCTTGAAAATTGTTATTGTGCACTTCTCGAAAGTGCCTGGTAACCGGGTATTTGGGGTTGTGATTATTAATGGCCCTTATGTGTTGCAGAATTCTTTTGCTTGCAGGTAGTTTAGTACTGCCAACGTATTTTAGAGGGCATGTGCATTCTAATATGTAGATTGCAAATTCTGTCTTACAGTGGAGAGGTTTATTGATTTTGATCTCCTTCTCACTGAAGGCAGTGCAGTAGCTTTTTTTATTTATGCCATATTGACAGGCTTTGCAAGATCTGCACTTAATGAACCCGTTGGAAGCCTTTCACCAATTGGGGGATACTGACGATTCCGGGCTACTAGAAACCAAATCACTATACATGGAGGATGCTCTTTTAAAGGTGATACTTGGTTTAATGGGCATTTCCGCGCCAATTATTGGATCACTCTTGACCAAGGCCCAGTTTTTATTTATGATGTTAGTGAGGGTTTTTTCTTGGGTGCTATATGGAATTATTAGCCTCATCGTTTCAAGACTGGCAACATCCGTCAAAGCCCTGTCTCTAGTTTTCCTGGGAATGAGGAGATCATTTCTATCTAATTCCAGGGTTTTGTTTATGGCATCTTGTAAGAGGGTAACCTCTAGCTAGAAACCTATTTCTGCTTTGGGGTTGACCCTCAGCTAGGTCTACAGAATTGCTGCAAATTCTTTTAATACGCAGCATCTCCCCATAGGGGATGCTGTGTACTAAGTGTCTCGAGTGGAAACTCGAAAAATGTAAAATCGAGTTACCAGCAGTTTCTTTTCTGTAGAGCTTAATTTCTAGTTTATTTCTGGCAGTATAAACCTCTATGTCTAAGAAATGGTATATATATATATATATATATATATATATATATATATATATATATATATATATATATATATATATATATATATATATATATATATATATATATATATTACCTACTGGCGGCCGCCAGTAGGTAGTTATAGTTAGGATTGATTTCCATAGGAAATCCGCAACATTCTATTGGGAATAACTTTGGCGCCGGTGGACGAATCTTCGCAAATTTTCAAAGAAGATGGCCTGCTCCGCTCTGCTCCTTCCCTGAAAGTTTGGGGGGGATTCGTCAAGCGGGGGCCGAGATAAAAGGGGGGTCCCAAAACGTGTTTTCCCCATGTTAATTTCTATAGGGCGGTTGGACTCACTTTTAGCCCGAACGGCTGAATGGATTTCCACAAAACTTGGCAAAATTGTAGGGACTGGTAGCCCGATGTGCCTTTGCTATGTCTCAAGATAGGTGCTCCTGTGGATTTTGAGTAATTTAGGTTCAAAAAAATATGTATATCTGGGCGGAGCCTAACCACACATCTGATCTGATTGGCTGTCAGCACTTCATCCAAGAAGTGTTGGCAGCCATCTTGGGACCAATATACATGATAGCACCTCATTAAAAAGCATTGTAGTTAATAGAGGGTTTTAGGACTTTAGTTACATTATAAATCATTTGTTGATGGTACCATACTCATTTTAGGGATTTTGGTGTGTTCTAAGGTGATTTTACCATGTGAAAAAGCCTTCTGCTGTGATATCATGAATCATGTTTGAAAGAAAACTAATATCTCATGATTTTCCCACAGTGGTTTGGAAGGGGATCTATAAGCTAAACTGAAAGCATATTTTCTGTAAATTCACATTATCTTTCTCAGTCATGCGAGAATGAAGTCTGACATTCTCAGTAAAACATGTACATCCAACAAGGACAGAGACTATCAGTTGATTCCTTTGTGTTCTACTGCAGCCTCCTAGAGTGTTCTAAAGAACAACTAGAGTGCTAACAGTCCTACTTATTACAAAGGTATAGCACACCTGAAGCCATCGTGATGGGAATAAAGTGGTAACTCTTAAAACATTTAATTTAAAAAGGAACAAAATGAGGGGGTATATTATGCCATAGAAAGTAATATTAGTGCTGCAAAAAGAAAAATTAGGGCACATTTTTAGTGACTTCTCAAATCCTCTTCTATTTCATTAAAAAATTCTGACATGCAGTCTCCCAGGATGGCCACCAGAGACAAAGAGCCCAAATGTAGCCCAAATATCACCCAGATGTAGCCCAAGTATAGCCCAATGACAGAATGTCCCAGAGTGTTCTAAAGAACAACTAGAGCGCTAACAGTCCTACTTATTACAAAGGTATGGCACACCTGAAGCCATCTTGATTGGAATAAAGTGGTAACTCTTAAAACATTTAATTTAAAAAGGAACAAAATGAGGGGGTATATTTTGCCATAGAAAGTATGATTAGTGCTGCAGAAAGAAAAATTAGGGCACATGTTGAGTGACTTCTCAAATCCTCTTCAATTTCATTAAAGAAATTCTGACATGCAGACTGAAACATGCACTTTGAATACCAGCAGCTGACTTCCCTGGTGAGCTGTAGCTTTACTACAGTGATCTAATGAGCAACTAGAGTGCTAACATTCAGAATTTATGGCAAATGGGTGACACATCTGAATGCCTTCTTGATGGAACCAAAGTAAACAAGCATTGAAAATGCAATAGATCTCGCCCTCGTTTAAGTTAAAGCCATTCTGTTTGTAATTAGGTGGCTTTTTAGCTTTGCTTTTATTAGTGTTTTTTAAACTTTCATGTAAATAACATGCATCTGTATGCATATATGTATATGTATGCATGCATTTATATTTGTATTTATATAGATATATAGAAATACAGATTATATATGTTTATATATGTATGTATATACATACACATACATATATATAAATGCATATGCATATATATGCATATATATATGTGTATATGTGTGCGTGTAGAGAGAGGTAGAGGTGTAGAGGTAGAGAGGTAGAGGTAGAGAGGTAGCGGTAGAGAGGTAGAGACTAGTAGAGAGAGAAGTAGAGAGAGGTAGAGAGGTAGAGAGTAGAGAGTGAGTAATAGAGAGTAGTAGAGAGCAGTAGAGAGAGTAGCAGAGAGTGAGTAGTAGGGAGTAGTAGAGTGAATAGTAGAGTGAGTAGTAGAGAGTAGTAGAGAGTGAGTAGTAGAGAGTGAGTAGTAGAGAGTAGTAGAGAGTAAGTAGAGAGTGAGAAGTAGAGAGTGAGTAGTAGAGAGTGAGTAGTAAAGAGTGAGTAGTAGAGAGAGAGTAGTAGAGAGTGAGTAGTAGAGAGTAGTAGATACTGAGTAGTAGGGAGTGAGTAGTAGAGAGAGTAGTAGAGAGTAGTGGAGTAGTAGAGAATGAGTAGTAGAGAGTGAGTATTTGAGAGTAGTGGAGTAGGAGAGAGTAAGTAGTAGAGAGTAGTGGAGAATATTCCAAAGTTTGGCACAGCACCACTTGCACAATAAGTCCAATCAAATCTTATCACTTAGAGTCCTTATGGAAGCGCTGAATCTTGGTGTATATTCAAATGCTTTTATTTTCCGGCAGGGGGCTGCGTTGCAGAGAGGTGTAACAAGGGGCATAGCCTCATTACACCTCTGCAATGCAGCCCCCTGGCGCATACTGGAGGTTCCAGGTGGGCTAGTTGGCCCCCAGGGGCCCCCAGTATGCAAGGGGAATTAGTTACCCCTCTTCAAATATGCACGGGGGCTGCGTTGCAGAGAGGTGTAAAAAGGGGCGTGGCTTCATTACACCTCTCTGCAATGCTGTCCCCTGGCGCATACTGGAGATTCCTGGTGGGCTTTCAGGTCTTATATAGTTAGGAATTAGCATTAAAAAAACCTTTGAAATTCACTGAAAAAAACATAGGTTTCAGGCCTTATATAGTTAGGAATTAGCATTTAAAAAACCTATGAAATTCACTGAAAAAACCATAGGTGATGTCATGAGTGATGTCACTGACCATGTCATGAGTGATGTAATATGTGATGTCATCAGCAGTGCATTGCAGGCGCGCAAGTAATAGTGAGTCCAACTAAGTATAACGTGGGAATTTCTATGGTTTTAAGTCAGTAAAATTTCGAGCTAACTATAACTGGTGTCAAACCTATGGTTTTTTCAGTGAATTTAATAGGTTTTTTAAATGCTAATTCCTAACTATAACTGGTGTGAAACCTATGGTTTTTTCAGTGAATATATATATATATATATATATATATATATATATATATATATATATATATATATAAACAACTTCTCCTCCATTAAGAGTTGAAAGCACAGGACGCAACCGTGCTTCATTAGTTGTTTTAATTGGGAAGCTTGCATGACCGGTTTCGGCGAAATGCCTTTGTCAAATGTCTCAGTCCCAACAGCATGCAACCCACTTAACGATCTTTGTAGTAGGCTCCTCCTTCCCCAGTGGCGGTTGGGTCTCCTACACCTCGTTAAACACTACTTGTATGGATAACATGGACTATCAGTCCCATAAATCCACAAGCTGTAACTTCTGTGCAGTGCGATGGGGAAACACACTGAAATTAAAATTTCTTTCAACTTACTGTCCCTTACTTTCATCCACCAGCCTCCGTAAGTTCAAGGTCTTAGAAGCACAGGTACAGTGACGGCGTCTCTAAACACAAATAAGGCCCGCTGGACTCCGCTGTTTCATGACACCTCGGGGGCTGCGTGGAGGGTCAAGGAAATAATCCGATACCTTGGCAAACACCAACAAAGTTCCCATGCCTCCATGACCGCAAATTTGAATGGGTCCTGTGTGCGCGCCATAGGTAACACGCTAAGATAAAAGCAACTTCTCCTCCATTAAGAGTTGAAAGCACAGGACGCAAGGGGGCTTCATTCGTTGTTTTAATTGGGAAGCTTGCCTGACCGGTTTCGGCGAAATGCCTTTGTCAGATGTCTCAGTCCCAACAGCGTGCAACCCACTTAACGATCTTTGTAGTAGGCTCCTCCTTCCCCGGTGGTGGTTGTCTCTCTTACACCTCGTTAAACACTGCTTGGATGGATAACAAGGACTACCAGTCACATAATGCCACAAGCTGTAACTTCGGTGCAGTGCGATGGGGAAACACACTGAAATTAGAATTTCTTTCAACTTAATGTCCCTTACTTTCATCCACCAGCCTTAGAGGCGCAGGTACAGTGACGGCGTCTCTAAACACAAATAAGGCCCGCTGGACTCCGCCGTTTCATGACACCTCGGGGGCTGCGATGGCGGGTCAAGGAAATAATCCGATACCTCGGCAAACACCAACGAAGTTCCCATGTCTCCATGACCGCAAATTTGAAAGGGTCCTGTGTGCGCGCCATAGGTAACACGCTAAGATAAAAGCAACTTCTCCTCCATTAAGAGTTGAAAGCACAGGACACAACGGGGCTTCATTAGTTGTTTTAATTGGGAAGCTTGCATGACCGGTTTCGGCGAAATGCTTTTGTCAAATGTCTCAGTCCCAACAGCGTGCAACCCACTTAACGATCTTTGTAGTAGGCTCCTCCTTCCCCAGTGGTGGTTGGCTCTCCTACACCTCGTTAAACACTGATTGTATGGATAACAAGGACTACCAGTCCCATAATGCCACAAGCTGTAACTTCGGTGCAGTGAGATGGGAAAACACACTGAAATTAAAATTTATTTTAAATTAATGTCCCTACTTTCATCCACCAGCCTCCGTAAGTTCAAGGTCTTAGAGGCGCAGGTACAGTGACAGCGTTTCTAAACACAAATATGGCCTGCTGGACTCCGCCGTTTCATGCCACTTCGGGGGCTGCGGTGGCAGGTCAAGGAAATAATCCGATACCTCGGCAAACACCAACAAAGTTCCCATGTCTCCATGACCGCAAATTTGAAAGGGTCCTGTGTGCGCGCCATAGGTAACGAGCTAAGATAAAAGCAACTTCTCCTCCATTAGGAGTTGAAAGCACAGGACACAACTGGGCTTCATTAGTTGGGAAGCTTGCATGACCGCTTTCGGCGAAATGCCTTTGTCAGATGTCTCAGTCCCAACAGTGTGCAACCCACTTAACGATCTTTGTAGTAGGCTCCTCCTTCCCCAGTGGTGGTTGGCTCTCCTACACCTCGTTAAACACTGCTTGTATAGATAACAAGGACTACCAGTCCCATAATGCAACAAGCTGTAACTTCGGTGCAGAGCGATGGGGAAACACACTGAAATAAAAATTTCTTTCAACTTAATGTCCCTTACTTTCATCCACCAGCCTCCCGTAAGTTCAAGGTCTTAGAGGCGCAGGTACAGTGACGGCGTCTCTAAACACAAATAAGGCCCGCTGGACTCCGCAGTTTCATGACACCTCGGGGGCTGCGGTGGCAGGTCAAGGAAATAATCCGATACCTCGGCAAACACCAACAAAAGTATGTATATATATATATATATATATATATATATATATATATATATATATATATATATATATATATATTTATTTATTTTCACTGAAAAAACATAGGTTTTACAGACGTTATAGTTAGGAATTAGCATTTAAAAATCCTTTGAAATTCACAGGGGGTGTACATTTCTCTCTCTCCCATTCATTGTCCTGCTCTAGTGTTACCAGCTCATTAAAACAATTGGGGCTATGTGGGATACCTGCGGTTAGATTCTTCTCAGCCATTATAAATCGTGGTGAGCTTCCCTCTGGGTGGATAATCGTACTCTCCTCTTTACTCAGCTCTTTTAATTCCTTAGGGAGGGTATGTTTTACCTTAAAATAGGTACAAAGACAGGGGGTGATTTTTACTTTTTTGTCGCAGCCTTGGGTCGTATTGGGACTATGTTAGGCTCCAGGATTTGTGGCGGAGACACTACCCTAGTTTTTTCTTTGATATTTTATTTTTTCCTTTGTAGTGTCACATTATTTAATGAGGTTTCTGAGAGGTTCCTGCTTCTTAGGCAATATCTTTTTCCTCTCTTAGGTGATTTATCTATGCAATCAATATCTATAGTATAAATAGCAGAGCTTTTACGTCCCTCCAAGCCCTCATTCAAAGTCAATTTCTGAGCTTTTACTATATTACCCACCCAATTGTATATCCGATTTTCCACTTACTTAGGTAACCATGAGACACCTCTCTAGTTTTTTTCAAAGTCTTCAAAGTCTTGTTCCGATCCTTTTTTAAAAGATTTGAAAGATTAGCAGCCCTGCTGCCTTTCGGTTGTTCTCCTCTGCCTGCCAGTTCTTTCTCCCCTCCAACGGTCCCCTTGCTGCTGGGGCTGGTGCTGATTGTAACCTTTGCCCGAAAGGAAACTCTTGCAGTAGCTTTCCTGCTCTGCCTGTGTACCGCCCCCGCCTTTGCCCACAGTGAGTCCCTGGACTTCACAAACTCCGAGGGGGTCACTGCAGGATTGCGACTAGGGACCCGAGCCGGGCTCCGCTCCAGCCGCTCCAGCCGCTCCAGCCGCTCCAGCCGCTGCTCCATCGCTAGAGAGTAGGATGCCGAAATCACAGGGATATCAGAGGCTTCCCACGCATTCCGCACCGAAAGCAGAAACAGCCGCTCAGGCCGCGAGATCATGAAACAATGCGGGACACATCAAGATCAAGATCGCCGGAACCTAAAAGGTAGATTTTATGCTTCACTAACACTGACACTCATCTTTTGCTAGAACTCTGCTCATGGGTGTAGGGAGCTCCCGACCGGCATTCCTAGCCGGCCGCCATGTTCTCCCAGCTCCACTCAGACATCTATGCATAGACTCATATACCCCCCCACCCACCCACACAGACACTCAGCGACCCATACAGATACTCAGACAACAAATCCATAACCTATATAGACACTCATGTAGTTGTTCAGCAACCCATGCAGTTGCTTACACACCAACTGAGAGACTAATACAGACTTTCACACAGTTTAGTCAGTAACCCAGGCATTCAGTAAAACACGTTCAATCACTCACTTATACAGTCAGTCACGTACCTACGAAATAATCCCTCTAGGCACTTGTAAATGCATTCATTCTTCAATACACCTTGGCGTATATATATATATATATATATATTGGTGGGATGACAGTATCAGGGGGAGGGGACTCATGTGCTGGTGATTATTTCACACAGGAGGAGCGCATTAAGGATGGATTCTTTACAGCACAGGGCACTGAAGAAGGCGATTGTGCCGAAATGCATCTGCCGCTGCTGGGATGATTGAAATAAATGGGTTTCCTGCACTGAACTCCCCTTGAGGCCTCTGATCTTTTCTTGGAAGGATTTAACTGGATATTTCATTGCGCTTGCCGGATGCACAATACAGATGGCCCCGCAGCAACAAGTGACACGGAATGAAACACTAGCAACCCGCTGTTCGCAGCGATTTTGAAACTGAGGGATCAGTATTTCCGATGTCCGCCAGGAACAACAGGACGCCGTGAGTGGACTGAGATATTTTATCTCGAGGGGGCTTGGAGTCTCGCATTTGACTGCCCCTACGCATGTGCTCACCTGAAGG
Source organism: Lissotriton helveticus (assembly GCF_964261635.1). Taxonomy (NCBI): domain Eukaryota; kingdom Metazoa; phylum Chordata; class Amphibia; order Caudata; family Salamandridae; genus Lissotriton; species Lissotriton helveticus. Next base: position 1,692,638,858 of record NC_136068.1, on the reverse strand, counting down.
GATTGGCCGCTGCGGCTATAGGGGACTCAGGGCGGTCACCCGCCCTTTTCTTTTATCTACGACCTACCCGACTCACCTGTAGCTGGCACCAACCTACAGTTGTTCCCACTCCCACACACCACCTGCTCTGCAGCGCCGGGACAGTGCCTGCTGGGATTTGGAGTTCATTGGACTGGTCTTGAACTCCTATTGATGGGATGACAGTATCAGGGGGAGGGGACTCATGTGCTGGCGATTATTTCACACAGGAGGAGCGCATTAGGAATGGATTCTTTACAGCACAGGGCACTGAAGAAGGCGATTGTGCCGAAATGCATCTGCCGCTGCTGGGATGATTGAAATAAATGGGTTTTCTGCACTGAACTCCCCTTGAGACCTCTGATCTATTCTTGGAAGGATTTAACTGGATATTTCATTGCGCTTGCCGGATGCGCAATACAGATGGCCCCGCAGCAACAAGTGACATGGAATGAAACACTGGCAACCCACTGTTCGCAGCGATTTCGAAACTGAGGGATCAGTATTTCCGATGTCCGCCAGGAACAACAGGACGCCGTGAGTGGACTGAGATATTTTATCTCGAGGGGGCTTGGAGTCTCGCATTTGACTGCCCCCACGCATGTGCTCACCTGAAGGGATTGGCCGCTGCGGCTATAGGGGACTCAGGGCGGTCACTCGCCCTTTTCTTTTATCTACGACCTACCCGACTCACCTGTAGCTGGCACCAACCTACAGTTTTTCCCACTCCCACACACCACCTGCTCTGCAGCGCTGGGACAGTGCCTGCTGGGATTTGGAGTTCATTGGACTGGTCTTGAACTCCTATTGGTGGGATGACAGTATCAGGGGGAGGGGACTCATGTGCTGGTGATTATTTCACACAGACGGAGCGCATTAGGGATGGATTCTTTACAGCACAGGGCACTGAAGAAGGCGATTGTGCCGAAATGCATCTGCCGCTGCTGGGAAGATTGAAATAAATGGGTTTCCTGCACTGAACTCCCCTTGAGGCCTCTGATCTTTTCTTGGAAGGATTTAACTGGATATATATATATATATAAAATATATTTAAACTTTACAGAAACACACATTCACTGGATGATGTCATGAGTGATGTCATAAGTGATGTCATTTGAGATGTCATCAGTAATGTCACTGACCGTCATGAGTGATGTAATATGTGACATCATCAGCAGTGCATTGGGGCAATCAAGTTATAGTTAGCTCAACTAACTATAACAGGCGAATTTCTCTGGTTTTATGTGAGTCAAATGTCCAACTAACTATAACGTTCCTGAAACCTATGGTTTTCCCTTGGATTAAAAATGATGAACTCTCTGATGACATACAGAGGGTTCATAGAGATCCTTTTGCCAAAAATATAAATAGGGCAAATCCCAGGAAGATATTAGTTAATTTCAAGATCTATGCACTAAAAGAAAGAATTCTAAAAGAGGCGATGAGTGCGGGATCTCATAAAAAGGATGAATGGTCATTCAGATTAAGATCAGACATATCAAAGACGACACAAGATTGCCAATGGCAGTTAGGCCAATACATGCAGGAATTAAAATCCTAGGGTCAAATGTTCAAATGAAATTCCAAGCAATGCTGAGGATCATGTGGGACAACCATATGTACAATTTGAAAGAACCGCAAGAGGTAGAGGCACTGTTAGGTAAGTATGGGCGGAAAATTTGTTCCGTGCCCGGAATTTGCGAGTTTTTGGCAATTTCGCGATCCGCGAATCGCGCCAAATAGGCCAAAATTCCGCAATTCGTGAGTTGGCGGATTTTTTTTTCTTGTTCGCGCTTCAAAAATACAATCTCCGGCACGCGCCATTGACTTACCATGATTCTGCGTTCGCTGATGAGTTTTCCTCCCTGTTCGCGTGCGCTGTGAGATTTTGGTAGCTGGCCGACCGACGCCGCGAACACGTCATTGCGACCCGAAACAGGAAATTGCGAACGCGAACACGTCATTGCGACCCGAAACAGGAAATTGCAAACGCGAACACGTCATTACGACCCGAAACAGGAAAAAGGCATCGCGAGTGGGCTGGTTGAGTGGAAACAACATGTTCGCGACCATTGCGACCGCATGCGCAAGTTCTCGTTCCCGAACTGGTAAAAAAATCTCGCAAACTTGCAAAAAAAAAAACAAAATTCGCAAGCTCGCGGAATTTGGCGGATTTTTGCTAATCGCGATTACGAATTTGCACAAATTCGCGTATTGCGAATTCGCAAATTCCGCCCATGCTTACTGTTAGGCACGATAGAGGTGCACAAAGTTAGAATGTAAAATGCCAATAGGGTAGGGATCTCGAATAGGAGGACAGACCTGCCAATGAATAAAGTGAGGGTTTTCCATGGGAGGGGTATGTCTGGGGTTGGGGGGGACACCGTTTTTGTTTAAATTATGGGACACACGGTGTGGGAGCATTATGGGGAAAAAAACAAAAAACAAATCTGGTCCGAACCACGCAAGTTAAAGGAAAAAGTGAACCTACTATTTTAAATCATGGGAATTCAATTTCTCTCATGGAATGTAAATGGCTTGAGAGTCAGAACAAGAAGGCAAAGGATTCTAGATTACCTTAAATATAAAGACTGGGGCATAATAATCCTTCAAGAAACCCATCTCTTGAAATCCAAATGGGAGGATATAATGAAAACCCAACACTGGGTAGGTTTCTATATTTGTACTGAACAAACATGCTGTGTCAAAGGGGTAATCATTATATTTAGAAAATCAGCGAAAGCGATTTTGGAGTCTTACAAAACTGATATGAAAGGGAGATGGGCTGTTGGAAACGTTTGCCTAGGTGGCAGATCATTAGTGATTGCAGGGTATTATGGACCGAATGTCGATGACCCCTCACCTCTACAGCAACTTTATGTACACCTTCTAGATACGTCAGGACCCATTATCCTTGGTGGTGATTTTAACATACTGCTTGACCCTGCACTAGATAGGAGCCCTCCCAAAAATACGCCTATCCTGCCTAAAATGAGGAGATGGCTTAAGACTTACCTAGAAGACCTAGGTTTAATAGACGTATGGAGAGGTAAGGGTGAAAAAATAAACCACTTGTTTACGTTTAAAAACAAAAAAAACTGGGGCATTCCTCTAGAATCGACTACTTTTTAATTGACAATTCAATATTAGGGGAAGTAAAAAAAGATCAGACATCTACCCTATCAGATCACTCCGCTGTATTATTGGAGATTGAGTTTCATAATCACCAGACCCAGACAAGGTGGACTCTAGTTAAGGTATTACTTCTAGATGACAAAGTAATAGAGGTTCTCAGGGAGGAAACAACATCATATTTCCACTTAAATCTGGAACAAACCTCCAATCAGATTAGATGGCAAGCTTTTAGCTTGGAAAACAAAGACTGACCTAAATAAGAACAAAATCTTAAGCATCCAAGAGGTAAATAGCAGTCGAACACTTATAGAAGAAGCAGATATTAAAAAAGCCTTCTTTAACTTCTTCTCAGAGCTACTATATAAAGACGATACAAAGAACAGTACGGCCTTAACTCAAGAATATCTCAGCCAATGGGCCAAACAAACTCTGTTAGAAGACCAAAAGCGAAAAATTAAATGCAGAATTTACTGAATCTGGAGTCAACGAGGTAGTTAAAGGCCTAAAAAGCGCTAAGGCTGCTGGGCCCGATGCCTTGCCTAATGACATTTATAGAGTACTGAGAAGGGTGTTGGTTCCAGAACTCATTAAATTGTTTAATGATATTTTTATAAGAGGACAAACACCTCCTAAATCATGGAGTGAGGCTACTATCTGTATCATATTAAAACCAGGGAAAGATCCTAAACACTGCGATTCCTACAGGCCTATCTCCATGTTAAATTGCAACTACAATATCTTTACGCAATTGTTAGCTGAGAGATTGGGAAGTTGCGTAGGACAATTGATTCACACAGACCAGAAAGGATTCATAAAGGGTAGACCGATTCAGGAACTCAAGCATGAATTAATAGGAGCTATAGATTTAGCGAATGAGAAAAATCTCCCCCTATCGGTTGTTACTTTTGATGCCGCCAAGGCTTTTGATAGAGTTACTTGGAGTTTTTTACACGGTACATTGGAGGCTTATAATTTAGGCAACAACTTCACAAGAGCAGTAAGAGCTATATATAGCTCCCCAACCTCATGTGTGCTGATTAACGGGCCCCTGACTGAGAGAATACACATAGAAAGAGGTACCAGACAGGGGTGCCCGTTATCTCCTATATTGTTTAACCTTTATATTGAGCCCCTGGCCTGTGCTTTAAGTTCTAATCCATCCAAACCTCCTTTCAGTTGTAGGAATTGTGAAAAAAAAGTTGTGCTTTATGCAGACGATTTAATGATATACACGAATAACTTGATGGGTTCAAGGACGAATAACTTGATAGGTTAACTCCCTGAAATAATATCAACACTACAGCAGTTTGGAAGTCTATCAGGATATCAAATCACTCAACAAAAGACTGAGATAATGTGCTGGAACACACAGAGTAATAACCCCTTGGAAAAACTGCAAATACAATATTTAGGGATCTTAATTGTGCGGGAGATTAAGAAGATTGCTCAGATAAATTTTAATACAGTCCAATCTGAGGCCAAATAACTGCTTAATGCCTGGAGATCTCTCCCTTTATCATTTATAGGTCGCTCTAACCTGGTCAAAATGATGATCTTGCCCAAATTTACATACTTGTTTAACTCAATACCATTAGAGTTTAAAAAAGATTGGATTGCTAAAATGCAGGGTGAAATCAACAGCTTTATTTGGGCCTCCAAGGGAGCTAGAATCTCATGGGAGAAGCTAAGAAGGAAATAGGAATATGGAGGGATAGCCAGCCTGGACCTATTCCAATACTACAGGGCGTTCCATTTTAAGAACATTAGAGTACTCTTTAAAAAACGGAATTCTTTTCCATCTTTTATGCAAGCAATGACAGGTCCGGAAGGGGACCACTTTCTATATAAATTCGGCCACACGAAGTTCTTCAAGAAGATTAAATTAAAAATCCTGGGAGCAGCCATTCGACTGTGGGTTCAGATAAGACTGTGGAAGATTCCCTACTATTGTCACCATGCCCCCATTTGGGATTCTCCTGGTACGCCTGATTGTTTAAAGGATGCACTATCAGTCCCACTGAGAGAAAACAGAATTGTGGAATGGGGACAAATATTAATTGGACCTAATCTTGTCGACTGGGATAGTCTTGTAGATCTAACAAACGGGGGTTTGTCTAAATTCAAATACTATCAGTTAATAAGCTGGGCTAGATCCCTAGGAAAAGATGGGTCAGGAAATTCAGAATTAGAGGCGAAACTCCTAGGGACATTTGAGAAGAAAGAATAAGCCTATTGGTACTGGGCGCTTATTGATGAAGGACGAGAGGAATTCACTTTACCTAACGAGATATGGGGGAAGGCGCTGCCGTCGCAGGATGTATCAACATTATGGCAAGTATCTGCGGCTGCATGTGGGGATGTGATTAAATCCGCACCTTTGAAAAAGAACTTCTTATTACTCTGCACAGAGCATACTGGAAACCCAAGAGGTTGGCGAAAATGAACAAAGGGAGAGTAAGGAGTTGCTCTAAATGCAGTGAAGAGAGAGCAGATGACATCTACATGTTTTGGCAGTGCCCGCATCTCCAGACCTACTGGTAAAATGTAGGTAAGATCCTCTTGGATTTCCTCAATCGAAAAAATACAGGTAAGCGCCCAACTGATATAATTTGGGGTGAAATTAGACGGTAGTGGGGGATCTAGTCTTAACAAAAGGCAAAGGAATCTTTTATTTCTGTTGGTTTTAGCTGCCAGACGTGAGATCTGTATAAAGTGGGTTAATTCCCTTCCCCCTATAGTAGAAGAATGGTTGAATTCAGTCATTAGAATAAATCTAATGGATAGAGCTGGGCCACATAGCAAAAGATTGGAGTTTTGGAATAACTGGGAACAGTACTGGGCTGAGAAATTGTAATAAATCATGATTCGGCGACCTTTTGAAGTCCAATGATTAAGCGCTTTAATAGTTTTGAGTGTCGGTTACAGAGTATTCACCAATGAAATGAGTGGGCAAGCCACGGAAGAGATGCTTAACAAGCCAGTAGGATAACCCCACGTAGGATATAGAAAGATTCAAGTGTCCGGGAAGGGCCATGGAAGGTACAGACCATCAAGAAAAGCTCTCTTTATGTGACTAACTTTGCTATGACACTTTATTTCTCGAATAGATGTTTGAGTGGGTGATTCACTGGTTGTATGGATTAAAAAGAACATCTGGAAATGGCTGTATGGGTGAGTTAGTGTATGTATGGGTGTGGTGGTGAGAGAATGAATGTCTCAGTGGTATATCTGTGACTAACTACATATGTTTTAAGGCATTATATGTGAGTTTTGAAGTATATAAATGACTATACGTGAGACTAAGTTATTTGAAGAGTGGCTGTATAAATAAGTCTCTGCTTCTATCAGTGATTGTATAAGCCAGTAAATATGTGTTAGTATCTGTATAAATAAGTTATATGGTGTGTGTATATAAATGATGGAGTTGGTGTGTATAACTGTATACATGAGTAAATGGGTATGTGATTGATTATTTGCATTACTGGCTAGGTGTGTGAGTAACTCTATGGATGAGTGGCAGAGTGTGACTGCATGTATAGATGGATGAGTGCATATTATAGTCCTGCATTGATGAGTAACTACATGTATAAGTGACCGGATGTGTGTGTAGACCTAGGAAATAGTGAGTGGTATGTAGTATATGGCATTCTTGTGTGTATGGTTTCAAAAATAGTAGTCTGCATTTTAGAATGGGTGTATCAACGTTTATATTAGGGCATCAGTATGTGCATCAGATTATCACGTGGATGATGTCATGAGTGATGTCATCAGTGATGTCATTTGAGATGTCATCAGTGATGTCACTGACCATGTCATAGGTGATGTAATATGTGACATCATCAGCAGTGCATTGCGGGCGCGCAAGTTATAGTCAGCTCAACTAACTATAACAGGCGAATTTCTCTGGTTTTATGTGAGTCAAATGTCCAACTAACTATAACGTCCCTGAAACCTATGTTTTTTTTGTGAATTTCAAAAGTTTTTTAAATGCAAATTCCTAACTATAACGTCTGTAAAACCTATGGTTTTTTCATTGAATATCAAAGGTTTTTTCAATGCTAATTTCATATTTTAATGTTAATAAAACCTATATTTTTCTTTTTTTTTAAATATATTTTGGAACTCTATTATACTTCTTTTTTTTTTTACTTTAAAAATTATGTAATGTTTTATATCATCCCCAAAAAATATGTATATCTTTTTATTGGGGGGGAAACTGCACTCCCATTCCGGTAGTGTACCAAGCTCCATCACCACGCGAATCCTATCCGCCATAGTGCTAAACTCGTAAATGATGCGCATTTCGTATCCGACGGGTTCGTGGCACCGCATCCCGCATAACCTCATATACGTATGAGGCCGCGCCAGCTGCCTCTTTGGTATCCAACGGTGTAGCTCCGGGTACGCCATTCCCTCGGTTTTTTTTTTATGACTCAAAACTAAATCTAAATAACTTTAAACTGTATATGAGAGCGAGCGATAATCTAAAATATGTTAAACATTTATATATTTCTAACTGTAATAAACTTATATTATGATAAATATATTTTCTCAAAATTGCGTCAGGTGCGGCCTCCGTGCGCCCTAGATACGCGATTGCCACGTGACTTTAAAAAAAAGCATTTGATTAGTTCATAACATTTCCCATTGTAACAGTTGGAGGACCCCACCCATTTTTGTCATTCTCTCTACAGCGTTTGATGAGACACACCCCTTCTGCTTAGAGAGCTTGTTTGAAAAGTTTTTTTTTGCTGTGTACACATATCGTATACTACACACAACATGCAACTATCATCTTGATCAATATTCATGGTCTGTACATTAGCCTTCCACGTGTGATGGCCATGCATCTCAAACGTTACATCAAAAAACAAATGTGTGTTACACGATGCCCCTGGTGTGGGTGTGTGCACATTATTGTGCTGCCTGGGTATTGGTGGCACAAAGGGGTATCATCAGCCATGGGCAGAGTGCACATCCTAGATCACATGTGACAAACAGTAAAAAGTAATGTGTAGATTTGTATTGCTGTATGCTCCGTTGTCAGGCTTTACCAGTATAGTAGTGTGTCATATGTGAGACTTTCAGATTCACGTTTGACATGCATTCCTTGACTGTAATGAACGTTATCACTATGTATGACGTAGCCTCACTGCTGCTCCTCCCTCCATCCAAGCACATTCACATGTGTGCACTTCGCGATAACAACACTTTCAATAATACCACAAACCACTTACAGGCATGTCTGTGCATATCAGCAACCTTAACAACGACAAGTGATGTTGGCCTAATATTTTCGAACAGCATCTCATTAGCGATACTTGCCGCATTCCCGGTACATACTACATTAATGTAAACTGCTCATTCTGCGACGTCAAAACTGCAACAGAAACACACATAAGTACACTTCCTGGCCAGGCAGGAACTGAACAACGCCCAGGTCCCCCGGAACAATTATTCACACCCCTACGCTGGCCTGGCGAACGCAAGTCCAGCCCACTTTGCATACGTATAAATAGGATAACGACGACGCCACATGTCCCTGTTCTCCCACACTGCCTAAGGTGATATGGCCGCATCCACCTCGCATATCACAATGCGCAATAAAAAAGGGATCCATAAGGCGTACGCCATCCTGGCAATCAACACTGGACATCAATTGTGAACCCTACTGGACGTCGTGTTTCGAAAGGGGTCCATGAGGTGTACACCATTCTGCAATCAACACTGTATCTGAATTGTTAACACTGCTGCCCATAGTGTTTGGACACACAACAATGACAGCAGGTGAGCAGTGGGGCCTGGGTACACAGGGGCTGCAATTGAGCGCTTGCTGCGGGAGGGGTGTGGTGCATCAGCCTGGGTGCGCAGGTGCGAACAAGCGATATTGCCCTCCATAATGATGTGATCTCTGACCTCATTCAGTCACATGTCTGTCTCATTTTAAGGACCTGCTGGACAGTACTGTAGGCCTGAGCCAATGGGCAGCGCTGCCCTACAGACACTTGGCCTTTTAGGGCACTGTAGTGAGCTGATTACTAAGTGTACATGCATACAGGCTTGCGGCACTGCATTACACACACACATTATGCTTCTAGCATGTGCTCTGTTCCTTTGTATGTGAACGTTGGCATAACATTTTAATATTTAACCTTGTGTATTCTCATGCACTCCAACTCCTCTTTGAACCACGATTACCACTAACAGTTGGTAGATCGTACTTCAAGAAGGAGTGATGTACTCAACTGGTGTTCTCTATTAAGCTTCAACCATTATATTTTTTCTCCCTTTTCAGACATTGAATTCCTTTAGCTGAAATGGGAGGAGCAGGTGCTCACCCCGTGATGATGCCCTGGGCATTCTGATGCCTTCCATCGTGGTATCAAGACACCGCCACCCTACAGAGGCACCCCGGAGTGCAGTAGACCGACGCTCTGTCAACTCCTCCCTCTGTTCTTTTGACTCTCCCTCCCCTTCTCCCTTCCACCAACTCCCTCTCTGTCCCATTCTCACTATCTTCCTTTCATTCTGACTACCTTTCTTTTTCTCTTGTAAGTTTTGTACGCTGCTTCCGGAGGAGTCCCGGACACTTATTTCAAGTTATACTGTTGTTTCTTCAAATAAAGTTGCGTTTCCATTTATTTGTGTTATTTTTTTTTTACCAATAAATAAGTGAGTGTATATGTCTTCTTTTTCTGACAACACTTGTCAGTAGTTTATGGTGAAAATCGTCTGTTTATAGGAGGTTATGAGGGAAAACATTTGTAATTTTGTGGTGCACCTACCAAATATAAACCAACAGACTATTACATAAATGAAGCCTTCGGAATTCTACAACTGCAAGGGTTCTATGCGTGTATCACTTTATTACAACACCTTGAGTACTGCCTGTGTGATTACAAACCAATATGGCACTGCCTAGGACCACTGAGGCTTCAAGGACTGGCGAGAGCGACCCAGCATATTTAAGTAAAGCCCGGAGGTGGCGATCCCCAGACTTCAGTTGGCATCGAAGCCCCCTGAACAATTAGTAAACAATACCCGGGGAGGTGGCGATCCCCTAGGCTGCGAAACGTCTCTGTGCCCTCCCATGCCTACTTTACATGTGAGATTAAGGTCCCCAGTCCTGCACAGACCCCGCAATATAATATTAGGATTGGCCCCGAACATTACCAACCAGGGGGCTCATTTAAATGAACAGGTGGGACCCCGCTTCATTTTTATTTTCTCCATTTTTACCATCCGGATAAGCTTTATTGAAGCAATACGGAGTTTTCCGCCTCTCGCTTCAACAAGCCAAACAAGGATTTGCTATCACAGGGTGGCAGGCATGTTCCCGCCCTGTAATAGCAAACATAAATGTCCCGCTGAGGCACACCCCGGGACATTGTATGAGTGTCAGGATGCATGTCGTGGCTGCAGTTGGTAGTTCTAGAAGGGTTAGGCACTCTCGATTCCTGTTCAAACCTAGAACTGTCAACGTATGGCAGTATCTGTAACTTTAACGTCCTTCCTAAGATGGCCGCCAAAGGCGCCAGGTAGCTGTCAGTAGTTGCTTGGCTAGGCGGTTTAGTTGATGTGGGGCGCGCGAGCCTGGCGAGCTGCGCACTTCAATTTTGAACGTTCCCTGAGGAGAAGTCTGTGTCCGTTCCTCCGCGCTTGTCTTCATAGCGGGAGGAAACGGAATTAGTATTTCAGAGTAGTTTCAGTTAGGAGATAACAGAAGACTCTTAATCTAGTAGTTCCAGTATGAAACGTCAGAGTGAATTCTTAGTCCGTCAGGTGAAGAACGGAATTCCTTGAAACATCAGAGTGAATTCTTAGTCCGTTGGGTGAAGAACGGAATTCCTTGATAAACTTTTCTACATCGTCAGGAAGGTGATTTGTGGACCTTCGAAGCAGTAAGCAGTTCGTTTGAGCCAGTTCTGAGTCTTGTGTCAGTACTAGCTGGAGACATTGGAGACCATTCAGTAATCTCAGAGACCTGAGGACTTCTGACTTTTCTACGTAAAGGTACTGTTTGCTGTGCTGAACCTCCCTTCATTGCGCTTTCCCTTATTTTCCCTTCCTTTCTTTCCTTCCTTGATTCCTTTTTGCGCGCTACGGATGTTCAAAGACTTGCACAGCTGGTACATATGTTCAGTGGAATAAAAAGACAATAAAGGTACAGACAATAGAAAGTCGATAATGGAGATTCAACAGGTAGGATAGTTCTGAGTGGAGCATTCCTAGAATCCTTCTGCTGAATAGGAAAATGTCATTAATGTAGTTATTTCTCTTTTAGATAGAATCTCCAAAACTCCACACTTACTTAATATAGAAGAGAGGCAAAGACTCTGCAGTGAGCTGGTAGGATAAAAGCCTTGTAGAGTATTGAATGTTAAATGAGTCTGAGTGTAGTGTTCTTAAAATCCCCACCCCTCTTTGTGTGCATTAGACACCCCACTAAAGATGTCAGGAGAAGCAGTAGAAGATTCCAGAATCTGACCGGGTGCCAGCAACAGAGTGTCTCTTCTTTCTCACTCCACTTCCCCTTTCCCCCCCTTGCTGGTCTAGTAGATAAATTCGCTGCGACACCAGTGAGTGGGAGTTTGGGACTAGCAGCTGTTCGGCCTCTGCGAAGCATCTGGAGGCTTTGACAGATTGAAGTGCCCAAGAAGTTTACTTCGCCTGGGCAGAATGGCTGAGGGATTTGATTTGAAGGCCTTGGGAGAGATGTTGGGGGGAATCCAGCAAGAGATAAGAGCAGTTCGAGAGGAAAATAAGATTTTGAAACAAGAATTAGGGGCGTCCCGACAGGAGACTCAAGTATTAGCTCAGAAGGTGGATGGGTTGGCCATGGGGAATCCTGCGGTGGGTCTTCTTCCACGCAGGTTCCCGCTCATAGTACGGACCCAAAAACAGTGGCTCAGGTTATCCATTCAGTCTCTCCTCTTATTCCTTTAGCGGCCACAGAGAGGTTCCAGGGGGATCCCCAAAAGGCTCGGTTATTTTGTGCAGCCCAAATTTATTTCCTAATGCCAAAGCAAAGGTAGCTTTTGTTCTTTCCTATCTGGGTGGAGATGCAGCAAATTGGGCGATGCCTTTGGTATCCCGAGATGACCCCTTTCTTTATGATTTTGTCCAGTTTGAGAGGGAGTTTTTGAGGATTTTTGACAGGAGACGGGTTTCTCAGGCCACCGATAATGAACTGTTGGAGTTGCGTCAAGGAACTAAGGATTTGCTGACATACTTAACGCAGTTTAATAAGCTGATTATTGAAACCAATTGGCCTGACGAGAAACGAGCTGCTTTGTTCTATCGAGGATTGCGTGATGAGCTTAAAGACATTCTGTCGCAGATACCCAATAGACCTAAAGAATTATCTGCTTTAGTGGATCTTGTTTTGGAATTAGATTTTAGAAATTCCGAGAGGACAGGAGAAAAGAGGAAGGATTGGAGAATGAATTTTCCTCGTCTGGATAGAATGAAGATTGACAGTGGAAAAGGTAGTAATGAAGCAGAGCCGATGCAGATTGGAGCTGTCCGTGGCCCTCTGAGTAAAGAAGAAAAGGAGCAAAGAAGGCAGAAGAAATTATGCCTTTATTGTGGAAGTCCAGGTCATTTCGTAAGAGAATGTACCAAGCGTCCCAAGACTCCCATGAAGGGAAACGACTCCAGCCACCAGTAGACGGAGTCGCTCTGGTGGTCGAGGAAGTTAAGACGACTCCTGAAGTTCATTTGATCATGAATACTTTGCAGACGATGTCACCACACGTTATTCTTCATATGACTTTGAAATTCCGAGAATATGAGTTTCCTAGTGTGGCTATTATGTTGGACTCTGGTGCAACAGGCAATTTTTGCGACCTAAAGTATGCTAAAAGGATGGGTATTCGGGCAATTCAAAAAGAGAAAAGTGAACCGGTACGAGCGGTGGATGGTACCAACTTGTCGTCTGGTCCTATTACAAGTCACACGGATTGTCTGGAGTTAATTCAAGCTGATGGGCATCGAGAAATCCTCCAGTTCAACCTTATTGATGCTCCGCAGTTTCAATTCATTTTAGGTCTGCCATGGTTGTCTCAGCATAATCCGACTATCGATTGGGAAAATCGGACTGTGAGGATGCCGTCTTCCTTTTGTCAGGAACATTGTTATCTGGATTCGAAAAGGATCGAGGTTCCCTCGCTAGCCAATCTGTTATCGTTTGGAGGGCAGTCCATTGGAGTTATCAATTCTGTCGATATCCCAGAGGAGTATCAAGAGTTTCAAGACGTCTTCAGTGAGGTGGAAGCTGAACACTTGCCACCACATCGTCCATATGACTGTACCATAGAACTAGAACCTGGAGCAGTTCTTCCTTGCAGTAGGATCTATGCGTTAACAGAAGCGGAAAATCAACATTTGAAGGGGTATTTAGATCGCTACCTTGCAAACGGTTTTATTAGACCTTCGCAGTCTCCTGTGTCCTCTCCTTTATTTTTCATACCAAAGAAGGAAGAAGGAAAATTAAGGACTTGTATTGATTACCGCGCCTTGAATCAGGTAACCATCAAGAATCGTTACCCTTTACCTTTGATCTCGGTCCTCCTAGATCAGGTTAAGGAGGCGCAGATCTTTACGAAACTGGATTTACGAGGCGCTTATCATCTGGTTCATATGAAGGAGGGACACGAGTGGAAGACGGCGTTTCGTACAAAATTTGGTTTATTCGAATATAGGGTAATGCCCTTTGGTCTTTGCAATGCTCCAGCAGTGTTCCAACATTTTATCAACGATGTGATGGGAGATCTCCTTGATAAAATTGCCATCATTTACTTGGATGACATATTGGTATTTTCTAAAGATCCCAAAGATCATCCCGAACATGTCCGAAGAGTTTTGGAACGTTTACAACAATATCGTCTGTATGTTAAGTTGGAAAAGTGTGTCTTCAATACTACACGAGTGGAGTTCTTGGGATTCATATTGTCTCCCTCTGGTGTGGTCATGGATCCTAAGAAAGTGCGTGCTGTGGAAGATTGGCCATCACCTCAGGATGTGAAGGAAATTCAGAGATTTCTGGGTTTTGCTAACTTCTATCGACGTTTCATTCAAGGATTCTCTCAACTCATCGTGCCCATTACTCGTCTACTCAAGAAAGGAGTGAGATTTGAATGGACAACTGATGCTGAGCAAGCTTTTCGTCTGTTAAAGAAAAGGTTTACCTCGGCTCCTATTCTCCTTCATGCTGACCCTTCTGAACCTTTCCATGTGGAAGCGGACGCTTCGGATCAGGCGATTGGAGGGGTACTTTCTCAAAGGCATCGGAGCACTGGGCAACTTCATCCGGTGGCCTACCGCTCACGGAAGTTAAATTCTGCAGAGTTGAATTATACGATTGCCGAGAAAGAATTATTGGCGGTGAAGGATTCCTTTGAGGACTGGAGACACTATTTGCTAGGGGCGAAGCACACCGTTACCGTGTATTCTGATCATAAGAATTTGCAATTCCTCAAATCCGCCAAAACCTTGACGCCTCGACAGTTGCGGTGGTCCCTTTATTTTGCTGATTTCAACTTCGAGATCACCTACCGTCCAGGTCCCAAGAACGTAAAAGCGGATGCCTTGTCACGCATTGACACGCAAGAAAGTGAACATCTTGTGGAAATTCAGCCTATTATTCCTGTTTCTAAAATAATTTGTACCATTGCCATAGACAATTTTCAAGAGGAAGTAGGGAAGAGCTTATCCGTCGAAGAAATGTAGGATTGGGCAGCTCAGGATAGTGATCGAAGAGTACATCAGCAGTTGCCGTATCACAAAGAAGCCTTGTATCTACCGACTACAGCTTTACAAGTGAAGGCCCTTCAGAAATGTCACGACCATCCGTTGGCTGGTCACAAGGGAATCGCTAAGACTTTGGATTTGGTGCAGCGGTACTTCTGGTGGCCTGGGTTATCCTCTCATGTCAAAAGTTATGTCTTATCCTGTGAGTTATGTGCTCGAAGTAAACCTAGCAGACAGGCACCTTCCGGGTTGTTGCAGCCTTTGCCCACCCCCACTCATCCCTGGCACACTATTTCAATGGACTTTATTGTGGAACTTCCTAAGAGCAAGGGTTATGATACTATTTTGGTGGTGGTGGATACCTTTTCTAAGATGAGTCACTTCATTCCTTTGAAGGGGTCCCCTTCTGCCCCAGAGTTAGCCAGAGTGTTTGGTGAACATATCGTCAAGATTCATGGGATTCCACAAGTGGTAGTCTCCGATAAGGGTCCTCAATTTGTGTCTCATTTTTGGAAAGCCTTTTTGCAGGGGTTGGGAGTGGAGAGAAGACTGACCACTAGCTATCATCCCGAAGCAGATGGGCAGACAGAGCGCACAAATCAGGAACTGGAGCAATATTTGCGCTTGTTTCTGGTTGAAGCGGGAGGTGATTGGGCGGATCTGCTGTGGATGGCTGAATTCGCTAACAATAATAAGTAGGGGGTAAGGGGTAGTGGCAGTACCTTTGACCCGCTGCTCGCCACAGGACCCAGTACAGAGCTCGCGCTCGCGCTCCTATGATATGATGAATGTGATGACCTATTGTTTTTAAACTCCGTGAGATAAGACGGAAATCTAACTTTTAAAATTTGCTAAAAAAATCGCATTGCTCACACTCACTTTGCCACACTTTCACCGTTGGGTGTAACGTTGCCATTGGAGACGCATTGCTGAATTCTGATTCGTCCTCCCTTCTGACTGCAAGAGGGAGGACACCACTTCCTGGTTCCAGCTGCTTGGCGGTTAGCGCTCTAGCAGCTGGGTCTCGAGGGGCTACTTAGGCTGAGCCTGACTTCAGCGCGAGGCGGTAAGGGGTAGTGGCAGTACCTTTGACCCGCTGCTCGCCACAGGACCCAGTACAGAGCTCGCGCTCGCGCTCCTATGATATGATGAATGTGATGACCTATTGTTTTTAAACTCCGTGAGATAAGACGGAAATCTAACTTTTAAAATTTGCTAAAAGAATCGCATTGCTCACACTCACTTTGCCACACTTTCACCGTTGGGTGTAACGTTGCCATTGGAGACGCATTGCTGAATTCTGATTCGTCCTCCCCTCTGACTGCAAGAGGGAGGACACCACTTCCTGGTTCCAGCTGCTTGGCGGTTAGCGCTCTAGCAGCTGGGTCTCGAGGGGCTACTTAGGCTGAGCCTGACTTCAGCGCGAGGCGGTAAGGGGTAGTGGCAGTACCTTTGACCCGCTGCTCGCCACAGGACCCAGTACAGAGCTCGCGCTCGCGCTCCTATGATATGATGAATGTGATGACCTATTGTTTTTAAACTCCGTGAGATAAGACAGAAATCTAACTTTTAAAAGTTGCTAAAAAAATCGCATTGCTCACACTCACTTTGCCACACTTTCACCGTTGGGTGTAACGTTGCCATTGGAGACGCATTGCTGAATTCTGATTCGTCCTCCCCTCTGACTGCAAGAGGGAGGACACCACTTCCTGGTTCCAGCTGCTTGGCGGTTAGCGCTCTAGCAGCTGAGTCTCGAGGGGCTACTTAGCCTTAGCCCTCGCCCCTCCATGAGCGCGCAGCGGTCGCGCGCAGTGAAGCCGAAGAGTAGCCAAAGAGTGGCCCGTCTGCGCCCGTCCGCGACAGGACGGGGCCAGGGGCCCTTCACTCTGCCTCTTTCCGGATATAATGGCCATGCTACCACCTATTTCTCCTATAAGGTACACAGTACAAGATCTTCTTTCCTTACAACCTCAGGACAATCATACATGTACCAACAGATTATCCATTTGCCCTGAGGGACCTTTCTCTTGTATTTCTTGTGGTTTCCAAGCTACCCACACCCATATTATAACTGGGTCACCCTGTGATAATCCTCCGATCATTAAAGGGTGGAAAAGTTTTCTGTTGAATGTAAGGTCTCTCCCCAAACACCATGTACAACTTTGGGACACCCTACATAGCATTAATCCTGAGATTTGCTTTATCACCGAAACGTGGCTCAAACCCCACACTATCCCTACCATCACCTTAGGGCTACCTTTGGGATATAAAATCCTTCGCCAGGATCGCATTGGAAAGGTTGGAGGCGGCATCGCTATCATTTATAAAGATACTCTGAACATCAAAATTTTAGAACAGATACTTCTACCTACCATGGAAGTAATTATCTTCCACCTTAAAATTAGCCCCACAGTATACTGGAAAGGTGCACTAGTATACCGTCCACCTGGACCCAATGCTGGGTTTTCCTTAGCCCTAACTGAGCTTTTAGCCCCTTACATTAAAGCTAATGAACATTTCATCTTACTCGGTGATTTTAATTTCCACATTGACATCACAGACCGCTCTGATACAATAGCACTTGTAACTGATCTCGCTTTATTAGGCCTTCACCTCCGTAATAATGGGTCCACCCACATTGGGGGACACACCTTGGATTTAATTTTCACTTCCCTCCCTAAAATTTACTGTCATCCTCCTAAGTATATCCATTGGTCTGATCATAAATTACTAGACTTTTCTTTTCTGCATCCACTTGAACGCATTACTTACTCTACCACTCAGTCCATTCAACGTAGACCATGGCATAAAGTCACCCCTGCCAGATTCCTGCAAAACTGGAAAGAACCTGTGCTTTTGAGCTCGGATGACATAGAAACATCTCTTTCCAAATTTAACTCCTCTTTGATATCAGCTATCAATACTCTAGCTCCTCTGAAAACCATCAAACAACCAATCATGGCCAAAAGGGAAATATGGTATACCGAGACCCTTAAAATAGAAAAACAGAAACTAGAGAAGTGTTGGAGACGAACACGTAAGGAGGAAGATAAGGAACAATACCTGGCAGCTATGAATTTTTATTATAAAAATATCAAAAAGGCGAGAAAAATCAGCCTTACCTCTCAAATCACCGAGGCAGGCAATTCCACTCGAGAGCTATTCAGAGTCATAAAGACCTTCACCAATCCAGCAATGTGTGAGACCCCAGACATTTTCTCTCAGGATCTATGTAATAATGTCTCCCAGTTCTTTGAAAACAAAATTGAGGGGATATATGAGAAAATCATGCAAGTCGCAGGCCCCCCAAAGAATGTAGTTCCTAAAACACCCCCTTTTACTACCTCTGGGAATACTCTACATGTGATCCCAGAAATAACTCTACAGCAACTGAATATGCTCATTACCAACATGAAGACCGGTTCCCCTAACGATTTGCTCCCTGCTAAATTGATCCCTTCTTTGATAGAATCCTTAGGCCCATCTATCCACAAACTAATAAACCTCTCCTTTGCCGAAGGAAAACTCCCACAAACTTGGAAGGAAGCGGTTGTGAACCCTATCCGTAAAAACACCACTCTACCCTGGTCTGAGCTCTCCAACCTGCGCCCTATCTCCCTCCTCCCTTTTGTTAGCAAACTGGCTGAGAAACACACTAACACCATCATCTCCAGCTTTATCGAGGCGACAGGGGGCCTGGACCAATCACAATCTGGGTTCAGGCCCAACCACAGCACTGAATCTGCCCTCCTCTCGGTGACTGACAAGATCGAAATGTCACAGGATAGAGGGGGCTCCATGATTTTAGTGCTGTTGGACCTGTCTGCGGCCTTTGATACCGTGTCCCACAACATCCTTCTCAGCCGCTTGCAGGGTGTGGGGATAGGAGGCTTAGCACTATCCTGGTTGGAGAGTTTCCTCTCCGGAAGATCACAATCAATCAGCATTGGCCCCTACAGATCCAGCTCGAGGGTGCTTACAAAAGGGGTGCCTCAGGGCTCTTGTCTCAGCCCTACATTATTTAATGTTTATGTGGCCCCCCTTGCTGAGATTGTACGAAAATACGGGTTCACACCAGTCTCCTACGCTGATGACACTCAGCTCCTCTACCCTTTCAACTCCCTTGGCCCTAAAGTGAAGGAAAACTTTGCTGAGGGTATGAGGGCAGTGTCACATTGGATGGCAGCAAACTGCCTCCAATGCAATGTGGCAAAAACAGAGATTATGCTCTTCGGCAAAGCTAATCTCCTGTGGTCTCCCGATTGGTGGCCGCTGGACCTGGGTCCAGCCCCAACATCAAAGCCCCATGTCAAAAACTTAGGGGTTAAAATTGACCAAAAACTAACCCTCAAGGATCACACGAACCATATTGCAGGATTGTGCTTTCACACCATCGGCCTCCTAAGACGAGTCTTCCCATACCTCCCTGATACCCACAGGAAGACTCTCGTACAGGCTCTGGTCACTAGCCGCCTGGACTACTGCAACGCCCTGCTGACACTTGCTAACGCGGATGCAGTGGGACGTTTGCAGGTAGTCCAGAATACGGCGGCTAGACTGGTCATGAATGTACCACCTAGGACGCCATCCAAGCCCCTACTGGAGGAACTGCATTGGCTTCCTATACGGCATCGAATTAGTTTTAAAATTTGTTGCACGGTACACAAAAGCCTATATGGAGACAGCCCCAAATATCTCGCACAATCACTAGAGCTGTATCAACCCTGTCGGTCACTTCGCTCCTGCAATCAAGCCCTCTTGAAACCACCAGTCACAAAAAAAGCCAGACAGGGAGACCGAGCATTCTCCTCTATTGGCCCCGCTCTATGGAATAAACTTCCCATTGAGCTGAGACTGACTACTAATCATATGTCTTTCAGAAAGTCTCTAAAAACTTTACTCTTCCGTGAGGCATTTCACCCTTAATAACCCCTCACCATATCTACTAACTGTGACATTCTGGCCCTGACGAGCAAAGCGCGGAGATACCCTTACGGGATTGATTCCTGCGCGATATAAGAATTCAAATAAATAAATAAATAAATAAATAAATAAATAAATAATGCGAAGAGTGCTTCTACTGGGTACTCTCCGTTTTATTTGAATTTTGGTCGTCATCCTAATCCATTTTTGATAAATGCTGATTCTGAGGTTCCTGCAGTTGGGACCTTAATGAAAGACATGGATTCTTTACACAAATCTGCTGAGACCAATCTGATCAGAGCTAAACAGTCTTACAAGAAAGGTGCAGATAAACATAGGAAATTAGCTCCCCCATACAAAGCAGGAGATCAGGTTTGGTTATCTTCAAAAAATCTACATTTGAAAGGTAACAGGAAGTTTCAACCAAGATTTGTAGGTCCTTATGTAATTGAGGAGGTATTGGGCCCAGTCAATGTCAGATTAAAATTACCGGCCAAGTTAGGAATTCATCCGGTGTTCCATGTCTCTCTTCTAAAACCAGTTGCTCCTAAGTTGCGATTGTCTAAGCCACCTGATCCTATACTTGTTGCTGGTCATCCGGAACATGTGGTGAAGGATATTTTGGACTCTAAGTTCCGAAGAGGGAAGTTACACTATCTGGTTGACTGGAAGGGGTATGGTCCTGCAAACAGATCCTGGGAGCCAGCAGATAATATTCATGCCCCCTCCCTGATTAAAAGATTTCATGCACAGAAACCATCCAAGCCAGGACCGATGAATCGGTCGTTGAGAGGGGGTACTGTCAGGATGCATGTCGTGGCTGCAGTTGGTAGTTCTAGAAGGGTTAGGCACTCTCGATTCCTGATCAAACCTAGAACTGTCAACGTATGGCAGTATCTGTAACTTTAACGTCCTTCCTAAGATGGCCGCCAAAGGCGCCAGGTAGCTGTCAGTAGTTGCTTGGCTAGGAGGTTTAGTTGATGTGGGGCGCGCGAGCCTGGCGAGCTGCGCACTTCAATTTTGAACGTTCCCTGAGGAGAAGTCTGTGTCCGTTCCTCCGCGCTTGTCTTCATAGCGGGAGGAAACGGAATTAGTATTTCAGAGTAGTTTCAGTTAGGAGATAACAGAAGACTCTTAATCTAGTAGTTCCAGTATGAAACGTCAGAGTGAATTCTTAGTCCGTCAGGTGAAGAACGGAATTCCTTGAAACGTCAGAGTGAATTCTTAGTCCGTTGGGTGAAGAACGGAATTCCTTGATAAACTTTTCTACATCGTCAGGAAGGTGATTTGTGGACCTTCGAAGCAGTAAGCAGTTCGTTTGAACCAGTTCTGAGTCTTGTGTCAGTACTAGTTGTTCAGAGACATTGGAGACCATTCAGTAATCTCAGAGACCTGAGGACTTCTGACTTTTCTACGTAAAGGTACTGTTTGCTGTGCTGAACCTCCCTTCATTGCGCTTTCCCTTATTTTCCCTTCCTTTCTTTCCTTCCTTGATTCCTTTTTGCGCGCTACGGATGTTCAAAGACTTGCACAGCTGGTACATATGTTCAGTGGAATAAAAAGACAATAAAGGTACAGACAATAGAAAGTCGATAATGGAGATTCAACAGGTAGGATAGTTCTGAGTGGAGCATTCCTAGAATCCTTCTGCTGAATAGGAAAATGTCATTAATGTAGTTATTTCTCTTTTAGATAGAATCTCCAAAACTCCACACTTACTTAATATAGAAGAGAGGCGAAGCCTCTGCAGTGAGCTGGTAGGATAAAAGCCTTGTAGAGTATTGAATGTTAAATGTGTCTGAGTGTAGTGTTCTTAAAATCCCCACCCCTCTTTGTGTGCATTAGACACCCCACTAAAGATGTCAGGAGAAGCAGTAGAAGATTCCAGAATCTGACCGGGGTGCCAGCAACAGAGTGTCTCTTCTTTCTCACTCCACTTCCCCTTTCCCCCCCTTGCTGGTCTAGTAGATAAATTCGCTGCGACACCAGTGAGTGGGAGTTTGGGACTAGCAGCTGTTCGGCCTCTGCGAAGCATCTGGAGCCTTTGACAATAAGCTGCGCCTGTGACGTGGCGCTCCCTAGGGCCATGATGCATTGGTTACTGCATAACTACAGAATTAGTATAAACGCATACTAACACTACTCGCACATGTGTAGTACAGCGACCAGAGTGTACTGAAGAGGCAGAGGAAGCCCAAAATCTAGAAATATAAATCCTACCAGAGGTCGGATGACATAGTTCAATGAGCCGGCGACCCTGGGATGATTAAAAACAGCTTCACGAAGAAAACGGGTCTACAGTACAACGCAAGCAAGCTCGAAATATTGGTGCCTTCTTTTTACCTTCTCCCGCTCGTCGACAAATGTATGTACTGAAGAGACAGACAGCAATGGATCCGATAAGTAGATTTATTGCAGGAAAACAAGACAGCTTAAACAGTCACCAACAGGTCCAGACAGCAAGGCAACCATCTTCTCCAGCACAGTGTACAAACTCCTGAAGATTCCCCTCATCTCAGCCCTACATTCTAACAAAACATACTTACATTCTAGTAGCATTACATACTAACAATCTACTATGACTTACATTGCAATACTACACAGAGCACATAACTTTACAGCAATGAGCTCATGGTTTCATCCACGAGTCTTGAGACCGGTAGGGGTGAGTAGTTAGCTTCCCACTCCCTGTATTGTATAAACGCAAACTAACACTACTTCCACAGGTATGCTGCACCGCCCTGAACACATCACTTTTTGCAGCAATGAACTCACGATTTAGGCTCACGGTTTAATCGCCGAGTCTTCCGACCAGTGGGGGTGATTAGTTTGCTTCCCTATCCTCCTCTTTCCTGCTCTTTTCGCCCTTTTTTCCCCTTACCCGCTTTAACGGAATCACAAGATGGCGGGCAACACTTCCTAGTTGTAACCACTCGCAGCCAATAAGCACCAAGCTCGCGCTCGTAACGCCCCAGCCAATCTGTTATGTTATGTTATAGGTTTGTTGAGCGCGTCAGCTGCCCCAGCAACGGGGCGTCCCGGCGCTGAGAACCATAGCACAACCTACTGGGGGGAGGGTAGGGAGAGTAGAGGCTTACAGACGTGGAAAGAGGTGAGTTTTTATTGCTTTGCGGAAAGCGGATAGGTTGATGGCAGAATTCCCAAATATCGATATCTGTAAATTTCGATATTTCTCCAAAACTACTAAACGGATTTACACCAAAAAAACAAAAGCGTTCTAGACCAAGACCCTTCTCCCTGCCAAATTTGGGGTAGTTCCATTGACCCGTTCAACCTATAGCCTTGTCTAAAGTTTCCTATGGAAATTAACATGGAGAAAACACGGTTTGGGACCCCCCTTTTATCTCGGCCCCCCTTGACGGATCACCATCAAAAACTTCATTTCATGAAGATTCATCAAATGCCGCCAAAGTTATAAGCAAAACAAAAAATGCTCTTCCTATGGAAACTTGGTCCTAACTATAACTACCTACTGGGGATCGCCAGTAGGTAGGTAGGTAGGTAGGTGTGTGTGTGTGTGTGTGTGTGTGTGTGTGTGTGTGTGTGTGTGTGCGTGCCTGTGTGCGTGCCTGTGTGTGTGTGTGTGTGTGTGTGTGCCCCGCCTGTGATTAATGACACTTGCCAACGGTATTGCTTTACATGTTGATTTCTTACCGGAAGAATACTTCTTTTGACATTGGTTTTACCTATGCGACTTCGGCCCGCGGTGCTGCTTAAAAGTGTCATAATACTTTGTATGTATATATATATTTCTGATATCATTGTGATCTGGGGTGCAGCCTATAACTGTGTGGTATTAAATTATAAAATTGCCACGGTGGGCCTAGCTTTGACAACATTTTGCACCGCATAAGTGTGCTGAGGGGGGTGTACAATAGGATCTTTCACAAGGGTGCATACTACTGATGTCATTTTAACACGGTTGGGCCTATTACTGCTAGTAATAATTCCAAGTGTGAGTTATTGCCAGAAATACATGATGTTCATGTTGTGTTCATTATTATGTGTGTGGAATACAAAAGTTATTTAATACATCACATGTGCAATCTCTTTTGTGAAGCTCAGTGAATTTATTGTGGCTGAGTGCTGTGCCAATGCTTTATACATTGCCTCTATGATAAGTCTGACCGTTCAGTGCCAACCTACTCAAAGGTGAGCGGAGGTTTTACAGTGAGTCATTACAGCTACCTCTTGGTAAGTTCTGCCTGGCTAAGGCATCACCTCAGCCAACCAGAAAGTGCCAGTTCCAACAGGTTGTGATGCCACTTCCTGCGATGTCACTTTCTGTGATGCTGAGCCGTGATGCTGCGCTGTGATGTCATGCGCCCTGATGTCACTTGAATACTGCTTAACTTGGTTAGTTACCCCACTAGGACTTGTGCCCTGATGCCAAGGATGTCAGGCCCGACAGTAGCAAATTTCCCATGTCCACCACCACCACCAACACATCTACTTATATGACATAAAACATGTTCTATCAGCACCTATACTCATAGCTCATTCATTCATTACCCATTTATCACAGAATATCTATATATAATACATAGGATTCTGTAATCCCTATATAAACAGCAGTATCTTATTTATTTATAATCAGTGACTTGTGATGCACCCATTGAATGATTATGAAGAGAAGACTTCAGAACTCGACTAAACTATTATTACTATTAACTATTGTATTGCAAATCACCTCCGAGTTAGATAACATTATAAAGGAACTCTATATTGTTATGGAACGCCTCAGTGTCTTGCAGTATCTTATAAAATATGGCAGAGGCTACTTTACCCCTTATATATATGCCCCTCACCCTTACTGTGCCTGATACCATGAATGAAGGGGAGCTGCAGAGGTTGACAAAGGTGTCGCGGCCTTCAATCTGTTCCCGATAACCCCAAACACCCGGGGAAATAGGACAGATGCGGGCACAACCCTGCACACCTCCTACTAAATGTCATCACTTCGAATCCATCCACTTATGAAGATACTGTTGCACTGAACATATCTGAAATGTGGAGGCTGCTGATACAGGTAGGTATATCAAGTATTTTGCATTGACCTCAAGTCATTGTTGCATCCGTGAGTTTTGTTAGAGATTCCTACATTGCCAAGGCCCTTAGTGTTAGCTCCTGCCCAACTATGCCCATGCACTGCAGGAGCGAAGAAAACCCCGTTCCTCTGAACCTACCACTCCGTGGCTCACACCATAGATAGTACCATGGGCCAACGGACTAGCAAGGGACAGGGGGCGGGAATAAGGGAAGGACAGACAAGGAATCCTAGGTCTTCTCTCCTAGGGGAAGGGTCCTTCTGCCGTGACTACGTTACTCCACGTGCTGTATCACAGGGGACTGGCTGAATCACCGTCTGCCCGCCAAAAAACAACAGATGTCAGCAGTGTAAATACAGAAACCCTCTTTCTCTTCTCATGCACCCACACACCACCCCATAACACTCCTCCTTACCACTAATACTGTGATAATCGCCGGGTGGAGTACTCCTTCCAGGATTATATATGAAGTCCAGCAGGCAGGGGGCAGGAGGGCAAAATCAGGGGATGAAAGGGCTAGGCGGCGGGGAATAACGCTATAGGAGACCAGGGACCAATGGGGACCAGAAGAAAAGGAGGAAAAAGTCGTAAAAACGACTGAAAAAACCTCCGTGTAGCAGTCCACTAAGAGTCTTCCTTGCGTACCGCCCAAAAAGGAGACCAAACCAGGTCAATACCGGGGAATAATCACAGCACAACACAAGCTTCGTTGTGCGCTGGCCAGGAACCCGGAAACGCCCAAACCGGCACTCCGCCTTCGCACAACGAGGTGGACAGACTGCACAAGAGGCGGAAGTGCGGGACAGTGTCAGCGTCAGCAGGACAAAAACAACACCAGGAACCACCGGGTAATCCAGCCGGACCACCCGATTCCTGCAAGAAGCGCCGGAGCCCCAGCCACTCCTTGATCCCAGCCGGGATAAAAATGACTCCAATTACACAAAAGGTATTCACTAACACAAAACGAGACGAAACACACAAACAACTAAACCCAGGAACAAACAAGCAAAGGAGGAGATCAGGGGAACCCAAAAGGGGGGAAACAGGGATTAACAGGAGTCAATAAATGAAATGGGAAAGATCACGAGCCCGTGAATGCTGCAAAGTTCCCAAGGTACCAATACAGCTCCCAGCAAGAACCAGGAACCACAATTCAAGATAACGAGCACCGGGAACAGGGAAAATCAGCCTTTTAACCCCACCTAGCGTCACATGGGCTCCGTGTACATGGCAAGAGAAAGAGGACTACGGGGCAGATTCCTAACAGTACCCCCTCCCAACGATCCTCCCCACAGGGCAGGGCTTAGACGGATGTTGACGATGGAACATACGGATCAGACGAGGAGAGTGTACTCCCCCAGCCGGCTCCCAAGTACGGTCCTCAGGGGCATACCCTTTCCAGTCTATCAAATAGAAAAGACGCCCCTTCCGTCTTTCCGAATCCAGGATAGCCCGGACCTCATACTCCTTCTGTCCATCCACTATTATAGGGGGAGGAGGTGGTAAGGCCTGTGAGGATGGTACGTAGGGCTTCAACAGGGACGTATGAAATACGGGATGAACCAGATAGTCTCCAGGCAGATCTAATTTCATGGCCACGGGATTTATGATCTGTATTATCGGGAATGGTCCCGCATACCTAGGTTGTAATTTACGGGATCCCCCAAGCCTCAAGTTCTTCGTAGCCAACCATACCTGGTCTCCAACTTGATAACCAGGTGCGGGGACACGATGTTTGTCCGCCTGCAACTTCATAGCAGCCTTAGCTGTCAACAACTGCTCCCGGGCAATCTCCCATATCTTGCCCAGACGGTTACACACATCATCTATGGCTGGCACACGTCCCGTGGGCTGGATCGCCACCGCCCTGGGATGATAACCTAATGAACAGTAGAAGGGTGTCATGCCTAAGGCTGAGTGCTGACTATTGTTATATGCAAACTCAGCAATGGGGAGAGCCATAACCCAATCACAAGCCAACGATGACGTTAAACACCGAAGGTACTGTTCCATAGTCTGATTGGTGCGTTCGGTCTGGCCGTCAGATTGCGGATGATATGCAGATGACAATCTGACGTCCACCCGCAACACTGAACACAATTCCTTCCAAAAATGGGAAACAAACTGAGCCCCCCTGTCTGTCACTACTGCAGAAGGCAACCCATGAATCCGCACTATAGAAGACATGAAAACCAAAGCCATCTCTCTGGCTGTAGGGATCTTCGGAAGAGGGATAAAATGAGCCATCTTGGTAAACAAGTCAACCACCACCAGAATAGCAGTGAACCCAGAAACAGACGGAAGATCGGTCACAAAATCCATACTGATGGTGTGCCAAGGAGATGGAGGCACCTCCAAAGGTTGCAACAGACCCGATGGCTTACTATGTGAGGGCTTACTGATGGCGCATACCGGACAGGCCGCAACATACCCCTGAACATCCTTGGCCAACGAATCCCACCAAAACCATCTTGTGCACATCTCCTTTGTCTTAGGGATCCCAGGATGTGCCACCAAGGCAGATGAATGACACCACTCCAAGACCTGGTCTCTCAAAGCAGGGGGTACAAACAACCGATCCTCATAATACAACAATCCATCCTGAACTGATGCCTGGGGCAAAGACAACCATGGAGTAAGATCCATCTTACGCAGTTGGTTCTTTACTGATGCAGTGAACACCTCCCTTTCCACTGCCCCAACAATCCTGTCTTCAGATATCATGGGCCTACTCTCCTTCTCCTGGCACTGCTCTTTGGGGTCTACATGGATACGGGACAAGGCGTCAGATTTAACCTGCTGCGCTGCTGGTCTGTACGTAATGATGAAATCAAACTCATTAAAAAAGAGAACCCACCGCATTTGGCGTGGCGTCAAGGCTCGCGCCGAACGGAAAAACTCCAAATTCTTATGGTCCGTATAAATGGTAACGGTGTGTCGTGCCCCCCACAGATAATGTCTCCATTCCTCAAAGGACAGCTTAACTGCTAACAGCTCCCTCTCAGCCACAGTATAATTGCGCTCTGCAGGCAGCAAGGTCTTAGAGAAATAAGCAATAGGATGCATATAACCTGTCTCGGCCACTCTCTGGGACAGCACTCCACCAACTGCACACAATGATGCATCCGTCTCCACAAAAAAAGGTAGAGCCGGGTCAGGATGGATCAACACGGGTGCCGATGTAAACGCCCCCAACAACCGCTGAAACGCCCCCTGCGCCTCTGTAGACCACTCAAAGGATACCCCCTTTCGCAGCAGCTGAGTCAAGGGAGCCACAATGTCAGAGAAATGTGAGATAAAACGCCTATAAAAATTGGCGAATCCCAACAACACCTGTATATGTTTTACGGACGTTGGAACAGGCCAGGTGATAATGGCCTCGATCTTTCTTGGATCCATCCGAACCCCTCCGGCAGACACCACAAATCCTAGGAACTCCACCTGTGTAGTGCCAAACTGGCACTTTGCCAATTTCGCATAAAGATGGTGCTCCCGCAGCTTGCGCAGAACCTGGATCACGTGTTGCTGATGCTCGACCCCTGTCTCCGAAAAGATCAGGATATCATCCAGGTACACAATCACGCTCCGATCCAAGAACTCCCGAAGCACCTCATTTATGAAATACTGGAATGCCGCCGGCGCATTGCATAGCCCGAACGGCATTACACAGTATTCATAAAGGCCATGCTTTGTTTTGAATGCTGTTTTCCACTCATCCCCAGTTCGCACACGCACCAGATGATAGGCGCCCCGCAAGTCCAACTTGGTGAACACCTTTGCGCTGCGAAGCTGATCTAGTAACACGGGGATGAGTGGAAGCGGGTATTTGTTCTTGACAGTGGCCTTGTTTAGCGTGCGATAGTCCACACACGCCCGTAAAGTACCTTCCTTCTTCGGAATAAAAAAGATAGCCGAAGAAACAGGCGAACACGATGGACGGATAAACCCCAGACGCAGCATCTCCTCGAGATACACCTTCAGGTGCAACTCCTCCGGCTCAGAGAGAGCATACACCCTACTACAAGGAAGAGGCGCCCCGGGAATAAGATCGATCTTACAATCAAATGATCTGTGTGGGGGCAAGCCCTGCGCCTCTTCTGCGTCGAATACCTCCCTGAACTCCTGATATTGCAAAGGTACTGCATCCATGTCAGTGGCAGCACATGACAATGACAACTCCTTTTCACCTGCATCCTTATAGCAGTGCTTCAAACAATACGAGGAATCAAGAGACACTAGCCTTTGTACCCAATCTATCCTGGGATTGTGCTCCTGCAACCATGGCACACCCAAGACCATCCCGAAAGAGGGAGCGTCAATGAGGTCAAAACACACCATCTCTGAATGTCCGTTCTCACACACCAGACACAAAGGCACCGTCCTCTTTGTAATAGAGCCTGATGTCAATTTAGTGCCATCAATCGCCCGCACAGGTTCGGTCTGGTCTTTCACACAACATGGAACATTCAGTTTTTTAGCCAACGTAATGTCGAGGAAGTTCCCTGTAGCCCCTGAATCCAACAATACCGATACCGGCACTCTACTCTCTCCGCACAACACCAGATGAGCATTAATAATAAAGTGCCTAGGGGCCCTATCTACTGCTCCAAGTACCTCATACTGCCGATCCTTCCTTTCATGGTACAAACAGGCCACCCTCTTTCCATAAGAGGATCCAGAGGGTTTCACGGGACATTCCCTCGCAAAATGCCCACCCTGGCCACAATACAAACACAGACCCATCTCTCTCCTTCGTTTCTTCTCCTCATCGGACAAAGGCCCCCTTACTCCACCTATCTCCATTGGCTCAGACACACTCTTTGTCTCTCCAGCTCCCAGGGACTTATTATCGGGCTTCACAAACCCTCCCCTTGGCGCCTGATAACGGCTTTTCTCCCCCGTCTCTCCGCTAGGCGATGGTTTAATTTGACTACGAGATCGATAAAAGCCGCACAGTCCAGTGGGGGATCTACTACCTGTGAGACTATGTCCTTCAAATCTTCGGACAATCCCTGATAAAATAAAGAAGTCCTCTTATCTTCGGGCCAATGCGTCTCCGACACCAAGCGATTAAAGGTGGAAATGTATGTTAATAGGTCCTGACGCCCTTTTCGTAATTTCAATAGTTCTGCGTCACTTGCCTGCATAAAGGCGTGCTTCGCGAACAAACCACGCATCAGTTCTTTGAATGCAGGATAGTTGGTTAGCACCGGATCATCCCTGTCTACTAGGGGTATAGCCCACTGTGCCGCTGTACCAGCCAAGTATGATATTGTGAACGCCACTTTGGCCGAATCATTGGGAAAAGCAGTTGGTTTGCACATAAAGTGCAGTTGACATTGATTCATAAATGTGCCAAATTTGGCGCTATCCCCTGCAAACCTCTCTGGCGGTGCCAATGGGACAGGAACAGGAGTGTTCACAGTAACTGCCACCGGTACCCCCCCACTAGCTCCCTGCCCTTGCCCACCAGAGTATTGGAAAGTGGCTGGATGTATCACCTGGGCCTGAGGGGTCCTAAGCTGCACCCTTTCCCTGCTAAGTAGTGCCCCAACCTCTTGCTTCATAGCCACGTTCTCTTGCCGCAAGTCATGGATCTGGCTTTGGAGGGCCGTCAAAGCACCCATGACATCCTGCAAAGTGGGAGTTGTAACAGCCGTAGCCCCCACATCCTCATCCATCGTCGCTCAGGCAGTGCAATTATTACGTGGGCTCGTTATTCTGTTAGCTCCTGCCCAACTATGCCCATGCACTGCAGGAGCGAAGAAAACCCCGTTCCTCTGAACCTACCACTCCGTGGCTCACACCATAGATAGTACCATGGGCCAACGGACTAGCAAGGGACAGGGGGCGGGAATAAGGGAAGGACAGACAAGGAATCCTAGGTCTTCTCTCCTAGGGGAAGGGTCCTTCTGCCGGGACTACGTTACTCCACGTGCTGTATCACAGGGGACTGGCTGAATCACCGTCTGCCACACAAAAAACAACAGATGTCAGCAGTGTAAATACAGAAACCCTCTTTCTCTTCTCATGCACCCACACACCACCCCATAACACTCCTCCTTACCACTAATACTGTGATAATCGCCGGGTGGAGTACTCCTTCCAGGAGTATATATGAAGTCCAGCAGGCAGGGGGCAGGAGGGCAAAATCAGGGGATGAAAGGGCTAGGCGGCGGGGAATAACGCTATAGGAGACCAGGGACCAATGGGGACCAGAAGAAAAGGAGGAAAAAGTCGTAAAAACGACTGAAAAAACCTCCGTGTAGCAGTCCACTAAGAGTCTTCCTTGCGTACCGCCCAAAAAGGAGACCAAACCAGGTCAATACCGGGGAATAATCACAGCACAACACAAGCTTCGTTGTGCGCTGGCCAGGAACCCGGAAACGCCCAAACCGGCACTCCGCCTTCGCACAACGAGGTGGACAGACTGCACAAGAGGCGGAAGTGCGGGACAGCGTCAGCGTCAGCAGGACAAAAACAACACCAGGAACCACCGGGTAATCCAGCCGGACCACCCGATTCCTGCAAGAAGCGCCGGAGCCCCAGCCACTCCTTGATCCCAGCCGGGATAAAAATGACTCCAATTACACAAAAGGTATTCACTAACACAAAACGAGACGAAACACACAAACAACTAAACCCAGGAACAAACAAGCAAAGGAGGAGATCAGGGGAACCCAAAAGGGGGGAAACAGGGATTAACAGGAGTCAATAAATGAAATGGGAAAGATCACGAGCCCGTGAATGCTGCAAAGTTCCCAAGGTACCAATACAGCTCCCAGCAAGAACCAGGAACCACAATTCAAGATAACGAGCACCGGGAACAGGGAAAATCAGCCTTTTAACCCCACCTAGCGTCACATGGGCTCCGTGTACATGGCAAGAGAAAGAGGACTACGGGGCAGATTCCTAACACTTAGACCTCGAATTTCAAACGATCAAAAGAAAGGCTCCATTGAAACTTGTCATTTTTGGCCAGGTATAATCAAAATGTTTATCCAATTTGTAATAATACACGGTTTTAATCCTGTGGCAACCTACAGATGCCTTAAAACGCTTTGAGACAATATAAACATACAGAAATGCCGTAAAAAGTCAGGCTTAATTCAGGCCTACTTGCGCTTCACACTGGCCATCCATGGTAATGATGTGATCAGTTGGTAACGACTGGAGGTGGGTGCCTCTGCCTGGGTAGCACAGATGTACAGTCCACCTTATCCACCCATCACCTAATGGTACAGCAGGCAAGTGTCATGTGTCACACGCCAGGCCCTGTGGGCTCTACAGGTACTGGACAAAGGGTATCATTGCAAACCCATGGAATTCACTGAAAAAAACTCTGTCAAAGGGACATTACTTGTGAAACCATATACGACAAGACCAATTCCACTTGACTTCACTGAAGCGGTACAAGATAGATGATCTTCACATTTAATACTACATTCTAGACACAATTATAGATTTTCTGGGCTTTCTGTGTATACTATTTCATTTTTAGGGATTAGGATATTTTTGTAGACTATGCCCGTACTTCTTTTGCATACTACATCATTTCTTGGGCATACGAAGGCACTTGAAGAGGTTCCTACCTTGAGTGGTGAGTGCATTACTTCCAACCAATGCGATGGATTGAGCAAGGAGGAGCCAGGGCAGGAACATCTGTGAAGCAACGAGAAACGTCACTATTACAATGTCTACACATAATTCAATGTGTAAAGACACCATCATTTACCTGATTCCAGCAACCCTTCCACTCACAAGGCCTACTAACATCCTCTCGATAATTCATCAATATCACCTTTAAAAAACTTTTCTTTTCTTTTTCCAAATAGTCTAAGAATGTAATTACCAATTTATATGCTAAACATTCTGTGCTTTGTTCTCCTTGGATATTTTACAAAGCATAAAAACCGGCCCCACCTTGTGCCGCAAACTGTTGTGTAGAGAAAATCACTCTAAGTGTCAAGGAGGGGAACAATGTGCAGGAGGGCACATACTGACAACACGTGTATTTAATCAGTAGAAAGAGGTAAGAAAGGCAGCTCCCCTGCTCTGTTGTCCTCCAGCCGTCTCCCAGGAACCCTACAGCCGCCACCGCAGCTCCAGAATAATGACGTCATAGAGACCAGCACTCCACTGCACGAGGACAGGAGCCGAGGCAGGACGTGACAGACGTCTATACCGCCAACACACTGAACTCAACAGTACGGAGTGCCTTTAGGGTGGAGGGTATGTATATATGTGCCACACTAATGCATGGAATGGTCTCTGTCAGAGTTGGAAACCAGTCCCATTAGCTCCTGCATAGGTGTATCATGCAGCAAGACTTTCGCTACCCCAATTACGTACTTAATAATAACATCCACTAAAGCCCTCACTGTGTGGTGTGCACTGCACGAATAGCATTGGTAGCTGGCCTCAAAACGCCTGTGAAACATCCAAATGTGTTCTGTGGCCTATAGGTTACATACAGATCTCTGCGTCAAGTGCATAAACCCAATGAGCTCTCTCTCAGCAGCAAGGACAAGGGAAAGTCCAGGGAATGTGTGTACTGAAAATAGATGCTATGAAATAGGGAAAACGGACAGCCATTTGATTAGAACTTGACTTCCATTTTCAACTTTGCTTGGCTTGCCCTTGTCCCTCCAGCTAAAGCCATATGTGAAGTTAAAAAAAAAGTAAGCAAATATATAACTCGCATCTTGAATTATTTTTAAACTTGGGGTGACATTGCACGTAACAGCATGAGAAGCTATTGTTCCTTTCACATATCGCACAAGGAGAACAGACTCTTTTCTGTCAGTATGTGGGTGTCTGCACCCAGGAAAGAGGACAGATTGCAGTTTCATTCACCGATGAAAGAGGGCAGCAGAGTGAACACAGTTTAGATAAAGTTCTTAAAACAGGGCATTGAGACACCTTCTTCTGTGTGAGCAGTGTGTCTAACTGACTCTGGGATGTATTGTCCACTGGGGCACTAGAGCGCCACAGAAGTTTAAATGAAATATGTCTGGTACACAGAATTAATCCGTTTACCCCAATCCTTCCACAGATGAGAAGTAGGGTCTGAGAAAGCTGACAGTAATCACGGCACACATTAGGGTTATGTTCCCCAGCTTGATCCCTCACAGAGGAGGAATATATTCTTAGGAAACTGAGAATCCCCCCATTCTGATGCCCAGGTGGCCTGGACTTGGACAAATTCCTCCATCCTTTCAGAGGCATCATCTTGAAACTCTTAATATTGTCTGGCCACCTCTGCTTCCCTTTATTACAGTGCAACTGAGCTAGAGAATTTTCAAGGCATACACCGTGTTGGATGTGTGGGGATAACTGAGGGTAGGGCAAAACATTGTGATTATCTAATTGCTAATGCTAAAACCTAGATGCATAGGAAAAGGCCTTTTTCCATTCGAAAACGGGCTGATTAGCAGAATCAGCCCGTTTGCAAATGGAAAAAGGCCTTTTCCTAGGCATGTAGGTTTTAGCATTCGCAATTTATATAATCACACTTTTTTGCGATTACCTAGATTGCAAATGCATTTAGGGAATCTAATGCCGAAACATGTAGTCTTTACTAAATGCAAACTGTGCATTTAGAAAACGCTAATTACCTTCGACGGCAAGTTGATGGTAATATGTGCATGCTTTGAAAAATGCACACAAATGCATTTTTCGGGAGGAGGAGCTACGCGTTGAGCGCAATGGCCGCCTAAGACCTCGGCTCCGCGTTACCCACCCTCCGGCTCCTCTATCCTGCACCTAATCCTGCAATCGGAGCTCACCGCCTGAAAGGGGAAGTGTGGCAAAAAAACGGTGCAATCCAAAAGGTTGGACCGCTATACCATACCTAAAGGCTCACCCATAGGTCCAAAGCGGGCTCACCCGGTGGGAGATGATGCTTCGGAACAACCGGTGGAACTGACGTTATTGGACGTGATGGCGGCGATAGAGGGTGTCCAGTCCTCACTGGGCCAGAAGATGGAGTCATTGAACAATAAGCTGGACACGATCACAATCGAGGTCAATCTCATCCGGGCGGATCTCACGAAGGCGAGTGAAAAAGTGAAATCGTTGGACATTAAAAAGGCCAGCTTGATTGACGACGTAGCGCTGCTCCGGCAGGAGGTGCGTGACCTCAAGACCTCCTGTGATCTAACTGACAAGAACCTGGACGATTTCGAGGGGAGAGCCCGACGCAATAATATCCGCATTCTTGGAGTCCCGGAGAAGGCGGAGAACCCTGCCCCTGATCTGTTCGTCGAAGACATCGTCCTTAATTATCTCAAGCCCAAGGGACTGAGTAACTTTTTCACAATTGAACGGGCGCCTAGGGTGCCCGGGGGTCGGCCCAAACCGGGGGCGCAGTCTCACCCGATGATCGCAAGGGTCCTGAATTTCAGAGACAGAGATGCTATACTGCAGGCGGCGTGCTCGGGGGGGGGGGGGCTCCGATACGAGAAGGCCACCCTCTCCTTCTTCCCTGATTTCACACAGCTTGTCCAGAAACAACGTCAAAGTTTCCTAGCGGTGAAGAAGAAGTTTAGGGACAAAGGATTGAGGTACTTGAGGCCACTCAGATTAAACCATCTGAAAACAGCCCCAAGGCAATCCCGGATGCTCTCCCCATTAAAATCTCCTCCCCTCTCACAGGAGAAGAGGAGCTGAGTGTCGTCTGCGTAGGACACGATCCGGGCCCCGCAAGACTCCGCCAGAGCCGCCAAAGGGGTCATGAAGATGTTAAAGAGGGTCGGGCTCAAAATAGAGCCCTGAGGAACCCCAACACCCAGTGGCGGCATCACAGCAGACTCCGGCGTGGTCCAGACCGTTTGTCGGCGGTCGGCTAGAAACAGTGGCAGTATAAACTGTGGGACTGATGAGTAATGACAGGTACTGGGGTTGGACCCCGGGATGTCTTCTATCCTGTTTGGAATAGAGATAGTGTGAGGTGTGTGGGTCACTCTGAGTTCTGGAAGCTAAGGTTTGCTTATGAGCCGGGGTGGTGCGGGATATCGACTCCTCCAAGTTACTACCTTTAGTTAGTTGTAGATTTAGAGTGTGGGGCGACAGGCACACTGCCAGTTGGGGATGGGCGCAAGCCAAGAGCAGGGGTGCAGGGAGGGGTTTGGGGGTTGGCGGGACTCCGGATGTTTGGGGTCACGCGGTTTGTGGGTTCGATTGGTTATTGTTTTACCTTTGCAACATCGGGGGACAGTTCTGCGACAGTGACGCTTCAATACCAGCGTAATGTTGAATACTGTTTGCAATGCGTTTCCCCCCTCCTTTTTACTTTTTTCTACATTAGGAGACAATGCTGTGAATGTACTGCTTTCATACTAGTTCAATGTCAACTGTAAGAGGGGGATCAGGGATGAATGTGCTCAGTTGGAATGTGAACAGCCTTGGGGACAAAATTAAGAGGTGAATGGTCAATCAGTTGGTTTGAAGACACTCCCCAGATGTAGTACTATTGCAGGAGACACATCTCATTGGCAATCACTGCATGGCCCTATATAGAGGGGGATATAAATTGGTAGCGCACGCTGGATTCACAACTGGGTCGAGAGGGGTTGGTGTCTTGGTGAAAAAATCCTTTCCCTTAACGATTCAGGCCACATGGTTTGACCAGCGAGGTCGATACATTGACATATCAGGGCAGTGGGAGGGGAGGACGGTCACCTTTGTCTCTATCTATGTCCCACCCGGCCTCCAATCCGACACGTTTCGAGACCTGAGTTCTATTTTCTTGACTCTGCCATTGGGCCTCCTTGTGATGGGGGAGGGGGGACTTTAATGGGGAGGTGGATCGGCGCCCCGCCTGAGCTCTGAGACCGGTGCAGAGGTGGCTCCCCGATTTCTTAGAAACAACGAGGCTTGTGGAGGGTTGGAGGGTATGCAACCCGAGTGGGGTGCACTATACGCATGTGTCCGCCGCACACCATAGCCTGTCTAGAACAGATTACGTGTTGGTGTCTGCTGCTCAGGCAAGTGCGGTTCGGGAGGCTCGGCACCTGGGGAGGGGCATTTCAGACCACTCTCCAGTTTGGCTCCGGTTGGAGTTCGATCAGCTTGATGTAGGTAGAGTTGCTCCTATCAGTGGATGGCACCTGAGAGACCCCACCGCTAAGAAAGAAATTATTAAGGTCTCGGATAGGTACTTCCAGGAGAATGCAGGTACAGTGGATTCGGCGCAAACTCTGTGGGAGGCGTATAAAACCGTTGTCCGGGGGAGGCTTTATCCCTGGTCGCAGGGAAGAAAAAGAAACGGCAGGCGGAGATGGAGAAGGCGGAGGGGGAGGTGTCGAGGTTGGAGGCGGAGGTGTCTAGGACAGTGACCCCGGAGGGGTTACACCGGCTAAAATTGAGTCAGGATGAGTATGGGGGACTTGCCAGAGACAAGGCTAGAGCACAGAATGTTGAGATTCAAAGTAGGGTGTACGAGCATGGAGATAAAGCCGGAAAACTGATAGCATGGCTGGAAAAGGGAGAGTGGGCATCGCGGCTGGTACCGGATACTCAGGGGGAGAATTCCAATACGCTTACAGACCCGCAGGCCCTGCTGGATAGGTTTGCGGACTACTATAGTGGGGTATACACCTCGGCTGGGGTGTATACGGAGGCAGATAACAGTGCAATGATAAACGACATCCAAATGCCCACGGTATCGGATGACAACCGGGAAGATTTGGAATCCCTACTTACAGATGACGAGGTGGCGCAGGCCATCAGAGGAGTGCATTCCGGGAAAGCCACAGGCCCAAACGGAATTCCCATAGAACTGTATAAGTTGAGCGCCAACAGGCTCGCTCCATTTCTCCGCTCCATGTTTGAAGAATGTAGAGAGGAGGGACAGCTCCCGTATGACCAGCGGGTCGCAAATGTGGTGGTCATCCATAAAGCGGGTAAGCCCAAGACGCTTTGTTCATCGCATAGACCTATCTCGTTGCTGAATGCTGAGCCCAAAGTCCTGGCAAAGTTGCTGGTGATGAGAGTAGCTAAAGTTATCACCACCCTGGTACACCCGGACCAGTCCGACTTCATGCCGCGTCGTAATACGGCCCTTAATTTGCGTTGATTGCATGGGGTGCTGGGCAGGACCCTGACGATCCAGGAACCGGCGGTATTGGTGTCCTTGGATGCCACTATGGCATTTGAGAGGGTTGAGTGGCCATACCTATTTGCAGTGCTGGGGAAACTGGGATTTGGCCCGGAGTTTGTACGTTGGATACGCCTCTTATATGCGCAGCCCCTGGCAAGAGTAGTGGTGAACAATCGGAGGTCCTCCGACTTTCTCCTTGGTAGGGGCACGAGACAGGGATGTCCCCTGTCCCCCTCCTATTTGCTTTGGCCTTGGAGCCCTTGGCGGCATGGGTTCGGTGGGACCATGGTATCCGAGGGTTACGATGGACGTTGGACTCCGAGGACAAAATTTCACTATACGCTAACGATATCCTGCTTTACCTTACCAACCCCAGGGGGTCCCTTATGTATTTTCTAGACGTGCTCGCCATTTTTGGAAGGTACTCTGGCTTTGCATTAAACTGATCTCTTTCTCTCCGCTCCAACTTCTGTTTCTCCTTTCAGCGGAGGCGAACTCAAAGCCGATTATATCACCGCCAAGATCATGATTACTCTGGGACGCCAATGAACGCCACACTTATGGCCCCAAAGAGGACGTATGTAACCCACCAGGCGCACAATGTAGCCCGCACGCTACCTCTAATGTATACCTATACACTGTACTCTGTATGTATATAAATTCTCTTCCTAATAAAAATCATTTGAAATTAAAAAAAGTCAGTGCTTTTTGTCCTTAGGGGCGACCCGCCGGTTGTTCCGCGGACATGCCCGATACAGATTGAGCCAATAAGGTTCCGGTACCTCGGCATTTACATCACGCTTGATCCGAAACTACGATATGCTAACAATTTGGGCCCCCTTGACTCGATTTAAGGGAGATGTGGCGCGCTGGAAGGTGCTTCAGTTCTCCCTTTTGGGAAGGGCGGTGCCTTTTAAAATGATGGCGCTTCCCCGGGTTTTTATATGTGCTCCAAAACACAATGGATTTGGTACCCGCATCCTACTTTCGGGAGGTGGAGGCCCTTCAGAGGCAACTTCTTTGGGATGGCAGGCCTCGTATAACGTTCTCTAAACTCACTCTCCCCTGGTATGACGGGGGGAATAGGGCTTCCTGACTTACGAAAATATTATTGGGCCTCACAGCTAGCAGGGGTGAATCATGCTATCTATGGGCCCCTCTGGGACCTGGGGTATGCTATGGATCGCTGGCAGGTACCGGGATGGGATTTCACTAGGGAGCTCTATGCTGGTCCTCGCTGGACCAACGGCACATGCCATTCAGGTGTGGCACGCGACAAATAGGCACCTTTAAGTGGGAGGGGAGACTCACACTTGCCACTCTGCTATGGAGCTTGGAGAAGCTGGGGAGCGTATGAAAGTCTAAGGGGTTTGACAAGTGGGACCTCATCGGGATTACACAGATCAAAGATGTCTGGGGGAGCAGCACAGTCCACACATTCGACTCACTTAAGAAACAATACCACCTTCACGATCACGAACACTACCGTTACCTTCAGATCAGACATGCCCTACTTGCGAACATCCCCAAAGACACGTTGCTTCCCGTCGCCTCCCCTCTCGAGGACCGGGTGTTGGATGGCCACCTCCCCGAGAAGACTATTTCATTAATATATAAGAAGCTTATTATTCACATGGAGGACCCGCTGGTACTTCTAAGAACACACTGGAGCGAGGATGGGATGGAGTTAGATGATGAGGACTGGAGGGAGGCGGTCTCCTCTCCACGGGTGGTTGCGATATAGATGGGGCTTAGGTTAGTACAGCTAAAGATTCCTCATAGGTCATATGTCACGGGGCCCCGTCTGGTCCGTATGGGTCGCTCGGAGTGTGGGTAATGTAGGAGGAGGTGCGGGGAGCTTGGAACGTTTATGCATATATTATGGCACTGTTCTGGGGTGCAGGTGTACTGGGAGAAGATTCACGATAAGTTACAAGAGGTCCTGGGGGGTGGAGATACGGCCGGAGGCACGCAGGTGTATTCTGCATGTCTGGGAACCTACGGATCTGACTGCATATGGGAAGCAATGGGTAACTTTGGCATTCATGATAGCTAAGCGGAATATTGCCCAGTTATGGGGTGCCAGCCAGTCGCCCTGGGTCGAAAAGTGGGAGGAGGACCTGGATTGGTGCATGTTCAGGGAGAGGTCGGTATAAGTGACTAGGGGGTGTCCGGCGAAAAAGGGGGAGAGTCTGGGAGGCTTGGAATCCCTACCACAGAGATGTGTGTATGCCCCCTATGTGTCCTGAGGAAGTGGAGGCACATGTGTCCCCATGATCCATTACCTATATTTTGTATCTATCATTTTGAACGTATGGAAATGTACTTATGACACTTACAAGAGCTGCTGATGTCACCTGATATTTTTCTTTGTCGTTTTGTTAATAAAAAGATTTTTTTTTTATGCATTTTTCAAAGTGCCATGTAGCGCACACATGCCCTTAGGCATATGTGTGCTTTACATGTGCACACTTACCTTTTTATGTGGGGTGCTTCAGGGGGGCCTTAGGTCCCCTGGCACCCCTGGATTTGCATTTGCTCTTTGTGATTACTAATTTTGGTAATCGCAATTAGCAAATGCAATACCATTCATTCCTATAGGAGTGAATGGAATCACATTACTTAACAGCGATTTGCAATTTCCGAATCGCTATTAGGTAATGTTCAGGAATCGCAATTTTGTTTGCAATTCCTACATGCATAGCATTTTGCAATTCCCAAATAGCAAATATGTAAAATTCGCTATTTGTGAATCGCAAAACGCGGGCTTGATGAATGTGCCCCTTTGTTTCCAAATCCAAAGGAATGTAGCATTTATATATACTGTGATTGACACCTAAAACTTCTGGTTAATCTTGATGACAGATGCATGCCTGTTAGCAAAACAGCTATCTTACAAGAGCAGCTATCCCAGAGGATGAACACCTGGATCTGTTCCTTCTCTGAGACCTCAGCCTACGACTTACTCTGTCTTGTCCGATGTACACTGAACGTAAGAAATGGGCACTCCTAAAATTATTCCTAAATTTGAAATACATTCATAATATTATTCGGCTTCCGAAAGAATTCCAGTAGTATTCTTGCAAACCAACGACATAAGAAGCTTAGTCAGAGT
The DNA here is from genome assembly GCF_964261635.1 of Lissotriton helveticus. Lineage (NCBI taxonomy): Eukaryota > Metazoa > Chordata > Amphibia > Caudata > Salamandridae > Lissotriton > Lissotriton helveticus. Next base: position 1,692,597,745 of record NC_136068.1, on the reverse strand, counting down.
ATTCAAATGAATAAATATTTGCACATTCAGAAATGCAACACCTGGAAATGTACAAATAGGGAAGTTGAATGCATACATAAGTTTGCACTTGTTAACATTTTTTCTTCTTTCTTCATCATGGGGAACTTTCTCTGTGGATAAACCACTTCCCCTACACCCCCACTCATGTTAGGAGTTGCCTCCTCTTTTCTGCTCTAAAAACAGAATTGCAGTTCTGCAATGTTGAATTTGATTTCTGAGGAACAAACATAAATCTCCACCCAGTTTTACATTGTGAAACTGTCAGGAAAGGTTTTGAGAATATGCACAAGCCGCCTTTGTAGAGATCCCCACATTAAAACTACCAAAACCCACTCTTGTGAGAGGATTTATGCAGATATCAAATTTAGTTTACTGTTCCTTGAATCTGTTTTGGAGAGCAAATCTATTGCTTGCAAATAATAAAGTTGAATTTGCTTTTGTAAAGGGAGCAGTTAGGGTACCAAAGTCCCAAATAGCTTTCTTCACTCGGCCATAGGTATTGACTTGGCAAATAGGGCAATTGTCCAGGGCACCCACCATCCAAGGACCCCTGGGAAAGTGAACTTTCTCTTTAATTGAACTCTGCCTTTTCTATCCATTTCTATATCTACAACTCTCTGCCTACCAATGAGTTTGTCTCCTAATACCCAGTTTCGTTTTAAGGTAATTTGGAGTCCCCGGAAAGACATGATTAATCTGTTTTTGAGTGAATAGTACTGCTGACGTTATGCAGGCCTCGGATTAGCAGGAAATGTGTAACAAAGTTCAGAGTTGCTACTATCCGGAGGGCCACAAAGTATGTCGTGCCCGGAGCCCCCAAAATCCTTAGGATGACACTGTAAGTGTATGGTACACCTGGCATCTGGTCCAAGCCTAGAGAGCTGTTTGAGGCGCCTCTCCCTAAATCCCCATATCCGCCTCTTTCACTCACCCCCACACCGCACACGCCACCCTCTGTATACCTACAAAACACTTACCACTAAGGCAAATGGTCGTCAAATAGCTGAACCGTCTTCAATTAAAAGCTAAATCTTCTGTTTATCAAATAAACGCCTCCTTCGTCCCTCCTCATCTGTGCTCTGTTTTCTTTTTTGTTGAAGCATTTACTTCTGTGCTATAACAAGGAACATTTGCATCTTGGTGGGAGGATAACAATTATTCCACCCACGAGGCCAAATATCTCTTGATTTCTGTGTCCCTGAAACAAGCTCACATACCGCTATGTGAGGGCCTGTGCAGCTCTTCGATGTTTTATTTTGATTTCCGAGGAACAAACATGATCTTGCTAACTCCTACACAAAAGCAGAACACACTGACTTCATTCTCTGCCCTTAAAAGCTGGTAAACTTGAAAGTGGGTTAATGTAGCTACTGTAGTCTTTCATGCGCAACGTCCAAATCGCATAAATAAATGTTTTTGACCACCTAAGCTTTGCAGTGATCCTAACACAAATATAAATTAAACACCATTAAGCCCATCTGGTTTAGCTCCAGGATGCCCCCTGGGTTAGGTGCTATATTGCTGGCAAATCCAATCGGTTTCGCCTATGTGAGATATATTTATTGGCATTGTCAATGTTTTTTAGACATGTTTCACAGCTGAAGAAAAGCCTTGGTGCAGCATGCCTGAAAATAAATAATAGCAGTATGAGGCGGCCAGTGCAAGCACAACATATTTTATATGAGCACCTTTGGACCATCGTTGACATATTTGAGGAGGGGACTTACCCGACTAAGACCCGAAGCCCAGCGCCTTGTTACCCTCAAGGGCTGATAAGCAGCGCTATACAAGAACTGATTGATTGATTGAGCGGAGTTTAATAGCACTGTAGAATGGGGTTTAAAGCGTTAGGCACATGAAATGCAGTTACTGATTGTTGACTGAAGTCGTTTTACATATGAAAATGCACGTGTGCTTGTCCATGTGCGCTTGCGAGCATAAGTGTGCCGCACATGGATAGGAATGGACAGACAGGTGGAAGGGCAATGGACTGGTTTTACTTTTCATATTTTTAGAATGAAACAGTTTATAATCGAGACACGAATGTGGTGAAGCGCTTGCTCAAAAAAATAAAACAAATGAAACAACGCATGTATATTGCTAACCATTGCCTTTACGGCAGGTAAAATGTTTATATGCAGCCGTGAGGTTCAGATTCAGTGGGTACCTGTCCTGTGGAGACCAATGTCCTAAGTGTCATTCATTAAAAGGATTCTGCTGTTGTTACTAAACGTAGTTAGGTGTGAGGGGACTCGCGCAATGAAATGGATGTGTCCCGCATGTCGTGTACATATATCTGTTTGGTAGGAATGTATGACGTTACAACGCATACATTCACAACGCATACCATCACAACGCAACTTTTACAACGCAACATCCATCACAGCGCATGCTTTTACAACGCATGCCATTACATCCCAGATGCTATAACAACGCATACCATTACAACGTAAGTATAGGTAAGTATTTAATTTTATTAATATTAATTACATTTTAATATAATTACATAAATGTGTTTTTTTTACATTTTAAAATATATATATATTTTAATTTTCTATTTTAACTCCTGGGGGGTGTAATAGTAGGGTAAGTGTTGGATAGTGTATGGGTTAAAATTACTATTCTAACTCCAGGGGGGTGTAATAGTAGGGTAAGTGTTGGATAGTGTATGGCTTTAACTTACTATTCTAACTCCAGAGGGGTGTAAAAGTAGGGTAAGTGTTGGATAGTGTAGAGGTTAAAATTACTATTCTAACTCCAGGGGGGTGTAATTGCAGGGTAAGTTTTGGATTGAGTAGGGGTTATATTATAATTTTTTTAATTACATGTATTTAAATTTATAATTACTTTTAATTAAAATATTAAAATTAAATTAATTAAATTAATTTATATTTTAAATAAAATACAATTAAAGTAATTAAATTAATTTTAGAAAATTAAATTACAATTATTGTATTTTTTTTTAATTAAATACTTACCCATACTTACGGTGTAATGGTATGCGTTGTAATAGCATCTGGGATGTAATGGCATGCGTTGTAAAAGCATGCGTTGTAATGGATGTTGCGTTGTGATGGTAGTGCTTTGTGAAAGTTGCGTTGTGGTGGTTTCCCGTTTGGTAGTAGTCTTTAAGGGTCTCTTCTGTTTGCAGCTTGGCAAAGGCTCGTGAATAACGTGAAAGAGTGGGGGGGTGAAAGGATGGTTGGATAGGTGGGTGAGTGAAAGGGTTGATGAGTAGATGGATGGATGACTGAGTGAAAGGATGGAGGTAAGGGTGGATGAGTGAAAGAATAGATGGATGAGTGAAAGGGAGGTGGATGGTTGAAAGAAGTGATGAGAAAGTGAGTGAAAGAATAAATGAAAAGGAGGGTGGATGATGGATGAGTTGAAGAGTGGATGGGTGATGAGAGAAAGGATGGATGGATGAGTGACTGAAAGTATGGATGGCTGAGTGAAAGGATGGATGGATGGGTGGGGTGAAAGGTTGGCTGGATGAGTGGAGTGAAAGGGTGAATGGGTGGATTGATGGATGAGCAAAAAAGATGGATGGATGGGTGAAAGGTTGATGCCGGGGCTTTATGAACACCCAACTTTAGCAGCCACAGGGAATGGAATTCTTGATGGGCCTCTTCTGTATGCAACGTGGCACACTAAGGTAAGTGAGTGAGTGCAAGGATGAATGTATGGATGTCTGAGTGAAAGGGGAGATGGATGTGTGAAAGTATGGATGAGTAGATGGATGGATGAATGAGTGAAAGTATGGATGTAAGGATAGATGATGGATGCGTGAAAGAGTGGATGGATGATGACAGAAAGGATGGATGGGTGAGTGAGTGAGTGAGTGAGTGAGTGAAAGGAAGGATGGCTGAGTGAAAAAATGGATGGATGGAAGGGATGAGAGAAGGAGAGGATGAACAGATGGACTGAGTGAAAGGGTGGCTGGATGGAGTGAAAAGATGGATGGGCGAGCAAAGGGATGGACAAATGAGTGGAAGGATGGATGGATGAGACAGGATTGATGAGTGAAAGAATGGATGGGTGAGTGAAAGGGAGGGTGAACGGATGGATGAAAGAGTGGATGAATGGATGCGTCGTGAAAGAATGGATGGATGATAACAGAAAGGATGGATGGTTCGATGAGTGAGTGAGAGGAAGGATGGCTGAGTGAAAAGATGGATGGATGGGATGAGAGAAAGAGAATCAACAGATGGACTAAGTGAAAGGGTGTTTGGATGGAGTGAAAGGATGGATGGATGAGCAAAATGATGGATAGATGAGTGAAAGGATAGATGGATGAATGAAAAGGAGGGTGAATTGATGACCAGACGAGTGAAAGCATGTAAGGATGAGCGAATCAAAGGAGAGATGTATGTGTAAATGGGTGGATGAGTAAATAAATGGGTGGGAGGGTGGATTGGTGAGTGAAAGGATGAATGGCTGAGTGAAAAGGTGGATGAATGGATGAGTGAAAGGGAAGATGGATGGATTGTGTGAAAGGATAGATGGATGAGCAAAAGGGTGGATGGATGAATGACAAAGCATGGACAGATAAGTGAAAGGGTGGATGGAGAGATGGACGACTGACTGAAATGGTGGATAGATATGTGGATGGATAGGTTTTGTGGATACATTTGGAGATGGATGGATAGGTTTGTATATTGATGGATGGATGGTCAGAATGGTGAATGACTGAATAATGGATGAAAGAATGAAGGGAGGACAGAACACAAAGGTAAAATAGTGGATATCATCAGGTGGATGGCAGGATGAATGGACAGAAGATTGGATGGAAGAGACAAGATACCTCTTTTGAAGAGGGTTGTGATGACTTGCTACGTTTGCTTGGTGCCATAGGAGTTTTAGTTGAAAAGTGTGGGGGTGGTAGTTTAATTTTCTGGATACCGCTTGGTTAACACAACTATTGCTAAGACGGGGTACAGGTGACTCCCCTTTTTTCAATATCCACCTGAAGAGTGGATTTTAAAGCTCAAGCTTGGTTCCTTGTTCAAATTGTACACGGTTTTTCTTTGCCTTTCGCTTTTCTGCCCAGGCCCATTCTTCACCTCCAATGTGCTACAGTGAATTTTAACTTCTATTGTATTGCCCATAGGCCATCACATGGGCCTCAGCACTGTTCATCCTGCCCTATATCCATGTAGTCAGCCTCTCCGCATGTTCCTGCATCCTCTCCTGCTCCCTGCCATCCTCCGTTTTAATTTTTCTCCGCCTGCTGACTGCATTTCACCTTTGTCACTTTTTATTCACCATTGTCTACTTGCATCTTCATATTTTTCCCTGCTCTTTCTAAATTGCCATACTACAATGTAGACCAAAAGAAAGCAATGACTGACAAGAATTTGTTCACAACAAAGTGTACTAACGGTTCATAAGAGTTTTAAATCACAAAATGTCACCAAATTATTGTAGTGTTAAGTACCAATCTGTTTGAATCACTAGAAAAGTATTTCAATATGGAACAAACTGTTACAATGTCTTTTCAGAACTGTTCCTACACAGAATGCTGTAAACTCGCCAATCCGTACGTATACAGTCTGGGACGAGTGCGCCTTAGCGTGCGCCTACCTCTCGGCTCATGGCACACTGGTCCTGGCGAAAACCTACTAATTTGTCAAAAGGTTGAAACATGTTTACCCTATTCACATAACACTGACACATTATGCCACCATAAGTATCCCACAAATATTTTTTCACCGCGTCACATGACTCTAGAATAAAATTGACTAAGAGTACATGTAGAACACCTTTTTAAAATCACTTTTTCCCTAAATCACTCCTGTCACAACTCACAAAAAACCAGCTCCGCTGCAGTTACAGGTGTCGCAGCATACCTGAGTGACACTCGGTCGCTCAGGTGGACCCCGATGATGAAGCATGTCACCAACCAGGTTAGTGAGTGAGGGGTTTATAAAGAAAGACTTCTTTCTTTATTTGCATCTTTCTCCTATCTTCTGTAATCACTAGGACTCTGTGTCCTGGGGATACTCCTCTCTATGTTTTTCAAAATATATAGCCCTAGGGGATTAGGAGTACTACCTAATTTATAATACCCTTCCTCTCCCTTTGTTTATTGCAAAACGGACCCTTAATGTCCAACCTCTTATGTTGGCCTTCAATAGGGATTACCAGATGTGGCCCCCCTTTACCCCTTAACCCTGAACCCATTGGGGTATCATTTAAGATGATGTGCAGTCCTCGTTTCCTATCTGTTCTGGCAAACTTTCCCCACCTAATTCCCCCAAAATGGTTCTAAACTCTGACATCCAGGATCACTACCTTCTTCTGGGTGAGATGTGGTAAGGGGTGGGAGGTTGACTCTGGGTGGTCTTCTCCTCCGTGTGGAAATCCCTATATGATAAGGAACACGGAATGGCTGATCTTTACGGGGTACTAACTTGCTGCACAAATGGCAATGATTGGTTAAATGAGGTTTGTGACGACCCCCGCATACATCATAGAATGACATCTCCTGGGCCTTGACAATATCCTTGGACTACTCTATGGTACGCCGACAGTACACACTCTTACTGCACCCGGGTCATGATACTGTGTTGGAGAGCAGCCCTACGTTTTATCCACTAGGATCGTCGTCTTACTAGAATGACACTGATGGAGAGATTGGGAAAGGAAGCCATCTCCACGCTTTACCGCTTCTTGATGGCTTACACACCGGAGAGCTTCCTCATCCTGCGATGACTGTGGGAGGTTTGGGAGGGAGGGTTAAATGACAATGAGTGGCGGGAGGCACGTATGTCCCGACAAGAGTTGACGATCTCCTCACGGCTCCAAATGGTCCAAATCGATCATCTCCATGGAACGTATCTGACCCCCCAGCGAATGCAGCAGATGGCCCGTACTACTCCTGCATGTGCGAGGTGTTCTCTCCCCGCAGGTGACATTTTCCACATGGTCTGGTCTTGCCCAGCATTGTCTGTCTTTTGGGGAGGGATATGACGTGAGCTCCCTGCAATACTGTGCCACCAAACTGAACTTGGTCCTCAAATGGCCCTATCGAGTTGGGGTGGGCCGAGGTTGGAAAGGGCATTTATTTGAATAGCCACATTCGTGGCCAAAAGAGATAATGCCCGCACCTGGAAGCTGGTGGAACCCCCCTTGTTGGAAGTCTGAAGGAAAGGGGTGGACTGGTATGAACACCAGGAAAAGTCGATCTATGAAGCAGGGGGATGTCCCCAAAAATGATCAGATATGGGTTGGAGGTTGGGCATATCATGGACCAGTGGTGGAATGATGTTGAAGTTTACAGATACCTTTACTATATGTTCCAATATCCGATATACAATGTGATGGTGTGACTCGATTGTTGGTGGGTGCTGCTAATTGTAAAAACGAACACAATTTGGTTATTATAAAAGAAGAGACACATTTACAGTAAGCCTTCAGTACTTTCATTACTTTGTGTCAGATATGCACTCCAGGCAGAGGACTTGCTTGGTACCAACAATCTTGCAGACAACTGATGCTCACAAGTCTGATGTATGCTGTATGAGCTCATGCAGTGCTCATTGTCTCAGTAAATGCATTGGCAAAGCCAATTGATCTCGCTTTAATATGCTAAAGCATGGCTATGAGCATTTCACAATCTTTCCCCCCAAAGCTTGAAGTACTACCACCCCTCCCCCACCACCAAAATTTGGGCCTAGTTGTGCTCCTGATTCAGTGTTCTGTTGTCTCTGATAGAGGACTACTTATAAATGTACTGCGAGTGAGTAGGAGAGGAGGAATGTGTTTGTGTGTGAAAGAGGCTGTTTGTGAGCAAGATGTGGTGTGTGCATGTGTGTGTGACAGTGGGAGGGTGCTACTTACATATACTCCCATGTGTGTGAGAGAGGTGCTGTACATGTGTGAGAATGTGAGAGAAGAGGATGTGGCACTACAACCAGTGCTGCCGACTATGGGAATGGGGAACCAGATTCGAGTCTCGGCATAGGCTTAACATACTATGATTCCGGAAAAATCACCTAATCTGCCTGTGACTAAAAATAAATTACAAAAATGAATGTGTCCTTGTGTTAAGTAACTGGTGCTCATCTAAAGTACTCCAATATCTTTGGGTCAAATAGAGAGGGAGTACAGGTCAAACTATGGAGAGCGGTAGGGGTGAGGTGGAGTGGAGAGGAGAGGACTGCAGACATTGCCTACAGCAAGCACAGATGCATGCAACCTGTAGCATTAGGAGATCCACCGTTCCAAACCTCTGTTGACACTGCTGTTACAGATTACTTTGAGATCAGCAATGACAAGGAGACATCTAGATAAACTGAATTGGGCGCATTCAAGTTGTCCATTAGGGGACACTGCTTAGGAATTATCTATAAAATGCACTAACTAGATAGAGATATCTCCCAGCTTGAAAGCAAACTCTTAAACCACGAAGCTCGGGCAATACACGATCCAACGAGTATACATAGGCTTGTAGTGGCACGGGGTGAACACGTTGCAATGCTGGAAAGGCTGTGTTGCCTCGATTACGTGGCTCACTCTGCTAGAACACACTTGAGCCCATAAAGCTGGATCATTACTGGTGTGGCTTATAAGCCAAGATCTGCCGAGACACCCGATACAAGAACTACAGTCTGAAACTGGTGTTCTGCTCCACACACAACGTGAAATACACAATGAGATGACCCGTCACTATACTAAACTTTACCAGTCCGTGTCCACTGCAATTATGGGAGACATCACCTCCATGCTTTCCAATGTGTCCCTGCCTCAAGTCATCCCGGAACAGAGAGCAAAACTCGATGATCCCATTACACCCTTTAAGAGTCAGGAGGCCACACAAGCCCTTGCTACCAGAAACACCCTTGGGCCAGAAAGCATACCAACTGAATTTTATATGGCATAAGCCTCACTATTAGCCCACCATCTGCAAAAATGTAACAATAAGGCTTTTTTAGCCTCATGCCTCCCTGCAACCCTCTGCGAAGTGCTGCTCATCTCCCTCCCTAAGCCGCACAAAGACCCCACTTCATTAGGCGCATACAGATCACTGGCACTGCTCAATACAGATTACAAAGTGTTGGCCAAGATATTCACCGATCAACTACCGCCTTTGGTACTAGCACTGCACACCCAGAACGGGTTTGTTCCAGCCCACAATACCTCTATCAACTTACGGAGATTCTTCCGGATCCTGGAATATGCTCCTCGCCAGTTGCCCCAAGCTGGCTGCTTGGTACTGGAAATGGAGAAAGCCTTCGATTCATTGGAATGGGCCATCCTATTAGAAACACTGCCGCATTATGGCCTGGGGAACCACTACGTTAAGTTGGTGAAACTATTAAAAACTCTACCGCTGGCTAAGGTTAAAAAAGCACCCTAATTTCTGACTCAATCCAGACATAAAGGGGCACCCGCCAGGGCTGGCCACTCTATCCTTTGCTTCTTTTGTTGGCAGTCGAGCAGCTCGCACTGGCGCTCTGCAAGCAGGGTGGATACTGGTTAATACCTTTGGGGGACGAACTCTACTCAATTTCTCTCTACCCTGATGACTTACTATATCTTAGGGATATACATTCAATTCCTGCTACAGTGGCCTTAACACTTAATCGGTTTGCCGGCCTCTCGGGCCTTAAGGTTAACAGGTCCAAAACCTGCCTCTTTCCATTTACATCCATAGTACACGACCCTGCCTTCAGCCTCAATGGAGTCAGGATAGCCTGGCAACTTACCATGTTCCAGTACCTAGGTCTTCATGTGTATCACTCACCACCGACTTTTTCGACAGCAACCTCACCCGTACAATGACATCGCTGCAAGCTCAGACAAACATCATATAAATTGTCATTATCAGTGGCAGGACATATAGCCCTCTTAAAAGGGGTTGAGTTACCTCACCTCCCATATTATTTTGTCAACCTCCCCCTATACACTCCAAGACCATTCTTCCGATCCCTTGAGTCGCTTATGAGGAAGTTCATCTGTAAACCCTCACTGACTAAACTTTTTTTGCCCACTAAGAAGGGCAGACTAGCGGTGTGGAACTTAGAGCACTACTGTCTAGCGTCTCAACTTGAGTGGGTGGCCAGATGGCTGGCGGGCCAGCTGACACTGCCACGACCTCCCCAGCCTGGAACTTGCTTAATATCCTTCATTTGTTCCATCCTTGCACTAAGGTAGCACTCTCCTGCAGGCTGCGTACCAGTGCTATCGCCGGAGTCTCTTTATTCTGGTGTCAACAACCCCACATGCCCCGGTACTGCCCTTACCTGGCACGCCTAGGGTAAACCATGTCACCTCGGTGGCAGAGTTAACCTCCTGGCACAAAGTAGGTCTTCACACCCGGGGGACCTGACAGGACTCTCATCCTACTTGAATCCGTGATGGAAGGCGAAGGTCTACCCCTGGCCACTTCCTTTTTTATAACTCGTTAATTGGGGCGCTATGGAGCAAATGGGACGATTTGACACAAGAACACCAGACATATCTTACAATACAATACCGACATGTGAAGGGAGTAGGCAGACACCTAAACAATTGGCTCACTGACTCACAGCACACACATGCGGCGCTACCCCTCACACCTGTGTCGATGCTGGGAGACAGACCGGACTCTTCCATGTACAGACAAGGAATGATCTGCATTGCTAGAGGGACCGGTCCAAGTCCCACTTAATGCCAGTTTCCGACTAATCCAATTTTCTGCTATCCACTGAGCCTATCTTACCCAGGATAAGATTAATTGTTTCTTTCACAGTACTGACGTCACCAGCCCCATTGCAACCTAGTAGACCCATACTTCCTGCACATGCTGTGGGTCTGACAGTCCCTTCATCAGTACTGGCAAGGGTTCAGCTCACATTTGTCCGCTTGCACAGGGCGCCCCTCGCTGCATTCATGGGAGATATGCCTCCTATGCTTACAACACAGGGACAAAAAACACAGGGCTACCTCCCTCTTCCCTGATATGGGTTTACTATTGGCCAAACGTTTAATCACTAGAAAATGGGAATCCCCCTACACCCCTAGCGCGTACTGCCTGGACACAATCTACTATTACATGGGCCCAGGTGGAGAGTGTGGCACTGCACAGTGAAGACACCAAGGCCTTGCGTAAATATCCCTTTGCAGCTAACTGGTACACTATCCTGATCCCCGTCTCACTATATCCACACCAACCGACCCAATAAGCAAATCTTGGACCCTCTTCAATTGTGATGTCACTGAATAATACCACATGCTTTTGGTTGAGTGATTGCAGACTTCACTAGTTAATGTGTATTGATGAACAACTCAGGGCCTGAGGCCCTACCCGGCTTTCTGCGGCACCGGAACGTCACGTTTTTGACATTCCGGTGGCACAATGTGCCACTGCCATTTTATAAAGCCACGTAAAGCCATGTTACATGGTTTTTCAAGGCCTTATAAATATGTGCCCCTTTCACGCAGCTAACTGTGTGAATGGGGCAATCCATAGGTGTTGCTGGGGGCATTAGCCAGCAACATCCATGGCTTTAGCCAGCAACATCCATGGCATTTTGACACTGTTACAGATTTATGAGAAATCGTACGCCTGAGGCAGCGCCAAAAACGTAGGCTTCTCCAGGGGAGGCATAAGGGAGGCACAATGCAGAGAAATATCTTCATTTCTCCTCATTTTTTCTCTTTTTATGTGCTGCATCCTGCAGCGCACATAGAAATAGGAAAAAGCCTCTTGTGGTTGTTTTTGTACAGGAAGGTTTCCCTTCCTGCACAAAACAATCATACCCACAATGCAGGCACCAGTGCACCGTGGTGCAAAGGTGCCGGTGTTGGAGCACAGTAGCCTAAGGTGCGCTGGCGCAGGGGAAAAGACAGGAATCCAGCATATCTAATAGATATGGCGCATTCCTGCCCTTTTCTTTTGCCGTAGGGCAGCGCAGCAGCAAGGCCGGCTGCGCTGCCCTATGGTAAAAAAAACTTAAATGAGGCCCTCAGTTCTTTTCTTCCATTCGAGTAATGTTGAATCCTCCGTTTGCTCTGTATACTTCATCCACATCTCAGCTCTGCTGTATTCGCTTAAAACATATATAACAGATATGGACACTCATTCTGAACTGTTCACCAGATGCCACCTTACACTGTATTATATAAACTGCCGGCCCGTGTTTATTTGTTGACTAGTTCTGTAGATCGCACCTGATACGATAATGTTACATTTATTGTTATACCTATGTTCTGATATGGTTAAAAAGTAATAAACAGATTCAAACAAAAAATGAAACTATATCTCTGAGGACATTTGGGATGTTCATTATCACAACCCCAAAATGAACTTTGTTAAGAAGTGCCTGGTTCGCTCCACCGCCTCTCTCCTCCCAAAACAAAAACCCCAGGTACTGCAGTTCTGAGCTGCTTCCAATGGCGAACACTATATGAGGACATAATCTGTTATGTTATGTTATGTTAATTTTGTTTATATAGCGTATGGCTACCCCAGCAACGGTGCGTCCCAGCGCTTGTGGACATGCCAGAAGGTACAGCAGCGCAACCAGTGAGAATATGTTAAATGGAAGAAAACAACCAGGTTTTAATTTGTTTCTGGAAGAGCAAGTGGTTAGTGGTGGCCCGAGCCCTTAGGGGGATCGAATTCCATAGCTTCGGGGCCAGGTACCTAAAGGAGCGGCCACCGGCTCTACTCCTCCGGATCTTAATTGTGCAGGCAAGAGATAGATCCGCCGAGCGGAGGGCGCGCGTGGCAGCATAGAGGGAACAAAGTCCCTGCAGAATTTGGGGACCAGAGCCATACAGAATTCTGTGGGTTATGCATAGAGTTTTAAATTGAATGCGTTATTTGATTGGCAGCCAATGCAGGCGTCGAATAATCGGGGAGGTATGACAGGTTTTTGGTAGTGAAAACAGAATACGAGCGGCAGCATTCTGAGCTCTTTGTAGCCTATTTATCACTGTCAGGTTAGAGCCAAACATAAGAGCATTACAGTAGTCTAGATGGGATAAGACTAGAGCCTGGACTATAACCTGACGAGTGGGAGGCTCAAAGAAGCCGAGAATGGGTTTAAGGGAGCGAAGGTGACCATAACAGGTGCCAGCCACTTTTTTGGCATGAGTCTCCAGAGAAAGTGAATTATCCAACATCACGCCCAAATTTTTAACTACCTCCTTAGGAATGGGTGGGGGTCCTAGTGTGGGGGGCCACCAATGTTTGTCCCATCTCTGAGTTTCATTGCCTATTAAAAGTACCTCCGTTTTGGAGGAATTTAACTGCAGACAGTTCTGAGACAGACAGTTTGATATGGCCAGAATATCTTCTTGGAATTTGGTTTGGTCCACCTCAGAGTTTTTGGAGAAAGTAAAAATAAGTTGTGTATCGTCCGAGTACAATATTAACTGAATCTTACGATCTCGGGCCAACATAGCCAGGGGGCGGACATACACATTGAACAATGTGGGGCTGAGCGCTGAACCCTGTGGAACCCCACATTTCAAGGGGTGCCTGCTGGACGAGTACGGCAGGCGTGCACCTGGAAGGAACGGTCGGATAGAAATTACACGAACCAATCCAAGGCACTCTCTCTGACTCCGATCTCCCACAGTCGCTCAAGCAAGATCCTGTGGGAGACCGTGTCAAAGGCCGCGCTCAAGTCCAGCAGAATCAGAAACGAGGTCTCGCCCTGGTCCTGCACCTCCCTTAGATGTTCCATGACGGCCAATAAGGCAGACTCCGTGCTGTATTTAGCACGGAATCCGTTTTGGGACTCGTCCAGAATTCCATTAGATTCCAAGTAAGTGGTCAGAATGGAATTCACATGAGCTTCCGCCACCTTGGCAAGGTACGGAAGTAGGGAGATAGGTCTGAAGATATCTGGCCTAGCGGGGTCCAGCGTTGGTTTTTTTAAAAGAGGGACTACCTTAGCATGTTTCCAAGATTTAGGGATGGCTGCTAACTGAAGTGAGTTAATGATCAGCGTCTGCCCCTCCCGCAGAATAGAATCCTGGAAAGTTCTAAACAAATCAGGTTTTACGGGATCTTCCGGGGTTCCGGACTTTACCTTTAAAGTCAGGAATTCCATCTCAGTCTGCTCAATGGATGGCAGGATTTGAAGTGAGTATGGAAGGGCAACTTGACCTATGGTGGAGCTAGGAGTCGTGATGTATCCATCCAGATATAGAGAATTATAAATCCCTTTAACTTTGTCCAGGAAAAAACATGATAGCTCTTCGCACTGTGCGTCAGATACTATCAGATTACCTGTTCCCTCCGGAGCCTTGGTCAAGTCCTTCACCAAGGCAAAAATAGTTTTGGAGCGGTTAGTGCTGGAGTTGATCAAGTCAGTGTAGTAATTTGCTTTGGTTGACTTTATAAGTTTATGATATGCTTTAGTGGCAGATCTAAAGTTGGTTTTGGCCAGATGATCATATGATCGCCTCCAGATGCGCTCCAATAGCTTGCATTGCTTTTTTTTAGTTGCAAGTGCCCCAGAGTACCACGGATGGGACTGCACACACTTGGGCCTCGACCGTTTCATAGGGATGAAGTGATCAAGTGACTCATTTATCCATTCCCTGTAAGCTATGTCGGCCTCCTCCATGTTGCTGGGCCAGACTGGGCAAGATGTTTTCAGTCTGGTTTCAAACAGGACGTTATCCAGTTTGTTCCAGGGGTGTCTCCACAGCAGGGAGGGAAGCTTTTCCCTGCGGCCAACTGGGATCTTAATCGAGATAAGGATCAGGAAATGATTGGTCCAACTGAGGGGACTAGGAATAGTAATTGTAGCTTCCTGGATGTTTGTGAACACCGGATCTAAAAGATGACCTGCCTGATGCGATGGCCCATTGACTAACTGGTTAAGCTGACACGCCTCCAGGTCTCCCAGTAACTTTAGTATAGTGGGTGAATCACGACGCTCAAGATGGAGATTGAGGTCCCCCAATACAGTAAAGTTTGCAGATTGTAGAGCTAGTGCCGAGATGGTTGATACCAGTGAGTCCTGAAAGGCGCTCGCTGACCCAGGAGGGCGATATATCAGAAGCCCCGTAAGGGTAAAAGTATCGGAGACCCTCACCTTAAATATCGCACTTTCACAGTTGGCTATGCTTGTGGGATTAAGGGTGCAGGTATAGTTGCTTTTGAAAATTACCGCTAAGCCACCCCCCCTTCCTATGGGTCTGTTCTGGGCACATATAAGGTAGCCTGGAGGGAGAGCCAGGGTTGAGACAGCCGGGGTGTCATCGGTTAGCCACGTTTCTGTCAAAAATAAAAGGTCGGGGGAGTAATCTGTAAGAAGCTCATGAACGTCTTCGTGGTGTTTCACTAGGGACCTACAATTTAGGCTCAATATACTTAGTTTTGTGGAGTTATTTGCCACTGGGGCTGCAGATAATGGCGTCGGAAGGACCTCTGAGGCCTTAAAGCCACAGTGGTCACATTGTGCACAAAGGGAACCAGGGTGCCACAAATGTGCCATACAGTTTGCGTGACTCCTGATAGCCATCAGCTCCTCACGAGCATAGGGGGCCATTTGAGTGCCTATCGACCAGGGGTCCAGGCGCCTGGCGACGGACCAGCGCGGACGGACGCAGACGGGCTCGCCTTCGGCGACCCGCCGGCGGTCCGCCGCGCACGTCCGCTGTGCGGGAGAATGATGTGCTGCCTAAGAAGGCACCGGTCCCGCCTCTGGCGGAAGTGAGATGCCCTCAGAGGCCGGGCCAAAGGTCAGGAACGCCCTCCACGCAAGCGGCACATAATCTGACCCTGTAAGCAAGGAAAATATGTTTCCCTTTCACTTCCAGTAATGGTTCTGCTTTGTTATTGAATCTTTAATTGTGATTAAACATCTTACACTTTAAACTATATCATTGTCTTGGCATTATATTCATTGGACACCAGTCTCATGCTATGTGAGCGTTGTATCTTACTCCACTCTTCACCCTTCACCCTTCAACTTCACAATCTCTACCAAATCAAAACAAAATGGTACCTTGCAGTAGTGTCCGGGTCTTGGTTTCAGGAATACTTCCCAGCAGGAAAGTATAGAAAGCTGTAAGTACCAAGATGCACGAAAGTAAAGCAATATATGACCATATTTACGATTCACAAATATCATGGAGCGAACTGAGATATCTGAAATTGTTCCATATCTGCTTCCAGCCTACTCTCATCTTGGCGTCATACACACTTTCATTTCATTGTAATTGGGAAATTATTTGCATATATAATACAGAGATCTCTTCTTCTTTCATGAGTGAGGAGTAGGACCTTATTCTACCCTGTTTTTCTTTTTCTTCCTGATGCGTCTTTTACTTTTCTCACGAGAAACATATAAATACCAGAATGCAAAGTGAACTCAAAGACAGGCCTTGGCAATCTCCGGCTCTCGATATGGCCGAGGTTCAGTTCTTTGTTTCTGTGTGGACAAGTTCTATATTAGCTTGTATACCACGTACTTCCGAAAACTTGCGAAGTTCACAGTTTGCGTTTATCTAAAGACAATTCAATTAGTGACAATATTATGCTTTGATTAACTAACCTTTAGTTTACATTATTAGTATGATGCTATTATTGTTTTATTATTACTTTCCTGACCAAAATATGTAAACGATTCGGGGCTTAAAACGCCTGAAAAATACAATGCAAAACTTGGTGAAACAAAATAATACTTCCTATTATTTCTAAGTGGTTTTCACAAACCAAAAAATGTGGCACAACTACTGTGGTGAATATTTTAACAGAGGGACTCTCAATGATAAAGCAGTCTTTACAGTGTTTTGCATAAAGTAGAGTGAAGACATAGTTAATACTTTGATTAATAGTTACTCTCTTTTGCCTTTACCTGAACGATGTAGTACATCGCTCAACATTTGCCAATGAAACTCCATCTATAGCGTATAGAGTAAAAATTCTTACTTCATTTTTTCAAATGACACCTTGTTGGTGTCTAAAACACCAAGTGGCCTCCAATGTTTATTGAACCACTTTGAGTAGTTTGTTCTATGCGAGGACTCGTTGTCAATACAGATAAGACTAAGTAAGTACATGGCAATAAACCGGCATAAATCATATAAGGGGAACATCACAATGGGAGGAGCTGTACCTGAAAAAGTAGCTGCTTTTGAATACTTATGAATTAAATTATCATCTAAAATGACGTGGAAAATGCACGTCGACAAAAGTTCTCAAAATTCCAACAAGTAGCTGGTGCCATATAAAACGACATAGAACATAACACACTATACCCATTACTCCAGCCTTGAAGTTATTCAAAGCGAAGGCACCCAGTGGTGCAGAGTTTTGGGGATATTATAACCTATGCGACTAGGCCTGAACAGAAAATACATTTGTGAAATCTCCTATGACTTTACCTGTAAGTATGTTACCCTTTAAGACTGGGCATGGGGATAAAATCAGCCGTTGATAAAGCTAAAATTAGACCAGTATTGTACGGGAGGAGGGTCAGAGCCACACCTCAATTAAGTTCATATGCTGAGGTCTTGCAAGAGATAATAAAACTGGATAGATTCCATAAAATTGGTTGGGCTAAAAATATAAAATCCTTATTGAGTCCTTATTGAGGACCGGTGGAAATGGCTTCCAGGAGACTTTCTGACTACAGAGAAAATCAAAGTGCTCCACTGGTCCCGGAGAGCCCAAAAGGAGGCACAGAACACAAGGCTGGGTACTTTATCAAAGGCTTTTGTGGATTTGAAATATCGTTACTTCCTTTGAGCCATATCCGGACTTTATCAAAGATTCACTGGACAGCAATTATTTAGTCAATTTAGACACAGTACGCTACCTCTGAATGACTTCTCTGCTCAGTGGTCAACCTTAAATTCAACGCCTACCATATGTCCTGCTTTTACTACGCATAATGAAACACCAGCTAATGTTTTGTTTGCATGCATAGCCTACATCCGAACCAGGCTCACATGGATTAAACCAGTTTGCAGCAGACAGGGCACACTAAATCATGTTGAGGCCCTAAAATATTTAGATCTGACCTGAGACCACTCTTTGCCTGCAAAGTGGCTTTATATCTGGGAAGGGTGTGGACTATAGGGTGGAAAGGCATTTTAGGGTGGGAACTGACACAAACAGAGGATATAAATGCAATTATATGGTATATGCTCAGAACATCTAATTTCTAAATGCCATAACTAAGTAATGTTCATGTGATTGGAAACATCAGAAGCATTAGGAGCTCATAATGTTTACAGTACATCTACTTTATTGCTTAAAAATTCAATTTAATGAAATCGTATTCATTGTTATTAATTACTTGCCCTACATTGGAATAGTTTTAGGCTGTAAGCGATTGTGACAAACCACCTTGTTTTAACCTATGTAACCTTATTGTGCCCTTATTTCACTGTTTCATACTGTACTGTATTGTTGTGGCTTTGATCTGTTTCATGGGGCTTGTTCCCAAATAAACAATTTGAAAAAAAGATAAATATTTGTAGAGAGTAGATAAGCGTACGTTTCCACCAAGGCAATGGTTAGGGAGTTGATACACGATATTATGATATACAACTAATAGTAGAGGGAAATTATTGTCCAAACTCTAAGAAACATGCTGCTCCCAAATAGGAATTTGTGTTTTAATTATTTGATTTGGAAATCATATTAGGAGAAGTAATACATTTACTTCATCATAAAAATCTTTATTCGCTTGTAAAATAAACCATAAAAGAACAAAGTAACACAACAAGTGCTATCGTCCGGATATAAAACATATACACAAAATAGATAAAACTGTATTACCAAACAGCAATAAAAACAGAATTTAAAAAACCTGTTAGTAGCAATACAAATTAATAGGGTCTAGAAAGCCAAGATCTCAATGCGGCACGTAAAAAACAAGAGACAAACATATTAAACATGATCACTGGGGAGCAACTGCAAATACACGAGTATGGGGCGTACCTGGATGAAGTTCAAAGAATTCAGCAACAGAACAAAGTACTGCTTTCTCGGAATACTAAAATATATGCAGAATTTAACAAAATGTAATGTACCCTGCGGAGACCCATTGTCACAATGGCAGGCCAACATGGAGCCAAGATGAGCCCAACTCCTCGGTGATGCCAAGAGATGGTGTAATAGATTAAATCAAACTTATCAAAGACTAATCTGTCCCTCATGTTGGATACCTGCGCAAGGTAATGCTCCAGGCCATGAACTGTTTTCAAAAGCATATGTCCCCTCGCTGAGGGTTTCATGAACTCGGCCTGTTCTCTATCTGACAACACACGCTGTAAAAATAGGTCTTTAACCCTTTTCAGTTCTAAAACCGATAAGGAATGGGAATCCAGAAATATACTTGCACACCCTAAGCTTGAAAAAGCTGCCTTCACATATGCTATCCAAGAAATTCTGTGCGCGTGATCAAGGGACAGGCAGTCCGAAAGAATCTGTCTGTTAAACTTAAGACCCTCTTAAACTAGACCTTTATTCAACACAACAAAGGCCTAACGGCGGCTATGTCAGCTAAAGACCTAGGGGCCCATTAGGATGGTGGGGCGAACCGCCCTCCATCCGTCCCGGAATGACCCCCTGCCATATTAGTAAGGCTGGGGGGTCCGTGGCGGACAGAAAGACCGTCCGCCGCTTTTCCGCCCAAGTCGCCTTGCGGCCGGGGTTGGAAAAGGGTTTATATTGTGGCGGTGTCTATCAGACACCGCCAGCCATATTAGCATGGGCTGTGGGAGCTGCTTTTCCGTGGTGGGCGGTCTTCACTTTGGCGGCCCCTGCGGGCCCCCATGGTGAAGGCGAGGTGGGGGTTGCACATGGGGGGCACCTCTGGTACCCCCCTGCATTTGCAAACACAATGCGGCAGGCACCGCGCGGTGCCTGCCACTTTGTGTATGCAAATGCATTACAAGCATTTTTAGCATTGTGGCGGGCGGTGCTGAGAGCACCACCCGCCACAATGTTAAACATGCATGATGCTCCCGCCTCCTAATTCCCCCCATGGGACCGCCGCCCTTATCGCGGGCGGTCCCTTCCCCCGATGGGATGGCAGCTCCGCCCACCCGTCATCCTAATTACCCCCTAGTTTCAAGCTCCTCATGAACAGCGAAAGCTGGGGTACTTAGAGGAACTTGCACCAGTCCTCTTAAAAATTTTATTAGAAGGTTTGAATTTTGTCAGTCTCCACATAGCCCCAGACCTCACTACCATACAGGACCTGTGACACACATTTGGCCTGGTAGGTCTTATGTAGAATATGAAGTGAGCAAGAGCTCAACCTACGTGCACAGCTGGTCACTCCCCCCGTGGCCCTGACAAGCTCACACCTCCTCCTGTCAAAAAGGGGCTTACAGTTTTTATTCAGATCAAATAACACCCCTAAATAAAGAAAGGCCGCAACTTTTGCCAGGGTATGGTTAGCCACATTAAATGTCCTGAATTTGTGTACCGGGGGCCAACTACCATAAGATATTTATTTATTTATTTATTTATAACACTTGTAAAGCGCACTGTTACCGTACGGTGTCCTGGCGCTGTCTTTATAGCTCCTGAAGCTAAATCCTCGGAATTAATTTACAAAAAGCCATGTTTTTAGCTTTCTCCAAAAGGTCATCAGCTCAGGGGACAGTCGGAGTGCCACTGGAAGGGCATTTCAGGCCACTGCCGCCCCTCGGCTAATACTCCTGCCTCCCCAACACACTTTCCTGATACGTGGGGTCTTGATCAATCCCAGAGTAGCTGACCTCAAAAGTCTACCTGGTTTGTACAAGTGAAAGTATTGCCCCAGGAATGCTGGACCTATACCATGGGTCGCCTTAAAGACAATGCACATGCTTTTAAATATGATCCGCTTCCTTACTGGCAACCAATGTAGTTTCACCAGTTCGTGAGAGATGGACGCAAACTTAGGCAAGCCTGTAAGTAGGCGCGCTGCTGCATTCTGCAGTATCTGTAACTTGTCAAGTACTCCTTGCTGGGCTTCAAGGGGCAAACTGTTGCAGTAATCCAATCGTGAGAGCACCAAGGCCGTCACAACTGTTTTTTTACATTCCCCTGGGAGAAACGGAAGAACCTTCCGGAGGATTTTCAATGTCCAGTGGATGGATGAGACCAAGGCATTTACCTGAGGTCTATAGGAGAGTCTATCATCTATAATGACCCCCAGGTTCTTGACCTTATTGACGGGAATAGGAAGAGTCCCCATCTCTTCTGGCCACCAGCTCGGGCCCCAGAAATTGACCGTAGAGCCAAACTGTATCACTTCGGTTTTAGCCGAATTGAGTTTTAGACAGTTTCCGGCCATCCATTTGCTCACAGCCTTCATGCACTCCTGGAACTTGCTGGCCACGTCAGTCTCCCTCCCTGGTAGCAGTGACACCACAATCTGTGTGTCATCTGCGTAAGATGTAAGTTCAAACCCATGGGAGCGGATGATTGGGGCCAGGGAGGAGACGTAGACATTAAACAAGGTAGGGCTAAGTGAGGAACCCTGAGGAACCCCACAAGGTGGTTGAAAGGGTTTCGACTCAAAGTCCGCTAGCGCGACTACCTGGACCCTATTGGTCAGGAAAGATCTAAAAATGTATAAGGCCTTCCCCTGGACCCCACATTCGTCCAGCCGGTCCACCAAGATGGTATGGTGGACCGTATCAAAGGCCGCCGACAAATCCAGCATAACCAGGGCCGCACGACCTCCGGAATCCATCACCTTCCTGACCTCTTCTGTTGACTTGATCAGGGCGGACTCCGTACTGTGGCCTGGTCTAAACCCATGCTGTGAGATATCTAGCCCCTGAGTGGTTCCTAGGTGTGCACTAAGCTGGATGTTCATAATCCTTTCTATGATCTTGGCCGGCATTGGAAGTCTTGAAATTGGCCGATAATTGTTGGGGTCCGAGATGTCCAAGTTAGGCTTTTTTAATAGCGGCTTGATGGACGCCCGCTTCCAGCTCGATGGGAAGTCCCCCATCTCAAATAACTGATTGAATAGTCCTGCTAGGGCATTGGCTATAGGGGTTACTGCCAGCTTTGCGACTGTTACTGGGCAGGGATCATAGGGTGAGCCAGATTTTAAGCTCAGCAAGTGTCTCTTGATCTCGTCCCCTACATTTTAGCAATGTTTAAAGGCAGATCCAGACTCGCCATAAAGGCAACAAACTTATCCAGTAATAGTTGTAGCCGCATCGTCATCATATAGCAATACTAGAAGCGGTCTTCAGAGCACCTTGGGACAATCTGCCTGTACAGAGAGAAGTGCTTGCTCGAGGCCACTGATGTAGGAAAGGTGCAAGAATGCACCTCTGATAAACACCCCTACATGTGGGGAAAGGCAGAGTGCAGTCATTTCTTTGAAAGAACCGCACTGATGCTGATGTACTAGAGTGCAGGTAAGCTAAAAAAAGCCACAACATTCCCTTACCCTTATTTTACTGTTTCATACTGTACTGTATTGATGTGGCTTTGATCTGTTTTATGGACTTTTTCCCGAATAAACAATTAAAAAAAAGATTGTTTTAAACGATAAATGTTTTCAGGGAGTAAATAAGCGTACATTTCCACCATGGCAATACTTAGGGAGTTGATACCAAATATTATGATAAACAACTAATATACAACTAAGGGAAATTGATGTCCAAACACTCTGAGACATGCTGCTCCTAAATAGATTTTTTTTTAAATTATCTGATTTGGAAATCACGTTAGGAGAACTTTAAACTGACTCAGTATACAGGCTCATAATACTTGAGTTATATTGACAAGGTGGCTGGAAGGAGCAAACAAGCAATACATATGTCCCCCCACTAGAAGTGTTTGTCTTGTATCACCAACATCATCATTACAGGAAGTGATTGTAATGAGATAGTAGCCTGCTGTAAAAAAACACAGGGAAAATATGTGCACCAATATATCACAGATTTCTCTTTGACCTTAGTTCACTTTGTAAACCCCACTATCTGGGGAGGATTCCTCCTTGTCATCTTGGGGTCGTTAAATGTCTTTGGTGTGTTAGAGGATGCAAAAACTGACCAATATATGGATTTTAGTCTACAGGAGAGATTAATGACATCTTTTTTGGGACAAGAATTAATCCATGAGAGCTCTGTGACCTTAAGTCATCTTTCACAGGCCTAAGCTTATGTCTCACTATGGTAAAATAGGAGGAATTAGTTTACGAGTTCAATTCATGGGACTCCAATTCTGTTGTTCAAAATGTTTTATTGAATTTTGTTCAAAGACAATACATAAAATATTTTTGTTAAGCAAATAATACCAAGGTGACAATGCATAAAATAATAATAGTCATTATAAAATTACAATAAGTATTACAACAGTACATATTCAAGAGAAATATAGAATGGGAGGGGAAGGCAGGGCAGGGAAGGGAGGGGACATATATAACACATATAGAGTAATATATATATATATACAGCGCTACTATATTTTATAATAAGAATAGACTATATGGTTGAAACTGAGAATTAAAGTCATAACTACAACATTAAGAAGATAAATATACATCAACAGGTATCCAAAAATATTTATAAGCAAAAGAATTGTGATTAATCCCATACATGGATATTTGTGCACCGCTTCAAGTAAAAATGACCCATGACCACCAAGCATGAACAGATAATATAGAAACGTCTTTCCAGCAATAAGTGATAAATTGTAACGCTGCGGAGATTAGGAAATTGAAAAGTTTGCTTTCGAAATCACGTAGATAGTGTGATAAAATCGCAGATTTACATATTATTAATTGATAAGAAATATCTATATGAAGGTTAAAAAAATCTTTTTAATGACATCCCAAATTTCAGACCAAAATTTAAAAACCAAAGGACATTCGAAAAGCATATGTTGAAGTGTACCTGGATGTGATTTACAATGCCAGCAATCTGCAGAGGGAAGAGGTTTAGCCTTTTGTAAACGTGATGGAGTCCATAAACGATTATATAAGATATAAGAATTGGTTTGGTAAATTGAAACAGGTAGCCAGCCAGATATACTACCAAGCCAATTATCCCTTCACGTGTCAATAGTTAGAGAAAGGGAAAGTTAATTGATCCAAAAATTTGAAATCATCTTTAAATTATTACCTAAAGTATCTGATAATGTTTTATATTGAATGGAAACCTCATGAGATGATCTAGAAACTGAATGTAAATTGATAATTCAGCAGTAACATTAGAGGGAATAGCATTAGGGAAGGAATTTAAGATTGAATTGCATAAATATTGATACTTAATAGTGTCAGATTTGAGTAAACCAAATCTTGCTTGGAGATGATCAAAAGCAATAAAAGTTTTATTGGAGTAAACATCTTTGAGGTAAAAAATACCAGCTTTAATCCATGAAGACCAGAAACTAATATTTTTGTTTAATTTAATAACACTACAATACCAGATCGCTAATTCATCAGTATTAATCATGGGTAAGAGAAAAATTAAGTCAAGATCATTAAATAACATTTTAGTAGATTTAATAATAAATGATTTTTAAAAAACTTTAGCAATTAACACATAGTCATCAAGGTAGGCAGTGGAAATGGACTAACTATTGATTTCTCAATACGTAACCATGCAGGAGGATTATAAAAAAATTATTGATTAAACCATAACAAACTTTGTAGTAAAATAAAAGCTTTATGATAAAGAAAAAAGTCAGGGATACCAAAACCAGCATTACGTTTAGGCACTCTCAACTTTTTATAACAAATACGAGAAGATTTGTTGTTCCATAAAAACTTTGACAAAAGTTTATCTACATCTTTATAAAAACTTTAGTGGAAATTGTGTAGGTAGCACGGCTAGGGAGTAAAAGATTTTGGGAGCAATAGTCATTTTGATAGTGTCCTTCTGCCCCACCAAGAAAGATGTAATGATGTCCATTTAGCCGTTTTGTTTTTAATGTAGTTTAGGACAAATTCACAATTTAAATTGATTGTAGATTTTATGGAGGAGGAATTTAAAATTCCATGATATTTTAAATGAGTCTTTTGCCAAATAATTTCATGCATAGGAAGCATATCAGGAGTGCAATAAAAATTTAAGTAGGTAAATTCTGTTTTGTTGGTATTTAAAGTATATCCCGAAACTCTTGAATATTTTGTAATAATATCCATCAGTGAAGGGAACAAGGATAAAGGGTCACTAACAAATAATAGCACATCATCAGCATAAGCAAGGGTTTTACCAATAACATCCTTAATATTGATTCCTTTAAAATTCTCACATTTTCTTATACAGGTAAGTAAAGGTTCAATGCCAATTAAAAATAAGAGAGGAGAAAGAGGGCATCTTTGCTTGCACCTCTAAAAAGCGAAAATTGATTTGAGATTTGGCCATTAATAAACAAACGAGCTGTAGGAGTAAAATATAAAGCTGAAATCATGTGTATAAAAATATCTCCAAAATTAAAGGAGGATAATGTATGAAAGAAAAAATTGCCAATTAATTTTATCAAATGCCTTCTCAGCATCTAAGGCTACAATTCCAGAAGGTAATGTTAAAGTATGACTTTGCTCAATAATCTAAAGTAAAATTCTCGTATTGTTAGAGGAATATCTATTTTTCATAAAATCAGATTGGTCTGGATTTATAATAGAATCTAATCTAATATGGGTCCCACCCTAGTAGCACCGCGATGTTTTGACCCCGATACGATGGGTGTTTCCCTCCTGAAAACTGCCCACATTGCAGGTACGCACTATATTAATGCAGCGACCTCATTTTGCAGCGACCTCTGACTGTAATTCGTCGTATAATCGCCAAAAGGGGCAAAAATGCGGCGGAGCTCGCTAACCGGCTGCCATCTTGAACAGCGCGCTTGCGCGTTTCCATGGGACTCCAATTCTAATCAGCCATAATCCATGCTGGAACTATTTAAGTTAGATTACCCCCACTTCCACATGGAGACAGTCCTGAATTCTGCCTGAGTCTCTGTTGGGACATGCTAAGAGAGTTAATGACCTATGATAACGGATTTGACTCCAAGGTGGGATAATTTCTGCTCTGCAGTGATATCCACGGACTCCTGCTCAATGCTGTGCTCACCTGTTAGGAAGTACATCATAGATGAATGCCCTAATCCTAAACAGGAGAGTTGCTATATCCTAAGCATTATGTGAGTTGGACTTATTGGACAACTACACAGTCTGTGGGGATCCCCCAGAAGCTGTCCTTAAGTAGTTTGATTTTCTCTGAAGCGGATTGACCTTTGATGTGTGATCTTCCAAGATTTGGGAAATTGTTATGGATTGGCTTTTACTGGTATGATCACTTTGTACACTGTCACCATTAAGTGTCAGATGCAACCTAGTAGGTGCATACAGGTAACATGCATGTGGCAGTTTTCTACTACAAATTCAACAGCCCTAAACGTTCATTTTAAATATAAATATGTCATCCCTCAGTAGGTCCTATTGCCCGTAAACGCAGGGTGCATGATAATTAAAAGTAGGCGTGTAACAGTTAATGTTTAGCATGTCTTTTTTTTTTTAAATAATTTTTATTGGCAGTTTTGAAAAAGTACAGTACAATAGCATCAATATCGATTAAAATGTATTTTTCATCCATTTTACATCTTGAATTACATCATATTTTGCGCCCTTCTTAACAGTACTGGAATTGGCAATGCTGATGCGGATAGATGGGTGAGGCGAGTTCTGTGTCCATTAAAGGTAATCTGTGAGCTGTACTGGGAGTTGGGCTTTGCTCTCATTGTCAGCCCTACGCTAAAGTTGGTGGTATGTGCCAGCTAATGATGTAAACTGGAACAAACTGGGGAGACATAACTGGGATACGCTGTGTCTCATATTACGCCACTTGGTGGGGGCCGCATAATTACATTTTGGCTAGGTCTCAGGTTGTGCATGCGTAGGGTGGGGGGGTAGGACCCTGGAAAGCAGTGTGAAGGGTAATACGCATATTGTCCATTCTCGGCCTTTAGCCTTGGCCCATCGAGCGTCTATTCCATCTGGGAACTGCCTTGAGTTACAGCGGGTCGCGCCTGTGCTATGGGGGAGCGGGCAACCTGGGACTCGTGTGCATCTGATGTTTCCTGCACGAAGGAGTGAAGTAGCATAGCCCATGGCATAGATATAGGATGCTTGCAGGTTCCCTTGACCTCTTCAGATCGAAGTACCTCTTCCTTCTCTGCGCACCACTTTTTGACTGCCCCCGCCCATGCCGCTAGCGGAGGACCCCACACCGCCTTCCAATGCATTGCTATGTACCGCTTGGCCAGAAGGAGCGCCAGGGACGTGAAGCGTGTCTCAACTTTCATATTCTTGCAGCTTTTGCTAGTGCTCAGTGCGCAGGCCTCCCATGTGTGTATGTACGGAAGCCCCGTGACCCCGTGCAAGGAAGGTGGCATGGATTGTGGCCCAATCGATGCGGAGTGCTAGGCAGTCCCAAAACGTGTTTAAAAGAGGTGCTGGGTTCTGGGCTTCTAGGGCACTTAAATGACCCATCCGGGTAATATTGCTGAAGCTTCTCTGGGTGAGGTATGCACGGTGCAGAATATGCAATTGTATGCTTTTAGAGCGGTAGTTGTGGGACACATTTTTAGGGAACTCAAGGGCACAAGCCCATTCTTTGTCATGGAGCGGTCTTTGGAGTTCAGTTTCCCATTTCTCCCGGAGGGGCACAAAGGTGGGTGAGTTAAGGGCCTGTATCGCTTTGTATATCACGGTGATCAAGGTGTCGTCCCGGGCCCATCTGTAACAGTACGTGAATTACCAGGTGTGTGGCGGGTTCTGTGTCGATCGTGTGCCACATTCTGCAAAAGTCTTCGAGCAGTTGCCGATGCAAAAGTAATTGTCCTCTATGGAGGCCCATATCAGCCTCCAATGTTGCAAATGTCTGCAGTTGTCCATTGAGATAGAGTGTGCCTACGTCTGTCAATGAGTGCTCTGTCCATGTGTGGAGCATCCGCTCCATGTAGTGTGCCCGACCTCTGGGGAATCCCACGAGAGGCAGGCATGTGTGCTGTGCGGTTCATTCTATGTACGCGTGTCAGGCAGGTGCGCGCCATTGTACCTGGAGAGGCTTGTTCTGAATTGGGGTTGCCCCTGGCAGCAACATACGGTTTACAGTTAGGCACTGAATCTGCCCGGCGATTGTGGTCAGTTCCCACAGCGGCCGGCCCGCTGTCCAGCGTGATACCCATTGGAGCTGGGCGGCCAGAAAGTATGCCTTAAACGAGGGGGTACCCAGCCCTTCCTGATCTACGGGCAGCTGTAGTTTGGCACGGGCAAAGCGCTGATGCCCCGATCCCCATGTAAGGGTCCCGAGGAGAGTGTAAAGCTGCTATTTTGCCAATGACAACTAAGGGGAGATCCTTCCAAAAATGTATGGAGGATCTGATGCCAGCCATTGCCCTGCGATAGTTTCATTTGTAGAGATCTTGCGGCGTTTGGTATAACCGGACCCTTAGGTATCATACTGCTTGGTGGCTCCAGGAGAGATTGATGCTGTCTAATCATATTGGACATGGAGGGAGATCCTGCACAAGGGGGTATACTGTCGATTTGGACCAGTTTGCTTTTAGTCCCGCCACTGCCTTGAAGTCCTGTAGTGTGCTTAGTATGGCGGAGAGGTCTGACGTAATATCACGGACGTAGATGAGCACATCATCTGCGTACAGCGATACCACACGGGTAGAGTCGGCAATTGGGGTGCCCCAGCTCTCACTCCCATTGCGGAGGTGGATCGCCAAAGGCTCTATCGCCATGGCGAAGAGCAAAGGGGAGAGCGGGCAACCCTGGTGGGTACATCTGCGCACTGGGAGCGGGGAAGATATGAGGGACCCCAGTCTCACTCTGGAGGTGGGTGTGGAATATATAAGCTTGGTGTGTGCCCGGAGTCTGGGCCCCACTCCCATTAATCGCAGGAACTGGAAGAGATACGGCCAAAGGAGGGTATTAAAAGCTTTCTCCAGGTCCAAGACCAGACATGCCGCACGAGGACAGCGGTCCCGAATCTGGTCCTGAACGTGGAACAGGCGCCCTATGTTGTAGGAGGTGTTCCTACCCGGCACAACCCCATTTTGATCTGGGTGGATCAATTTTGGGAGGACCGTGGCATACCTGTCCGCCAGGATCTTCCTGTAAATTTTATAGTCAGTGGGGAACAGGGCTATGAGTCGATAGGAGCCTAGTTGGTGGGGATCTCTATCCGGTTTGAGGAGTGAGACTATAAACGACTCTCACATGGACTGTGGCAAGACGCTTTCGTCTAGTGCCGCCTGGAATTGTTTCACCAGCTGGGGGACCAACTGGAATGCAAAGGTGCAGATGAACTCTAGTGGTAGGCCACCCAGTCCAGGAGCTTTACAGGTGGCCCGTGACTGCATCGCCTGTCTAACCTCAGTTGTATCTATGGGTCCATCTAGGTCCTGTCGGTCACTGCGCTCAATGCAGGGCAGGTGATACTGGCGCAGGAACTGGGTGAGGTATTCCGTATCCACCGGGGTGGGGCTCGCATACAGTTGCGCATAGTGTCTCTGGAAGGCATCCAGAATGGAAATCTGCGAGTGAAGGAGCGTGCCCGTGTCAGTGCGAATGGTCGTGATTGGCGGGAGGGTCGTGTCTTGCTTCACCAGCCACGCCAATAAAGCGCCCGCTCTATCCGCCTCTCTGTGTACTAGAGCTGCATATGCTTTAAAATTATATCTGCAGAGGTCCGCTAGCGCCTCCGCTTACGTGGTTTTGGCGTCCGATAGTTGGGTCTGTGCAGCTTTATGTGTGTCAACTGCCCCGTGAGCGCGGCCAGTGTTCGCTCTGTAGTTTGGATGCGACGCTCAAGGACATGCTGAGTATGTCCTTACAGTGAAATTTCCCCAACAGCTATTTTCACTGTAGCAAGGCTGGCGGCTTCCATAGATTGTACATTTAAAACATGCTAAATTTGGGTTGGTAGCAGCTAGAGAAATAATTTAAGGGCTCTATTTTATAGTTATTCAAAAAATAATTTAATTGTAAAATCAAATTTTGTCTATTAAGCAACAGGTACTTTTAAAAAGTTAATATTTTCTGGCCTAAAGTTTGTAGGTAAGCAACTATAACGTGGCAGCTGAATGGCTCTCCCATGGTGAGATGTGGAGTGCTCTCAGACAGAGGACAAAGTGCTTGGGTTTAAGGAAGTGCTGGACTTCCCTTGACAGGGGGTGGCATGGGGACGTGCCCAGGGACTAGATACACTTCAAGGAGGCCTACCCTGTCACAGGTAAATGAACTTGACACCAAGCGTCTCCCCTTCCTTTGCCTCACTAGCCAACATGGCTCCAAAACCAGTTGGAGTGAATAAAAGGGACTGTTTGCCCATAATAATAATAATCCACATTTGTAAAGCGCACAATCACCCGTAAGGGTCTCTAGGCGCTGGGGGCCGTCAGGAAAATTAAGCAAGCTATTGCCCAGAGTCACATGGTGCTGGGCTAACCTGCCGCCGGAGCCGGGGATCAAACCCTGATCCCCAGATTCCAGCGTCAGTCGCCCTGGCCGCGGCGCCACACCTCTCCCACCATCATCATAGCCACACCTCTTCGTGGGCACAGGAGCACTACACAGAGGTGGAAGGGTTTTGCTATACTGAATTGTCCTCGGATGCTGTGCAGGAGGGTTAGGACAGGGGTGAGCATCCTAGTATTGGCCAGGGGTGCCAAACATCTAGAATTTTCCCACACTAATAAACTCCTCCACAAGGGAGAGACAGTAAGCAAGACCCTGGACATGAAAGGTGAGGATAGCAAAATCATGGACAGCTGGAAAAATAATCTGCATGATGCCTCTGAAGGACTAAGGACTTTGTAGCTGACGTCCCTGAGGAGATGGGTCTACTTGGGGAAACATCAGGAATTCAGTGCCCTGCAAAACAGCTGGGATAATCTGGGGCTTGGGAGAGTGGGAAGGAGGGTGCTCTACTGGGGTATCAGAAGGGCTGTACAAGAAACCCCATCAGAGGGAGAGGAGCACCAAGAGCCAAGAGAGGAGACAGCTGATGCAGGGAGCCAGTATTAACAGCTCTTTGCAAAGTGTAAGTTTAAAGAGGCCAGGAGTCCTGTTCAAAATGCTCTTGGTGGCTTGAGCTTTCCACCAGGAGCAAAAATAAGAAAATTATCAAGAAAATCAGCCCAATGGGGGCCAAGCTATGCACCTTTGAACGTCTGCCCATTTAAACATGCTAGTTGGTGACAACGAGCTTGTGGTGCTCTGCCCTATCTTCAGAACATAACTCTGGGGTGGGCAAATGCCTGAGAGTCAGCGCAACTTTTTTTTTTTTTAATACTTTATTTGTCATTTTCAAAGAAACATACATTCCAAACTCCCGAGTGCAGCCGGGAAGCGTGCATCACAGTCTATACAGAGATAATACAATAAGCAGACAGTATATCACATGTACATGAAGGGCGGGTACCACTTTATCCAGTCCCAGCAGTTACCATTATCCAGGCCACAGCAGTGTGATGGCTCGTGTAAGAAGTTGGTGGAACACATACAGAATACAACAGTTCCGGTGTCAGTAATGGAGACATTACAACGGGGTCAGCGTAGAAAAGTGAAATCAAAGAAAAAACACCTATGTCATTTAGACATCCGCCAATTTGGTCAACATATACGCAGTATATGGACCCCAGATGTCACGTGGTCTCGAGGCTGCAGGCACTTCCTCACTGTAGCATGTTAACTGATCGCGGCAGTAGGCCATGTCTTGTAGCCATAGCTTAACCTCAGGCGCTCTTCTCCCACCCCAACTCATAGCCACTCTGCGCTCGGCTAGCTGCAAGGACAGCACTACTAATTTGCGCACCCCTGCTGGTATGCCAGACACGATACCTAATAAACACACCTTTGGATCGCAAGGTATAGACGCACCTGTCATGCCTGACATCTCCTCAGTCACTCCTCCCCAAAATGCAGAGACACGAGAGCAGGTCCAAGCCGCATGCACAAAATATGCGCCATCCATCCCAAACCGTACACAACATGCAGAGTCCCGCAGTCCATATTTATGCAATTGCGCGGGGTGTAGTACCACTGATGAAGGAATTTATAATAGATAAGTTTAAAATTGCCGTTAATTGCGAAACCGCCAGTCATGGCGCAACATTCAGCCCATTCATCATCTGTCAGAGGCGTCTCAAGACAGTCATTCCATTTACCCCTGGCGGCTACTGCCGCATCCCCTTCATCAACCTGTGAAGCTCGATACAGCCTGGAAACCAGTTTCACACGTGTGTTCGTAGTGTACAGCATCTGCAGTGCTCCCAACACGCCTGGTTCATCAGGAAAGGTCGGATATAGACTGCGCACTGCAGCTCTTAATCTGACGTAAGTAAACGTGGCCATAGTGGCATTTCCCCCAGAGTTAAAAAAGGCCTGCAATGTGAGGAAGGCGCCCCCGGGAAAGACATCTCCCATAACACCCGCAATCCGGCGATGTGCAACATCTTCAGCGCCCCCACGTCGCTCGAGACTGAGATATTGGCATGATGCAGCAGCGGTATGGCAGGCGCATACAATGGCAGTCGCCTCGCGCGCCTTCCCAGTTCATTCCAAGCTTTAGCAGTGCATTGTACTGTGTCCACCTCGCCCCTCTCAAACACCGAATGAGGGTTCACAATCATGGCCTCAAGAGGCAGCGGATGTACCGCACCTGCCTCTATCGCCACATGCGGCGTGTAAGGAGGTGCAGAGATCCAATAAGAAGCAAAGTGTGCCTGCGCACACAGATAATAGAGACGCATGTCTGGAACGGAGAACCCACCCACTGCATATGGCTTGGTCAATATGTCCCACCCTACCCGCGGCTTCTTACCTCCCCAGGCCAGAGTGATCAGCAGAGATCTAAGGGAATTAAAAAAATGGGACGTCAGCGTTAGTGGAATATTAACAAATAAATATAAAAACTTAGGTAGAACCACCATTTTAATTAGAGCAATGCGGTCAGCAAACAACAGGGGCAAACGCGTCCAGCGAGCCACCTGGTCCTCAAGGTTAGATATTGCCACCGCATAGTTGGCGCGTACCACTTCTTGGGGGTCCCTATGGACCCATACCCCCAGATAACTAACAGGGTCTGTGGCCCAAGCCAATGGGAACTCCAGCTCAAAAGGTTTAGTGCTATCCGTCAATGGCAAAATGACGGATTTGTCCCAATTGATAGCCAGGCCAGAAAATCTTTCAAAACTGACATATTCCCTAATAACGCCCTCTAGATATCTCTCCGGTTCCCGGACGTACAAAACCATATCATCAGCATACATCGACACTGCTACCGGTCTGTGATGAAAGCGAAGTGCCGAATCGGCATGCCGTTGCCTCAGCACGCATGCCAGCGGCTCCAAGATGAGGGCAAAGAGTAGGGGCGAGAGTGGGCACCCCTGACGAGTGCCTCGTTGGTTGGAAAAGACTGCAGACACCCGCCCATTGACTCTCACTCGGGCATCCGGGGCCGTATACAGCAATCGTATCCAAGCCGTGAACATAAGGGGCACACCCATCCGGTGAAGCACCGCAAACATGTACCGCCACGCTATAGAATCAAATGCTTTGGCAGCGTCTAGTAGAACCGCTGCCGCCGCTAAATCAGGCTTAAGCAAATGTAGCACCGTAAACAGCGCCCATAGATTATGGGACGTGGAGCGTGTCAGAATAAACCCCGACTGGTCTGGCAAGACCATTACGGGGAGCAGCAAGCGCAAGCGTGTCGCTAGGACCTTTGCAAGTATTTTTACGTCAGTATTCATTAGGGATAAAGGTCGATACGACTCACA
Source organism: Lissotriton helveticus (assembly GCF_964261635.1). Lineage (NCBI taxonomy): Eukaryota > Metazoa > Chordata > Amphibia > Caudata > Salamandridae > Lissotriton > Lissotriton helveticus. Next base: position 1,692,564,000 of record NC_136068.1, on the reverse strand, counting down.
TTTATCCAGTGGCTTCCCTGATTTCGGCAACGCCACAACTAGGGCCTCTCTCAGCGACGCCGGCAATTGTCCCCGCTCCAGTGCCTCAGCATACATTGTCGGGAGGTGAGGCAAGATCAAATCCACGTATTCCTTATAAAATTCAGACGGGAGCCCGTCAGAACCCGCCGCCTTTCCATTTGGCAAAGCAGCAATCGCTTCCCTACGTTCCTGCTCAGTTATGTGGTGCATTAAAAACTCTTGCTGTCCCTTCGACAACCAGACCAGGGCCACTTCGTCCAGATACTGCGCTATGTCATTGTCACTAGCAGTCTCCCGACAAGCATACATTCCTTTATAGAAGTGTACAAATTGATCCAAAACGCCATCAGCATCCGTCACTGGGCTATCACCATCCTTAATTTCCTGTACCCCGCAATATTTGGCCCAGGGTTCTCTGATTCTGCCTGCCAGCCCACGTCCCGGTCGGCATCCTTCACCATAATAGCGAGCTCTGGTCCGTTTAGCTAAATGCTTCACCTCTTGGTCCGCCAACTCATTGTATTCAGTCACTTTCAACCGTATAGACGCTAGAACAGACGCCGCTGGCTCACTCTCATATTGACCTTCCAGCTCCACCAATTCCCTTTCTAACTTATCCATGGAGCTCCTTAGGGAGCTAAGCACACCCGCTCGCAGGCCTATACATACGCCACGCATGGTCACTTTGAACGCCTCCCATACCGTGCACATATTATCTACTGAGCCAACATTCTTTTCAAAGTAACTCTCTATCGCTTCGCGCAGACCCTCACGAAACACCTGATCTAGAAGCGCCGCAGGCTGCAGCTTCCAAGAAAATGGCGGAGGCTTATGTGTTGGTAATACTAATTCAAGCAGTACAGGCGCATGATCAGACAATGTACGAGGCAAATGTACTACCTTTGACACCCATCCACTCACATCCTTCGTGAAGAGCCAATAGTCCAAGCGGGACCATGTGTCATGCGCAGAGGTGTAGCAGGTTCCCTCCCTCACACCAGGGTGTCCCAAACGCCATACATCCACTAAGCCAAGTTCAAGCATACCATCCCTCACCGCCTTCACCGCCCTCCTGTCTGAGAGTGTAGAACCAGCCTTACGATCCAGGTCTCGCTCCAGAGTCACATTTAAGTCCCCACCGCAGATAATAGCTGAAGGCGGCAATGCATAAATCTTGCTCCATAAGTTGACATAAAACTCTGGGTCGTCCACATTGGGCCCATAGACATTGACCATAGTAATTAATGTTCCACAGTTTACCTTGCAAAATAATGTACCTGCCCTCCTTGTCAATGTCTTCATACATGCTCACAAAAGGAACGTTTTTCTTAATCAACAACATGACACCCCGGGCATAGGATGAGTACGTAGAAGCAAGTCGGACTCCCGCCCACTGTTTAGCCACAACATCTGCAGCACGCCCCTGTAGGTGCGTTCTTGTAAAAACGCCACTTGAACATTGTGCCTGTTTAAAAATGCAACTACCTGTCTGGTCTTTTGCGGTCTATTCAACCCACGCGCATTCCACGTAAGGCAGGTAATCCTACCCCTTTTATCCATGGGATTCATAGAGTTGCAACAAGTGACATACACGGATAGAACATGTCCGCATTATAAAGTAGAAGATCTGAGACACGCACATTACATAGCTGCACTTAGTAAAACCCTTTCGGTTCCAACACAACAACAGCAAACAAACCCACAGTCCAGTTACCCACCATACCCACCCTCCTTCCACTTTAGCATCCCGAACCTGCCAAGGCCGTTCCCAACCCGCTCCCAACCTCCCCCCACAATCAACAAGTAGCAAAATTCGGGGTTCTCCCATTCAGGGGGCGCAGACGCATAAGTCTCCCATACAGCAGGAGGTGACCGAGCATCAATAGTGCAGCATCCATACATTACAGTTTAGCTTAGTCTCTTCATAATACATATAGGTAACAGCCAGAGTCCCCCACTGGAAGGACTCAAACCATAGTGGGAAAGCGAAGAAATGGGCCGTATATCAGATGTAATGCGCCGCCCATCCGCATGTAATCAAAGCACCGAGTGTACGGGTAAAAATGAGCAGAACAGGGGAGGGGCACCGCAAGCAATCCAAACCTTAAATTCAAGTGTAGTAGATGGCCCGCCCGCATATCCCACTCCCCGCACCCAACCAAGGCAGAATCACAGTTCACGGTAACACACTACAAGCACAAATCCCTGCAGAGTGAGTATTGTGGCCGCCCAACCCACCCCCAGCCTTCCACCAGTACCTAGGCACAGTTCTCAACAGTACAGTGTAATCAGAGAGTCAATTTAGAGATGTCTTCACTTGCAGATCAACCCACTTAGCTCTCCTCATTCTCCAGATGCTCTTCTACAGGACCGCCAGTTGAAGCTTTCCATCTTCGTTTCAATTTTTTAGCATACTCCAATGCAGTTTTTGGGGACGTGAAGATTTTGTTGTCCGCAGCCGCTCCAATGCGGAGCCGGGCTGGATACAACATGGCGTAAGGAACCTCCTCCTTACGAAGAAATTGCTTCACAGTATTGAACTCCCTCTGTGCTGCCTGAACTGCCACTGTGAAGTCTGGAAAGAAGGCAAGGCGGTTCCCTTGGTATTCAATAGTCCCCTTATCCCGAGCCATGCGCAAGATGGCATCTCTGTCCCTATAATTCAATATACGCGCTATTACAGGGCGTGGTGGCGTGCCCGGTACCGGTCTCGCAGCCAGAGAGCGATGAGCGCGCTCCACTATAAACATACTAGACAGTTGATCAGCGCCAAATATGTCTACTATGAGACGCTCCATGAAGTCCTCCATTCTGCCCACGTTGGTGGACTCTGGCAGTCCCGTGACGCGAATGTTGTTGCGCCGGGACCGCGCTTCTAAATCCTCATTGCGTGCCTGAATAAGGGAGAGAACACGTTCCATGTTAAGTGCTTTATCGGAGATCGAGGTCAGGCCATCCTCCGTCGCCGACACCCTCTGTTCTATCTCACCCATTCTTGTGTTTTGGCGTTCCAATTGCGTCGACATATGGTCTAGCCTGTGGTTCACCGCAGCCATAGTGCCCTCAATTGACTGCAGCGTTCTCTGCATGGCAGCGAGCGTGGCCTCCAACTTAGGGGAGCTACCCGCTACTGGCGCGGTCTCCGGGTCCGTCACCGCCTGCTGCGATGAGTCAGGCCGCTGCTGGGTGTCAAACGACAGTTTTGGCTGATTTCTTTCAGTGCAGCCCATTGTGATATACCCGGCAGGGAGGGTAAGCTGCCACCAATAAGATGAATCCAGATAATGGCGCTCCACCAAGCCCAACGGCCGCACAGTCAAAATACACGAGGGCAAACAGGGCAGAGCAGCGCAAATAGCCCTCAGATGCACTCAGTCCACCCTCCCGTTTCGGGACAGCTGATGCAAAATCAGTCAAAGAGTTATGTATGCAGCAAGCATTAAGGTCCAAAGGGAGCAGCCCCACAGAAATACGCCACGCCAATAAGGCCCAGAGGAGCGCAGTTCACTTATCCAGCAGCCAGCCGCAGCCAGGGGAGCCCAGGAATCCACGACCGGGACAGCGCAACTGAGATCCACAGCCGCCTCCACGATATCGCTGCCCGTGCAGCCCTCCGCCTCCCGCTCCCCCCGCACCGGCCGCAGCACGCAGAGCCGTGTCCCGGAGCCGGGCTCGGAACCACCTCCGCAGCCCCGGCCGCCTCCAAGTCCCCAGCCCCACTCACCGCAAATCGGCAACAGGCAGAGCAGGTAGGAAGCTGCCGCACCGAGAGCTCCCTGTCTCGGCTATCGGGATCTGCCGATCTGCGCAGAGGCCAGCCCCTTCACTCTCAGCCAGCACCAGGGCTCAGCTCCGCTGGTCTTCTAGCACAGCGCCGGGTCTACAGGGGGGGGTGCCCACCAGCACAGCTCCGCCGCCAAGCCCGGGACTCCCGCGGCAACCATAGACGTGTCGGTGAACGCACCAGCAGGTCACACCGATGTCGCTGCCACCCAGCTCATAGCTCTCCGCAGTCCGCCATGCCAGGTGGCCTTGTGGTCACAGGGACTGCACAGGAATGGCCGCCGTACACGGATCTCTGCACCCGCACATTGTCTCACTCCTCTCCACAATATGTTAGCAGGGCCCCGCTACTAATACTACGGGGAATAATAGCTGGATGCAGCAGATATTTGGCGGATGGTGGCACGGTCAGGCAGAGCCTCACGAAGGTGCGCCCATCTTGCCGTGCGCCCTCTAGCGCCCCCTCGAGTCAGCGCAACTTTATTTATTTTATGGGGAGAGGGTGTGCGTGTGCCCCTTTCTGAGCCAGCCTTCCACCCCAAGGACCCCATCCCTGGGGCCTCACGCAAAAAGGCAGAAGATGGCCCAGTTTGCTATCCTAAGTGGAACCTGGAACCCCATCCCAGACCCTGATGTGAGCAGAGGAAACGGGTGTCCTGGGCCACACCACCCCCAATGGTGTTTGGTCCACCCCTGCTCCCTGTGTCTGGAGGGGGTGGCATGGCCACCACAGTCTACACACCGTGCCTAAATGGAGCTGGCAGGTAGAATGAGGATACAAGCTCCAGTGCCAGCAACCAGCAGTGCTGGCCAGGCGGGCACTGGCAGCCGGGAGTAGGTTCCCTGCGATGCCCCCAACCTGATGCAGCACCTGGATATCCGATGAGCATGGAAACGGGGGTCTTTAAAAAAAAGAAAGAAAAAATGCTGCAATATGTGGTTGCAGCACACACCAGTAGTACCCACTTATTAGATATATTTAGGGCTCCTGCCTGAGAGTGCTCCATAATGCCTCTCAATGGCTTTATTTGTATTTTATACTTGCTTTGTGGTGCCCCAAACCAGGCAAACTCCACCAATATATTATAGCAGTATTGTGGGGGCTGCTGGAGGTGCAGTAACTCCATCGACTTTTGCAAACTAATCCTATGTCCTCTAAATCCTAGTAAACATCTGCTGAGAAAACTGTATACCTTATGTTCAAGCACTCCCTGAGCTGCAGCTTTTGTTCTGCAGCTTGGGAGTATTGGGACCCCAGGTGGTTGGTCAAATGGTTGAATTGTATGTGGCCTCATTAAAGTAAAGAACAATTCAAATGCATTGATACTTTGATTTTCAATGTTTTATTTAAAGTATATTACTGACAGTGATCTTTTTATTACATTGCAATGCATATACTTTTTAAATATGGCTGATGGGACTATTGATTTGAATTGTGATTTCTAATATCTGACTATTATTTCGATCAATGAGGTGATCTTTGACATAGCCAATATGCCTGTATTATATATGTGGTGACCCCTTTGAAAGACACAATAGGCCTGAAATATATAAGACAGATCCTTATATTAGGATGCACATCTGGTATATGTGAGTAGGGGCTATTGATTATGAGGGTCATGGGGGTCAAATGTGATTTGAGAATGCTAACATAGGTGTTTCAATCTACCTTATGTACATATGTGTAAGTTAATGCGTAGTATTTAGTAGCCTTTGTGTAATAAATGGACTTTACTTTTTTCAAAGAAAAAGCACTAACTGGATAGTAATTTATTGAGTGTTGTTGTTGAGTGATAGCAAACTGAGATTATGAGCCCACGCCAGCTCCCAAAAGTAGGCCTTGGACTGCTCAGCTTCGCTATCCTGAGAAAGTTAAGTGCTACAATGATGTGCATGGTTCCCAGTAAGGAGACATTTGTGGGCACTTGAGCAAGACTCCCATCCTGCACAACTAATAGCCCAATTGCTTAAAATGTGTGCATTCATTAGGTTAGTCACCGTATGTGTATACTGTCAACCCACAATGCTGGGTGCTTGTGATATAATAGTTTGACATGCTACATATTGAGGGAAACGTGCCCCCACAGTGAAAAGTTACCAGTCACTCTTTTTCATTGCATAGACTAAGTTGCATTTTTCTATGAGAAATTCTAATTGTGAATTAAAGTCTATTTTTTATGTTTGCCTAGGGAATACTGTAATTCTTGGTTGACAGTCATTTTCCACTTTTCCTCAAAAATCTGATTTTGCGGTGAAAGTAGATATTTTATATCTGTAAGGGAAAAGTCAATTTTAAAATGTAAAACTTTTGTTGTCTAAAAGCCAAACAGAACTACACCAGTCCTGCAGGCCTGCCTTTGCTGTAATGGTTGCAACTAACATCCTAATTAGGAGTCAGGTGTTGTGCTGCCAGGAAACAATATTACCACTTCTAAAAAAGGAAGAATGTAGTGGTGCAAACACTGGCCACTTAACTGGGTTGAACCATTTGATAGGGGACAGTAACAGATATCACAAAGGACTAAAGCAGCAGCCTTCAATTTCAAGTGAAGTTTCAAAATGGGCCCACATTGGAAGGCAACACAGTATGCAAATTAGGAAGAGACAAACATTCCTCGTTGCCAAAGGGCTGGATCTGAGCGACGATGCAAAGCTCCTTACAGGTAAGCCTAACTAGTACCACTTCAAAGTAGGGTTCTGAGAAGGTTTGCAGTTAGATGAAACAGGAAATAAAAATGAGGGTTAATTGTTGGTGCCCGGAAACTCTCGTATCACTCACTACCTAGTTCACTGCTTGGCAACCTTTTTAGAACTACATGACCAACTTCTTAGAATGACAAACGTCATGACCCACCAGCTTTAATGAACATGAGATGGGTCATTTCTTGATGAAACTAAAATATCTTGTGGTGGCACACTGTCATTTAGAGACAACACATTTTCCATTAGAATGGTCACTAAATATGAACAAATGTACAGTTTTACTGATAAAATTCTATTGAACACAAATGATAATTGTGGAAAGCAGGTTTCAGTGAACATTTATCAATTGTGCATCATCAAAACAAAGTGTCTCAATCTGTTTTGATCGTATTAAAATTTTTGTTTCCATCCTACTTCAGCATTACAAAATATGTTTCACTTTTGCTTTCCTAACTGCTGAATGATTGTGGTTCATTTACAAGTATTTATTTTTTGCTGTGTTACAAAAAATGACAACCTACCTCCTATTCTGGTCAAGATTGTCACATAATTCCCTTTACCCTTCTTTCTCTGACTGTAGCTCGTACACACTAGATCCCATCTCCCAAAAAAAAGAAAATAAGCAGCAATTTGTCAGAAGACCTAGCCTGATATGTGAACTCGATTTTTGGAGCACAGCAGTAGTGACCAGATAAATACAGAATTTAAAGGCATCTTTATTTATTGCTTAGACTTTTACGATCCCCAAAAATCAGCCTCCAGTGGATTGCGGCCCACAGTTTAGGAAACACTGACATACTACATGGGCGAACAATGGCACCTCACCACTAACGCCCAAGAAAATGCCTGCCCTTGCATGAAAAAACTTGAAGGAAGAAGAATCCTGACTGAAGTGTTAAGGATAGAAGCTTCGAGGACTCTTGTTCTCCACTTGACTAACAGATGGAACTGCTCTAGAAGTGAATGCTGGCTGTTCTCCTGTTCACTGCCTCAGGAACACAAAAGACTGAAGAAAAGCTCCAGGTTACGTAAAAAAGAACTAGTTGTCCAGTTGAGAGTGAACTGCACTATATCTAGTAGGAGACCTGTACTTGGTCCTTGGAAACCAGCCCAGGGGCTCCCTGTGCTAGTAAAAAAAAAATGAATTTATTGTCAAGCGTCTTTAAAAAATTGGAACTCTTAGCTGAAGCAAGAACCGGAGAAGAAAGTTTCACACTTGGGACTACGAGTAAAGTCTCATAAGGAGCGGCAGAAGACACTAAAAAATAGAGTGCACTATTGTGGACAATAACTGACTCCACCCCGGATCTCCCTGGCTCTATGAGGCAGAAGAATATCATTGTAACTTCTTGTTTTGATGCAAGATTGGCCAGACGTTGCTCATGTTAAGTAATGCACAAGGACTAAAGTTGACTTCATTACTCGTTGTTCCATTTTTGCCATTTTTATCTTAAGACTGTACTACCCTTACCTCTAGTTCTCTTTATCCTATTTTAAATATTAATCTCGTTTTGCTTACTAAATCGTAATTGGTTTTTCCGAATCAGTCTGAGAATGTAATGGGTTGTGTCCTTAAATTTAACGTTGTATGGTACTGCTTGAAGCTGTTCTCTGGGTAGACACCTGCTGCTTGTGCCATAGCTGTCAGTTTGTGCAGATTTTTCTCTACGAATTGAATGCAACCTAACAAGACTGTAGTTTATTAAGATGGTGGGTCTCCCATACGCAAATCTCTGTCTCTTTTACTGACACTCTCCAATCAGACTTCCAATCAGGGCATGCCACACAAAAGCAGGGGAAAATGTTTTATTACTTCCAGATCTCAGCACAGTAATTGAAATCAAAGACCACGATACACGAAATTCTACTTCACAGACAATCATTGGCAGTCTGGGTCTCTTACTCCTCCAACTTTTAGTTTGCATTCTTCCTCCGAGTTAAATCTTGTGCCAAGTCCTAGAATTATCTCAGCTACCAAATACTAGTTTAATAGTACCTCTATCCTCTCGTGAACTTGTTGTATGAGTATTTATGGCATTTTCTGTTTCACTTACACTTAAAATGCTCTACTCTTGGAAACAAAGAATACCTATGCAAGCCCAGAAAACTTGCCTGGGTCTTATTAATCCCTCGGAAGCATAGAGTATTTTTAACTCAGTTTAAAGCAAAAAGAACTTATAGTTCTGAATATGAAACACATCATCAATTTCTCTTCAGCGCAAACTCAGCTCCTCAAGCTATGACAGTCATTTACCTAGTGGAGGAAAAAAAGCAATTCATAAACACTAGGACACATCACCCACAAAGCTTGTTGACTTATAACAAGGAGTGAGGCAGCATGGCCAACATGCTATGAGACTTCACATACAGACCTATTACAGAGTGGAGTGGTGTGGCTCACTGGTTAGAGGCGGCAGACCTGGGAGCAGAAGTCGGTCCGGGACCAGGGTTCAATAACCCGACGCGGCAGGGTCGTGGACTTGGGTCAGCGGACTCGATAATTCTCGCTTCGGTGCTTACTCTAATCAGGGGTTCCACTCGGCAACTCTGGGCATTCGCTTGCCTAATCTCCACAACGGCCCCATCAATTCCGGGGATGCCTGGCTCCACCTTGGGGACTCCCAGCAGGGACCATCCCACAGGGAAAGCCAGGACGGGTTCCCCAGAGTTATACAGCGCCAGGAAACCTACGGACGGGTAGCAGTGCGCTTTACAAGCTCAAATACAAATACCTCATTAAGTTACAACCATTCCTATATATGAGACATTACCCCCAGATGTTATAACCAGTGGTGAGGCCACATGATCTAGGTACTATGAGATATTATGCCCATGGTACACCAGACTAGAATCAGCTAATGTCAGCATGGTCTACACTATGATACATCCCCAAAGTTCTGTTTATACTACAATTAGCTTACAACTGCATAGCCCTATACACACGTTGCTACATAATAACAGATGTTAACATAAAATCAGTTTCAGACAGCGTGGCCATACAACGAAGAGCCATGAACCACGGCCTGCACACTCTGAGACAATACCTCCAGAAGACCCTATGCATTTCGATTCACAATAAAGCAGAACAGCTCTAAACACCAAGAGACATCAGCTTAGATATTAATACATGACGATTGTAAGACAGCACTACCATACAAGCTATGAAACCTCAATGTAGATTGTATTTAATTACTGATTAAGGCATATATATGAACCACATTTTTGAAACGCAGGCATAAGAAGGGCAAGAACTGAACTTCTGCTGCAGTCATGTGTTACTAACATAAACACATTATTGTTTCTTGGACTAAATTGGTAAACAGCCATGTCGACCAGGTAAAGTAAACCTTTGGCCACGCCCCAACCTGCCTTTACAATATGTATAAGTCGCCCCTAAGGTAGGGTATGGATAGCCCCAATTGCAGGGTGCAGTGTTTTTAAAAAGTGAATATGTAATTTTAGGTTTTTCATGTCCTGTTCTGAAAAACCCCTACATTTGTTTTTCACCACTGCAAGGCCTATCTCTCCCATAGCATAAAATTGGAGTTGCTTTATTACATTTTATAAGTGTAATTTCCAAGTAGGAAGAGTTAAACAGTTCACATTTGGTGTCTTTGGAATTGTTATGAAAAGCCCTATTTAGTGGTGAAGTGGGGTTTTAGATCACAATTTTAAAAATGCCACTTTCATAAAGTTGCCATTTTTCTGCCCTTAGCCCTTTTGTGTCTATAGCCTGCCCTGGCTCACATGACTGGGTGTAACTGCAGGTCTTAAAAATCATTACACTGTTACTAGACCTGAAGTTCTTGTAATTTGAATAATCTACTTGACCAAACTGTAATGTACTTGAACGGTAAACTGGTCTCAAATTGTATGATCCTAGGCAAATATTTTATTTTGCAGAGCCAACTTTATCTTCATTATCACATTTGACAGCACCTTCAAATATGTAAGTTCAGCATTTCCCCTGCACAAAAAAAAACTGTTGTTTGATTAAACAGTCTAAACGTTTGTTTCATATATAATAAGAATCTAGCCCCATGTACGGTACACATGGTCCCTGACTTGGCTCTTTGTTCACTAATAGCATTGCCATCAGGGCGGCAAGTGTTACTCAGTTCATGTTTAAAAACTCACTTTTAATAAATATGGAGACGTAAGTAGAGAATATAGGGATTGCGATTTTCTAATTGAGATTCTTTGTGAATTGCAATTAGGAAATCACAATTACTAGTGTACCAATACCCAGAATTTGGAAATACTAATTCCTAAAGGGGTCACAATAGACCTGGCTCATGAATAATAATGAGGTAGGCTGCAGTTTGTGATTCCATTAGGAATTGCAGCCACCGATTGTATGTCGGAACCACGCACGCCTAAATCATGCATGGCTTAACAACGCAGTTACTACCACGACTACGGTGTTACCACACGGAACGCACACATGTCGTTACAAAAAGGTGCTTTTTGGAAGCGATAGACTTTAGAATAGTATAAATTACTAGTTCAGCTCCAGTCGGTGTATTAATTGGGAAGGTGTTGGACTTAAAACATAACACAAGTCCAACACCGCGTTCCTTAAAGCAAGTCGTTGTAACAACTTTGCATGCTACAGGAACACATGGTAACGTCAAAGTCTAGTAGTGACTGCACCCCATGTGGTAGTGACTGCACCTCATGTGGTGCCTCTCAAGTCCTGGACCCTTAGTGTGGCTAATGGGCTCTTTAAATCAAGCTTTAAGGCTCTACGTGACAGCAAACTGGCCCATTTGCACCGGATCTGCGCTGCTCACACTGAAGTTCAGCGTGAGCCGCCGCAAGACAGTCTACTCGCACAGCAAGCACTGTTTTACAGGTTGAAATGTTGCACAAATACTTTACACACTGCCACTAATTTAAGCCTCACAGCTCTGTGCCAAGCTATGAGGGGGCTGAGTGCAAGTTAATTTGGGGTTTGCTTGTGCCTTATCATGACTAGGACTGTGGTTGCTGCTTCACCTGAGCTCCTACTGCAGTCAACCAATAAACTAATGTCATATGTGCATGATTAAACATATTAAAAGTGTGTGAAAGCACTGGTCAGTAGAATGAGACATCACCTCAAATCTTGCTAGGAGTGTGAGATAACATTGCCCCCCCACGAGACATCAAACCAACTCTCACTGACAAATAACTTTTCGAGTGAGATCCCTATCATATCATTAGCTGTTTATGTGACCCAGTTGGTATCTCAGCAGGTACTGACCATGTCCCACCTATACTTTAGACCTGCATACACTATAGGTGTGCAAACCACTGAAGGCTAGAGTCAGACGCATTGTCCTCTTGGCCTTCAGCCCAAACCGAGGCAAGCTTTCATATGGCTTCTGCCTATCAGCTATACTCAAACTCATAGCCCAAGTATTGAAAAGAAAGCTAGAATTTAAAAAGAAGTTTGGGGAAAAAAGGACAGAAAAAGAAATACCAATTTAGTTGCTGAATTGCACAATGTGAAATAAAAACAACCTGGGACCAATCCCAGCTTCCCCGCTTTAACAAACTGTGTGATCCAAGGTAAATATTTGATTTCACTGTGCCTCCTTTTTTTTCATTATTGAATGAGAGCAGTTTGCGGAGTTCAGGATGTGTTCTGTACAAAAACCTCTCATACTTGATTTAATTAAATATGAAATATGGGCCATAAATCTAGGCTACATATAGGGAGCACATGACAACTGACTTGCCTCTAAGTTCACTAATGGCATTGTGGTCAGGGAGGGGTTGATGTTTCTAAACTCTTATGTTTAAAAACTATCACTTTCAACAAGTGTCTTTCAACACACTGACATTATCAGAAGTTCTTAGGTGAAACGCTGAAACGTGTTAAAGAAATACACGTTTGGGACTTTTTAGGAGACTTTACATATGATATTTTCTTACGATGTTTGTATCATCTCGGCTCGAACACAGTTCTTGGTGCCAGGCTAGACCCTTGTTAATGTGTCGGCTCGCCCACCTTTAGCACACACTGCATTGCCCCGCGAAGGCCCGTACGTCGCAACCCCCCTCAACACCAGCACCCCCAGCATCTGTACATTCTCACCTTAATGTCCATGCCTGCGACTTGACTGCGAGAGCCGGGGGCCTAGGGCTGCCGCTGCGGGCCTGCGGTGCTCTGGTCCTGGGGCTGACTGAAGAAGAAGCAAGGGGAGCACCGGCCGCTTCGTGTTGGACTCGAAACCAGCGTCTGTCGACGCGTTTCCTTTACCACATCCTTGAGTTACTCACTTGGCAGCGCGGGCCGGGGGCCCTGGCTTACCCCGAGCGGGGCCTGCGTGGAAACACTGCGCACGCTGACAGGGAGGTAGAGGCCTGGGCGCGCGGGCGAAGCGTGGAAACACACTGCCCCACCTGGCAGGAGGTAGAAGCCTGAGCCCGCGGCGCGAAGCGGTGGGGGCGCCGCCGGAGAGAGAGGACAGGCCAGAGTGGAAGAATATTAGCGCCTAAAAAGCAGGGGGGCTAGCCTACCCCGAGCGGGGCCTGCGGGGAAACGCTGCTCAGCCTGGCAGGAGGTAGAGGCCTGGGCCCTCGGCGCGAAGCTGAGGGGGCTCAGCCGGTGACAGAGGACAGGCCCGAGCCGAGTGGAGGTAGAGTACGAATGTCTGGGACGAGAGGACAGGGGCGAAGGAGGCAGGGACCAGCAGGCCGCAGACAGGGAGGGATAAAGAAAAGATACAGAGCAGGACAGAGACGGAGGCAGAGCCCACCAGACTGTAGTGAGGAGTATAAACTAAGAGGTACCGAGCGGGACAGAGACAGCCCACCACTAGCTCACACGAGGAAGGAAGCAGACTACACAAGATAGGAGGGGGCGGGGTGCAGCCAGAGAAAGTTAGGCCCAGGGTGCAGGACGGTAGAGTGAGGCCAGCTCACAGGCAGGTAGGTACTGCTTTTCTACATGCAGAGAGACAGGCAAAGCCGAGGGCACAGGCAGAGCGGTGCAGTGACCAGGTTACAGACAGCGAGGGCAGTGGCGTCACTAGGGTTGGTGTCACCCAGTGCGGTAGCTCATGGTGTCACCCCCTCACGACTGGTGTGCAGAGCGCCAGCCCTGGGACAGCTTTATGTGACATGCACAGTTTCAATTTGTGCCCTTCCTTTCAGCTGCCGGAGTACAGAAACATAGCATCCAAGAATTAATAAACGCTCTTTGGGTATGGAAGATTAAGTATTGTATTGTAATTGCATTTATATAGCCCTTACTAGTTACTACTACCCCTGACGAGGCGTCGAAGCGCTTTTTCGGCAAGTAGCATGCTATTCCGGGACCAGTAAAACACATGCAATATAAACAGAAGCTAAATCACAGATTTGAAATGTATCCATTGGTCAGAAATTGAGCAGTGCTTTTGACGGTAAAATTAGGGAAATGATTATTAGGCCCATAAGTGACACCAGTTGCAATGCTAACTTTGAATTACAACATGGTCTGAGACCCGGAGGGACCACCCAGTTAAACCATTGCTGTAGCAGTCTTGGGGCTTGTTTACAAGCTCCTTTCACCGTTGGTACGTCGCATTTTCTCATATTAAAAATGGCGCGGCGCAAGGGGCTTGTAAATAAGCCCCATTGGAGTCTTACTCCCACCAAAATCACCGGAGTCATATTATGACACTCCACACAGAGGCCAAAGATTGAATGAACATACATACAGCCTGATCTAAATGCACACCTGCTCAAGTATGTTGACCCCAACTGCGCCCTGAGCACTAACTCCGACACATTCCCTTTCACAGGCACTAAATTCAGGGCCCGAGCGAGATCAGTTTGCTCGCAGAATGCACTGTAACAAAAAGAACTCGCCCTTTAAAATATACACTCGACCCGGTCATTGATTAGAAAGATGCAATCTTTTAGGAACAGCCAGCTAGTGTTTATTTAGTCCTGCTGCTTAGTAGCATGATTGCATCTTGAAGGCTAATAAATATACAGTCTGTACTTTAGCATTAGATAACTAAACGTAAAGCTGTAGAGCATAATACTTCATCCCGAATCTTAAAACACACCTAATGTCACGAATCATGATAGTTGTAAAACAGCATGAGCGTCGGTGTTTACCTTGCTGCTGAGTGCGTTGAGAGGCACCGACTTTTCATTATCTCGAGAATCGCTGCTCAGGCTCTTCCAGCAGGGTCTCTGCTGACAACAGGTTGCATCGTTAGCAGGGCTCCCTGTAACTTTCGAGGCACTCACTTTGAGGATGCGCGCGGCAATTCGAAAGGTCTGTCTCGTGGCTGCAACTACTCCCTCAGCAAATGCAGTCCTGGAACCATGAGGCTCAGCAGGTGCACAGATAGTGTCCGTGCCAGTGGCAGTCGAGTCCTACCCCAGCTCCGGCCCGCCGCTTCTGACTGACGCAAGGTCACAATGCAGCACCCAGGATAGTGTGCTGCATGGATAAATACGTGTAAGGTCCCAAATACGACGAAACAGATTGCATTGCAAATGCTTGCTTCTTTTAAATTCCTGTTCACCGGTGATCCAATCTGTTTCCGTAGGTTTTTGCCTTAAACTGACAGTTGAAACGTCAGTACAAATGTTCATGGGACTTGTGCAAAAACATGGAAGCTGGTCCTATTCATAGTGCGACTCACCCAACTAGTTCACACCTGATGTGGAGCAACTCGCGGGTGGCATGAGCAAGGTGACTACCTTCAGCAGGCCGGGCTCCCATAAACAATAGATTTCCACATTGTGTGCTTTCGAGCTCTTATGTTCCGTCTTGACAGCATATATATTTGAACTTCACACACCAATAAAGCAGGTATGCACTGGGTTCACGAAAAATGGCAAACCTGTGGCTCCTGCAAACGATGGTGTTTAAGCTCAATGCTACTCTCACAGAAAGAGATGAAATGCACAGCAAATTCGTTCCGTAAATCTCCTTTGCGTCCTGCCTCCACTTCAAAAGGAAATTTATCTCGGTTTTAAACTATTTGAAATAGCTGCAATATCATCTGTGTATGCAAAATACTCTCCAGTGAAAGTGGAACAGGGCTGGCGTCACATCCCCCCACCACGGCGCCACAGAGCCTGCAACGCACCGACTCTGCTGAGGGCAGGCCCCGGCCCCCGCCTAAGAGTCTCCAGGCAGCAGAAGACATATCGTAAGTTTGTAGCACGGCCCAGAGAGATTTTTAACTGTTATCGAGCCTGAGCTGGCAAGTGAAGCTTGCCGGCCCGGGCTCATGCACAGGTTTTGTGCTAGAAAATGAAATGCGTTAGCTTAGCGTCACGTCCTATGTGATACTTGGCAGGCCTGCACGGTGTCACCCCAGGTGAGGGTGTCACCCGGTGCGGACCGCACCCCCCGCACCCCCCTAGTGACGCCACTGAGCGAGGGTCCGAGATAGGACACGGGTTAGGGATAGAGAGACTGACCGGTCACACCCAGGTAGATACTAGGGCTCGCGGAGAAGCGCACACATGCAGAGGGGATGTGACAAGGCAGAGACCAGGAGCAGCCACCACCGAGTCAGGAACGAGTGAGGTGAAGGGTGGGGGGAAGCACCTGCAGGGCTACGTCTTAGAGGGAGGGAGAGGAAGGCAGGGTCGGAGGGGCTGAGAAAGGGGAAGATAAAAGTGGAACAATGTGATGATGACAGAGTGGAAACAATGATTAAGAAGCTGCAAGAAATATTCAGGGCAGGGGATGGGTTTGGGAAAGAGAGAATTAAAAGAAGCCAAAGAAGCAGTGACACAGTAACAGAAAAGGACTGAGCCAGGAAGTTAGAAACGAGGGAATGGCGAGAAAGAAAAAATAGAGAAAAAAAAGAGAGGAAATAGGTGGAAGAAGAAAACGATTAGAGGTGAAAAGAAGAAGAATTGGTCTAGAGTGGAAGGGACCATTTGACCCGGATTAGTCGCTGAAGGTCATTAATAGAGCTGGCTGAATTTAATCAAGAGATAATTTGAAAGGATGTTTGTCTAAGACACATTGTGTGACTTAGAGGTGAGTAAGTCCGTAAATTAACATGGAGAGCCGCCAGAGTCGAGCCAAGAGTTTGGCATGGGGGTAAGAGCCCTATTTCGCGCCGGAAACATAGCACATAAATTGTAATTAAAGCGTCACCTGAAAATATGATAAACATTCTTTAAACACACGATTATCTCACTGTATAGAGTGCCGTTTGTTAGAAGGTGATTTCACCTCAGAAAAAAAAATCATCTCCCCCACTGCCCTGATATAAATAAATGCAATTAGCGATCCAACAAACAAATGAGTTTTCACTACCCTCCTATATCTGGACTAGTGTTTAGGTCGAATCCCATGCTGTCTGGTTTGCTTCCGACTTCTTGTGGGCATTCTGAAAGCTTCCCTGAGAATACACTTCGCCCATTGCTTACTATTGGCATTGTTGATGTAACCCATGTTTGCTTGCTTTCTATTTGCTGGATGTATTTGTTTTAGGCAGTCCAGCTTGAGTTCGTCCCTCAGGTGAGCAACCCTTGTTTACTGCATCCTCCGGAGTATAGCTTTCTGTAAACAGGCCTTTAAATCTCATCCTTATCTTATTTTGTCACCTTTGCTGTGTATTCAGAGACAGAGGTCAAATGTCAGGCTCTGTATTCCGCGGGGTCTTGGTGTTTACTTTTCTTTGTTGACTTCAAAGTGAGAGAATTTGTGACAATCCATTCTGCTGAGTAGCCATGTGAGAGGACAGGGATATATTTTTTCTAGCACACAACAAAAATGAACAAAATAAACTGCGATTATATTTCAGAATACGTCAGAATTAGGAAAGTAGAAAGGAGGCATAATTTTTGTAATTCTGAAGTGTAGTGGAAACAAATATTTGAATACAATCAAAACACACATCTACACTAAGTGATAAAATTTGCAGACCTTATCGTTCGTGGTCAGTAAAACTGTATGTCTTTGCAAATGTAATGATCATTTCAATTAGAAATGTGCGGTCTGTAATGACACTGCACTACCACACCATGCATACTCAACACTACGCCACTCCACTTTATACTACTACACTAAACAACACTCTACTCTACACCACTGTACTCCGTGTCCTTCTGCTCTATGCCATGCCACTCAAGTCAAGTCAAGTCAAATAAGTCTTTATTTCGACACAAGTCATAAAAGACTGGACAATTAAAAAAAAAAAAGTACACTTGTTAAAAACCGAGGGACGAGCTGTGAAGCACCATAGTATCGAAAACACATTATTCCTACCAAATAAACATAACTTCTGGTTATTCCATTACAATCAATTACAATCAATTAGCGTCATTATATTAAAAGAAAGATGTACAAAATTTAAAACCTAGTCTATAATTTAAATTTAAAAAGAAGTGTGAAGTCGTTAAACCATTCGTATCACAGTGGTAGCGGTGCTTGAAAAAATTAAGAAAAATATACTCTATTTATTTAAACATAACTTTCTCCTTGGTATAGCCCACATCCAATGCAAAAATTTAGAAACGGCAATAATAATACTTTCGGAACAGTCCGTTTTAAAAATCCTTAGTGCCTCTGTCCCGTTAGTAATGCCCTTCAGCAAACATATAGACTTTAACCACTTATGGCGTGGGTGTTTGTACTCTGGGCAAATAAAAAAGATGTGGGCTAAGCTCTCCGGTTGGGTATTACAGAATGGACATGATACACTGTTTCCGGCCAACCATTTGCCAGTAAAAGAATTAACGGGAAGGGTACCCACCCTGTACTGGTTAAACCGTTTCCTATCCTCGGGGATTCAAGTGATGTCCCAATAACCTTCATAAACTGGTTCATGCTTGAACTCTAGAAAGTCTCGGGCTAATGATGGGCCATTGCATGTTTGAAAGTCTCGCATTGACACCATTGACCAGTAGAGCTCCTTTAGAACCTTTCGGGGTGGAAAGGGCTTGTCTGCAGGATTCTCCCACAATATGCCCAGGCCCATAGCGATATAAACCGCCTTGACCTCTCTAAACCATGGAATTCTACTTGCTGAATCCATGTCCCGGACTCTGAGGAGGGCCAGGGCATACTGGGAGAGTTCCGGTGTTACCCAGAGCCTTCTTCAATATGCCACGGGTCTGTACCGCGCCACATCATCAATTCGCTGGCAGCCCAAGTTTAAGTAGAGAGGCAAGAGTGGCGTAGATGGTGGAAGACCAACTAATCCCCTCACAAACTTGTTTTGGGAAATAACTAATGGTGAAGTGTTGCTATAGTTCAGCCCCATACAGTATAGACGCACATATTTTGGTATCATAGATTTTAAGTGCTGGGGTGATGGGTTTAGTAGCCGAACAGCGCAGTTCCCTTAAAAGTACCCCCGCCAATTGGGCGTGTCTGGCAACTAGATGGTTGATGTGGGGTTTCCATTCAAGCCTTGAACCCAGTGTAATTCCAAGGTAAGTGAAGGATTGGGTCTGTTCAAGTAATTCACCATTCATGGTGACCCTCCCTCTCACAAACTTGTGTTTGTGCATGACCATAAATTTGGTCTTTGACACGTTAATGGTTAGGCCGTAATCTTTGCAGAATATTTCAACGCGCCCAATAGCCTTCTGAAGCCCATGTTGCGTCTTAGAAAATAAAAGAGTATCATCTGCAAACATTAGCAGGGGTATCAAAATTCCATTCAGCTTTGGGGCATCCGTTGGATAATCCTTATAATAGTCGATAACCCTGTTAATGTACAATGAAAACAGTGTTGGCGCCAGGACACACCCTTGCCTTACTCCTCTGAGGGTTGGGAACCTATCTGTGACCTGGCCTTATTCTCCCCACCGGACCTGAGCGAAGTTGTTATCGTGAAGTTTAATTAAAAAAGCGAGTATTTCAAGTGGCATGCCTTGTTCCTGGAAAACACTCCACATCTTAAGGCGCGGTACCAAGTCGAAAGCCGACTTAAGGTCGACAAATGCCACATATATAATGTGCCACCTCCAAGAACTACCCACCTCCAATAAATCATAACAAATCTAAAAACCTGATCGACAGTGCTTGTGTGTGCACGAAACCCAGCCTGGAGAGGAGACAAAACTTCTGCCTCATCTATCCAGTTCAGGATCTTTGACAACACGAGCCTGGCTACCACCTTCTGGACACAGTCTATCAGGCTAATCGGCCTGTAGTTAGCAGGGTCGGAACGATCCCCCTTCTTAAAGATGGGGATTATCTCGGCTCCCTTCCAGGTGTCAGGTATAGGGGAACCTTTAGCGATGGCATTTACGAGGGACTGAATGTAAGGTGCCCACACTCCTTTCCCATGTATAAAGAGATCCGCGGGAATACTATCTAACCCGGGTGCTCTTCCCTTTGGGACGGAGTTAAGGGCATGTTCAACGTCGTTTAAACTAAAGTATAATGGCGTAGTATCTATATCGAAAATAGAGATGTTGAAACTCAGCCCCATGTCATGGGTCGGGCATGCAAACTGCATCTTAAAATGCGAGACCCACAATTCTGGGGGGACATGGTTTTGTGGGTGGATCCTGGGGCGCCCTTTGCCCCATTTTACCAGGTCCCAAAATGCTATCATGTTCCTTGTTCTGCTCGCATTGTATAGCTCTAACCAGTATTGTTCGTCCCAGGATCGCTTTGCTTCCCACTGGGCAAATTTATACGTCCTCCTTGCAGCTCGTATTCGGTCCCTATTTTTAGATCTTATTGCCACAGCTAGTAGTTTATATGCATCCCTGCAATTTTTGCCATTCCTCAGATCGGGAAGCCCAATACCCCCATCATACCAGGCCAAGGTGAGTTTAGTGTAGGCAATGCAGGGTCTACCATCCCGGAGAAGCAGCCTCTGAAGCGCCTCAACCTCCTTAAAGTATTTGGCAGGTACAGGGTCCATAGCATTTTGGAGAACGTATAAGAATCGCGGAAGAGCCAACATTTTAAAGAGTACCGCTCTGCCCAGAAGTGACAAAGGCAACGCTCTCCAACGCTCAACATCAGCACGCAGTCTAACCAACGGCGGCAGCAAATTCTCAACATATCTTGTCTTGGCGTCCAAAGCAATGTAGATTCCCAGATATACAAAACCTTTAGTAGCAATTTGGAGAGGGCAGTTCTGCGGGACTATCGGCGGATCTCCCGACAGTACCAACAATACGGACTTAGCCCAATTAATAGCAAAGCCTGAGAACTCACCAAACACTCTGAGAATGTCAAGAAAAACATCGAGCGAGGACCTAGGTGAGGTGAGATAGAGAAGCACATCATCAGCATAGAGAGAGATCTTATCTTCCCAATCAGGGGACCACCGCAGGCCACACACCGTCCTGTCCCATCTATTCCAAGCCGCCAAAGGCCCCACGCCAAAGCAAACAGAAGGGGCGACAGTGGACATCCCTGTCGCGTCCCTCTCTCCAATTCAAAATCACCGGATTGACAATTATTCACAACTACGCGAGCCAAAGGGGCAGTATAAAGCAAACGCACCCATCCAATAAACTCGGGCCCGAAGCCCAGCTTCTCCAACACAGCGAATAGATACGACCATTCAATCCGGTCAAAGGCCATGGTGGCATCAAGAGACACCAACACAGCGGGTTGTAGCAAATCACGGGCCCTACCCAAAACGCCATGCAAACATCGAAGATTAAGTGCAGTGTTACGGCGTGGCATAAAGCCCGATTGATCCGGGTGCACCAAGGCGGAAATCACCTAGACCAACCTGATCGCCAGTGTTTTGGCCAAAATCTTGGGTTCCGCATTGAGCAAAGAGATAGGTCTATAGGAAGAGGGGGAGGTCCGGGGCTTACCTGGCTTGTGAATCACAACAATATTAGCAATACGCTGATCATAGGGGAGGATGCCAACCTCTTTACTTTTAACAAACATGGCTCTAAGATGCGGCGCAATTTTATGAGCATTCAATTTATAGAGCTCAATAGGAATACCATTGGGGCCTGTCGCCTTCCCTGAGTTGATTCTCCTAATAGCTCCCCCAATTTCGTCATCCGTAATAACGGAATCCATATATTTCCGGTCATCATCGGACAACTTAGGCATAATAATATCTCTAATCATCTCAGCATGTTCAGAGCCGTTGTGTGTATCCGATGAAGCATAGACATTCTTATAGTAACAACCAAAGGAGTCCGCAATCAACTGAGGATCTGTTAGAGTCTCAGGACCACCACTATCAAGCTCAGGAACTAACCGAGAAGCGCGATCTCCTCGCTCCAGCCACGCTATAAGCTTACCAGCCCTATCACCATGTTCATAGATCCTACTCTGGACCTCATTATGTTGCGTCACAGCCGACTCCCTAGACAGCCCATGATATTCATCTTGTTTGAGGCGTAGCTGATGCCGATTCTCAGCAGTCGCATCACCGGCGACTTGTTTTTCCAAGCGGACAATCTCAGCCTCAGCCGCATTGATTTCCGCTAAACGTCTCCTTTTCTTACCCGCGATGAGAGACAACGCCTCTCCTCGCAAGACCACTTTATAGGCCTCCCACAACGTCTGGGCCGAATCCACAGTTCCCTGATTATGCTGAAAATAGCATTCGGAAGCCTCACACAGTTCTTTCTTAATAACTGGGTCTCTAAGATGCCAGGCGTTGATGGGTGCAATTCTACCTACCATAGGCTGTCCCATCTCCACTCGAACCCAAACTGGGGAATGATCGGAGACACCCCTACCCAGATGACGCGCCTCCCTAATAGTGTCAGCCATAGCAGCGGGCAACAGGCTATAATCGAGCCGCGACATGGAGCCATGTGCCGCCGAAAGATGTGTATAACTCCTCAGTCCAGGATTCAAAAGGCGCCAAACATCAACCAGACCCAAAGAGTCCAAGAACTCAGAGAGCCACTGACGCGCTGGAGGAAGCGATCTCGGTGGGACACGGTCTAAGCTGCCATCCAAAACAGTATTAAAGTCGCCACCAAGGACCAGGAGACCAAGTGGGAGCGAGAGGAAAACATTAGCAAGATCCTTAAAAGTGTCAGATTGGAGGGCTGGGGGAACATAAACAGAAAGAAAAGTAACAGCTTTACCCCCGATTCTCCCAGACACTCCCACATATCTGCCTCGCTGGTCTGACCATGTAGCCTGCACCTAAAACGGAAAAGCCTTCTTCACCAGGATCCCAACTCCCCTAGAGCCTGTTGTAAACCCTGCATGTGCGATTAATTTATAACCCCCTCTATGAAGGGCCATACAGCAGTTGCCCACAAGATGAGTCTCCTGCAGAAGTACCACATTTGGCGAATGACGCCTGATAAACTGACTGACCATGCCCCTTTTAATTTTGTCCCCCAGACCATTCACGTTCCAACTCAGTACCCGAATCCCCGATCCCTGATTGGAGCAAGACATTCACCCCACTCCCCCACGCACATTCACATCCGTCAACACCCAATGCAATTCAAAACGAAACCGAAACCGAGAAGCAGCAAACAACCCCCCCTCCCTCACGCAGAAGCCTTCCCCCCTCCCTGCACCCCTGCATAAGGACAACGCCCCAACCCCAACTCGCAGTGTGCCTGTCGCCCCGCCCAACAATGGTAACTAAAAGTAGGAAGAGGAGGCGCCTGCCGCGCAGCCCTGAACCCATCCCCCCAAAAGAATCATTCCCAAGGAACAAACATTTTAGTCCAAATCAGTACAGTTACACAATAATGAAAGGCCATATCCCCCCCCGTGATCAAAAACCCAAGCAAGCGCTCAAGACAGGAGTCTCTCATTCCGGGCCCTGCCGACCATCCTCAGTGTCTTGTCGCTGTTCTTCAGTGTCATCAGGTCTCACAGTGTCTAACCAGTCCGATGCCACCTCCGCATTATCAAAAAAACAAGTCCGCTCATTCGCTTCGACTCGGAGCTTAGCAGGCTATAGCATAGAGTACTTAATCCCTTTGTCTCTCAGCCTCCGCTTGACTTGGAGGAAACTCTGACGCATCCTCTGTACAGCTTGCGTAAAGTCCGGAAAGAAGGACACGGTAACATTCTCATACCGTAGCGGGCCATCGTTCGCGAGGTCTGTAGAATGGCATCACGGTCCCGGAAATTCAGAACCCTCGCAATCATGGGCCTAGCTGGCGCCCCCACTTTCAGCGGCCCGCCCGGCACCCTATGTGCCCTTTCCACCGTGAAGAACTTGCTAAGTCCCTTAGGCTTCAGGTGATTAAGGATCAGGTCTTCAACAAAGAGATCAGGCGTGCGCATTTCCGCATTTTCCGGTACACCCAAAATGCGAACGTTGTTGCGCCAATTACGACCCTCATAATCATCGAGTAGCCGTCGGGTTTCCTCCGGTGCCGCCTGTAAGGCCCGGACCTCTCTCTGGAGCTCAGCCGTGTCATTTACCAGGCTCGATGTTTTGATGTCGAGGGATTTCACTTTTTCGCTAGTCTTAGCGTGGTCTGTGCGCAGAAGGTTAACATCAATCTTAACCGAGTCCAATTTGGTGTCAAGCGCATCCATCCTAGTCACCATAGATGTCTCAATTCTGGTGACGACCTCCATTATATCTTGCAAAGAGGGCTCGGAGCCGCCACTCGGGGAGGTAGTCCCGGTTACGGGAAGTTGTCTCTGGTCGCTCGGAGATCCCTTAGGGAGCGTATATCTGTCCAGTTTATTGGACACGATGAATCAACATATTTACTCTTGGAAAAAGACCCAACGGAAGAACTGGAACTAACTCTAAAGATCATTTTGGATCAGGCCTATGACCTAGGGTACATCACAGCAGCTACCAAACAATTCCTATCTGTCCAATACCCGAGGAGACCACGCCTCTATATGCTCCCAAAAGTTCATAAGGACCTGCTCAACCCACCAATGAGACCAATTGTGACTGGATGTGGCACAATTTTTGAGCCACTTGGTCAATACATTGACAAATTTCTGCAACCATTTGTCCAACAGCGGCCTTCATATGTGAAAGACATGAATGATTTTTTACTAAAATTGAAAGAAATCACACTAAAAGACAAGACTTGGCTTTGTACAATAGATGTAAAATCTTTGTACACATCTATACCTCACCAATCTGGTCTGGAGGCTGTGGAATGGGCCTTGTTGAGCCAACCTGCTATCAGAGCAGAAAACGTTTTCATTTTGGAACTTCTACATTTCTGTTCATATCACAGTTATTTTCAGTGGGACACTCAGTTTTTTCTTCAACAAAATGGTACTTCCATGGAGTTCGCTGGGGCCCCAGCGTACGCCAATACCTTCATGGCTAAATTTGAATCGGATTTTATTTACAGTGACAATGACTGGCAAACACACTCAGTTATATACCGAAGGTTCATTGATGACATCTTTGTTCTATGGTCAGGAAGTCGCGAGCAACTTGAAAGTAAAATTGAGCTACTAAATGATTGTGTAGATCAAATTAAATTCACACACACCATCAATGCTCACGAGATCTCCTATTTGGATGTGGCAATCAACATTGATGAACAAGTCATTCACACAGAGGTTTTTCGAAAACCAACTGACGTAAACAATTCCTTGTTATTTCAAAGTTTTCATCCACAGAATCTCAAGGTGAACCTACCATTCTCTCAATACATGAGGATTAAAAGAATCTGCTCCAAACCGGAGTATTTGAAGAAGCATTTGAATTTGCAACAGCAAAAATATCTGGAAAGGGGTTACCCCATTGAGGTTTTGGAAAAGGCAAAATGCCGAGTGATGGCATGCGACAGAGACAACCTGTTAAAACATACCAAAAAGAAAACCGTTGAAAGACATGTATTTGTCTCAAAATTTTCTACAAGCACACAGAAGATCAAGAACATTATTACACGTCATTGAGAGTTACTACAACATGAACCTGATTTTGAAGGAATTTTTTCCCACAAAACAATTTTTGCTTTTACCAGATCAAAGAACTTGAAGGAACTGCTAATGTCCTCTCCCATTGAAGGACAAAAACAGTACAAAGGAATGAAACGATGTGCAAATTGCGTTCATTGTCACAATGTCATAATAGGAACCTCCTTATATCATCCACAAACTGGAAAACTCATCACACTACATTATGACTGTGATTGTAATTCGCAAAATGTAATTTACTACATAAAATGTCCGTGCGGCAAGTTATATGTAGGGAAGACGGAGAGAAAGCTTAAAATCCATATATCCGAACATAAGAGCACCATCAGGAATCAAAATCTGAAAAGCAATCTAGCTAGACATTGGATTGACAGTAAGCACAACATCTCCCAGATACAGTTTTCAGTACCGGAAAAAATCAAATTACTCGAAGGGGCGGATCTCAACAGATCTCTCCTTCAAAGGGAAATCTACTGGATGAAAAGATTAGGTACACAGGAGCCGAGTGGGCTCAACGAGAAAATAGATTATGCGTGTTTTTTATAACACATAGAGGTTTATCTGATTCACCCTGAGGCCTCAGGGTTGTTGTAAAGTCCGGAGTTTCTTTTTTCAGAATGTGTAAACAGTTTCTAAACTATGATTCAGCACTTCATGTTATGTACGAAATTTCTGATTGTGTATCATTTGGCTAATACTTGCTCTGTGGCAAAACGGAGTTTATTTTTTCAATTTTTTCCATTTTCATCTTAACTTTAGGCCTTTTCTATATTCACTTTCTTTCTATGTTCACAATTTTTGACGGAAGTAAGACTTTTCATTCAATCGAGAGACTAGGCAAAGATGGCGTCTATTTTCATGGGTTCAGGAGTAGTCCGTTGTCAGTTTTGAGCACAGACAGGGCGCGGGTTTTATACGGAGGTTTGAACGGTGGGTTTGTATCGCTTCATTGGAAAGAGTTGCTCATCAGTTACAGTATAGAGACGTAAAGCATTATTTCGGAAGTCTAGGTGATTCTGGATGTAAGTCAGGGACTCGAGCGAGTGTAAGATGGGTTTGATCATTAAGCGCAGAGTGCAATAAGTTTTGTTAAAGCCACGGTTTGTTTTTCAAGGGCGTATAGCGGCGAGGCTTCTAACAGCGAGGGTTTCTTTGGAACACGGAGTTGTGACTTCGGTCTTAAAAGCGAGGTAAGAGGTCGTGGAGTCTGTTATAGTAAAAGGTGGGGTCTCACTGACCCTTAATGGCTTGAGGTATTGATAGCGTGTTTTTTTGTTTGCAGATTACATCAGTTCTCTATGTGAGTATTAGCATGACGCCGTATTTTGAGTCACAAGAGGGTGAGGTGAAGGATACTGTTTTCTTTTTGTTTCTCTATGTCATAACTTTGCACTTCAGCTACATTTCATTTTGGTCATCATAACATGAAAAACGTTTTGAATATGTGTTTGACATTTATGGAACCTAATAGTATTGCTTTGCTATGTGAGGAAGTTTATTTAACATTGTACGCTTGAGCTTAAAAGTGACATTCACTAAATATGATGTATATATTCTTTAGTTACAGGCCCCTGAGGAAGAGCCACTGGGCTCGAAATGCATCGGGCATCATTTTGGAATCATTGCAAACTGATGGAAATGTTTTCAAAAGACTGTATTATTTTTTAAATACTATGTTCATTGAATGAATAAATCTGTTTAATAGATTGGTTATGCAACCTAAAAGAACGATGTATAGAGGTTAAATTTAATTTTGCGGTTAAAAAATTTTGGTGAGATTAACCAGAAACATTTGAATACATAGAAATAATTGTGTTAAAAAATCAGTGGTGTTCTAGTTAGGAACCACATTAGCTACAGTGCACAGAGGTCGAGGGGAATCTCCACTCGAGATAGGTGCTCAACAGCCTTCTCAACTGCCACATTGTGCAGCATGCAGCACATGATGAAGTTGTTACACACCTTTTGCGGGACGTATGGGAGGGATCCACCGTTCTTATCGAGGCACCGGAATCGGATCTTCAGGAGTCCAAACGTCCGCTCTATCACTCGCCTGGTCTGCCCGTTTGCATTGTTGTACCACTGGTCTGCAGCTGTTCTTGGATTGCAGAGCGGTGTCATGAGCCACGGCATGTTGGGATATCCCGCGTCTCCTACAAATAAACATCATGCAAATAAGTGTGTCATGAGATTCCGTCTGACAAAAACCAAAAATGAGACATACAGGACAAACAGAGTTTACCCACCAACAAGACATGCCCGCTCATTGTGCAGCTGTAGCATCATCTGTGGTACCCTGATACGCCTCATGATGAATGCATCATGCCACCATCCTGGAAACCGTGCACAAACATGGGAAATCAGCACGTTAGCAAGACACACCACCAGGGCATTTATTGAGTGGTAATGTTTCCTGTTGCAGAAGACCTGCTTCTGAGCCAGTGGTGGCACCAAAGCCACATGTGTTCCATCAATGGACCCAATGACATGTGGCATCCCTCCCAGGGCATAGATGTCACCCTTGACATCTGTCAACTCTTGTGCAGTTGGATATTTTATGAATTCATCAATGTGCTGCAACATAGCAGCTAAAACATCACGTAGGACACGGCTGAACATGGTTTGGGACATCCTCCCCACATCAGCTATGGTAAATTGAAACGTACCTGTAGCAAAGAAATGTAGGGCTGCCATCACCTTTAGCTTGGGTGTCAGCGCAGTCGGATACCTGTGTCGCGGTTGGAGATGTGGTTCCAGCCTGACCGTCAAGTCCAGAATCAACTCTCGAGTGAATCTGTAACGTCGGATGCAATCACGTTCCCTCATGGTCTCCAAGTCAGGAAAAGGCCTTGGTGAGGGAAATCAAAAATCCCATCTCAGGGGTTTGCACTAACACCTGATCCTTTAAAGCAGCATGAAAAAGTTGGCACAGAATCTGTAATCAAGAGAAACATATTTATTAAATTACAACAAGTGAGGCCATGTCACACAGAAGCCGCAGCACTCTGTATGAGGTGGTCTGAGGACTGAAGGCCACAGTATCTCTTATATACCCTCACAGGGGCTAAAAAGGGCAGTACAAGTGCACATAAGAAGAGTTACACACATAGATGGTCATACAGAAAATGCACAGTCGACAAGTAGGAGGAGCTAACAGTTTTGCCAATGCTAGCAAGCACATCCTGACAGTTACAGAATATTAGCAGCTGCAAGCACAACTGAGCATGTGCAAAGTAGAAGGAAGAGGCTAAATATACCGAGCAGAGAACAGCAAGATAGGACTGAGTACATGGTGAGCACATGGCCATCTAAAATGGCTGCCAAATACAAAATGGATTCCATAAAAAGACAAGATAGTCTCTAAATACAGGATGTCTTCTGCTAATGCTTAATCTAATCGCTGCTAAATTACGACAGACGACCCTTTCAGCATTAGCTGAAGACATTCCCATGATCCAGTAAGAACATAGAAAATATTTGTACATTCATTTTCACAATTTTCAATATCTTAATTCATTGCTAGAGGAGCATTTTCCAGTCTAAACATTTTACTAAGGGTATCAGCAGGAATCCAAGAAAAACGGGCATTGGATCATAATAAACATACAGACAGTAGGAGAAGGCAATTGCCACTATTATAAACAGAATTATCATTTTTCTTGGCCTAAGCTAAAGCAAATCCTAAAATTATCTAGTAGACATTTTCAGGGCTCCTATGCATTTCAGTGACTATTCATTTTAAATTTCAGAATAGCTAACAGCTCATATCTAATAAAAACATTTTCCAATTGACTGTTACATTTTCCTTTTATGAGGGCTAGAACATCAAGCATATCTGGGACCAGGAGGACCACACAGGGCCATAGGAATTAGGACCAAGAGCTGCAAAGGGCTGCTCTTCAAAAATGGGACAACTAAAGGGATACATTATTGACAAAAAAGAGGAAGTCCTTGGGGAAATTGAAGCCGCTGTACAACCAACCAGAGGGGGAGTCTTCTCCCTGTGTCCGTTTGAGCCTCACAGGCAGGCTCTTGTTGTTTCCACGGTGGAGCTGCACAACTCGCAACTCAAGAATCACAGTCCAGTTTCAAGGAAAAAACGTCTCTTCTTTCAGGATAGGGCAGTCACCCAACAGGCAAATGCTCTTAGCGATCCTGTCCAGTGTCTCAAACAGTGCACCACTTTTCTTCACTTCAATCTAACAGGCACCAGAGACACAGAACTTGAACCCTAATCTCAAGTCCTTCCCTATCTCCTATATTGCTCTGCTGGCGCACTGCTCATTCGTTGGGGCTACACATTTGCATCCAGTGTACCCAGGTATCTCTTGACCAACAAACAAAGGTGCAAACTTGTATTCACTTTAGGACCAGAAATCAGAGGCCTGATTCTAGGATCTCTGAAGCAACCCTTGTTTCAGAAGGGGTCACCTCAAGCAAAACCTCCTTGCCATTCTGGTCGGTCTGTGACTCTCAGCTGGGCATGATCCACGATTTCTCCTTTCTGATTTGTGACCCCGTCTTTCGCTCAAAACAGTGGCAGGGGTACACACTTAATCACAGGGCTTCCGCCTTCACTGAGGTCCTAGTTGCCAGCAATGCTTGTGCTGGTTACCTTCACTTTGGTTTCAAGCTGCACTGGTGCTGACGCTGACTCCCCAGGCTGAATCTGATGTCCGGGCCCCTCTGGTAGTGGTTTGTACAGCAGCAAATATCTATTGGTGGACAGAACAAATTGTCTTTAGACAAGGCACAGAAACAGTCTATCAACAGAGTGTTAGAAAATACTTCCTAGTCTTGGGATGCCCCATATATTAGCAAGGCACCCAAGAACCACTTCCATCTATCTATGTGAGAGTAAAGAAAAACACAGGCTGGACCTATTGGCAAGTATACAAAAACAATTCATTGCAGGGGATTTGCAAGCAGGTGGCCTGCAATCTTCAAAGGAGTGGCCATACACCATGGGACTATAGTGATCTAAAACAAAATACTGTCATTGTCATAGAGTACAAAGACAAAAGGTAGTAGGTAAACAGCACCTCGAGCCTCTTCAATTGGGTTTCCATGTGAGAGCATACCCTCTACCATCTAAAGGTAGACAGCTACATAAAAATTCTGTTTGAGGGGGGCGTGGCCGAGACAGCGATGTGATCGGACGCGTCTCGTGAGAGCTCCGTCACCCTGCTGCCTTAATACGCCTGTTTCAGCGAAGATCCGGGGGGTGCCTGCCCCTGGGGGTCCCCTGTCCACTGCCACCCTGCCAGCGATCCCCTCCGGTGGCAGTTTGCAGCCGTCCAGATCCCCGCCATCGGCGATTGCTGCCCGGGGATCTCCGAGCTTGACCTCCGGCCGCCATCTTGCAGCGGAGCTCGCCGGCGAGATGCCTGTCTGATCCTTACAGAGTGGGCTAGAGCGACGTTCAGCGGGGGCTGTCGGACACCCCCAGGCTTCCCCAGCGGCTGTGCCTATCCAGCGGACCCCCACCGGTCACCCGCATCGCTACCTGGAGGCTGCTGGGGCCGATCTACCTCCAGCGAGAGACGCTGCGGCTGCCCGGACTCCACTGCCACGGGAGGTCCCGGCTTTGGCGGGAACACCAGGCCTGCCACGGAGAGATCGCCGGAGGCCCCCTGCCGAGAGCGCCGACAGCGACCTTCACACCCGCCGAGGGACTCTACCGGTGAGCAGCGGCGCGCCGCGACCCCCCCCTACTGCCCCCCCCCCTCCCCCTATCTGCCCTCGGAGGGGCCTGGCGGTGGGGGGCCCTGCTCGCGGCGCTGCCCGCCATCTTCACTCCTTGGGGTGCTCTAGACAGCGACCTGGCTCCCCTGCACCCGCGATCCCTGCCGACACCTCTGGTTGCCATGGATGCCTCGGCAACGGCCCGGAGAGACGATTGAAGGCCGAGTGCTGTTGGGACACGGGCCTTGGAGGGCCTTGGAGGGCCCCAGCGCTGTGTCCCCCAACTCCTGGCTGCTTCTCCCACACGACCCACTGTCTGGGGGCCCCTGCCTGGCAGCCTGACACCCCCGCTTGTGGACTACTCATTGCTGGATTGGTGGCTTGTTTAGGGGGCCCGCCTGACCGCAAACCCCAATCACGAACGCGGGACCACGTGGCCCCCTGCACGGGCTCACTCTGATCACCGCCTAGAGACGGCCTGTCGCCGGCGAAATCGCGCCGGAGCTGCTGGAACTGCGGCGACCTTGGCGCCGAATCTGCGTGAGCTCCCGGCCCTGTACAGCCAGTAGGCCCTGCCACGAGGACAACCAGGTGGCCCGTGCCCACGCACTTCTGCATCGCCGCCCGGCGCTGGACCCACCCGGTGAGCTACAGCGCGCTGACCTCCTCCCTTCCCCGGCTGCCTCCCCGGGGGTCCGGCAGCTGCGGGGCCTACCAATTGACCTTCCCGCCTTCTTCTCCTCTCGGCGACACAGACACGGAGGAGCCCTGCTGAGGGGCCCTAGCTTGCCCTGCGCTTGCTGACGGCGACCTGGGGAGCAGCCCGATCCCGCCAAGCCTGGTGGGCCGCGGACCGGACACACCTGCTGCGCCTGCACGGGGACCCCGAGGACCTCGACCTTTTTCTTTTTCCGCCGCACTTGGGGAGCTGTGACACCCGGGGGATCCCCCGGGCAACCTCTAACTGCCACTCAGGGGCTGACCGGACGCTGCGCTGAGACCTGGCCCTGACCCTGGTGGGGCCTAGGGACTGCGCCTTGCCAGGGGTCTCCGGCGGCCTCCGCCTGTGGGACTCAGGCCCGAACCACCTCCAGCGGCCCGCAACGTACAGGCCCCCCCACCTTGAGTGCGCCCCGCGCCCTGCCAGCAGACGGACCTAGCTGCGGACTCGCCCTGGACCATGACACGCGGCAAGGGGAGTAAACCGGACCCCACGCCCACGACGACCAGAGGGGCGTCAGTAGCCTCTATGTGGGGTAAGGCGGGCTCGCCATCACCCACCGGTGGGCCCTCGGCGCCGCCAGGGGGGAAACCCTCACCGCCGCCCGACTCCCCACCGGTGACGCAGGCCTTCATGACCTCCTTTATGGTCGATCTGAAAACTGAAATTGGGTCCCTCAGGACGGAGGTCCACACCTGCGTCACAGAAATGCGCAAGGAAGTCACTGACCTTGGCGATCGCGTCGACGGCCTGGAAAGAACGGTCGACTCCCGCACGGAGGACCTAGAACAGATTTGGCAGAGAGTGGCGACCCTCGAGGAACAACATATCCAGCTCCAGATCAAGCAGGAAGATTTGGAAAACAGGGGACGCCGCAACAACCTCCGCATACGGGGTGTGCCACTCGGAGAAGAGGGGACTAATACCATGGCCTATGTGGCCCTACTCTTACAAGCGGTGTGGGGTGAAGAGGACGCCCCCCCACCGCGCCTGGACCGCGCGCACCGGTTCTTCGGAGCGGGGGGAAAAGCGGGTCTTCTGCCCGACATCGTCACCAGGCTCCACTACTTCACCGAGAAGGAGGCCATATTGAAGGCGGCTAGGGATAACCCGGACCTGCGCTACGAAGGCCACAAGATCCAGATCTTCCAGGACCTGGCCCCCACCACACTCCACAGACGGCGAGTCTTCCGCCCGATCACGGAGAAGCTCCGGACCCTCAACATCTCTTACCAATGGGGGCACCCCTTTGCACTCATCTTCAGATGGGAAGGCAAGCGCAGGTCACTTAGATCCTACCGAGAGGCGGCACAACTTCTGGACATGCCGGAGTCACCAGATCACAGCCCGACGCGCCCTCCCCCCTCGGGGAGGGCTCCTCCACGCTCTGAATGGTCCACTGTGCGCAGACGACGGCGGTCCCCTCCGGTGGACACACTCTCTACCTCGCAAACTAAGCAGGACATCATTGCCCACATCCGCTCCCTCGAGGGCGATCGCGAGGAGCGAGCCTCCCAGCCCCCTGCTTCAGGTTCTGAGGGTGGGGATCGCCCCTCAACTCCGGCTGACCATTGAACGTTGCCACTGTGACTCCAGCTGCCCCGTACACACGCTCGCCTTCTAGGCACCTCAGCGTGTCTCCCTGCTTCATGATGGCCTACCCCCACTGTTCGCGGAAAAGATGACGCCCCCTACCTCCCTCAGGTCATGGACTTCATCGCAGGGCCCCTGCGCCCCACTGGCGCCTACACGGACTGAGTGACCCCGCAGCCTGACACACCCCCGGACCACCTCTGGGCAGCGGGGTGGACGGGCTCTGAGACGATTTGATCCTACTCTACTTGCCCGGAACTCCGCTTCCTCCCCTTGTCCTGAAGGAAGTGACATTCCTGGATTCATCCAAACCCTCGGGTAGAGGATGTCCGATACCTGGGACATTGTATGTTGGCCCTGTTGGCCTGTTTTGATTCGATCTCTTTTTTGCGCCTTTCTTCTTCTTTCTCACTTTCCTCTTCCTACTTTACTTTTATACTGCCCCTCTCGCGCCTGCGGTGGGGTGGAGGGGTGGGTTCTGCGGGGGCTGCCGCGCTGGAGACGAGAAGCGGCTGCCGCTGTGCTGTCTACAGGAGGGTCTGCTACACTGGGTCATGCGCGACTCTACTCCCCCTTAGTGCTATGACAGCGAACATCCCTACACCCTTGAAAGTCCTCTCTCTCAACGTCAAAGGGCTCAACTCCCCCAACAAGCGGCGGCAGGTATGGCGCTACCTCCTACACCACGCCCCTGACATTATCCTCCTCCAAGAGACGCACCTTCTCAGGGAAGACACCAAACGCATGGCCCACCCTAGATACCCTACACAGTTCTGGGCATCCTCTGACACCAAGACAGCGGGGGTGGCGATCCTATGCAGGGCTGGCATAAGGCGGGGATCCGTGAAACCTTTCAAAAGTACTGACGGGCGCTTCCTCCGAGCCACGGTACAGTTGGGCCGTGCGCAGTTCACGCTTGGGTGTGTCTACGCTCCCAACCAGTCGCAGGACAAATACCTCCAGACGCTCCTGCGGGAGCAGTTCCCATCGGGCGATAGTAATGTGATCCTGGGCGGCGATTTCAATCTGGTTTGGGACCCCGAGCTAGATCGGGCGGGAGCCCTCTTTAATGGGGCGGGAGCAATGTCTTCCACTCTTAAATCGCAGCCACGGGACCTGGGACTTGTGGATGTGTGGCGCTACCACAATCCGGGAATCCGGGACTACTCCTTCTATTCACACTCTCATAGGACATACTCCCGAATCGACCATCTTTTCGCCTCCCTTGAGCTGGCCCGAGACTCTCTGGCTGCTACTATCTCCGACATCTCCCTGTCAGACCACGCTCACGTGGAGCTCTTACTGCAGGACCCCTTGTCCCACGCCGTTCGTGAACGCCGATGGACGCTCCCCCCGAGGATCCTTCGGGACCCGGACGACGTAGCCAGCATCCGTGACGCCATAGACTCGTACTTCACCGTTAACGATACCCCTGAACTGCCGTTCCACACGATCTGGGACGCCTTCAAGGCCACCATTCGGGGTCACATCACCTCCCTGGCGGCGGCACGGAGGAGGGAGGAGTTCAAGATGGAAACCGACCTGGCTAGCGAAATCAAGCTTGCGGAGGCCCGAGACCGGACTTCCCCCTCGCGGGCGTCAAAGAGAGCTCTAGCTAACCTACGGGGGCAACTCCGCACCCTGCGCACCAACAAGGCGGAACACTCCCTGCTAGCACTTAAGCAACGATATTACGAGGGTGGGGACAAGGTTGGCCGCCTACTGGCCGGCAGGCTGCGGGCACGTGCCGCTAGGGCCCACATCGCCAACGTCAAGCAGCAGGACGGCACTTGCGCCACCGCCGAGAAGGCCAAGCAGGCCGCCTTTGTTGCTTACTATTCCTCCCTATATGCCGAGGAGCCCACCTCCCCGGAGGCCCGGGAGGCCGTCCTCGCAGACTATGGGGGGTCTACCCTGTCCCCGGCATGTGCGGCCTCGCTGGAGAGCCCCTTGCAGGAGGAGGAAATAACGGAGGCTGTTAAGGATCTCCCCGTGGGGAAAACCCCGGGGCCAGACGGCCTACCATTGGCCTTCTACCGTCTGTTCTTGACCCAACTCCGCCCACATCTGTTGCGACTATACGGCTCCTTTTCTGACACCGTCGGCCCCTCCCCTGACATGGGTCTGGCGGAAATAGCACTGATTCCCAAACCTGGGAAAGACCCGGACCTGTGCGCCTCCTACCGCCCCATCGCCCTCCTTAACACTGATCTTAAAATTTACACCAAGGTCTTGGCCAAACGACTTGACCCACACATGCCGGGCCTGGTGAATCCGGACCAGGTGGGATTTATCCGAGACCGCCAGGGAGCCGACAATGTCCGCAGGCTGGCACACTTGGTGGGAAAGGTGCACCACTGGAAACTACCGGCTTGTCTCCTCTCGCTGGACGCAGAAA
Organism: Lissotriton helveticus; assembly: GCF_964261635.1. Lineage (NCBI taxonomy): Eukaryota > Metazoa > Chordata > Amphibia > Caudata > Salamandridae > Lissotriton > Lissotriton helveticus. The sequence continues at coordinate 1,692,528,306 of NC_136068.1, read as the reverse complement.
AGGCCTTCGACCGGATCGATTGGACCTTCCTGCGGGCGGTCCTCAAGAAACTAGGTCTTGGCCCTATCATGATCTCCAGGTGCATGGCCCCCTACCTAGGACCGCATGCCCGAATTCGGGTCAATGGCCAATTGACATCGCCGCTTTCGGTCCACAGGGGTACGAGGCAGGGATGCCCACTGTCGCCGCTCTTATTCGCCCTTGCGGTTGAGCCGCTGGCGGAGCTGATTAGGCGTACCCCTGATATTCATGGTGTCCCCCTCGGAGGGCGCACCAATAAGGTAGCACTCTTCGCCGACGACCTGATTCTTACTCTCACGAACCCTCGGGTCTCCTTCCCCGCGGTGCACGAAGCCCTTTCCCTGTTTGAACAGGCATCCGGCCTTAAAATCAACCATGCCAAGTCTTGGGCGCTTAACCTCACCATCCCCGACGAAGAGGTCTCTTTCCTGCAGGGGGTCACGCCCTATCGCTGGGCGGACAGCCATATTCAATACCTGGGCCTGGATCTCGCGCCCCATCTTGACTCGTGGTCCTCGAGGAATTGGGCCTCTTGCCGCAAGGAAGTCCTGGCTGACCTGCGCAAATGGAAACCCTTGATGGTCTCCTGGCTGGGGCGGCTCAACGCTGTCAAGATGTCCGTCCTCCCCCGCATTCTGTATGTTTTCCAGTGCCTCCCCACCCCGATCCCGATTCACTGCATCAGAAACCTTCAACGCGACCTTACGTCCTTCATATGGGGGGGCAAAAGACCCCGGTTCTCGCAGAAAGTCCTGATGGAACCAAGAGACAGGGGCGGTCTTGCCTGCCCGAATCTCCTCCACTACTATTGGGCATCTCACCTCCGGTACGTGATCGAATGGGGTGCACGCGAAAGCGACAAGCACTGGTTCCACATGGACCGATCGGTCACGGGGCGCACCATATGGGACCTGCCTTGGTTGCCGCGAGTGGCGCGTTCCAGAAGTGCATATCTTGCGGTCCCCACGAGGACGGTTCTTGAGATATGGGACAGGGTGGCAGTGGCCAAGGGTCTCACCACGTTTCCCTCTCCGCATACTCCCATTGCGGGTAATCCGCACTTCCCCCCAGCCGCCCGGACCCGAGCTTTTGAGCGCTGGACGCAAGGCGACTGCAGAGTTGCAGGAGACCTTTTTCTTGGCGGAACGCCTAAAACATGGCTAGACTGCAAGGAGGAATTCAGGCTCCCCCCCACCGCCCACTTACAGTACACGCAGCTGCGCCACTGGACCTCGGGGGAGGACATGTACCAAGCTGCTACTAGGACGTATACCCCCTTTGAGAAGTTGGCACGATCCCTCGGGGGGCTGAAACGGCTCATCTCCCAGATCTACAACATCTTGCAACACCCCACCGCCCCGCCTGTACACCCCTATCAGAAACAGTGGCAGTCGGCGACAGGCACTGACATCACGCCCTCTCAATGGACTCGGCTCTGGAACGACATCCCCAAAACCTACCACAGCATCCCGCAAAGGGAAAACGCATACAAAATGCTGACGCAATGGTACTACACCCCCCTGCGACTCAGCAAAATGTTCCCCACTGCCTCGCCGTTGTGCTGGAGGTGTGGCACTGCGACTGGCGACTTCGTACACATCTGGTGGTCCTGCCCTACCCTAGCTGTCTTTTGGAAGGAGGTCCTCAGTCACATCAAGAAGGTGTTGGGTTTCCCCCTCCCTGAAGAGATTTGCACACTCCTACTGGGCATCCGACCCCCCACACTTAGGGCCCTCACGCGCAGCGACTGGATCCTCACCCTCCACATGCTAGGTGCTGCCAAACAGCTCATTGCCCTGTACTGGAAGCGAACAGAGGCGCCGCCGATAGCATCCTGGTTCGTGCGCCTCTGGCAGATCCTGACTATGGAACTACTCACAGCGCGGATACAATTCAGGGAGGTGCGCTTCAAGGCAGTGTGGGAACCCCTGGTGCGCCTCTTGTGCTCGATTAGCTATGCCCGACACATGCCTCCCAGGCTCCGCGCTCTGCAATTGTTCGAGGACGCCCTCATCCCTGCTGACCCCAGCAGACTGGACTCTTAACCGCTAACCCCAACGCCGCCTTGTGCTCTGCACTCCCTGTTTGTTGCCACGGGTGCGCCCCTCTACCTCCACTTCACCTTGTCACTGCTAGCTCCTTTCCTGACTTTACTTCCTTCCTACTTGCCACTCTGGCCTCCGCCCCTCTCCGGGGCAGTTAGGTCCCTGTTGGGCCTGTTGAAACTGTGACACCATTGCTATTCCTCACATACGTGCCTACCCCACACAACGGCGCATTGCCAGCTCATGGCCACCTCTTGCTCTGCTCTCCTCTAAGCCACGCGGCCGGCCCCCCCTCCGGGGGTTGTAGGCAGGGCGCTGTGTTAATGACTCCATCTCCCCTGTTTAGTTCTACCTACGGGCCCTTCCATGCGCGGCCGGCCCCGAAAAGGGGTTGTAGGCTTATCGCTGTGTTCACAATAAAAACAGATTTGAACAAAAAATTCTGTTTGAGTGGATGTTTTCACACATAGTGACATTGTCTAAGGGGGTAAACAAACTTTCCTCAATTATTAAGTGCAGTTGTTCCGAAATTCCTTATCTAGAACACCTCAAAAAGAGAAATCACATAATACAGATTATCAGGGACATGTAGACTAATTGTGAGTCAGGTGGACTATACAATACAAAAGCTAATAGCAATGTAGAAACAACAGACAAGAACTAGAGTCCTGGTATTTCTATGAGTAGGACACATCTGATCCCACCAAAAATTAAGGCAGCAGGGAAAAAAGAACTGAAAACCAAATTTAGAATAGGCATTTGAATTTGTCATACTAAATACACGTGAAAGTATCTCCTATTGAGGTGGACAACTTATCTTACTATAATCTATCACTACCCTAACAGTCAGACTAGAAAACATCAGAGTAGGCCTAAAGAAAAATTTTGAAAACCAGTTTGGTCATACAAAAGGGAATTACACATATTATAGAGGAACCTGATACATCACTGTAGTCTGGAAATGTAAACCTCTAAATGGTGAAAGAAAAACGAAAAAGAAAATAGGACTAGAACACAGCTAAAATCCCCAAAAACTAGGCACAATGTGACATCAATCAGGGGAGAAGCAGCAAAAGAAAAATCTATAGGAAGGACAAAAAATGACTTGGGTGATAATCAAGTTTGTGACATAATACCAAAAGCATGGATACAAAAGTCACAATAGTGCAGAAATCTGGACTCTACCACTGGCCCCTACACCATATACGGTAATGTCAGCTAATGGTCCAGGTCCTTCTGCAGGGAAAAAATGAAAAGTTTAGGTCACCTTTAACAAGAGCCATAAATCTATAATTTCATCCTTAGGTTCAATCAAGGATACATAAATGTGAGGCTGCCTTTTCCTTAAGGGAAAAGAGCAGTAACGACTAAAGGTGGCACACTTTGCTGTATATATTATAACCACATAGGCATGCACTGGTGAAGTGCTGTCTGTTCTTGCTCACAATATAACAATATCATATATCATAATTTAGTATCAGCAAGTTTTACCACTTAACAAGTTTTAACCACTGTTGCTCAAAGGATATACATCGTCATGTCATCCCTTCACAACACAGCAAAACTTACAAAAGCAACAACATGGATCACAAGCATGCATAATATAAGGCATTTCATGCCAAGCCATCAGATATACTTTGCTGTATACCGAAGCACAGAAAAAGAAAACACAATAGCATGCAACACCATTTCATGCACTTTCTGCACAATAAACACTCCAATAACATAAAAAAAACCATTCGGGCCCATTTTAATTTTGTCAGACTTATACCTAAATAACACCTTCTTTTGATCCATCCTCACCCTTTTGACAGCAGATCAAGCAGTCAGTGAAGATCAGCTGTCAAATATAACTTACTGTGTCGCGTCAGACACACAGGAAAAGCAGGGAAAATTCATGGAAGAAATGCAAAAAACATGAAAATGCACAGATAATTCATTTCAAAGAAGTCATAAAAACACATCTTTGTTTCATCATACAGCCAATACTTCACATAACACACGAAATCTCAAGTGGAACCACCCAGCTTTTGTAAATGTACAAAATATCTTAAGCAAAAACTCTTTCACAGCCTCTGCGTGTCCCTTACACCAACCCCCCAGTTTAGGCCCTGCTGTTTATAAAAAGCCGTGTCAGGAATGCACTCTTCAAATGTCGACGTGAATGGCTCCTTTGCGTGACGCTTTTCCAAGCAATCATTTCACCATTTGTTGTCACATACTCCTAAACCCCCACCACACTGACCTAAAGGTCAAAATCTGGCTGGAGCACCAAGCTTTCTTGTAACCTCCCTGGGACCCTCACTATGAAACTGACAAAGACAATAAGTCTCTGCAAGTCTGTGCAATAATCAACCCTATTTAAAAAAGACATTTTAAATATATTACTTCTTTTAGAGAACTACAATTTATTTATTCTCAGAGCATTAACACATTTACTGTGAATAATTCATGAAACATAACAACACACCATACCAGCTTCAGAATAAATGTGTGTCACTGTGCCATGCAATGCTACACATTTTATCAACCTTAAATGAATGAATGGCTCAGTAGGCCCCGCTGAAGTCAGAACCTTCAACCCTGATATTAAACACAAGCCTCTGCGCTGGGCACATTGACTCACTAAGCTATGAAAAAGCAAACGTGCACATTTGTATTATACTTGAATGTATGCATTCACTGAAGCCTAAGGCACTATAAAACTAGTTTAAATGGCAAGAAAGCCTTTTAAAATGGTCTATTTAACTCAATATCGTTTTTGCAATTTGAGGTACTTAAAAATAAATAACCTATACTTGTGTTACATATTAATCATCCTCAGATTGGTCTTTACAGATTGCAGAAATCGGACTTAGACATATCTCATGTAAATCTTTAAAAAAATGAGTTCTTACGCCTGCGCCAAGTGAAGGTCCCATACATAAATGTCCTCATTATGCAGTACTGCACAATTTAAATTAAATTATAATGCTAGGAGGTCACAGTATGAGTATTAAGCTTTATGAATATCAAAAAACGATTTTAAAAAGCACTTTTCTTTTTTTTTTTTCAAAATATTTTTTATGTCATAATTCAAAATTACTCTCCATATTTCGTTTTTGTAATAATCCTATATTTAAAACCAAGCTGCATCCCTATTATAAATCTGCCCCTTGCTTATGTTTTTAGAGCAACTATTCACAAGCCTAAGTACAGAAGCTCAATTTTAAATACACGTCAACTTCGTGCTACTTTTGTTTGAATAGGACAATGATTTTAGCAACAGAGCCATAAATGTGCTGACAAGAAAATGCTAAAAGAGAAGGGAAACCACAATTGAAATGTATGTCTGTGATTCAAATAATTAACCTTATTTTTGTAAACCTTGCTTTCAAAATAACACTCTGAAATGCAAAGTTGCACGTTTAACTAAGGAAGAAGTCCTGGCTAAATAAACTAGGCCTGCGAAAATAACAGCTGTGTCCTTGACGGCATGCCCTACCCAGTGTTGAATTTCCTGGTGGCAGCCTTACTAAAAACAGACATTCCAAGCTTTGAAATGCGTGTGCAAGAATACACATTTCGAGTTCAGAAAAATTCACTCCAGCTAAACTGTTTTGTCCGTTAACATCTAATGCGATGTATAGGAGTAAACATGTTATGAGAGTGTCGTCTACAAAAACACACCATTTCATTTTTCTGCTGTAGGCCTTTAATATTCCTAGTGAATAAGAATTTTAAGTTTATCCCTTAAACACTTAACAGTTGTACATGTGCGCTATTCCTTACCCTATAACTTTAAGGAGAAACATATAGGTATGTTAGCACATCACATAGGTCATTCCTGAATTTCTATCGAATTTTTACCCAACATTAATTAATCTAACATTATGTTTAACAGACTGAAAACATCAAAAATAACCACAAAAATGCATTTGAGCTCAGTACAGACATAAACAGAAAGGGGTAAAACACAAAAGACACACAATACAGCGCGCTTTAGCCATGTTTCATAAATAGCGACGACGCAATGTACAAGCAAAAGTTACATGAATGGGAAAAAACCACAAACCAGCTAGACAGTTAAACACACCTTTTAAACCATGGGTCAACACTAAAGCCAGAAACAAAACACAGCCCGCAGACTGCATCCAAACCACCTATGTAAATACCAGTTGTAAGTCATATTTACAAGGAGAAACCCTATTCTCAACAGTATTCTAAAAACTGAAGTAGAAATACTTTCAATTCACTAATTCAGGCTGGCAGAACACCAAAAACCGCTCTGCATATCTTCATACATAAAATTGCACAGAACAAAGGATCCTCATGTGTATTATGGGCATATTTAAATTCCCTGGGGAAAAATTTCACCAAGGAAGAAATATGTTTTCATACCTAAAACCTATTTTAAGTTTTCCCTCTAGGGGAAGCCGGCTAATTCAATTCATATCTCACTATGGTACCTCTCATAAAACTACACATTTTACATGTGAGTTTGGAACAGGCATGCAAACAAACATAATGCAAAATATGCATTATCATAATCTAAAATGGCACTTAATCATTGCGCCGCTCATAACCATAAATGGAGAAACATCTCCACATTACCTGCCTACATCTGTTGCAACGCATATATCACATAATCCATATCATAAATATGATCGATCATCCATACATATCCATATCCATATCCATATCCATAAGCCACAGCAAGCGAATCCTAAAACTGCCTTGCGAGTCACTGGCTACCATAAGCTCACAGTAATTACCATACAATGGTTCTTACCAAGCACGAGCGTCCAGGTTCTATCTGCCAAGTTTTGAATGACCTAACAGTCTTGTCCTTTGAAATACTCACGCCAAATATGTTCTCAGTCAGGGGTGCCATCATATGGAGGATCAAAAATCAGGAAGATCAGAAGTAGACTGGGCAACAGAGACTAAGAACCCCCAGAATTGGTACCTCCTGTAGTAGAATCCTGCCTTGTCTTCCTCAGTAAATTTCTATCTCCTGACCGCTCCTTCAGATAGTCACCGCTCTGATGAGCCCCAAGTTGGCGCGCCAAATGAGGGAAATCAAAAATCCCATCTCAGGGGTTTGCACTAACACCTGATCCTTTAAAGCAGCATGAAAAAGTTGGCACAGAATCTGTAATCAAGAGAAACATATTTATTAAATTACAACAAGTGAGGCCATGTCACACAGAAGCCGCAGCACTCTGTATGAGGTGGTCTGAGGACTGAAGGCCACAGTATCTCTTATATACCCTCACAGGGGCTAAAAAGGGCAGTACAAGTGCACATAAGAAGAGTTACACACATAGATGGTCATACAGAAAATGCACAGTCGACAAGTAGGAGGAGCTAACAGTTTTGCCAATGCTAGCAAGCACATCCTGACAGTTACAGAATATTAGCAGCTGCAAGCACAACTGAGCATGTGCAAAGTAGAAGGAAGAGGCTAAATATACCGAGCAGAGAACAGCAAGATAGGACTGAGTACATGGTGAGCACATGGCCATCTAAAATGGCTGCCAAATACAAAATGGATTCCATAAAAAGGCAAGATAGTCTCTAAATACAGGATGTCTTCTGCTAATGCTTAATCTAATCGCTGCTAAATTACGACATTGGTAGAGGGGGTGCCCTACAGGACATATTTGGGAGGAATGGAGAACAACTGTCAGCCAACAACGATACCATTGTACAGAGCACATGCAACACTGCTACTAACACCAATTCACTATGGGGTCTGGCGTGTGCAATACATCCAGGACACATATGCCAGCTTGCTGGCACTCCAACATATCATATCAGACATAATAAGGTGTACATGTGTGAACACAACACCACAGCCATTGTCACGATGCAGACATGTATGCCTGGGGATAAATGATGTATGATGCCATCAGACCCAAAATCCGTGGAAATGTACATGTGGTATGATGTGCGTACATGTACAACCATTTCAATCACAACACAGACCCATGATAGATGCACCAACAGCAGATGCAGTTTACGCAGCACAAACAGCTAGCTCAATGTTCAATATGACACACACATGGCATTGTCACATAGGGTCATGCTGAGCATCAAATTGTCAAGTAAGAAAGTGCCCCGGTCCCTGGCATCATGAGACAGGTGCCCGTAGTGATGACTGTGCCATCCCAGTGTTGATGTGCATGACAACATGCCCATAATGATACATATGGGACATGTGTAAAGGTGATGTGTACCACATAGTGCCCCATCACACATGACATGTGTCAACAGGTCATCACACTTTGATTGTGCAACAGAATCAGATGCCCTGTGCTATATCACAGCCTGCCACACCTAGGCACTGCTCATGGAAGTATGCAATGACAAGAACTTGATAGACATCCTCATTTGAACCGTACCCAAACATCCCTGCCATGTGTGCGCCTCGTATCACTATTGTAATGGTGCGATACGTAAACATGTGCAACGCACCGTACCCCTGCATTCACTAGAGCGTGTGAAACGTACCATGTAAAACGTACTGTACCCCTGCATTCACTGAAGCATGTGAAACTCACCATGTAAAACGCACTATACCCCTGTATTCACAGGAGCGTGTGAAAAGCACCGTACCCCGAGATTACGTGCGTGTGTGCGCCTCGTTTCACTATTGTCATCGTGCCATAGGCGAGCGAACCGTACCCCGAGATTACGAGCATGTGTGCGCCTCGTTTCACTATTGTCATCGTGCCATAGGCGAGCGAACCGTACCCCCAGTTTACGTGCGTGTGTGCGCCTCGTATCACTATTAAAATGGTGCCATACGCGACGTGAATCCCACCGTAGACGTGTGTTGATCTCAAAAAATACTTAGGGGACACCTAGGGGACGAGTAGTAGGCCCTGAATGCAGCCTGGTTGTCATGGGTACTGAGATGTGTGTGTGTGCTACAGGTGTCCTGCAAAAGTCAGTTGGGCAAAAATATACAATGTTGCAATATGTTTTTGGAGCATAAGCTCACATTTTAAACCATGCAAATGTGTGTCAGGGCCTTATGTTTGAAGGGATTGGATGGAACGTAGGATGCAAAGTAATCTGGCCTATCACAATGTACTCCTGAGACTGAAAGCCCCTCAGCAGCACAGATTTAAAGCTGCATGTGACTGGGGAGAGCACTTGCCTGCACAGGAGTGAAGCTCACTGCTGCTGTCTCTGCATTCCCTGGACTCTTATGTCACGTACGATGGAGAGGGCACCAGCATTCACTGATGAGGAAAACCAGGCCCTGCTGGATGCCCTCCTACCACAGTACAGCAAGCTGTATGGGAGACCAGGGGAGCAGGTGAGTGATGACTACACTACCTTTGACTGTGCACCTGTTGTGTGAGTGTCACAACAGGCATTGTGTATTGGCTGGGACTAACATGCAATGTGGTATGGAGTGAGTGCCGGGTGTGTACATTGTTGTGTCTCCCATGCAGAGCATGATTTAGTTCAAGTGTGTTTGTTCACTCACCACTTGCATTATGCTAACTGTGACAGTCAACACATAGTCAATGACACATTCTGCTGTGCTACAACTTGCTGGTTTTAGTTCCCTATTTTACTGAGGTGTAACAGTGTTCCCTCCGGAGTGACAGCTGAATGTACTCACAGATGTTTATGACTTGTGGGGACGTGTGGTGATATAGTAAAAATGCTGTGTTTAACCGCATGGACATTGAAGATTGTGAATGTTCCTTGTCACCTGGGTGAGTGTGTATGTGATGTTTTGCACCACAGAAGCATGGCGTATGCAGCAGCTGTAGCCGCCATCTGATATGACAAGTATGCTGTGTTGTGTGCCTGACTTGCATAGTTTGCACAACACCTGTGGCACCTCTTTGTCAAGTGGCACATGTGCTAAATGAGGGTTGTATACACTGTTGACACTGACAGGCGAGTGATCTGGGCCAGGGTGTGTCTGTCTGGTCTGCTGAGGGTTCTTAAGTGGAGTAGGATATGTGACAGCTTGTCACGTGCTGTCCAAAACCCTGCAGTTGCATGTGTTGTACAGTGTGTGCCATGATCAGTGAGTGTGTTGCACCCTTTATGCCATCTGTTGCCTTTCAAAGGCATGTAGTGCATTGGGGTTTGCCCACAGGCCTAATTCACATGGTCAATGATGCAAATCCTGTCAGCATCCCATGCCCTATTCACATTATCAATGGTGTGCAAGTGTGTGTCTCTGGGACATGTAGCAGGTGTAGTGATGTTGTTTCACTTGGTCTTCCTGACAGGTATCTGCCTATGAGAAGGGAGTGATATTGCTGGAGATCGCCAGGGCTGTCAGGAGTGCGGGGGGCCATCGCCGGCAGCTGAGGGACATCAGAAAAAGGTGGCAGGACATCCGGTGCTGGACCCGGCGTATCGCCCGGGTCCAGCTGAAGATGGAGGTCCCACGCCAGCATGGTAGAAGCCGTCACCTCACCCCCCAGATGCTCCGGGTCCTGGCAGTGGTCTTTCCAGACCTCCATAGGTAGTTGCAGGAAAGACAGCAACAAGGAGGAGATAGGTACATGGCAGTTTGTAGTGTTGTGTGTCAGCTGCTACTTGGGGTGCTCTGAAGCATGGAAACACCCCCACAGTTGGGGTGTCTGGTCAGACAAGCTATTTGTGCATTGTAGTTTATATTCCCCATATTCAGCTGGTGCTCTTTTTCATCCTTTCCCCTCCTCCACATGTGTCCCCTGGTCTGTGTGTTTTCACAATTACACATGTTCCTCTAGGGTGCAAGGTATTTAGACTGCACATTAATTAGCGCAAAATGTGGGAGGGAGGTCTGTGACATGTGTTGGTACCTTGTGTTAGAATCGGAGGTCTCTGGTTGGCACAGGTATGTACTTGTGGCAAGCAGGGACCTTCTCCTCTAGTCAGGACAAGGGAACTACTCCGTAAGAATAACCCCTGCTCACCCTCTAGGTTGCGTGGCGCGAGCAGACAAGGCTAATCCTCAGGGCGATAGTTAGTTAAGCATTTATGATCACATACAGTAAACCCAATGACCCACCACAGACGGACACCAGTCGTAAGGTTGTATCAAAAATACGTAGAATTTATATAAAAATACTTAGTTGCAGAATTATCACAAGACCATATAAAGTTTAGCGAATGAGGCCACCAGATTTAACTAGGCAAAAGTTCTTAAGTGTTCTTAGTCAGCAAGGTACGCTGGGGGTCGATGCGCGCTTCGCGCTGGAGAAGCGACCCGTTGATGATTGATGGACGACAGGGAAAACAAACGTTGCGGACCCTGGACCCGATGTGAACTCGGGATCGCGATCAAGTGTACCTTGTGGTTGTTCGAGGCGTTTCAGGAACGGCCACTGGTGAGGGCGGACCCGGGACGGGGCTGACGGTTCTCCTAAGAATCTATCCGGCTCGAAGCCCCCTCGAGGTGCGAGGCGGGTGAGTGGGACAGTGTGGAGGGTGGCGGCGATCCGTGGTCTGGAGCAACTCACGGGGTGAGGCGCCGTTCAGGCCTGTGGGGCGTACTTCTTAGTACGCCGGATCGTACCTGTGGATTTGTGTGGGGCGTTGCGTTCTCGGACAGACAGGTGCAGCACCGGGCCTCCGGTACCACATACGGAAGTCCTTCTTGAGGTGCGGCTCAAGCCTTGGTATGCAGAAGGGCAAAGCGAGACAGTCGGGTACGTAGCGACGTACGGACCGTCCGGGGCTATCAGATGAGCTCCGTGCAAATTCCGGTGGGAGCAGATGAGAGGCGCAAAACGCGCTCAGTAGCAGGCGAGGTGACAGGAGAGCGGGCGGCCCCGCACTGAAGCGCGGAGCGACTCAAGTTTGAGCGGGGCTTTCGGCGGCGGGGCGACCAGGCTCTGAGCTGTCACGACCTTAGGAGGGGCGAAGGCACCCGAGTCACGACTCCGGCGAGGGAAGAGAACTTAAGGGCCCAGCAGCATACGGGCACAGGCAGAATTGAACCCAATGGTCCTGGGGCTCAGTTCAGAGGGCAAGCTTGAGATCAAGCCCTTGGAGATCGTTTCAGGCACAAGTCTTCAAAGTCCTCTCTGGTCTTTTCCTCTCCGTTCTCAGCAAGGCACCACTGCAGGCCAGTCCCTCAGGTCAGGGACAGGTTTCCTTCCTTCAGCTTCTCTTGGTCCGTCTAGTCAGGCAGAGGTTCGTCGTGGTCAAAACAGGATCTGATTTGCTAGGAGCAGGGCTCCTACTTTTATACACGGTTTCTTTTGTCTTTGCAGGCCAGGGGGCCTGAGCCTGGTTCAACCCGGTTTTGGAGCACTCTGTTGACAGGAAGCTGCCGTCTTCTTTCAGGGTTCAGGGCAGGGACATCAGACGCTCCGCAGGAGGTGGAGCCAGCATTGTGGTGGTGGAGCACAACCCTATTCAGAGTCAAGGGCTACTCCTCCCACCCATCCTGTTGTAAGCCATCTATTCATCACCTGGTAGCCCAGACTGTCCCTGGAATTCCCCAGCCCTGGCACTCACACAACCCAGACAGCAGATACACATCCTGGCAGAGGCGGGCTGAAATAGTCAGGCGAGTAAATGCTAACTTTCTAAAAGTAGCATTTGCAAACACAGGATATTAAAATAAATCTTACTGAAGGAAGTACTTTATTATTCTGAGTTCAGGCATACTAAACTTGACATGCCACCGTGTTCCCTGAGCCTGCCGGGATTATAGCGTGTAATAATACCGGCAGCTCATTCTGGCCTATGAGAATAGGTGGCCATCCAATAGTGAAGAACAAAAAAGGGCGGTAATTCACTAGTAGGACATGCCACACACATTAGCGCTTGTCCTACCTTATGCTTATACTGCACCCTGCCCTTGGGCCTACCATAGGGGTGACTGATATGAAGTTAAGGTAAGTTTTAGGGACTGGCAAGGGTGTGCACTTGCGCAGTCAGCGTGGCAGTACCAGACTGCATGCAGGTTCTGCAATGGCAGACCCTAGACACATCTTACGAGGCCGCTTCTGTGAGTGTCACAACCAGAGCTGCAGGACCACTAGCAGCATTTGTATTTACAAGCCCTGGCACTCCTGGTGCACGTTACCTGGGACTGATAGTAAACCAAATAAGCCAATCATGGAAATCAATTACGGATACACTTTATATTGGGAGCACTTGCACTGCGGCACGGATTGGCCGTGGAGCAGTGCCCTGAGCAGCGAACACCAGCAAAACATCTGAGGCACATCAGCAAAAAGTGGAAGGGAGACTCACACCAAGGTGCCGGGTCTAACACGGTGCCTGTGCCATGACCTGTGCACTGTGTTTGGACTTCATATTTGTTTGCACTGATGATGAGTTTCAACATGGGAGTGTGCGGTTTCAACTGCACACCCTTGCAGCATGCATGACCCATGTTACGTTCTCAGACATGATGTACATAATTTGTGAGATATGCATAGTGTCATGATGGGTAATCATGAGACAGTCAGCAATTTCTAGACTCACAGATCTGTGTGCCCACTACAGTCCCCTGAGACACCCTGGCCTCCAAATCATGTGTGTCATCCAACACTGTGCCCATTCTATGTGTGTTCAGCATGGGTCTGCCTCTGTGGCATTGCTCCCTGGCATAGTTTTTATTTATCATGTGTCAGCTACATGTGCACACTGTCCGGATACAAGATTTGGCTTGTGCATGCTCACACTGGCCAGTGCCTGTGTGCCTATTCACAAGAATCTGTTGTTGGTTGTTTGTGACTAATATGTATTGCCAGCCCCACAAGGTGACCTTGGTTCACTTATTGGAAAGTTGCTGCACTGTTTTTGTTACCCTGATTCTGAGTTTTCACCTCTTGAGCAGTATCAATCACATTGACTGAGGGATGTGTGTGTTGTGGAGGAGAGGTGTAATCGGCCTGCCTGTTTGGCCTTGGCAGTTGTGACCTGTGGATGTAAATTGGGTGGTCGATTTTTAACCATGCACTTCCCCTGTGATGGTGGACAGTGCTTTCATTAGGGGCTTTACAGGCTATGTCATTTGCTTCCAGAGATGATTGTGCCTGAATAATTTAAGCCACATGTATGTAGTTCTGGTGCAGCGCTGTTTTTTCTTGGTGTTCACACTACTCTGTTGACATTTTGCATGTGGATAAGGGTGTGTCCACGATGCAGCAATGGTTTTGTACTACACAATTGCAGGCACATTAGCGTGAGCATTGTTCAGATTTGAGACATGTGGGCCACTTAACATGACAGCCAGTGGGTCTTATGTGCTACCAACTGTATGATCAGGTGATAGATGCCCCTGTGTGGACTGACACATTTTAAGTTGTCCCACATTGATGTATGTACCTTGGCACTCCCAAAACTTGTTAAGAGTTGTTCCTGTTTTGACTGTGTTCATATGTCAAATTGTTTAGGTTACACTTATGTGTCTGCATTATAATTGTTTCACTAGGTAGTGCACACCAAACAACATTTGCAATGTTTTGGAATAGCATGCAGCTTTTGAAGGAGGCCAGTGTTAGTGAATAATGGCGTGGCTTGATCTCCATTGACATGTCCCCACAGTGGTCTTGAGTGCTTGAGACTACTTTGTTGTCAATTGTACAGACTAATGTGTGTCAAACCATCAAGACCTCCATTGGACCATGTATATGGTATATGTTATGTTATGTTATATGAAACTTGTAACGCGCTAAATTACTCATGAGTGTCCTGGCGCGAAATGAAATGCAGACTGGTGGAAGAAGAAAGATTAGATAACCTGATTAAAAAGATGGGTTTTGAGAAGTTTCTTAAATCGACAGAAGTCTTGGGTGTGGTGCAGAGAAACAGGATGACTGTTCCAGAGAGTAGCTACCTTGACCGAAAGTGACTGACCCCCCCAACCTAGAACAGCGGAAGCGGGGAGTGGCCATCAGACGGTGGGAAGCAGATAGTAGGGATCGATGCGGGGTGTAAATGGCCACCCGTTTCCTAATATAGGAGGGTCCTGAGTCATGCAGAGCTCTATGAGCTAAAGTGAGGGCCTTAAACTGCACCCGCTGGACCACGGGCAGCCAGTGAAGGTCACGCAAGTGTGACCTTTTACTGGATCTCTTAGAGATGTTGAATAAGAGTCTGGCCACCGCGTTCTGGATCATTTGAAGTTTATTCACCAAGTATCCCGGGATGCCAATAAAAAGCACATTGGCATAATCTAAACGGGACAGGATGAGTGCCCTTGCCACCATTTCCTTCGCCGGCTGAGGGAGCATATGGAAGAATCTACTCAGCGACTTGAGTGTACCAAAACAGACACCCGTTAGTCTCTTGATGTGTTCAGAGAACCTGAGATCCTCCCCGAACCAAACTCCCAAGTTCTTAGCCTGACCACCCTCAGAAAGTGGGCGGGGGAAATCAGGGAGCCACAAGGCTTCTGTGAAATGCTGTGGAAATTGCCCATACAACAGTATCTCAGATTTCCCCTCGTTGCACTTGAGTTTGGTCTGTGCCAGGCATGTAAACACGACGGCAAGGCAACTCTGAGCAGCCCCCATGCACAGGTCGGAGCCATTCCAAGTGAATAGAAGCTGGGTGTCGTCAGCATAAGCCATGATTTTAGCACCCAGCTCTTCCGCTAGGGAGATCGATGGAGTCAAATAGATATTAAAGAGCAGGGGGCTCAAAGTCGAGCCCTGGGGGACTCCAGTAGAGACCTCCCTGGCCAGGGATGAGAAAGGAGGCATCCAGACCTGCTGAGTGCGGGCATCCAAAAAAGATTTCAGCCAGGCCCACACTGCCCCAGAGATGCCAAAGGCAGAGAGGTGGGCAAGAAAAAGCTGGTGCGGTACCGTGTCAAAGGCGGCAGAGAGGTCCAATAAAATCACAGCCGCTCTGCCGCCCCCGTCCAGGCACTCCCTAATTGCCTCCGCCATCTCCACCAGCGCTGTCTCTGTGCTGTAAGATGTTCTGAAGCCTGACTGGGCCGGATGCAGAGCCCCAGATGTTTCCACAAAGGTTTCCAGTTGGCGGAAAGCCACCTTTTCACAAACTTTGGCCAGGGCTGGGAGTAAGGATATCGGACGATAGTTAGCTGGAACAGAGGGGTCCGCCATCGCTTTCTTGAGAAGAGGGAGAAGCTTAGCTTGCTTCCATTGTCCCGGTACAGTCGCCGACTGAAGTGACCAGTTGACAATGGTAGTAGCTTCAGTACACAAAATATCTGCAACCCCTGCTAGGACTCTGGGCGGGCACGGGTCAGAGGGACTTGAGGGATTTAAGAATAGCAAGGATGTCAGACTTTTCAGCCAGGGCAAACTGCGTGAATAGTGAGTTGAGAGAGGTACAGGAAGGGAGCCCTAGGGGGAAGCTGTGCAGTGCCGCTGATGAAGCCAGGCTGTCCCGAATTGATTGAACTTTATTAATAAAAAATGCTGAAAGCTCCTCACACCATCCAGGGGAGGCTGGGATGGCCTTATGCTCCGCGCAGGGAGACATGAAACTGTACGGCAATAGCATCCCCCAGAGTCTTTAGGAAAGCACCAAGCGGGCCAGGGTTGCGGTAGATCAGCGTGCCTCCCAGCGTGAAATGGGGCGATAGGGTGAAGGAAAAATCAAGAGTCTCGCCCTCTAACAAATCCACAGAGGTTTCACATGCAAAGGCCCAGGTTTCCCTGAACACCACAGCCGTGCCCCCCCTCTCCCTGTCGTGCGATCCGCACGTGCTAAATGGTACCCCCGGGGAATAGCAAGCTCAACCACCAGCTCACACGACTCCCTGAGCCATGTTACACTAATGAACAATACATCAAGCTTATTGTCCACAATTAGCTCAAAAATGTTGGCAGCATGTCTAACCATCGAGGGCGCGTTAATGAGGGCTGCTAGAACGCCTGGCTCCTTCACAACTGTAGAACCCACACTAGAGAGATTAGTGGCAAAGTGAAAGCTACAGCTAGGACACCCCCTGGCGAGATCCAAGATATCATCACAGCGTTTAAGACCTACGGGAGTGACCGGGTCCCGAGATAATAGTTCTGCGCGATTATAAGCACACTGGCCCACCATGATTCCTGGATCAAAACCAGCAGCAAGACTGGCCCTGGGCACGTCCGGGGAGTGGACGGGTTCAGACGGGCTTGCCTTTGGCGCGCCTTTGGCGCGCCAGCTGCCGCTCGTTATGGCATCTGTTTTTAAAGGGGGTGAGGAGGCGACTAGAATGCCAACCTCCACCTCCGCTAAACCGGAAGTTGACTCCCTCCACAGCAATCAGGACCAAAGAGCCAGCGGTGGAACGAGGAGTGCAACCGGCCAAGTTAGGATACAGCAGAGACATTAAAAGGTGAGAGAACAATGAGAAAGTATAAAAATGATTTTTAAAACATTTCCATCAATTTAGCAGCAAAGGTAAGTGCAAAGGCAGCTAAAATAGCAACAATTCAGTATAGCGTCATCCCACACACACTTCCACACGCGCGTCCGCTGCGCGCTCGATATGACTTCTGTTTTTAAAGGGGGTGAGGAGGCGACTAGAACACCAACCTCCACCTCCGCTAAACCGCTAAACCGGAAGTTGACTCCCTCCACACACACTTCCACACGCGCGACCGCCCGTCCACGCCATTTGTTTCTAACAGTGTTTCATCCTAATGTGTGCCAGCTGTGTCAATGAATGTGTCTATGTGTTTGGTGTGCTTTTCCTTGTGAGCAAACTTTCATGCAGGCACATATGTGTTATCTTCACAAGATGTCGATTTTACACATTCAATACATGTTGAATGGGTGAAGTATGGTGAGTCCCAAGATGCCAACTAATTGTGACATTAATTTTCACCAAAATCTACTTAAAGAGCTCTGAGTGTGGTGTCACCTTGGGGAGTGAGGTGTGTTAGTTTGCCCTGAGAGGCAAAGCAACTGTTTAGTTCTTTGTGAACTTGAGGTGGCATAACTTCATTGTATGGATCTGCTCTCCTGTCAACAAACAGAAGCTCCTCAGTGTGACTCTCATTCAAGTTGTGGCCTGGTCTGTTCTTTGGATCCTTGAGTCCAAGTAGATTTGTGTCTATACCAACTGGGCAGTTCTAGCCTCAAATATGTGCAGAGCTATCTGGCTGTTGCTCATGATGCATGCCATGATTTGCAGTGTGACCAACTGATTTTGTGCTCATGTATCAGATGTGTAAAGGTGACTGATACATTTTTGTTTCTTCTCCTTGCCCACAGCATCATCAACCGACACAGGAGGAGCACGGACCAGGAGGAGGGACCCAGCTGCAGTGCCACCAGCGCTGAGGAGTCAGAGGGAGCCAGTGGCACGGAGGGTGAGGGGAGTCAGATGGCCGGACCTTTGGAAGCAGACACTTCTTACCATGCCGACGGCTCGGCTTCTGACTCCCAGGAGGAGGGGCAATACACGGCAACACATTCTGCCATCACGGTGTCTGTCCCGACCTCCTCCAGACCCATCTCCACGCTCTCAGTTGCTAGGGTCCCTTCTGTCCGTGCTGCCCCCCATATCTCCTTCGTCCCTGGCACCGCAGCCCCTGCCCCTGTCTCCCCTGCTGCCCTCAGTGCAGAGTCTGTGGACCTACTCCGGCAGATTCATGTTGATCAGACATCAATGCTGACTGTCCTCCATGGCCACACTACTATCCTGACACAGTTGTTGTCATTCATGGAGGGCATGTCAGCTACGATGTCTGACCAACGTCGGATTCTATCGCCCATGGACCCCTCACTGATGGCAGCAGTTTCACTCCTGCAGCTGTCAGTCCCCCCCTCCTTCTGACCGATCCACACCCCCTCTCCCATACCTGTCCAGAGCACACGCCGACACACACGATCACGCACGCCAACAGACACAACCAGCACACCACCTAAGTGTAAGCGCAGATCTCCTGGCACACAATCTCAGAGGGATGCAGGCACACCCACAGGGACTGGGGTCAGACAGCAGGCACGCAGCCACAGACACAGTACACCAGACTCACAGCCCTCTACCTCCACTCCCATTATGTCCCCGGGTACAGGTGGTGGTCTGGCGGAACTGGCAGCAGTGTGCAGCGCTGAATTTATTTCCACCTTTGGCACTGCACAAGCCACTGAGGAGGATTCCTCCCCCCTTGCACCCACAACACCTACCCTTCCCTCTACTGTCCCTGCGGTGCCGGCCCCTGACCAAGATGATGCCCCCCACAGGTCAACAACCCTTTAGCTCTATCATGTGCAGGCAAGTTTGGGGTCGACAACCTCCCCAACGTCCCCCAACCAGACTTTACTATGGACTGGCCATTGGCCTTGTTTGAGACAGGACTCATTTTTTAAAACATTTTCGTTTGGAGCTGAATAAAGCATTTTATTTTTCATTCAAACCTATTGCATTTCAGGTACTTACTTTAGGTGCTGTGTGCCTAGGACAGTGGTTTCCAAACTGTGCGCCGCGGCGCCCTGGTGCACCATTAGGACTAGCTAGGGGCGCCACGCACCTCTTTGAAATTTAGGCAAGAAATCAGGTTTTGTAACAAATAAAATCAATGGTCACCCGGCCCCCCAGTATGTCATGAGGGTGGGTGGGGAATTAAAAGCGCTAGGTATCATGGTTTGGCCCAGCTGCAGCGCAACATAAGGGGGGAGTTAAAAATGCCACCTGTAAAATCAGGAATCATGGTTTGGTCCAAATTGTACGGCTGTCATACGTGCTTCACGAAGTTTAGGCGGGTCAGGCATAGGACGCACACATTCAGCGATGCCAAGCGTTATTGCTTCCTGGGTTCTGACGTTCTTCTTTACATCAAGTAAGTTCTAGATTCACCCATGACCCATGCGCATCGTCGATGGTAGAAATTTTAAATAAGTAAATAGGTAGGAGAAGTTGAACACAATCCTCGACAAAGCCAGACCGCCACTATAATAAATGTAGTTACCTGAATACCTGTTCCTGCTAATAACTAGCGTTTAGCCTAGTGTAGCGCTCGCATCCACACACAACCCCGCCATAAACTTAGCTGAATTTAATTTACCAAGTTTCAGTCACGCTAGGTGTCCTGCACAAGCATATGTATAATAATCTTGCCCTCTCTTACTGTATCCAAAAAGGTCAGACTGTGAACAAGTACAGTGGGCGACTTCGCCAGCTAACACAGCATGCACAAAATTCCAGAATGAGTAATGCTACATGGAAGTTAACGCATACCATGCCTGAACTTGAAATATACTTGACAAGGTTAATGGCCTCAATACAGGTTGCGTATATATACGTATACATTCTTGCTGCAGTGATGACAATTTAAAATTTCGAATCCAAACTCCTTTCTCCTTCTAAAAGGGCCGGGTTCTTAACTTCGGAGTGACTGACAGACTCATCTGGGTGTAGTAGTTCTTCGCCGTTCACCATCTCCATCCCAAACATGATGGCACAAACCCTGTAAAATGAATGACATGTAAATTAAAATGTGGGCTGCAACACTTAACCTTCCCGGCCCTTGCACTTGCTGGCCTCGCCGCACAACTGTGTTGTTAGGGCGAGCATCGGGGCTGGGCCTGTGCAGCGAGGCCAGCAAGTGCCAAAGACAGGAAAGTTAAGAACTGCATTTAATTTACATGTCATTGAGGAAGCAAGGTAGTGATCAGGGTCAGCTGCTGGGTTCTGACAGGTGATCACTCTAAAAAGAGGGTTAGGGGACTGCCCTACAACTACATAACCTGCTGAAAGCGAGTCCTCATTACCAGGGCCGGGGAACCAAAACCGGCCCTGGCAAAGTGCTCGTCCGGGCCCCACCCCTTGTCCCCCTCGGTTGTGGGTGCTGCCGAGCACTTTGCCGGGGCCGGTTGTCGGCCGATTTTGTTGCCGGGCCGATTTTGCAGCTACAGCCCTGTAACAAAAACGGCCCCCCAGGGGCCCCAAACAGATCCCCACCCGTGCGGCGCCCCGGGGGATTGCCCGGTGCCCGCTGCGCCCAGTCCAGCCCTGCTCATTACCATGATGTTAGCAGCATGTAGGGCCCAGAAAGCATGCTCACCCCCAGCCAGGCCCAGGAGAGTGCACAGCAGCAGCAGCATTTACACGCGGGCACTTCTGGGGGCTCCTGGCTGCAATTTATGATAATGTCCGTTTATCCCTTCGGCTGCCATGTCATTGTCTTTTGTGTGAGTTTAACCACATTAAATGTTTGGTTAGCTGCGCATCTGCATGTGGTTACGTATGGGTCATGATTATTAATGGAAGTGATCTGTAAAACACAAGAGGCCTTCAGTTTTTTCATGTGTTCTGCGAATGGCTTCCCAGTCTTACTTTTACGTTTACATTCTGGTATTTGTAAATCTGGTTTGGTTTTGCTGTGCTAGCCCTGTGTATGTAATGTAAAGCCATTTATCCAAAAGAAAGCATAGTATCTGGTATAAGATTCTGGCACCAGAATGCAAATCAAAAGTTTGTCTCAATGGCCTGCTCACTCACTCTAAGGTTGGATAGCTTGGGGCTGGGCCCTCTTCTCCTGAGTGCAAGGCACACTCAAATGTTTCAGTGCAACATAAAATCTGCGAGCATATATACTCGCTGTCTGCTCCCACAATCCCTATATAATGCAAAGACACACAGTCAATGTGCGTATGGCAGGGTAGCTGGTTTTTAGGAGTGGACTTTTACTACATCATGATGCGGTGCTATTGAAAAAAACTTGTCTCTTCAGCTCGTTCCTAAATTATTGGAGCAGGGTTGGGGAAGTCGTAATGGATATTGAAATACCATTCCTGATCCTGGATGCAGAAGGCCTGAATTCCATCAAGGCACGGAAACCTAAAGTTTTTATGAAAAAACTGTTATATTTTTATTTTGTTTCAAATATGGTTATAATACCTTCATCGCATCCCAATTAATTTCAGGGAGACAACTAGAAGGACTCATGAGGTCGGGCTTGCATATCCCACCGGTAAAAAAATGGTGGGGAGCCAAGGCCAACTGCCAATTAGGTCAAGGGAGCCACAGGTCAAAAAAGTTTGGGAACCACTGGCCTAGGAGTTAATGTCGAGGTAATGTTTTGGGATTGTGATATATGTCTATTTTATGATGTAAATGAGGAGGACCATGGTATCTATGTGCCATCACAATGTTGCAGCAATTAATCTTTGGTTGTGTGTATTCAGTTTGCCTACCGACATTGTCCCATGGAGTGTCCCTTCCTCAGTAATAATAATAATAATAATAATATGCCATTTGTAAAGCGCCTGGCTGCACAAAACTGTGTGTCCCCGCGCTAACTGCAGTACATCCAGTCCCAAGGGAAAGAAGCTGTGGATATCATCCGGGGAAATTACAGACTGAGGAACAAATGAGTTTTTAATTGTGCTCTGAATCTAACTTCAGACGGCTCCATTCGTAAATGGAGAGGGAGGGCATTCCAGTATTTAGTCGCCAAATGACGAAAGGATCTGCCTCCCATTTTGGCTTTTATGATGCGGGGAATTTTAAAAAGCATCTTGCCTGAAGATCTAAGATCTCTTATTGGGCGATGTGTGATGAGAAGGGTTTTCAAATATTCGGGGCCTTTATTCTGAGCGATGCGGTGGGCATAGCAAAGTGTTTTGAATTTTATCCTCTCTTTGATGGGGAGCCAATGGAGTTTGGATAGAGCAGATTTGGTTGATGTTCTTTTAGGGAGGCCTAGCACCAGTCGGGCAGCTGTGTTTTGTACACATTGGAGTTGGTGAAGGCCCTTCTGGCTGAGACCTATTAGAAGGGCGTTCCCATAGTCCAGATGGGGTGTTATTAGCGCATGGACTATGGTTTTTCTAGCTGTAATGGGAATCAAGTCTAATACTTTTCGAAGGATTTTTAAAATGCCCAAACATTTTCCAGTGACTTTGTTAACTTGGGTTTTGCCAGAAAGGTCTGAGTCCAGCATGACACCCAGATTTTTGACCGCCTCTACGGGAGTGGGTGGTAAGCCCAATTCACTGGGCCACCATGTCTGAGACCATATAGAGGTCTCTCTACCCACCACTAAAACTTCTGTCTTGTCTCCGTTCAGTCGGAGACAATTGTTGTTCATCCAGATAGAAACGGCCAACAAACAGTTTGAGAAGTTGGTGGCCAGTTCATCCGAGTTAGGCGTCAATTTGAACACTAACTGGGTGTCGTCAGCAAAGCTGACAATGCCCACCCCGTAACTCTCCACCACGTGTGCCAGGGGTTCCATATAGATATTAAATAAAGTTGGGCTCAGACTGGAGCCCTGTGGAACCCCATGGCTTACACTGCGGGGGGAAGATCTAAAGGTGGGCAATGCAGCTGGAACGTTCTGTTGGTCAGAAAGGACCGAAACCACGCGAGTGCCGGACCCTTGACTCCCAGATCCGAGAGGCGAGATAGCAGCGTTGAGTGCAGCACGGTGTCAAATGCTGCACTTAGGTCCAATAGGACCAACGCTGCCGTCTCGCCCTCGTCCACCATCTTCCGGATGTATTCAGTCGAATAAAGAACTGCTGACTCCGTAGAGTAGCCCGATCTGAATCCTGACTGGGAAGGGTGGAGGAGAGCTTCTTTCTCCAAGAACTCCATAAGTTGTGTATTAACCACTTTTTCTATGACTTTAGCACAGAACGGGAGAAGTGAAATAGGCCGCAGATTTGAGAAATGAGACAAGTGGATATTCGGCTTTTTTTTAAGAGGCATCATCTGTGCAGTTGTCCAGGTTTCAGGTACATAGCTTTCCTGGAAGGATAGAGTGATCATATAGCTGATATGGTCAATCAGCACACTTTCCATAATTCCCTTACAATGCTCTGGAGGGCATATGTCAGTAGGGGAGCCCGAGTGAATTCCATTGATGATCTTCAATAGATCTTGATTATTCGGGATTACAAAGCTGGTAAGTGAAGATTTATG
This sequence comes from Lissotriton helveticus, assembly GCF_964261635.1. Classification (NCBI taxonomy): domain Eukaryota; kingdom Metazoa; phylum Chordata; class Amphibia; order Caudata; family Salamandridae; genus Lissotriton; species Lissotriton helveticus. Next base: position 1,692,504,432 of record NC_136068.1, on the reverse strand, counting down.
TACCTTGATGATGTTATTGTTTACGTTACTATTTGCCAGAGTATCATTATTTACAAAGGTTGTATGAATTTTATCTACTTTCTCTACAAAGAAATCTGCAATTTTTTCACATATCTCAGCAGAGTATGTGTCTTGAGTGTCTAACCGCTTGGGGGTAGTAAGTTCTTTATAGATGCTAAACAACTCTTTTGTAGGATTCTCTGCCTCCTCAATTCTACTTTTATAATGCTGACTTTTCTCGGCTCTGACCATTTTTTGGTATTTTTTTAGCTCAATTCTGTAGCTTTCTTTAAGTTCGGGAGCGTAATTTTTTCTCCACTTCCGCTCTATTGATTTGCATTAGGCTTTTGCCATTCGGAGCTTTTCTGAGAACCATGGAGCCGTTTTAGTTTGTCTCGATGGCGGTTTAGTGGTCCAGGGGGCAATTTTATCAAGTGCTGCCTCTAACCATTGTTCGTATTTTTCCCAGACCTCTTGCAAGGAATTGCCTTTAGGTGGGGATTGTTCCGCTAGCCTGATGGCAAAGAGTTCAGTATTGAATCTCTTCCAATTTCGTCGTTTGTGGGGAGGGATCTTAGTAGATAGAGTATTAGTGGAAGTTCTTACTATCTCAAAAGGCACCATACTGTGGTCAGACCAGATTAAGGGAATTGGGGGGGAGGTCTTTATGCCATCCCAATTTCCAAAAATAGGGTCTAGAAGATGTCCCTGTTGGTGTGTAGGGGTTGTGGAAAGAAGTTGTAGATCTAACGAATTGAGTGCGGCCATAAGAAATTGCGCTTCATTGGAATTTCTGTCTTCAAAATGAAGATTAAGATCCCCTAAAATAACTAAGTTGTTATGTCTGACTGCCAACTGAGTGGCTGTTTCAATAAGATGGCTGCAGAAAGAAGCTGCATTTCCTGGAGGCCTGTAAATGAGTAACCCTGTAATCGTGGTGGTAGGGTCAATTTTGATTGAAAAAATACCGCATTCACTATTACTTATGGTGGATTTGGTAAGTGTGCATTCTAACTCGGCCTTACAGATAAGTGCAAGACCACCTCCACGTTGCTTTTGCCTATCAATTCTTAGAAGGCTGTACTCCGGAGGTATGGCTTCCAGAATATCCGGCGAGGAAGATTCTTCTAGCCATGTTTCAGTGAGAAACATGGCATCTACATCTTTGTTTGTTAGTAGGTCGTGAATTTCCAGTTTGTGTTTCGGCATGGACCTACAATTTAGAAGTGCCATCTTCAAGTTGGCTTTTTTTCCTACAGTCTTATGAATTATGGGAAGTGTTTGGTTACATAGGCTACAGGATATGGGTATTGCGACAGGATCAAAGGTATGGAGGCAAGCTTTGCAAAGGGGCTTACCTAGTTTGTGAAGAACTGATGTGGAATATTGTATTAGTTTTCTACTACTGCTTAAGGCTGTTGCAGTATCAGGATGGGTCGCGCCATGGAGTCCTGCCCCAAGCCCCGGTCGTTCGCGGACGGGCGCAGACGGGCTGGACTCTGGCGTGACTCCGGCGCGTGAAAGGCGCGCCCGCAATGCGCGTCCGCTGCGCGGAGCCATCGACGTATGGATTTATGCCGTCGTCCGAGCGACGTGCACAGCGAGCCCTCACAGAGATGGCCGCTACCCTATCCCTGTCAGTCCCCGCAAATGGCGGCCTGTAAATCGGCCACACCCACAAGGTAAAGGCAAGTAGTTTGCCAACTGACAAGGGCGGTAAGAATGTTTTAAAAGCCCCTTACTTTGTCTGGCGCATACATGCGATGTTAAAATAAATGCTTTCTTTTTTTTTTTTTCCGATCTTGCCTCAATGAAAGCAGCGCGCTCGTAGACCAAAGTCCCGGGGGAAGGGAGAGGACACACGGGGAAATATTCCAACAGTATTAAAACAAATAGCAAGGTTAAAAAGTAAACCTCCCGGCTCAAGCCTCAGGAGTTAGTGTAAAGCAGTAGTGAATACAATGAGAACTTCACTACAGACAGTTGCACAATTGTTTTGCTGACATGTGTGCATATTCCCTTCAGCAATGGCCATGCCTGCTCTCAGATAACTACTGCTCATTAGTCTGTGCCATCCATGCTACTCACTGTACTTGTGTTTGAGTACGTAGAAATGCCTTTATGGACACATTCACCCTTTTTCCCACTATGCAGATGTATAATCAAAGCCTTACCCTTATGTTTGGATTTGTTCTGCAGGGTGTTTGTGCACATGACTCACAATTTTGTGCATTGTATCTAAGGGGTTTCAACCCTATTCCTTCCATGTGCGAGTACATGTTGGTGGTCTGACCAGCACCTGGACATTCATATCAGCCCAGGGATGTACATGACAGTGTGTGTTTCCTTTTGCTGTCTTTGGTGGGCTGTTACATGACTATACACTATTGTGTCATGATGGTAGGGTGTGTAGGTTGTCAGCAACCTCCATGGGTGGGTATGCATGTGGGATCTAACATCACACCCACATGTGGTGTGTCACACAGTGTGTGACAGAAATCCATCCTTTGTGTTGTGGGACACTGCTGTAAGTGATGTGTTGCTATGGCACTATCAGGACTCTCACAGGTTAGGGTTGTAAACATACCCCCATGTACTTGTAGTATGATGATGATGATGATGCCCCCCTATAACTGAGCACTGCTGGGCATCCTCTGCACCCACCCCCATACTGTTGGCCTATGCTGTGAGTCCTCTGCACCCACCCCCATACTGTTTGCCTATGCTGGGAGTCATATCCACCCACCCCTCCTAAGTCTGGGCAATGCTGGGAGTCCTGTGCACCCACCGCTCCTATGTCTGGGCACTGCTGGGAGTCATATCCACCCACCCCTCCTATGTCTGGGCACTGCTGGGAGTCCTGTGCACCCACCACTCCTATGTCTGGGCACTGCTGGGAGTCATATCCACCCACCCCTCCTATGTCTGGGCACTACTGGGAGTCATATCCACTCATCCCTCCTATGTCTGGGCACTGCTGGGAGTCCTGTGCACCCACCACTCCTATGTCTGGGCACTGCTGGGAGTCCTGTGCACCCACCACTCCTATGTCTGGGCACTGCTGGGAGTCATATCCACCCGCCCCTCCTATGTCTGGGCACTGCTGGGAGTCATATCCACCCACCCCTCCTATGTCTGGGCACTGCTGGGAGTCATATCCACCCACCCCTCCTATGTCTGGGCACTGCTGGGAGTCCTGTGCACCCACCACTCCTATGTCTGGGCACTGCTGGGAGTCATATCCACCCACCCCTCCTATGTCTGGGCACTACTGGGAGTCATATCCACTCACCCCTCCTATGTCTGGGCACTGCTGGGAGTCCTGTGCACCCACCACTCCTATGTCTGGGCACTGCTGGGAGTCCTGTGCACCCACCACCCCTATGTCTGGGCACTGCTGGGAGTCATATCCACCCACCCCTCCTATGTCTGGGCACTGCTGGGAGTCATATTCACCCACCCCTCCTATGTCTGGGCACTGCTGGGAGTCATATCCACCCACTACTCTCATGTCTGGGCACTGTTGGGATTCATGTCCACCCACCCATTCTATGTCTCGGCACTGCTGGGAGTCATATCCACCCACCGCTCCTATGTCTGGGCACTGCTGGGAGTCATATCCACCCACCCCTCCTATGTCTGGGCACTGCTGGGAGTCATATCCACCACACACTCAGATGTCACGCACCGTACCCCAACATTTATGACGTGTGTGAGGCGCTTATCACTATTGCACTGGTGTCATACGTTTGCGTGAGACACACCGTACCCCAACATTATTGATGTGTGTGCGGCTCTTGTCACCATTGCACTGGTGCCATACGTGAGCGTGTGATGCACTGTACCCCAACATTTATGGCGTGTGTGCACATCGCGTGACCCGCACCATACCCCAACATTCATGGCGTGTGTGCGGCTCGTAGCACTATTGCAATGGTGATATACGCGAGCGTGTGGCGCACCGTACAAGTACACTTCCGTTGTTGAGGTACGTTGTACTCACCGTATGCGCCGTCGTCGGTTTCTGTGCACTAGGTCGTAGGCGTACAGGACTGGGATGACACGGCCGAGGGGGTTCATGGCATGTCTGTAGCGTACCGGGGTGCGGTTCGGGCCGGACTCTGCTTTTACGGCCGTTTTCAGCTCCCGTAGCAGAAGGGTCGTACGGAGTGTCGTCGACACGGATCGTACTTGCTGGGCCGGAAACTGCTGCCTGTTTACGGACGGACGGCGCGTACTACGTGACCCGGATAAGAATCGTGTGTATTTTTTTGTCGTATGGTGTTTGGTACGGTTCGTACGGAGATGTGCTTTGGGTTGGGATCGTACTTGCTCGTACGTACGGAGACGTACAGGGTTTACGATTTGTACGGGAAATACGCTCTGTACAACTATTCGTGGGGGATTTTACCGGGTCGGAATTGGCCCCTAAGAGAAATTAGGGTTGTTAAATAGGTTTCGGAATAGGTTGTATAGCCATCCACCAAAGAGTATTATCGGCTTCCCAGGTTTCTTTTAGTCCAACCACATCATACTCCCTTATAATATCCAACCACCTTGAGTCATCTCTTTAATTCCTTATACCCCCTATGTTCTAGCTGAGTACCTTGGAGTATTTGTTTGTTCCATCTTTCTCCCCCTTTGTGGAGCATGGAGTAGAAGTACTGAAATTGACCATTCTATGTCATTGACTGGAGGGGCGGGTTTATGAGTCAGTCGTTTATATCTAACAGACTCAATGTATAGAATCTATTTGTGAGTTTAATTCTGTTTTCAGCTGCCCTCTCCTCAATTGCCTCTGCTGACTTTAGGTGGAATATAGATGGATTGGAAGAGCCCAACAAAAGGGGTTACCCATCACTATTTCTGGATCTAGTACCTGACCCTCTTCTGACTGAACCGGAAAATTGTCTCATCAGAGCTTTGGGGTCTTTGGTCTGGCTTTCCATTACTGGAAGTATACCAAGAGGGAGGTCTTTGATACCTCCTGGGCTTTGATTTCGACCTTCTTGGAATAACCAACCGGTTACGTTAATCTGATCAAAGTTGATGACAATACAGTCACACTCTTCTGGTTTAAAACTCCAACCAACCCATCCCACCCGTCTATCCATTATCATATGCAAAGACACTCTGGTCCCCCCATCCGACAATTTTTTACACCGAAATTGTACTTTACAGATAAGCTCTTCTGTGGTTTCGGTGATGTTATCTTTGAGAGGGGGTACCCCTATTAGTATCGCAACCAAGGAGGTGGCCTCAGGGGGCAAATACAGCCTACAGCTATTGCCAATCCTAGGTACGGATGATTTACTAGGCTCCATCTGGTGTGGGTTCTCTGATAGAGGATGTACTCCTAGGTAATTAGGATTGTTGTCCGCCTGTCTGGTTTCTACATATTTTGTCCCAGTTTATCCTTATCAGGCTTAGATGCCCCAGGGAGTAGAGTACTATGTTCTTCCCCTCTCATAGACACCCCCCCCTTTGAATGTTTTAGGTGGTATTAGGCGCATTATACATAACATTCGTATCCTTGGCCCTGGAGCTTTATTCCGCCAACTCCTCCAATTGTATCTCTATTCGTGACAATTTCCCCATCATCCCTTCTAACACGGTCTTAACACATGTGACTATTCCCTCCCAGAGTGTCCTAAAAAGAGGCTCCAAACGTGACTGTATAAGGTCACCCACAATTGTATTTAAAGATGAATTTCAGACGATTTCAAGGGCCAAAAGTCCTTCAGCTCCTTCCTGAATTGAAAGTTCAGTCGTAACAGTACCAAACAGTATAAAGTACGGAGACCTCAGTTTGGCCTCTGACTTAGCCCCCTTAAACAGTTGCAATAGGTACTTTACCTTTACCTAACATATTACCAGCTTCCATAATTGAGACCTCTTCTAACCTGGCCAAAAGACAGCTTGTCCAGAGTATACCACAAGATGCAGCTCCAAGTGCAGGAAGCAGGGCTATTGTTCTTACTAAGGGGGAAATATAATCAGTAGGGAACGTTTGGGACTATCAACTAGTATACATATATTTGTTACCTCTCCTAGTAGAGGGATGCCCATCCAGAGAATTAATCCATCTCAGTTAGAGCCAGAATTTCTAGAACTTGTGAAGGGAAATGTTGGAATGGATTACTTATATTATTATGGGGAAAACGAGATGTTGCATTTATGTAAAGAAGCAGCGAGAGTGTTGAGAGAGGCAAACGCTAAGGGGGTCATTTGGATCTCCATGCGGGAAGTGGCGATACGCCCGAGATACGTCTCCGACCGCAACACATTTCCCCCTGCCATATTACTATGGCGGGGGGACGCCGGCAGACTAAAAGACCGTCCGCCGCTTTTCCGCCCGGTCGACAAGTCAACCGGGCGGAAAAGAGTTTAATATTGTGGCGGTGTCTGCTAGACACCGCCATCCATATCATGATGGGGACAGACACATGACTTTCCGTGGTGGCGTTGCCGCCACGGAAAGGCATGCGGGAGTCTATTGCGGGGGCCTGTTGCGGGCCCCCAGGGAATCTGGGGGGTGGGGGGTGCACATGGGTGGTACCTATGGTACCCCCCTGCATTTCCATATACAACGTGGCAGGCACTGCGCGGAACCTGTCACGTTGTGCATTGAAATGCATGATGTGCATTTTTAGCATTGCGGTGCCGCCGCAATGTTAAATATGTAGGATGCGCCCGCCACTGTGGCAGGCGCATCCTAATGGCCCCCACGGGACCCCCTCCCTTATGGAGGGCAGTCTCTTTTCATGTCGTCCGCCCGCCATCCTAATGTGCCCCTATGATGGGAAAAACTGGAGGATGAATGTTGTGTTGATTTAACACAGCGGAAGAAATACTAGAATAGCAACCAAAAAGAAGCTGCAAATGTTGAAGATTAGAGGATTGAGAAAATCATATAAAAAAGTTAATTTTAAATATTAGGAAATTAAGTGATAATGTGAAACTTAGACATTTATGACGAAACTAAAAGAGAAAGAGGGCGAAGAAACTATTATGGGTGAAAAGATAAAGGAGTGAGGAGTGTCCACTACAAGATGTTCAGGAAGGAGCACATGTACATGTTCCATAGGGTGGTCAATCAAAATATCGAATTTTAAATATCGACCCACATTAATATCAAGTATTTAATGTCATAGAATATCGAAGTCAAGAATATTGTTGACCAGAATATCGACCCCAAGGTAAGTAATATAGGATTTTTAATATCAAAGTAAGTAATATCGTAAGCAAAAATATTGTTGTCAATAATATCATTATTTTTTTGTGTTATGTATTTTAGTACGTATTTTATATGTATCTTAAACATTTTTTAAATGTATTTTAATGCATTTTAAAATAGATGTTTGGAAATTATTAATTTGTTAAAGTAAATTTTACGTTTTAGTATCAGAGCGGGTTGTGGGTTTATAGGGGAATAGGGTGGGAAGTAATATAATTATAATTAATTAATTCATATGCTTTTAATGATTCGCATTGATTATTAATGAATGAATTCATTATTAATTGGTAATTATGTTTTAGTAATTAGTTGATTATATTAACTATAATTAATCTATTATTAATTTTTATTTTATTTTAATTAATGTATTGTTAGTTAATAATTAATGGGTGATTAATTTTTATTAGGTGATTCATCGATAATTACATTAATTAGGTTATTTTTTATGTGCAGTGGGTTGTGGGTTTATAGGGGAATAGGGTGGGAAGTAATAAAATAAAATAATTAATGAGATTGTTTTTATTTATTGGTATTTAATATTAATTAATTGTTAGTTAATTATTAATTGGTAATTCATTTTATTCATTAGTTAATTATATTAATTAAAAATTTATTCATTATTAATTTGTATTTATTGGTATTGATAATTAATGTATTGTTAATTACTAGTTAATTGGTGATTAATTATTAATTGGTAATTCATATTTATTAATTAGTTAATTTATAATTATATTAATTTTAATTGTTATCAATTGATTAATTGCTAGTCAAATTAATTGTGTTTTCTTTATGTGTAGTGTGTTATGTTTAAAGGGGGAATAGTGTGGAGTGTAATTTTATGTTATTTTTGTAAATATGTATTTTAATTTGTTGGTATTTATTAATAATTTCTTGTAAATTAATTATTAATATGTTTTTTAATAAAAAATTATTTAGTTGATAAGTATGTTAATTTAACCCTTACGCCATCCAGCACTGCACTGTCTGGAGTTGGAATAGTATTTTTTACCCCTACGCTATCCAACGCTTTCCCTACTGTTGAACTCACTAGAGTGGGAATAGTAATTTTTATCCCTACGCTAGCCAGCGCTTTCCCTACTGTTGCACTCTCTGGAGTGGGAATAGTAATTTTACCCCTAAGCTATCCAACACTTTCCCTACTGTTGCACTCACTGGAGTGGGAATAGTAATTTTTACCCCTACTCTATCCAGCGCTTGCACTCACTGGAGTGGGAATAGTAATGGTTACCCCTACGCTATCCAGCCCTTTCCCTACTGTTGCACTCTCTGGAGTTGGAATAGTAATTTCTACCCCTACGCTATTCAAGGCTTTCCCTTGTGTTGCACTCATTGGAATAGTCATTTTTACCCCTACGCTATCCAACGCTTTCCTTACTGTTGCACTCACTGGAGTGGGAGTAGTAATTTTTACCCCTATGCTATCCAGCGCTTTCCCTACTGTTGCACTCTCTGGAGTGGGAATAGTAATTTTTACCCTGACACTATTCAACACTTTCCCTAATGTTGCAATATGTGGAGTAAGTAAATATTCATTAATATGTTGATGTTTAATTAATTTTAACATTGTGGGTCCGATTCCGATCCGGTAAAATTCGCATCCGGAGCCGTCTCCGTACGACTCGTACACACACCGTACGACTCGTCGAGTACGATCCGGACCGGGGTATCAGGACGCGATTCGTACGGTCCACTTCAGGTAAGGGCGATTCGTACAGAAAAGCGCACATTCACATACACACCATACGGTGCGTACCCCCGATGATCGCAGGGGACGCACCGTACCCCTGCGATCATGGGGGGTACGCACCGTACACCCAGCGGACATGGGGTACGCATCGTACACCCAGCGTACATGGGGTACGGTGCGTACACCCCAAGATCGCATGGTACTGTGCGTACCCCCATGATCACAAGGGTACGGTGCGTACCCCTGCGATCATGGGGGGTACGCACCGTACATGGGTGGGGGGCTGTTCCGTACCGGTTTCGGGGCAAACTCTGCTTTTAGGGCTGTTTTCAGCTCCCGTAGAAAAAGGGTCGTACGGTGCGTACCCAACACGAATCGTACTTGCCGGTTCGGAAAAAGCAGACGCGAACCGTACAGATGTCGCGTACAGCGGGCTCCGAGGGAGATTCATACGGGGATTTCATTCGTACGGTCCCTGTACGATTCGTACGGCGTCCAGCTCCTGGTACGAATCGTACTTCGTCGTAAGTACGGGGGACGTTGCAGGGTACGATTCGTAGGGGAAATACGCTCCGAACGGCATTTCGGAGCACTTTTTACCGGATCGGAATCGATCCCATAATGTATTAGTTATTAATTTTTAAATATGTTTTAATATTTATATCTAGAATTTTTTTTATTATATGTATTATTTACTTATTTTTACATTCTTCTTATAACATTTAAAAAACAATATTTTTAACATGGATATTTTTGACAACAATATTTTTTTTCTCGCTATTTTTGTACTTACCTTCTTGTAGATAGGACTTTGATATTTTTGACTTCGATATTTCTCTTTGAATATTTTTGTAGGTCGATTTTCTGTCTGTCGATATTTTGTCAGACATTCGTTCCATAGTCTCGTTCAGATCTCTTTCATTTTACTAATACCCTTCTAAAGCTTAGAGAGAATTCTGGTAAATTGTATACCCAGATGGAGCACATTGTGACCATATCAAAAGTTTTTGGGGAAGATTTGGATGTGTTATTTGAAGTAGCTCTTCTGAAAGACTTGTGGACGGAATGTAAGAGAGCTGTTGGTTGGCCCATGAAAGAACTACTGCCAGTGGAAGGAACTAACGCACCTTCACCTAAAGCTAAGACCAAATATGAGTTGGTAATTAGATAGTTGAAGACTAAAGTCCCACAAAATGAAATCAGTGAATGCATACTTTTAGAGATTAATGAAGGTGCATAGGGACCATAGTGTGATGAATGATCCTATTGGCGAATCTGTGGGAGGATTTCTTGCTTCTTTTTTGTATGGGTTGAGACCAGAAATTAGTAATCAAATTACGCAAGGTGTTATCTGTTTGCAGAGCAAATCAGCAGGTGAAATTTTACAATATGCCAAGTATTGCAATGAGAATCTGAAAGCAAAATGAAAAGGATTCAAAGAAAGGCTTATGATTGCCCAGACCCAGTTAGCTCATAATTTAGGGACGCAGGGATTCAAGTCTCCAGTTCAGGTATTAGAGTTAGATCCAGATTTTGCAATGTAAATGCCAGGAGTTGTGGTGGTGTAAGAGTGGCAGCTTTATTTGCCAAAGACTGCAGTTGAGACAGCTCGCAGTGAAGTCTGCAGAGAGATCTGATTACAGAGTAGAAAAACAGCCTTTATATACAATTTGTGAAGGCTTCAAGCATGTTAATTATTTAAATATGCACCATGGCGTGAGCATTTCTTGACTATGTCCATGTATACATTTGCTTGACACGCGATCGCAGTGATGCACATGATCGTGCTAGCATCAGCCAATTTTCTGTGCTCCTGGCTCCTGACCCACAACCCGAGCCTGCTATCTTGTCTTTATCAAACATGAATTGTTTGGTCTGGCCAGCAGATGCTTGTACTTTCTGCTTCCTACGCACAATTTCCTCACATGATATTTGCCATGAGAAAACACTTTATCCATGATGGGGCAGTCCAGTTTGACATGTTCGAGTTAAAGAGCTATTTCTAAGATACAACTCGCTGAACTGGCTTTTGTACCCACGTCGAGGACAGAGAGCCAATTCTCAGAATTGAACAAGGCCCAGCAACTGACATGTACACTTTACATTTTTAATTCATTTGTTTCTAGCAGAATTTCAGACAGTTTGTTTTAACTATTTGTGTAACTCAGACGTGCCTGGTTAGTGAGCACATATTATTTGTAAGCAGGTTGTACACAGAAATTAATGCAAAACTATTTTTCGCTTTAATTAATCCATTCATCGAAGGAGCAAATTAATTTTTTATCTTTCGCAGACGACCCTTTGAACCTTAGTTTAAAATAATTTCATCATTAGGCACGTCAGTATTTAATAATTATATAGACTATTCCTTTCACTATCAGAAATGTCTATTTGCATCAATTCAGTAGTTACTGTTTGCATCGGTATTCGCTGGGTATGTCTTGATACCATTGCTGGGCATTTTGTCAGTTGTGCCAATAGTTGACAGCATATGGGCAGGCAATTAATAAATAGACAACAGCCTATTATTAGTATGAATATTGTTATGAACAACATTCCTATTTTCCAACCCCATGCGCTAAAGGAACCCCATAGTGAACCTCCTATAGCCAATGTGTCGGAATCCCTATGAGTTTCTATACCTATGTTGTGTAGCCTTTTTATTGCTTCCCTAACGGTAGCAGAGGAGTCTGGGCTATAGGTGCAAAAGGACACACATATTATTTTACAGACTCCTCCCCTTTCTGCCAGCATCAGGTCAAGAACAATCCTATTTTGTAGGGAAACTAATCTCACTGCCTGGAGTTCTACTGTAATGTGTTCTAGTATACCTTCTGTTTTATTCATGATGGCTTTATTATGTTCCATATAGGTACCCTAATATAGGCCCGAGTACTATCATACACCTTCACCTACATTACCCCCCATGTACTACACAGTAAGGAGCCTTTTAGGATTGAACCTTTACCTAGTTCTAGTCCTGGGTGCAGAAGGAGGGTTTTTGCCTGAACAATAGCGCCCTATCAATCAATCAATCAGGTGTTTATTAAGCATGACTGCTCACCTGTAAGGGTTACAAGGTGCTGGGGGGTGGGGGGGTCGCAGGTTCCAGTCCATCAAGGAGGGGGTCTGTCGAAGAGCCAGGTTTTGAGGTTTCTTGCGAAGATGGGGAGTGATGTTATCTGTCTAAAGTGGAGCGGTAGGTCGTTTCAGGCTCTGACCGCGCGGAAGGTGAAGGAGCAGCCTCCCAATCTGGTCATTCTGGCACGGGGGACCACAGCGTAGGAGAGTTGGGCTGATCGTAGGGTCCTTTGGGGTGCGTGGAATTTGAGTCGCCTGTTCAGGTATGCTGGTTCTGTGTCGTGGAGGGCCTTGTGAGAGTGGGTTAGCATCTTGAAGGTGACTCTAGCTTCGATGGGGAACCAGTGGAGTGTGCACAGGTGCTGGGAGATGTGGCAGTGTCTTGTCAGGTTGAGGACGAGTCTTGCGGCGGCATTTTGGATGTTCTGTAGCTTGTGGATGTGTTTTTTGTTTATTCCGGCATAGAGTGCGTTGCCATAGTCAAGCTTGGTCCTATAACTTCATCAATAGACTCACACAGTATGAATGAATATTCATTAAGGTTCTTGGAAACCAGGCAGAGGTTACACTACTTGCTTAATATCTACATACAAGGTTCATCCCGTACGTCATTCTCAAATCCAACAATGGCTAATACAAGAAACAAGGGACAAAGGAACCCTAGATACTTTCTATATAAATACAGCACATCTAACTAAGGTTAAATAGAGGAGACCAAGACTTCCGACACACTGACCAGAGACTCTGAGGCTCCTGCATTAAGACGCTCCGGCTGACAGTGGCCTGACACATCTTTCGAGGGGTGTCCAACTCGAGACCAGGACGGGGTCCCACACTCTCTCACTTCAGGTAATGAGGTTAGACTAAATTCTAGAGGGATTCTTGGCTTCACACCTACTCACATGCTTGGTACACTTAGGTACATCTAGACAGGCATCGTAGGTGTACGCGCTCTCTTTTTATCATGCATTTTATATTCATGAACTGAACTGGGGTGGCAGAGTGGGCCAAAGAACGGTGATGGATTAAACCCAGATCTGTTAACTGGGCGTGAGTGTTTGATTGGTTCAGATGCTCCGTCCATCACCACCCCCTTTTGTACCGCTTTGTTCGCCATAAGTTGGCAGGGTATGCTCAGAAGTGAGTCCCTTGCTCACTTTGCCACTGGATTCAAGCAACCCTGGCTGAAGACAGCTGAAATGCCAGAAACCGGTCCTAGGAAGCTTGTTTCCGGTCCAGGGAAGGCATGGCTTGGCAGTTCGGGCTGGACTGTTCCCATGAGGCACAGGGTCAAACTGATTTGCATATGGCCATGTCTGAACTGAGGTGGCAGAGTGGGCTAAAGAACGGTGATGGATTAAACCCAGATCTGTTGACTGGGTGTGAGTGTTTGATTGGTTCAGATGCTCCGTCCATCACCACCCCCTTTTGTACCGCTTTGTTTGCCAAAAGTTGGCAGGGTATTCTCAGACGTGAGTTCCTTGCTCACTTTGCCACTGGATTCAAGCAAGCCTGGCTGAAGACGGCTGAAATGCCAGAAACCGGTCCTAGGAAGCTTGAATCCGGTCCAGGGAAGGCATGGCTTGGCAGTTCGGGCTGGACTGTTCCCATGATGCACAAGGTCAGACTGATTTGCATATGGCCATGTCTGAACTGGGGTGGCAGAGTGGGCTAAAGAACGGTGATGGATTAAACCCAGATCTCTTGACTGGGTTTGAGTGTTTGATTGGTTCAGATGCTCCGTCCATCACCACCCCTTTTTGTACCGCTTTGTTCGCCATAAGTTGGCAGGGTATGCTCAGACGTGAGTCCCTTGCTCACTTTGCCACTGGATTCAAGCAAGCCTGGCTGAAGACGGCTGAATTGCCAGAAACCGGTCCTACGAAGCTTGTTTCCGGTCCAGGGAAAGCATGGCTTGGCAGTTCGGGCTGGACTGTTCCCATGAGGCACAGGGTCAGACTGATTTGCATATGGCCATGTCTGAACTGGGGTGGCAGAGTGGGCTAAAGAACGGTGATGGATTAAAGCCAGATCTGTTGACTGGGTGTGAGTGTTTGATTGGTTCAGATGCCCCATCCATCACCACCCCCTTTTGTACCGCTTTGTTCGCCATAAGTTGGCAGGGTATGCTCAGACGTTAGTCCCTTGCTCACTTTGCCACTGGATTCAGGCAAGCCTGGCTGAAGACAGCTGAAATGCCAGAAACCGGTCCTAGGAAGCTTGTTTCCGGTCCAGGGAAGGCATGGCTTGGCAGTTCGGGCTGGACTGTTCCCATGAGGCACAGGGTCAGACTGATTTGCATATGGCCATGTCTGAACTGGGGTGGCAGAGTGGGCTAAAGAACGGTGATGGATTAAACCCAGATCTCTTGACTGGATGTGAGTGTTTGATTGGTTCAGATGCTCCGTCCATCACCACCCCCTTTTGTACCGCTTTGCTCGCCATAAGTTGGCAGGGTATGCTCAGACGTGAGTCCCTTGCTCACTTTGCCACTGGATTTAAGCAAGCCTGGCTGAAGATGGCTGAAGTGCCAGAAACCGGTCCTAGGAAGCTTGTTTCCGGTCCAGGGAAGGCATGGCTTGGCAGTTCGGGCTGGACTGTTCCCATGAGGCACAGGGTCAGACTGATTTGCATATGGCCATGTCTGAACTGGTGTGGCAGAGTGGGCTAAAGAACGGTGATGGATTAAACCCAGATCTGTTGACTGGGTGCGAGTGTTTGATTGGTTCAGATGCTCCGTCCATCACCATCCCCTTTTGTACCAGTTTGTCCACTTGGGCATTCATCGATAGCTTGGAGTCCATGGTCATTCCGAGGTTTCTTACTTCCTTTTATACTTTAGGCGGAGATCACAGTTCATCAGGCCAGCCGGCCAGCTGGTCATAATGCTTCCAATCGCCACACAGGAGTATTTACATTTTGGAGGCATTCAATTTGAGATGGCTCCAAGTTATCCACTGATCCTCGGCTCTGAGACAACTGAAAATTGGGGCTTTTCCAATGTCTCTCGGGCATTCCAGTTGAATGAGTATTTGCGTGTCATCTGCATAGTTATAGCACATGAGGTGAAATGTGATTGATTAGTACCAGACTTCATGTAGATGTTGAAAAGCATGCACAAGATGATAGAGCCTTGAGGGTCCACTGCTTTTATGGAGTATGGTTTGGATGAGAAAGGTGGGGTATGGACGACATTAGTTCTGTTTCGAAGGTAGGACGCAATCGGAGCAGTTCCCTCTAAGCCGGAATTATAGAGACTTTGTTTCAGAGTGTTATGGTCAACTGTATCAAAGGCAGCGGAGAGGTCCAAGATGAGTAGTGCGGCAACCCCGCTGGGGTCTACTGTATTCTTCAGGTCATCCCAGATGGCAAGGAGGGCAGATTCAGTGCCTCTTCTCGGACGGAATCCTGTTTGGAAGTCTGAAAGTGTTTCAATCATTTCAAAAATTGTGACATCTGGGAAAACGCTGCTCTTTCTATCAGTGTGCCCAGGAAAGGTCCATTTGTAATGCGTCTGTAGTTGTGAGGGTTCAGAGGATCCAAATTTGTTTTCTTCAGCAAAGGGCGTATGATTGACTTTTTGAGTTCTTCTGGAAATATTCTGGTAGTTAAGGAATCGTTGATGATTCTTCTTACATGAGTGGCATCAGAGGTTGTTATAAGAATTGTCTTGAAAGTTTTTGGTGGACACGGGTCAGGAGGGCAGCCGGCAGGCTTACTTGCTTTGACCAGGTCCATAAATTCATCGTGTGAGATGTGTTGGAAGGAAAGGAGAGGCTTGGTTAGAGTATTCTTGGATTGTTGTTTTGTACAAGGGTTAGTGCTGGTGCTTTGTTTCTGTTTTAAGTATGAGTCCAATGTGTCTGCTTTGTTGGTGTACTGATTTGCCAGTTTGTCTGTGAAATCTTGAGTAACATGATGAGTTCCTTCTAGGCAATTTGGTTTGCGAAATTCATTGAGTATTTTATAAAATACTTTATTTGCACATTTATCATTTTGATATCTGTCTGAATAGTACCTTTTCTTAACTTTTTTGATAGCTGACTTGTATAATCTGTTAATTTTCTGTAGGTGAAGTTTGTCTTGGTTGGCATTTATTTTGAGCCAGGCCTCTCATCACCTTTGGGCCCGAGCCTGTGCGCTCACCGGAGGGTGTGCCGGCCCTGAGGCGAGTTCCTCCCTCTGGAGACGGACGCTCCGGTAGATGCATTGGGGAGCTGTTTTCGCCTCGCCGCTCCTGCCCGATCACGGAGCTACTTGGAGCGATACTTGGAGTGCTTGCAGACATGACTGTTTATTGCCTAATTTCTTAGTGAAGACCTTGGAGCAGGACTGTGAAGGTAACCTCTTAAACATGACTTAATTAACCCTGAAACTTGATTTTTCTCGGGTCTGTGGAGATTTGTAGGTGATTTTTACCCTCCATAGTGGCAGCACCTGGCAATAACTATTACAAGTGGACTGCATTCAATAATCTAATTAGGGCCCTCAGCTATACCCCAGCCCGGCATGCTCAGACAGTGGCAATGGAAATAGGACTGCACCTGCACAACAAGCGTGCCTACTCGCTCAGGTGGCAGCCATCTTGAAGTGGTACATCATGGAGTGAAAGAACGATTTGCTCCTTGAAAAATCTCCTGGTATTTTCTTCTCACTTGCGACTTGCCCATTTTCACACCCCCAAACAATTACCTTCTCAATGACCGAGGTCTTAAGGTCATCTGCTACTTTCTGAACTGGCCTCTCCTACTGTGCCCTATCCTATCCATCATGGTTGGTCCCGGCCTGACCGCTACTGGGGCAAATTCATACACCCTGGCTTACCCCCAAAACTCTCCAAAACTGCTACAAAAACCTTCAAACACCTCACCCTAAAAAACCACCCCGAGTCACTGATCTCCGACCTACGCCTCAGTACGGACAACAGCACAGTCATCAATGACCTCGTCTTCTACTCCAGAAGAATCCCTTCTTGGCGCAATGCCTTTTCGCATCTCCTTAATGTACGCTCAACCAGGAACATTCCTTACGGCACCAAGCTCACAATAGCGCCCTCCGCAACCTTGTGAGCCGACCTCACCATCACCCTCTACAAAAGCAGCATTATATTGATCCAAGCCTCTAACAAAAACCTTAATAAATTTGCGGACCGTTTTACCCTTCTCAGAAACCATGTGCATGACACTGGCATGGCGATCAACTCCCGCCTTAATGATTCTCCGATCCTCCTGCCTGTGACGGCCAACCTCCCCCAAACCTTTTCTTAAAGGGTCTCCAACACAGCTCCTCCCAACCCCTCCAGCTCGGTCACTGACCTTGCTAACACTACTGCCCCCAGACCATTGGTCTCCTCCCCTCTAGCTCCACCCAGGGTCTCCACTGCTTCTAACACAGCTCATCCCAACCCCCTCAGTTCACGTGCCGGCATTGCGAACGCAACCGACACAAGACCCTCGGTGCCCTCCCGCCAAGCTCCCCACTCGGACTCTGAATCCGGTACGCCTCCAACTACCTACACTGCAGGGCATTACAGCCCTGCTAGCCCACAAACCACGCGTCCTATGTTCCCTAACACAGCCCATCCTAACTATCCCAGCACCTCTACCACCCCCACCTTTATGGACACCGATACTCTGCACTACAAAGCCACCACATTAATTCAGAGCATCCACTACTCCATCCAGGATCTAACCAACCTCCTGCACCTCGCCGAACTCTCCTTCGCCAGCCTTAAGCCCCGACTGAACCCCACTTCCCCACCTATCTCTGAGCTTCCCAAACACCCACTACCGCTTTCCTTGAGGCACCTTCGCCCGCAAAAGCAACCTTGCCAGCTATCGGAAGAGGAAACCCTAGCTCTCGTCCTCTCCTACAACCCTCCCCTCACCACACCAAACCCGTCAGACCTCACTGAAAAAGAAATCCCCACCATTCTCCAGGACCACAAAACAGCCCCGGCCACCCCTTGTCTAGCTGACGTGGGGGCAGCACATCCCATCCGCACGGTCGCCATCAACCCCTGCAGACCAGCTCCCTTCAGTAACAGAAGTGTGATCACAAGCAATTTAGCGCCTGTACACCTGACTACCCTGACTCCCGACACCCTCTCCGACACCTCCCTGACTGCTCTCTGACTGCTCTCTTAATCAACTGCCGATCTGAAGTAAAGCATGCTACAGACGTTGCTGCTCTCATCCAGAACAACAACCTCGACGTAGCAGTTCTAACAGAATCATGGCTTAATGAGTCCTCATCCCCTTGCCTAGACCTCCTAGTCCCCCCCAACTATAACATTGCTAGACTAGACAGACAACAGAGCAAGAAAGGTGGTGGCATCGCCTGCATCTACCGCTGTAACCTTCGTGTCACGGAGCTTCTGGCGGTTACCACTGACTCCTGCGAATACCTCGCCCTCTCAAAGACATTTTCCTTGGTGATTTCAACCTGCATTGGAACGATCCTAATGATCCTCATGTCAATGCCATTAAAGACCTCCTGACGGATCAAGCCCAGACCCATCCTTGCTCACTCCCAACACACTAGAAAGGGGCCACACTAGACTGGATCAACTCCAAGGAAGCAGCCATTAAGCTTATCTCTTTAGACCCTTGTGATTGGTCTGACCACCACACCATCACCTTCCTACTTCCTGGCACCTTCAAGGCATGGGCACCCCAACCTGTGCTTCCCAAACGCTGGGTCAGAGACACCAATAACCTGGACCACAAGGAACTTGAGGTTCGCTGCAAATCTGACCTCCCTCTCCCCCCGCATATCACATCGGTCTGTGACCTTAACGATCACTACTCTGCAACTATGTTGACCATTCTTGATGACCTAGCCCCGCTAAAACTAAAAAGAACTCAAGTCAAAGATAGAAACCCATGGTTCACAGGGTCCCTCAACAATGAGAGGCGATCCCTCCGACAATCCGAAAGAATCTGGAGACAGCACCCCTCTGCCGCTCATCTAAAACTTCTCTGCCAAGTCAGAAATACCTACAACAGGAACATCCTCAACTCAAAAAAAGAATTCTTCAGATCGGAACTGGGGAACGCCCAGAACAGACCCGGCAAACTCTTTGATCTGATAAAACACCAATCTAACAAACTAGCCAAAACTTCGAAAGAAAACCCCAAGTCTCTAATTTCCTCCGATGATTTCTCCTCGTTTTTTGCGAATAAAATCAAAACACTGGGCAACGAACTGAGCTCCGCCTCACACCCTCTACCGCCCCCTGACCTGCCTCTTCCACCCATGCCACCCCAACAGACCTCACCTAAGAATCAAGCACACTGTACCAACTTCACTCTCTACGATGAAGACTCTATCACCAAACCATCTCCATCTTAAACCCGAACAACCACTTCAACGACCCGCTCCCCTCCAACTGTCTCGCTGCTGCCGCCCAAGTCATTATTCCGAGCTGGACTGCAATAATTAATGCCTCTCTTCGACAGGGCTCAATCCCTGACTCCCTCAAAGCGGGCAAAGTCCTCCCCATTTTGAAAAAGCCATCGCTGGACCCAGCCTCCCCAGACAATTTCAGACCTATTTCCAACATCCCTCTATTAGCCAAAGTACTAGAGAAATGTGTGCAACTGCAGCTGAGCCATCACATCAATAACTTCCACCTACTCGATGACTGCCAATCCGGTTTTCGTCCCGGTCACAGCACTGAAACCACCATGCTCCACATCGTTGATGATGCCCTCCAGGCCCTTGACCAAGGCAAAACCTGTCTCCTAATCCTCCTAGATCTATCCTCGGCCTTCGACACGGTCAACCACGGGAAGCTACTCGAACGCCTCAAACTTAGGATGGGATTAGACGGCCCGGTCCTCGAATGGTTTAAATCCTTCCTCCAAAACCGGTCTCAAAGATTCCTAATCAACGGTAACCTGTCTGCTCCCTCCTCGGTCACGGTCGGTGTCCCCCAAGGATCAATGCTGTCCCCCACTCTCTTCAACCTTTATCTGGAACCCCTTGCCGAAGTCCTTCGCACCGCAAATATATCCTATCATATGTACGCCGACGACACTCAGATCACATCAAAATCTCTTCCCTCGAAGAGATCCTCTCCCTGAATGAAGCACTGAAGCTGACCGTACAATGGCTCTCTTCCAACCAACTCAAGCTAAACGCAAAGAAAACAGAATTTCTCCTAATTTCCCCGCCTAAATCCGTCCCGGAGATCCAGACATGGATTAAAGCCATCACAGCCTTAAATTGCCCACCAACAATCGTGGATTCGGCCAAATCGCTGGGAATAACCTTGGATTCCAACCTGAACATGAGAAACCACATCAACGCAATGGCCAAATCTGCCAGATTCCACCTGAGCTACCTATGGAAATTGACACCCTTCCTAGACGCTCCTGACCTAAAACTTGCAGTGCAATCACTAGTCATTTTTAGACTGGAATATGGCTGCTCCACCCTCTCTGGTCTACCCAAGATCTCCCTAGCACCTTTAAAAGCCTGCTTCAATGCTGCCGCCAGACTACTCACCGGCTCCAAGAAATTTGATCACATTTCCCCTCATCTGAAAGCACTGAACTGGCTTCCTCTCGAGGCCAGAATAGAACTTAAGCTAGCATGCATCACACACAAGGCCCTTCACTCAAATTCCCCAGCATATCTTGCACGGAAACTTGTGGTATCCGGAGCAATCAGAAACTCACGGTCTGCCAGTGACCTCCTACTCAAGCGGGCACGTTTTTGGAAGAAAAAAACCTATAACCGGGCGTTTGCTGGGGCTGCACCAAGAATAAGGAACTCCTTCCCACCCGCCATCAGAAGAATACCCTCTCTTGCACGCTTCAAAAAGGAGGCCAAATCCTTCCTTATGGGAAAATTCCTTGGCTAAACCCAGTTCCACCAATCACCTCAGAGACTATTGCCTTCTTCCATCGACCTTCGGCCAACCAAGAAACTGTAATACTATTGTATTGTATACCTTCCATCCCTCTTGTACTCAGTACCCCACCACCCTCCCTAATTTATGTTATGCTCCTGTGATCCCATGCCTATTGTACAATGCTACGTATCTGTAAAGCGCTCTGATACCCTAACGGGTCAAGTTCGCGCTCTATAAAACACATAAATAAATAAATAAATAAATAAATTCTTATTTGTTGTTTTATGTCTTTTATTTCAATGTTTCTACAAGGCGCTTTTTTCTTTTGTTCTGTTATGTGGTTTTGAGTGGTATCAGGATGTCAAAAGCTTCCTGTAGCCACTCATATAGTTTTTTAACAGTATTGTTTCCAGATTTGTACTGGATGTTAGTTTTGTTTCTAAGTGTTCCAAATTGAGTTTGTTCCACAGCCAATAGGTGGATGGATGTATGGTAGTTTTAGGTGAGTCGCTTAGTGTTGTTTTATGTTGGAAAGCAAGCAAGTGGTGGCCTGACCATGTGACTGGAGTTAAAGTTTGAAAGGTAACTAGTTCAGTATTAGCAAAAATGACATCTAGGAGATGTCCAGCGATGTGTGCGGGTTTGTGGACAATCTGATGCAGGTTCAGTGAGTCTAGGCCAGTGGTTTTTGGATGGGTCATATTGGGTTTGTCAAACCAAATGTTGAGGTCACCCAGAACGCATAGGTTGGAGTGTATTGTTATCAGGTTTGAAACTTTGTCTAGAAGTGCGTCTGGGAATGTCTCCTTGCTAGGTGGAGGTCTGTAAAGGAGCAGGAAGTTCCATGAAGAAGACAGTGTATGATTGCATCTGGTGAGAAGAGCCTCACAATTCTTTATGGTGATGTCGTCAACTTTAGTGATATGTAATGTTTGCCTGAACACAACAGTTAGACCACCTCCTTTTTTGCCTATACGAATTTGGGTGATCGTTTGATAGCCTAGAGGAACGGCATCATGCAGGATTGGACTCATATCATCTCCCAACCATGATTTAGTTATGAATATTATGTCTAGTTTTGCATCGGTGAGAAGATCGTAGATGTGATGTTTTTTTAGAGAGGGATCAAGCATTTATTTGTAGACAGTTTAGAGAATGGGCTTTGGTGATAGTGAGACTTTGTTTTTATAGAAGTGTGATCAGTACTGTGTGGGTTTGTAGCAGGTGTGTTTTTAGTGCAGGTATTATGTTCCTCATTCAGCATGCTACGGAGGCATTTTGATGGGTCTGCGTGTGTATGTGGTGGAGATGGTGTTTGAGAGTGAGTTGGTGTGCTGTGTTGTTTTTGTGATGTAACATTGATCTGCAGTAGATAAGGGGAAGCAAAGTTGTGAGGTGTGGCACGTTGCTTATATTATTTGTGTGTGTTTGGGGCAGAAGGTGTATGAGTCAGGGGTGGTAGTACAGCATGTGGGTCATGTAGGTAGGTTCTAAATTGTCTAATGGATGAGAGGCGTTTGGGAGAGAGTTGCTGTGTTGCTGTGTCATTGTTAGGTGTGGTGGAAGAGAGAAAGCTTGGCATTGAAGTTCGTTCCTTTAAGTGGTATGAAAGGTGGGTGTATGTTTGTATTTTGTGATGGTAAGTAGTATGAGGTGTTGTTATTTGAAGATCTTGTTGTGCTGGTGTTTGTGATATGTTTTGTTTTTGAGGAGTAGTGAAAAGGGGTGCTGGTGTATGTGTTTCATGCAATGGATTTGTTTGTATAGTATAGTTTGTGAGAGGAGGTTGTAAGGGGGGGTGGTGATGTGTTTATGAGTAGAGTATATGTTGGTGTAGGGGGAGAAAAGTAGAGGTAAGAGTGTTTGTCTTAGACTGGTTTGTTGCAAGAATTAAACAGTGTGGTGCCGTGCAGTGTATGTGTTGTGTGTTAGTGTTATTATGGTAGAAGGAAGATGAGGGTGTTGGTAGGACAAAAGATGGAAGGATGATTATATGTTTATTAGTGATAAAAAGTGGTCTGTTAGGAGTAATTAGAGCAGGGTGTGTGTGTCTGGGTGGCATGTAGTTATGTATGGTGTTGAATAGTGTTGTGTTAGTTATGAGTGGATTGGTTAGTGGTATAGGATAGAGTTGTGTACTGTTTGTAGGTGATGGTGGAAATATATGGTAGCTGGGATAGAAGGGCGTATAGGTGTGGTTTGTGTGGTTTTGCAGTGGGTGCTGAGACATTGAATTATGCATAGGGTTGTGTGTGGTGTGCATTTGGTGTGCGTGTGTGTTAGAATTGGGGTCTCTAGTTGGCACAGGTAGGTACTTGTGACAAATAGGTACCCTCTCCTCATGTCAGGATAAGAGGATTACACTTCTAAAATAACCCCTGCTCACTCCCTTGGTAGCTTGGCACGAGCAGCACGGCTTTATCTCAGAGTCGTTGTAAGTTAAGCATTTGTGACCACATACAGTAACCCAGTGACAACACTGCAAATGGACACCACACAAGGTTTTATATAAAAATAAGTATATTTTATATTGAGTTACCACAAGACCAATAGCGACAAAAATAATCTACACTACTATTAGAATTTAAGAGTTCTGGTTGAAAAGGCTGAAATCAAGGTTCTATGCCAGTTGGTAGCTTGGTCCGGCTACAGCGTTGTTGAAATAACACAGAGTCTAACAAATCCAGCGGACTGCGTCGGTACGGGCCCACTCAAATGTCGACAGACTCAGTCACAGTAGCTTTTACTTGATGCGGCCGGCACGGACGTGCGAGCCGGTTCCAGTGTTCGTCGCGGTGCAGAAAAGAAAGCATTGTAGGATGCGTTGTTCCTCGATGCAGTGCAGGTAGCGGCCCGTTGACAGAGTCGGTGATTCCAAGGCGTGCGTTGCAGGGCGAGACGGTGCTTCGTTGCGGTGCTCCCAGCTTGCGGTGCGGCGACAGAGCCGGAGTTCGGGTGCTGCCATCGATCAGTTAAGGTTCCGTGAATTCTGAACCCGTTTCAGAATTATCGTCGTATCATGACGATTATGGTATCAGCGGACCGAAAATGGCGAGTGTAAGATGTACAAGTGTTTTCGTCATGTTCGAGCGACGAGATCACCACGAAATCAGGGATTCCGTTCTGAACCCTTGGGTTCCATTTTGTGCACGGCAGCCATTTTGTGGTTGCCCTCACATAGGCCGATGACTAAGGCCGAACGAGTCTTGGGACACGTACACCTTTAGCTGACTTCTGTGTGACCTGGGCAAGCTGACTCCGTTGCCCGAGGGCCGGACTTGTTAGGCCAGTTCCTTTCACAGTAGCTGGTCGAGATTGAGGATCAAGGCACAGGACATCATAAACCCTTTATTGCACACAACTATGTCTTATCTTACTTACACCTGTCTCTGCTCCTTTCTTTATGACCTGTTTTACAATGAGGAGGTGCCCGTTTTTATTAGGGGTCCGCTCGATTTATCTGATGAAGAGTGTTGGGCCTTCCCGAGAAATCAATGGGGGCGGGACAATGAAATGTGGGTTTGTCATGCAATGCTTTTGTCGTGTACACATGGGATTGGTCAACTATAAATAAGGAATGTTTGCCTGAAGCACAATATTTGGTATAAAAGGGATGGCTTGCTTTGTAAAATTTGAGCAGTCTCCTACGAATATACATCATTGTACTTCGTGGACCTCTGTTACTGGTTGCAGCCAATAAATTTGTTCTTTGACGTCACCAAGAAGATTCCGCGTTTCTGTAGATTCTGAGACAGGTGAATCCGGAGACTTCGGGTGTGTCCCCTGGCACCGCTGGGTTCTAAATAAACCTTTTCTTCATTTGGCGCAGAGCTTCGTGTGAAAATTCTGGAGGAAGGCCAGCCACTTCATCGACCCCTGTATGTCGTCGTGGTCCGAAAGTCTTTGCTGCGAGGTTCCCCGCTTTCCGACGGCTACGAAGGACTGCTGCCCTGACTGTCGCCCTGTCTTGGAGCCTTAGACGATTTGTACAGCGAGACGATAGACGGGTCTTCTGGTGACATCATCGATACCTCAGTTAAGTATGAGTGGAGCGTCTCCCAGTCCTTAGTTTTGAGTATCCCTTGGGATCTTTGATTTGGGTTCTTTGATTTGGGCCTTGCAAGTACCAAAGCCGAGGGACTCGTGTATTCACGAGACTATGGTATTCGATAATCCTTTGAAGTTTGAAGCTAGACTAGTAAGCGAAGATGCCTGGTCTTAGCAGACTTGGAAATTTGTTTTGTTTTGATCGAAATAGGGATTCCTGATTGGAGGACTCGTGTCCGGTTCCTCCGATTGGAACTCCAACCTATGAGCTTTATGTGAAACATGGCGTGGGCCCCATCACGTATAATGAAGTATGGATTAGGTATACTAGGAAGGACGGTGTCCTCAAATGGCCCCAATATGGTAGTTTTGATACGGAAGTTTTAGATAATCTAGAGGTTAGACTATTTAAGAAGAAAGCCCGGCCGGCAATGTTTGACTCTTTCCGCCTATGGCGAAAGGAAGCCAAACAGAAGGAAATTAAATTAGCAAAGAAAAACAAAAGAGAGAGGGGTATCTCGATAATGCAGGCTGCTATGCAGTTTAAAGATAACGAAGAAGAACAGTCAAGTGAGCAGTTGCACAGGCAACGTAAAATGGCGATAGATAAATGCTATCCGGCTTTGCCGCTTCTTCAGCAAGATGCAGCGAAGGAACTTGAGAAAGATCCCTTGATGTCACATTTGTTGACTTTACCACCACCTTATACGCAGAGTGCTACAGCACCCCCGCAACCTTTAGTTGTGCAACCTCCAGTTGTGCAGCCTCTTGCTATTGCACAGCCGCCACCTCCTCTTCAGTTGGCTCCTACTCCTCTGGCGCAGCCTCCTCAAGGGCCGCTGACTTTGCTACCTGCTCAGCCTTCAATTCCTGTGACTTTTTCACCTGTTCTTGCTACCTCCTCTACTACTGCTCCTACGTTGACCTTTTCTCAGTCCGCTTTATCTCCTGTCCTGTCTACCTCTCCTTCTGTTCGTCAGAGAATGACGGATACTGTTACTGGTCTTTTGTCTCCTTTCTTTGGGTCATTTAGTGCGACCCCTGTTGCAGAGCATAAACAGTTGCGTAGCCAACTGCCTGATTCTCGAGAGAGAGAAATATTGGATCGTTTGGCGCGTAAATGGGTTACTCGTCCTTTAAGATACGATGTAGAATCTGTTATGGATGTCTTCCGTCAATGGGAAGCACCGAAGCAGAGATATGTTTTCGATAAGGTGTGTACTTTCCTTCGTGAAGAATGGGAAGATGATGACGTGGGACAGACTCCGTCTGAGTTGTTCCATATACAGTCTGAGTTTGCGAAAGGTACGATTGTGCGTTCCGATGTTGAGGAAGCAGTTGCGACGTTGTTGTCGTTTAGGAGTGAGTCTCCTTCTCAGCCGCTGTTTGAGCCTGACCCCTCTGTTAGGAGAAAGGTGCGACAATATCCAATGAGAGAAGTTCCCCCAGTTTGGAGAGAAGGGGACCCAAACACTAATCCAATTGTTCTCCCTCATTTCCAACGTGTTTGGGTACATGTTCCATGGAAGCGTGCTGAAGTTTTGGCTCTTAAGCAGACCTTACCTGACCCCCATAAAAATCCTGCAGGATATTACAAGGAATTATCACAGACCGCAGACTCATGTGTTAAGAATCTAGCTGATATAGACATGTTGTTTGGAAATGTGGTTCCACAGCCCTTATGGGGTTTGATTCGTCACACGATCATGCACATTAGTTAGGTGATACATGGGCTAATATTGGTGCAGCAGATGCGCGACAAATTGGTGGCGCTAAACCTGAGCCTGTAGTTGCAGAACTTCCTGGTAAGATTGTTACCTACATGAAAACTTTAATGCCTGCTATGCGAGTAAACTGGGACAAATTGTCTGCGTGTAAGCAAAAGAAAGAGGAAACCGTGTCTGATTTCTTCACCAGGTTTGAAGAGACGTTTATCGACCATAGTGGTCAAGACATGAGTACCGAGGGTGGTCAACGGTTGTTTGTTGATAAATTTGTGCATAATTTACTTCCCGAATTGTGTAAGAAGTTGAAGGATTCAGAGAGTTCTTGGGCCGTTTCCTCTTCAGCACAGATATTGGCTACTGCGCAATACTACGAAAATAGGGATAAGGATGAGAAGGATAGAGCAGACAAGAAAACTAAAGAGTTGAAAACGAAGGTGCTTTTACAACAAGCGTATCCGCCCCGTAATAGTCAACGTGATTATCAGCAGCCTCAGCAGTTTCAGAGAAACTCGCAAAGGTTCGAGTCTCCTCAGCAGCATTTTCTAGTAGGCCCCAATCAGTGTTCATATTGTAAGGAAGAGGGTCATTTCAAGTATAGTTGCCCTATTTTGTTACAGCGTATGAATGGTGTTTCAGGTGCAAGAGGTCGAGGTGTTCAGCAAGCTCCTAGAGGTAGAGGACGTGGAGGTTTTCCCCAGAATGCGCGTTCCTTTCCTCCACAAAATTCGATGAATAGTTTTGATCAGCAGAATGGTGCATCTGGTAGGACGACTCAGTACTATGCTGACGACTACTATGGCGAGGGTGAGAATATGGACGGTAATGATTGCTAGGACAGCCATGGACAAAGAGAGGGAGTTGTTTCAGTTCTAGTAGATCAGAGTGGACCTTATGTTGAGGTGATTACATCAGGTGTGTCAGAGCCTTTTCTGTTGGATACTGGTGCTACGAAGAGTTCTATTATGCACTCTAGATTCCCTGGCGCACCTTTGTCTGGCTTAACGAATGTTTCAGTAGGTTTTTCTGGCGCCCCAGTTAGAAACCCGATTTCTGACCCTTTGTCCCTTTCTGTTGGACCTCGTGAATTCGAAGCACCCCTTATTCTGATGACAGGTTGTGGTGAGAACTTGTTGGGATTGGATCTGTTGAAAAGATTGTATGCGACGTTGTATTGTTCTCCTTCATGAGTACAACTTACACTGGGTAAGAAAGTGGTCTCTCCAATGTATTTGTCGAGGGACCAACTACCGACAGAATTGTCTTCTCTTCCTGATACTATTTGGGCGACTGGTCCTAATGACATAGGTCTCCTGGAGATACCGCCATATGTTGTGACGTTAAAAGCGAATGTTAAAATGCCACGTATTCCCAATATAGGATCTCTAGTGATGGTGAAAGGGCGCTTCTAGCGATCATTTATGATTTGATTAAGAAAGATGTGATTGAAGAAACAAGAGGTAATGTTTGCAACAGCCCTGTTTTGCCTGTCTTGAAACGCACTGATCCTTCTCAGCCACCTGTTTACAGGTTTGTGATCGATCTTAGAGAAGTGTATAAGATAGTCGTGCCACAATTTCCCGTTGTCCCTGATATCACTGCCTTATTGACAATGATCCCGGCTTTGGCCACTTGGTTTTCGGTGATTGATTTGAAGAATGCTTTCTTCAGCATCCCGATTGCCGAGGAGAGTAGGGATATTTTCGGCTTCTCTTTAGGAGGTCGAAGCTTCCGGTTTAAGCGCGCTCCTCAAGGCTATTGTGAGAGTCCGTCAATCTATAGTCAGGCTTTGAAAACACAACTTGATACGATTGTCTTACCTGATGGTGCTGCTCTTCTCCAGTACTTTGACGATTTGTTAGTCGCGGCTGATACTGAGGAGATTTGTAAAGAAGCTACTTTGTCATTGTTGCGTCATTTGTCTGATTTCCATCACAAGGTGTCTCTTTCGAAGTTACAGTATTGTCGACAAGAAGTGACCTACTTAGGTCATCTCTTATCGAAGGAGGGAAGAAGATTGACCCCAGAAAGAATCCAAGCAATTGCGAAAATGAGTGTGCCAATTACACAGAGAGAAGTGCGTGCTTTCTTGGGTATTACGTCATATTGCAGACGATGGATACGGAATTTTTCTCTGCTGGCCAAACCGCTGGTGGCATTGACCTGTAAAGACACACCGAATCCCCTCCCGTGGTCTGAAGATTGTCAGAAAAGTTTTTCCGAATTGCGTAGTGCATTGTGTTCGGCTCCTGTGTTGGGTACCCCCGACTACAGTAAGCCCCTTACGTTGTATGTCCACGAGAGAGAGGGATGTGCGTTGTCAGTGTTGACACAATCTTTTGGGGACAAGCAGCGTCCATGTGCATATTTCTCGTCGACTTTGGATCCGGTAGCTAGGGCGTTGCCGAGTTGTTTGAGAGCCACAGCGGCAGCAGCTGTTTCTATTCGACAGTCTGCCGGTTTGGTGATGAATAACACGCTGGTCGTAATGGTTCCACATGCAATGGATACTTTGTTAAACAGGACCAAAACACAGCACTTAACTAGTGCTCGATTGTCAGGTTATGAGCTGACACTCCTAGCGAGTCATGTGTACATAAAAAGATGCAATACGTTGAATCCAGCTACGTTGTTGCCGATTTCAGTAGAGACAGATGTTGTTGAGCAACATGATTGCTTTCTCAGGACAGAAGAAGAAACAAAAGGGAGAATAGATCTTAGGGACACTCCTCTTGTGAAGCGTGATGCTACCTTATGGGTGGATGGTTCATGCTTCAAGCTTCCAAATGGTGATACGACTGCGGCATATGCTGTTACGACTTTGCACACGATTGTTGAAGCTGCACGTATCCCACATAATTCAGCCGAAGCAGCAGAGTTGATTGCACTTACGAGAGCGTGTGTGTTGTCGAAAGGAAAGAAAGTGACCATATATACCGACAGCCAGTATGCGTTTGGTGTGGCTCACAGTTTTGGACGTTTGTGAAAGGAACGTGGGTTCCTCACGTCACACGGGACGAAGATACAGCATGGTCAGTTGGTGAATGAGCTCCTGGAGTCACTTACCTTGCCATTGCAAGTTGCGATTGTGAAATGCAGTGCACACAAGAAGATTACCGATGATGTTGGTCGTTGTAATGCGTTCGCGGATGAAGTTGCGAAATATGTGGCGAGGGATGTGATGAGTCGAATGTATGTTTCAGGCCCTGCAAGATGGAATGGTGACGTCGGAATGTGTGAGGATACGAAAGAAAGTGTGAAGTCGATTCAAGCTGAAGCTACAGAGAGAGAGTTGAGTGTGTGGAGAGAGAGCACGGGTAAATTGGATGCGAATGGTTGTTGGGTTGAGTTGTCAGAGCATCAGCGATGGTTATTACCCGATGCGTACGTGATTGCAGTGGTTACGATGGCACACGGAATGGCTCATATCAGTGTGAAAGGGATTTGTAAGTTGTTGGCTCCAGTATGGCAAAATGCTGGAATTCCTAAGTGTGCGGAGAATGTGGTCAAGAATTGTATGGTCTGTCTGAAGTACAATCCTGGTAAGGGAACCCCAACTCCAGCTGGTCATTTTGCTCCTCCGACGTATCCGTTCGAGGTTTTGCAGCTAGATTTTATTCACATGGAGAGATGCAACAACCTGAAATACGTACTTGTGGTTGTTTGTGCCTTCTCCAGATGGGTAGAAGCATATCCCCTGAAAGATAATACTGCCCTGTCCACAGCTAAAGCCCTTGTCAAAGAATTCTTCCCTAGGTATGGTCTGCCAAGAATGGTCTGGAGTGATAATGGGAGTGAATTTGTGGGTCAAGTGATGAAGAGAGTGTGTGATGGGTTAGGAATCCGCCAAAAATTCCACGCTGCAAACCACCCCCAATCAGCTGGACTAGTAGAGTGCTATAATGGCACTCTTAAACTGAAGCTTGCCAAGATACAGGCGAGCTCTGGTCTTAAATGGCCTGACGCCCTGCCACTAGCACTTTTGTCTACAAGAATGACTGTACATTCCCGAGTAGGACTTAGTACTTATGAGATTGTGTTTGGCCGCCCGGCTAACATATGGGGAGTGCCGAGGCCGACATGTATTGCTTGATTACCTGTATGATTTGACGGCTAAATTGCGTGTTTTACACCAACAGGTTCACGATACATTGCCTCAGGCTTCTGACGATCCAGGTCATGCCATCGATCCTGGCTCATGGGTGTTAGTCAAGAACTTCCAGCGGACAAAGAACGATCAGCCCCGCTGGATTGGTCCCTACTTGGTGCTGTTGTCAACGCGATCTGCAGTACGAGTGCAAGGAAAAAAGAACTGGATCCACGGCGTATACTGTAAGAGGGTCCCTTTGCCTCTGCCGTACGACTGGTGGGTCCAGGAGGGTATTGCTGATTCTGAGACTGAGACCGTGCCTCGTTTTCTGCCTTTTAGCGATGCACGTTTAATGGGGACAAGTTCTGAGCGTGAAAGCGACGATCTTCTGCAAGAAGCTGTGCCACCGTCAGTTCGATTGGACACTACTGAGCCTGAACTCTTGTTCTGTGACCAGACATTGCCCGGGAAGGGCCGTTATAATTTACGAACGAGAGTCATGGGACTAATAAAATGATTTCCTTTGCTATTTTTGAACATACAAGCTCTTCCATCTGAGAAACTGTTTTGACCGTTTTTTGTTTTTCGAACCGCCATCCGGGTTCAGCTGTAGGGTCGCGGCGTCAAGTCTTTGGGGTGCAAGCCGAAGACACAAGGTCGACGGTTCTGGTTGGTCCGAGGGCGTCCCCTGGACTGACAGACGCATTCCTTAGCACGGAACACCCTACCTCCGCGAGCAGCACGGTTAGAGGATGGAGTTTTTCAAGATGGAGAGACCTCTTGAAGAAATGAATTTTAGAGCCAGAATGTGTACACTCATGAGCAGAAATTGTTTTTTAATATTATGTCTTTGTATGTTGCTTAGCATAATGATGTTTTTGATGGGATATATAATATTCTCTTTTCAAGTGATGTTTGCACCCACTACACAGCCCATACCTCCTTCTACTGTTTCCTCACATTCTTTTCACACTCTGCCTCAACATGAGTCCATTAGAAGATTGGAATTTGCTAATAACTCCTTCGTTCAGCTTCTGCACCAACACCAATTAGTAGTGAACACGACTAACTGTTGGGTGTGTGGTCTTATGCCTCATACTACTGATAAAGGTATTCCTTACCTGGTCCTGCCATTTAGCTACAATGGTTCTGTGGGCATACAGAACGATGTTTATCTATGCTCGAGAAGTTCACCCCCTACGTTCCGCAAAGGACAATCCGAAGAATAGTGCTCTAGTTAAGGGAATAGTCGATATGATTAGAGAGTTTAACTACTATGAGACGATCCCGAGAGAAGAGACACTAGCATATATTGGATGGAACGTAACCGGTTATGGAGTTAGTCTGAGTGAGAACCAGCAAGCGAAAAGATCCTCTCTGATTTGGATCGTACCCCATCAGGGTCATTACTGTCTGCAAGGTAATGGCAAGAATCCGAGAGCTCAGGTAGAGAAGAGTATTTGCACTGAGACGTATGTTTTTGCGTCCCAGACTTCCCCATCATTTCTAGCAGCTAAGGGTACCTATTTTGTCTGTTACGATAGGGGGTACACATGGTTGCCCCCTGATTTCTCGGGTACTTGATTTGTTTCGCTCCTATTGACTCTCACCTATACAGCTGTGGCAGATTACCACAAGACGAGAATTGTTAGAGGTGTCTTCAGTAAGGAAGATACTGCAGGACAAGAATTAGGTGATTTCTTGAAGGGTTTTCTGCCGTTTTGGGGACCTATGGCTAACAGCAGGAACATACGGCAATTGACGAGAGTGGTTGAATCCACCGTAATTGAAACGCCCGGTGCCCTTAGTAACTTGACTGCTGAGCTCCAGTCAGATCGTCTTATGACTCTCCAGAACCGAGTTGCGTTAGACGTTATACTTGCAGATCGAGGTGGGGTATGTAAGGTGATCCAATCAAGTTGCTTTGTTTTCATTCCAGACAACGCTCCGACAGTGTACCAGGCCATTTCCAAACTGCATAAGATCTCCGAGTCTGTACACGTGGATAAAGGAGATTGGTCGTTAATGGGATGGTTTTGGGAATTGTTATCCGCCTGGGGATGGAAGATTCTGATGGTCATTGGGATGGTCTTAGTCATCCTTTTCCTGTTCTGTCTCTGTGTACAGTGTGCTCCTGCTATATGTGGCCTTTGTGCCACATCGTGTGTAGGGAGACCTGTATCGAGAGATGTGCTAAGTAATAGAATGATGCTACAGCAACATCTTGATGACCTGATGAGTATAGACCTAGATTCAGACTGACATGAGTTTAGGTTATTGCCTATGTAAGGGCAAAAGGAGGGACTGAGGTTCCGTGAATTCTGAACCCGTTTCAGAATTATCATCGTATCATGACGATTTTGGTATCAGCGGACCGAAAATGGCGAGTGTAAGATGTTCGAGTGTTTTCGTCATGTTCGAGCGACGAGATCACCACGAAATCAGGGATTCCGTTCTGAACCCTTGGGTTCCATTTTGTGCACGGCAGCCATTTTGTGGTTGCCCTCATATAGGCCGATGACTAAGGCCGAACGAGTCTTGGGACACGTACACCTTTAGCTGACTTCTGTGTGACCTGGGCAAGCTGACTCCGTTGCCAGAGGCCGGACTTGTTAGGCCAGTTCCTTTCACAGTAGCTAGTCGAGATTGAGGATCAAGGCACAGGACATCATAAACCCTTTATTGCACACAACTATGTCTTATCTTACTTACACCTGTCTCTGCTCCTTTCTTTATGACCTGTTTTACAATGAGGAGGTGCCCGTTTTTATTAGGGGTCCACTCGATTTATCTGATGAAGAGTGTTGGGCCTTCCCGAGAAATCAATGGTGGGCGGGACAACGAAATGTGGGTTTGTCATGCAATGCTTTTGTCGTGTACACATGGGATTGGTCAACTGTAAATAAGGAATGTTTGCCTGAAGCACAATATTTGGTATAAAAGGGATGGCTTGCTTTGTAAAATTTGAGCAGTCTCCTACGAACATACATCATTGTACTTCGTGGACCTCTGTTACTGGTTGCAGCCAATAAATTTGTTCTTTGACGTCACCAAGAAGATTCCGCGTTTCTGTAGATTCTGAGACAGGTGAATCCGGAGACTTCGGGTGTGTCCCCTGGCACCGCTGGGTTCTAAATAACCCGGTTCTTCACAGTCCAGCCAGCGGTGCGAGTCAGGCAG
The DNA here is from genome assembly GCF_964261635.1 of Lissotriton helveticus. Taxonomy (NCBI): domain Eukaryota; kingdom Metazoa; phylum Chordata; class Amphibia; order Caudata; family Salamandridae; genus Lissotriton; species Lissotriton helveticus. Next base: position 1,692,470,505 of record NC_136068.1, on the reverse strand, counting down.
TGCGTCGCGAAGCGTGCGAGGCGGTGCCCAACTCCGGTGCGTTCACAGGACTTGAAGTCAGCACCAGTGACTGCGTCGGTCAAACCAGTATGATTCGGTGTAGCGAGGCGTTGCACGTCGCTGTGTCCACCAGTCGCGGTGCAGGCAACGGCTCGGTGACGCCGTCAGGACGGAGTCGGTGAGCTCAGAGCTTGCATTGTTCGAGGCGGACGTTACTTGATGCGGTACCTACAGGACACCTGACCGGTCATGAGAGTCTGTCACAGCTCCCAGCCTCTGTAGCCACTGAAACAGCGTTTCCAGCAGCAATTCACAAAGGCTGGTGAAGTCTAATGGTCCTGAGACTTCGGTCAGGGGGTGAGCTCTCTTCCAAGCCCTTGGAGATCTTTTCAAAAGTTGAAAGTAAAGTACACAACGTTCTTTCTCCTCTTTTTGTCAGTCAGGCAACCACTGCAGGCCAATCCCCCAAGCAGCACTTCAGCTTGGGATTAGTCTCTCCTCAGTTTCTTCAGGTTCCTCTCCTCAGCAAAGGTTTTGTCTTGTAGTCCAAAAGTGATCTAATTTCTTGGGATCAGGGTCTCAATATTTATACCCCAAAATCCTTTGTTCTCTGAGGGGAGAGGAGCCTGTGCCCAGTCGAAACCAGTTCTGAAGCACTCTGTTTAGCCGGCTTTTCCTTTCCTTTCACAGTGCAGAGAATAAACATCAGACCCCCATAGGGGGTGGAGCCAGCATTGTGGAAGGCAAGTACAGTCCTGGAGCACTTTGTTGACAGTCTTCCTTCTCTTCTTTCAATGTGCAGAGAAGAGACATCAGGCGCACCACAGGGGGTGGAGCCAGCACTGTGGGGGCGGGTACAGTCCTATTCAGGTCCCAGGTTCAACTCCTCCCTCCCATCTAGATGCAGATCTCCCTATTCACCACTGGGCTGCCCCAACCTGTCTCTTGGAATCACCCAGCCCTGTCACTCACAAAGCCAGACGAAGGAATACACAACCTCGCAGAGGCAGGCTTAAATGGTTAGGCAAGCAAATACCTACTTTCTAAAAGTGGTATTTGCAAACACAGAATATTAAAATAAACTTCACTAAAAGATGTATTTTATTATTCTGGGTCCAGGCATACTAAACTCAAATTTCTACCATTTTCTCTGAGTCTGTTAGGATTATAAACATGTAATAATCTAGCAGCTTATTCTGGCCTATGGAGAACAGGTAGCCTTGCAATAGTGGAAAACGAAAATGGCTGTAGTTCACTATTAGGACATGCAACACACATCAGGGCTTGTCCTACCTTATACTTACAATGCACCAGGACCTTGGGCCTACCATAGGGGTGACTAATATGAAGACAAGGGAAGGTTTAGGGACTGGCAAGTGGGTGCACTTGCCCCGTCAGCATGACAGTACCCGACTGCATGCTGGCTCTGCAATGGCAGACCTTAGACACATTTTACAAGGCTGCATCTGTGGGTGGCACAACCAGTGCTGCAAGTCCACAAGCAGCATTTGGATTTACACGCCCTGGGCACACTCAATGCACTGTACTAGGGTCTGACAAGTAAACTAAATATTCAATCATGGAATCACCAATCAATATATTCATTTTACAATAGGGAGAGCATGTGCACTTTAGCACTGATCAACAGTGGTAAAGTGCCTAGAGTCATAAAACAGCCAACAACAGGTCAGAAAAAATATAGGAGGAAGGCAAAAAGTTCAGGGATGACCCTGCAAAAAGGGCCTAGTCCAACAGTGTGTTACTATGTTTGTGGATGTGGATGGTGTGGGGTGGGTATTACTGAATGGGAAAATGGGCAGCATTTCTGGCCCTACACCCTATTAATCAGGTGATCCCTTCAGCCAATGGGAGCCCTAACACTATCCAATTACAACAACAGCATTAATATCCAGAACCAATAGGAGACCAGAACCTTACAGCCAATCTATGCCCTAGTCCAAGCACTCAATCAGGTTCAGAAACCCTAGTCTCTATGTCCAATAGAGGCCTAGCTCTAGCATAGTAACAACCCTAATCCCAACACCTAATGACACAGGAAGCCCTAGTCCCTACTTGTAATAACTAGCCCAATCCTAGTCTGAGTCCCACACCTAATCAAGCAACAAATCACATAAGAAGCCCTAATCGCTACTTCCAATAGAAATCCTAACCCTAGCCCTAGTCCCAACCCTACATTGATTGAGTCGCAGACCCAGAAACCAATCAGAACGCTCAAATACCCAACCAATGAGGACATTAACCCTAATCCAATAGAAACACCAGATACAGCCGCCAATCAGTGCACACATGTACCAACCAATAGCAGACTATATAAGGTCCCAGCAACCTCAGACAAGGTTTGCTGGCCAGGGAGTTGGAAGCTGCTCCTCCATTCAGAATCTCCTAGGAGACAGACAGGCTCAATCCACACTTTGGACTTCTGCAGGTAAGGGCCTAACAAACTTTCCTCTAACAATACTTTTTGTATAAAACTTTACTCACTCTCCTAGCCAAAAAACGTGGTGCACAGTCCCTATTAAACAAAGCTTAAACAGCTCACAGTAGATTACTGCTGTCTCAGAGCACCCTCTAATGTAAAATATCCCTGTTGCTAGGTGGGGCAAGGGGGGTGCTGGTTTCACTCACTTGTTAACAGAAAATGGGAGCTGGGGTGCACTGCTTAATATACAGGTCTTCGCACAGAGCAAAGGAGAAATTTGGAAGGAAAAACTGATATTCACAGGGAATGCGAGGGAAAACTACAGAGTTTGGACGGCAAATCCCACAATTCAACAGGTTAAATGGAAGCAGTCACAGGCAAGGAAAAAACACAAGTTTAAACACAAAACAGGTAATAAATTATGCAATCACAGACCTTAAATTGTATCTTTTTTCTTCTTTGATAGGTGCTGGTGTTGGCATGTTCTGCTGACCTTGATATTTGCTAGACGCTGTCTCAGGTGGTGCACTCTTGATGTAGCTGGCGTGTATCCAGGATTTGTGGTTGATGCACTTTACCATGGTCTGCATCGCGAGCAGGACTTGCTCCGGACCCTTCCAGCCAGCTTGAAGACAGTTAGACCTCTGGAACGACTTTACCAGCACAAGTCTCCGATCTTATACTTGTGCCCTTCGACTTGCAGTGGTTCTGGAAGGGTCCCCTTCACATGCTGATTGATAGAAACAAGAGTATGTGTAAGTGACATGCAGTAATCATTCAGCAATTCATTGGTCATCATTGGCAGAGCATTTTTGTCTGGCACTCCCAACGCAACCATTGGCAGCCCAGTGACTATTTCATGTGCACTGAGTATGGGCTTGGCATCTGGTGTGCTCCTCGTGCTCATTAGGGCAATTGGTAAGGCATCCATCCAGGTCAGTTTTGTGTCAATACATACCTTTGCTATTTTATTCTTCAGTATGCCATTTTTTCTTTCTACTGCACCTCCGGCCTCTGGATGATAGGCACAGTGGCGTTTCTGCTGTATTGCCAGAAATTTGCATGTCAGCTTTATTATTTCATTGCAGAAGTGGCTGCTATTGTCTGACCATATTGTTTTTGGGAGGCAAAACGTGGAATTAACTCTTTTATTAGACAATAGGCTGTGGAGATGACATAATTTATTTTTACTGAAAATGCCTCTATCCATTTTGAGTACATACACACCACTACCAGGATATACCTATACTTGTTGGTAGGTGGCATTTCCACATAGTCTATTTGCAGGGCTTCAAATGGCATTGTTGGTTTTTCAAAATGGCCCTTAGGTACTGGAGCAGTCTTACCCACATTGAGCTGTGCACATACCATACATGTTTGACATATCTACTGTGCTAATTTTCTTATGTTCTTGTCCACCCAAAATTTGTCCATGCAATTTACTATGGCATCCCTGCATATATGGGCCATGCCATGCATGGTCAAACACATGGAGTAGACCATTCTATCTAGTAACAAGTATTTCTCCTTTGTCTCGTTCATTCAGCACCCTTCAACAAAGGATCCGTTCTTTGACCAGCTCATCTGTTCTTCGGCCGTTGCCCCTTGTTGCATTAGTCTCACACCTTCTGTTGTTAGGTCTAGTGAATTCGCTTGTTTCGGCAGCTCTTGGGCTGTTAATGTTAGTGCTTAACAACTTTGTGCTATCTAATTTGCTGTTTCATCCGTAAAAGCATTTCCCTTGCCTCTGTGAGCACTGCATTTAACTATGGCCAATTTCTTTAGGAGTGCCAAGGAGTCAAGTAATTTGGTGATAAGTACACCTTGTTGTATTTTAGTTCCTTGTTAGGTTATCAAACCTCTCTCCTTCCAGAGCCTTCCAAAGGAATGTGACATGTTGCATGCATATTGACTATCTGTAAATATGATACACACCTTCATATAGATAATTCACAAGCTTGTGTTAATGCCACAAGTTCCGCAGCTTGTGTGGACAACTCGGGTATTTTACAGGACTTAACTACAGTGTAGTTTGTTACAATTGCATAGGCTGCTGATGTACTGCCATTCTCTGTTGTCATGTAAGACCCATCCACCCACAGTTCTTATTCAGCATTTGCATAGGGTGTATCTGTCATATAAATTCTACCTTTTGTTTGTTCCTCAGTTAACAAAATACAATCATGGTCTTCATTCAATAATTCATCAGTGGGAACAAGTAACAGGGTGGCAGGGTTCAAAACAGTACATTTGTGAGGTGTAACATGTGCTGAAAACAGAGATCTTACTGCGTGAGCCTGCCATTTGTGAGGTGCTGAGTATGTGTTTTGTTCAATATTTGCTCCACAGCATGTGGAACTTTCACGTCAACCTCATGTCTCATTATTATGCTTTCTGCACATTGCAGTGATAAAGCAGTTGCTGTAACCGAACGTATACAGGAAGGTAAAGCCTTAGCTACAGTATCCAAGGTGGAAGAGAAATGTGAGCATGGTCTTTTGAAGTCACCGTACTGCTGGCAGAGGACCGCAAGAGCACACCCGTCAGATTCATGAACATAGAACATAGAGTTGGAAAGACTTAGAACAGTCTAGTACTCCCAAAGCAGGAGCAGAGCAGAGAGCTTGTCTAATGGCAAGGAAGCTTCGTTTATGTTCTGGCAACCACTGAAGGGGTTCGGGCATGTCCTTGTGAGTCAAGGCCAATAAAGGTTTTGAAAGCAAAGATAAATTAGCCATCCACTGCCGGCAATAGCTAGCCATGCCTAGGAAAGCTTGCACCTTTTTTTGGATGCATGGCACTGGTGTCTGTAAAATCTATTTAATACGCTTATCATCCAATCTTCTCTGCCCTTTCGACAGGTTTATTCCCAAATAGGACACTTCCTGCTGAACAAATTGTATTTTCACTGTGGAAACCTTGGGACCACGTGCAGCTGGGAAATTCAACAAATTGATGGTGTCAGTGGTACATTGGTCTTCAGACATGCTGGCAATTAGCAAATCAGCAATGTATTGAATTAACATAGAGTTGGGTAACTCTAGTTCTCTTGTCAAGGCCTGATTGTAGATACTAGGGCTCCCTGTGAATCCTTGAGGGACACTTGTAAAGCAATAAGTCCGTCCGTTTACGGAGAAGGAGAACAGATACATGCTACCCTCATCTATTGGATTTGAGAAGAAGGCCTTTTTCAAATCTACCACCGAAAAATATGCCATTTCTAGTGACAATGTTGACAATATTGATACAACATTGGAAGCCACTAGGAACTGTAGCACTACAATCTTGTTATCTCTCTGAGATCAACTATAAATCTGTAACTCTTTTCATCAGTATTCTTATGCCGTATTTTCAAAACTGGTAATTTCGGGCTGTTGAATGGACTGCCTGTTATTTCTGTCACAATCCCTTCCTTTAGTAAGTCTGTTATTATATCCAGTAGCGGCTCCTGGCGGGAGTGCTACCGGCAGTGATGTGGGGCGGGGAGGGGAAGGGTGGGGGGTAGTAAACACCAGAATACAGATGAATGCAGGTAAGTTGACAATTAAATCAATAAAAACAAATTCCTTTGCACGCACTGCATTGCCAAATGTTAAACCGTGAATCCTTTGTTCCTGTGCCCACCGGTCGCCTTGTGTGCCGCTCCTGTTATTGCTGATTCGGTTGGCTGCCAAAGCTTTATACAAAGGATTCATGGTTTCCTTTGGCTGAGACCGATCGCCCCAGCACGTGATTTTTCACAGGTTTCCCTCTTCCTGTGGCCTCCTGTGACCCCAATTATTGCACCGCTTGTGCCCACAGACCACCAGGACTCCTGGACTGATTCATCCACGAACAACAGGACCTGATTTATTTTATTTTCCGGATCCTCTGGCTCACTGGTCCCTTCAGTAATGTCTCTGTTATTCTAGTCGCAAATTCCGCCTGCTTACTCTTGTTTTGTCCTGATGAATATCTCGCTTTATTGAGATCAAAACACCGTCGACCTTTACAACCGAAAGCTCCTCTACTACATTTATTTAATTGGAGTTTTTATTATTTTTGTTGTCGTCGTCAATGCGATGTAAATTTTAATGTCACAAACACCCCTCACTTCACGCACCTTTCACTTTGTGTGTGAGCGCTGGAACTATTTCCTTAACAGCATAAAATGATACTACATTTATGCTGTCAATAAATGTGATGTCAGACCAAACCTTGTGTCCCCACATACATTGCATAACCAGTCCGGCCTGGACTTTCCTTAAACAAATCCTCTGATTAACACTGTTCTAAAGAAATTCAGTAGCCTAGGCTACACGAGGACCCTTTTGGCCTCTTACTGACCATTGTTCTTCCCAATTACTTAACTACCCCAGGTCTTAAAACTGGGGTTCCCTTGTTCTTTGAAACATATGGGCCAGGAAGTGAGTCACATATTTGTTGTTGATACTCAGCTCTTCCCATACTTCTTCCATGGCCTCTTGATCTTCCTATCCCACCCCCTCTTTGTGGCAGTTTGTGGGGGTCATTGGGCTCGCCAGTGATCTAGTTCACCACAATTGAAACATCCCTGTGTGTGTGTCTGCTCATTTGCGGCGTGATGTTGCTGTTGTACTAGGGGAGTCGAAAATTACCTTTGTGGGCCTCCACATCCTCTTCCTCTCCCTCTGCCCCTCTGCCCACGGGCACCATACTGTTGTGCCAGCTGCATTAGGACTTTCATTTTTAGGTCCTTTAATTTGTTATTTTTAAATTCCAATTCCTTTTTTCCTAGAGTCTCATAGTACTGAACTAACTGTAGTATTTCTGTCAGTGGCCTGCATGACCATGTTGGGTTACATTCCAGAATCCCTTTCTTTATTTACAGCTTTAAATTATTAACAAAGCATGAGACAAGTGCACTTTGTGTTGCCTCATTTTCACTGTCTAATCCACTTGAAGCTGTGAACACCTACTGCATTCTAGCGAAAAAGGCAGACACTGTTTCTTCAATATCCTGGAAACATCCACATAATTTGACCAATCTATTTGTTTCCTGGGTACCAGTATATTTACTTTGGCCATTAGTTTAGCAGGCATTTTTTTTAATTACATCTGGATTGTCCTCCTCTCCTTTCCTGTCCACTTGTGTTATTTGTTCCCAATTTATTTTTAAACTGTCATCTTTTTTTTAATTTCCCCCCAAATATCTTGTAGTAGTATTACAGAAAACATTTGTTCTATGCCATCAAGGGTAAGGGTGTCAAATCTTAGTAATATTTCTGTCTGCCGATATCATTCTCTCTATCTGGTGTACAACCTTTACAACGCAACTTTTACCACGCAGTGCCTTTACGACGCAACTTTTACAACGCATACTATTACAACGCATTGCGCTGGGGGGCGCTCTAGGATAAGGAATATATTTAATTTACTATCCAACACCTTCCCTACTATCCACGGGGACTGGAGTTGGAATAGTAAATTAAATAAATCACTATCCAGCGCCTAAAAGCACAATGCGTTGTAATGGTATTCATTGTAAATACCGCGTTGTAAAGGCATGCGATGTAAAAGTATGCGTTGTAACGTCATACATCCCTCTATCTTGTCTAATATTGGAAAACTGAAGGGCAAATATGTGGAACTCAACATTAGACCATGGTGCTTGAATTTTAATAGTAGGTTTCCCGTGCAGACTTCCAGGCACTTCTCTCAAGTGCATTTTGAAATTAGATGAAAGAACACAAGAACTCATGACTGTTCTCGTGTGCTCTCTTGTTTATCTTTTTTTCAGAAGTTCACATTTACTTTCTACAAATATTAGTAGTGTCTAACCATTCAGTTAATATCTGGAGTTTATCTAGTCTTTCTCCGTCTAATGCCCCTATATCGTCTAATATTGCTAGTGATGTGTTGATGTGACCACAGGACAAATTGTCTGCTTGTGGGTATCCGTCTTTAGCAAACCTATATTTCCCCCAATTTTTAAACCAGAAAAATACCTTTTTATCTATACTTTCTAAAACACTACGTTGGAGTGTGAGTATGAAGTCTTGTGGGAATCTACATTTTGCATTTAGAATAAGGAGGTCCCATTTTTCATAACATCTCCTACCAACTCTTGTACCTCATTCTGTGATCCTGTTAGTTTGTTCAAGAACCCAGGTGTAGAGGATGTATCTTCCTGTTGTATTGGTGCTGTGTGTTTTTGTTCTTGTGATAGATCTAGTAGTGTTTCAACTTGTGATGATTGCGGGCAGTATCGTGGTGGGGTAGTTAATATTGCTTCTATTACAGGATCCTCTGTATCCCCCTGGTCTAGGGTGCATAGGGTAACATGGGATAAATATCTGGTATAGGATTGTGAACTGTGAAACATTTGTCTATATCCATTTCTTTTTCCCTGCATTTGGCCGTACATCTTTCTCGTGCGCTAATTATATCGTATTCTATAGCCTTTGCTCTGATTGTTTTAGGCCCTTCCGATGATCTTCTAGCTGCATATGATCGCAATGCATGAAAGCCATGCCTTGTAATAAACGTACTTTCTTCCCTTTCTTTTCTCTTTCCCTTAAACATTCTTCTAAATAAAGCAATTCATCTGTATCGAATGTACCATTCTCTGGCCATCACAAATCAGGATTCTCTTTAATATAATAGGTCCACTGCTCCAGATGGGCAGTGTTGGAAATGGCCCTTTTTGCAGGGTTATTCCCAAATGTTTTGCTTCTTCCTCCTTTGTTTTTCCTGAACTGTGGTTGTTGGCTATAGGACTCTGGGCACTTTACCACTGCTGATCAGTGCTGAAGTGCATATGCTCTCTGTGTAAATTGTTATTGTGATTGATTATCCATGAATGGTATATTTGTTTTACCAGTATGTCCCTAGTAAAGTGCACTGAGTGTGCCAGGGCTAGTAATTCAAATGTTACTCGTGTGCCTGCAGCACTGATTGTGCCACCTACATGTGTAGCCCCAAAGAGAAGTCTCAGTTTAACTGCCATGTCGACCTGGCCAGTATACCCACTGGCCAGGCCTTACCCTTCCCTTTTCTTACATCTAGGACACCCCTATGGTAGGCCCAAGGTACCCCCCTGAACAGGGTGCAGTGTATGTAAAAGGTAGGAAATGTACTAGTGTGAGTAACATGTCCTGATAGTGAAATACTGCCAATTTTGTTTTTCACTATTGAAAGGCTATCTTAACCATAGGACAGAATGAGGAATGCTGGGTAAAATGTTCAACTACACCTCTTCCCATAGGAGTGAGATAGAAAATTAGGGTCTGGTATCCCTGAACTCAGAATTTAATAACATATCGTTTAGGAAGGATGGTATTTAAATCCTGTGTTTGAAAATAGCACTTTTAGAAAGTGGCTATTTTCTTGTTCAATGTTTCTGTGTGCCTCTGCCTGTTTGTGGATTGACTGTCTGGTTTGAGAGTGACAGGGGCTGGGGTGGCTCCAGGAGTCTGGGTGAGTCAGCACTAGGCTGAATAGGCCGATCTGCATTTGGAGTGGTGGGAGGAGTAGCACCTGGGCCTGAATAGGGCTGTGCCTGCCTTCCACAATGCTGGCTCCACGTCCTGTTATGCGTCTGATGACCCAGGCCCACACTGATAAAGGAAGAAGTTGTGCACTGGCAGAGTGTACCCAGAACTGGTTAGGACTGGATCCAGGACCCCTCACACAAAACGAGGACTTTTGGGGTATAAATATGAGAGCTGAAACCCCTGAACTTTACAGAACCTTTGCTGAGGAAAAAAGCTGAAGAACTGAAGGAAAAGTACTTCCCTTGCTGTGTATGTGGGGTTGGCCTGCAGTTTCTATTTCTGCCAAAAGAAGGACAAGGGACTTTGCTGTGTGCTGTGTCCCCCTGCTTGACAAGGACTTTGCTGTGTGCTGTGTCCTGAAAGGAAAGTCTCAAAGGGTCTGAAAAGAGCTGGCCTCCTGTTGTGGAAACACACGGATATAAAAGTTTCCAAGACTTCTTCGAGATCAGGAGGAATCCCTGCCAAAGAAGATCTGCTGAAGAGACTGAGGAGAAGTACTGCTCTTGCTGTGTGTCTGGGGTTGGCATGTAGTTTGCTATTTCTACTGAGGAGACGACCAAGGGACTTTGCTGTGTGCTGTGTCCCCCATCTTGAAGAAGGACTTTGCTGGGTGCTGTGTCCATCTGAAGAAAAGTCTCCAAGGGCCTGAGAAGAGCTGACCTACTGTTTCTGAAGTCCCAGGCACAAAAGGACCCCCAGCTTCCCGTAACTTCCTTGCTGGGAGTTCCAGTGTGCCACGAGGGCCTGTAACCGTGTGTGAGGCCTTTTTGCTGTGGAGAGCTGGAAGCACGACGCAACGAGAGAGAAGCGTGACTCCGCTGCAGCAGCCGCTGCCGCATCATCGATAAAGCGTGTGGTTGCTGCTGCTATTCGCAGTCGCATCACCGGAGAAACGTGCTGCCGCACAGAGGGTGCCGTCGCATCACCAGAGAAGCGTGTCGTAGGGCCATCTCATCGCTAAGGAAGGGCGCTGCTGCTGATCGTCGCCGCAACACCTGAGAAGCGTGTCGCCGTCACCGAGGGTGTCATCACGTCACTGAAGAAGCGTGTCTCAGGGCCTGTTGCGGCTCAGAAAACCACTGAGTTCACCACACGTCCATCGGGTGTGCTAGCATCGCCTTTATATTGTCGCATTGCAGTAAAGACGCCATTTTTCCGCACCGGATCATCCCAACGCATCGAGGCGCCATCTTGTCGCATTGGAACCGGAGCGCAGGAAGAATCTGATGGGATATAAATTCGAGAAAATGCACGTTGTTGGCCTCTATATGCCATATAACCTTGTAAACCATATGTTAACCGTATATTGTACACGATATATTTAGGCTAAGAACGATTCACTTTGCTCCTCCTAGACCTATTGGTATGATCGGAGCCATTAAGTTTCGTTTCTCTACTAACTGCAACCATTTCGTTGAAACCACGTGATTACAGTTTCTACATGAAACCACGATGGCCGGTCAAGCCGCCTGCTCCATTTGTTAGCTTGTAGCTCAAGGAAACCCAGGGTCACACCTGCCCTTCTTGTGGGATGCGCACATTCTAGCAGAGCCCGTTCCTGTACTCCCCGGGCTACAGATAGACAGGGAGGCACCTCAGTGACCTGCGACCAGAATAGCTTAGGCCTAGGCTGCTAGCATATCAATTGTGCCTTATATGGGTATTCCTCTTGGCTCACTGACAAGTTGTATCTTTCCTTGTACGGTGGCATTGTGGGATGTATTACACATATATATGCTTTGTATCTTATGCATGTAGTCAGTTTCCTCTGCGCACCTTTGTGGGTCGTGTAGACCGAGGCTCCCCTGTCAGGGCTTGTATTTGTGGAATAAACGATTGAACCTTCTCCATTGCCGACTGAATTCTTATTAATGCTATTGGTATATGGGCTATTGGTGAGTATGGTCCATTAGAATTATTTTGAATCCTTCATTTGGCGACTCCGCCGGGACTCCGCGTTAGGGTCATCCCCTCCTGTAAACAGGAGTAAAGGGACAAGGAGGAGTTCTGGCCGAGTGGGTGGACGGAAAGAGGATCCTGATTTGAAACACCCGTCTGTGGAACGAAAACAAGCAACTCCACTCTCGAGCCCAGTAGCCCTCCCAGCTGCTGAAGACCTACGCTGGAGTCTTACGGGCTTCACCCGAGAGAAGAACAGACTGTGTCGGTCTGTCTAGGTGTCGGCAGTGGAGAATTCGCAATCGACAGGTGAGTGATTTCTTGGTTGGATTGGATACGGAACACTTGGAGGAAGTGTTTCCCTTTTATGACGGTTAACTGTTTCTGTTGGTAGCCGGGGAAGCCGGATCGCAAGGGAATTTGAGGGTCTGACGTTACGGCAAAGTGGCTGTTCGGGTAGATACCTCACAGACTTGTTTTGGTGAAAACTTGAGATTACCCTTGGTGCCTTAGCGGTGTACGGCGTTACTTGCTCGGCCGAATCCTCTTCGGGAAAGCCCTGGGAGCAACTGGGTAAGCTAGGGTTCTGGAGCTATATGCCCAGACGCCCGGCCCAATCAGAACAGGACCATGGGATGGCCTGTAAGAGGGTTCGTGGTTCACCTGCCAAGTGATCTCAGAGCAGTCTAGGTACTGCTTCTTTGTGTTGTTGATTTGTTGGTCTGGAATTCTGTCGAATCAATTCCCCGAACGAGAGTCGACGGGCTCTGTTCGATGTTGAAGAAGTCATTTGCATAGAAAGAGAATACGAAAGAGTTATTGCCTTGCACTACTTTACAGCACTTTATACGTACGAATGAGATGTCGAAGACTGAGTGATGAGAGGGACGCGTCCGCATGTGAATGAGTTTTGAAGTTTGTGAATTAAATTGTGTAATTATTATCATGCCTTGTTTTAGCAAAATATGTTTCGGGTGTTGCTGTCGGCGAGGTACACGGCTGGAAGAAAAACAGCCGGCCCCTCCCGAGGGCAGCCCTAGCTTTGATATGTATGTCAAACATGGTTTGCAGCCGATTCTATTTAATACACTCTGGCACAAATATACCAGAGATAATTCGGATTTGCAGTGGCCTCTAACGGGGTCATTTGATGAACAGAAAATAAATCATATACAAAACAAATTGTTTATGAAAAGAAGCAGTCAGTCGATGTTTGACTCCTTGAACTTATGGTTGAAGAAAGCAAAGCGACGACGAATTAGGGAAGAGAAGTTGGGGAAACTTAAAGCAGGACAGACCGTCACTCAGAAGGCCGTGGCTTACGAGAAAGAGAAGGTGGAAGAAAATATTGTACAGATGGATAGACGGTTCTACTTAGAAACAGACAAAAGTTATGTGGCACGGCCAGAAACGGGAGATGAGTTAGAAGAATTATTAGAAGCCCGTCCACCTCCCCCTTATGCTCCACAAGGCTTATACCCAGCAGTGCCTTATGTACGAGCTGATCAGATAGGAACTGCACCATCCCGAACACGGGGGGAGCGGTCGCCACGGCCCCTGTTGATGGGTCAGTACGAAATGCGTTACTTTCCCCTCCCACTCTTCGACCAACTACCTCACCCTTGATATCCTTACAGCCGGACACGGCTGTTCCCTCTTCCTTACACCCTGTATTTCTCTCTCCTCCAACTCCAATTGCTCTAGACCCCAGGAATGCAGTCTGTCCAGATGCCACACCCAAGCGACCTGTGTCTGACTTGAGTGATCAGCGAGCTTATACACGATCGTTATTGGGTGCGGAAGAAAGGAGGGCTATCATAACTCAAGCATCCCAGTGGATGCGGAACGTTATTTATACTTTGGAAGATATTTGGAGCACTATGAAAGATTATGAACCAGTTGCACAACAACTGGCCCTAGAGAGCATGGCGATCCGACTAATATCGCTGTGAGAACAGTGCTTTGAGGAAGGATTTCCTCCTCAAATACTGCGCGATATACAGGATCGAGCTCATAAATTTCATTTGCATTCCAATGAAGTATATCAAAATGTGACGACACTTTTGCATTATCGAGAACGGATGCTTCGAAAGTGTGAAGATTGGGGAGCACAGCATTCCATGAGAGAAGTGCATCCTCTCTTTTTCCCTGGAGTACCTGAATTGAAAGACGCTAATAATGTTGTAAATCAGGCTAGAGTAGACGCGAGGCTCCAGGAAGAAGGGTTTATACCCCTTGGAAACGAAGCAAGGTCCTCACCCTAAAAGCCCAACTCCCCGACCCCCGTAAAAATCCTACTGCCTACTATAAGGAATTAACCGAAGCAGCTAATTCCGCTATCATGACCATTGCTGATATCGAGCTTTAGCTTTTAATGGAATATGAAATTGTGCTAACTACGTGTTTCACTGTACAGATTGCTAAGATTTTAATTTATTAAGCAATAAAGATTACAAACATTGCTGATATCGAGTTATTTTTTGGTCTTTTGATTCCGGTAGATATCTGGAGACAGATACATGATACGGATCACGTTCCTGAATTAGGGGGCACTTCGGACTAGTTAAAGAATTGGGACAAGGAACGGAAATCGGGGGAGAAACCCAGGGATGAAGTCTTAATGGTGCCGGATAAAATTATCACGCTTAGGAAGACTCTTCTCCCACCTAGGAAAGTCGATTGAGGCAAATTAACGGCTTGTAAACAAAAGAAAGATGAGAGTGTGTCAGATTTCTTCACTAGATTTGAAAAGGTTTTTATAGATTTTAGTGGGCAGGACTTGTCTACAGAAGGGGGAATACGGTTATTTGTGAACAGGTTTGTTACTAATTTGCTCCCGGAAGTAATGTCCCGCCTCCAGGAGGCCGAGAGCACATGGACTACAGCCGCCCCATCTGTAATTCTCAGCATGGCGCAGTATTATGAGCATCGATATTATCTAGTCTTTCTCCGTCTAATGCCCCTATATCGTCTAATATTGCTAGTGATGTGTTAATGTGACCACAGGACAAATTGTCTGCTTGTGGGTATCCGTCTTTAGCAAACCTATATTTCCCCCAATTTTTAAACCAGAAAAATACCTTTTTATCTATACTTTCCAAAACACTACGTTGGAGTGTGAGTATGAAGTCTTGTGGGAATCTACATTTTGCATTTAGAATAAGGAGGTCCCATTTTTCATAACATCTCCTACCAACTCCTGTACCTCATTCTGTGATCCTGTTAGTTTGTTCAAGAACCCAGGTGTAGAGGATGTATCTTCCTGTTGTATTGGTGCTGTGTGTTTTTGTTCTTGTGATAGATCTAGTAGTGTTTGAACTTGTGGTGATTGCGGGCAGTATCGTGGTGGGGTAGTTAATATTCTTCTATTACAGGATCCTCTGTATCCCCCTGGTCTAGGGTGCATAGGGTAACATGGGATAAATATCTGGTATAGGATTGTGAACTGTGAAACATTTGTCTATATCCATTTCTTTTTCCCTGCATTTGGCCGTACATCTTTCTCGTGCGCTAATTATATCGTATTCTATAGCCTTTGCTCTGATTGTTTTAGGCCCTTCCGATGATCTTCTAGCTGCATATGATCGCAATGCATGAAAGCCATGCCATTGTAATAAACGTACTTTCTTCCCTTTCTTTTCTCTTTCCCTTAAACATTCTTCTAAATAAAGCAATTCATCTGTATCGAATGTACCATTCTCTGGCCATCACAAATCAGGATTCTCTTTAGTATAATAGGTCCACTGCTCCAGATGGGCAGTGTTGGAAATGGCCCTTTTTGCAGGGTTATTCCCAAATGTTTTGCTTCTTCCTCCTTTGTTTTTCCTGAACTGTGGTTGTTGGCTATAGGACTCTGGGCACTTTACCACTGCTGATCAGTGCTGTAGTGCATATGCTCTCTGTGTAAATTGTTATTGTGATTGATTATCCATGAATGGTATATTTGTTTTACCAGTATGTCCCTAGTAAAGTGCACTGAGTGTGCCAGGGCTAGTAATTCAAATGTTACTCGTGTGCCTGCAGCACTGATTGTGCCACCTACATGTGTAGCCCCAAAGAGAAGTCTCAGTTTAACTGCCATGTCGACCTGGCCAGTATACCCACTGGCCAGGCCTTACCCTTCCCTTTTCTTACATCTAGGACACCCCTATGGTAGGCCCAAGGTACCCCCCTGAACAGGGTGCAGTGTATGTAAAAGGTAGGAAATGTACTAGTGTGAGTAACATGTCCTGATAGTGAAATACTGCCAATTTTGTTTTTCACTATTGAAAGGCTATCTTAACCATAGGACAGAATGAGGAATGCTGGGTAAAATGTTTAACTACACCTCTTCCCATAGGAGTGAGATAGAAAATTAGGGTCTGGTATCCCTGAACTCAGAATTTAATAACACATCGTTTAGGAAGGATGGTATTTAAATCCTGTGTTTGCAAATAGCACTTTTAGAAAGTGGCTATTTTCTTGTTCAATTTTTCTGTGTGCCTCTGCCTGTTTGTGGATTGACTGTCTGGTTTGAGAGTGACAGGGGCTGGGGTGGCTCCAGGAGTCTGGGTGAGTCAGCACTAGGCTGAATAGGCCGATCTGCATTTAGAGTGGTGGGAGGAGTAGCAACTGGGCCTGAATAGGGCTGTGCCTGCCTTCCACAATGCTGGCTCCACGTCCTGTTATGCGTCTGATGACCCAGGCCCACACTGATAAAGGAAGAAGTTGTGCACTGGCAGAGTGTACCCAGAACTGGTTAGGACTGGATCCAGGACCCCTCACACAAAACGAGGACTTTTGGGGTATAAATATGAGAGCTGAAACCCCTGAACTTTACAGAACCTTTGCTGAGGAAAAAAGCTGAAGAACTGAAGGAAAAGTACTTCCCTTGCTGTGTATGTGGGGTTGGCCTGCAGTTTCTATTTCTGCCAAAAGAAGGACAAGGGACTTTGCTGTGTGCTGTGTCCCCCTGCTTGACAAGGACTTTGCTGTGTGCTGTGTCCTGAAAGGAAAGTCTCAAAGGGTCTGAAAAGAGCTGGCCTCCTGTTGTGGAAACACACGGATATAAAAGTTTCCAAGACTTCTTCGAGATCAGGAGGAATCCCTGCCAAAGAAGATCTGCTGAAGAGACTGAGGAGAAGTACTGCTCTTGCTGTGTGTCTGGGGTTGGCATGTAGTTTGCTATTTCTACTGAGGAGAGGACCAAGGGACTTTGCTGTGTGCTGTGTCCCCCATCTTGAAGAAGGACTTTGCTGGGTGCTGTGTCCCCCGTCTTGAAGAAGGACTTTGCTGGGTGCTGTGTCCATCTAAAGAAAAGTCTCCAAGGGCCTGAGAAGAGCTGACCTACTGTTTCTGAAGTCCCAGGCACAAAAGGACCCCCATTTTCCCGTAACTTCCTTGCTGGGAGTTCCAGTGTGCCACGAGGGCCTGTAACTGTGTGTGAGGCCTTTTTGCTGTGGAGAGCTGGAAGCACGACGCAACGAGAGAGAAGCGTGACTCCGCTGCAGCAGCCGCTGCCGCATCATCGATAAAGCGTGTGGTTGCTGCTGCTATTCGCAGTCGCATCACCGGAGAAACGTGCTGCCACACAGAGGGTGCCGTCGCATCACCAGAGAAGCGTGTCGTAGGGCCATCTCATCGCTGAGGAAGGGCGCTGCTGCTGATCGTCGCCGCAACACCTGAGAAGCGTGTCGCCGTCACCGAGGGTGTCATCACGTCACTGAAGAAGCGTGTCTCAGGGCCTGTTGCGGCTCAGAAAACCACTGAGTTCACCACACGTCCATCGGGTGTGCTAGCATCGCCTTTACATTGTCGCATTGCTGTAAAGACGCCATTTTTCCGCACCGGATCATCCCAACGCATCGAGGCGCCATCTTGTCGCATTGGAACCAGAGCGCAGGAAGAATCTGATGGGATATAAATTCGATAAATGCACGTTGTTGGCCTCTATATGCCATATAACCTTGTAAACCATATGTTAACCGTATATTGTACACGATATATTTAGGCTAAGAACGATTCACTTTGCTCCTCCTAGACCTATTGGTATGATCGGAGCCATTAAGTTTCGTTTCTCTACTAACTGCAACCATTTCGTTGAAACCACGTGATTACAGTTTCTACATGAAACCACGATGGCCGGTCAAGCCGCCTGCTCCATTTGTTAGCTTGTAGCTCAAGGAAACCCAGGGTCACACCTGCCCTTCTTGTGGGATGCGCACATTCTAGCAGAGCCCGTTCCTGTACTCCCCGGGCTACAGATAGACAGGGAGGCACCTCAGTGACCTGCCACCAGAATAGCTTAGGCCTAGGCTGCTAGCAAATCAATTGTGCCTTATATGGGTATTCCTCTTGGCTCACTGACAAGTTGTATCTTTCCTTGTAAGGTGGCATTGTGGGATGTATTACACATATATATGCTTTGTATCTTATGCATGTAGTCAGTCTCCTCTGCGCACCTTTGTGGGTCGTGTAGACCGAGGCTCCCCTGTCAGGGCTTGTATTTGTGGAATAAACGATTGAACCTTCTCCATTGCCGACTGAATTCTTATTAATGCTATTGGTATATGGGCTATTGGTGAGTATGGTCCATTAGAATTATTTTTAATCCTTCAGTTGGCGACTCCGCCGGGACTCCGCGTTAGGGTCATCCCCTCCTGTAAACAGGAGTAAAGGGACAAGGAGGAGTTCTGGCCGAGTGGGTGGACGGAAAGAGGATCCTGATTTGAAACACCCGTCTGTGGAACGAAAACAAGCAACTCCACTCTCGAGCCCAGTAGCCCTCCCAGCTGCTGAAGACCTACGCTGGAGTCCTACGGGCTTAACCCGAGAGAAGAACAGACTGTGTCGGTCTGTCTAGGTGTCGGCAGTGGAGAATTCGCAATCGACAGGTGAGTGATTTCTTGGTTGGATTGGATACGGAACACTTGGAGGAAGTGTTTCCCTTTTATGACGGTTAACTGTTTCTGTTGGTAGCCGGGGAAGCCGGATCGCAAGGGAATTTGAGGGTCTGACGTTACGGCAAAGTGGCTGTTCGGGTAGATACCTCACAGACTTGTTTTGGTGAAAACTTGAGATTACACTTGGTGCCTTAGCGGTGTACGGCGTTACTTGCTTGGCCGAATCCTCTTCGGGAAAGCCCTGGGAGCAACTGGGTAAGCTAGGGTTCTGGAGCTATATGCCCAGACGCCCGGCCCAATCAGAACAGGACCATGGGATGGCCTGTAAGAGGGTTCGTGGTTCACCTGCCAAGTGATCTCAGAGCAGTCTAGGTACTGCTTCTTTGTGTTGTTGATTTGTTGGTCTGGAATTCTGTTGAATCAATTCCCCGAACGAGAGTCGACGGGCTCTGTTCGATGTTGAAGAAGTCATTTGCATAGAAAGAGAATACGAAAGAGTTATTGCCTTGCACTACTTTACAGCACTTTATACGTACGAATGAGATGTCGAAGACTGAGTGATGAGAGGGACGCGTCCGCATGTGAATGAGTTTTGAAGTTTGTGAATAAAATTGTGTAATTATTATCATGCCTTGTTTTAGCAAAATATGTTTCGGGTGTTGCTGTCGGCGAGGTACACGGCTGGAAGAAAAACAGCCGGCCCCTCCCGAGGGCAGCCCTAGCTTTGATATGTATGTCAAACATGGTTTGCAGCCGATTCTATTTAATACACTCTGGCACAAATATACCAGAGATAATTCGGATTTGCAGTGGCCTCTAACGGGGTCATTTGATGAACAGAAAATAAATCATATACAAAACAAATTGTTTATGAAAAGAAGCAGTCAGTCGATGTTTGACTCCTTGAACTTATGGTTGAAGAAAGCAAAGCGACGACGAATTAGGGAAGAGAAGTTTGGGAAACTTAAAGCAGGACAGACCGTCACTCAGAAGGCCGTGGCTTACGAGAAAGAGAAGGTGGAAGAAAATATTGTACAGATGGATAGACGGTTCCACTTAGAAACAGACAAAAGTTATGTGGCACGGCCAGAAATGGGAGATGAGTTAGAAGAATTATTAGAAGCCCGTCCACCTCCCCCTTATGCTCCACAAGGCTTATACCCAGCAGTGCCTTATGTACGAGCTGATCAGATAGGAACTGCACCATCCCGAACACGGGGGGAGCGGTCGCCACGGCCCCTGTTGATGGGTCGGTACGAAATGCGTTACTTTCCCCTCCCACTCTTCGACCAACTACCTCACCCTTGATATCCTTACAGCCGGACACGGCTGTTCCCTCTTCCTTACACCCTGTATTTCTCTCCCCTCCAACTCCAATTGCTCTAGACCCCAGGAATGCAGTCTGTCCAGATGCCACACCCAAGCGACCTGTGTCTGACTTGAGTGATCAGCGAGCTTATACACGATCGTTATTGGGTGCGGAAGAAAGGAGGGCTATCATAACTCAAGCATCCCAGTGGATGCGGAACGTTATTTATACTTTGGAAGATATTTGGAGCACTATGAAAGATTATGAACCAGTTGCACAACAACTGGCCCTAGAGAGCATGGCGATCCGACTAATATCGCTGTGAGAACAGTGCTTTGAGGAAGGACTTCCTCCTCAAATACTGCACGATATACGGGATCGAGCTCATAAATTTCATTTGCATTCCAATGAAGTATATCAAAATGTGACGACACTTTTGCATTATCGAGAACGGATGCTTCGAAAGTGTGAAGATTGGGGAGCACAGCATTCCATGAGAGAAGTGCATCCTCTCTTTTTCCCTGGAGTACCTGAATTGAAAGACGCTAATAATGTTGTAACTCAGGCTAGAGTAGACGCGAGGCTCCAGGAAGAAGGGTTTATACCCCTTGGAAACGAAGCGAGGTCCTCACCCTAAAAGCCCAACTCCCCGACCCCCGTAAAAATCCTACTGCCTACTATAAGGAATTAACCGAAGCAGCTAATTCCGCTATCATGACCATTGCTGATATCGAGCTTTAGCTTTTAATGGAATATGAAATTGTGCTAACTACGTGTTTCACTGTACAGATTGCTAAGATTTTAATTTATTAAGCAATAAATATTACAAACATTGCTGATATCGAGGTATTTTTTGGTCTTTTGATTCCGGTAGATATCTGGAGACAGATACATGATACGGATCACGTTCCTGAATTAGGGGGCACTTCGGACCAGTTAAAGAATTGGGACAAGGAACGGAAATCGGGGGAGAAACCCAGGGATGAAGTCTTAACGGTGCCGGATAAAATTATCACGCTTAGGAAGACTCTTCTCCCACCTAGGAAAGTCGATTGAGACAAATTAACGGCTTGTAAACAAAAGAAAGATGAGAGTGTGTCAGATTTCTTCACTAGATTTGAAAAGGTTTTTATAGATTTTAGTGGGCAGGACTTGTCTACAGAAAGGGGAATACGGTTATTTGTGAACAGGTTTGTTACTAATTTGCTCCCGGAAGTAATGTCCCGCCTCCAGGAGGCCGAGAGCACATGGACTACAGCCGCCCCATCTGTAATTCTCAGCATGGCGCAGTATTATGAGCATCGAGATAATGAGAGCAAGGAAAAATCGGAGAAAAAGACTAAGGACTTGAAGACTAGGGTGTTGTTACAGCAAGTTAGTAGAGGGCAAAATGCGGGAAGGGGAGCACGTGGCTCGTTCTGTGTAGTGGCTGGCAGAGGTCGAGGTGGCCCTCCGAACATCGGCATAAATCAATGCTCGTATTGTAAGCAGGAAGGACATTGGAGGGCGGATTGCCCTCTGTTGTTGGCACGAAATGGTCCTATTAGAGGACGGGGAAGAGGTCGAGGAAATGTCGACCGGAATAGCATGAGAAGGGAAGAAATGCAACATGAAGGTTCTAGGAAAAATTATTTTGATGATCCCCAGAACAGGCAGTATTACAATGAGAATTACAGGGATGATGGATACGAAGGACAGAATTATGCATGAGACAGCCATGGACAGAGCGGGGGCCATATTACAGTACCAATTGACCAGGAGGGACCTTATATAGAAGGGGAACTGTTGGGCACATCGGGAAAGTTTCTAGTGGATACTGGGGCAATGAATAGTTCAGTTGCCCATACACTGGTCCCAGGGGCTGCTCTGTCTGGCCAAAATAACGTATCAGTAGGATTCTCTGGAATACCGGTGGTGAGCCCCGTTTCGAAACCCTTGCCTTTCACTATAGGCCCTATTTCCATGCATACTCCTTTTCTTCTGACCTCTAATTGTGGTGAAAATCTTTTGGGTCTGGACATATTGAAGAAATTGCATGCCAGAATTTACTGTTCCCCCGATGGTGTCTACTTAACAATGCAGAAACCATCCGTAGAAACAGCCCAATATTTTGTTCAGAATGAAACTCTTCCTTCTGAGTTCTCTACCATTCCCCGGACACTGTGGGCTACAGGAGACACCGATGTTGGCCTGTTAAAAATAGCCCCGGTGTCAATAACCGTAAAACCTAATGCACAGCTGCCCCGCATTCCTCAGTATAAAATTTCACCAGAAGGTGAGCAGGCCTTGTTGCAGATCATTCGCGACCTCATCAAAAGAGGCGTGGTAGAAGAACCAGCTGCTAATGTTTGTAACAGCCCGATTTTGCCTATTTTGAAGAAGGCACCAGTTGATGGTACCCCTGATTATAAAAACACATATCGTTTTGTGATTGACCTCCGAGAGGTCAACAAGATAGTGGTCCCACAATACCCAGTGGTACCAGACATTACTGCTATTCTAACAATGATTCCCCCCACGGCAAAATATTTTTCAGACATAGACCTTAAGAATGCCTTCTTCAGCATTCCAATACACCCCAATAGTAGGCATATTTTCGGATTCTCAGTCGCTGGCCGAAGCTTTAGATTTACGCGTGCACCTCAAGGCTATACAGAAAGTCCTAGTATATATAGCCAAGCCTTGAAAGCAGTTCTTGATGAATTAATTTTGCCCGCAGGGAATGCAATCATCCAGTACGTGGATGACATTCTGGTGGCCTCTGATACGGAGGATGGTTGTAAAGAGGCCACCGTTAAATTGTTAAAACATTTGGCTGAAAAAGGTAATAAAGTGTCCCTTTCCAAATTCCAATATTGTCAACATGAAGTGACCTATCTTGGTCACTTACTGTCGAAAGCGGGGAGACGATTAACTCCAGAGCAAATATCTGTAATTACTAACATGTCTGAACCTCGTACTCAACGTGATGTTCATGCTTTTCTTGGCATAACCTCTTACTGTCGCCAGTGGATTCCTAACTATTCACTTCTCTCTAAACCCTTGTTGTATTTGACTACTAAAGATGTGCATGAACCCCTACCCTGGACGGATAAATGTCAGGAAGCCTTTGACTCTTTGAAATCTACTCTATGTTCTGCATCTGTCTTGGGTACCCCGGATTATCGGAAGCCTTTTTCACTTTATGTGCACGAGGTGGACGGTTGTTCGCTTTCAGTATTAACACAGGATTTTGGCGGTAAACAGAGACCTTGTGCTTTCTTTTCATCAGTCTTGGATATTGTTGCACGAGCCCTTCCAAGTTGTCCGCGGGCCACCGCTGCAGTGGCGATGGCCATCCAGAAATCAGAAGGTATAGTCCTGAATACGGACCTCACAGTCATGGTACCGCATGCTATGGATATCCTTTTGAATAGAACCAAGACTCAGCACCTTACGAGTACTCGATTGACAGGGTACGAGTTAACATTATTTGCACCCCATATCACGATCAAAAGATGTGCTACTTTGAACCCAGCCACATTATTGCCTCTCCCTTCAAAGGATAGCAGGGATGATGTTCATGATTGCATCTTTAGAACTGAAGAAGAAACAAAGGGACGTGTAGATCTCTCTGACACCCCTTTATTAGAACCCCACAGAGAACTGTATGTAGATGGTTCTTGTTTTAAATTATCGGATGGTACCACAACAGCTGCATATGCTATTAGAACTTTAAGAACGGTGGTGGAAACCGCACGGATTTCTCATCACTCAGCCCAGGCAGCTGAACTAATAGCCTTGTTACGAGCGTGTGAATTGAGTGAAGGGCTGAGGGTAAATATTTTTACAGACAGCCAGTACGCCTTTGGCGTTGCCCATAGCTTTGGGAGACTGTGGAGGGAGAGGGGTTTCTTTACTACGCATGGTCAGAAAATTCAGCATGGTCCCTTAGTTGATCGATTATTGTTTGCCTTGACACTACCAGAGAAATTAGCTATTATTAAATGTAGCGCCCATAAGAAGGTTGTTGATTCCACTGGGAAAGGTAATTCCTTTGCCGATTCAGTAGCTAAGGAAACGGCCCAAACCAGAATGACCCCTATGTTTCCTAGTACTTCGGCTCGGTGGGTGGCGGAAACGTCTTCGTTTGATAATACCATTGACAGTGTTAAAGAACTACAGAAAGAGGACACTATAGATGAAGTACAGAGATGGCAGCAAGAGGTAGGAAAGCTAGATAAAAATGAATGTTGGATAGACCAATCCGAGAAGCAGCGATGGTTACTTCCTAATGCATTGGTCTATGCCGTAGTGACCATGGCACCGCCCATATAGGTGCAAAAGGTATTTGTGCTGTTTTGGACCCAGTCAGGAATAACCCACATATTCCCAAGACTGCGGCACACGTAGTGAAATATTGCCCTGTGTGTCTACGGTACAATCCTGGGGGAAGAGAGTCTGTTTTGAGTGGAAACTTTGCACCACCGACTCTGCCGTTTGAAGTAATCCAAATTGATTTAATTCAAATGGATAGAGTAAATAATTTAAAATACGTGTTGGTGGTGGTTTGTGCTTTCAGTAAATGGGTTGAAGCCTACCCCACCAAAGAAGCCACTGCTCTAGCAACTGCCAAAGCCCAGGTTAAGGAATACTTCCCCAGATATTGTTTGCCTCGGATTATTTGGTCTGATAACGGGACACATTTTAACTCCTAGTTGGTTCAGAGTGTCTGTGATGGGTTACAGATAAAACAAATGTTTCATGCCGCCAGACATCCCCAGTCGGCTGGTTTGGTCGAAAAATATAACGGCACGTTAAAATTGAAAATGGCCAAGATCTGTGCCAGTACCGGATTAAAATGGCCCGACGCACTTCCATTGGCATTATTGTCCATAAGA
Source organism: Lissotriton helveticus (assembly GCF_964261635.1). Classification (NCBI taxonomy): domain Eukaryota; kingdom Metazoa; phylum Chordata; class Amphibia; order Caudata; family Salamandridae; genus Lissotriton; species Lissotriton helveticus. The sequence goes on along the minus strand of NC_136068.1, from coordinate 1,692,445,582 downwards.
ACAACACCCCACACCAGAACTGGTCTATCACCTTATGAGGTGATTTTTGGCCGTCCTGCTAATGTGTGGGGAGTCCCGAGACCCCGATCCTTTAGGGACATAGACTACCCATTGATGACAGATTACTTGTATGCTTTGACTAAAGATCTGCGTTCTATTCATCAACAGGTATCGAACATATTGCAGCCGCTACCAGAGGGTCCTGGACATCGACTGGAGCCAGGGCAGTGGGTCCTTGTGAAGAATTATCAGAAGAAATCAAGTTTGGAACCGAAGTGGTCCAAACCCTACCAGATTATCCTGGCTACGAGGACGGCGGTTAAGGTGCATAGAAGAAAGCACTGGATACATATCAGTCATCTGAAGCGCCTACCGTTGCCTTTGCCCTTTGATTTACAAAACAGCATCGGAGTCCCGAGCCAAGAAGGAGAACGGCTGAAAGGTTTTGTGCCCTTTTCGGAAGCTCAGGAAAAGGGGCAGCAAAGAGAGGTGTTGCCCCCAAGTGAAAGGGCAGCGGCTCAACCAGCAGAGGCTGCTGTCCCAAGGGCATCACGGGTTTCGAATGCATCAGATGCCCCTGCAGCAGAATTGTTTTCCGATCAGGAGCAACCTGGCTGTTGTAAATATGACCTGCGGCCCCGAAAACAGCGCGGTACCCCAGCTTCAAATGGTAGGAGTTAGAAAAAGACTTGAGTTGAGGAATATCGGATAGAGTTACTGGGGTACTGAGCGAGACACTGGACTGAACCCGTTGAGAGCTTGGAACACTGTGTTAAATAGCTCTGTTCAGAAAGAAAGACTGAGTTAAGGGCCGCGGTCATTCCACTGGAGAGTACAAGTTGTCTTCCTTTTGATGGATGATAGGAGTTTACCTGTGAGGCTCTAAACGGACACAGGGAGAAGATCCCTTGGTGGGAAAAAGAACCCATCTGGTGGTGTGCGTGCTTTGTGGATACAAGATTAGTTTTGGACTTTTAGAGAGAGACCGAGTTAAATTTTGGACTTTTAGAGAGTATGTTTCCTTTTGCTCGAATTGCTATGGAGGACGAACGACCACTTGCCCCTCGGCGGTATATCGATCATATGCAGTTATTTTCCGGATGGCCCACCAGAGTGAAGGTGGCATTCGTTGCTTTTATTATTATAATTACTGTAATTATGATGTGTGTATTTGTGTATTTAGAATTTCAACACCTGTACAGAAATTGTTAGGAACTACCCCTGCCCCAGAGGAACATCTATTTTACTCCTTACCCCCGCATAAGGCCAGACATAGAGAAACGTATGCTAAAAATGTTTTCATTGAGATGTTGCATCAGACTCACAGTACGACGAATAGAACAAATTGCTGGGTTTGTGGATTACACCAGCATGAGTTGTTTGTTTCTTTACCTATGTCTCATTTGGCTAGCTGCGAAGCCTGGTTCCAATTATTGTCATTAATGTATTCCCACTATGTAGCCAATCCTAAAATATACACTGAAAAAGGTTATGAGGCTATTCTGAAATACATTGAGCAGCATCAGGGATTTGATGCCGAAGGTAATGGAGGAGAAGGATCTTTAGACCCAAACGCATGTATGAATGTATACACTGAATATAAAAATGTATCCTGGTTAGAAGACGAAATGCAGGATTTTGAACTCTTCAATTCCACTATGTACTTTCAGCATTTTAAGGAGCGAAACGTCAATGATGACAAGGCCTTGCCTATTCCCATCATAAATACTACATCCCCCTTTTGTATTCAAGGACGAGGCCATGTTAAGGTAGGGAGTAGTAAGTGTAACTATACTTACACCCTGCAAACTTACAGTACTCCCCCTGTGATTACCCCCCCTAATGTGTACTTTGTATGCGGTGAAAATGCATATACTTGGCTCCCCAGGGGATGGGCTGGGCGATGTTACCTTTCATTTCTGTTCCCGCCGGTTTACATCGCCCCATCTGATTATCATAAAACCCACCAACTAGTCAAGAGGGAGACAGAATCTAACCGGAATATTAGAAGCTTTGATACTGATGGTACTGATCAGATGGATACCTCTTTGCAACAGTTTGAGGATTTTGCCAAAGGCCGCACTCCATTTTTGGGGCCAATTTTTAATAGCCGTAGTATTAGACGCCTGTCCAGGATAGTGGAGAATGTAGTGCAGACCTCGACTGAGATTCTGACCAATCTTACTGTCGAGCTTCAGGCGACGAGACTCGTTTCGCTTCAGAACCGAATGGTTCTTGACGTCATCCTCGCCGATAGGGGAGGAGCCTGCCGCGTGATTGGCAGCTCCTGCTGTGTTTACATTCCAGACTCGGTCCCGACCATCCATCTGGCAATTCAGAAATTGCATCGATTAGCTAGTGAAGCCCATGTCGACAATGGCACCTGGTCCTTCCGTGGATGGTTCTGGGGTCTTTTGACTACCTGGGGTTGGAAAATATTCATGGTACTTGCTGGAGCGTTTGGAATAATATTTACTTGTTGTCTATGCTTACAATGTGGGCCAGCTTGTTGCTCTTTCTGTGCCGCACGTATAACATTCGCGTTAAGCTTTTCTCGTCAGGCTAAAATTGAAAAACAAATGATACAGAAGGAGGTCTCAGATCTTATGCAAATTGATGAGGGAGTATTTGTAGAATAGAAATAGTTATATTGGCTATAGTAGGCCAAAAGGGCCGTCTGGTGGGATATAAATTCGATAAATACACATTGTTGGCCTCTATATGCCATATAACCTTGTAAACCATATGTTAACCGTATATTGTACACGATATATTTAGGCTAAGAACGATTCACTTTGCTCCTCCTAGACCTATTGGTATGATCGGAGCCGTTAAGTTTCGTTTCTCTACTAACTGCAACCATTTAGTTGAAACCACGTGATTACAGTTTCTACATGAAACCACGATGGCCGGTCAAGCCGCCTGCTCCATTTGTTAGCTGGTAGCTCAAGGAAACCCAAGGTCACACCTGCCCTTCTTGTGGGATGTGCATATTCTAGCAGAGCCCGTTCCTGTACTCCCCGGGCTACAGATAGACAGGGAGGCACCTCACTGACCTGCCCCCGGAATAGCTTAGGCCTAGGCTGCTAGCAAATCAATTGTGCCTTATATGGGTATTCCTCTTGGCTCACTGACAAGTTGTATCTTTCCTTGTAAGGTGGCATTGTGGGATGTATGAAACGTATATATGCTTTGTATCTTATGCATGTAGTCAGTCTCCTCTGCGCACACCTTTGTGGGTCGTGTAGACCGAGGCTCCCCTGTCAGGGCTTGTATTTGTGGAATAAACGATTGAACCTTCTCCATTGCCGACTTAATTCTTATTAATGCTATTGGTATATAGGCTATTGGTGAGTATGGTCCATTAGAATTATTTTTAATCCTTCAAATCGACGCATCGCCTTCTCTGCGACCCTTTTTTTGGTTTTGCGTTACGCATCCCAGGTACTTCATGAGTAAAGTGTTGCATTTCATCATCTACAAGTTTATTTTTGCAACAACCTTTCTAAAGACATTCTACTGAGTTTTAGTATGTTGGATTATTTTGTCATTTTGGTCTTGTTTAGTTTAGATAAAGATATGTTATTTTTCTATACTGGTGTGGTGTCCATTTGTGGTGTTTTCACTGTGTTACTGTGAGTGTTGGAACAAATACTTTACACATTGCCTTTGGGATAAGTCTGTCTGCTCATGCCAAGCTAGCAAGGGGGTGAGCAGGGGTTATCTTAAGCGTGTATCCCCCCACCCTGACTAGAAGCAGGGGTCCCTATTTGGACAAAGGTACCTACCTCTGCCAACTAGAGACCCCCATTTCTAACAGGCATCTGCGTATCCTCTTTTATGTACTACATACCTGGCTGCTGTACCCCGGGAAAGCACTTCGAGTGGTATCTAAGGCTGTTCTACGCCCTTTTGCTATACTCAAAAATAGTTTACTTAGCATTTTTTATATATTTTATAATATATATAACATATATATATATATATGTATGTATATATATATATATTCACTGAAAAAACCATAGGTTATAGACCATATATAGTTAGGAATTAGCATTTACAAAACTTTGAAAATTCACTGAAAAACCATAGGTTATAGACCATATATAGTTAGGAATTAGCATTTAAAAAACCTTATTTTACTCACACAAAACCATTGAAATTCCATATATAGTTAGTTGCACTAACTATATATCGCGCACCCGCAATCCACTGCTGATCATGTCACATATTACATCATTCATGACATGGTCAGTGACATCACTGATGACATCACTGATGACATCTCAAATGACATCACTGATGACAACATCCAGTGACTGTATGTTTCTGTAAAGTTAAAATATGTCTTACATATTGAAGAATGAGTGGATGTATAAGTGTCTGGATGAAGGATTTAGTAGGTGCGTGACTGACTGTATGAGTGAGTGATTAAATGTGTCTCACTGAATGCATGGGTTAGTGACTAAACTGTCTTAATTTGTGCATCATTATGTCTGTTGTTCTGTAAACTGCTGCATGTGTTGATCATTAGCTATACGAGAGGCTATATGTGTTATTAATTGGTTGCCCAAGTATTTCTATGGGAGATTGAGTTTGTGTGGGGGTGGCTGGAAGGTGTGTGACTCTATGCATAGATGTGTGAGCAGTTTATTCACTAGGTGTATGAGTTCAAGAGTGCATGTGGAAACAGCTACATGGGCAGTTGACTGTGTGCATGAGTGTATTGATGAGTGAATGGATATCTCAATGCTACATGTCATAGTAAGTACATATGTAAAACACAGTACATGTGAGAGTTGGCATATTACCTACTGGCGGTCGCCAGTAGGTATATATAGTTAGGATTTTTTCCCTATGGGATTTTTGAAAATTCTATGTCTAATAACTTTGGCGTTTGTGGACGGAATTGGCTGAAATTTTCAGGAAAATGGAACATTTTGTTTCTGAGCAGCCCCTGAAAATTTTGGGGGGGTTCGTCCAGGGGGGGCCGAGAAAAAAGGGGGGTCCCAAAACGTGTTTTTAACATTGAGTTTTCCATAGGGCGGTTAGCCTCACTTTTAGCCCGAACGGCTGAATGGATTTGCACGAAACTTGGCAAAATTGTAGGGACTGGTAGCCCGATGTGCCTTTTGTAGGTCTCAATATATGTGCTCCAGTGGATTTTGAGAAATTAACGTTTAAAAAAAGATATATATCTGTAAGCGCGCTCTGGGCAGCGCTCCGGTCCGCGGACCTTAAGCGTACCGGAACTTCGCGTAGCTAAGCTGATTGGCTCTCCGGTGTCTGTCAACATTCTAAACAGTCCGGAGCGGCCGCCATCTTGTCTCTCGGTAGGATTGAGAGACAAGAGGAGGCCAAAACAAAGGGGGAAATAACCATAAGGGGGCATACTAGCTCCTCCCTGACCCCCTAGGTTTGATGTGGAGGCTTTAAAGGGGCCCCGCTAAGCAAAAAAAAAAAATTTTTTTTTTATTTTTTTTCGTGGTTAGCGCCCGGTACGCGAACCGGGAAGCGTTCTGGGGAGCGTATCACAATGAAAAATGAATGATAGACTTTTCAAATGCTGTATGTTAATTGATTGTTGGTTTTGTTGATTATTTATTTTTTTTTTTTAAAGTTTTTTTTATTGTGTTTCATAATTTATTAAACTTTCTAACATTTCATTGTCAGAAATTTCATAATCATGGAATATAGATTGTAGTCTCTGAGGTTGTAAAATGTCCTCATTTGCAAGGAGGTTATCTACTGCTTGTACACATTGCAGTAGTTCTTGGTCCCAAGATTCATCCATAAATTCAATCTCATTTGGATCAATGATTTCTGTGTTGGACTCTGGAAGGACAATTTCAAATGAAATGTTTTGTTCACTTTCCATTTTTCCTGAAATTTGCATAAAAAAATATATATTAGTAGAGGTAGGGCACAGTTGGGATTAATTTTAGATAGGCAGTTTTTAACAGAGAATTTATCTTTGGGCAGTGTATAGTATCAGAGTGGAAGTAGGAATATAAAAAAGTGTATCTAAATTTATAAGTACTACAGAGGGATAGTATATAACTAACAGAAAAAGTTTGCCATATTAACTTAAAGTGCTCAATATACTTCAGTTTTAAAAATAACAACTTACCTTTAAAAAGAAGTTGAAGTTATTAATGAAAATTCTAATAGAAATGTACACCAGGAAGTAGTAGTCAAAATGGCTGTGTTTCCTTCTCTTCCTTTATATATATTCGGGTACATAACCAATTAAATGTCAGGTAAAAAAAGTAGAAAATGAAAGTAACATTTTAATTGGTTGTCAATTCCAACACTTCAGATGTGTTTTGTGAAGTAATTTACCTCACGGTATTTAGTGAGTTCTATAGGCTAAATGGCTAAATGGAATTCCAATCAAATTTGTGAAAATGGTAGGGATTGGTATGTAGTATGAGCTAATCTATATTTGGTGAAATTGTCTCAAGTGGCTTTTGTGTGAACTACTTTCCCACCTTTTTTGATGGTGCGCTTCCCAGGAAGCGACCCGGTACGCGAACCGGTGAGCGCCCTGGTACGCGAACCTTAAGCGTAACGGGAGTCCACCATTTTGTGTTTCGGTCGAATTATGATACAAGATGGAGGGCAAATAATGTTCAGAATAGGTAGAAGGGGGCATGGTAGACTTATCTTGACCCCCTAGGTTTTGTGAGGGTGGCTGAGGAGGCCCATATGTGCGAAAAAAAAACATTTTTTTTTAAAATTTCGCGAGGTTAGCTCCCGGTACGCGTACCGGGTAGCGCCCCAGGGAGCGTACTTTGTTGAAAATTAGTAAAAAAAGTTAGAGTAAAATAATAATTGTGAGTGATTAGATGTAGGGTAGCTCTGAGAAGAGCTTTTGGGTTTATGGTACATTTTGGTACTTATAAGTAGGTACCAATGCACATTTTTAAATTCAGAGTGAAAACTCTGTTGCCCTCATCTGAGAAGTGAACTCCATCTCCTCTGTAGATATCTTGCATGTAGTAACGCAAGTTATTGTTGTACAGGGAGCCCATTCCATGGTCTCTCATGTAAGCTGAAACAGATTTGTTTACATGCTTCCTCGACTTCTCAATTTGTGGACAAAATTGGTTTGACCACCTCCATTTCTGTCTTTGGCATATATTTGAATATACCAAGGCAGTCTGAGGAAAAAGTGCCATTAATTGCTCAAAGGTGTCCTTTAAAAGCATTTCCAGACCTACACCAGTCAAAGTGCCCAAGTCATTACCTCCACAGTGCACAATTAACAGGTCAGGTTTGGGCAAATGCATAAAGGTTTTCACCAATGGTATCAATTGGTGACATTTTAATCCTCTGTGGCCAAACCACTTAATTTCCACATCTTGTAAATTGAGGTTAGGTAAATTCCTGCTTTCAACGTACCTTTGAGCCCAGTGAATATAACTATGACCAACAATCCAGACAGAAAACATGGTGAGAGAAGGTTCTCCTGCAGTCAGATGAAGTGTGGCAATGAAATGGCAGTTGAAAAAATGTGAGTTTGAAATGAAAAAAACTGTGGAGTTTCTGTGTTCATGAAGTAGTAACAGTGATTGGTGGATTTTGATTGATGAAAACAGAAAGTTAGGGTGTAGAGATGTGTTCTTTGAAAGATGTATTTTGAGTGGTCAATAAAAAATCATTAAATGAAAGAAAGCACTGGATATGCAGGTGCACTGAGAGTTCAGAGTTCAATTGCAACATTGTTGTGTGAATTTGCAAACACCAGAGTTTCTCCAAGAGGTGGTTGCTATGGAAAATAGGCAGAAAGGGCAGAGGGGGAAGGGTTTTCATTTGAAAAAAAGTGAGGGAAGAGTTTTGATTGGGTGACATGAGAAATATGTGTGAAGAATTACACCATTTCTGTGCTTTTCATAGCTGCAGACTCTGGAGTGCATACCTTTTGCTCTGCTGAAGACAAATTGGTGTGTTTCTGAGACTGTTTTCAAACTCAAAGTATTTGCTAAGGTGAGAAAATATTTCTTTACTTTAGATAGAGAATAGTGTGCTTTAAGGAGAAAATTATGATTTATGTGGCGCAAATTGCTTGTAAATATGCTCTCACATGTGCATGGAAAATTTAGATTTTGAATGTTTGTGTTAAATAGCTATGTTAAAAGTGACCAAACCATGCTGGGAAGGCAATCAAAAAACGCTTTCATGTGTTTTAATGACATTTTAAGTCATTTTCTGATGTGCAGTGTTTAGAAATTATGATTTTAAAATCGTTTTTGGGGAAAAGGAATTGTTTATAAAATCATGACAAGGACATAATGGTGTATGGTTCTTTATAAGGCAATTGACTGTTCCTGATGTTATTTTTCTCATTTTAGTGTAAGACCTTTCTCTGTGGCGCAAATTGCTTGTAAATATGCTCTTACATGTGCATGAAAATTTTAATTATCAATGTTTGTGTTACATAGCCATGATAAAAATGAATCAACAATGCAGGAAAACCAATCAAAAAATGCTTTAATGTGTTTCAATGACATTTTAAGTCATTTTCTCATGTGCAGTTTTTTGAAATTATGATTTGAAAATCGTTTTTGGGAAAAAGGAATTGTTTTTAAATGCATGAGAAGGACATAATGGTGTATGGTTTTTTATAAGGCAATTGACTGTCCCTGATGTTATTTTTGCCATTTTAATGTCAGACCTTTCTTTGTGGCGCAAATTGCTTGTAAATATGCTCCCACCTGTACATGGAAAATTTTGATTTTGAATGTTTATGTTACATAGCCATGTTAAAAGTGACCCTACCATGCAGGAAAGCCAATCAAAAAACGCTTTTATGTGTCTTAAGGACAATTTAAGTAAGGTTATGGATACATTTATGATGACTGGTGCAATGAAGTAGAAATCACTTACTTCATTGGTAGGCATTTACAATAAAATGTTCTCCTCTGTTTTGTTCATCAAGCGTAACTTTAATCTGCAATCCTGAGTAGGCCTCACCTTAAACAAACCTCTGGATAGGCCACATATTATTGTCATCCTGATTTAATCATTTATAATGCTAGGGATAGATTTATGATAGGTGTATACCTCTTTTGTGCCACTTAGAAAACATTCTCCATGGGGAAATGACTTAAAATGTCATTAAGACACATGAATGTTTTTTTTTTTTAAACGTTTGCAAATTTTTTGGGTCACTTTCAACATGGCTATGTGTCTGCAACAGTCAAAATCTAAATTTGCAATGTACAGGTGGGAGCATATTTACAAGGAATGTGCTTCATGGGGAAACGTTTGCAATTTTTTTGGGTCACTTTCAACATGGCTATGTGTCTGAAACAGTGAAAATCTAAATTTGCAATGCACAGGTGGGAGCATATTTACAAGGAATGTGCTTCATGGGGAAAGGTCTTATAATGTAATATGGGAAAAATGACATTAGAGATACTGAAATGCTTTATAGAGAAGCATACACCATTATGTAATTGTCATAATTTTGCAAACCATTACTTTTCCCCAAAAACGATTTTCAAATTATATTTTGAAAACACTGCACATGTGGAAATTACTTAAAATGTCATGTACATATGGTGGTTCATCTGTAACAAGATAAGAAGCTTAGGGATACATTTATGATGACTGGTGCAATAAAGTGGACATTACTTACTTCATTGGTAGGCCTTTACATGTATTATCTCCTCTGTATTCTTCATCAAGCGTAACTTTGATCTGCAACCCTGAGTAGGCCTCACCTTAAACAAAGCTCTGCATAGGCCACACCTTATCGTCATCCTGAATTAATCATTTAAAATGCTAGGGACAGATTTATGATAGGTGTATGCATCTTTTGCGCCACTGTGCGTCACTTTTGTGACGCAGTGGCGGTGCAAAAGATTTGCTATGAGGCGAGAAAATTACAAATTGATGCATTTAGGCAGATGTGTCATGGTGTAAAAAAAACGTGCCACATGAAACCGATGCAGCAGTGGATGTGCCAGTCATTTTGCGCCGCTGTTCCGCCACCCATGGTGTGCTGTATTTACAATGCGGCGCAGCATGGGGCAAAAATGGCACAGATGCGTGACGTATCTGTGCTGTAAAGGTGGCGCATTGCTGGAGTTGTATCGTAAGTGCGATGCAGCTCCAGCAAGGCTCAGGGGTGCCCCATCTATACAATGCTGCGTCAAGACCTATGCAAGCTTCAAGCAGGCGCAGGGTTTTGAAGCAGCTTTCTCCTATCTGATTGTAAATGCGGCACACCATGGGTGGTAAAACAGTGGTGCACATTAACTGGTGCATGCCTGGGGATCTGCCATTTAATATAAATCTGCACTTTAACATTTGAGTATGTGCAGGGAACACAGAGTCGTTGAGGCTTATCCAAGGTTAAGAACAGATGAGTCCTGTTCAGTGAAAAATTAGACATAGGCTTCACCTGCTCAGCATCGCTGGACATGGTTAAATAATAGCTGCAAAATGTTACTCTTGTTAAATAATTTTACTATTATAATCTGTGAGATTTGTCTCTTACTCTGCAACATCTCATTGTTGTTATCTTTCTTTAAAGATAAAGACAACCTCAACATGAGCGACAATCTGCAATCAGTTGATTTTGACCTCATCATTGAACTTGTAATTGAAACATCAGTGGATGTTGATCCATTGGATGATTTAAATCCTGAGGATGAAGAAGAGCGTGATGAGGATGCAGATTTGTCTGAATTATATGATATCGGATGGGAAGCTGACTTGCTTCAGCCTTTGGAATTATAAACATTTATTTTTAAAATTTATAATCAATAAAAAGTAAAAAGGTAAACCGTTTAATTTAAAAATAAAAACACCTTCAAAAACAGGTTATGTGTAGTGTTTTCAATAAAATATTAAAATATGCTCATAAAATTAGATCAGATTCACATATAAAATAGCATAGGTAACATAAATATAAATGTCATTTCTTTTCTGGTATTTCTGTATTGTAAAAATGGCAATGACTAAAAAATCTTCAAAATAAAATGTCAAGTAGTGTGTTATATTTTTGATCACTATTAATGATTTACTGTTTGATAATAATGTTTAATAACATTTTTTAGTATCTTTTTCCTCAGATTCAACTGCAGATCATTTCAAGATGCCTACAAAAATAAGAGAGATGAAGGCTGCAAAACGTCAAAGACAGCAGGAGAAAAAAAAAATGCAGCAGTCCTCTAACAAAAAGATTTCTCAAGCCATGAAGAAAGCACCGGGTAAGAGCTCTAAATATTTCATAAGAAATATTTGTAATAAAAAAAATATTAGTACAGAAAATGTTTCAATCCATAAAATGACAAGTAAATCAAATGGAAAGAAAAGGACAAATGAAAATGTTACTGCTAGAGCAAGAGATAAATCTGTGCATGATAGTAGAAGGAAACAACAGTTTACGGAGATTCGTAAACGAATGTTCCGTAACAGGATAATTGGCAATTTGTTAAAAAATATTAAGAAAGGTCAACAGAAATTAGTTTTTTATAGGAGAAAAAAAAAAGTTGAGAAAGTTATTGATCAGGCTTTTGAAATTAAACGTAAGTTATTTATTTTGATAATCAATAGAATTAGGAAGCTAAACAAGGCAATTTTTGATTTCAAAAGAAATAGTAGATGGAAGAGAATAGTTAATCGTAGTAATTTTTGTGAAGTTTTTTCTGGAGAATGGATACATAGTTCAAGCTGTGAGGCATTTTTTAATGAAGAGAGTTATTTCCAGGATAATGATTTGGTGCATGCAGTTGACATCAGTGGTCGTGCTTATGAAGTGAAAGATGGTTGTCCAGTTGAAAAAGAAAAACTTGTGACAACAGAGGCAGAAGAGTTGTTAGGTAATGAGGTTTTAGGAAGACGTGCTAAGGGTCCTGTGTACACCTGGAAGTGTAGTAGTATTTGCAGTGTGCGACAGGATTCCATCAATTTGCTTTGTGATTTTGTACGGACATTTAACAAGAAAAGTTTGAAGCAGAAAATAAGGTTGTTGCAAGAATTAGATCCTTGCAGAGTGAGAGAAGTGACAGGTTTGCATGGTCATTCACTGGCTTGTCTTTCCAGGAGAGTATGCCAGAGTGTTTTTCATCATTTCAGGATGCTAGCAGTGCATCATAACAAAGTGAGGAAGTTAGTTAGACTGTTGTATTATGCTAAGAGTCCAGCAATTATGCTGAAACAATTATGCGCTGCTCTTTTGCATGGTTCTGAAATAGATGTGAAGAATATATGTGAAGAAATTGAGTTTTGTTACTTTGGAAGTAAAGAGGAGAATGTTGAAATTGAGCAAGAAGTAGAGGGTCATTTGGAAGATAGTGTACAGGTTTCCAGTACAGATAATTTCCAGAGGGAAATTGCGACGTTTGACATGAAATCAAGTGAGAGGCCTAATTTCACTTGTGTGTGTTGTAGACGCACTTATTATAAGAATCAGACTAAGTTAGTGGATTTATATGCAAAAAGTGAAAGGGAAAATAATAGTGAATGGAAGGATTTTGCAACATACTTGATGGTAGAAAATTGTTTTGATTTGGGATTGGATCAACGTGTGTGTACTTATTGTTGTAACAAATTAAAACAAAACCAGATGCCTGCTAGAGCAGTTCATAATAATCTGGAATTGGTTGAGATTCCTTCTGAATTGAAGGATTTAAATACTTATGAATCTATTTTGATTCAAAGTATCCATCCCTTTCAGGCTATTGTAAGAATGGAGCCAAAGACAGGGAAATTGCCTCCATCAGATTTACAGAGAGGATTAAAGGGAAGAGTTGTTTATTTGCCTCTAGATTTGAAGAAAAACATTAACACAATTGGAGTAGAAAAAGTGGAAGAGGAACCTCTGGTTATCTTAGTTAATGGGGTTCCGACAAAGAATAAGAAAATATGGCAAGATTTAGTAGATGTTAGGAAAGTTAAAAAGGCAACATTGTATTTGAAAAAAAATAATAAATACTATAAGAATGTATATGTTGCAGAAGAGGAAGTAAGTGAGGAAGAGGATAGCGATTTGTGTGCTGGTCAAATTGAGAAAGTAGAACCCTCTACTAGTGAGGAAATATATGAACATTATAGTGTTCATCCTTTGCATTCAAAGGAAGTCATGGGGAATGCTATTGAGTTGTTTCAAATGAAACAAGCCAAAGGGAGTCCCATTAGTGTTTGGGAGGAAAGTTTGGAAGCTCGGTGTTTCCCACAGCTTTTTCCAACAGGTCAGGGAGGAAGATATGATGAGCGACCTCATCAAATTCCTGCTTCTGAATACCGGACTTTGCGATTGTATGCAGGAGATGCTAGGTTTCGACAATGCATTCCTTATTTGTTTCATCTCCTGTTTGAAAGTGATCTGTCTGGACTGTCATATGCAGTGAACCACATCTTGAAAAGTGGTATACACATGCAAAACATCTCAGCAAGTGATTTTATGGATAAAGTGAATGTCCAAGATAGTATTTTGGAATCTCACCTGATTAATCTCATGGCGTGTCAGCGTGGTACTAATGAGTACTGGTACCGTCGTCATGGTGATTTAAAATGTATGCTGAGGAACTTAGGTACTCCCACATGGTTCCTCACTCTGAGTTGTGCCGAGTATGGCTGGGAAGACTTACTTCAATTTCTACGAGAGGCAAATGCTAACGTAGAAAACATCGAATTCAAGACACCCGGAGAACTGTGCTCTTTGGATCCAGTCAATGTATGTAGGTACTTCAATCATAGATTTGAAGCTATGATGTCTTTCATCATGAATAAGAAGAATCCACCTCTTGGAGAGGTGTTGGATTTCTTCTGGAGAAAGGAGTACCAAGCAAGAGGAGCTCCTCATATACATATGTTGCTGTGGATCAAGGATGCACCTAAATTTGGAACGGATCCAGAAGACTCAGTGATGAGTTTCATCCAACAGTATTCTACGTGTGCTGTTCCAAACGCAAAGGAGAAGAAAAGCCTAAGAGAAAAAGTTCTGCGTTTCCAAAGCCATCGATGTGGAAAGTACTGCCGTCGTAAATTCCGAAACAAAGACAAGTTCTACACCAAATGTCGTTTCGGCTTCCCACGACCGGTGATTTCTAAAGGAAGAGTAAACAGTTTGATGTCTTCGCTGCGACATAATGTGATGAAGAAATCACCTAAAAACACTTACAATTTGAAGAGGAACGAAGAGTCCAAGTATATCAACGACTACAACCCGGTGATTTTGTCCATGTGGAATGCTAACATGGATATACAGTTTGTGGCTGATAACTGTATGGCTGTGGCTCGGTATGTGACGTCGTATATCACCAAAAAAGAGAAGACAGAATTGAAGGATATGTGGGAGGACATTTCCCATGAAAAGAGCCTCAGCAAGAAGTTGTACAGTTTCAGTCTGAAGATGTTGTCGCATCGAGAAATCGGAGCGTACGAATGTTCTGACCGGTTGTCTTCAGCAAGTCTCTATGCCAAGTCCAGGAGTATCGTTTGGGCGAGTCTTGGTCTTGCTGCAACGCGTAATCGAGTTCTCAAACCTGTGCGGGAAATTGAGTATTTGGCGGAAAAGGAGCCAAACAGTACCGACATTTTGAAGACAAACATGTTGGATACATATTATCCAAATCGAAGCAGTCACCTAGAGAATGTTTGTCTGTATGAGGTTCTGCAAAATTACATGTTCAAGAGGAACATCAAAGAAGATACTGAGAAAGGAGTGTATGCTGTAATAGGAAGTGAGGGATGTCTGGTCAAGCAAAGAAAATGCCACTTGATAAACCATCGAAAATTGAGTGGCGAATCTCCTGAAAAAAAGGAGTTTTTCTATTTAGCACTTTTGCAACTTTTCAAGCCTTGGCGTGCAGAAGAGGAACTGCTTGGAGATTTCCTCTGTTACGAAGACTCTTTCAATGCCGCCAAGGAGACCATAGAATGTCCTGCTTTTCCCAAATATGTAGAAATGTTGAATGCGGAAATTGAGCAGGAAGCAACGATTGCAGCCGAGATTGCCAGAGACAGTTCTCAGGACAGTCAGAGTTCTGCTTCATTGAGTCAGGATCCACTAGGAGGACCTCTTATTGAAAATGAAGCTGCCACTGCTATGAATGAGGTGGAAAGAGCCATGGCACATGCTCAAGAGGATGCGGTTAACTTAGAAGAGTTGGAAAGGCAACTCAACGTTGAGCAGAGGAAAATATATGACGAAGTTACCATGCAAATTGATCATGGATTAAGTCATGATAAGAAAGAGTGCTCATGTACGTCGTTGAAGCCTGTCCGACTGTACGTTAGTGGAGAAGCGGGAACTGGAAAAAGTTTCCTCATTAAAGCAATTTCATGCTATTTGCAGGAAAGGACAGAGTCATCACTGTCTTGTGTTGTCACTGCTCCAACTGGACTGGCAGCACATAATATTAAAGGGATTACTTTACATCGTTTACTGATGCTGCCAGTGGAGCATGACAACAAATTAGAATATCACAAGCTATCTGGAGATGCTTGTTTTGAAGTTTCAAGAATCTTGAGGAAAATGAAACTTCTTATCATTGACGAAGTAAGCATGGTTTCCAATGTCATGCTTGCCTTTGTGCATTTGAGGATGCAAGAAGTTCTCAAAACAGAGTATGATGTGTTATTCGGTGGCAAACACATCATTGTTTTTGGAGATCTTCTGCAGCTGACACCAGTGAAAGGGCAACCTGTGTTCAAAATGCTCACGCATGAAGATACCAGGAAGTGCCTAGGCAGCATTGGCAACGTCAATATATGGTTAAACTTCAATTATGCTGAACTGCATGAAAATATGCGTCAGGCAAAGGATGAAGTTTACAAGACTATTCTACAAGATGTTAGAATTGGAAAAGTGACCGAGCATGGGAAAGAAGCTTTACATGCACGATTACTGACAAATTTATATCCAGAACAAGATGTTGTGCCTGAGAATATTTTTCAGAAAATTACTGATAAGAAATCTGGAATATGTTTGATGCCAACTCTTGCAGAATGTGCAAAATTTAACAACAAAATGTTGCATTTAGAAAAGCAAGAGATTGTGAAAGTGGAAGCTATTGATAGAGTAGAGCATATGGGATCAACAATTATTTTGTCTGAGAATCTGAAAACAAAATTGGATTCATTAGAGAAGAGTATATCTAAAACTGCAGGTTTTGAAAAGACTCTGAATGTGTGCTTGAACTGCCGTATAATTTTAAGAAGGAATTTACATGTTGAAAGAGGTCTGGTAAATGGATCAATGGGTAATGTTGTTGATTTTGTGAAATACAGAAATAGAGATGGAATTGAATTTTTAAAAATTAAATTTGATGGCATTGAGGAAGTACAGCTAATTGCTCGTTGTTCTGCTAGATTTTTGCTTGTAAAAGACTTATATGTTCGCCGTAAGCAGTTCCCTGTTTGCTTGGCATATGCGGTGACAATTCATAAATCGCAAGGTTTAAGTGTAGACACTGCATTGGTGAATATTGGCAGTTCTGTGTTCAAGGAGGGTATGGCATATGTGGCATTGTCACGAGTTAGAACTTTATCGGGATTGTACTTGATTGACTGTGATGTCAGAAACATTTGTGCAGATCTAGATTGTGTTAAGGAATACAATAGGTTAAGAAGAGAGTATGCGCCACATTTGCCTCAGTTTCCTTTGTTTGAGAAACGTCTGGTAGGCCGGAAACGAAGAAATGAGAACAATACTGGAGAGGTTGTAGCAAAAAGACAAAAAGTGAATGAACCTAAAATTACAAGCAGAAACAAAGAGGATTCTGTTGAAGATGTTGTTGGTTTTCAGTTTGAAAACAGTTCTGGTGTCAACTGCTATGCTAATGTAGTAATTAATGTTTTGTTTTCTCTAAAAAATGTAAAAGAAGAGATTGTGGTCAATTCTGATCAAAGATTTTGCAGTTTGTTAAATTCTGTGTTAGAGAAATGTACCACTGATAGAAGAAACATAGAAAGTGTGTCTGAAATTAGAAATCTGTTAGATAGATGTTCAGGCCAAACACAATTCTCTCAAAATATTCAGCAAGATTGTCAGGAGTTTTTAATGTATATGCTTCATGTATTACATGCTGAAGGTGTAGATGTAGATCAGCTGTTTGGGCTTTCTTATCAATGGCAGCATGACTGCGAGAACTGTATGGTATCAAGTACTACTAGTGTAGACTCAGAAAGATTTGTATATTTAACTTTGCCAGACAGTAAATCAGTCTCCTTTAATAAGCTAGTAAAAGGAGCTAATCACAACATGGAGTGTAGCCAATGTAAATCTGAAATGATGTCCACATTATTTATACGAACATATGGCCAGTACATAATTTTAATGTTCCAACGATGTAGGCCTGATGGAACAAAATTGACAACTTTAATAAAAAATTTTGTAGCTTCGCAGTTGTCAATATCAGGAAGGACTTTTGTAACTACAGCAATTATATATCATGACGGCCCTTCAATATCATCAGGACATTACACAGCTTATTTAAAGTCTAGAAATGGCTGGTCATTCTGTAATGATTCTGTTGTAATTTTCAAAAAAAAATTGCCGTATGACCTTAAAAACTCTTACCTGGTGTTTTTAAAACCAAAATTTTAGGAAAATATTCTCGGGATATGATCTGTGGAATTTCAAGAAGTTCTAATGGCTCCTACACAATTTGGCCTTGAGGATAAGTGTAGTTCAGAGACATAACTTCTAATCATAGGATTGGACATCATGGACATGTATGTGCAGTTTAAATGAGTTCAGAAAAACTGTTTCTTTTCATAAGCTAATTAAAGCAGCCAATCAAAACATGGAGTAGAGGGAATGTAAGTCTGCAATGCTGTATACTGTTTTACATTACTTTGTGATTAAAAGTGATGTAGAGAATTAAATAATTGTAGTACTCATAGAGGTAGTGTAAGTCTGCTTCATATTAAGCAGTATCAGTGTCATACGAAATGTAGAACATGACTGAGCAAGAAGGGGAAGATATTACTATTCCAGGATTGTGAAAATGATCTTCAACATTTTAATTCTGAAAGTTGCGGGAATACCAAATGATGGGATTGGCTAACAAGAAATCCAAGAGTTATACATGGCTCTGACAAAATTTGGCCTTGTGGAATCTTGTGGTAGAGAGCAAGAAGTCATTTATTGTATGTAACATGTTTTTAAAAACGATGGAGATTTTCTTTCAGAAACTGGTGGGCTGAAAGTAATAACAGCACAAAAGAGTATAAGCTATTCATAGGACATCCTTGGACGTCATGGAAAGTAAGTTAACTTTAAGGAGTTCTGATTTTTGATTTCTGATCTTGTATGGGTTTTTTAAACACAATCATTTTGATTGTGTTTTTTTTTCCCCGCTGTTACATGATGAATACCTTCAAGTCACTGTTTTTAGTGAATTTTGATACATTCTGAGAACAGCAAAAATAAACCATTTAACATGTATAATTAATTCTGTAATGTTTCCATTTATGATGTATATGTAGAACTGTGTAGAAGGCATGGAGAAGGTGAGGCTTCTGTAAGTGTCAAAGTTGTTGCATGCAGTGCTGCACTTCTGCGTATTCTTTGATATGCTAGACTACATCTGCACAATGAGATACCTAAGCAAAGGAAACAGAAGTGATGTGATTGTGAAATGAGCAAAATAAATTGCATGTATTTCAATTACATCACCTGTGTTTCCTATCATTACGAATCACATTGTGCAGATCAAGTTTAGGTCTGTCCAGGGAAACATAGGAGGTTTGGACTTTGTTGAACATTGCAGTGGACATGACTCACTTCATTGGTAGACCTTCACATGTATTATGTCTTCTATTCTCTTCAACAACTCGAAATTTCATCTGCAACCCTGAGTAGGCCTCACCTGAAACAAAACTCTGGATAGTAGACATCTTATTGGCATCCTGAAGCAATTATTTTAAATTTTAGTGTCTTGCGACACTTTTCTGAGACAACAGCAATGCAAAAGATGCACCATGTTTTAAGATAGGTCTCACTTCATCTCCATCAAGATAGTGTTACTTTAAAATGTATATCTTTAGGACTGTGTAGCTTCTGTAAGTGTCAAAGTTATTGAAAAACTGTTTGTCCTTCAATCTTTGCCCTTGTCTTTTGTAATTTTTCAATACATGTTTTTATATTTTTCAAATGTTTGTTCTCTCTTTCACAGATTGAAAGTATAAAAATAAAAAGTGAGGAATTTAACGACAATTATAAGGTAAGTATTTTGTACTCTTTTCGTTACATTTCTATCACATTGAACTACTATTAGTTCCACTGCTTCATTTCTTTAATCCTCAGTTTCCTGCCTTTGCTACTTCCCTCATTCCTTTCTCTATTACCTACTTACTCAACTCCTTCCACTTTTTTTCTCAGTCCCTCTCTTCTCATAGTTCCTCACTCTTGTTCACTCACTCCGTCTCTATTACTCTTAGTGTCTTAGACTGATCACTGTATCACTATTTGTTCATAATGCTTTCTCTGTGTAGTTGAAGCACACTAAGGGTCATATTATGAATGCAGCCAATAAAATTATTGCTCTTTTTATTGGCAGAAAACTGGTGCAAAAGCGGCTTTAGCGGCAGTTTTCTGCCGCAAAAGCAGCTTTAGCGACACATTTCTGCCTATAAAAGCTGCAAAACTTTTATTGCCTATGTTGATAATATGCCCCTATGTTATTTACATTAGGGCTATATTGTCCAGTATAACAATCAAAATTGCTCTCCAAAGACACCAGGCAAAGCAGACGCTCCCTCAAACAGATCACCAAGCGCAATTTACCCTACTTACAATCTAGCCTGTTCTCTGTCGAGACTTTAGCAATCTTTAGAGCACAAGATAAGATTTTTTTACATGGAAGAGCCATACGTATTGCAATTCTACTTAAGAAACAAGCATTGGCATAGACAATAGGTCTTGCCTTTGGGACCTTATACGTGTTTAGCCATGCAACAGTTGATGTTGCTGCACCAAGGATATTATGCTGCATAACTAAAGACTTAGAAGGTCCAAAAGTCGATACCTATTGGCTATGCCAATGCTTGTTTTTCTTTCAATTCGTTATCTATTTTGTTTTTCACAATTATACCATCTTCTGTCTGTTCTTTGGTAAATAGATCTATTAAATAGTATCTCTTCTTTACTCCCTATAGCTGTCTTTCTTGAAACATCACTCTCTGTTTACTTTCCTTATACTTACTCTTTTTTTTTAAAAAGTTTTTTTTTGGTTAGCTCCCGGTACGCGTACCGGGAAGCTAAACCGGAAGCGAACCAAAAGAAATAGAGCTTGCCAGAGTGCTAAACATTCTAGCAATTTTTTTGGAAAGGGAAGGTAGTTCTGAAAAGAACTTTTTTTTTTATATTTTTGTTGTTTTATATTTTTTTTGTATTTTTTGAACATTTTTTGTTTTTTTTTGTATTTTTTGAACGATTTTATATTTTTTTTGGGTTTTTTTGGGGGGGGGGAACAACAAAAAACAGGCGTTGAAAAGGGCTCAACAGGAGCAAAAAAAAATTACTGGGGGCGGTTAGGGCAATTATGATTGTCATAAGCCAGGTTGATGGCATTAATACTCATGTTACCACATGATATCAACGCACCACAGTGCATACAAGTATGTTTCATGTGCCCAAAATTCTCTTGGATGTTTGGCACAGTTTCCCGTGCCTCTGCTGGTGTCAATGATATTGACGATGTTGACCTGGCCACAGGAGTTGCTGTTGGGTTTTGTTCCATATCCCGTATTTCCGCCCGGCTGTAATTAAGTGGATGCTTCCTGGTCATGTGCCGATGCATGGTATAGTTCCCATAGCTATACTTTTTATCAGTCCCTCTTGATAATTTCTCTTTGCAGATGAGGCAGGTCACATACCTCGCATTCACTTTCTTTTGCCCTGGAGGGATTGAATAAAACTGCCAGATGAAACTGGCTTTCCTATGGGAAACCCGGGGCACCTCTTCCAAGAACTGTGGTTCTTCTCTCTCCTCTTCCTCTAGGTCTTCCTCTTCCTCCTCTGTGTTGGTGATCACCTGGGGAGGTGGTCCTCTCTTCCCATGAGGAGGTGGAGGTGGTGGTGGGGGTGCACCAGCTGAAGCAAGTACTGAAGTCATTTCTCAAGTATTAATAAAGGTCTTCCTCTCACAATGATGAAAGTCAGAGTGAGGAAAGAAGGAGGGGTTTTCATCATTTGGAAAAAACAATACTTCTCAACCAATGAAAAGTGTTATTTTTAGGTCACCTGACCTAGCCTTCCATAATTATGAAACTAAAAGTGAAATGAACCAATGAAAAGCTTTATTAACAAGTCACATGACTCTAACTTTCATGTTACGCGCTGCGGAACGCTCCCCGGTTAGCTTCCGGTTCGCTGCGCTTCGCGCCTCGGTCCGCGCCCGGGGACACTTCCGGGTGCGCTAACGCAGTACGTCACAAGACGCATTTCGCGGCAACGCGATACGTCGCGCTTTCGCGCCGCGGATCGCTTCCGGGGAGTTGCGTTTCGCGCCTCGGTCCGCGCCCCGGGGCACTTCCGGGTGCGCTAACGCCGTACGTCATAAGACGCATTACGCGGCAACGCGATACCGTAACTATGTTGATTTGTTACCGGTTCGCGGACCGGATCGCGGAATCGAATTGAGCTAACGGGAAGCTTCCCGGTTCGCGGACCGGGAGCGAAACAAAAAAAATATTAAAAAAAAATTATTAATAAACGTATAAAATATATTTTTGGATTTAAAGAAGAATACATTTTACAGCTATAGATATTAGCTTTTAAAAAACCAATGAAATTCACTGAAAAAACCATAGGTTATAGACCATATATAGTTAGGAATTAGCATTTACAAAACCTTGAAAATTCACTGAAAAAACCATAGGTTATAGACCATATATAGTTAGGAATTAGCATTTAGAAAACCTTATTTTACTCACACAAAACCATTGAAATTCCATATATAGTTAGTTGCACTAACTATATATCGCGCACCCGCAATCCACTGCTGATGATGTCACATATTACATCATTCATGACATGGTCAGTGACATCACTGATGACATCACTGATGACATCTCAAATGACATCACTGATGACATCACTGATGACATCTCATTTGACATCAATGACCACATCACTGATGATATCATTCATGTGACAATACAATGCATCTCCTCACATTTTAATATAACCTCTGTTTCACCCAGTGTTAAAAAGAGAGTATAATTTTTGAAACCATTGACACACCAATACTAGTTACTACATACGCACTCACTGATTGCTACGTCTACACACACCTTCACTCATTCACCCATACAATCATTCATACATACAATCACTCATCTTTACAACACTATCATATGCACTCATACACCTATACAGACACTCACAGTCTGCCACTCATCCATGGAGTTACTCACACACCTAGTCAGTCCTGTAAAGAATCAATGACACTTCCATTTTCTTGTCTATACAGTTAAACATAGAGCACCTTACATTTTCAAACATATACTAACACATACTTACCTTCTTATACAATCATTGATACAAGTACAGATTGATCTGCACAGAGTCACACACCTCCCAGCTAGCCACACACACACTCAGTCTCCCATATAAATACTTGGGCAATCAATCAATAACCCATATAGTTACTCATATAGCTACTGATCAACACATGCAGCAGTTTACAGAACAACAGACATAATGATGCACAAATTAAGACAGTTTAGTCACTAACCCATGCAGTCAGTGAGACACATTTAATCACTCACTCATACAGTCAGTCATGCACCTACTAAATCCTTCGTCCAGACACTTACACATCCACTCATTCTTCAATATGTAAGACATATTTAAACTTTATAGAAACAAAAAATCACTGGATGTTGTTATCAGTGATGTCATCAGTGATGTCATTTGAGATGTCATCAGTGATGTCATCAGTGATGTCACTGACCATGTCATGAATGATGTAATATGTGACATCATCAGCAGTGGATTGCGGGTGCGCGATATATAGTTAGTGCAACTAACTATATATGGAATTTCAATGGTTTTGTGTGAGTAAAATAAGGTTTTCTAAATGCTAATTCCTAACTATATATGGTCTATAACCTATGGTTTTTTCAGTGAATATAAATAACTGTGCATGAGAGCCACTGAATGAGTGAGTGGTTGCATCGATCATTGTGAACTTGTATCAGGGATTGTATAAGAGAGTAAATATGTGTTAGTATATGTTTCAATAAGTAAGGTGTGTTTAACTGTATAGTTGAAGAAATGGAGGTGAGATTGTTTCTTTGCATGACTGACTGGGTGTGTGAGTAACTCCATGGATGAGTGGCAGTGTGTGAGTGTCTGTATACACTGAGTGTATCTAAGGTTATATTAGAGTCTGAGGAGGTTTATCGTATTAGCACAAGAATGATGTCAAATGAGATGTCATCAGTGATGTCATCAGTGATGTCATTTGAGATGTCATCAGTGATGTCATCAGTGATGTCACTGACCATGTCATGAATGATGTAATATGTGACATGATCAGCAGTGGATTGCGGGTGCGCGATATATAGTTAGTGCAACTAACTATATATGGAATTTCAATGGTTTTGTGTGAGTAAAATAAGGTTTTTTAAATGCTAATTCCTAACTATATATGGTCTATAACCTATGGTTTTTTCAGTGAATTTTCAAAGTTTTGTAAATGCTAATTCCTAACTATATATGGTCTATAACCTATGGTTTTTTCAGTGAATTTCAATGGTTTTTTAATAGCAAATATCATAAGCTGTCGAATGTCAAGTACGTGGTAAGTGAAAACATTTTCGTGTTTATGCACACTGATCTGCTTTGAATGGTGCCCCCCCCCCTCATTTCTATTAGGAGTACTCTCTCTTTGCAGATAGTGAAAGGTAGTTAACGCAGGCCTTTGCCCCCGTTGTAATCCGTCGTGCCTGCTTCTCTCTCCATTTGATTGATTGTTATCCAAGTATTTACTGTTTTAGAATTAGTTCTCTTTGGTTCATTCTCTATTTACAAACAAACACAGAGTCGCAATACTCTGTTTAGTCTTTGCAGATAACAAAAAATCGTGTAAAAAAAAAGAAAAGGAATCGAGCAAAATCAGTAGGCCACTAATGGGATCTCTTTTTGACCTCGCTAAAATAGAAACATTAGGAACAACCCCTCATGACAAATACAAAACTAGTGAGATGAACTGAACTCCACACAATGATGGCTGCAAAACAGCTCGGCTCCGCCACCCACCCCGCCCAAAATAACGATAAAGAACGGCTGCCATGATTGGTTGCGGAATGACCACGACGGAGCTACGAAATGGTGCTGCTCTCATGCTAACCCCAGCTTCAGTCTGAAACATCCAGAAACACTGTAGACTACCAATTCGATCAGTTCCGGTAGCGCCCCAATGTAACCCGGTAGAGAAGAACTAGCCCTCCCCTCTTTGACTGATGGTTCTTGTTGCCTGTCCCTTCTGTTGTCATTTAACAGAACTATTTAGCCTGCTGAAAGGGGTTGTGTTCCGACCGCTGGTTGGTGGAGACATTTTGACTATATTCTGTACCTGCGTTGTCGCGTAATGCGTCATATGACGCGCCGCGTTAGCGCATCCGGAAGTCATCCGGGGCGCGCAGCGCGTAACGTAAGCATAACAAGTCATGTGACTTGTTAATAAAACTTTTCATTGGTTCATTTTACTTTTCTTATTGTAATGATGAAAGGCTTGGTCATATGACCTAAAAATTACGCTTTTCATTACTTCCGAACATTATTTTTTCTTAAATATATGTTATAATGTTCCAGGCTAATGTACTTTCCCGGAAATTTTACAACTGTCCTGCAAGTAAAATATATTCTTTTTTCGAGAAAAAGAGCGTTTCTTCGTCCCATGACGGAGCCGTTGAGCAAAAGAGGGTCGACCTGCTGTCTTAGTCGCCGATACGCCTGAATATGACATTCTTATCGATCACTTTATGTTGCAGGAATAGAAAACACAACAGCCCTTGACCATTTATCTTTACTGCGATTCTTCGTATTATACCTTTTACCCTTCATGTAATTGGTCTGCTTTATTTCACTTGCTTTTTAATGATTCTAAAACAGTCACTATTATTAAAAACTTTACCAATGTATATACTACTACCATGTTTTCTTTTAAAAACCTTTATTGTGAAAATTTCATTATACAAATACGAGCCTATAACCACGTGGGCCTGCCACAGAGCAAACTGTAATCGTATATGATGAATAGACATTTACACTGTAGAGGAACGTAACGGGCGGGCCATTAGGTTGCAAGAACTAAGGTGTCTAACAGTTACGGAATCGGTGGACGTACATTTTATAATTAAAATACGACAGGGCCAGTTACAATAAAATTATCTAGATATACATTTGCGGGCAAGTACCATGGGTGACGTTTATTCGAACTTTCAACAGTACAGTAATCAATAACACATCAGAACTTAATATCAATAGGGATGTCGAAATATTCAATCAATTCTCGTCCCCGTCCGCCATGTGCTTCAAAACTGCATACGTATCTCGTGATTTCAAGGTTCTGCAACCAGTACACAACAAGGAGTTACGAGTCCCATTTATTCCGGCGCCATTTTGGGCGAGGACGGGCAGGTCCAGGATATAGTCAAAATGTCTCTACCAACCATCGACTATGATGATGTTCATATGCTGTATTTATTAGAGTAACACTCATCTGTCCACATGAAATTAATTTGCCACAATCTAAACATGTCATTTTAATCTTTCCAAAGTTCTTCTAAATATTTGGGACCGTTTCCCTTGCCTCTGAAGCTCTCAGTGCCACTTCTTTGATGAATGTACTAGCAGGTCAGGGGTTCTCCTCCAAATCTCTCTTTTATGCAGCACTATAATTAATTGGTGCCACCTCTCCATATGACGATGCATGGTATAGTTACCACAACTATATTTTTTTTCGGTTCCTCTGGAGAGTTCATCGTGGCAGATGAAGCGTGTAACGTACGGGGCATTTACCTTTTTTTGCATGTACAGGAAAGGAAAAAAAAATCGAGCGTCCGAGTTCTAAGGTGTCCCAGGGCCATTTTAGTGGACCAGGCCCAAATCCAAAGAACAGGCCGCCATTTTGAGAGTCCTCTTGCAGCCGCCTGTCGCTGTAGCATCAAGAGCAGCCGAAACTCAGCTGAATGGCAACTGAAACGGTAAAGGGGCGCCCCACTACAGCAGACGAGCCTCCACCTAGGAAGGCCCATTCACGCCGGCTCCCCCCCCCTTCGGGCACCCCACGCCGTTATTCGGAGCAGTATTGTAGGATGGCCACACCAGTGCGGCAACTTGCTAGACATCACCTCGGTGGTAACCGAATCTCAACGCCTTGTGGTGTCTTCTATTCAAAAAACATTGTTATGCTGCCTTCGACCTATTCGCCGCAAGTGCGCACACAACTCAACTGCATAGCTTGCTAGACACCACCTCGGTGCCATCCGGATCTTGGAATGTCAGCACCTTTTGGTGTCTTCTCTTCAGAAAATATTGTTGCGCTGCCTTTGGCCCCATTCGCACATCAGTCCGCTACTGACGCCATCTCACAGGCTAATGGGGCGCCCCACGCCGACTTTCAGCATTGTAGAATGACCACACCAGTACAGCAACTTGCTAGACATCACCTCGGTGCCATCCGGATCTCGGCGCCCCACTGCAGATGAAGTGCCTCTCAACTATGAAACCACCACGGTGACATCCGGATCTTGGCGCGTTGTGCTGCCTTCGGCCTATTCGCACATCGGTCCGCTACTGACGCCATCTCACAGGCTAATGGGGCGACCCACGCCGAGTTTCAGCATTGTAGGATGACCACACCAGTACAGCAACTTGCTAGACATCACCTCGGTGCCATCCGAATCTTGGCATCTCAACGCCTAGTGGTATCTTCCATACAAAAAATATTGTTTCGCTGCCTTTGGCCCCATTCGCACATCAGTCCGCAACTTAGACATCACCTCGGTGCCATCCGGATCTTGGCATCTCAGCGCCTTGTGGTGTCAGTCAGAAAATATTGTTGCGCTGCCTTTGGCCCCATTCGCACATCGGTCCGCTACTGACGCCATCTCACAGGCCAACGGGGCGCCCCACGCCGACTTTCAACATTGTAGGATGGCCACAGAAGTGCGACAACTTACTAGACACCACCTCGGTGCCATCCGGATCTTGGCGCGTTGTGCTGCCTTCGGCCTATTCGCACATCGGTCCGCTACTGACGCAAACTCACAGGCCAACGGGGCGCCCCACGCCGACTTTCAGCATTGTAGGATGTCCACACCAGTGCTGCAACTTGCTGGACACCACCTCGGTGCCATCCGGATCTTGGCGCGTTGTATTGCCTTCGGCCTATTCGCACATCGGTCCGCTACTGACGCCGCCTCACGTGCCAACGTATTTTCTCCGCATTTTATACCCTATGCCGCATAACAGGTCATGTGACTTGTTTATAAAACTTTTCATTGGTTCATTTTACTTTTGGTTTCCTAATGATGGAAGGCTTGATCATATGACCTAAAAACAACACTTTTCATTGGATGAAAACTTTTTTTTTTTCCCAAACGATGAAAGCCCCACCTTGTTTCTGGATGTTTCAGACTAAACTGGCGTCAGCATGAGAGCACCACCATCTCGTAGCTCCGTCGTGGTCATTCCGCGAGCAATCATGGCAACCGCTCCCCACCAGAAGCCTGCAGGAGTCGGGGCCCCCAAAACTTTTGATGAATTCTCAAGGCGGAGGGGACGCTTTCGAGAATGGGGTCCAAGACCTAGCAGACAAGCGTCCGATTTCCAAGGTGTCCCAGGGCCATTTCAGTGGACCAGGCCCAAAAAGGAAAGAGCCTGCTGCCATTTTGAGAGTCCTGTGACAGCCGCCTATCGCTGCACCGCAAGAGTGGGCGCAACTCAGCTGAATTGCGGCTTTTGACACAGTGGACCAAAAACGGACGGAATGGCAACTGAAACGGTAAAGGGGCGCCCCACTACAACAGATGACACTCCACCTGGAGAGGCCCGTTCACGCCGCCTCCCCCGGGGCGCCCCACGCCGTTATTCGGAGCAGCATTGTAGGATACCAAAACCAGTGCGGCAACT
Source organism: Lissotriton helveticus (assembly GCF_964261635.1). NCBI lineage: Eukaryota > Metazoa > Chordata > Amphibia > Caudata > Salamandridae > Lissotriton > Lissotriton helveticus. Next base: position 1,692,417,471 of record NC_136068.1, on the reverse strand, counting down.
TACTGGACATCACCTTGGTGCCATCGTTCTGCTGCCTTGGAACTATTCGCACAACAGTTTGCTACTGATGACCCACCCCCCGCGACGCCCCACGCCGTTATTTGCTGGGTGGCAACTTACTAGACATCACTTTCGTGTCATCTAGATTTCGGCGCGTTCTGCTGCCTTGGAACTATTCGCACAACAGTTTGCTACTGATGACCCACCCCCCGCGACGCCCCACGCCGGAAATCTGGACGTTGTGCTGCGTTGGGACTATTCGCACAGCCGACCGCTACTTCGTTGTTTTTCCCTAAAAATGTTTATATGTTATTACTATTTTTGTTTTCTTGTATATATTTATAAATTATTAAAGTTTTATAATCTTACTACTTTGTCGGAGTGCTATATATTTTTAATGTGACACATAATTGTAAAAACTTTGATGTACAAAGAGTCATCCCTGGAATCTTCCGCTTCACGCTCGGTCCCCTCCCCAATCACAATACAGGATGGTTTTCAGATAATAGCAACGCTTCTGCTGTGACGGATCTCATCGAGTGTGGGCCTTGATCTACTATAACTCCTTTGAAGAGGGGTGATTCTTTACAGCTGTGGCCATAAACTACATCTGCAGGGCTAGCTGATAGCCTAGGACCGGCCTGGACAATCGGACACAGAGGAAAAGGAGTGTCAGAGGGTGCGGTAGTGAATAGGGCGAAAGGGAGGTGTCGGGCGGGCACAGGGTGTGATTCTCAGGGAAGAGCAGCGCAGATGGTGGGAGGTTTATTACCCATGCATAAGACAGAGAGCGGGGGTGACCACTGCCTGGGTGAGATGCTTGCGAGGGTGGGGAGCCATGCTAAGGATCGACAGCGTGCACAGAGTGGGTCTGGTCAAGGCATCTAAAATGGCTGCCGTGCACGACAAAAGTGTGGCATTTGAAAAAAGACAAGATGGCGCAGACAATGTTTTTCAACACTTCCTGATTTCCTTTGAATCGAACGTTAACAGACGTTGGGGCATATTACCAAAGTTAAGCAATATTTATCCCTAACGATGCATTGCAAAGATTTTTTTACCGTCAGAAATTATCGCAGATAAACCTTGCTATTATCAAGGTTTATCGCAAATACGATAAAAAACGACCGCAATGCATTAATATCGCTGAAAACTCAGCGATATTCATGCATTACCGAGCTAATGCTCTTAGCCATGTTATCCACCTCCCATTGGATAACATGGCTAAGAACTGCTCAGGGCAGCTGTTACTTTTTGGAGATATTCGCGCTTATCTCGAATATTTCCAAAAGTTGATAATAGGAGATAGCGATGTTAGCGACTGTTTCCAGTCGCTAACATCTTGGCATGCCCACTTTGCATGTCATTAGTGATAAATATCACTCACATGCAAAGTGGGGCCCAAGATGGTCGCTATCTCCTACTAGCCGTCGCTAACTGGTGTTAGCAACAGCTAGGTAATACAGATATAATTTTATCTCCGCGAAGCGGAGCGCTGTTACAGATATATATCTTGTTTTTGAACGTTAATTTCTCAAAATGCACTGAAGCACATATATTGAGACCTAGCAAAGGCACATCGGGCTACCAGTCCCTAATATTTTACCAAGTTTCGTGCAAATCCATTCAGCCGTTCGATTATTATTATTATTTTTTTTTTTTTGCCCCGCGGGGCCCTTTTAAAACCTCCACATCAAACCTAGGGGGTCAGCGAGGATCTACTATTCCCCCTTATGGTCATTTGCCCCTTCGCTTTGGCCTCCTCTTGTCTCTCGATCCTACCGAGAGACAAGATGGCGGCCGCTACGTACTGTTTGGAATGTTTACAGACACCGGAGAGCCAATCAGCTTCGCTTCGCAAAGCTCCGTAACGCGAAAAGTACGCGAAGCGGTGCGCTGTTACAGATATATATCTTTTTTTGAACGTTAATTTCTCAAAATCCACTGAAGCACATATATTGAGACCTAGCAAAGGCACATCGGGCTACCAGTCCCTACAATTTTGCCAAGTTTCGTGCAAATCCATTCAGCCGTTCGATTATTATTATTATTTTTTTTTTTTTGCCCCGCGGGGCCCTTTTAAAACCTCCACATCAAACCTAGGGGGTCAGCGAGGATCTACTATTCCCCCTTATGGTCATTTGCCCCTTCGCTTTGGCCTCCTCTTGTCTCTCGATCCTACCGAGAGACAAGATGGCGGCCGCTACGGACTGTTTGGAATGTTGACAGACGCCGGAGAACCAATCAGCTTCGCTTCACAAAGCTCCGTTGCGCGAAAAGTACGCGTCCTGGAGCGCTGCCCGGTCCGCTGTTACAGATATATATCTTTTTTTAAACGTTAATTTCTCAAAATCCACTGTAGCACATATATTGAGACCTACAAAAGGCACATCGGGCTACCAGTCCCTACAATTTTGCCAAGTTTCGTGCAAATCCATTCAGCCGTTCGGGCTAAAAGTGAGGCCAACCGCCCTATGGAAAACTCAACCCCCCCTGGACGAACCCCCCCCAATTTTCAGGGGCTGCTCAGAAACAAAATGTGCCATTTTCCTGAAAATTTCAGCCAATTCCGTCCACAAACGCCAAAGTTATTAGACATAGAATTTTCAAAAAACCCATAGAGAAAAAATCCTAACTATATATACCTACTGGCGACCGCCAGTAGGTAATATAGTTGTTGTTTTTTTATTTATAAAGTGTACTAACCTCTATTGTTATTGTTATTGTTATTGCTATTTAATTTTATAAAAGGCGCACAGCTACCCAGAGGTTTCCCGGTGCCGCTAGACATGAACAAAGTAGAAAAGGAACTATTGATTGAATAATCAAATTTTTGAACACTTTCGGAAATTCGCATAGATGGGTATATTACGAAGTGACAAGGGAAAAGAATTCCACAACAAGGGGCCCAGACAAGAAAAAGGGGGTATCTAATACCCTACACATGTAACAGTACTACTTAAAAGTTCAAAACAATACTACGAAAATCAAGAAGTATATACTTACAAAAATACACTGGAAAGACACTGTTGCGCAAGACAAATTAGCATATGCATTTACTCAGATGTTATTTAGAGCTGAACAAATAGTCATGCTCTATCTTGAGGTAATCACCCATGGCTCCTCCTGAGGCAACCACCCACAGCTCGTCTTCTGTCCTTGAGATCCTAGTAATCTTTCACAGGCTGGACAGCCCTCCTCAGGCACTTATCTTAAAGGCACCTTCATACCTCCCCTAAGAATATCTAATTGACCCCAGTGCATACTCTTTATAGGTCAGGGAAACAACATAAAATTGTTGAATTGGGCTCAGTGCATTACGCACTGCCTACCTGATTATCTGACACTAATGCTGTTGTGCGTGTTCTTCCATGGTAAAACAACCTGATGGCTCGAAAAGAAGCTGTCGGTGTCTGATGTCACAGGCTGGTCAATAAGAGCCCTGTTGCCTGGGTTCTGCAGGAAACCAAAGTCCAATCAGCAGGGCGCACACCAAGACTTGAAAGCCTTCGAAGTGTCCTGGGACTGCAGTACATCAAACACCTGCAGAGATCGACAGTTCCGATCCGAGTTGTGGCACCAATTTGTAAAAGCAGAAAATCTGTAAGAATAAATAAAGACGAACACACACAAGAGCTTCTAAAGAGTGGCAGCTTTATTTACCAAAGAACTGCAATTCGGAGAGCTCACAGTGAAGACTGCAGAGAGATCTGATAACAGAGTAGGAAAACAGCCTTTATATACAATTTGTGTAGCCTTCAAGGATGTTAATTATTAACATCTGTACCATGGCGTGAGCATTTATTGATATGGCATTTGCTTGACACGCAATCGCAGTGATGCACATGATCGTGCTAACATCAGCCAATTTTCTACGCACCTGTTTCCTGACCCACAACCCGAATCAGCTATCTTAGCTTTATAAAACATGCATTGTTTCCTCACATTATATTTGTCATGAACAAAGACTTTATCCAACCAGGAGCAGAGCAGTTTGACATGTTCAAGTTAAAGAGCTATTTCTAAGAATCAACTCGCTGAACTGGCTTTTGTACCCATGTGGAGGACAGAGAGCCATTTCTCAGAATTGAGCAAGGACCAGCAACTGACACGTACACTTTACATTTTCAATTAATTCGTTTCTTGCAGAATTTCAGTCAGTTTATTTGGACTATTTGTGTAACATAAAGCTGTGCCTGGTAAGGGAGCACATGTTATTTCTAAGCAGCTTTACATAATAATTAATGCAAAACTATGGTTCACTTTAATTTATCCATTCACCAGTGGAGCTAATTAATGTTTTATCTTTTTATGCTGGAATAGGCAGAGGTAGGGGAAATGCAATATGGACCAACATAAATGCCTTGAAGAACCCCGTGTCACATATGCCATAAAGTGGGGCATTGGAAGAGGCAGTGTAGATACCTCAAAACCGAATGCCAATAGAAGGAGGCCCAGTCCCATGATGTTAGAAACTTCCATAAATCAGGACCTATGACGATGCCTGAGGGGGGAGGAGGAGTGTGTACTTTGAGCAGTCCTAGAAGTGGACCAGAGTGGACCATATGTTGAAGGAGAGATAAATGGACAACTGTATCTTTCCCTTTAGACCCAGGAGTTACTTGTCCGACAATTAGAACTATTGACGTCCTTATCCTAACCCTCTCTGGAAAATAAGTACAAATTGTTGGCATCAAATATCAACAGCGTACCAACCAAATTAATGCCTCAGTGCCAGTAAAAATAAGAGATATCAACTAACAGCATTAATTTATAATTTGTGATTCGAGTCCTGTAAACCTTTTAGGTATAGATCTTCTTTGTAAATTTATATGTCATACATTGTATACGGTATGGTGTAGGAATGGAGACCCAAGCAGCTGACACTGAGTTTAAACTACAATCAATAGAGCCTGTTGTCCGACTCTGTACAGTCCTCACTGCTGAAGATTTGCCTATATACCTAAGGGAGACAGTTATGAAAGAAGTTTGGGTTTTACATGAAAGGAAATCTGATTGACTAAAGGTGCTAACCCCCTTAAGATTACCCTTCGACCTAATGCTGTTTTCCCTCAGATTCACTGGTATAAAGTAAACCCAGAAGCTATTGAAAGAATCACCTCGTTATTGAGAATATGATTCAAATTCAAATTCAAAAGACTTTATTCGGTTATTTCATTTTTAACCATAAAAGTTTCACATAAATATCACAGCAAATAAAAACAGCCTATACATTTCCAAGTTGAGCTTAAAATCATTATAAAATGTTCACATTTCCTTTCATAATTTACATAATAATTGATTTTCGTGAATAATAAACATTAGTTAAAAAGGCAGAGACTGATGCCACTGAAAATATGTCGTCTAGTTTCAGAATTGCTAAAAAGGCAGGTTGGCAATGTCGTAAATTCAGGTATCTCAGTATGGGCACAATCCACCTTTTTCTCGGTATTGAATAAAATTTACAAAAAAATAAAATATGTATGTCAGATTGGGTGGATATATTATCGCAAGCGCATTTAATAATGCTACTAGTCCAGTCATTTATGGTGGGGAAACTTAGTACACTAAATAAAATGCCGAATCTGAGACGAGTAATCAAAAATCACTCATGATCCTTCATCTGTAAAGTTAAGTATGGTTGCATAACCTGCGGTGTCAATATAAGTTGATGAGCAATCACTGTAGTCTTAATAGACTCCTTCTTTCCCCTACAACTCTCTAGGTAAGTGGTACATAGATTTTTCAACATCTTCCTTGGTATCTGTGTCATGGAGAGGGGATTCTCAAAATAATCAATATGATCAATGTTGGCCAGAAAAGTCTTAATGTAGCTTAGCCATTTTACTCTTCCGGACTGTTCTAATTTGAGGACATCGCCCAAATTTTTTTTTTTTAAAACCTTTATTGCGCAGTAGTAGCATACAGTTACGGGCCTACAACCATCTTGGCCGGCCTCGACGTCAATTTGTATCACATACGCAAATTATACGACAACTCAGCAGTCCATCGATATAAGAACAGCAAATAGTCTGTGTAACACATTAAGGTAAACGTGACCACTGAGATGCAGGAGTAAATAAGGTTCATTTTAAAATTTAAGAATAGAACGGATCAGATGCTATACAATCAAATAAAGACACTGAGTGGGCATGCACACATCAGGATGACAACAAAGCGGAGAATCAGAATACCGGTGCTAAAATACACTTAACAGGATAAGAGAGTACACATTTCGCGTATCGCACCAGTCATCGCCCACCCCATGAACGTGGGACAACCCTAATACCTCTTGTATTATAGCAGTAAGTGAAAACAGCAAAAGGCGCCACACTGACCCACCATACCGACCCGAAAGAAGAAAGAACAGATGAGGGAGACAGAAGAGAAAGAGAAGGAGAAAAAAAAGAGGCCTATAGTAACTAAGAGAGGACGAAACAAAAAACCCATCTCCCAACCCCCCACCCTGCACCCCTGCAGAGGCTACGGCCTACCCCCCCTAGCAGCGTGCCTGTCGCCCACAAATCGAGTACCCGAAATATAGATACAGCAAGATAAGAAAGACTTGTAAACTAGATAGAAGGGAAACCCCGTGAAAAGGAGACAATAACAGAGAAAAAACACGACAAAAGAAAAAGGGCCATAGAAATAAGGAATACACGAAACTAAGAACCCCACCTCTCCCAACCCCCCACCCTGCACATCTGAAGAGGCTACGGCCCACCCCCCTACCAGCGTGCCTGTCGCCCCTGAAATAAAAACCCCAAAGAAAGGAAAAAGCGGAGGAGAGCCATCAAAACCAGGCCCCGGCCTTCCCCCGCCCCGCTCGCACTAAATAGCCCAGGATCAGTCTTAAACAAACCCACGAATTGTCAATCGACTATGGCAGTATTAAGAACAGAACAATAAAGCACACCCCTCACAGTCGCTGGCAGGGCATCCGACCCTTGGCATCTGGAAGAAAATCACCCCTGACCCGCTCTAACCCGTCCATTAGTACACGTCAACTGAACAGTCGCCATACAGTACAATCCCACACGATCCGAAGCGCCAGGAAAGCAAAGCAAAACCAACTCCTCGGGAGACTCCAGCAGTAAGGAACCGACAAAACACAACAGACGAACATCCAGGTCTGATAACAGGGATCCACGCCACCCTCTCAAATCACGATACAGCCAGGGCCACAGAGGATAGAGAGCCACATCAACAGGGTGCAAAGGAGGTGGTGCAACTCGGGTGGGCAAAAGCACTGTTCTGCGGAAATGTTCCGTCTGCGGTGTAGTTCCAGGCCCCCACGCAGCACTCGTGTAATCGGCAGAGTGGAACCCATCTCTCATACCTGCCAGGGCCCCCCACGTAACCAACTGAAGTTGTGCAGCAGTGGACCTCGGTGCCGGCGTAGAGCCGTAAGTGGAATCACTTGTCGGAGGATCATCGGGGCTCCCATTCACCGATGGGACGACAATGGCGTCCAGCTTCTGTCCAAGCTCTCTGGCTCCTCCCTCCGATGCAGCATGGAGGGAGCCGAGAGCAACAAGGAGGTCTCGAACCGCGGGCTCCATCGTACGTGTCTGGGCCAGTCTCCGTCTCTCGTGATGTAGCTCCTCACTCAGTATAGCACCAAACATCCGGGTATCTCTCTCGGGTCAAAGCGCCAGGCAGAATGCCACCGTCCGAGGCCCCCAAAGATGTCGGTGGGGCTCCCTAAGTTCCTAGGAGGGCCACTCCTCCGGAGGAGCTGGGGCAACGGCCGAGCCGAACTATACGCCAAAGGTCAATAAAATGTAGAAAGCCCACACACTTACGGCACTTAGTCCATTATCAGAGCGTTCCACAAGTCACTCGGAAAGGGCGTTGCTGAGCTCGGGTCGATCAAATCACAGTTACCGATGTTGACGCTATGCCGTCCGGCTGCGCTCCGCACGCAGCGCCCCTGTCTCGGCACTAAAAAGGCCGCGTATCGCGGGAGGAGAGTTCTTCGGTGTACGAGCTCGCAGGAATCTCGGGATACCACCGCCAGCGACAGGAAAGCATCGCGGTTATAGAAATGCGGTCCTGGTTCAGGATGGGCGTCAGGATGCGGGAGCGGGGCGAGGAGGCCCCGGGAGCCGGGCGTCTAAGCAGCCGTCGCAAGCGCCATCTTGGCTCCTCCGACATCGCCCAAAATTAGGCGGTTTAGATGGCATTCATCGGTAGTCCAGACTCTGTGCCAGAGGAGAACTGGTTGTACTTTAATAATGTCCTCCAAATAGGGTATTCCCAATTCAGCATGACAGTTGTATGTAGACATGCTATCTGGCAAAGATAGTAGGTACCTCAAAAAGCCATTTTCCGTTTTCTGTAAGACTGAAACATTTGTGTTTCCCCAGATACCAGCACCATATGTGGCAATCGCTATATAACTTGCTTTGTATATGCGTAGAAGTTCCTTTACCGGTTTTGTCCCCAGTTTTTTACTAAATAGCTTTAGTGCCATAATAGACTTAGTATATAGCAGATTTCTGCTTCTAACGGCATTGCCCAATTGTCCAGTGCTATCAAACAATACACCCAGATACGGAAAAATGTGGGTATACTCTAGTCTAGTGGATTCGACTCTATAAACATTGTTCTCCTTTTACTGTTGGCCCCTGTTTTACTGTTTGAACTGCCGTTCCTTAATCAAACACAAAAGAAACATCTTTGATCTGCTGGCTGATGAGTCTCTGGATGCTTTGTTTCTGACGGAGACTTGGCTGCATGAAAGTGCGGGCCCTGACATCGCGGAAGCTCTGCCCACTAAATATGCGATGGTCAGGAGAGATAGACCCATAAGAACAGGGGGTGGCATTGCGATCATTTTTAAGAAATAGATGCAGTGCATTCTAGAGTCGGTCTCTCTAAGTCCCGCTGAGGCGGCTCTTTTTAAACTTACTTTGCTCCCTAATTTTACTCTGACTGGCCTGTTAGTTTATCGACCGCCCGGGTCCATTCAATCATGGGCGTCAACATTTTCTGACTTTATTGCAGCTATTTTGGTAAATTCAAGCAACTTCTCCATCATGGGTGATCTTAATATTCATTTAGATGATTTACAGAACAATACAGGTAGGAACCTGATTGATGATCTCTCAGTTATGAACATCACCCTGTGGAATTCAGGAGCTACTCATATAGGTGGACATCTACTGGACCCCATTTTTTCTAACCTTGCCCATCTAGACTGTTCCCCTGCTCTGCCCCTACAATGGTCAGATCATTTCCTGTTAAAATTCAGGCTGTCTATTCCTGCGGCACCCATCTTCTATAACTCGACAGCAAGGACCGGTATAAGGGATTGGAAAAAGCTGGATATGAACCATTTGAAATCTGTTTTAGATTCCATTTCAACAAATGATCTACTGGACTCGGACGATATAGAGATACTGTCTGGTAAGATCAACGCATGGCTTTCAAAGGCCGCAGACATCTGCTTGCCGTTAACACAGACTAAAATGAATGCCCATAAAACTCCAGCGCCATGGTTTAACGAATCACTCAAAACCTACAAATCTAAATTTAAACGGCTGGAGCGCCTCTGGAGGAAAGATCACTCCTTAGAAGCAGGGCAGACTTATAGAAAAGAACTCAAGCTTTACCAAACAGCCTGCACTACCACGAGGGCTGGCTATGTTGCAAAGACCATCTCTTAGGCAATAAATAAATCGAAAACTTTGTTTAACTTACTCAAAGAGCTGGCTGGCTCACAAACCATGGCTAAACCCCTGTTGCTGAGTAGTGTTCAATGCGAAGAATTGGCGCAATTCTTCACGAATAAGATTGATATCATCTACTCGGACATATTAAAACAACATCAGGCATCTGCCATAGCCAATACTGACTCAGGCCTCACTGACTTGGGTACCTCCATCCAGTCAGCCCTGACCTATGAGCCACTAACCTCCTGGCCGGAGATGACAGTTCAAGGTCTTCAAGAGAGTTTAGGGAAATTGAAGTCGGGTTCTCCAGCTGACCCTCTTCCAATTTCGATTCTGAAGCTTTTAGAAACCCCTCAACTTTCTGTAATTTGTAATGCTCTAAACTTGTCCCTACAGAAAGCTACGGTCCCAGCATTGTGGAAACATGCTATGGTGTCTCCCTTATTAAAAAAACCTACGGACGACCCCAAAGTCCCCGCTAATTTCCGGCCTATCTCCCTTTTGCCTGCTTTCTCCAAAATCTTGCAGAAACATGTGCATAGCCACCTTGCCCAGTACACGGAGGTGATTGAGATACTCCATACATCGCAGTCAGGTTTCCGCCCTGGGTTCTCCACGGAGACAACCCTACTGGGAGTCACGGAAAAGTTACGCCATTTGGTAGATAGAGGTGACTCAGCTGTGCTGATTCTATTAGATCTCAGCGCAGCGTTTGACACCATTTCCCATAACATCTTGTTGAAATCCCTCTCTGCCATGGGTATAAGGGGTAAAGCTCTGGACTGGATTGCATCTTTTCTTACCAAGAGAACTTTTCAAATCACCTCGAATACAGTCTCTTCTGACATTCATCCCTCTCCGTTTGGAGTTCCTCAGGGCTCGGCACTTAGCCCCTTGCTTGTTAATTTATATGTAACTCCACACGCTAGGATTGCCGAAGCAGTTTTCTCACTTTCAAATACTGGGGACGTTTCCACTTCCCTCTTGCAATCTGGTCTTAGTAAGATAGCAAAATGGATGAGTGCAGGGCCGGACTGGGAACAAAAACCGGCCCTGGCGCACTGCTCAGCTGGCCCCCCCTTGGATGAGGGAGAGTGCAGCCAAGCAGTTTGCGAGGGCCAGTTTCGTCCGATTTTGTTACCGGGGGCTATATTGCCGACCCCCGGTAATAAAAGCAGACCCCCAGGGGCCCAATACCGGCCCCCACCGTGGCGGCCCACCGGGGAAATGCCCGGTGCCCGCTATGGCCAGTCTGGCCCTGGATGAGGGACAACCTGCTCAAATTAAACGGAGGTAAAACAGAGGTTTTAATACTGGGCCCCAAACAAAATCTCTGGAGCCCGAGACATTGGCGCCCGGAAATGGGAATTCTTCCCATTCCTTCAGAACAGGTACGGAATTTAGGGATTATCATCGACAAGGGTCTAACAATGCAACCTCAGGTTAGGAAACTTACAGCCACCTGCTTTACCATCTTGCGGTGGCTTAAGAAAATCATTTGGATGTTGCCTGGAGATACACAGAGGTCCGTTGTCAATGCCCTAATGACTTCCCGGCTGGATAATGGCAACGTCCTCTATTTGGGGGCAGCCAAGGCGGTCATCAGACGCCTTCAGCTTGTGCAAAATGCCGCGGCAAGGCTGTTAAGCAAATGCCACAGAATGGAACGCATGTCAGGACATATCCGTACACTACATTGGCTTAGAATTGAAAACAGAGTCAAGTTTAAGGCCCTTAGTTTTATGCACATGATTAAATGGGGCACTGCCCCGAGATACCTTCAATCCTTGGTGCATATATATTCTCCGGTCCGCTGTTTGAGATCTTTTTCTCATGGCCTTTTTTAGTCTGCCTAAGATTCGTCTTGCCAGGATGGGAGGCAGGTCCTTTTCTTTATTGGGCCCAAAATTGTGGAACTCCCTCCCACTGACTTTACGCATGGAACCGAATTATATACATTTTCGTAGAGTCACCAAAACCTGGTTGTTTAATCAATAAGTAGCCCCTCTCTGCACCATAGTAATCTTGTTGCACTCATAGGCTCTCTGTCTCGTTAGCGCCGGGAAACCCTTTTTGGGTATCTAACGCGCTCTAAAAGCTCAAAAAATAAATAAATAAATAAATACCACAATTCATGCAGAAAGTTGTTGTGGTGTTAACCCTCAAATCCAAATTCGTCATGAATTTGGTAAATGATGTAATCATGTATTGCATCGCTAGAGGGGTCCTTGCCATCAATACAGCATTGTCTGCATAAATAAGGGACGGTATTTGACGCGTTGCTGCAATTGGCATATCCCGACATTCTTCTAACAGGATTTTCTCTAAGCCATTAATATAAATAGTAAATAAAAATGGGGCAAGGACACACCCTTGCCTCACACCCCTAGCAATATTAAACATCTGTGTACATTCCCCTTTGTTTCCATACCTGACCGTAGTACTTGCACCATTGTACAAATCTTTAAGAAATAAAATTATGTTTTTCTCAACACCCGATTGTTCTAAAATTACCCATAATTTGCTGTGTGTAACACAGTCGAAGGCGGACGTTAAATCCACAAAAGTTAAAAACATCCTGCCTCCTTTAGCCTTAACATATTTTCTCCGAGAGAATATAGAGGTTGAGACACTGGTCTATTGTCCCCACTCCTTCTCTAAAAACATACTGTAGGTCGCTTATGATCTTATGCTCTTCAGCCCATGACTGTAACCTATTAAGAATGACTCTATCTATGATTTTAACCGATGAGTCAAGCAACGAGATCGGGCGGGAGCAGGTACAGTTGGTTCTATCTCCCTTTTTAAAAATGGGGGCGATAATTGAGGCATACCATGTGTGGACAAGACCCTCTGCACATGCAGCATTAAAAACTCTCGTGAGTAGTGGCTCCCATAACGTCACGTTGCCTTTAAAAATATCAACAGGGACGCCATTGGGTCCTGGTGCCTTACCGCCTAGGCTGGAACCGATACCCCTTATCACCTCATCTAGTGAATAGTTGAGGTTAAGGGGCCACTCCTGACCACTATCCTTGTCATTCCCCAGTGGCACACAATCACGTTCCATGGTGGGCGACTGTACACTATAAAGTTTTTCAAAATGGCTCACCCACTCGTCCTCAGTAATTGCAATCTCTATCCGCGCCTACAAACTATTCCTTATAATAAGGCGCGTTTACAGCCTTCCAAAAAGCGGTCATATCTCTTGAGTCTGATGCATCCATTAACCTCTCCCAGGCTTCCCTCTTCAACATATCCTTCCTGGTTTTTAGTGCTAACTTGTACCCTTTAAGGAGTTCCCTGATCTCTATTTGATTCCTCGACTTTTTATTCATGGGCCGTTTAAGTAATTTAAGCGCCTTTGTGCAAGCAGAGTCAAACCATGTTATACTCTGTTTCCTTGGGCACTTAAATTCCACCCATAAAGTATTTTTGATATGGTTAACTATTTGCATAAAATTGTTAATCGTTTCAGTGTTGTCCGCTTCAAGATTCAGACAGACACCGAAACTCTCTTTACAGGCATTGATCAAATTGCGCAAAAACTCCTCTGGTATTACTTTAGTCCATTTCAAGGCATATCCATTTTGTCTTGAAATGTCGATATTCCTTACTTTATATCTTGGTGTATTATCTGGAGAATGGATGGGGCTTAGAATTTCGACTTTAATTGGGAAGTGGTCACTCACTGGAATTTCTAGCGTATGGAAGTTATGAACATAACCACCATGTCTTGTAGAAATCATAATATAATCTATCGTCGTGGAAGCCCCTCTGCCTATAAAAGTGTCCTAGAAGGGTACTTCAGGAGTACACATTTTGTTTGCAAAACTTAAATCATTCATGAACATAATTTCATTTAACGCTTCCCCAACTACTGTATGATCAAAATGTGTCAATGGGGATTCCTTATCCATCATTAGGCCACAATTCCCCATTTCCTCTCTTTTGCAAATTGCACAATTAAAATCTCCCCCCATACCACAGCAAACTCCTTAGCATTTTTGCACAATAGACTATTAATTTCAGATCTCAGGGTTTTAAGTACAACCAGGATATCCGAAGATGGAACATTGTTGTAGAAATTTACAATCAAGCAGCAAAATCTGTTGTTCACATGCAACCCAACAATATGGTAAAAACAATTGTTATAAAAAGTCTCCATGCTCTTATACTTAAAATTATTCGAAATATATGTGCAGAGGCCTTCTTTTGCTCTGCCGTGCAGTGAACCTATTGCAGGAGTAAATACAGTTTTAAAACCATTTAAATGGGATGCTTCCATTGTCCACATTTCCTGTAAACATATAATGTCTGAGGTATCTGTCTTTTTTCCCCAATGCGGGCTATCTAATTTAGTTCTTAGCCCTGCAATGTTCCAGGAAATAATAGACAAAGTATGCTTATTATTAATTTTTTTCCTATCGATGCTATGGGGGGATTTTTCCGTATTAAAATCAATCATTTCCATATTCAGATTAGGATCCATCATATATAGATTTTTTTCCATGATACTTTCCTCTCTAAGAGCACTAACATTCGTAATTGTGGGTTGATCCTCTAGGATTACTATAGCATTATTATCCTTAACTGGGTGATCGTTCAACCTTACAGGGAAATTATCAGCTACCTGTACATCTATTGGTCAATCAACCCCCCCAAGCCCAGATAATGGTTCAAAGCTGTTATATGTCGGGACGGTAAAATATTCCCCTGCGGGGTATTAGCCCCTTTGGTGGCAATTATTAGGAAAAAAGGGAGCTTGACCATCAAAAACCTGTGTGGGTTGAGGCATCATTCCGTATGTGAAGTTGTGACATCCATAATGTCGATTATGTTGCCTTGATCTATCAGAGCCACTCTGGGTGGTAGGGACCGGAGGGTAGAAATAGGTTATGTCAAAGGTGAATATGCCTCCTGGATTACCATAACTTGGGAAGGCTCTTATAAATTCGACCACTCCTGGGTCTCTGAAGTTGACTATAATACAGTTTCTATTATATCCCAGCCAATTTACTCTACGTACATGTAGGATATCCCCATTCAGATCAGGTCTCAAAGATCTGTTTTTCCCTAACCAGAATATAACTTTGTTTTTTAGCTCTCTAAAAGTTTCTGCTCTATCTTGCTTCCACTCGGGCACACCTGCTAGCACAATCACATAAGGAAAAGCATCCGGAGGGAGATTAACCCTTTTCCTATTTACTTTTCTGTTTGTTTGAGCTTCTTTGACTGGTACATTTGTCTTGTCTCGCTTATCTGAGTCTCCTATAGGCTTCTCTACACTGACATTGTCAGTAAGCTTCCCCTTTGGTGCACTAGTTACAGTGTGTTTTACTCCCTCTGTGGCCTTACAATTTTTCTAGACAAGATCTGGTTTTGGGGGGACTAATCCTAGTTTCATTTTAGCAATACCCTGATCATTTACCCTGCTGGATTCATGGGGATATTAGTTGATTGAATCCCTGCCATCTTCTTTAACATAGCGGAGTTATCCTTGGTAGTTTTTTCGAGCTCCCCCATCTGATCGCTAATCCTCCTTAATCTTTCCAATATAGGCAACACTAGCGATTTGACCAGGTGTTCTATGTTTGCTAGAGTACATACTTCGCCCGCCCCCTCATCAATCAACATACAATTATCTTCAATATCAGTTATATTACTAAATTTGGAGCGTTGTCGTCGTCATGCTCTAGTTCAACTTTCCTCGCCTCCCTCATCTTGGCAACGGGTTTGAAAGGTGTGACTTTAGGCTTTTTAGCCAACCCCCCTATCTGCTGATTTCCTCCTCGCTTACGTTTTGAATTAGTAGCATTTACCACTTTGTTGGTGGATATGATTGTCCCGCTATTTTGCTTATTGTCCTTCCTGGCCTCATGCATAGGCTCGCAAGGAGCAGAATCCACACTAGGATATGGCAAAAAAGAAGCAATACTATCATCCGCAACACTCAAGTCTGAGATAGCCGATAAATCTTGTTGTTGTACGGTTATAATTTCATCTTGGGAACTAGCGATTACAATATGCTTGGGAGAGGGTCCTAAAGCAATCCCCCAAGAGAGGATCTTCTCTGGAATATAGGGTCCTGGGACAAACAGCGTTTTGTCAGGTCTATCTCTTTCTCCACGGCTGATGCAGCCCTGGTAATAAATGCGTCTAGTGTGTCAGTTATACTACAAGACATACCGCTGCTCCCGCCCTTGCTTGCCAGCGATTTACCATTATTCTTTTTCTGAGACATTATATGTGACTTAAAACAATTATTTATACCAAAATATTTATGTCAGATTTAAATCCCTAATGAGGCTGTGTTTAAATAAGTATTAAACAATAGAATAAAGTCTTGCTCTGGAAAATTATAATACAAATCCAGTAAAATCAAATAAGGTGGCCCAGCCCAGTCTCTTACTGTCTCTGACGGGCTTAGACTGGCCCGCCTTTGGCCCGGGCTTCGCCTGGCTCGTCCCTCGCGCGTCCCCAATGCGCAGCGTTGGTCACAAATTTGAAGCACCTGTGGAGCGCGTGACGGGGAGGTGCCTCCTGGCTCAGATGTATTGTGGGCGATGAAGTTTAGAGCTCCCTCTTGGTCACCAATCCCCCCAACAGCAAGCGTTTCCCGCGCAGCGGGAAACGCGAGAGGTGACAGTTCAAAAGCACAAAGATACCAGGGAGCGTGGTTTTCCTCTTCTCTTGGCCACTAAAGTTCAAAGGAATATCCTCTGCTCCACAGAATACACACCCGGTGCAGAAGTGCAAAGTTTTCCCGCGATGCGCGGCGTTGGTCACAGATTTGAAGCACCTGTGGAGGGCGTGACGGGGAGGTGCCTCCTGGCCCAGATGTATTGTGGGCGATGAAGTTTAGAGCTCCCTCTTGGTCACCAATCCCCCCAACAGCAAGCGTTTCCCGCGTAGCGGGCAACGCGAGAGGTGGCAGTTCAAAAGCACAAAGATACCGGGGAGCGTGGTTTTCCTCTTCTCTTGGCCACTAAAGTTCAAAGGAATATCCTCTGCTCCACAGAATACACACCCGGTGCAGAAGTGCAAAGTTGAGAATATGATA
This sequence comes from Lissotriton helveticus, assembly GCF_964261635.1. Taxonomy (NCBI): domain Eukaryota; kingdom Metazoa; phylum Chordata; class Amphibia; order Caudata; family Salamandridae; genus Lissotriton; species Lissotriton helveticus. The sequence goes on along the minus strand of NC_136068.1, from coordinate 1,692,400,731 downwards.
GAGCAAAATATCTTGAAGTAAGTAAATGGAAGTCCATGCAGTTCACCTATATTGGCCTTACAAAAATCAAATAGGAAATGGAGGATAGATAGTACAAGATCTCCGAAAGAGTAATCAAATTGTCAGGAGGAAGTGATGTACCTAGGTCACCAAATATCAAATGGAGTAAGACAAGTGTCTCATGAACTAATTAAGACATTCCTTAAAATGAAATTCCCAACAGCTCATAGAGAGGTGAGAATGGTTTTGGGACTGGTTGATTAATGCCGACATTGGATACCAAACTTCTGTTTTGCTTTGATAAGGCTAATGCATGCTGATGTCAATGACCTAATACCAAAGGATGATGAATACATGGAAGCCTTCCAAGAGCTTAAAAATGTACTTAGAAAGCACTCGTTCTTTGAATGCTAGACTATACAAAAAATTTTGTGCTCTTTTGTCACTATAATAATAATAATAATCCTGGAGCTTGTATAGCACAAACAGCTACTTTCAAAGCAGAGGTGTCCTGGTACTCTAGCAGCAGGCAGCACGCACAGGGAGGTTTCAGCACTGGACCCGAACCTAATCAAGTCCAAAGAGCCATGTCTTCAGCGCTTTTCTGAAACAAGTCTCTGTATTAACTTAGCAGAGGTTCTCGGGCGGATCATTCCACATTTTGGCCGTACTCACTATGAACGATCTACCCATCTCACACCTAGATTTTTAATATTTCTGATGGCCACCACAGATCAGGATCAGGCACTGGGCCCTTACCAAAAAACAACATCTCTATTTTTCCTGCGTTGAGTTTTAGTGTGTATTTATTCATCCATAGTGGCATGTCCCTCAAGCATCCTTTAAAATCCTTAAAAGCCTCAACCCTCCGCTCTTGTAAAGGGAAAACCAACTGGGTGTCATCAGCGTAGGAAATTGCCTTCACTCCCCAGATGGCAATCAGAGAGAACAGCGGAGCTAGGTACATATTGAAAAGTAAAGGGCTCAATGCTGAGCCTTGAGGGACACCACACCACAGATGTTTAGGTTTGGATTCAATGGTTGCAAGGCTACTCTCTGGGTGCGACAGCTCAGATATGATTTAACCGGGCCAGCACCTTCCCCCCGAAGCCCGTATCTTGAAGTCTCTGAGCCAGCAAGGCATGATCGACATTGTCGAATGCTGCAGACAGATCCAGGAGCACCAGCAAAGCTGATGCCCCTGAATCGAACGTCCATCTCACTGACTGGGCCACCTTTAGGAGAGCGGTCTCCATGCTGAAGCCCACTCGGAAACCAGACTGGGTATCACGCAGAGAAGCATTACTCTTGATAAAGTTAGTCAGTTGGCGCTGGACCAGCTGCTCTAACATTTTTCCCGGGGCGGGCAGCTGAGAGATTGGCCTGAGATTACTGAGATCTTCAGGGTCGCCATTTGTTTTTTTTCTCAGAGGGAGAAGGGTAGCATGTTTCCACTTTTCTGGGAACACACAAGTTTCAAGGGAGGAGTTCCAGATAGTGCACCAACAAGCGAGGGGGCCAGCATTTTCCAAAGTTTAGGAGGACACGGATCATCTGGGGTGCCAGATCTACATTTTTGCATTTCTGCTAATGCATCTTGATGCAAAATTGGTGTGAAGTTTGTGAACGGAGAAACCTCCGCAACTTCCAATGGCATGTCTGATTTCATTGTTGCCTTAGGTGCTAAGAAGGAGTCATAAACCTTTGAGATTTTATTATCAAAGAAGCTTGCAATTTTTTTACACAAAGCTGGGGACTGTTGTATTTTAGTCTCAATTGCTTTGGGCTCAAAAAAGGACTGTACCACCTTAAAAACCTTCTTAATGGAGTGATCTGCCTTGTGGATACTTGAGACCATATAATCCCTCCTGGCTATTTTTAACAACTTGTGCAGATCTTTCAGTGCATTTGTATAGGTTACTTTAGCTAGGATGCAGTAGCTTATTCACCACTGGCATTCTAGTTGTTTGCACCTGCTTTAAGCTTCTCTAAGAGAGTTAGAGAACCATGGAGCAGATGGGGACTGTCTGCGGGTTTTCACCATTCTAGCCAGAGCAACGGACTCTACAGCAGTGGAGGTCCAATGATCCATAGCGATGGCATCTGCATTGGGGTCTTGAGATAGAGATGGGCATTATCTTGTAGGATTGGACTGAGAGATGCTGCCGTCAGATTATTCCAGTTTCTTTTAATAAACTAAAGAGATGGGTGCGCATTGTCTGTACTAACACGCGCCCATGGAGATACCAAGCATTCAACTGGCTACTTTTTGGCATCTCATGATCCAGTGGCCATAGATTTGCCTTGTTGTCGAAAAGCTGTTGCAGCGGTTAGCCTCAGCATACAGAAAACAGAAGGATTGTGATGGGTTATCCTTTGATTTTTATGGTACCTCATTGGATTGAGATTCTCATGACTTGCTCCAGAACGCAGCATATGACCAATAGTAGCCTAACCCGATATGAAGAATTATTCTGGCATCTGAGCATATTTCCATCTGGAGATATATTTCACTAAATCCAATTTCTCTATACTAACCCTAGAGGAAGAGGATACGAACAATGTTGACCATGACTGTATCCAAGTAACCTAGTTATGCACAAAACCAAGACCAGATATACTGGATGTTGATCCTACAAATTCTGACCATATTCTTTTTGTTGATGGATCATGTCTAAAATATAGATGCGATATCCTAGGAGCTACACATGCCATATGTACTTTAAGTGGAGTTTTGGAAGCTTCCTAGTTTTGCGGGGTAACTTCTGCACAAGTGGCTGAATTAATTGCCCTTACCAGAGCTTGCTGTACCTCAGAAGGTTCATGAGTCACCATTTACACTAATAGATAGTATGGATTTGGAGTTGTGTATGACTTCGGTCAGCCAGGGTAACAAAGAGGATTTTTAACTTCTTCTGGCAGTCCTATCCACAAGCATTGACAAAGTCAATAGGTCTTTGCAATCCAAGAGCTATAGGCTTTGTCAAGGTTAATATCTATAGGCGTTGTGAATGCTAATGGCACATCATCGCAGCTATGCACACTCGTGGTAGGTGGGGCATGTCCTACTCACAGCGTCACCAATGGAGCATATAATATGCCCAAGCCTCTATGCGGCTGGAGCACTGAAAGCAGCGCAGTAGACATGCATCGACATAGAGAAGCGACATCTCAACAGCAGTTCTCCACCTACACATGGCATCATGTAATAACAATGGAATATATTATTTACATTAGTTGGCATACTGTAAGCAATTATTTTTTGTTATTGTGGTCTCCCTGCATGCATGGAACAATGTAAATTTTCCTACTGAGTACGTTTGTTTCCACTATATATTTCTTGATCCATCACATGAACTAGATTAATAAAATGTATATGAAGTAAATGTATGTTGGTAAATATAACGTGGTCACTTTGGTTTCCATGCAATGGTCATCCTTTAATTTGATGGATGTGACAAGTGAAAATCAAGCGCACAGGTATGATAAAATAATATGTCAAGTGGAGATGTAAATATTAATTTGCACTTCTGTGTGTTTCTGTGTCTTTTTTAAGCTAGTATTTTGAAAGTAAATCAGAATTAAAGGTAATATTGCACTTGAAAATCATTGTGGTTATTTGTACCCTTATTTGTTAGTGAAACATTTTTATTTTTGATTGTGGCCAAAACACACACTTAAATTGTACTTCTGTCACTGCAATGGAGTTTATTTAGGCATGTATTGCCAAGACAATTATGTGATTAAAGGCCTTCGTTTAAGTATGTGTTTTGCAATTAAATCAGATGCACTCAGAAATAAAAGTACTGTTGCACCGTGTGACGAGGAGGACCCGGACTCGGGTCCCTCGGGCCTGCCTATTCATGTGTCCCCTCTTTCTGCACAGAACACCGACTCCTGGAAAACCCCGGACGGGGACAGCTGCCAGCCCTGGATGTATTCAGAGGAACCGTGTTTCTTTAATTGGGCGGACCCGGTTCAGGGCCCCGCCCTCCATCTGACTGTAAAGCCCGGCCCTGCGAGCACACCGATGTGTGTTACACCTGGAGGAGGCGAGTGGCGACTGGAGAGTGAAGGCGGAGCGGAGCGGAGCGGAGGAAGAGTGAGGACCAAGCGGAGCGGAGGAAGAGTGAGGACGAAGCGGAACGGAGGAAGAGCGAGGACGGAGAGGAGCGGAGGAAGAGCGAGGACGGAGCAGAGCCGAGGAAGAGCGAGGGACGGAGACCACCGCGGAGAGACCCGGCGGAGCTGACAGCAGAGAACCCCGGAGACAGACCAGAGGACGAGCGAGACTGCAGCGACACGCCAGGAGGCCGACGTGAAGGCGCATCGCCCAGCCACGCTTCCCGGGAAGTGTGGCTAGGACAGGTACGGTCTCGTTTCCTGGGCTGGGCGGGAAGTAAGTGGGACAAGCCCCCTTGACCTGTTTTAGGAGTAACTGTGCACGAATCTAAACCCCCTCTCCCCTCACGTCACCACACAAAGCCGCGGGGTAGTTTAAAGTGCACGTGTGCCTCCTCACCACCCCTTCCCGACCTGCAGTTGACCAAACAGCGAAGTTACAATAGATTTCGTTTCCTTCTTTTCTTTGGTTTTGCTGACCTACCGTCCTTGCTGCCACAACGGCGGAAGCCCGGACTACATCACCCAGAAGACCCCGGGAGTTGAGACGGCGGGGAATCCTACGGGAGGCCACGGAAGACGCCGACAATCCACTACCATACTATAGAGTCCCTGTACAGAAAAGGAGACTGTATAAAATAATAAAACCAGCACTACCTACATCCCCGTTGTCCGTGAATCTGTTTGACGACCCCCCTGAAACCCCACAAGTGGTGGAGAATGCGGGCACTGCGAAGATAGCCATCAGGGACACAACGATGGAGGAGATGCTACAGGCACTCGTGAAAGGACAGGAGCAGTTGGGATGGGCCGTCGAACAGCAACTAGCCGCCGCCCAGTTAGATAGAGACACCTTTCGGAACACAGTGGTAGCGCAGCTCGAGGGGCTGCACCACCCAGTCGACCCCGCCGGTAATCCTGGGAGGGAGAGTCGACCCCCGGCCACCCCAGCTGGTATCTCCCTACAGAAATATGTCACCGGGGAAGATCCAGACGCCTTCCTGACGAACTTCGAGAGGGTGGCGTTGGCTTGTGGATGGCCCCTAGAGAAATGGCCATTTTTTCTTGCTCCACTATTGACCGGAGAGGCACAGGCTGCCTATCAGGTAGCCAATGGCAACGGACAGACCCCCTACGGACAAATAAAAGTAATCATCCTAGACCACTTGTGATTGGACGCGGAGGCTTACAGGGTACGCTTCCGCAAGGAGAGAGGACAAGCCGGCGACAACCCGAAGACATTGTTTTTTCGCTTAAAGACAGCCGCAGACAAATGGCTCACCCCTATGACTAGTACTAAAGAGGAAGTAATGGACAAGATCTATTTGGAGCAGTTTCTGGAGGCCCTACCATATGGGACCCAGAGGTGGCTCAGGCAACATTCTAACCTGTCATCCACCCAAGCAATGGAAATGGCGGCCACATTCGTACGAGCACAACCACGCTCACACTCAACCGAACCCGAGAAGCAGGCCAGGCCCGTAGCCAGACCTGAACCCCGACCCCAAAGCCCGCCTGGGAGGCCTGTTCCAAGACCAATGACAACAGAGACGCCCCCTTTCCGTGGCCCTCAGTGCTTTGACTGCGGAATGTGGGGACACATAGCACGCCTCTGCCCCCCAAAACGCTCCCAAGATGAACCCATGGACGTCAGCTATTTACCCAAGACCGTCATGTATTCCGCGGAACTCGGCGGAGCCTATCACGTGAGTATTAAGGTCAACGGTACAGAAGTCAGGGCCCTCCTGGACTCGGGCTGTAAACAGTCAGTTATACAGACTTGTTTTGTGAAGCCCCTTCAGGTAATGTCAGATGCGCTAGTGTTCATTAAATGTGTTCATGGGGACGTCAAGGGTTATCCAGTTGCCTATATACCCATTGGGGTGGAGGGAAAGAGTACATTGGTTGTGAAGGTGGGGGTCCTGAACACCCTTCCTGAGAGTCTTATATAAGGGACTGACAACCCCCACTTCCTTGATCTGTTCGAAGGCAGGCTGCAACAGGACATAGTAGTCGACGCTACAGCTCTCCCTGCCCTGACATCCCCTAAACCCTGGGAGGGAGACAGGAGTTTTCGGTTTGCCCAGGCCAACGACGCCACCTTATTCAATGCCTGGGAACAAGCCCACAGCGAGCAGGACAATCCCCAACCCCGATATCCCCGTTTTCTGATTAAAGACGACCTCCTCTATAGACAAGCAAAAGAGGAGGACCCGATGCAGCTGATTGTGCCATCGTGTTTTCGCGACCAAATCATGTTCTACGCACATACCCACTTGTTGGCAGGACATACAGGGAGCGAGAAGACCACCCAGAACGTGCTAAGAAGCTTTTATTGGCCCGGAGTGTACCAGGACATCAAATCCCACTGTCAGACGTGCGACATATGTCAAAGGAAAAACACACAGAGACCACCAGCGGTTCCCCTACAACCACTGCCCATAATAGGTACCCCCTTTGAGAGGGTTGGAATGGACCTCATAGGCCCCCTACCACGGACAAAGAAGGGGTACCAATACGCGTTGGTCATAGTAGATTACGCCACACGCTTTCCGGAGGCGTTCCCCCTGAAAGCCCCCACCTCCCGGAACATTGCGGGTAAATTCCTGGAACTGTTCTCAAGGGTCGGGTTTCCCAAGGAAATTCTTACCGACCAGGGGACCCCCTTCATGTCAAGGGTCATGAAAGAAGTGTGCCTCCTGCTCGGGCTCCACCAGATTAAAACGTCAGTGTACCATCCTCAAACCGACGGCCTGGTGGAGCGCTATAATGGGACCCTGAAGGCCGTACTGAAGAAGATGCTGAGCGTGAATGGAAACGAGTGGGACCTCTTACTTCCTTTGGCCCTATATGTGATCCGAGGACAAAAACAAAGCAGTTTAGGCTGTTCCTCATTCGAGATGTTGTGCGGGAGACAACCCCGGAGCCTCCTAGACATGACCAAGGAAGTGTGGGAGGCCGAAACAACCGGAGAAACTCGATCCTTGCTTGATTATAGCCAAAACCTGAAGAGTAAACTGGGGAAGATACGTGAGCTGGCCTTTGCTCATCTGGAAGATAGTCAAAGAAAACAACAATCCCACTACGACAAAGGGAAAAAGTGGAGACATCTCCTCCTTGGAGACTGGGCTCTCGTGCTACTACCCTCCCCCATAAAGAAACTACAGAACAAGTGGCAAGGCCCGTATAAAGTCATAGAAATGATAGGGAAGACCACTTATAGGCTACAATTAGAGGGGAGGAAAACCCAGATTTTTCATATCAACCTACTGAAGAAGTGGTTGGGAACACCCCCCCTGTCATCCCACCTTACTACGCCTGTGGGAAATGACACGGAGACCACACTGCGTGAACTGGTTGTCAACGACGAATTGTATCGGAGCGAGCAAGAGGGACTACAAAAGACTATCCGCCCATTTGAGTCGATATTTTCCAATCTGCCGGGTATTACACGGCTGGCCGAACACCGGATTGAGACCCCAGCGGGCGTCATCGTCAAGCAACGACCATACAGGATCCCGGCAGCCAAAAGGGAAGCCATAAGGAAAGAAGTAGACGAGATGATCCGACTGGGAGTGATCCGGCCGTCCAGAAGCGAGTGGTCCTCGCCCATAGTGATGGTACCTAAACCTGACGGAAGCAGCAGGTTCTGTATGGACTTCAGGGCACTCAATGCTGTGTCATCCTTTGACGCATATCCTATACCCCGGATTGATGAGCTCATTGAGAAATTAGGGGATGCAAAATATATCAGTACCCTAGACTTGACCAAAGGATACTGGCAGGTGCCATTAAGAGAGGAGGATCGAAGGAAAACCGCCTTCGCTACACCGGACGGTCTGTATGAATTCAACGTCCTACCGTTCGGATTACATGGTGCCCCGGCCACCTTCCAGAGGCTAATGAATGAGGTTTTACGGGGACACCAGAGATACAGTTCGGCGTATCTCGACGACATCATCATCTTCAGCCCGTCGTGGGAGGAGCACCTCCATCATCTGCAGGTCATACTCCAACAACTACGGGACGCCGGTCTTCACGTCAATGCCAAGAAGTCCAGGATTGGGTTTCAAAAAGTCAAATATCTAGGGTACTTGTTGGGACACGGAGCCATAGTACCCCAGATCGAGAAAGTGAGAGCCATCGCCGAAACCCCCTTTCCCAAGAACACAAAAGAGATGAGGGCTTTTTTGGGGCTTGTGGGCTACTATCGGAGGTTCATCCCTTCATTTTCGGATGTGGCAGCCCCATTGACGGATACACTGAAGAAGCACACCCGGCGACTCGACTTCCATACTCCAACGCCAGCCATGTGGAAGGCCTTTCAGACGTTGAAAAAAGCCATCACTACAAGCCCAGTGCTCACGTCCCCGGATTTCCCGAAACCCTTTATCCTACACACTGACGCTTCCGACTTTGGCATAGGGGCCGTGTTGTCACAGGACACTGGGGTTGGGGTTGAACGGCCCATCCTATACATCAGTCACAAGTTATTCCCCAGAGAGGTAAAATACCCTATGATCGAGAAAGAGTGCCTCGCCATTCGGTGGGCTATAGACAAGCTGCGCTATTACCTGGAGGGGCATCTGTTTGTTCTGTATACTGATCACGCCCCTCTCTTATGGATGAGCAGGAACGCATCTAACAACCCCGGGGTCATGAGGTGGTTCCTTGCCCTACAGCCCTTCAGATTTCAGGTCCGCCACAGGAAAGGGAAGGACAATGTCAACGCAGACTTCCTGTCTAGGTTTCCTCTCCCCGATCGGGAGATTCCTAGGGGGGAGGTGTGTGACGAGGAGGACCCGGACTCGGGTCCCCCGGGCCTGCCTATTCATGTGTCCCCTCTTTTTGCACAGAACACCGACTCCTGGAAAACCCCGGACGGGGACAGCTGCCAGCCCTGGACGTATTCAGAGGAACCGTGTTTCTTTAATTGGGCGGACCCGGTTCAGGGCCCCGCCCTCCATCTGACTGTAAAGCCCGGCCCTGCGAGCACACCGGTGTGTGTTACACCTGGAGGAGGCGAGTGGCGACTGGAGAGTGAAGGCGGAGCGGAGCGGAGGAAGAGTGAGGACGAAGCGGAGCGGAGGAAGAGTGAGGACGAAGCGGAGCGGAGGAAGAGCGAGGACGGAGAGGAGCGGAGGAAGAGCGAGGATGGAGCAGAGTCGAGGAAGAGCGAGGGACGGAGACCACCGCGGAGAGACCCAGCGGAGCTGACAGCAGAGAACCCCAGACAGCAGACAGACCAGAGGACGAGCGAGACTGCAGCGACACGCCAGGAGGCCGACGTGAAGGCGCATCGCCCAGCCACGCTTCCCGGGAAGTGTGGCTAGGACAGGTACGGTCTCGTTTCCTGGGCTGGGCGGGACGTAAGTGGGACAAGCCCCCTTGACCCGTTTTAGGAGTAACTGTGCACGAATCTAAACCCCCTCTCCCCTCACGTCACCACACAAAGCCGCGGGGTAGTTTAAAGTGCACGTGTGCCTCCTCACCACCCCTTCCCGACCTGCAGTTGACCAAACAGCGAAGTTACAATAGATTTCGTTTCCTTCTTTTCTTTGGTTTTGCTGACCTACCGTCCTTGGTGCCACAACGGCGGAAGCCCGGACTACATCACCCAGAAGACCCCGGGAGTTGAGACGGCGGGGAATCCTACGGGAGGCCACGGAAGACGCCGACAATCCACTACCATACTATAGAGTCCCTGTACAGAAAAGGAGACTGTATAAAATAATAAAACCAGCACTACCTACATCCCCGTTGTCCGTGAATCTGTTCGACGACCCCCCTGAAACCCCACACACCGGCAAATAAAAAAATAAATAAGCACAGTATATTGAAATTATTTATCTGTGATTTGCCGATGCAGCATTACATTTAGTTATGAATGTGTCATGTGAATTACTTTTGTTACATGCCCTTAAACAAAGGCTTTGCATCACACCCAAATAAAGTCTTTAAACTGGAGTGATAGAAGTGTAATTTAGCCACGAGTTCTGAAAGTCAATCACGGGCACTCAAAATTACAAGTATATCATACCGATGGTGGACCTAAGAGTTGACGTCCACCAATCTTGTAAAATAGCTAAATGTGTGCCCATGGAAAGCAGCATTTGGCATCTAACCTCGGTCTTTGACTGCACAAATGTGATCCTTGACCCCTTGACCCCACCAGGTAGGCCGCCCCCCTCCGCACAGCACCGCCTGTGTGTCCCCTGCCTCAGCTGCTGCTGCTGAGGAAGTTCGAGGCCCTCCACCACCCACAGGCTACCACCTGCGCCTCATCCCTGGTGGCCAGTGGTAGGCCTTAGGTTTGTTTGTCATTTGTCATTCCATTGTATTGCACTCTCTTGGCGTCCGTGACTGCTGTTGTCTGTCTCCCCTTTGTTGCCCCCGTGATTCGGTGCCTTTTTTCTCCTGTCCCCTTTGCTGCCCCCATGATTCTGTGCCTTTTTTCTCCTTCTGTCCCTTTCGCTGCCCCCGTGATTCAGTGCCTTTTTCTAATTCTGTCTCCTTCGCTGCACCTGTGACTCTGTGCCTTTTTCTCCTTCTGTCCCCTTCGCTGCCCCCGTGATTCGGTGCCTTTGTCTCCTTCTGTCCCCTCTGTTGCCACTGGGACTCTCTGCCCTTGCTTCTGTCCCACCGCTGCGTCCCCCGCCGCCCCACCACCCTGATGGCCCATTCGCTGCCCCTGCCTCCCGCCTCCAAGCTGCTCCTCCCTACCACCTACCCATATATGGCGGCTGCTGTGCGTCCGCACCGCTGACGCGCCGAAGGCATTCCTAAGGCAAGCCCGTCTGCGCTAGTCCGCGCCTGGACCGCGCCCAGCACCAGAACCCCTGGCCCCTGCGCCCACCATGACGATCGCTGCCGCTACGATGCCAGCACACTGCACGCCCTCAACCCCGGAAGGACCCACACCTGCATCAAGGCCAGACCGAAATGCACACATGGTCCCTTCACCTGCCAGAACTGCAGCTACACAAGCCTCAGAACGGCAGAACCACCCGCCAAGAAAAACCTCATCCACCTCCGATGCATCCTACTGAACACCCGCTCCGCACGCAAGCAGGCAGTTGAACTCTGAGACCTGCTCGACACATCATCTCCTGACGTCGCCTTCCTGACAGAGACCTGGATGAACGACTCCTCCGTATCCGACATCCCCATAGCCATCCCAGACGGCTACAAAATCACCTGCAGAGACCGCACCAACGGAGTCGGAGGAGGAATCGCCATCGTCCACAAGAACAGCATCAGGGTCTCGACCAACACAGACGACACTCTCAGCACCGCCGTACAGATGCACTTCCAGATCCACACAGGCCCCAACACCACCCTCAGAGGTACCCTCATCCACAGACCCCCCGGACCCTGACCCCAATTCAGCTACTCCATCGCCGACTTCATCAGCATGCATGCCCTGACCTCCACCAACTACATCCTCCTCGGAGACCTGAACTTTCACCTTGAGAACAACAATGACAGCAACTCCACCACCCTGATCAACAACCTCGCCAACCTCGGACTGAGGTAGCTCGTCACAACGCCTACCCATTCTGCCGCCACAAGCTCCCACGTCTCCTTCAGCCACACCACCGAACTCCTCTGGACTGACCACCGCTGCATCCACTTCACCTTCCAGAAACCTACCACACGCCACCGAACCCAACAGATGCCCCGCCGCTGCTGGAGCAAAATCACAGAAGACCAACTACACGCAAACCTCGCTCTCAGCCCACCCAGCGACACCTCCAACTGGATCAATGACTGCGCCAATACCCTCGTCCCGCTGAAGAAACCCACCCACAGAGAGACCAGCAAGAGATCTAGCTGATTCACCCTAGAACTCCTAGCCTCCAAGCGAACATGCCGGAAACGGCACAATGAAAAGACACCGGACAGCCTTGCAGCCTTGCAGCCCACAAAGACGCCATCCGCAAACACCATCACCTCATCAGGTCTGCCAAGGGGACCTCCTTCAAAGACCGCCTTGTCAGCAACGCACACAACAGCAAGGAGCTCTACAACATCGTAAAGGAACTCTCCAACCCCAGCTCCAACACCATTGACATCCTGCCATCGGAAGCGCTGTGCGACTCCTTCGCCACCTTCCTCCACCGCAAGATCGCTGACATCCATGACAGCTTCAACGCCCAGACAGCCCCAACAGACATCGACACTCCAGACACCACGCACACCATCGACTACGACCCCCTGCCAGCCTGGGCCAACGTGAACATAGATGACACCATCAAGACCATGAGCACAATCCACTGCGGATCCCCGTCAGACCCACTCCCGCACCACATCTTCAACAAAGCCAGCAGCTCCATCACACCCCACCTGTGCAACGTCATCAATCTCTCCTTCAAGACCGTGACCTTCCCAGAGATCTGGAAACACGCCGAGATCAACGCCCTACTCAAAAAACACAAGGCGGACCCGGGAGACCTCAAGAACTTCCGGCCCATCTCCCTGCTTCCGTTCTCAGCCAAGGTCATTGAGAAGATCGTCAACAGACAGCTAACCTGATACCTCGAAGAAAATAGCATCCTGGACCCATCCCAGTCACGGTTTCCGCATCAACCACAGCACCGAGACTGCCCTCATCGCTGCCACCGACGACATCAGGACCCTGCTGGACAACGGTGAGACCGCGGCCCTCATCCTCCTGGACCTCTCCTCCGCCTTCGACACAGTCTGCCGCACACTATGTACACGCCTCCATGACGCAGGGATCCGAGACAAGGCCCTGGAATGGACCACCTCCTTCCTCTCCGGCAGAACCCAGAGCATCCGCCTCCCCCCATTCCGATCCAAAGCCTCCAAGATCATCTGCGGCGTACCCCAGAGATCATCCCTCAGCCCGACACTGTTTAACATCTACATGGCCCCGCTCGCACAAGTCACCCGACAGCACGACCTCAACATAATCTCCTACGCTGACGACACTCAACTGATCCTCTCCCTCACTAAGGACCCCCTCACCGCCAAATCCAACCTCACGAAAGAACGAAGGAATGAAGGCCGTCGCCGATTGGATGAAGATCAGCCGACTAAAGCTGAACAAGACGGAGGTCCTCATCCTCGGCTCCAACCCTTCAGCCTAGGACGATTCCTGGGAGCAGCCCCGACACCCACCTACCACGCACGCAACCTGGGAGTCATCATCGACTCAACACTCTCCATGACCAAGCAAGTCAACGCAGTGTCCTCCTCCTCCTGCTTCAACACCCTCTGCATGCTCCGCAAGATCTACAGGTGGATCCCGACAGATACAAGAAGAACAGTCACCCAGGCCCTCGTCAGTAGCAGACTCGACTATGGAAACGTCCTCTACGCAGGAGCCCCGGCCAAGCTCATCAAACAACTGCAACGCATTCTGCACACCTGATCCTCGATGTACCACGCCACAGCCGCATCACCCCCCCACCTGAGAAACCTGCACTGGCTCCCCGTCAACAAGAGGATTTCCTTCAAGCTCCTCATCCACGCACACAAGGCACTTCACAAGACCGGCCCAGACTACCTCAACAGAAGACTCTTCTTCTACATGCCGACCTCGCCCTCGCCTCCGTCCCTTGCATCTGAAGAACAACCACCGGCGGCAGATCCTTCTCCCACCTCGCCTCCAAGACCTGGAACACCCTCCCACTGAACCTACGACAGACCCAAGACCTGCTGACCTTCAGGAGGCTACTCAAGACCTGGCGGTTTGACCAGTAGCGTCCCCCTCCCTTTTTTCCCCCAGCGCCTTGAGACTCTCACGGGTAAGTAGTGCGCTCTACAAATTCTTGATTGATTGATTGATTGATTGAATGTAATGTTATGTTATGTTATGTTATTTTGTGACTTTTATAGCGCACGGCTACTCAGAGAGTGTCCCGGCGCTTTATTAACATCCTGAAAGCAAAACATAACACACAGAGATTAAAAAGAGGACAAAAAGGGAACTCAGAATCTAAGAGGCAAACAGCCAGGTTTTTAGGCCCTTTCTAAAGGATAGCAAATTGGAATTGCTTCGTAGCGCGAAGGGCAAGGAGTTCCAAAGCTGAGGAGCCCGGAGCATAAAAGAGCGACCTCCCAAACGGGCCCTCCTCACACGAGGAACGATGGCAAGAAGCTGCGATTCTGATCTCAGAGATCGCAACGGACAGCATTGCTTAAACCTCCTCTGCAGGTATTTAGCCCCGGTGGAATAAAAGGCCTTATGGGCAAGAGTCAAGGTTTTAAAAACTATCCGCTGTCGGATAGGCAGCCAATGAAGTGCCTGTAATAGGCCAGAAACATGCGCTCGCCTGTGCATACCAAAAATAGCGCGGGCCGCCGCATTTTGGACCACCTGCATCCGTTGCAGGAGGTATTCGGGCAGGCCAAGATATAAGATATTAGCATAGTCCAATCTTGAACCAATCAAGGCCTGCACCGTAATCCTCCTGTGATCCTCTGACAGCAGCGGAAAGAACTTCCGCAACATGCGGAGAAGTCCAAAGCATGTGCCTGTAAGGGTGAGGATCTGAGATCTGAGGGTCAAACCGTTGTCAATTTTGACCCCTAGATTCTTCGCTACCTGCGACGCCTGGCTCGGAGGAGACATATCCACCGGCCACCACATCTGCCAGTCCGGGTCGGATTGACAGCCGAAGAAGAGTACCTCCGACTTATCTGAGTTGCACTTGAGGCTGTTCAGTTGGAGCCATTTAAAAACAGCCCCAAGGCACTCACGGATACTCTCTCCGTCAAAATCCTCCCCTTTCCGGCAGGTGAAGAGCAGCTGGGTGTCATCCGCATAAGATACGATCCGGGCTCCAAAGGACTCCGCCAGAGCCGCCAAGGGGGTCATAAAGATGTTAAACAGAGTCGGGCTCAATACAGAGCCCTGCGGGACTCCGACTCCCAATGGCGGCATCTCGGCGGAAGCCGAGGAAACCCGGACCGACTGTCGGCGACCAGCTAGAAAGGAAGTAAACCAGCTGAACACCGTCCCCCTCAGACCGATCTCATGAAGTCTGATGAGCAAACCCTCATGGGGGACGGTGTCGAAGGCCGCCGACAGATCGTAATAAGATAAGAACATGATTTACAGGCCTCTTTACAGAGGAGCTTGGAACAGCGAGTAAAGACATGAGAGCTCATGTTAAGTTCTCTTTAACAAAGAAAAAAGTAGTTCTAAAACAGATCCTAAAATGGAAGCAGTGGAGGGATAGTGCAATTGGTCCATGCTCTCAGGGAGGGCTAAACATGAGATGAGGCATGACAAATACATGCCATCGACAAATAGGGAGAAAGAGTATGTGAGGGACGATGGAGACAGCAAATGGGAAGCCTAAGGGTGGGCCGAAGCCCACAAAGTATATACAACATGTCTCTTTGAGACAGTGCATGCGCTGTCTATGCGAGATCTAAAAATGGACCGCATGTTTCAAATTTACTGAATGCGCTCCAATTGTCAAAGGAGATTGCTGTTGTGAACTGTGCCGCACACAAGAGTAGAAAAGACTTTGTTACAAGTGGCAACTGCTATGCGGATGAAATTACCCCATACTGCACTATTGAGTCCAGTACCTTTCACTCAGATGAACCATGTAATATAGAAGGCGAAACAATGACAAATATGTTAATCTATACTGTACACATTTTTAATGAACTAAGAAAACTACAACACACCGCTCCTGAAATAGAAAAACCCAAATGGGAAAGAATGGGATGCATAAAAGATGCAAGTGATATTTGGGTATCCAACTAAGGAAAGCCTATGTTTCCAGATTCTCCAGTATTGAATCTTTCATAGATTCACATGCTTGTATCTTCCCCGTCGTCATGGTGGGAGTCTCACAGTAACAGAATGACCAAAGCAGTATCATAGAGATGAAAGAACTGCATAGAAAACCCCATAGAGACTGAAATATTTGGTAACCAGACCTCCTTATTGTTTGGTCCAAAACTCAGCCAATCAGTAGCAAGCCCTGACATCACACTCCCCAGCACAACTCTCCTACCTCAGATTTCCAACCGCCTTCGTGTGAGAAAGGAGTCTCCCAGAGCTCTGCTCAGTTTGTTCCTGTGTGAACTTTTGACCTTTTTCAACTGCTGAATTTCTTATGGACTATAGTATTGTGATCCATATTATACCTTATAATGGCTGAAAGCTCTAAGAGGCGGCTTTTCAGGCCTTGCAGATCCTGTGGGAAAGCCAGGCTCTTTTCAGAAGATCCTCACAAGGACTGCTTATGCTGCCTTCACCCCAAGCATATAGCAAAAGACTGCAAGCACTGCAGAACTGTTTCTGCTAAGACTTTAAGAGATCTTGAGGCACGTCTTCTGTTGTAGCTTCAGAAGAAGAAGGCCACCTCAGATTCTGATTCAGAGGAGGAATCCACTAGCCAGGCTTCCAAGAAGAGGAAATCTTCCACTTCAGAAGATTCTGTGGATCCTAAAAAGCTAAAAACCAAGGGAAAAGAGGCTTCTTCTCTCCCTCAAACTCCTCTGAAAAAGTCCTCTGGTCATAGGGCAGTGTCTTCTGCCCCCTCATCCAGTGCTGTGGTGTCCCAGTCTGTTGTTCCTGTCAAAACGTCGACAACACCGCCGACGACAACATCGTCGATGTCGACCATCTAGGCGACGAC
Source organism: Lissotriton helveticus (assembly GCF_964261635.1). NCBI lineage: Eukaryota > Metazoa > Chordata > Amphibia > Caudata > Salamandridae > Lissotriton > Lissotriton helveticus. Next base: position 1,692,383,980 of record NC_136068.1, on the reverse strand, counting down.
GGCAGGTACCAAGTCTGTTGCGTCGATGACGACGACTCCGTCGACAGGAAAAGCTACATCTCCGTCGACGAGATGAACAACGTGGTCGACCTCATCGACGACGACGACATCGTCGACGGTAACGTCGTCGGCCATCCCGTCGACGACATCGTCAACGATTATTCAAATTCCGACGATGAGCTCGTCAACGAAAGCCTCTTCAACGAAAGCCTCGTCGTGCGAAGCTCCGTCGACGAAGGCTTTTAAATAGCCGAAGTCAAGGACCATGAAATCTATCCGATCTTTTCACTCGTCGACGGGCCCGTCGTCGATAAGGAAATCTTCCGATATCTCCACTTCCTCCATCAAACTTACTGGAAATGCAGGAATCGGACGATGAGGAATCTTCGGGAGTGGCGTATAGTCCCTACCAACTACAAATCAAGAGTCAGGACACAGATGAGGAGGAAGTTTACTACTAAAGATGCTACTCAGACAAAGTCCACAATATACAAATCTTTTCAGGTACCTTGTGACTACGAGGAGGAAGAGGAAGAACAGCAACCTGAAAGAAGGGAAGAATCTATATCAATGCCTGTATCGCTAGTAACGGACTTACGTCTTATGATTAATGATTACTACTGTCGCTTCCCTGAGGCTAATACCCCTAATCCGCCGACTCCAGTAGTTCAGCCACCAGCATCAGTAAAACAGTCTTTACCTGCAGCGCAAAGAGTGCGTTCTCCACCGATAGTGACAATAAGAGATGACTTGGCCAACAGTGATGGAGATGATCATTCGGAAGAGGGTGAGCTTATTCAGGACGCTCAGGCTGGAGTAGAATGGGATGAGTACATTTTACCAACAACCCCATCTCCATCTCCTTCACCAGCGAACTTGCCTCCTCAAGACATTGGAGGGTTTCATGATATAATCGAAAAGGCTGCTAAAAGATTTGAACTTCAAATGCCGGTTCAAGACACAGAATGTTTCTTATATGATTTTAAAGAGGACTCAAGAAGGTTAATCAGATCGATCCCAATCATACAGCATGTATGGGATGAGGAGCTCAAACTTTTGAAGACACCAGCTTCAATGGCAGCATCGGTTCCAAAGATTGAAAAGAAATACCGAGCGCCAGAAACTTCGCCCTTACGTGTTTGATAGGACATCCACGTCCGGAATCGGTAGTGATGCAGGCCGCGCAGAGAAACTCTAAAAATCCGGTATCCACATCTATGGCTCCGCCGGATAAGGAAGGAAGAAGAATGGATGGAGCGGGCGAAAGATTTGCAGTAATGGCAACCTCTACCATCAAGGCGGCAAACGCTTTGGCTCTCCGTAGCCGTTACAACAGGCAGATGTGGTCCGATATAGCGCCACTATTGGCTCATCTACCAGATGATAAAAAAGAAGAAGCAGTGGCTATTCTACAGGATGGATCAAGAGCGGCCTCGGAATCCATTGATACCGCCATGGATATATCTTCGATGGCTTTTCGCCAGATGGCGGGAGCAGTGTCGCTTAGACGGCAAGGTTGGCTGAAAACTACCTCTTTTCGGACTGAGGTTCAGGCCAAAATAGTAGACATGCCCTTTAATGGGGAAAATCTTTTCGGGAAACACATAGACGACGCACTCCAGGGCATTAAGGCAGACACGGACACGGCGCAGGTGCTGGGGTCCCTTCAGCAGGGAAGATTTCCATCCTTTCAGAGAAGAGGAGCTAGCGGTCAATTTGGTCAAAGGTCATCGTATCATCGAACAGATACCAGCCTTACAACTAGCAAATTTACCGACAATATCAGTCTAACCAGCAATATCGCTCCTCAAATTCCTCTTTTCAACAACAGTCTAGAGGAAAAACCATGGCTCGAGGCAGGGGACAGCAATCTAATAGACGGCAATGACTTACCCAAGGGGCCCTCCAACTGGTTTATACCCGACAACGACCATTATCTGTCTTTCTTCTCGAAGCATTGAATGTCAATAACATCAGACAAATGGGTATTGGATGTAATACACAAGGGACATACCCTGTGTTCAGACATCAACAACACCTTTCAGCTCTAAGAGCGGAAGTTCTATCGCTTATTCAGAAGGGAGCTATAGAGGAAGTCCCTTTTCAACACAGAGGAAAAGGATTTTATTCGCACTTTTTTCTGATAAATAAAAAACAGACTTCAAAATTGAGACAGGTATTGGACCTAAGGGATTTGAATCAGTACATCAAGAACATCCCCTTCCGTATGCTTTCACTGCAGGAGATCCTCTTGCTCATACGACAGAAAGATTACATGGCATCTCTGGATCTTATGGATGCATATTTCCATGTTCCAATTCATCGGAAACACAGAAAGTATCTGCGTTTTGTAGTGAAGGAGCGCCACTTTCAGTTCAAGGTGTTACCCTTCGGCCTAAAATCGGCACCACGGGTCTTTACAAAATGCATGGCCCCAGTTGCAGCTCATCTGCGACTGCAGGGGCATCAAATGTTCCCCTACCTGGACGACTGGCTTGTAAAGGGTCTGCTAAACCTGTCAGCCATAGGGTGGTCTTTCCCTATTTTTTTCGCCCTTGCCTCATTTTTCCCACCTTCTTTTTTTTGTTGGCCTTAGGTCGCCGAGCACCTTCCCATTGCTAACCAATGCTAAGGTGCAGGTGCTCTCTACTTCAAACATGGCTGCCATAGGCCACTGCTACTGCAGCGTGGTCTTTTTGTGTAGCACCCTAGTTGCCAGGAGCTGGCTGGAACCCTTAAACATTGTTGCCATACCAGCCTACCCATAGTTAGAGTAGGGAAGCTCCTGGAACCTTCTAGAAGAGGGGCGAGTCTGCTTTTGCCGCCTTAGAGAGTGGTCACCTGACCTGGGCATATATAAAGAAAAGGAGGGAACGTTTTTAGTCAGTTGGGGCATCACTGACCTGGGGACCCTATGCAGGAGACTTAGGCGGTAGGGCCTAGTCGGAAACCAATACCACTGGGGGTGACAGGGTTTAGGCGCTGTCCACCAAGCTGTGTGAGGAACACTGAACTAACCCACTGATCTGGCCCGGCGGGAGGGGAACCCAGGGACCACCTGCAGTGACCTGCTGAGGAATCCTGTCAGCAGCCTTCAACGCAACCCCCCCTTCCAAGAAACCAAGAATCTGCTATCTTCAAAGGGCGCAGGAACCAACAAGCGCCAAGAGGAACCCTTGACTGCCCACAGGACTACTGGGGATCAACCAGGTACTGGGCTGTGTCACTTCTGCGCCCCTTGCCTCAACCTGGGCCCCAGCGTTGTCCTGCCTTGCCTGAACTGCCTGCTTGCTGAGACTGCTATACTGCCTTCCCTACCTACCCAGCGCTCTCCTACTGTGCCCCCTTGAGAAGCGCTGTGATTCCAGGGATTATTGCTGCCCCAAAGCGCTATTGTGGAGACCGCCCCGAAGCGCTCTAGCCTGCCGACTTGCTAACCGCCTCTAAGCGCTGACACTCCTGAGCGCTGTAATTGGTGAGCCGGCCGTGCCGGGAAGCGCTGCTGTCCCCGAGGACCCCCTGTCAGAAACTCACCGTTGCGGCCCTGCGCCAAGGGAGAAGGGGGCCGCTGTCACGCCCGGGGCCTCGGAGGGAATCGGGGCCTCGCCGTCGCGACCGTGGCGCTTCCCCCTGGGTGAGCCCGGCTGCTGTTTGTGCCTACGCTGTGGCTCCCGGTCACAAGAGAGGGCCGCCGGAATTCCAGATAGGCCGCGCTAGGCCTTGCGAGGCCCGACGCCGCCTACAGCCGCACCACGTGACGGGGCGCCCGACCGCGTCATAGGCCACGCCCCCGCCACCGCAGTCATTGGCCCGCCGGGCCGCGCCCCTTCTATCCCGGCCTCTGATTGGCCCGTCCGTGGCCCAGGCCCGGTCTGGCCCACGACCCTTCGCGGAGGGGGCCAGGAGAAGTGGGAGCCCCCTCCCGCTTGCTGCACCCTCTGAACTATCGGCGCGGGGCCTCGTGAAGCCCAGCTGCGCCCCACGACCGGCCCGCACTGCGAGACGCACCGGAGGGCTCCAGAAGGAGCACGAGCCCTCCTGCACCCAGCTGTCCCGCCGCAAGGGCCCGGGAAGGGCCGAAGAGACCAGGTAACCCCCGTGGAGGAGGGCGGAAGGCCAAAGGAGGCCCCGAGTTCGCCCCTCCCCTGAGGGAACACTGTTGTTGGGCCCCGTGGCCCTAATTAGCCAAAGAAGGCCCTCCTGAACTGGGCTAAGACTCCGGTAGGCCCCTGGACCCGGGGCTAGATAAGTTAACCCCTGCCTGGGGTAAAGTTGACTGCCAGACACTGGAGCTTATGCAGGGTTTATTCTGGATAACTGAAATGCTCATTTTTAGCCAGATGCAGGGTTTATCCTTGCCTAATGAAATCACCACCTTTGCTTGATATCTGGTTTATTATTGCCTAATGAAATGGTTATGCTTACCTGCTGAAATGGTTATTTCCCCATGAAATGTTCTCTTGCCTAATGAGATGTTCCCTCTGATTGAGGAAATGTTTTACCTTCAATGACCTGTTTTACTCCTGCTCAGGGAAGTGTTTTCTACTCCTGCCTAATGCCACATTCCCTGAATGCCTACAGTTACATGACGCAATCGTTATTACAGAGTAATGAAATGTGTAATCCTTTAATGAAATAGTTATGGTGATATGCTACAGTGAATATTGAATTGCTCCCTTCACCCCCTCTAATGAAATGCTTTGCTGAGACATTGATGCTGTGATTATTGATTGCCCTGAACCTTGAACTTAGATAAAAGCTATTTGATTTTTACTCGAACTTACTGGTGTGGGCTCAGTCATTGTGTGCGTTTCCTGTTTCAGTGGATGTGTGTGCTGTACGGTCACTTTACAGCTAAGCATTCGGGTGCCTACCAGCTCGTGCCAGGCTACCCCCCGGGGAACTGGTGACCCCAGTTCCAACTGGGTCCATCTTACAAGAAAACTCAGATCTCATTAAACAACTGCATGGATCTCTTTCAATGCCTGTGTCTGCGGATCAACCTGGAAAAATCTTCAATAGTGCCCTCTCAATCGCTCCAATTTCTAGGGGCTTTAATTTGCATAAAGGAAGCGAAAGCATATCCGTTGGAGAAGCGGATTCGGAAAATATTAAATCTGGCCTCAACCCTGCAGTCAAAAAAGTACACTTCAGTAAGAATATACAAATCCTTCTTGGGAATGATGTCTTCCTGTATCCCACTGGTTCCAAACTGCCGTCTACAGATGAGGCCTTTACAGGAGCTACTAGATGATCAGTGGATTCAGTCTTAAGGGTCATTCGAGGATCGGATCATAATTTCTCCTCCAATAAAGAAAACTCTGTCATGGTGTAAGCTACGAGAGAACCTGGTACAAGGCTTAACTTTCGAACCCCAACGTCATCGTTATGTAATGACATCAGATGCTTTGCTGCAAGGTTGGGAGCACATCTTCAAGAGCTAGAAATCCAAGGTCACTGGTCCGAGCAGGAGGCATGTTTGCACATCAACATGCTGGAACTGAAAGCGGTGTTCCTGGGCCTAAAGGCTTTCCTTCCCAGAATATGCGGTTCTACGGTACTGATAAAAACCGACAGTTCAACGACAATGTTCTACCTTCTAAAACAGGGAGGGACAAGATCAAAACCACTCTCGTCCCAAGCTCAATAGATCTGGAGATGGCTCAAACTTCACAACATATCTATTCAGGTTCAACACATCCAGGGAATACACAGCACAAAGGCAGATGTTCTGAGTAGAACAGCCAGTGTGTCCCACGAGTGGGAAATAGATCATGCTCAACTACAAAGAGTCTTTCAGCGGTGGGGCACGCAAACATTAGATTTGTTCGCAACCCAGGACAACTCAAAGTGCGACCAGTTCACCAGCAGTTATCCACAGATGGGATCCTTAGGAAATGCGCTGCATTTGAAATGGACGGGAATGTTCGCCTATGCGTTTCCTCCGTTTCCCCTGATTGCGAGAGTGCTTTGCAAAATGAGGTTGGAGCCATGCAATTTGATTTTAATAGCTCCAGCTTGGCCGAGGCAAGCATGGTTTTCAGAGCTTCTCCAACTTTCAGTGTGCAACAGAATACAGTTTCCAATAACTCAGGACCTGATCTCCATGAACAAAGGACAAATTCTCCAGCCAAATTTGATATCGCTGCACTTATCAGCATGGAACCGCACAAGTATGAGTTCAAATCTCTAAGCATTCCTCAGGATTGTAGGAACATTTTGTCTCAATCTCGAGCAGTCTCCACAAATAAAACATATGTGGCAAAATGGAAAAGGTTCTGTCAATGGTGCGCATCTCAGGAGCTTCATCCGTTAACAGTTTCTCCAGAGCAAATCTTACCATATCTCCTTTACTTATCGAAAGCCGTTTTTTCCCATGCGTCATTGAAGGTGCACTTAGCGGCAATTTCAAGATATGGAAGAGTTCCAAATCAACCTTCTCTCTGGTCGCTTAGAGTGATCAAAGAATTCATCAAAGGTCTCTTCAGGGCGTTCCCTCAGATTCAACGTCCTCCGATCCCCTGGCACCTTAATATAGTACTATCTCAACTTAAGAAGCCTCCTTTCGAGCCCATACATAAGGCAGACCTGCAATTAATTTCTTGGAAGACAGCATTGCTCTTAACCCTCACATCTGCAAGAAGGGTAAGCGAAATACAGGCCTTCTCAATAACAGAACCCTTTCTTCAGTTTCGTCAAGACAAAGTGATTTTAAGGACAAACCCTAAATTCATTCCTAAAGTTCCCACAATATTTCATCTCAATGAACCGGTAATATTACCTACTTTCTTTGGAAATCCTTCAACAGATGCAGAGAGGGCTCTACACTCACTAGACATTAAGAGATGCTTAAAATTCTATATCAACAGGACAAAACCTTTCAGGAAGTCTAACCAGAGAAAAGGACTGCCTTTATCAAGATCTAGTATTTCAAGATGGATTACATCGGCTATTGTCAAATGTCATGAAAAAGCCAGGAATCCACTGCGCTCCAAGGTACAAGTGCATTCCACTAGAAAAATGGCAACTTCAACGGCATTATTTGCAGGAGTGTCGCTGCCAGACATTTGCAGAGCAGCAACCTGGAAGAGCGTCCAATCTTTTACTAGACATTACTGTCTAGATACTGCGTGGAAGCAGGATACGGCAGTGGGACAAGCCGTTCTACGGCGTCTATTCCAATAAGGTACCCCTTTTTCTATTCAACTATTTTCTAGGTATGCAAATGTGTATATATTCATATGTCTACAAGGGACTAATTTCAAGAATACACAGACTGATGAACAATGTTTATTTTATGCTCTAACTTTAAATGCTGTTATATGTGATTACAGTGATAGTGAATGGTTATGAGATCACGAAATTTAGAAGCAGAACCAGAATACAAAGGTTCTATCCTGGAAACGCTATGATTTTTGGGAACTACTTGCTACTCTGATACAAGCATGTGAATCTATGAAAGATTCAATACTGGAGAAGAAACTAGTTACTTACCTGTACACTATAGTTCTCCAGTATTATCTTTCATAGGTCCGATTTTGCAGTTATGCTGCAAAAACGGCCCTGTAACAAAAACGGCCCGAGGGGCCCAAAACCGCCCCCCTCCCGTGTGACGCACCGGGGGATTGCTCGGTGCCCGCTATGGCCAGTCCGGCCCTGGTGGGAGGAGTTCTCAGTGCATCGGGCCACCAGGCATCATCCCAGGCTGAGGGGGTGGGTCCCAGGATGAGTACGTCGGTCTTTTCTGAATTGAGCTTGAAGCAGCCGTCTTTCATCCAGTTGGCAATGACCTTCATCCTGCTGTGAAAGTCGATTCTGGCTGCTGTGGGTTCATTGGTGAAGAAGAGTGTTAGACCTGTCAGCCTTAGGGTGGTCTCCCCTACATTTTTGCCTCCCATTTTTACCTTACATTTTGTTGGACTTAGGACTCTGGGCGCCTCACCACTGCTAATCAGTGCTGAGGTGCAGGTGCTCTCCCCTAAAACCTTGTGAGGCTGGCATATCTGCCACAAGCCACTGCTACCACAGTAAGGCTAATCCTCCATAGGCTAATATTGGGAACCTCTCCTTATGGGATAACTTCTGACAGGGACCTAATAAGTCTGTCATGTTTGGTCTTGTTGGACTCGGGCGGGGAACCCTTTCCAATGATATATAGAGTTTGGGCATTACTAAGCTAGGGATCCCACTTTTATAAAGTGGGCCTTTTCCTGCCTACACTTAGATTAGGCTCTGCAGACTCCCCCCTCCCCTCTGCATACTGATAGCCTGCCTGGGCTGGGAGGTGGGAGTGGTGATTCACACCTTCTTCCCTGGGATGAGCTGTGATGGGCTGCCCACTGTAGCCTTAACGGCCTGTCTCTCGTCACTGTGACAGCTAGGTCAGGGAAGGCAGGGAACATACCAGAACTCCCTGGACTCTTCCAGAAGCCCCTGCCCCCAGAACCTTCCAGAGACTTCTACCACTTTCTAGCCCTTAGACTGAAAGATATATAAGGGAGGGTCCTGGCCTCACTTCTTGTTACACTGCTGGACCTGGAAGAATCCCTGCTGGAGTGAGGACTGCTGCGCAAGAGGATTGCCACTGGGAAGGAGGCTGACTGCTCCAAGGAACTGCTGCCCCACAACCTGCTGAGCTGCCCTACTGTCTGCTGATCCTGCCCTGCATGGGAGACTGCAACATCACCACCAGAGTGTCTCCACAACATCCCAAAGGAACTACTTTTCGTTGAACAGCATTTTAAAGAGTCTTCAACCTTTTAAAGATTGCCTTTTTGGGACTGCACCCATTTTAAGCTAAAGGAAACTACGTGTCCTTGGACCACAGCGTTTTAAAGACTGCCCTTTGGAACAGCAATAACACTCTCAAGATTTGCCCTGCAACGCTGTGCCTGCCCTCAGCACTGCTGGCCCCATGATCCTTCCGAGGGCTCTGTGATTGCCTCTGCTTCTGGCACAAGCCGACTGAAACTGGCCCTGAGGTCACCGCCACTGGGACCGGAGCGCGCTGTGTAGCGCTGAGAAGCGAAGCGCTGTGTGACAGGAGGCTCCGTCGTTGCCCCGGACTTGGAGGCACTGTTAAGCGCTGTGCTAAAGGAGTGCTGTGTGGCCGTGACCCCCACCCGTGCAGCGCCTGCTGAGCCTGAGGCCCCAGGGGGAGAGGAGCCTCGCACCGCGCCCGCAACCACCACCCCAGGTAATGCCTCAGTGCAACCAGGCTGCTGCGAGGGGGCGGGGTGCGGGTTGGCCGGGTACCTGGAGTGTGAGCTTTGTGCTTGGCTGGGAACCGTCCTTCACTGACCGGCCTACGGGGGCATAATTACTTGGTAATTGACACTGGGGCATTTTTTAGCATTACCAGCAGCGCCTAGACAGCCGCACTTCCTACGCTGGGAGCATCATTTCTATGAGAGGCACACTTATTACGCTACAAGGGAACTTTGGCCTAAGAACCTTCCCACAGTGAATTGTGACCATAAGAACCTACCTCAAGTGAACAAGGACACTGTGAGAAAGACATTACCAGCAGGAGCCCTTGGCACACATGAGCTTTTGGTGATTTGATCAGGCCTGGGAACTGGATACATTCCTATTGATTATTGATCTTGCTTGGAAACTGGAATCCTTTTTATTATTGATCAGGCCTGGGAACTGGATTCATTCTTATTGATTAATGATCTTGCTTGGAAACAGGAATCCTTTTTATTATTGATCTTGCCTGGAGCTGGATTTACCTGCTTTTGGTTCTCGCATTATTTTTAGATAAAGAAATTCTTATTCTTATACAAAACTAGTGTGGTGTTAATTTTGTGAGTGTTTTTACTGTGTCATCGCCGTTGTGTGTTGCACAAATACTTTACACATTGCCTCTGAAGTTACGCCTTTGCTGCTTTGCGCCAAGCTACCAGGTCGGAAGTGGTGGTCCCTACTTGGACTAGGGTGCATATCCCTGCCAACTAGAGACCCCGGTTCTAACATTGGTGATCGAGCGGTGGGATAGGACTTGTGCTTGTGTAACACCACGCAGCGACGCAGTGTACACCGCAACCCTACACCTGACTCTACTGAATTTTTGTCTACCCTCTCCAATTGGCATTTTTGAATTTTTTTAAATTCTCCCTGACTGGCTGCTCTTTTGCCTAAGTCTCATTTGGTTTTCTCTACAAACGTCTGAGGCCCCACCTAGCAACATGGAATTCGAGCTGGCCAATCTGGAAGTTTACACAGTGGCGCAACTCAAAGAGTTCTGCGAGGAGAAAGGGGTGCCCTTCAAGCGAAGCGCCAAGAAGGCAGAGCTTCAGAAAGCTTTGAGAGCATGGGTAACAGCCCACTCAGAAGGAGATGGGGACGAGCAAGGACCAGAGCATGACGCCACAGGAAACCTTGACCTACTGCACTTGGCGGGAAATGGTAATTTGTTACCAGGTACAAGGGTACCTTCCAGGGCAGGCAGTAGTGTGTCAGTGAAGAGCCTGTCCGTAGAGGACCTGGAGGACAGGAGGGAGGAGAGACAGCTCAAGTTGGAGCTTGCCAAGCTGGAGAAAGAGCGGGAAAGAGAAAGGTGGGCCATGGAGCAGGATCGCGAGAACAAGCGAATGGCTATGCGAGAAAAAGAACTTGCCCATGAGCTCAGCCTGAAGGAACTGGAAATCCGGGCCCTAGAAGTAGGGGCCAACAGCAACAAGAATGGTGGCAGCGTACCTATGGAAGCTTCACGTGAGTCCAGGGTCTTTATGCCTAAAGATGTGCTGGCCAGTTTTAAGGTGGGGGATAATATTGATAAGTGGTTAGCCGCCTATGAGGTATCTTTAAGAGCCCATGGGGTCCCAGAGAGTTATTGGGGGGGTGGTTTGTATAAGTACCTCCCTTCAGATGTTAGGGACACCCTCCTTTACCTAGAGAAGGAAGACCAGACTAACTATTCTGTCATGAAAGCCGCATTGCTTAAGAGGTTCGGTCTTACCCCTGAGAGGTATAGGCAGAGGTTTAGGAATAGCCACAAACTTCCCACACAGAACTGGGTAGACTTCCTGGACTACGCTAGTAAAGCTTTAGATGGTTGGGTGCGGGGCAGCAATGTGCATGACTATGAAGGGTTGTATGACTTGTTTTTAAGAGAGCACCTTCTAGAGAAATGTTTTCCAGAGCTGCGCCAACACCTGGTTGACCGCAAGTTGACCAATCCTAGGAAGCTTGCGGAGGAGGCGGACACCTGGGTCAGTACCAGGGTGTCCAACAAGGGTTCTGGGGGGGACTCCCAAAGGGGTGGTCAGGGTTCCCACCAGAAGAAAGAGGGGGGGAGATAAAAAGAAAGAGTTTCCCAAAGGCCCCCAAAATAATTCACAAGGGAAAGGGTCTGGGTCCCAGCCCCAATCTGACCACCAGAAGCCCACTTATCCTGACAAAGGTCAGCAGCCCAGAATTGTCCGGTGCTATGAGTGTGGTGAACTTGGACACTACAAGGGGGATCCCAAGTGTCGCAAGAGAGCACCACAGCCCACTGGAGGTAAAAACACCGGGGTGGCTAGTGTAGCGCTTGGGGAGGAGCTGTCCCTAGATGATGGGAGTGAGGGGGCAGGGCTTGTCCTAGTGTCTCTGGGAGACAGTGAGATGGTTCCCAAGGTCCATGTGCCCTCAAATACTACCAAGTATAGGCAGTGGGTCACCCTCAATGGTCGGGGTGGAGGCCCTGAGGGACACAGGTGCCAGCATGACTATGGTAAGGAGTCAGCTGGTGTCCCCAGAGCAAATAATTCCAGATGCAGTCCATCCAGTTGTGATGGCTGACAACAGGGGGGGTCACTATCCCATAGCACAGGTTCCATTTGAGTGGGGAGGGGTTTCAGGCCTTTTAAGAGTTGCTGTGAGCCCTGCCATGCCAGTGGACTGTCTGTTAGGGAATGACCTAGAGCATACTGCCTGGAAGGAGGTAGAGCTCAAAGCGCATGTGGAGATGCTGGGGTTACCGGAGTGGATTTGTGCTACCACACGGTCTATGGCTGCCCGGAAAGGGAGTCAACCAGGGCTGGAGCCTGGAAAAATGGCCCAGTCAGCTGCTAAGAAGGGAGGAGCCCGAGGGCGTGGGAAGGCCGCCCCGGGGCAGTCACCCCGTGAGATGGATGGGGCACCTGAGGAGGTTGCACCGGAGTCCACGGAGGGGGACGTTGCTCCCTTGGGGGACTTACCTACCCCTGCAGAGTGGCAGGTGGAAGGAGGGCCCACCAGGGAGGAGTTTTGCCGGGCACAGAAGGAGTGTCCTACCCTTGAGGGCATGAGGCGACAGGCCGAAGCCCAAGCAGCAGGCAATGCCTCCGCGAAGTATCATATTTACTGGGAGGATGGGCTCCTTTACAGTGAGCCCAAGGCTCCTGTGCATGGGTCATCAAGGGCCTTAGTGGTCCCCCAGTGCTACAGGGCCTTTCTTTTGGAACTGGCCCATGAGATCCCTCTGGCAGGACACTTGGGCCAAGACAAGACCTTTGCTAGGCTTGTCCCACATTTTCATTGGCCGCAGATGAGAGTCTCCTCAGATACCTTCTGCAATACCTGTCTGACCTGCCAAGCAGGTGGGAAAACAGGGGCTAAGCTGAAGGCTCCCCTGGAACCACTACCTGTCGTTAGCACCCCCTTTGAGAGGGTGGGCATCGACATTGTGGGGCCTATGGATCCACCGACCTCTTCTGGCCACCGGTTTATCCTGGTTCTGGTGGACCACGCCACCCGGTACCCAGAGGCTATTCCTCTGAGAACCATCACTGCACCTGCAGTGGCCCGGGCCCTGATGGGGAGTTTTACCAGAGTGGGTTTCCCCAAAGAGGTGGTGTCCGACAGGGGTACCAATTTTATGTCTGCCTACATGCAAGCCATGTGGAAGGAGTGTGGGGTTACTTATAAGTTCTCCACCCCTTACCACCCACAGACCAATGGTCTCGGGGAGAGGTTTAACAAGACCCTAAAGGACATGATCAGGAGTCTGCTTGAGGGCCTGAGGAAAAAGTGGGACATCCTCTTGCCCTGTTTGTTGTTTTCCTACAGGGAGGTACCGCAGAAGGGAGTGGGCTTCAGCCCCTTTGAACTTTTGTACGGTCACCCTGTTAGGGGACCTCTCAGTTTAGTGAAGGATGGGTGGGAGAAGACTCCAAGGAGGCTTCCCAGGATGTAGTGAGCTACATGCTGGCCTTCCGTAGCCAAATGGCTAAGTTGTGGAAACAAGCTTCCGACAACTTAGAGGCCAGCCAGGCGGTAATGAAGGAATGGTACGACCAGAACTCTCACCCTGTGGAGCTAGAACCTGGACAGAAGGTGTGGGTCATGGAGCCTGGGGAGCTTAGTGCCCTCCAGGATCGCTGGACTGGCCCTTATGAGATATTGGAAAAGAAGGGTGAGGCCACTTACCTAGTGGATCTTAAGACCCCCAGGCAGCCCCACAGGGTGCTGCATGCCAACCGCCTCAAACCCCACCATGAGAGGTCTGAGCTCACCTTACTGATGGTAACTGATGGGGCCGAGGAAGAGGAAAGTGAATCTCTCCCGGACCTCTTTGCTTCCAAAGAGAAGGATGGATCGGTGGAGGGAGTGGTCCTCTCCCCATCCTTGACTCCTGAGCAACAGCGGGACTGCCGCCAGGTCCTGGGGCAGTTCTCCTCAGTGTTCTCCCTTATCCCTGGGATCACCCACCTGTGTACCCATGATGTGAACACAGGAGACAGCCCCCCTGTCAAGTCAAAGTCTTACAGGCTGTCCGATAAGGTGAAGGCCAGCATCCAGAGTGAAATTACTAAGATGCTGGAGTTGGGGGTGATAGAGCCCTCCAACAGCCCTTGGTCCAGTCCGGTGGTTCTGGTACCAAAAGCTGCCCCACCGGGCACCACACCAGAACTTAGGTTCTGTGTGGATTACAGGGGACTGAACTCTGTGACCAAGACTGATGCTCATCCTATCCCTAGGGCGGATGAGCTCATTGACCGACTAGGTGCTGCCCGACACCTGAGTACTTTTGACCTCACGTCAGGGTACTGGCAGATTGCCCTAACAGATGGAGCTAAAGAGAGGTCCGCCTTTTCCACCCCAGAGGGCCACTACCAGTTTAGAGTGATGCCCTTTGGACTGAAAAATGCTCCTGCTACCTTCCAGCAGCTGGTGAACCGAGTCCTCTCTGGTTTAGAGGCCTTCTCTGCTGCCTACCTGGACGACATAGCTGTCTTCAGTAGCAGCTGGGAGGACCATTTGGGTCACCTCCAGGAAGTGCTTCAGGCTCTGCAGCAGGCAGGCCTGACTATCAAAGCTAGCAAATGCCAGATAGGGCAGGGGTCGTTAGTCTACCTAGGACACTTGGTAGGCGGGGGCAAGGTGCAGCCCCTACAGGCCAAGATAGAAACCATCCTGGCCTGGGAGCCTCCCAAAACACAGACTGAGGTCAGGGCATTCCTGGGCCTCACAGGATACTACCGCAGATTTGTCAAGGGTTATGGCACTATTGTGGCCCCCTTGACTGAGCTAACCTCTAAGAAACAACCTAGAAAAGTGATCTGGACAGAGGATTGCCAAAAAGCCTTTGACTCTCTAAAGCAGGCCATGTGCACCGCTCCTGTGCTCAGGGCCCCTGACTTCTCCAAAGAGTTCATTGTCCAAACGGACGCCTCAGAGCATGGCATAGGGGCGGTACTTTCGCAACTCAATGAGGAGGGAAGGGACCAACCAGTAGCCTTCGTCTCCAGGAGGCTGCTCCCCCGAGAACAGCGATGGAGTGCGATAGAGAGAGAAGCCTTCGCGGTGGTCTGGGCTGTAAAGAAGCTGAGGCCATATTTGTTTGGCTCCCACTTCCTGATCCAGACTGACCACCGGCCCCTCAGATGGCTCATGCAAATGAGGGGCGAGAATCCCGAATTGTTGAAGTGGTCCATTTCCCTACAGGGGATGGACTTCAGGGTGGAACACAGACCCGGAGTAGACCACGCCAATGCTGACGGTCTCTCTCGGTTTTTCCGCCTTAGTGATGAGAACTCCCTGGAGGTTGGGTAGTTCTCCCCACTTTCAGCTGGGGGGGACACGTGTTAGACCTGTCAGCCTTAGGGTGGTCTCCCCTACATTTTTGCCCTTTTTGCCTCCCATTTTTACCTTACATTTTGTTGGACTTAGGACTCTGGGCGCCTCACCACTGCTGATCAGTGCTGAGGTGCAGGTGCTCTCCCCTAAAACCTTGTGAGGCTGGCATATCTGCCACAAGCCACTGCTACCACAGTAAGGCTAATCCTCCATAGGCTAATATTGGGAACCTCTCCTTATGGGATAACTTCTGACAGGGACCTAATAAGTCTGTCATGTTTGGTCTTGTTGGACTCGGGGCGGGGAACCCTTTCCAATGATATATAGAGTTTGGGCATTACTACGCTAGGGATCCCACTTTTATAAAGTGGGCCTTTTCCTGCCTACACTTAGATTAGGCTCTGCAGACTCCCCCCTCCCCTCTGCATACTGATAGCCTGCCTGGGCTGGGAGGTGGGAGTGGTGATTCACACCTTCTTCCCTGGGATGAGCTGTGATGGGCTGCCCACTGTAGCCTTAACGGCCTGTCTCTCGTCACTGTGACAGCTAGGTCAGGGAAGGCAGGGAACATACCAGAACTCCCTGGACTCTTCCAGAAGCCCCTGCCCCCAGACCCTTCCAGAGACTTCTACCACTTTCTAGCCCTTAGACTGAAAGATATATAAGGGAGGGTCCTGGCCTCACTTCTTGTTACACTGCTGGACCTGGAAGAATCCCTGCTGGAGTGAGGACTGCTGCGCAAGAGGATTGCCACTGGGAAGGAGGCTGACTGCTCCAAGGAACTGCTGCCCCACAACCTGCTGAGCTGCCCTACTGTCTGCTGATCCTGCCCTGCATGGGAGACTGCAACATCACCACCAGAGTGTCTCCACAACATCCCAAAGGAACTACTTTTCTTTGAACAGCATTTTAAAGAGTCTTCAACCTTTTAAAGATTGCCTTTTTGGGACTGCACCCATTTTAAGCTAAAGGAAACTACGTGTCCTTGGACCACAGCGTTTTAAAGACTGCCCTTTGGAACAGCAATAACACTCTCAAGATTTGCCCTGCAACGCTGTGCCTGCCCTCAGCACTGCTGGCCCCGTGATCCTCCCGAGGGTTCTGTGATTGCCTCTGCTTCTGGCACAAGCCGACTGAAACTGGCCCTGAGGTCACCGCCACTGGGACCGGAGCGCGCTGTGTAGCGCTGAGAAGCGAAGCGCTATGTGGCAGGAGGCTCCGTCGTTGCCCCGGACTTGGAGGCACTGTTAAGCGCTGTGCTAAAGGAGTGCTGTGTGGCCGTGACCCCCACCCGTGCAGCGCCTGCTGAGCCCGAGGCCCCAGGGGGAGAGGAGCTTCGCACCCGCGCCCGCGACCACCACCCCAGGTAACGCCTCAGTGCAACCAGGCTGCTGCGAGGGGGCGGGGTGCGGGTTGGCCGGGTACCTGGAGTGTGAGCTTTGTGCTTGGCTGGGAACCGTCCTTCACTGACCGGCCTACGGGGGCATAATTACTTGGTAATTGACACTGGGGAATTTTTTAGCATTACCAGCAGCGCCTAGACAGCCGCACTTCCTACGCTGGGAGCATCATTTCTATGAGAGGCACACTTATTACGCTACAAGGGAACTTTGGCCTAAGAACCTTCCCACAGTGAATTGTGACCATAAGAACCTACCTCAAGTGAACAAGGACACTGTGAGAAAGACATTACCAGCAGGAGCCCTTGGCACACATGAGCTTTCGGTGATTTGATCAGGCCTGGGAACTGGATACATTCCTATTGATTATTGATCTTGCTTGGAAACTGGAATCCTTTTTATTATTGATCAGGCCTGGGAACTGGATTCATTCTTATTGATTAATGATCTTGCTTGGAAACTGGAATCCTTTTTATTATTGATCTTGCCTGGAGCTGGATTTACCTGCTTTTGGTTCTCGCATTATTTTCAGATAAAGAAATTCTTATTCTTATACAAAACTAGTGTGGTGTTAATTTTGTGAGTGTTTTTACTGTGTCATCGCCGTTGTGTGTTGCACAAATACTTTACACATTGCCTCTGAAGTTACGCCTTTGCTGCTTTGCGCCAAGCTACCAGGTCGGAAGCGGTGGTCCCTACTTGGACTAGGGTGCATACCCCTGCCAACTAGAGACCCCGGTTCTAACAAAGAGGATACGCAGGGTATCATCAGCGTAGGAGACAATGTTAAGTCTGTGGTTTCTGATGATGGTTATGAGGAGCACCATGTAGACGTTTTAGTGGGTGGAGCTCTGGGGTCCTCTGCTGATATCTTTAGGTTCTGAGAGGATCGGAGGTAGTCTGATTCGGTGTGTTTGGACGGTAAGGAAGGAGTGGATCCAGTCATGGGTCGTGTCGCGTCTGCCGGTGTCATGGAGTCTCATGATTAGGGTGCGGTGGGCGACGGTATCGAAGGCGGCCGAAAGGTCCAGTAGGGTGAAGGCTGCGGTTTTGCCGTGGGTGAGGAGGGAGCGGATGTCATCAGTGGCAGCGAGGAGTGCGGACTCGGTGCGGTGGTTACTTCGGAAGCCAGCTTGAGAGATGTCCAGGATGTGGTTCTCTTCGATGAACTTGGAGAGATGGACATTGACGGCCTTCTCAATGCCTTGGCTGGGAAGGGGAGGAAGGAAATGGGTCTGAAGTTTTTGAGGTCTGTTGGATCGGCGAATGCTTCTTCAGTAGGGGTTTGATCTTGGGATGTTTCCAGTCGTCGGGGAGGTGGCAGTCGATGGAGCAGTTGATGATGCGGAAAAGCTCTGGGGCGATGGAGGTTACTGTATCTTGATCTTTTGGGGCATACATATATTTTTATTAAATATTTCAAACAGTTAACAAGTATGTGGCACACTATTTGACTGTGGGGCTGTGTGTATGAGATGTGAGTTAGTTTGAGGCTGTATGCTATTTGAAAATTTTGATGAATGAGACCCAAGGTGAAGTTGGACTTCAAATGGAATACTTTTTCCATTTACAGTATATTATTAATATTACAATCCGAACACATGAATTAACCGAACTATAACTGACAGGTGCCTGGGAAGGATTTGGATCATTTTTCAGATCAATTGGTAATGGTTTTTCAAAAACAGTCCAATAGATAGGTAGTGTAGGTGGAGGAGTTATGAAGTTGCTACTAACACCACTTTTTGTCATATTAATCGGCATTGCGTGTGTGCTTATATTCTTGAATTGTTGCAAAGGAATTTCATCATTGAAGGGAATGACTTGTGAGTATAAGAAGTGAGCAACAAGAGGAAGAAAATTAAAGAGACTTGATGTCAAAGTTGAGGAGATGCAAAGTGAACTTTGTGATAACATGAAGGATTTCAAAGAGACAAAACAGGAGAATCCAAAGTTAATGAATGATATACTGTAATTGTAATAAAGAATTGAAATTATGATGGACAATTCAATAAAAAAATTATTTTATTTTGATATGAAACTCCGATGGATGTCCACAAAAATACACAAATAGATACAAAAGGACATACAATCTATACAATACAAAATTCTGCAATAGTACATCAATAGATTAAAAAAAACATACTTTATGTACAATACAAAATTCTTCAATATCCAACTAGCAGATGCTCACAACCTACAAAATAGACTTAAAAATTCCCTAATAAATAGCCAGGAACGCTTTAAAAAACGAATATATCCTATAGCAAACCATTTCATTTGGTGGGGACAAACAAATGATCAGGCCTCCTGAGCAGAAAGAATATTAAACTTAATAAATAATGATCTTAAAAACACTCATCAGGACTCATCGGGTGGGGGGAGTGTGAGCACTGATTTTCTGTTAAATAAAAACAATGTGCTATAGATATAGCTCAAGATTGAAATAATGCTAATGTTGAACCTTGTTTACATCGCCTTCCATTTTGTTTAACCATCATCCTATGTTATGTGATATTAGTCTCAATTCTGGTTCTAAAATAAACGTTATACGTTTCACACAAGTCAGCAGAAAATGTTCTCAGAGAAAGCTTCCTGAATGTACTAAGCCAAGGACAAATCTTACTCATCCTAGTTCTGTTAACATTGTATAAGTTAAACTGTATAGCCACAACTGTGAGAATGATACCATAATGTGCTTTTGGTGGGAATAACACTGAATGTCGTCTATGTGGAACTTTTTCTTTTAGACTGATTCCTAGTTGTTTAAACTGCATGAATCCCCACTCTCATTTTTAAAAGGCGAATCTATGACATATTTTATATTGATCTGTATTGAGTTGTTTTATTTATGATTTATATGCTTAGCTGCAAATTTACTGATTCTGTATCTTTACTTTAAAACTTACATAAACCTTTCGAAAAATATCTTTTGTCTGTCATTTATTATGAGAATGTTTCAGAACTATTTTATGGGCCATTTTGTATTGTATTGTATTGTAATTGCATTTATATAGTGCTTAACCTGACGAGGTGTCAATGCACTTTTTTCTCTCGAGTAGCACGCTAATCCAGAACCCATAAAGGATTAGTGGGAATTAGTATAGTGAAATTTGAAAGTAATTTGAGCGGTGGATATGTTAGTTACTTATTTGAATTGAGAGGTATAGTGGAGAGGTAGAAGAGGGAAAAAGTTTGCATTTATATAGAGCTTGCTACCCCTGATGAGGTGTTGAAGCGCTTTTTCAGCAAGTAGCTCGCTACTCCAGAACCCATAAAGGATTAGCAGGCGGCTGCAATCGGAGAGATTGGACAGGAAACATCATGGGCAGGTTCTGCCTGCGTTCGGGAGCGCTCCAAGCACACCATTATCAAGTGAGGTTGTTACTTGGCGTTTTCTTTACAACTTTGTGAGCATACCTGCTCGGATCTTATATTTACTACATTGTGAAAACACTATTACGTGTGACGATTTACGTGGGAAGTTTTCAACGACTTTTTAGGTTGCTGATTTCCATCTTTTAGAGTGCGTTTTGTTTTGCAACTTACATCGCCATACCTTGCAGAGAGGGGCATTGAACTTGGAACGTTTTGACCTTATCGCCTTGACCTTATCGTGGGCCGACTATTCTTCATAAAATGTATGTCCTTCATGCATACTCGCTAAAAATATAGGAGCCTGGGCAACCACACAAGTGTTCCGAGCACTATCCTGAGAATCTAAGAAGCTACATCATACTATATTTTCGACACAAAGTAATTACTTAAGCCTTGAAAAATTTGTTTCAAGACGAAACACATGTTGGCTGTTCTTATGTTGTCTCTACGTGTCAACATTGGAGAAGAACTAAGAATAAAATTCTTGTTGCATACATTACTGGAGTTGTGCTACTGTTGCTTATTGAATTGCCTACTCACTTGAGTAATTTGTGTAACTTTATTGTGTTGTGCTCTGTCAACCAATGTATTGTTTTTGTTTATATTGAGGTGTCCTGCTTATAGAGTAGCATTATGGATGGCACAGTGCTTGGCATTGAGCATGCTGGAGAATATCCTATTTATCTCATAACTTTGGGCCAAACACATATAGAGGTGCTGGCTGCTGTGTACCACTGCCATCAAGTGTTTTCTTTTTAAGGATTAGCTGTGAATTAGTATATTGAAATATTAAAGTAGTTTGAGTGATGGATATGTTAGTCAGTTATTTGGATTGAGAAGGATAGTGGGGGGATAGAAGAGGCAAAAAGTTTTGCATAAATATAGCACTTGCAACCCCAGATATGGTGTTTAAGCTTTTTTTTCGTTGAGTAGCACGCTAATTCGGAACCCATAAAGGATTAGTGGAGAATTAGTATAGTGATATATGAAAGTAATTTGAGTGGTGGACAGTAGCTGCTCCTCGAGGGAGTGCTGCGGGACGGTGGGGTGGGGGTGGGGAGGGGCAGGGTGGGGGGTAGTAAACTCGAGCATACGGCCGAAGGAAGTTAAGTAAATAAATAAATAAAACAAATTACATTGCGCGCGCTGCATCGCAAATGGCGATGCAGCGTGCGCAATGTAATTCATTTCCCCAGTGCCGCGCAGCACTCCCTCGAGGAGCCGCTACTGGCGGTGGATATGTTAGTTTTGATTAAAGTGACAGTTTAAATCGGGGAGAGAGTGAATTCCGAGGGACTACACCACTCCGAAAATTGAAACAGTGGCACACAAATGTATGGCTGAAGCTAGAAAACTGGTAAGGTTTCTAAGCGCCAAAAAAATGCATTGTATGTATGATTAAAAAAAATAAACTTTGCCTTGAAAGACACCAAAAATAGTTTCAAAGGCAATACCAAAAAAATGTGCACTCAAAATATAATTTTGTAATGTAAATGGCGTGTGTTCAGTATGCTGCCATTAGTGATATGCTGCATAGATATTGTTAATGTATTTTTGTATACAGAAAATTGCGCATATTTTTAAATCGTCCTGGAGGTCAAATGCTTCAACACCGTCGACAGTGGCCTGGCTTGATATTCGCAGTGACACGGGTGTGAATGGCGCTTCCGCTCCTCCCAAAAATTGCCATAATATTTTTCAGTGTGTTTGAAAATTTCTATGAACGTTTCGTACAACCTTCAGTTGCACATATGATTTAACAAAATATTTTATACGGCTAATATTTGAATAAAAAAGAAAACGATTAAAAAGATATATGTTTTCTACTTGTGGCAGCGATAGTTCTCGGACCAATTAAAGGGACGTAAATCATTTAACGTGCAATTAACCTTTGACCCGTGTAAAGACAACATTCAGTTGATGACATCATGGGTAACTCCAAGATGTCAGCTCTATGTCCTAGGCTCTTTTCGTCAGTTGTGCTGACAGCTGACTATAAGGCAACTGAACAGCAGTCACTGTACTATGTCGAGACTCCACATTTATGCAACGGCGTCACATGAGATTATCAATAATTTTTGTCTCGATTCTAAATCTTCTTTGCAATAGTCATATTGTCCTATGATGACATGCTTCCATGTCTGCAGACACTACGCCATTCAAAGATGGTCGCAATTTTCTGGTTCCCCAGCATGCCGTATTTTTACTTCCGTTTCCATGCAGAAGCCGTCGTTCAGATATTAAAGGTCTTCCTACCGTTCCAAGATGGCCGAAACGCGTGTCTGTGCGTCAATTTTTTTAGTTCGTTATCTTCTAATCCGTTTTCTATGTTTATGCCATTCACATCGCCATTTTGTTCGGCTCTGAGTACGGCTCCGGTTACCGGACGCTGAGAGGAGGGTCCTGCCGTAATAATGCTGTCAGCCGCCCAGCTGCTCGATGAGCTCATGGGCCGGGACCGCGACCTGGCCCCGGACAAGAAGAGAAGCGACGTACCTTGGGACCACGAGAGCGTTTGCAAGTTCTACCTGTGCGCCTTCTGCCCCGCAGAACTCTTTACCAACACGCGCTCCGACCTGGGGCCCTGCGAGAAGATCCACGATGAGGCACTGCGGAAGCAATACGAGGAGAGCTCCCGGTACCTGCGCATGGGCTACGAGCGCGACTTTATGCGCTACCTACAGGGTCTGCTCGTGGAAGTGGAGCGTCGCATCCGCAGGGGCCATGCCCGTGTTGCCCTCTTCCAGAGTCAGCAGGATGATGAAGATGGCCCAGGGCCGGCCTCGGCGCCTGTCCCAGGCAGGAATGAGGAAAAAGTGCAAGCGCTGACTCAGAAGATTGATCAGCTCTTGGAGCACATAGAAGCACTGGGGTCGGAGGGCAAGGTGGAAGAGGCCCAGGACGTGGCCAAACGT
Organism: Lissotriton helveticus; assembly: GCF_964261635.1. Lineage (NCBI taxonomy): Eukaryota > Metazoa > Chordata > Amphibia > Caudata > Salamandridae > Lissotriton > Lissotriton helveticus. The sequence goes on along the minus strand of NC_136068.1, from coordinate 1,692,361,242 downwards.
GTGGAAAGGCTTAAGGGAGAAATTGAGTATCTCAGGTCGACACCATCAGCCATGGAGTTGATTGCGGCTCAGGAGAAGCCAATGGAAGTGTGTGAAATATGCGGAGCCTTTCTGATTGTGGGAGATAAACAAGCCAGAGTTGATGATCACTTCATGGGGAAGAGGCACCTGGGCTATGCTAGAATTAAAGCAACTATCTCAGAGTTAAGGGACAAACTGCGTAGAAGAAGCGAAGAGCCCGAACGAGACAATAGATTGAAGAAAGACAAGGACCGAGATGAGAAGGAGCGTGGAAGAGGTGATGACAAGAAAAGGCGACGAGGGGAGGAGGAAAAAGAGAACGGAAGTAAAAAGCCACGTGATCGTGAGAGGCGGGAAAGAAGCGGATCTCGTGGCAGACGTTCAAGCAGACCTGCTGATGAGAGGGGCAGTGGATCACGGGAACCCCGAAGATCCCGCAGCCGTGAAAAAAGGCGAAGCAGGAGTCGGGAACGTCGAAGAAGCCGTGAACGAATGGAGAAAAAGCGCAGGTCGCGGAGTCGAGAGCGAAGGCCCAAAAGCTTGGATCGCAAGTCCATTAGGAACAGAAGTCAAAGCAGAGAGAGCGAAAAAGAAATTAAATCTAAAGAGGAAGAAAAGGAGCCTTCTGAGGAAACCAGGAGTAGACGATCTTCCAGTCGAGAAAAACTGAGTGAAGTCACAAATAGTGAACCATTGGAAGGTGGCACTAACAATGAGGTGGCCAATGGGACTGGTGACGATACGAAGTCTGAGGGTGAAATTGAGTCCGATGAGAATTGATACCATTGGAAATGTTCTGATATGACAGGCCTATGCCTTTGAAGCCGAAGAATTCTCATAAAGCTTACATTGAAGATCTGTTCCAAATGAGGGGGAGGGAAAGGTATAGCTGCTTAGAAGGCTTGTATAGGGATTTTTTTTTACCTGCAGTCAAGGCTGGTATTTGATCTCTTAGATCAGAGAATTGGATGCCCTCCTATCTTGTCCCCTAAAGACTTTCAAAGCTTTCTAAGTGCTGTACAGGAACCCATGGCTTGCACAATGTTTTGCTCAATGTTCGGACTTGTACAATGAATCACAAACATTAGTGTTGACACTTGTTGGTTTAAGCCAAGTTAAAATAAATTAATTTTTTACAACTTGGATAATACCTCCTTGCTAAGTGAAAAGCTCTTATTTTTTTTCTATATTTGAAGGTCATCAGAATGTAAACTATTCACCCTGTTTTCCAATAAATGTTCTTCAGTTCCTACGGTGAAGATCTGCATGTGGTGGTCTGTAGTTTGAAGTACTTGGGGCATGTACAGATAGGAGTGCTAGACTTCCATTACTGTTATGGTAGATCACCTTAGTACAGTGTTCATAATTTTTTGGGTTTGTAGTACTGTGGAACTAACAACAGTTATCTTACTAGATACAGTAGGTCAGTGGTCTTCAAGAGTTCATGGTACAGTGTTTTTCTTATCAGATTTGTTCTATACACCTATGCCATGTGGAGTTCTAAATCACATGGCTACCCATAGGCTTCCCAGCGCTGGCTAAGACATAGCGTTGCTTTGGGACAAGTGGAGAAACGCAGGGTGGCTATTAATGTGGGTATAGACCTGCTTTTAGCCATTTTCTGAACTGTGATTAATTGTTTAGGCACCCTAAATCTATGGGGGGGCGTGTAACACAGTTTCGGGATGAGATAAGAAGAGGACTTACCACCCAATCTGGCTATGTGAATTCTACTTAGTCTCAAGAATCGACCCATAGATATTCTTAAAGCTCTACGTGAGGATTAAGGGGTCAATAGTGCCCTTATCATACTGGTTCCTCTGGCGTTAAGTGCCAGTGCTTTCCATTTTATCCTTGCCTCAATAGGGAGCCAATACAGACAAACTAGAGTACTCTTTGCTGAGGCCAATTTTGGGCTTTTGTTATAAGATTCTTACTGCTGCTTTTTGGGCAACCTTGAGTCTTTTGATGACCTATTTGGGGGACCCTAGGTACAGAGAGTTCTTATAGTCCAACAGGAAGAGAACGAGAGATTGGATCACAATTCTTCTGGACACTCAGGATAATGTCTAGGAATTTACAGAGTGTTCTGTAGGTGCCAAAACAAGTAGATTCGATTTTTGGCCTGTGTCTCCTTGGAACGGACTTGTCCAGCCAAAGCCCAAGGCTTTTAATAGGGGAAGAGGGAATGGGTGGATTGCCGAACATTTTGGACAGTCTATGGGTGGTTGTAGGGCAGGGTTGTTCCACAGATTAATCAGGTCAGTTGTTTTCCCGTTCAGTTTTAAGTAGCAGTTCGCCATCCGCTTGGATACTTTTTCCAAGCAGGGAGAAAGCTGATTGGACTGTGATCCTTTTCCAGGGTCGAGGGAGGTGACATTTTGTGTGTTGTCTTCATATGATATTATTGACAGCCCAGACTCCGAAAAATATTTGCCAAGGAGTGCATTTATAAGTTAAAATTGATTGGACTGACGGTCAAACCCTGCGGGACCCCAGAGAAGAACGTCTATCTCTATCCTCTTGTTCGGCCACACATTTTTGTTTGGTAATGCGATGCATTTGATGCTACAGTTCTGTGCTGGTTTGATAATTCACTTAGTTGGATGTCCCCACATTTTTATTTTAGACTGTATGATTGACTGGCTGAGGTTGTGTTTTCCTTGTTGGACATTAGAATGTAGCCCTCTTACAGTAATCCGTGGTCACTGCTATGTTCTAATGATACTTTCTGATTGATATCTTTCACACTCTTTGATAATCTTTGGATTTTAACAAAATATTGTATTCTTCTGGTGGTGACTGTAGAGCAGCCTTTCTCCAGTATCTGTTTGGTTCAAGTACTGTAGTCCTGTGTTCCTATGGTAATATTATAGTTTTGCGGTCTGTGTTCCTTTAAAAATACTCCTGGTTATGCACAAGATTACTAATGGTAATCGATTCACTTTTCAGTGGAGAGGATCAAATTGTGCTGTAAGGTTGACTGAATTATGGAGCAAGAAAGGGCAAATTGGGCAACATTAATGTGGCATAGCCTGTAGAATTATTTTTTCATAACTTTGTCAATTGGTAAAATGTTGAATTATAACATAACAATTATATTATCTAGGCAAAGTTACACATTATTCAAACCAATTTGACACCTTCCTAAAGCAGTTAACTGGCCAGTTAAAGTTTGCAAACAGTAAGCTAATGGAACAACTTGTCACTTTTTTTTAGTAGCTTTTGATCTGTTAAAGCTAGTAACGTTTGTTTGTGATTTATGTAGTTTAAGCAGCAGATCCATAATTCTTCAGAAAATGCAGCAGCGTTGCATAATTCCAGTGACCCTGTGTTTATTCAGTAGTTGTCATGGATATTTAGACTAGAGAAGTGTCCATCTTTCTTTGCTAGTAAACAGTCTTTCTTTGTTAGTAAACCATCTCTTTTTTTGTCAGTAAACCTTTAATTTGGCCATTTGGAAAATCAGTAGTCTGTTGGCAAAAAAGGATAAACTGTACCTTCTGTTACCCAAATGTCATTGATTGGTATTGTTTCATTAACAGTTTTGTTTAGTATGTCTCCATTCTAAAATTTGAATGTTGATTTGTTTTCTTGACTGCAATTTAACACTCTTTTTTGAGTTAAAAAAAAAGTAACAGATACACATTTACCATGCTTGTTTGAGTCATTCAGCCAGGTAATTCAGACCATTTCTGTATGATTTTGGATCATTAGAGCAGATGTACTCGAATTTTGTTGTCACTATTCTAGTGTGTGGAATGTGCTTTTTCCCAGAAGCAAACTCTTTATTGGTTTGTAGTTCAGATTCCAGCCAGTCTTTGAGACAAATGGTGCATTTTATTATAGAACTATCAGACTTCTATTTGAAATGCAGTACCACAGAGGTACCGTGACACCTTTTTGACTACCCTGTTATTTCAGCCTTCAAAGTAAAGTAGGTAAACCGCAGATCAATTAGAAGATAATTTAATGAACTTTGGAACCATGTCCTAGTGGTATTTCAGAAATTGGCCCCCTTTGCTCATTTTGTCCAGTGGTTTATGTGCGAAAGTTGATATTAGTTTGATTGGCTGTTATGCGCATATGGCTTAGTGGAACAAGATTTAAGAGCTTTAGCTTAACGTTATTGGAGCGGGGCATTCGTTTTTGATAGGTTATACTTTTTGTTTGTATTGATTTGATGGAGTTTGAAGTATATTTAAACTAATGCTTTAAAAAATGTTGCAGTTGCGTTCTGTATCCCTTAGTAATTTGGGCTTCCTTTGCTGGAGCTCATGTGTTAAAATACAGTCAGGCTCTGATACTCTTTTGGATCACGATCATGTAATGCTCTTATACTAGTTTCTGGTTCTTGTACGTACTGGTTATTTTCAGTAGTCTTAAGTCTGAGGAATACATATCCTGGAGCTAAGGTGTGGGGGGATAGACTAGAAGGCTGTAAAGTTTGGGCAAATTAAAATAGGTGAGTTCCCATTTTTTTGCGTGAAGATAAGTGGAAGTGTGCTAAGAAAAGAATTGACCACCAAAGATGTGCCTCTTTCGATTGTGGGGGGCCACCACTAGTTTGGCAGAGAAGCACAATGAGTTGGCTTCAAAGTTGGGTCCTAAATTAGGTTCTCATGCCAGAGTGCTTAACGCTGTGTACATAAGTCCGTGAAGATGGAGCACCTCTTTAGCAGACGCTAATGTTCTTTTAAGTGTTAGGAGACAGAAGAAGTAACTGGAATATCTAGCATTTGCTGTGCTGCAGAGTTCTGCATAGGGAATTTGTAAAGCTACGGTGGGAAGAATGTATGACCGTTTTGGGCAGGCATAAAGGAAGCAGCTGAACTATCCCTTTTTAGTATTTTAATTATAATGAAGCAGCAACTTGAGACATTATTTGAGTTTCCAATGTGTGCTTGTTAGTCAAAGAAAAGGCCTAAATATTTAGCTGTTGATACTGGAGCCATAGGTGTTTCAAGTTCTGAGGGCAGCCAGGTGTGTGATCAAATGGATTAGGATGAGCCAAACTGAAGAATTGTGATCTTGTTGCTGTTGAACTTGAGGCAGCTAGACTGCATTCAGCTCTCTACAGTCCATATTGAAGACTAAAAGTTAGATTGTGCAGTATCAAGAGTCTCAGAAATGTTAAGAAACATGTAAGTATCTTCAGCATAGGAAAGTGTTTGTCGAAGGATCGCATAAGTTCTGTCTGTGGAAATACCTATTTGTTGAATATGGGGAGGCTAAAGGATGACACGATCTACTAACAAGCAGTTAGTATTTAAGAATGAAACAGGAGCCACAGTGGCCATTATATTCCTGCCTGACATAGGATCCAAGCCATCCAAATGCCTCACTGAAGATTCCCTTCTTGAATAGCCTGTTGATCAAATTAGGGTGTGGTACTGTGTCAAATGCTGCGTAGAGATACAATAAGAGCAAAGTAGCAAACTGACCACTGTCTAACATCATCCTGGGGTCAGCTGCAGTTAAGTACACCGCTTATAATGTTCTCTGTTGTACACTATACTGTAGTGCCCTATTATAGTGTTCTTTTATTTTGTGGACCTATGGTAATGCTCTGAATGTGACACTACTCAATGTAGTGTGATATGGTGAAGTTATGTCGTAAGTTTGACGCAATAATGTTATATACCTGCAGCAATATTCTGGTGCTAACATGACATACTGCAATACGGTGTGCCTATGGTTATGCTTTGGGCCATAATCTCAATTTAAATGGTAAATCTCTGACTGTGTAAAGTTATGGTAATTCAATGGCAGTGCTTTAGATTTGTTGAATAACGCATATTTTCTGTCGGTACTCTAGTTTTGTAATTTTATTATATGGTTCTGTGATAATGCTGTTTTATACAGTTCTTGTGCTTTGGGTCAGCCCATTACTTATCCCTTGCTTGCTTGCTTAGTAAGCCTTTTTCCTGCCTCTTTTTCTGTTTGTTCTTCCCCTGGAGCATAGCTCCCTTTTCATCTCTTCGATTGGGTGATTTGTGGTGTTCCAATGCTTAAATTCATTGAATTACTCTCTTTCTTGGATTTCATCATTTCATTCAAGTACACACGTTTCTCTTTCCCCTCAGCTGCTTCCCCTTCACATGCCCATTGCATCCCACTGTGTATTGCTCCTCCGTCCTCATCTCCGTGCTGGGATGCCTCAGAGTTACCATGCGCTATATAAAGCGGTACAAAAGGGGATGATGATGGACGGAGCATCTGAACCAATCAAACACTCGCACCCAGTCAAAAGATCTGGGTTTAATCCATCACCGTTCTTTAGCCCACTCTGCCACCCCAGTTCAGACATGGCCGTATGCAAATCAGTCTGACCCTGTGCCTCATGGGAACAGTCCAGCCCGAACTGCTAAGCCATGCCTTCCCTGGACCGGAAACAAGCTTCCTAGGACCGGTTTCTGGCATTTCAGCCGTCTTCAGCCAGGCTTGCTTGAATCGAGTTGCAAAGTGAGCAAGCGACTCACGTCTGAGCATACCATGTACAGGAATTTATATAGCGCAAATCACCGAGCGGTTTCTAAGCGCTTGCTTAGGGAACCCGTCCTGGTATTCCCCTGTGAGATAACCCCGGCAGGGTATCCGCAAGGTGAAAGCCAGGCATCCCGCCGCGAGGGGCCGTTGTGGAGATTAAGCAAGCTATTGCCCAGAGTCGCAGAGTGTGAACCCGTGAATCGAGTAGGCACCGGAGCTAGAATTGTCGCGTCCATGGACATTTTAGGACTCAAGACCCCGCAGAGCCGGGAATTGAACCCTGGTCCCGGGCTGACCTCTGCTTCCAGGTCTGCCTCCTCTAACCAGTGAGCCACACATGCCAACTTATGGCGAACAAAGCGGTACAAAAGGGGGTGATGATGGACGGAGCATCTGAACCAATCAAACACTCACACCCTGTACTGGGGTGAATGTATGACATCGATCTGCATTCTGTCCATCAATTGTTGTTTTGCATTTGTCACCCCGAGTGGGATGGGTATGCTCAAAAGTGAGTCCCATGCTCTCAACACCACTGGAGTCAAGCTATCCTGGCTGATAGCCAGAAACCGGTCCTAGAATGCTTGATTCCGGTCCAGGAAAGACATGGCTTGGCAGTTCGGGCTGGACTGTTCCCATGAGGCACAGGGTCAAGGCTGATTTGCATATGGCCATGTCTGAACTGGGGTGGTGTGCAAAAAAACGATGGATTTAGGCCCAGATCTATGTACTGGGGTGAATGTATGACATTGATCTGCATTCTGTCCATCAATTGTTGTTTTGCATATGTGCTATATAAAAGCATCTTTCATTTCATACATTCATTTCATGTGTCTCTCCTGCATTTTTACAACTGGATTTATATATTTTTTTTATTGATTCCCCGCCTTTTCTGGCTGATTGCTTACTTCTCCACCCCTCTCTTCTCATTGCTGTTGTTACTTCTCCACCCCTCTCTTCTCATTGCTGTTGTATTTTGTTCCCCCAAATACTACATCCCTCCTCCATTTCCCCCCTCATCTTTTTATTTAATTTAATGTTTTTACTTTAGAAGAGTCTAGGAGCTCCTTTCACTAAATTCATTTTCCAACACTTTTTCTATACATATATTTTTTTAAATATATTTCTACAAGATGGATGTTCTCATATTAGAATGGCCATTTAAAATAAAAATGGCTTCCACATCATAACATATGTCTATGCATGCATGTTAATGTATGTGTGTCCCTGAGTTATCACTGTCAGGCTAGAGACCAAAAAGGAAACCTTGTCATTGCGTATACACTCTGATCTAGCTTGTAGTGCTTTCTGTTTTTTTGTGCAAATGCCGTTCAGCATGTTTCTTTGTGGTGCTGAGTTTATATACAATGGTACTCATTTGGGACACAAGTGCTCTGATTGTGGATGTTTGTCATGTTTTTTAACTGTTCCCCTCTTGCAGTGATTCAAGTTTACTGCGATCTATTTGAAATTTTGTGGAAATGCCCTGCGTGGTACATTACACTGCAGTGCAAATATCGTGCCTTGTTCCGAGTACCTATTGCTTCAGTATTCTGGTAAAAACAAATTTTGTGATTCAACATTTTTGTCCTACCTTCTTTACTCTTCTATTTAGATTTACCATGAATTATCCATTCTTGGGGTCTCATTATGGAACATGAGTACATTGCTGTATCTGATTTTGCCCATAAGGCACCAGGGATGTAATCTCCTTTTTAAATCAAGTACATGTCTGCAGAGGATGCTCTGATTTGATGAGTTTGTTGATGTGCTGAGGACTGATTACTGCATGGCTTTGCAGTGGGATGGTTCACCCGCCACTTGGGATTTTAGTTGGTGGACTGATTGTGCACTCAGTTTCATTTGAAGTTTCAGGCCCATCCTTCATGGTATCAGTATGCAAGGTTCACCTGAAATGACATGAACAGCAGAGACCCTGCCTACTGTTACTATTTCCTTTAGGGCACCACAGACCACTTTTTATTTGAATGGAGGTGAAGTCTTTAAGTTCCTTTCTGGTTGGGGTGGGATGTGGATCCCTGTTTGGTCTTAGTTATCCTAGAAGCTGACTCGTAAATGACTGCCTGCATTGCTCAAAAGTTTTTTTTCCTCTAATATTGAACAAGCTCAAGACCAAAGGCATTCCTTTCTTTGCATAAGACTGTAACCTCCACTCAAATAATAAAAGTGCTTTTTTACTATGCATGGTGATTTACTCTGCCCATGCACACTGCAGCTCCTTTTGAGTACAGAACTGCCATTTAGTGCACACATGGGACTCATACCAGGTGTAACCATATTTAGCAGGTGCGCCGGGTACAAAAGAGGACAGTAGCCCTTATTGCAATCAATATGTTGCCCATTGGGCCTTGAACTCTCACCCGTCCTGGGGGTAGCCCATTCAGTGGAATGTGGAGCTGCAGCATACATTCCGCTCTGTGATTGTCAGTGCAGATGACAGCTACCTGCACTTTAAAGAGAACGCTGCAGGCGGGTACAGTGAGTGACTAAATCTGCCTTCAGGGGTATGTCTGGGGAGGTTCATGGGGACCCCTTTCATTTCTTCAGAGGGCTGCTCTTAAGGGGCGCAATGAGAGTGTGACACCTTTATATGCTGCACTATCAGTGCGCCTTCTAAAGGCCTGTTTTCCTCTGCACCCACATCCATAATATGACGCAGACCAACAGGAAGAGTGATTCATTCATTTACATGGAGCGACCTCCCCCACCATACAAATGATGGAATGCCATCTGAAGATAACACTGGCTCTAGATGTCTCGCATCGCTATCAGTAGAACGGAAGGGCCTGCACAAGGATCTGTGGTCCCTTCTGTAACACCACACGGCCTCTGGGGCACATCTATGATGTGCATATGCCTGTTTCGCCCGTGCCATCAGTGCATAATACAACTCTTGGTGCAGGTTTCGTAACTGTACAGGGCAGTGTTTTTGTCACAATGTGCAGAGATTGTGGTTACTTCTGGGGCATTTTGGTCGGGTGTAATTAGGTTTTTGAACAGTTGAAGGTATATCTGACATGGCGTTTGATGTATGTGATACATATTTACTTGTAGCAAAAAATATCATATGAAGTTTTGTTGCAAGTTGTGGAAGTTGGGCAGATGTGAAATATTAACTGCAGTAGTCTCAGGGTTTGTATATCCTGACCGTATTGGTGAGGGTATCAAAGTACTGATCGCAAGATAGGTTTGAGTCTTTGTTCCTTAGTTAATTGCAGTTGGAAACTGCAGTGCCTTTAATGCTACATAAATATGGTCAAAAAATTAGACCAAAGATGACATGTATGTCACAGTTTTGTAGCTTTTGTCCTTAAAAAGTTGACTTTGTGTTCTCACAGACAAAAGCTAAGCCCTGCTACTTTTAGAGCCATGGCAGATCTATCCTTTTAGTCCTACTTGAGGGGTTCCAGCAGCCTGAGGAGTGTGTGTGAGATTGAGGTAAGTACAATGCAGGTTAGATGCCCACCTAGTCCAGTTTTCTCTGCTGATGATGGCCGGTCTGTGTCAACATGCCTCGGTGACAAGTCTTTCTATTAGCCTTCTGTGTCTGATGTGTGACTGCATGGGGTAAATATGGCTGACATCCCTGAAATGGGCAGGTGAGTGAGCTGTTGACTAGCATACACTTGCATTACCCATGGGGCAATGTCCTTTAAAAAAATGTTTTTATGATCTGCTGTGTTAATGACTTAATGGCTGTTAATGAGGTGAGTTTACCAGTTATGCTGAGCTGGTTGTTTGCTTGTTTGCAGGCAACTAATGTCATTTCAGGATACGTTTTCACTGTACTGATAATTGAGGTTTCTATGTGCTGTCACAAAGAGTGTAATAACAAATTGACCGTTGGTCCTGTTAATGAGAAGAATTTTGATGCTATTGCTCAGTATTGGGGTTGGTGGGTGGCAATAAAATGAAACTGAGTAGTTTTGGAGATCAATTTAGTATTGTTACAGCAGTGCACTTCTTTTTTTGAGAGTATTTATGAAGCTAATCTAACTGTAGGTGCAGTGGACGTATAGAAATTTGAACATAAGGAACAAAATATTCAGATGTGTGTTGGAATATAGCAAAGGATATGATTCAGATATTGTGTTCAGAAAAGGTAAAGGTTAGCGTGTACATTCAAAGAGAATAATCTTAATCATACTTGTTTCCTATATAAATATTGGAGCATTTTTACCCGACCTGCATGTCTAGTGACATGAATAATCTACTCCACCTAACTGTAATGCGCTTAGCCTGTAAACTGGTCTGAAATTGTGTGATCCCTGGCAAATATTTTATTTCACCGAATGGTCTTTTTCTTCATTATTACATATGTGAGCGTCTTCAAATATGTGAGCTTAGCACATCAGTTGTACACATTTTTTTATTATTTGATAGATTAAATGTTTCCTCCGTGTATAGCACGAATGTAGCCCACATATAGGGTACACATGACTCCTGACTTAGCTCATAGTTCACTAATAGCATTATTATTCGGGCAGGGACAAGACTGTTTCTCAGTTCATGTTTAAAAACTCCTTTTTAATAAATATATTATTCATCAATGACTTGGTAGCACACTGCTATTCCCCTTGAAATAGGCACAAACTTTGATTGACATGCGGTTATACTAGTACAGCTTTATAGCACACAAACGAAAATGTGTGAAAATGGGCTTTCCGCAAATGTTTATTTGCACATCACCAAATAGTGTTCTGATTTAGTTTTGATCCTATTTAAATCTTTAATTTTTTCAAACTTCTAAATTACAAAAAAAGTTCTTACCTAACTGTGATGTATTTTGAAATATTTGTGCAGTTCATTTACAAGCTATTTAAATGTGTAAGATATTTTTTTACATCCTTCAGCCTTTCATTTCATACTGCCTGTACCCCAGCATGATTGGTAGACCGTTTCAGAAAAAGGAAAGTAAATGCCAGTCTCCAGAATAAAATAAGTATCAATTTGTAAAGAAGATATAAACTGACATTTAACCTCTTGGAATGTATAACCGACGTTGCAAGATAAAATAAAAAAAACGAAAGGCATCTTTACTGCCCATTTACGTTCTGAATGAACAGAACACATGCTCTTTGTTAGCACGAGCTCTCTTGTCAGAATGGGCTAGGAGGTTCCCTGATATCATCTGTCTCACCTTAGCGATTGGATTTTTCACAGTCTGGTCTGAAAGTGGCCAGTTTGAAATGTGTATGCTGACCGGGACTTTGTCCTGGATGTGTTAAATGAGAATGGGAAAGGTTTGGTGTATGGTTGATTACCATAGTAGTAGAACAATGAATGGCCAATCCAATAGTTATCTGCTGTACATGGCCAATCAGTTTTACCACTGCTTTTTGCTGATCGCATGAGTCCAGATGAACATGCATGCATTACCAGCAATCTTCAAATGGGTTTTCTACAGTGAGTAAGTTAGGTTGATTCAGGGTCACCGTGTGTGGCTAACAGAAGGATAGCCATTCTAATGTTATTTAGTTGAGCATAATCTTAAATTAGAATATTGGATTGTTGGGCTAGTGTATGGAGTAGTAAGGGGTGCTTCAGCAGTATGAATGGAATCTTCAAGGAGTTTAAAAATAGTATTTAAGTGAGACAAAGATTTTTGTAAAACGTTCTGAAGGATGAGTATTTCTTGGAAAGTTCATTGGTTTCCAAGAAGTATTTAGTATCCAAGCCTTTAGCTATACACGTTTGCAAAATCGTAGCACTAACCAGTGATGCACACAGTTTTAAGATGCCATTGAACATCAGGGATCAATTAAAGGCAGAACTACATTTGTATTTGGCAGTAAAGCAGGGGAGCCAGTAGAAGCCCAATTTACATGTGATTGATGGAAATGACTCCCAAAAGGGATTTCACTAGCCATGTTAATCTTTGAGTTTGAATGCCTATATATGGCATCCTATTTGCCCACATTCCAGGGCTTTGGGGACCAGATGCACATCGTATGGCTTTGCCTCAGCTAGCTATCAGTCAAGTTATTAATCACAATTATCTTGGTATTATATCTCGGTTTACGGGGTTACCTATTGTATGCAATAAATAATACGGTGAGGGTATGGGCAGATGTAGAGATCAACATGAGTTTAAATTTGATCGCATGATTGTCCTAAGTTGTTGCCCATGAAATATGATCTAGAATGAATTATTCAAAACTTTTACTTTTTGTAATAAATGTCTATATCTGCTTCTCCAACAAGTAGGTAGCTCGTGAGCTATATGTAGCTCTCCAGCTACCTGTAAGTAGTTCTCCTGTGTGCTGTCCAGTCTACTAAACTGGAAGCCTTTGACGACTTTGCAACATAGCCCCCCGCTCAAACGAAAGGTGATAGGTTACTAACCTACACCCTGGTAGTCCTCATGAGCTAAGTGGAAAAACCTGGAAAGTTCATCTGCATTTCCTTGGGCAACCCCAGGTCTGTGTTCCACTGTGAAGTCCATTCCCTGTAGGGAAATGGACGACCATAACAGCTTGGAATTCTCCCCTCATCTGCATGATCCATCTGAGAGGTCTGTGGTCAGTTTGAACACAAAAGTGAGTCCCAAACAAATATGGTCTCAACTTTTTCAGGTACCACACCACAGCAAAATCCTCTCTCCCCATGGCACTCAAACCTCTGCTCTCTGGGAAGAAACCTCCTGCTAATAAAGGCAACTGGCTGATCAAGGCCCCTTCATTTAGCTGTGACAACACTGCCCCAATCCCTTGCTCTGAAGCATCTGTCTGAACTACAAATTCTTTTATGTAGTCAGGGGCCAGTAACACTGGTGCTGAACACATAGCAGCTTTCAGAGTGTCAAAAGCCTTCTGACACTCTGGGGTCCAAATCACCTTTTGGGGCCTCTTTTTAGAAGTCTGTTCTGTTACGGGCCCCACAATGGGCCCATAATTTTGAACAAACCTTCTATAGTTCCCAGTCGGTCCAAGGAATGCCCTGACCTGAGTCTAGGTAACGGGAGCTGCCCGATCCAAAACAAAATAGTTTGTATTTTAGCTTGGAGAGGCTGTGCATGGCCCCACATACCAAGTGTCCCAGGTACACCACAGAACTCTGCCCTATTTGGCACTTGCTTGCCTTAATAGTCTGGCCTGCCTGCTGCGTGGCCTGAAGCACTTCCCTTAGGTGGTGTAAGTGATCCCCCCAGGTAGAACTGTAAACAGCAATATCATCCAAGTAAGCTGCACTGAACTGTTCCAACCCAGACAAGACCCTGTTCACCAACCTTTGGAAGGTGGCAGATGCATTCTTTAATCCAAAGGGCATTACCTTAAACTGATGATGTACCTCTGGTGTGGAGAATGCTGACTTCTCCTTCATCAGTGAGGGCAATCTGCCAGTAACCTGAAGTCAAATCAAAAGTACTCCGGTACTTAGCAGCCCCTAACCTATCAATGAGCTCATCAGCTCTATGTATAGGGTGAGCATCAGTCTTTGTGACTGCATTCAATCCTCTGTAGTCCACACAGAACCTTAACTCCTTGGGTCCCCCCTGAGGATTAGGTTTAGGTACCAGTACCACTGGACTGGCCCATGGACTCTGCCGGTTCAATTGCCCCCAGCTCCAGCATTTTAGCAATCTCCGCTTTAATGCTGGCTCTGACATGGTCAGACAACCATTACCGTTTTATTTTTGACAGGTAGGCTGTCACCAGTGGCAATGTGGTGCACACACCACTCAGTGATGCTTGGGGGTCAAAGAAAATAGGCCAGCAAACTTCTCCAGCACCTGCTTACAGTCTCCGTGCTGCTGGTCTGCCAATTTGGGAGAGAGTACAACTCCCTCCACCAACCCATCTTGCACATTAATGGAGAGGAGGTCGGGCACAGGCTAAGTTTCCTCCTCCACCCCCTCATCAGTGACCAATAACATGGTCCTGTCTGCCCTATCATGGTGAGGTTTCAATCTATTCACATGCAGGACCCTTCTTTTCTAAGATTGGATAGGGCCCACTTCTCTTGTCATGGAGGGCCCTGGGAGCCACAGGCTCCAACACCCAAACCAACTGTCCTGGAGTATACTCAGGCATAGTAGCCTTTTGATCATACCAGTGCTTCATGAGCTCCTGGCTGGCCTCCAGTTTCTTGTTTGCCATGTACATGTACTCTGCCATTCTAGATCTCAGGCCTAGCACATAATCAAGCTCATTGTCCTTGGCTTCTTTAAGAGGCTTCTCTAAAGACTCTCTTAGCAGGCTCAATGGCCCCCTCACAGGGTGTCCAAACACCAACTGAAAGGGACTGAAACCAACCCCTTTCTGTTGGACCTCTCTGTAGGCGAACAGTAAGCATGGGAGGAGAACATCACATCTCTTCCTGAGTTTCTCTGACAACCCATTTATCATGATCTTCAGGGTTTTGTTGAATCTCTCAACAAGACTATTTGCTTGTGGGTGATAGGGGGTGGTGAACTTGTAGTTAACACCACACTCATCCCACATAGCAGTCATATAGCTGGACAGGAAGTTTGTGCCCCTATCTGACACCACCTCTTATGGAGAAAACACTCTGGTGAACACACCAAGCAGTGCTCTAGCCACAGCGGGAGCATAAATGGTTCTAAGAGGTATGGCTTCAGGGTATCTAGTAGCATGGCCAACCACCACTAAGAAATACCTATTCCCTGATGCAGGAGATGGGTCCAGGGGACCAACAATGTCCATCCCCACCCTTTCAAAAGGAACCCCAGCCACTGGCAGTGATATTAGGGGAGCCTTTGTCTTGCCCACTGCCTTCCCACTGGCCTGACAGGTGACACAGGAGCTGCAAAACTCCTTTACCTTTTCAGACATATTGGGCCAGTAGAAATGGTTCACCAACCGGTTCCATGTCTTTGTCGGTCCCAAATGTCCTGTCAAGGGGATATCATGACCCAAAGTCAGGATGAACTCTCTGTACTTCTCGGGCACCACCAACCTCCTGGTGGCCCCCTCCTTGAGGTTTCTGGCCTCAGTATAAAGCAGTCCATCTTCACTGTAGAGTTTGTGAAACCCACTGTCATCCCCTTTCTCTTGCTTAGAAGCAATCGCCTCAAGCTCTCAAAGGTGGGACAGTCACGCTGTCCCTTACTGAACTCCTCTCTGGAGGGTCCACCTGCTCCTGTCAGTTCTGCCAAACCTGACAGCTCTGGCAGGGATGGAGTCCCTCCCTCAGAGGCCAGATTCTCCCCATCAGGGGTAGATTCTTCCTGCACCTCTAGAGTTGCAGTGCCCTTGTCCTTGGATGCTTGGCCCCTTGTTTCAGGGTCCAAGTGTTCAGCCCCTGCCTTCTGGCTTGTCTGTGACCTAGTCACAGCACATACCCAATCTGGGAGCTCCAATCTTTTCATATGGAGTCCTCTCTCCACCTCTGATCACGCAAAGGCTTCAAGATCATTGCCCAGTAAACACTGGACTGGGAGCACCTTTGACACAGCTACCTTCATAGGGCCTGTCACACCAAATCCACCACAGCCATAGGATGGAGTTTGGTAGTAGTGCTGTCTGCATGTGTCACCTGATGAAACTCACCAGGTAACAACCTCTCTGGACGCACCAGTTCATCCAGGACCACTTGCCCCAGTGCCTCCGATAGCCTCAACCTCAGTACCATTCACTTTAGGCCTCTTGCCTGTACTTGTCCATGTTTGGAGGTAAGGCAGCAAGGGTGGCAATATTCACCCTTCTCAGGGACACTAAGGATGCTTCCACCACCTGACTACCCCTCTCTGGGGCACCACTCTCCACCCCTACACTGACACTGGCAATCCCTGTGGATGGGCCCTTAAGGGGGGGGGGACTTCTTGGTGCAGACAGCATCTCCCTGCTTATGCCCTGGCTGGTTACAGTCAAAGCACTTACCTTTGAGGGATCAAAGAACCTACCAGGCTTTCCCTGAAACCCCTTCCTTTGAATTTGGGTTGGCTCGGGGCCCCCCTCCTTGTACAGGTTTTTGTTGGTCTTTGGAAGACTCCTAAGGTTTTTGACCTTCATTTCCGTGGGCTTTCCCCTGGGGAGGGACCTGTCCTCCTTTCTTCTGCTCCCCCTGGTGATGAATGGAAACCCAGGTTCTCACCCACTCATCAGTTACTTCCCCCAGCTCTCTGGGGTCTGGCGTAACTTCTCTTCTGCACAATGAGTCAAAATGTGTTCTTTCAAAAACAAACTATACAATCCCTCATATATGTCAACTTTGTTACCAACAATCCAGCCTTCCAGTGCCTTTACTGAAACGTCCACAAAGTCTACCCAAGACTTTGAACTCAATTTCTGGGTGCCTCTAAAACTTCACCCTATACTGTTCTGGAGTCAGACCACATTTCTTGACTAAGCATGCCTTCATCTGCTGGTATTGTTCTGCATCCTCTCCTTTCAGGGTCAGGAGCCTATCCCTCCCAGCTACTGGAATCCACTCCCACAGGACTGCACTCCAATACCTACAGTAGACCCTACTCATTTTAAGGGCCCTCTCTTATGCTGCTAGCCGCCTGTCAATGTGACCCCCCTCAGTGTACTTGGGTACTATGCCCTTGGGAAGTTTAGTTTCAAATCTACCACCCCTGGACATCTCGGCATCTTCTTCACTTTCGCTGCCACCATTCCTCTTCTCCCTCTCTCATTTTCTCTTAGCCAATTCTAATCTCCTGCTCCAAGGCAATCCACTGTAATTGAGCCTGAAGCTGTCTCTCTGCAAGGGAAAGTAGTGGTACCTGAAAAAGGGACCCTTCCCCACTCCCACCACCACCTTGATTCACCTGGTTAACACTAGTCACAATGAAAAAGGTCTCATCCTCAATCCTCTCTCGGGTGAGGTTGGGGGAACATCTTCCTACCCTCTTGGGTTCTCCTCAGTTGCCCTGGCTCAGGCCATTAGGGGTTCGAGCACCCTGCCTTCCTCATCTTCTCGGCAGCACACAGCCTCCTAGGCCTACACTATTCCCAAAGATCAGCCATCTTAAACTGGGACAGTTTAGCCAGGTTTAGCTCCATGGTTACCTAGTTTTGGCTCACAAAAAACTAGGCACAACAGACTTAGAAGAATTTGGAAAAATCAAAACAATGGATTAAAAACAGTTTAGTCTAAATTCCAAAAATCAAACTCAAAAGTTTAGTTCTAAGGCAATTTAGAGGATTTGTATAATCTTAAATCATTCACTGAAAGGTGTACTTTTTAAACACAAGTCCTCATCCACACCGCTGAGCACCAAATGTTGGAAATTAGGTTATTGGTAGGGGCAAATGTAGGTCTGCCACTGGCAATAAGGCCACTAACACGATAGGACCCAGCATAGGTTTTAGGAAATTTATTCCTGTGCTTAACCCTTGGTAATGTGGCTGCGAGCAGACCGGGTTAACTTCAAGGACAGGTATGCAAAGCATTCAAAAACACCATTTCAGTAAATAATTAAGACACAACACAAAATAAAAATCAAACGCCAATTTATAAAAATAGGTAATATTTGTATCTTTTAAATGACACCAAACCGAAAAAAATCCACTGTAGGGAACCAGAGATATGGATTTTTAAGTATTAGTCACTTTCTGGTGCTTAAAAATCAACAGTGCCCCTTTTAGTCATTTCGTTTTCTCTGACAGGGACACCTTTAAACTTTGTTCTGGAGAATCTCACCAAATGTGTTGCGCCTTCTCCAGCAGGCGTGGCCCAATTAGAACTCCTTCCTGAAGTTCTGCTTGCGGGTCCCAAAGTATCCAACACACAATCCAAGGTTCTGGAATCTCCAAGAGGGTCCTTGAAAGTGTGAAACTTCAATTCCGCAATCCACTTGAACACAACCCTTACAAATCCACTAGTACTCCAGGCTTGGAATTCTTTGTGCGAATCTCCAGGTGAGCTCTGTTAACCTGTAGCTTGCAGAGAGTCCACTCTTTAGTCCTTTTGCAGCAAGATAATCCACAGGGCTGCAGTTTCAGTTGGTGCAGTCTTCAGAGGTCAGGTCTTAGAAATATTTGCACAGCAAAACTTCACAGCAGGGCACTTCTTACTTCAGTAAGTTTCAAACAGCAGATCTGGAGGGCTATGCCCCTCTCAGATACGTATTCAAAATTCTCTGGGTCAAGCACCAGGTCACTTCTGACCAATGAGAGCAGGGTAGCTCTTCATAGTTATGACCACATCCTGTAGAGTGGCATTATTTTGCCCAGAGTGCACCAATCTTCCAAATTCATAATGGCTGATTTTCTAGCAAGGAGGTAAGAGCTGGCTAAACACACCCCAAGGGATCGCTTATCTCCATGCACTCTCCCCCTACCATCTGCACATACCTTCCTTAAGCCTAGCCCTGACTCTGGGTCAAGAGTATCAGAGTGAAACTGAAACCCAGGCCTCCCCTCTGCCTTTGAAGAGCTTGGTTTACGACTCCACCCCCTGGCCTGGCATTTCTATAGACCAGCACACTGGTCCCATGTGAGTGGTTAACCCCAGGGGTTCTTTATCACCTCTTCAACTCTGACCAATCGGGGCAGACCACTGGAAGGCTGAATTTGGACTTGCAAAGTTTTTGTATGTATACTTTAGGATAAATTCAACAATATAATATTGTTGGATTTACTACTACCATTCTGGGATGTCTTTGAATGGTCCGGCTAGTCCTCTTCTATCAATATTTATTCATCAATAACCTTCTACCATGTTAACCTTTGGGCCATGGGGTTTGCAATGGGGAACATGACTTGGGCCAGTTTTCTAGCACCAGGGCTTATAAAAACATATTTTATAATAAGTTTTTCCCTAATTTCTACAGGACCCCCACCCCCTGTGCAATTAGGGGAGTCTTTAGGGGTTCTGACTATGCAGAAATATTGCAGATCCTCCTTACCCAGTGCTCCTACCATCAAAGTCGAATTTGAGCAGCACTTTAACACAATGTGGGGAGTGAAATGTGAAATTTCACTTTACCCAGGCATATAAAAACTCATTTTATAAGGGTGTACCTTATAGATAACTGACCTCCCCACCCCTGGGATACCTAGGGGAGACCCTGGGGGTCCCTAATATGCCAAAACATTGTAGGTTTTCCATTTGTAAGTGCCCTACCACCAAAGTAGAGTTTGGGCACAATTTACTGTTTAAAAGCAGTCCTGGCACCCTGTGCTGCTTTTAAACTGACCTCTGGCTTCAGCAAAAAGCTGCTGGCCTCTAAACTGCCATGCCTCAGGGTACTGGGGACTTCTAGGTAGTTTCAATCCCCTGCCCTATTATATATCCGTGGCCTATGGGGTAGGCCATGCCAATTACAGGGGTACCCTACCATACCATAGTGTACCTTAGTTGGGTGTTTAAACTGTATTCTAAGGTGTTCCTTTCAGCTCATCAGTGGCCTTGGGACTTGTTAGAATTGGGGGTCTCTAGTTGGCACAGGTAGGTACATGTGACAAGTAGGGACCCTCTCCTCTAGTCAGGATAAGGGGATTACACTCCTAAAATAACCCCTGCTCACCCCCTTGGTAGCTTGGCAGGAGCAGCAAGGCTTTATCTCAGAGGCGTAAGTTAAACATTTGTGACCGCATACAGTAGCCCAGTGACAACACTACAAATGGACACCACACAAGGTTTTATATAAAAAATAAGTATATTTTATATAGAGTTACCACAAGACCAATAAATAACAAAAGTAATCCACAGTACTATTAGATTTCAAGAGTTCTGGTTAAAAGGCTTAGTTCAAGGTTCTGTGCGAGTCGGTAGCCCGGTCTGGCTACAGCGTGGTTGAAATAACAGAGTCTAGCAAATGCAGCGGACCGCGTCAGTACGGGCCCACTCAAATGTCGACAGACTCAGTCACACTACCTTTTACTTGAGGAGGCCAGCACAGATGTGCGAGCCGGTTCCGGTGTTCGTCGCGGTGCACAAAAGAAAGCGGTGCAGGATGCGTTGTCCCTCGATTCCGTGCAGGGAGCGGCCCGTTGACAGTTGGTGGATCCAAGGCGTGAGTTGTAGGGCGAGATGGTACTTCGTTGCGGTGCGGCGACAGAGCCATAGTTCTGGAGCTGGCGTCGACCAGTCCGGACATCGATGCGAGTCGGGCAGTGCGTCGCGAATCGGTGCCCAACTCTGGTGCGTTCACAGGACTAGAAGTATGCAGCAGTGACCGTGTCGTTCAGACCAGTATGAGTCAGTGTAGCGAGGCGTTTCACGTCGCGGTATCCACCAGTGGCGGTGCAGGCAATGGCTCGGGGACGGTGTCAGGACTGAGTCGGTGAGCTCAGAGCTTGCGTTGTTCGAGGCGGATGCTGCTTGATGCGGTGCCTACAGGACACCGGGCCGGTCGTGAGAGTCGGTCACAGCTCCCTGCCTTTGTAGCCACTGAAACAGCGTTTCCAGCAGCAATCCACAAAGGCTGGCGAAGTTTACTGGTCCTGAGACTTCGGTCAGGTTGCAAGCTCTCTTCCAAGCCCTTGGAGACAGTCAGGCAACTACTGCAGGCCAATCCCCCAAGCAGCACTTCAGCTTGGGAAGAGTCTCTCCTCAGTTTCTTCAGGTTCCTCTCCTCAGTAGAGGTTTTGTCTTGTAAGTCCAGAAGTGATCTAATTTCTTGGGATCATGGTCCCAATATTTATACTCCAAAATCCTTTGTTCTCTGAGAGAAGAGGGGCCTGTGCCCAGTCCAAACCAGTTCTGAAGCACTCTGTTTACCAGACTTCTTTTTTCCTTTCACAGTGGAGGGCAGGAACATCAGTCACCCCACAGGAGGAGGAGCCAGCATTGTGGAAGGCAAGTACAGCCCTGGAGCACTTTGACAGTCTTCCTTCTCTTCTTTCAGTGTGCAGGGCAGAGACATCAGACGCACCACAGGGGGTGGAGCCAGCACTGTAAGGGGCGGGCACAGTCCTATTCAGGTCCCAGGTGCAACTCCTCCCTCCCATCCAGATGCAGATCTCGCTATTCCCACTGGGCTGACTCCTGTCTCCTGGAATCCCCCAGCACTGTCACTCAAACTCCAGACAAGGAATACACAAACGAGCAGAGGCAGGCTTGAAAGGTTAGGCAAGCAAATACCTACTTTATATAAGTGGTATTTGCAAACACAGAATGTTAAAAACCACTTTACTAAAAGATGTATTTTATCATTCTGAGTCCAGGCATACCAAAATCGAATTTCTACCATGTTCTCTGACTCAGCCCATTCTGGCCTATGGAGAACAGGTGGCCTTGCAATAGTGAAAAACGAAAAAGGCTGTAATTCACTATTAGGACATGCCACACTCATCAGGGCTTGTCCTACCTTATACTTACAATGCACCCTGCCCGTGGGCCTACCATAGGGGTGTCTGATATGAAGAAAAGGGAAGGTTCAGGGACTGGCAAGTGGGTGCACTTGCCCAGTCAGCATGACAGTACCAGACTGCACGCAGGCTCTGCAATGGCAGACCTTAGACACATTTTACAAGGCCGCTTCTGTGAGTGGCACAATCAGTGCTGCAAGCCCACTAGCAGCATTTGGGTTTACACGCCCTGGGCACACGCAGTGCACTGTACTAGGGTCTGACAAGTAAATCATTTTTGCCAATCATGAAGTCACTAATCCATACATCAGTTTACATTAGGGAGAGCATATGCACTTTAGCACTGATTAGCAGGGGTAAAGTGCCCAGAGTAATAAAATAGCCAACAACAGGTCAGAATAAATAAAGGAGGGAGGCAAAAAGTTCAGGGATGACCCTGTAGAAAGGGCCAAGTCCAACAGGCCTGGTTGGGCAGAGCCCAGGGTCAATCAAAATCAGTTACCACCAGCATTAGTCAGCAAAAAGTTGCAGGGGGGATGCCCAGGATGACTGCAACACATACCAAAACTGAAAAATGTGTATTCAAGAGGAAATTTGTACGCAGATGTTTGGCCAAAAAGGGGTTGAATTTTCCTAAATGTATTTCAAGCTGATATTTGACTGATGAATCGGGTTGCTTTGGGCAGACTTATTACTATTATAACCTCGGTGTTGAAGGCATTGGAGCTATGATCGTTAGACTTTTCCCATGGAGAAGCTTTATACATTGACAAAGCCTTTTGTTTATATTACCACTGGCAACCAAACCTGATGCACTGAGGTGATCACTGCTAGTAATCTTATATATTGTCTGATGCCACTATAACAACACTAATAATGTTAGCTCAAGTGATTTTCATTGAACATTTGTAGCTCTTACTGCAGAAAAGGTTGGAGACCCCTGGTCTGTTTGAAATTGCATGTGCCCTGGAGAGAAGCAGGAGCCATGTATGACGCATACAAGGAAATATAGGTAATGTGGTAGAAATGAATATCATTAGTTTGTAAGATTGCTGGCTTGCAGAATCATAAGATGATAAAATGAGGCTGCTGCACACTTGCCATAACTAGAACTGTAGTCTCTCTGTAGTATTCCTTGCACGACACACTTCATGTTCTTAGTCATCTACAGCTGCCCTCTGCTCTCTCAGCCAAATTTATCCACACTGAGGGGACCCCTTTATTGGAATAGGAGAATGCAGTTCTCAACAACAGATTGGAACTGCATCTTTTACTGCCCCCAAAAATGCCCAGGGTTGACAATGATTAGTAAGCAGTACCAACCCAAAACGTCTTCTTGGAACATAAACCTTCATTCCTCTACTCTAGTTAACCACCACAAATGTGAAATTTAAGGATTTATTGGGGCTATCTGTAGACGCAAACCCTCATGTAATAGCAAATTGAATGCTTTGAATGGGCTAATCATGTGAAATGGTTTGGAGATGGCTTTCAGGATTTTTCTTGAGGTGTGAGACACTAAGGGACAAACGCCACATCTGTCATGTTCTCAGTTTAAGTCTACCTATCTTCACATTACATTTGTAAAATATGGGTCCTGCTTGAGTGGCTGATATCAATTTGGAGGTAGTGCTGATTATGTGAGATTGGTTCAAGCAAAGCACAAGGAACATTATGGTTGTAGTCCACTTGTTTAAGGGAAATTAGTTGTTGCACTGGAGGGATTGGCCTTGTTTTGAAAGTAATGTATATATCTTGGATCCTCAACTATTTTCTAAGTTTCTAAATGGTGCAAGAACAGAATGATGATAATCCATGGAATTTATAGGATTAGAGATAAGTAGTTTCATTTTATTTTTTCAAATGTGAGCGTGGGGTGGTCTGTTACACAACAGCAGTTACTGTATGTAGCCAGTGGATGCAAGCAGTTGTATCAAGGAGTCCTGAACTTCAGCATTTTTAATCCTCACCTACGTGAAGTTCTGGGTTGTGTAGGGATTTTCATATTTAACAAGCAATTGCATAGCGTCTCGCCATTGGGACCTTATAAGTATTTAGCCATGCAACACTTGATGAAGTTACAACAAAGATATTGTGCTGGATAACTAAACACTTATAAGGTCCCAAAGGCGAGACCTATTGGCTATGCCAATGTTTGTTATTTATGTATTTATTTACAAAGGAACAAAAGAGAACCAGTACTGTGATACGCTCAGTTTAGCAGTCGGTTCTGGCGATAATAGATTTTGAGCTGTAAGTTCACAATGGCATTGCTGTACTGACAGCAGTGCAGAGATAATGAAAGACAGAAAACTCACGCAGTTGCACAGAAATGAGAATTTAAATAATGGCATTAAACCAAATATCACAACTTTGGATACCTTTGGAGTTATTGGACGTAGCACTTTATTTAAATTAGTTTTCGTTCGTGCATTTTGTTGATGTCTTTGAAGTTGCTTCAGAATCTCAATGTTCTTGAAGAGCATTTCCAGATCTGCGTGAAATTGCCAGATGATTGCACAGAATTGATTTCCAAGAGAGAGCTGCGAGAACGGTATCCAGGAAACACAGCAAAGGCGTCCGTTTCGAGGGGGCGCCTGTCCTGTTGCTGAACACGCAGAGGACATCAGTCTTGTGGGGCATCCTGTGGTTAGTCCCGTGTTTTGACGTAAAAAGTAAGTAATCTGTAGCTGCAAATGATTTATCATGAAAGGTGAAATGGCCAACAAGATAAACGGAAAATGCTTCTGTAAGAGAAAATAACTTTTGCAGTCATACTCCTTCGACGCTCATGACGAGCTCAGCTCGTCATGGAGTTGCCATTCATTTCAATGGAAATTACATGGGAAGGATGGAAAAGGCCTTAGCATCCAAGTGGTTAAATAACAGAGATCGTTTAGAAGGTGAATTGTAGTCCAGTATGACTAACCCGCTTTCTGCTGAGTGAGCCTGATAGAATAAACATGCACAGAAGAAGGATGCGCCCATGACTCCCTCACAGCTTCAAAACAAACGAAAGCCTCTAAAGTTCAGAGCTCCACTGTTTTTTTTATCTAAGCATCCTCGGATATTTCATGGTTCTTTTTAATTTATGTAGTACAAGTCCAGAACAGCTTGTAGACATTATTTGAAAAAACGTGAGGGCGCGTTTTCAAAGTACGGTAACAGTTTACCACGATAAAAGCAGGGGCCCTGGCACCCGGCGGGCTGTGAGTGCGATGGACAAAATATAATCTCCGAGCCTGCTGAGAAGGGCAGGGCTGGGACTGTTAAAGAATGAGGGCGGCAACGGATGAAGAAAGCTCGCGAGTGGTGCACGTGAGCTTGGGAGAGCGAGCAGCCCATCTGTTTTCAATGATCGCGCCCGCATCTGGGCACGATAATAGAAAACAGATGTGGCCTGTGCGCGTAACTGCAGGCCTTAGGTCGTGGGCGGTTACATTGGCTGGGAAGGGTGTGACATGTGCCCTCCTTTACCTACTTTTAAGGAAGACACACGCAAACACCAATAGAAATATTGGTGGAACAAATGCCACAAGCACGAGCTTGTGAAAAGTCCTGGTCAGCTGCAAGCGGTCGTTTTCCTATTGCAGCACATGCGCACTGCTATAGGCTCAACCTAAAAGGAGGGGAGATTGTGATCGGAATATCAATATCTGCGGTTTGTGAAAGTGAATCAATTGTCTTGCATATTTACTGTGCTCCAGTGGTGTTGTTAAAGATGCTGGAGCGGTTTGGGAGGTTTAGGAGAGAGTTGGGCCACACTGTGGCTCAATTACAATTAATCATTCTATTGGTCTGACTGGATAGGGTTTTAAGTTTTTTTTTTTTCTTCCAGTGTTGACATTTAAACAGAAAAGTGGTATTGTCCATACATGAGAATGGAAGCATTTTGAAGTACACGAGCAGCGTCCATGATGTTTGGAACGAAGCTGTGATACTATTGGCATATGACATATCTTCATTGTATTCTTGTATTCAATTATATTGTTCCTGCATTGTCCACATAAAATACCCACATCCCAGTGGTTTATTGAAGTCATACAAGTTAAGAAGGGAGAAGATGTGAAAAGAACTAAAAGAAATATCTTTAAGCCAACTAATTGCTGTTGGGGTCTTTCCTTTTGCTAATTTCTCTTGGGTCCTGGCAGTCAATCCTGGTTGATTGCCATTACTCTGAAGCAGTTAAGTTCTTAGTAATATGCTATACCTCTCTTGTGAACACAAGAAGGGCCAGTTGAAACCAGGCATCAGTTAGTGTATGAAACCATGCTAGTGCTGAAACTATACAAACGCCTAAATGTCCACAATGATGAGCAAAGTTTTCGTTTATGTTGGTGCTAGGGAAAAAGAAAGTGAGCATCACTCACAGCTTGCATGACGTACAGTGAATATAATTAAAAAAATCAGATAGCCCTCTTCAAAAGGCTCTTTTTTGCAAAGTATCTACAGTTAGTACTCTATTCTCTGTCTGCGCTATGTTGAAAAAGTGACATTGTAAGGTAGAAGAGCGCTGTGTTTGGAATTAGACTACATTTTTCCTTACTACTCAATAAAACCAAATAATGGTGTACTTATGGTAATGTTTCCTTGAAAAGTGTTTTGTTTTTAATTTGGTGATTAAAGTATAAGCTGTGTGTGACAGGTAGCATTTTGATACGGATGAGTGTAGCAGCAAAATTATGTGTATCAGACCTTCAATAATCTAAATTTGTCACACTAGCTTTTAAAAAAGCAAAAAACCTTTTGAGCTTGAAGGGGACTTTTGCATGACTGTTGTACTTTGGCACGGTTAAGCACCTTCAGCTCTAGGTTAATCGTTCATGAACCACTGTAGCAATAAATGTTACAAATTGGTGGAGAGCCCAAAAAAGGAAAACATAACACTCTTTGAATTAAAGAAAAATGACATGTATTTGTTGTTCCTCTCAAGGTAGTTATAGTTAGGACCTAGTTACCATAGGGAAATCGCAACATTCTATTCCCAATAACTTTGACCCCGATTGACAAATCTTTGCGAAATTTTCAAAATGTATGGCCGCACCGGTCAGCTCCTGTCTTGAAAGTTTCGGGGTGATTCGTCAAGGGGGGGGGGGCAGAGAAAAAAGGGGGGTCCCAAAACATGTTTTCCCCATGCAATTTCTCATTCGGAAACTTTAGCTGTGGCTACAGCCCGAACTGCTGAACATAATTACACCAAATTTGGCAAAAAGGTAGCCCTTGGTAAATGGTGTAAATCCGTTCCGTAGTTCCTGAGAAATTTGAAAAAGAAAAAATATCGATATCTGGGCGGAGCCTAACCACACATGTCATCGGGAGATCTGATTGGCTGTCAGCACTTCATCCTGGAATTGCTGGCAGCCATCTTGTGACCAATATACATGATGGTACCCCATTGAAATGCATTGCAATGAATCGAAGATTTTGAGGGTTACCAAAAGAACTATAAAGGGTGATAAGACTTTTTAGTTACATTAGAATTGATTTGTTGATGGTACCATACTCATTCAGGAATTGTGTGTTCTAAGGTGATTTTACCCTGTGAAAAACCTTCTGCTGGGATATCGTGAATCATGTTTGAGAGAGAACTATTTTCACATGCTTGTCCCATGGGGTTTTGGAAGGTGCTCCAGAAGCTAAAATGAGAGCAAATTTTCTGTAAATTCATGTTATCTTTCTCAGTCATGTGAGATATCTTTCTCAGTCATATGAGAATGAAGTCTGACATTCTCAGCAAAACATGTACATCCAACAAGGGCAGAGACTGTCAGTTGATTTCTTTGTGTTCTACTGCAGCTTCCCAGAGTGTTCTAAAGAACAACTAGAGCGCTAACTGCCTTACGTATGACAAAAGTATGACACACCTGAAGCCATCTTGATTGGAATACACTGGTAACACTTAAAACATTTAATTTAAAAAGTAAGAAGATGGGGTTCATTTCGACATAGAAATTATGGTTAGTGCTGTAGAAAGAAAAATTAGGGCGTTTCCAGTGCGATCTCAACTATCTTCCTGTTATATTTCAAAGGAGCAGCCTGTCAGTTGATGCCTTTGTGTCCTACTGCAGCTTCCCTGAGTGTCCTAAAGAACAACTAGAGCGCTAACAGTCTTACTTATGACAAAATTATGGCACACCTGTAGCCATCTTGATTGGCATTAACTGGTAATTCTTAAAACATTTAATTTAAAAAAGAACAAAATAAGGGGGTTCATTTTGTCATATAAATTATGGTTAGTGCTGCAGAAAGAAAATTTAGGGCATGTTTTAAGTGAGATCTCAAATCCTCTTCTATTTCATTAGAAAATTCTGACATGCAGACTGAAACAATCGCTTTCAATACTAGCAGTAGACTTCCGGTTAACTCCCTGGTGAGCAGTAGCTTTACTACAGTGATCTAATGACCAACTAGAGTGCTAACATTCTGAATTTATGGCAAATGTGTGAATCAAAGTAAAACGCTGAAAGCATTTTCTACTGAGGAGACTGCAGTAAATGAGTAAATTAGGAAAGTTCATAACAAATAAGTCTCCCAAGATGGCCACCAGAGAAAAAAGCATTTGCAATGCAATAGGTCTCGCATTATAAAAGTTTGAGCTATTGGCATTGCTAATAATAATGCAACACCAGTAGCGCAAACATTCAGTAATGCAAGACCTATTGCATTGCAAATGCTTTTTTTATATAGCGCGAACTTGACCCAAAGGGGTGCATTTATGTTATATGTTATGTGGCACGGAGTGGTATTATGCAGAGTGTATTTATGTTGTATTAAGTAGCGATTAATTATGACGTTGAATTATGTAGTATTGAGTGGTATGTGGAGTGTATGTATGTTGCATTGAATACAGTAATTATGTGATGTGTAATTATGTGGTACTGAGTGGTATTATGTTGAGTGCAGTTATGTTGCATTGAGTAGAGTGTAAGTATGTGGAATGTAATTCTGTGGTACTGAGTGGTATTATGTGGAGTGTATTTATGTTGTGTTGAGTAAATATGTGGTAAGTAATTATGTGGAGTGTATGTTGCATTTAGTAGAGTGTAATTATGTGGCGTGTTATTACGTGCCACAGAGTGGAGAGAGAGGGACGAGGGATAAAGAGGGAGAAAGAGAGTGAGAGAGGGGGAGAGAGGTTTAGAAAGAGAGAGGGAGAGAGTGAGAAAGAGGGAGAGAGATAGAAACGGGAGAGAGAGAGGAGAGATGGAGAGAGTGGGAGGGAAAGATAGAAAGAGGGAGAGACAGAGAAAAGTAGAGGAGAGAGAACGAGCGAGCAAATGAGAGTGGGAGAGACTGAGAAAGAGAGGAGAGAGATAGAGAGGGGAGAGAGAAAGAGATAGAGGGATAGAGAGGAAGAAAGGCCAGAGAAGCTGTTTAAATGCATACAAACATAGATGAGCTACAGCTCCAAAACAACTGGCTAGCAGCCTTTGAATGTTATGTACCTTGGTATCAGACTGGTCTTTCTCGTCTGGTCCAAAATAACCGACTGGAAACTGAGTGAAATGTTGACAATATGGATACAAAAAAAGATGACATCATTCTGATAGATACTTATCCACCTTTAGAGCTGCAAAGGGCTTTTGACCTCTTGAGTGATACTCAAACTACACGCTGCACCTTAAACAAAGACTGCAGAAGCAGGGACACCCACTTATAAGGGTTGTGCTTCAGGTTTTATTATGCGAATGATTGCACAGTACATATTTGTATCACAATATTTTGTAGCCCTTTTGTCGTTAGGGTATGTATGCATTTTATTGTTTGTCTATCCGTTAATCTAGCGGATGGCACATGGTTATATGGTCAAAATAAATGTTTTCTATGCTTGTGCTATCTCATACTGCATCTTTTCAAAGGAACCTGCTGCTGTGACATTCTGGCCTTAAATAAATAACGTTACTGTTAGACCTGGCACCTTGGCGTGAGTCTCCCTTCCACTTTTTTTGCTGATGTGCCTCAGATGTTTTGCTGGTGTTAGCTGCTCAGGGCACTGCGCCACGGCCAATCTGTGCCAAAGTGCAAGTGCTCCCAATATAAAGTGTACCTGTAATTGGTCTCCATGATTGGCTCATTGGATTTACTGTCAGTCCCCAGTAAACGGCACCAGGAGTGCCAGGGCTTGTGAATGCCAATACTGCTAGTGGGCCTGCAGGGCTGGTTGCGCCACCCACAGAAGCAGCCATTTAAAATATGTCTAGGGTCTGCCATTGCAGAACCTGCCTGCAGTCTGGTACTGTCATGCTGGCTGGGCAAGTGCACCCACTTGCCAGCCTCTAAACCTTCCCTTCACTTCATGTTAGTCACCCCTATGGTAGGCCCAAGGGCAGGGTGCATTGTAAGCATAAGGTAGGACAAGCCCTGATGTGTGTGGCATGTCCTAATAGTGAATTACAGCCATTTTCGTTTTTCACTATTGCAAGGCTACCTGTTCTCCTAGGCTAAGATGGCCTGCTGGAATTATTACACCCTATAATCCCAGCAAGCTCAGGGAACAAGGTCGAATTTAGTATGCCTGAACTCAGAATAATAAAATACTTCTTTTAGTAAAGTTTATTTTAATATCCTGTGTTTGCAAATGCTACTTTTAGAAAGTTAACATTTGCTTGCCTAACCATTTCAGCCCGCTCTGCCAGGATGTGTATCTGCTTTCTGGGTTGTGTGAGTGACAGGGCTGGGGATGACAGGTGGTGAATGGAGGGAGGACACCAAGGTGGGTGGTGGGAGTGCCCCTTGACTCTGAATAGGGCTGTGCTCTGCCACCACAATGCTGGCTCCACCTCCTGGGGAGCGACTGATGACTCTGACCGACACCTAGCCCAGGAAGAGGGAAGACTGTCAACAGGGTGCTCCTGACTGTACTTGTCATCTCAATGCCGGCTCCACCTCCTGCGGAGCGTCTGCTGCCCTGCCCCACACACTGAAAGTAGAACCCTGTTTTGGCACAACAAAGTACTCCAAGAGCTGAAGTGAACTATGCAAAGGCCCCCCTGGCCTGAAAGAACAAAAGAAACTTGGTATAAAAGTAGGAGCCCTGCTCCTAAGAACCTAGATCCTGTCAGCCCAAAGAAGAATCTCTGCCGGAGGAAAAAGAACCTTGCTGCCAAAGAAAACAAGAAGAAACCTGCAAGGACCCCTGACCCCCCTGGCCTCATTCCTGCAACCACGGGGCCTCGATCTCCAAGGGCCTGTAGTTAAGCTGGCCCCCTGACTAGAGTCCCAGGACCATTGGACTCTGCCCAATCCTCTCTGACCCACTGCTGGGTCCCCCCTCTGGAGTGCCTCGCTCTCCCCTCGGCAGCCTGTGCCAGGCCGCTCCCGCCTTGAGACCCCACCGCTCCCTCAGGAGCCGTGCCCGCTCGGGAGGATCGCCCCGCACCCTGTCCTTGGCTCGGCAGCCTGTGCCTGGCCGCTCCCGCCTTGAGCCCCCACCGCTCCCTCCGCGAGCCGTGCCTGCTCGGCCAGACCGCCCGCACCATGCCTCGCTCTCTCCTCTGAGCCACGCTCCTGACTGCAGCCCCCACCGCTGGAAACGACAGGCTGGGATCGCCTCTCCCCGCCTGCTCCTCACTACAGCCCCCACCACTGGAATTCGAAGCCGGGACCTCTTAGAGGAATCTGACGTTGCCTCTCCCCGCTTCCAGCCGCCGAGAATCTCCCCGCATTAACCCCGCAGCTGAGACGCGAGGAAACCGACGCGTAGGAAAGGGAGTCCTACAGATTCGTGCCGCAACACAAGGGGGCCGCCTCGCACCTGAGAAGCTGCCGGTACGGACCGTACCCGCCGTGAAGTGCCACGCCGCCCCCCGCCTCCCATGCTTCATTCCACAAGTCCCCGCACATCTCTTTGGAGGCTGGTGCGCCTCGCTCCTTTTTCCGGACTCAGGGTCCGCAACGTTTTTCTTTCCCTGCCTGCGCACCACAGAGACTTGTGCACCTCGCCTCTTTCCGGACACCGGGTCCGCAATGTTTTCTTTCCCTGCTGAAGTTAAAGCTACGAGGGTCGTGTGAAGCTCCCGGGACACAACACCAAACCCTGGTAAAACCAACAAAAGTACTCTTATGATTAATGAAGCACTGTGGCCATATGGTAATAGCGTTATCTGTCATGTGATAATTACTGTAGTATATTCTATATCATTTACATTAAGTACCTGTATTTTTGATACAATTTACAGTCTGGTGTCCCTTTGTGGGGGGGTTGGTATTCTTCCTGTGTGCAATCATTAATGCTTATCTGACAACGCTCCTGAGATTAGCATTGACTGCTCGCGCCACGCACCCTAAAGGGTGAGCAGGGGTTATTCTTAAGGGGTAATTCCCTTGCCCAGACTTAGAGGAGAGGGTCCCTGCTTGTCACAAGTACCTACCTGTGCCAACCAGACACCCCCAATTCTACCATCGGACACAGCGGAAGGGATTTCGAATTTACATTTGTGATTTATGCACAGTAAAGTATTGATCACCACATAGTGAGAACAGACAGATAACACCGCCACAGAATTATTATTTTTGATTTTGCTGCAAGATCTCCACTCCTTAAAATCATGCCTAGTTCACGTGGTTCACGCCGGGGTGGAAGGGCAGCCTCTGTAATTTCTGACGATCACATAGATTGGGAAGGACTTGAAAATTACTCAGTGGAGCAGTTGAGCGGCTTCTGCAGTCAGTTGAGAGTTTCAAAATCAGGATGTAACAAGAAGATCCACTACCTAAAGGCGCTGAGGGCCTACAAGGAATCCAGGGCCCCAGAGAATGGGGTAGAAATACAGATACCAGAAGGTCCTGTTGATTTTGGTAGAGTCCTATCCACAGAGGAGCTGGCATATAGGGCAGCAACAAGGGCATACAAAGTGAAGATGGCAAAATTAAATGGACAAATGGAGATGGAAAAACAAAGGTTGGCAATGGAGGAGAAAAAACTCCAAATGGATCATGCCATGAGATTGAAGGAGTTGGAGCTGAAGACAAAAAGTCTGGGGACAACTCCTCCTGGTGGCAGCACAATGCGGGTTTAGGTAGAGTCAAGGGTGTACATGCCTAAAGATGTAGTGAAGGAATACTTTAAGTGGGATGACATAGGGCAGTGGTTCCAGGCCTATGAGGTAGCCATGTCCTCCCACCGGGTCCCTGAGAGAGATTGGGGAGCGGGTTTGTGGGGGAAGTTCCTTAGCGAGGGGCAGGACACACTGCTAGATTTACCCTCTGAAGTGTACAATTCCTACTCACACATGAAAGATGCCTTGATGATCAGGTTTGGGTTAACTCCTCAAATGTATAGACAGAGGTTCAGGGGTTGCACTGAGATTCCTGGGGGTACCTATGTGGAGTATGTGACTTTTTTTGCAGAGCACTGGATGGTTGGGTGAAGGGTAGCAAAGTGAATGATTTTCAAGGGCTTCTTGATTTAATGGCATGAGAGCACTTGTCCAGTAATTGTTTTCCTGAGTTACGCCAGCACCTAATTGATAGCAAGCTGTCCAACCCGAGGAAGCTTGCTGAGGAGGCGGACCGCTGGCTCAGCACCAGGGCCCACAAGGTTCCAGTGGGAGACTCAGCCAAGGGTGGGCAAGGTCCCCAGCAGAGGAGTGGGGGGGACCGGGGAAAACAGAGGGAGTTCCAAAGAGGGCCCCAAAGTAATACCCAAGGGAAAGGTTCTCGGTCTCCCCCACCGCAGAAGCAGACCGGGGCCCGACAGGTAATCCTGTTCACAGAGGGCCCCCAACGTGTTATAAATGTGGCGAACTAGGTCATGTGGCCAGTGCTTTTAAGATATTTCTTTTATCGAAATAAAGCTAATTGACTGACTGATGTGGCCAGTGACCCCCGGTGTCGCCTCTTTGTCAAACCAGCACCCACTGGTGCTCTCCCCCGACAGATAGCTAGTGTAAACCTGGGAGAGGAAGAAGAAGTCCAGGGTGGAGGGGACCCCGTTCACATGACCCTGGTCTCTCTAGGAGACAGTGAGATGGTCCCTGAGAACTACTTACCCTCTAACACTAAGAAATATGGGCAAGTAGTAACCATCAATGGGAAGAAGGCGGAGGCTCTTAGAGACACAGGAGCCAGTGTGACTGCAGTCTGGCAGCAACTGGTGTCTCAGGAGCAGGTTGTACCACATACATTCTGCTGTGTTGTCAATGCTGACAGCACAGAGAGTCAGTGTCCAATGGCTCAGGTTTCCTTTGAGTGGGGGGGGGGGGTCTCTGGTACTCTGCAGGTCGTTGTGAGAACCTCCATGCCTGTGTGACTGTTTGCTGGGGAATGACTTGGAGAGCTCCCCTTGGGAAAAGGTGGAGAAGGCAACTCACCTGAGGATGGTGGGTTTGCCTGGCTGGGCATGCGTGACCACCCGGTCAATGGCAGCCAGTAGGGGTGCTCAAGAGACCCTGGAGCTTGAAGGAGAGGCCCAGGAACCGGCCTTAGAGAGAAGGCGCAGGGAGCGCGGGAACCCGGCCCCTGAAAGTCCCACGGCCCAGGAAGAAGCAGACCTTGAGAGGGATGCCCTGGAGCCTACCGGGGAACAGATTGCTGAACTGGGGGACCTACATGAGCTGACCCATTGGCAGCAGGAGGGAGGCCCCTCCAGGGAGGAATTCTGCAAGGAACAGAAAGAATGCCCTTCTCTCGTGGGTATGCGGCAGCAGGCTGCAGACCAGGCCAATGGTGTTCAGTCTGGAACACATTTTGTTTACTGGGAGAATGACCTCCTGTATTCTGAGCCTAAGGTTGCTGAGCCTGGGTCAGCCCGTGCACTGGTGGTACCCCAGAAGTTCAGAGCCTTCCTACTGGGGCTGGCACATGATGTACCTTTAGCAGGACACTTGGGGATGGACAAGACCTATGACAGGCTTGTCCCCCACTTTTATTGGCCCCAAATGCACAGGAGCGCAGATGCTCACTGTAGAACCAGTCAGACTTGCCGACAAGTGGTAAGAGTGGATGGAAGCACCAGGCTCCTCTGCAGCCCTTCCCCGTGGTCCGTACCCCATTCCAGCGAGTGGGCATTGACATTGTTGGGCCTCTGAACCCCAAGACAGCCATGGGCAACAGGTTCATCCTGGTCTTGGTGGACCATGCCACCCGGTACCCTGAAGCCATCCCTCTGAGGACAGTGACGGCCCCGGTGGTGGGATGAGCACTGATGGGAATTTTCTCCAGAGTGGGATTCCCTCTAGAGGTGGTGAGTGACAGGGGCTCCAATTTCATATCCAAGTATATGAAATCCCTTTGGTAAGAGTGTGGTGTAACCTACAAGTTCACCACACCTTACCATCCCCAAGAAAATGGGTTGGTTGAGAGATTCAAACGAATCCTGAAAGGCGTGATCATGGGTCTTGAAGAAACAATGAGGCGTAAGTGGGACGTCCTCTTGCCATGCCTTCTTTTTGCCACAGAAGTCCCTAGGGTTCAGCCCCTTTGAGCTTCTGTATGGTCACCCCGTGAGAGGACCTCTGAGTTTGGTAAAGGAAGGCTGGGAGCAATCTCTCAGGAAACCTCCCCAGAATGTATACAGTTACATGCTGGCCTTCAGAAACCAGACCAGGCGATTCAGGCAACTTGCTGAGGCAAATCTGGAAGCCAGCCAGGAAGAAATGAAGCGGTGGTACGACCAGAATGCCACTCTGGTAGAGGTTCAACCTGGACAAAAGGTGTGGGCCCGGTGGAGCCTTGTGCACTTCAGGATAAGTGGACAGGTCCATTTGAGGTTGTGGAGCGCAAAAGTCCTGTCACCTACTTGCTGGACATGCAGTCTCCCAGGAATCCTTTGAGGGTCCTACATGTTAACCGCCTTAAGCCCCACTTGGAGAGGTCCGAAGTGGGCATGCTCTTGGCAACAGATGATGGGGCGGAGGAGGAGTCTGAGCCTCTTCCTGACCTCCTGGTAGCCTCAGAGCGAGATGGATCAGTGGATGGAGTTAACCTCTCACCCACACCGACCCCTGAACAATAGGATGACTGCCGCCAACTGCTGGGGCAGTTTCCTGACCTGTTTTCCCTGGTCCCTGGTGTCACAGATTGGTGCGTCCATGATGTGGACACAGGAGACAGCTTGCCTGTAAAGCACAAGGCTTACAGAGTACCTGACAGGGTCAGGGCCTGCATCAAGGAGGAGGTCTCTAAAATGCTTGCTCTTGGGGTGGTTGAGTCCTCCAGCAGTCCTTGGGCCAGCCCAGTGGTCTTGGTCCCAAAGGCTGCAGCGCGGGGTGCCACCCCCGAACTCCGGTTCTGTGTGGACTACAGAGGACTCAATTCAGTCACCAAGACTGACGCGCACCCCATCCCCAAAGCTGATGAGCTCATAGATCGGTTAGGGGCTGCACGGTACCTTAGCACGTTTGATTTAACGTCTGGGTACTGGCAGATCACCTTGACTGATGGGGCCACAGAGAGGTCAGCATTCTCCACACCAGATGGGCATTTCCAGTTCCGGGTTATGCCATTTGGGATGAAGAATGCCCCTGCCACCTTTCAGAGGTTGGTCAAGCAGGTGTTGGTTGGGCTGGATGAGTTCAGTGCCGTCTACCTGGATGACATTGCAGCGTTCAGTGGCACCTGGCCAGAACACCTGCGCCACCTCTGGGAAGTGTTGACGGCACTGCGGAAGGCAGGCCTCACGATCAAGGCAAGCCAGTGTCAGATCGGGCAGGGTTCCGTGGTGTACTTGGGACACCAAGTGGGAAGCGGCCAGGTGGCGCCTCTCCACCCAAGATTCAAACCATTCTGGCTTGGGAACCCCCAAAGACCCAGACTGAGGTGAGGGCCTTTTTAGGACTCACAGGGTACTACAGGAGGTTTGTCAAGGGATATGGCTC
Source organism: Lissotriton helveticus (assembly GCF_964261635.1). Taxonomy (NCBI): domain Eukaryota; kingdom Metazoa; phylum Chordata; class Amphibia; order Caudata; family Salamandridae; genus Lissotriton; species Lissotriton helveticus. Next base: position 1,692,324,671 of record NC_136068.1, on the reverse strand, counting down.
CATTGTTGCCCCCTTGACAGAGCTGACTTCTAAGAAGCAGCCCAGGAAAGTGATCTGGACTGACACCTGTAAGAAAGCTTTTGACACCCTGAAGACTGCCATGTGCACGGCGCCCGTGCTCCTGACTTCTCCAAAGAATTCCTAGTGCAAACAGATGCTTCAGAACATGGTGTAGGGGCTGTTCTCTCACAGATGACTGAGGAGGGCTGGGACCAACCTGTAGCCTTCATCGGTAGGAGGTTACTTCCACGGAAACAGAGGTGGAGTGCAATTGAGCGAGAAGCTTTTGCTGTGGTTTGGGCATTGAAGAAGCTAAGACCCTACTTGTTTGGGTCTCACTTCCGGGTTCAGACAGACCACAGGCCCCTCAGATGGTTGATGCAAATGAGGGGTAAAAACCCAAATCTGTTTAGGTGGTCCATTACCCTACAGGGTATGGACTTCACGGTGGAACATCGCCCTGGCATAGATCACGCCAATGCTGACGGTCTATCCAGGTTTTTCCGCCTTAGTGATGAGGAACTCCCTGGGGTAGGGTAGTTCTCCCCACATTTCAGCTGGAGGGGACACGTGTTAGACCTGGCACCTTGGCGTGAGTCTTCCTTCCACTTTTTCTGCTGATGTGCCTCAGATGTTTTGCTGGTGTTAGCTGCTCAGGGCACTGCGCCACGGCCAATCCGTGCCACAGTGCACGTGCTCCCAATATAAAGTGTACCTGTAATTGATCTCCATGATTGGCTCATTGGATATACTGTCAATCCCCAGTAAAGGGCACCAGGAGTGCCAGGGCTTGTGAATGCCAATACTGCTAGTGGGCCTGCAGCGCTGGTTGCGCCACCCACAGAAGCAGCCGTTTAAAATATGTCTAGGGTTTGCCATTGCAGAACCTGCGTGCAGTCTGGTACTGTCATGCTGGCTGGGCAAGTGCTCCCACTTGCCAGCCTCTAAACCTTCCCTTCACTTCAAATTAGTCACCCCTATGGTAGGCTCAAGGGCAGGGTGCATTGTAAGCATAAGGTAGAACAAGCCCTGATGTGTGTGGCATGTCCTAATAGTGAATTACAGCCATTTCCGTTTTTCACTATTGTAAGACTACCTGTTCTCCTAGGCCAAGATGGGCTGCTGGAATTATTACACCCTATAATCCCAGCAAGCTCAGGGAACATGGTAGAAGGTCGAATTTAGTATGCCTGAACTCAGAATAATAAAATACTTCTTTTAGTAAAGTTTATTTTAATATCCTGTGTTTGCAAATGCTACTTTTAGAAAGCTAGCATTTGCTTGCCTAACCATTTCAGCCCACCTCTGCCAGGATGTGTATCTGCTGTCTAGGTTGTGGGAGTGCCCCTTGACTCTGAATAGGGCTGTGCGCTGCCACCACAATGCTGGCTCCACCTCCTGGGGAGCGACTGATGACTCTGACCGACACCTAGCCCAGGAAGAGGGAAGACTGTCAACAGGGTGCTCATGACTGTACTTGTCATGTCAATGCCGGCTCCATCTCCTGCGGAGCGTCTGCTGCCCGGTCCCACACACTGAAAGCAGAACCCTGTTTTGGCACAACAAAGTGCTCCAAGAGCTGAAGTGAACTATGCAAAGGCCCCCCTGGCCTGAAAGAACAAAAGAAACTTGTTTTAAAAGTAGGAGCCCTGCTCCTAAGAAACTTGATCCTGTCAGCCCAAAGAAGAATCTCTGCTGGAGGAAAAAGGACCTTGCTGCCAAAGAAAACAAGAAGAAACCTGCATGGACCCCTTGACCCCCCTGGCCTCATTCCTGCAACCACGGGGCCTCAGACGATCTCCAAGGGCCTGTAGTTGGGCTGGCCCCCTGACTAGAGTCCCAGGACCATTGGACACTGCCTGATCCTCTCTGACCCACTGCTGGGTGCCCCCTCTGGAGTGCTCGCTCTCCCCTCGGCAGCCTGTGCCTGGCCGCTCCCGCCTTGAGCCCCCACCGCTCCCTCCAGGAGCTGTGCCTGCTCGGCCGGATCGCCCCGCACCCTGTCCTTGACTCGGCAGCCTGTGCCTGGCCGCTCCCGCCTTGAGCCCCCACTGCTCCCTCCAGGAGCCATGCCCGCTCGGCCGGAATGCCCTGCACCCTGTCCTTGGCTCGGCAGCCTGTGCCTGGCCGCTCCCGCCTTTTTTTTTTTTTTTAAGCGCACAATCACCCGTTAGGGTCTCTAGGCGCTGGGGGCCGTCGGGAAGATTAAGCAAGCTATTGCCCAGAGTCACATGGTGCTGGGCTAATCTGCCGCCGGTGCCGGGGATCGAACCGTGATCCCCAGATTCCGGAGTCAGTCGCCCTGGCCGCGGCGCCACACCTCTTCCTTGAGCCCCCACCGCTTGCTCCAGGAGCCGTGCCTGCTCGGCCGGACCGCCCCGCACCCTGCCTCGCTCTCTTCTCTGAGCGGCGCTCCTGACTGCAGCCCCCACCGCTGGAAACGACAGGCTGGGATCGCGGCGAGGCGTCTGACATCGCCTCTCCCCGCCTGCTCCTCACTACAGCCCCCACCGCTGGAATTCGAAGCCGGGACCTCTTAGAGGCATCTGACGTCGCCTCTCCCCGCTTCCAGCGGCCGAGAATCTCCCCGCATTAACCCCGCAGCTGAGACGCGTGGAAACCGACGCGTAGGACAGTGATCCCTACAGATTTGCGCCGCACCACAAGGGGGCCACCTCGCACCTGAGAAGCCGCCGGTACGGACCGTACCGCCACGGAGTGCCACGCCACCCCCCCACGCTTTATTCCACAAGTACCCGCACATCTCTTTGGAGGCTGGTGCGCCTCTCTCCTCTTTCCGGACACAGGGTCCGCAACGTTTTCTTTCCCTGCTGAAGTTAAAGCTACGAGGGTCGTGTCCTTCAGTGTGAAGCACCCGGGACACAACAACAAACCCTGGTAAAACCAACAAAAGAACTCTTATGATTATTGAAGCACTGTGGCCATATGGTAATAGTGCTATATATCTTGTGATAATTACTGTAGTATATTCTATATCCTTTATATAAAGTGCCCGTATTTTTGATACAATTTACAGTCTGGTGTCCCTTTGTGGGGCGTCGGTATTCTTCCTGTGTGCAATCATAAATGCTTAACTGACAACGCTCCTGAGATTAGCCTTGACTGCTCGCGCCACCCACCCTAAAGGGTGAGCAGGGGTTATTCTTAAGGGGTAATTCCCTTGCCCTGACTTAGAGGAGAGGGTCCCTGCTTGTCACAAGTACCTACCTGTGCCAACCAGAGACCCCCAATTCTAACAGTTACTGCATGTATTAATACCTGAGCTTGAACAATGGCCACTAAGAATCACTAAGGTAATAACTTCAGCCACTTAAAAACATTCTCTAGAAATCCATATAAAATATTATTTGATACAAAGCAAAAAGTGCAATGAAAAGGCCTAAGACCCAATTTGAGTAGTCTGGTACATCTAAGGATAGACACGTTATATAATGATGCAGAGTTTTCAATTTTATTTAGTGGCTAATGCCACACATCAGCTGGTATCTACAACAAGCAGAGCGCAGAGGCAACCGGAAAAACACTTTTGTTCCTACAGATCCAGCAGAATGCTTGAGAAGCATGCAACACAAAAATCAAAAAAGGATTTTTTCAAAAACGGGTGACTGTTCACAACCAAAGCTTTCCAGTTTGAAAGTTACACAAAAAATAATCACTGAAAGATCTGAGGTACTGCCCATGTCATTGACATCAAATTATGTCAGACGTTTTTCACTACACGTGCACCCCAAAAATAATAATTATTACCGAACATTTTTAGTTTGTCCAGGACATTAACAACACCCAGAGCTGGATGCCTGGAAGAGAGGGAAATAAATGGGGGAGAGAGAGAGGTAGATAGAAAGATAATCAGGGACAGAAATGAGGAAATCCAGATAAGGGGGAGAAATTAGGAATTCCAGATAAGGGGGCGAGAGAGATAACAATAGAGACAGACAGAGAGAGCAGGAGATAAGTGAAAGATAGGAAGAAAAAGTCAGAGACCAGGATACACAGAGATACAGAGAGAGGGAGAGAGAAGACAGACAGGAAGTGGCAGAGATAGACAGGTGGAGAGACCAGAATAGAGCGAGAGAGTGACAGATGGCTAGAGAAAGATGAGAGAAAGTTAGGGAGAGAACGGGAGGCAGACAAAGAGAGAAAGCAAAACAATGACAGAGCCAGGCAGGGAGAAAGAGACAGGGAGAGGCAGACTAAGAGCCAAGAAGAGAGCGCTACAGAGAGAACCAAGAAAAATACTGAGAATGACGTACAGACAGAAATAACAAGGTTTAACAGACTGGGCGTGGGTCCTAGGGCGCTGCAAGATGGCATCTCCCAGAGCAGCAACGCCCTTGCCATGAGCTCCCAGAGCAATTAATTACCCATAGCTGTTTAATAAACAACCACTAGCTACTCATATTCAGAACCAACTGGAGTTAGCAAGGCAGGGTATTCCTGCATGGTTAGATGTGGCGACAAACCTTCATTTTGAGTGGTTTATCAAAGAGTAGCCAACAAAGTCCTGTTTTTGGAAGCTTTTGCATCATTCCGTTTAACCACCCAGAGGTGAGAGAATGCGAGTACAATTAAAAAAAAAATAGCTAGAAGGAAAAAAAAACAAGAGCTCCTATTTGCCGCGGACAAAGGAGGAAGGTGGAAGGGCCATGCCCGTGCTGCAGGAATGGGTAGAATAGAGATGGGTTAGAAGGAAGTTGGCATGGGGCGCGGACAGTGCTGCAGGAGTGTGCAGAATAGAACTGGGGCAGTAAGGAGGTGGCAGTGGCATGACCACGCTGCAGGGGTGGGCCGAATAGAGGTGGGAGGTGGGAGGGGCAGGTTTAGGCCTAGAGTAAAAGGGTGTAGGAGGACAGCTGAGGTGCACATTAAGGGGACCATGGGAGGGCAGTAGGAAAGTAGAGTAGTTGTAGGCAGAGTGAAGTAGAGGGAGGGAAGACCCAGTAGGAGTATGTAGTCAAGAGGTGTATGTGGTAGGATAAATTCACTTGGCAGATGTAGGTGTAGGCAGTGAGGAGTAAGGAAACAACAGGTGGGAATAAGCTGTAAGTTCGAAAACAGTCCATGCAAGCAGTGGCACCATTTTAACCTAAGTAATTAAAGAGAAAACAAATGCATGCGGCCAGTTCGGCGATGGGACTAATAAAAAAAAAGTCACCTCCTCCAGGCCTGTTAGCAAATGGTGATAATTTTTTGCGGCCGCTTTGATGTTCTCAGTGGCCGTGCGGCTCACTGTGAACATCAAAGCGTCCGCGAAAGTGATTACGCAGGCTGACAAATGGTGCGCGCGCCCGGTGCACATGCACTGTACCCGATCCGCCTGCAGCCTTTGGGAGCACTTTCAGAAGCCCCTTAGTTAATATCTCGGAGAGCATCGCTTACGCTATAGCTAGGCGAGCCCAAATGTAGCACAAATATCACACAGATGTAGCCCAATGACAGAAGTGTGCAAAACACTTTTTATTTCTAGTTTGTCTGCAGTTTTATATAGTGTAGACTGGTCATGTATTGGAGCGTCACATCTTACTTGAATCCCTTGTTGCGTATTTTGCACGAAGTACATGAGATTGATCTTGCGAAACACTGAACTTTACAATTCTGTTAACCTGAAGTTGCTCTGAACTGGGCTTTGTAACACCCGTTTTTACCTACTGGTTTTAATTACTTCTCACTATATTGTATTAAAAAAGAGTATTTGCTGTTTTTATGTACACTTTTATGATCTATGTCTTTAAATCAGATCGAATAAAGTTTAATGAATTATATGGCAGGACGGAGGCGGGGATTATGCACATCTTTCCTCACTTTATTTGCATAGCAGTTCAAAGAAAATGTAACGCAACAATCATTAAACAAAAGACTACACAACCCATGAACCATTAGGGGGTAGTCTACAAGGCAACTATAGTCCAATCATATCACAGTCCATCGTATATAATATTGTCACGTCCCTTCCGCTTCCTCTTCCTTCACTGCTCGTCAGTTAAGTGCATTCCTTACATTCTTGGCTTAATCTGACGTTGCTGTTTGTATAGCGGTTTCTTGTGCACGTTATTAGCATTATTGCCTTGGTATTGTTTCATATTCCCTGCGCAGGAGGCTCTTGCCCGAGCGCGTTCTCCCCCTCGCAGTTTCTCCCGCTGTGCGCTCTGCGCTTGGTGAGATCCTGTCAGGCGCGTCTGGTCTGAGCGAGGCTGCTCCGTCAAGCGCTCCCACTGGTCTTTACACACGTTTGGGAATCCGATCACTCCTTTAGTGTCCGTTTGATTCCCAAACCAACCCTCGCCTAAGTTTGACACCGCTACGCTGTGATTTCCCCACACACCCACGTTAGTGACCAACGTGACCTGGTGGTGGTAATTGGTATTGCGCCTCAGTCTATTCTTATAACAGCTTCGGGGAAAGCCCAGCTGTTGGAGCACCGGCTAGGGGGCTGCCTTAAGGATTTTAAGCAGTACAAAAGGGTGTGGTGATGGACGGAGCATCTGAACCAATCAAACACTCACACCCAGTCAACAGATCTGGGTTTAATCCATCACGTTCTTTAGCCCACTCTGCCACCCCAGTTCACACATGGCCATATGCAAATCAGTCTGATCCTGTGCCTCATGGGAACAGTCCAGCCCGAACTGCTAAGCCATGCCTTCCCTGGACTGGATTCAAGCTTCCTACGACCGGTTTCTGGCATTACAGCCGTCTTCAGCCAGGCTTGCTTGAATCCAGTGGCAAAGTGAGCAAGGGACTCACGTCTGAGCATACCCTGCCAACTTATGCATCTGAACCAATCAAACACTCACACCCAGTCAACAGATCTGGGTTTAATCCATCACCGTTCTTTAGCCCACTCTGCCACCCCAGTTCAGACATGGCCATATATAAATCAGTTTGACCCTGTACCTCATGGGAACAGTACTGCCCGAAATGCCAAGCCATGCCTTCCCTGGACCGGATTCAAGCTTCCTAGGACCGGTTTCTGGCATTACAGCCGTCTTCAGCCAGGCTTGCTTGAATCCAGTGGCAAAGTGAGCACGGGACTCACGACTGAGCATACCCTGCCAACGTATGGTGAACAAAGCAGTACAAAAGGGGGTGGTGATGGACGGAGCATCTGAACTAATCTAACACTCACACCCATTCACCAGATCTGGATTTAATCCATCACCGTTCTTTAGCCCACTCTGCCACCCCAGTTCAGACATGGCCATATGCAAATCAGTCTGACCCTGTGCCTCATGGGAGCAGTCCGGCCCGAACTGCCAAGCCATGCCTTCCCTGGACCGGATTCAAGCTTCCTAGGACTGGTTTCTGGCATTACACCCGTCTTCAGCTAGGCTTTCTTGAATCCAGTGGCAAAGTGAGCAAGGAACTCACGTCTGAGCATACCCTGCCAACTTATGGCGAACAACGCGGTACAAAAGGGGGTGGTGATGGACGGAGCATCTGAACCAATCAAACACTCACACACAGTCAACAGATCTGGGTTTAATCCATCACCGTTCTTTAGCCCACTCTGCCACCCCAGTTCAGACATGGCCATATGCAAATCAGTCTGACCCTGTGCCTCATGGGAACAGTCCAGCCCGAACTGCCAAGCCATGCCTTCCCTGGACCAGATTCAAGCTTCCTAGAACCGGTTTCTGGCATTACAGCCGTCTTCAGCCAGGCTTGCTTGAATCCAGTGGCAAAGTGAGCAAGGGACTCATGTCTGAGCATACCCTGCAAACGTATGGCGAATAAAGCGGTACAAAAGGGGGTGGTGATGGGTGGAGCATCTGAACCAATCAAACACTCACACCCAGTCAACAGATCTGGGTTTAATCCATCACCGTTCTTTAGCCCACTCTGCCACCCCAGTTCAGACATGGCCATATACAAATCAATCTGACCTTGTGCCTCATGGGAACAGTCCAGCCCGAAATGCCAAGCCATGCCTTCCCTGGACCGGATTCAAGCTTCCTAGGACCGGTTTCTAGTATTAGAGCCGTATTCAGCCAGGCTTGCTTGAATCCAGTGGCAAAGTGAGCACGGGACTCACGTCTGAGCATACCCTGCCAACTTATGACGAACAAAGCGGTACAAAAGGGGGTGATGATGGACGGAGCATCTGAACCAATCAAACACTCACACAGTCAACAGATCTGAGATTAATCCATCACCGTTCTTTAGCCCACTCAGCCACCCCAGTTCAGAAATGGCCATATGCAAATCAGTCTGACCCTGTGCCTCATGGGAACAGTCCAGCCCGAACTGCCAAGCCATGCCTTCCCTGGACCGGATTCAAGCTTCCTAGGACCGGTTTCTGGCATTACAGCCGTCTTCAGCCAGGCTTGCTTGAATGCAGGGGCAAAGTGAGCACGGGATTCACGTCTGAGCATACCCTTATGTTGGGACGGGAAGTCTCCTGCATGTCTCTTGAGAGTGTGCTTCCCCTGCCTTATGCTAATCTCCATTATTTGACCAAGACAAGGGAACCCAAGGCGCAATAGGCTAAGGACCATGGGTAGGTACTATATTATAAAGAACAGGGGTCCTTAGAGAAAGAAACTATTGAAAGAGATAAATATAGACCAAATGGAGCTATATTTTTGGGGGGAATGTCCAGCCGGACAATTTATTACCCTGATACAAGAATAATCATACAACAATAAAACACTGAGTGTGATAGAAGCGGGACACCAGCCGGTGTCTGACTAACACACTAAGAAAACATACAACATGAAGGAAATAGCAGGCAATAGCAGGACATCTGATTAGGGTAAATCATAAACCAGACAATCTGTAACATACACATATGCAAGAAAAAGTGTAAATCAATTTATGCATTTAGTGTAATGGTGTCGACGACGTTTTGAACCACAATTAATAAAGGTTCATCCTCAGGACAGAGGGTAATTGCCTTAAGAATACACATTTGTAAAGATATCACTAGTGTAAATATAAGTATGCCATATCATAGGAAGAGAAGGGCGACATAAAAAAGATAAAGACATGTCATTAAAACAATGTTAAAACTGCGTGCATAGATTGCATGACTCATACCATGCCAAAGTGCTGACGGCAGCGGGGTGTAGTACCTGCTGGGTGCAGGCAGTGTAAACAACGGAAGGAGCAAGGCTAGTGGCGCAGCGTATCAACAGTGATTGTAGGTGACTCTGGCTAGTACAAACCGGGGTGCAATAGTGGTAAATAATCGTGCGGGAAGTGAATCGGCAACAAAGTAGGAGTGCCGGTAAGTGCAAATACTGGGATGTGAAGGAATGGGGTGCGGGCTCAAAAAAGAGTTGCTTACCAATTGTGTAGCACTCAATTTGAGAAAACGTGTTATATTTATTTTGCTCCAGGGCAAAAACCGTAATTGATCTATTTGGGGGGGGAAAGGAACTGTGAAATGACTCGAACTGTTGCAAAAATTACAGGGCTGTAAGAACGAATCCTACCTTTGAAAATGCCCAGGGTAGAATAGGATCTGTGAGTGAAGAGGACGAATTATAGTTAGGGTAACGACAAAGTGATAGCGTTAGTGTAACGTTTACAGGGGAATACAGCTTACCCGAAGTAAGTTGCTCTCGGTATCCGGGTCTGAAAAAGTAAACAAACAAGCCGGCGGCGTGAGTGCCGGTATCTCTTTAGCCACATAGAATGGAGGCAACCAGAGAGCAGAGATGGGTCTCACCTGGTAATACAGCTCGCAAGTCCACAATAGGGGTTCTTGCTGGCACGGGGAATCTGCGCGGGGTCAACTACAAAGGCAGGACGCGATGTAGTGAGCAAAAGGTGTCACGTGGGTGTTGTGAACCAATCGGCATACGGCAAAAAGCTGTCGGCCATTTTGGGTTGGGAACAAGAACCATAGAAAGGGCTGTAATAGTGGGAACACCAGGGCGAATTGAGAGTGCATTAATATTTAACCGAGTGACGGACGGGGAAATGCATGCCGATACGTTCAATTCACTTTAGACATGCAGTGACATAATGTCAACATAATTAATAAATTTATACCATATGTTCACGATTTCTGGCAATAATAGTTTAAATTATTCGCATATACACAAAAAAAGGGGGAGACAATTGTGTTTGTAGGCGCCAGTCAAAATATCAGTAGAAAAAATCAATTTCAGACCATGAAGTCAGTTCAAGGCAGTTAGATCAAAGAGGTCCAATCCTCAGTCCGATTAAGGCCAGTATGAAGACTTTTTGTCTTCAAAATCCAACGTAGTTCCTCCTTGTTCAGAAGTTGTTGTAGGTTGCCACCGCGGCTAGGGAGTTTGACCAGGCAGATGATAGTCCATTTGAAATCCATTTCTGTGTGGGCCTGTTCAGTGAAATGCTGTACAAGGGGAGCATTCGCAGTTCTGCAACGTATCCTGCTCCGATGTTGGCACATCCTCGTTCGTGTCTTTTGTATTGTTTGTCCTATATAAATCATAGAGCAAGGACAGAAAATTACATAGATCGCATTTGAGCTGTTACAGTTAGAGAATTCTCCACATTCATATTTAATATCTTTGTACATGAACTCTTTGCCTTCTATAGTGCTGTCACACATGGAACAATTACCGCATCTGACATGTCCAGTGAGACTTGGCAGTCCCCAGAGTGGATCAATTGTGGTCATTTCTGCAGGGGTGGGTAATGCTGCCCGCACCAGATGGTCTTTTAAGTTCTTGGACTTTTTAAAGGCAAACATAGGTTTTTCTAGTTGTAGTTGGTCAGCATTCAACACGGGCCAATGTTTTTTAATGCTCTTAGTGAGGGAATTAGATATTGGAGAGAAGGTGGTAACACAGACCAACCGGTTCTGTGTCTTTTTTGGTTTGGATTCCAATAGTACTTCCCTTGGACAAAACCACGCTCTTTTTAACGAAGTTTTTATCAATCTGCGGGGGTAGCCACGGGCGCTAAGTTTGGCACTAAGTAAATGAGCTTCTCTGAAGTAATCTTCTTTTAGATAACAATTTCCCCTAAGCCTTAGGAATTGTGAAAAGGGTAGAGAATCACGAAGAGCTCTTGGGTGATTGCTCTTGTAACACAATAAAGTATTGCGCTCAGTAGGTTTCCTATAGAGGCTAGTAATGAGAACACCTTCCTTCTCCTGTATGTTTAGATCTAAGAAGGGAATGTTTGTGCGACTAGTGGTGAGGGTGTAAGTCAAACCACTGCAGTTGGAATTAAGCCAGTGTAGGAATGGGGGTAGTAGATCTTCGCATTCATTCCAAATCATAAAGATGTCATCAATATACCTTTTCCATAGGGCAATGCCACTATGGAAAGGGTTAGACGGGGTCAAGATACGCCCACATTCATGGTTATCCATGTACAATACTGCCAGGTTCGGAGCAAAAACAGCCCCCATGGATGTGCCTTTGATCTGACCGTAATACTGGCCATCAAACAAAAAATAGTTCTTGGAAAGACAAATTTCCAAAAGCTGAAGAATGAATAATGTAGGTATAAAATGGGGTCTTGGGCGGCTGTTGAGAACTCTTTCAATGACTAACATAGAGTCATTTTGAGGTATGTTTGTGTATAGTGACTCCACGTCCAGAGTACAAAGTACATTGGACGTGGAGTCAAATGGATGTTCCTCTATCATATTGATCATATGTGTGCTGTCGCGTATGTAGCATTGGGTGGCCGGCACGAAATCTTTAATAAAATGGTCCACAAAAACGCCCAAAGGCTCTAAGGCTGACCCGCAGCCTGACACGATGGGCCTACCGGGGGGATGTTCTACATTTTTATGCACCTTCGGTAGTGTGTAAATAACCGGGGTACGGGGAGATCTGGCATTAAGGAAAAGATATTCTTTTTTGCTTAGGAAGCCTGAATCTAGGCCTTCCTTAGTGACCGACTGTATCAAATTTTGTATCTCAACTATCGGGTTCCTCGGGAGTTTGACATAGTGTGAGGGATTGTTCAATGGTCGAAGAACTTCTGCTTTGTATGTGTCAAGATTTTGTAACACAATTCCGCCGCCTTTATCTGCAGACTTAATAATTAAGTCAGAGTTTGATTTGAGGCGAAAAAGTGCTTTTTTCTCCTCCAAGGTTATATTGTAGGGAATGAAGGTATGCTGCTTCTCTAAATTGGAGAGGTCCTGTAGGACCAATTTCTCAAATGTCAATATCTCAGGAGGTACCATGTTGCCCACTGGTGAGAAAGTGGAAGGAGGTCGGAATGGAGTATTTGGCATAAGTGCTGGTTTAGGATGAAGTAGGAAAAAAGCATGTAGTCTCAGTTTCCTAAAGAACCTTAATATCTCTGTCTGAACATCCAGATAATTGGGACGTACCGTCGGAACAAATGAGAGGCCCTTGTTTAATAACGACAATTCAGTGTTGGAAAGGGAGTGATGTGTGAGGTTAAAAATGGGCAATGGCATAGGATTAGCTGAATCTGCTGAAATAGGCATTGTACTGGTGCTTGTAGCAAATTGCTGATCTACCATTGATAATGTTGGCGTCTGGTACTCCGTTCGCCTCAAAGGTAGGATTCGTTCTTACAGCCCTGTAATTTTTGCAACAGTTCGAGTCATTTCACAGTTCCTTTTCCCCCCCAAATAGATCAATTACGGTTTTTGCCCTGGAGCAAAATAAATATAACACGTTTTCTCAAATTGAGTGCTACACAATTGGTAAGCAACTCTTTTTTGAGCCTGCACCCCATTCCTTCACATCCCAGTATTTGCACTTACCGGCACTCCTACTTTGTTGCCGATTCACTTCCCGCACGATTATTTACCACTATTGCACCCCGGTTTGTACTAGCCAGAGTCACCTACAATCACTGTTGATACGCTGCGCCACTAGCCTTGCTCCTTCCGTTGTTTACACTGCCTGCACCCAGCATGTACTACACCCCGCTGCCGTCAGCACTTTGGCATGGTATGAGTCATGCAATCTATGCACGCAGTTTTAACAATGTTTTAATGACATGTCTTTATCTTTTTTATGTCTCCCTTCTCTTCCTATGATATGGCATACTTATATTTACACTAGTGATATCTTTACAAATGTGTATTCTTAAGGCAATTACCCTCTGTCCTGAGGATGAACCTTTATTAATTGTGGTTCGAAACGTCGTCGACACCATTACACTAAATGCATAAATTGATTTACACTTTTTCTTGCATATGTGTATGTTACAGATTGTCTGGTTTATGATTTACCCTAATCAGATGTCCTGCTATTGCCTGCTATTTCCTTCATGTTGTATGTTTTCTTAGTGTGTTAGTCGGACACCGGCTGGTGTCCCGCTTCTATCACACTCAGTGTTTTATTGTTGTATGATTATTCTTGTATCAGGGTAATAAATTGTCCGGCTGGACATTCCCCCCAAAAATATAGCTCCATTTGGTCTATATTTATCTCTTTCCATAGTTTCTTTCTCTAAGGACCCCTGTTCTTTATAATATTATGCTAATCTCCAGGCAAGTCACTCAAAAGCTACTGTATAGTTTCTAGATCCCTACCTCAGTGAGCATGACAATCATACATGTCCACTGAGGGTCTCCCTGTTTATATGGATTGAGACCCTAGAGCTTGGCTCTGAGGTCGAGGGGGCATGCCTAGTCCACCCCTATTTTTCAGAGAGTGGCTACTGCCCTCTCTATTAAGGCTGTGGTAGACTGACCGTGGTGGCAGCAATAAATCTATAGTCAGGAGGGGTGAGTCCCTAGGCACCCTCCTGACCAAGTCTGTGCAGTTTGCCATGCCTGTGGGCCTGTTGCCTTTGTCTGACTGAAGTATGTTTGAGAGCCTGTGGGTGTACAGGGGAAGAATGGTGATTTGAGCCAGTATGAGGAATGCAAGCTGTTCTGCTGGTTATCCCAGCTCCACCGTGCCCCACCCTATTTCCTTGGAAAGGCCTGGTGGGCTGGGAGACACTCAGCTCTTATATGGGTTTAGCTGCACTAACTTTGTGGAGAGGACCCTACCCCACTGGTCAGGGCCTCCTGGGCTGGAGTTAATTAAAATTCCTCTCTAGGGAGTTGCACAGCCTGATACCAGAACAGGACCTGGTACATGCTTTATCCATGCATTGAACACACGGTGAATGGTTTGTGATTGGAGGTGTATTCAGGATGCAAAAGTAGCAGACCCTCTGATTGGATGAGTCTATCAATCAGAGGTGATAAAAGTCTGGACTGAGTGGTCAGCTGTTGTTCAAGACTGGTTTATGACTGACGAGACAGCCACATCACCCAAGGTGTGGAAAGAAGCTTGCGGCACATCAAGAAAAGCTGGTGGAAAGAAACTTGCAGCACATGACGAGAGCCAGAGAGGAGGAAGCTTGATTCTAGTCTTTGAAGGTGAGATCAAATGCCCTCTAGGCTCCTCCCTTGCGCTGTGGGAGCCTGTACAAGCAGTAACTGGGAATAGAGGTCAGTGAAGCAGGCCCCCACCATTCTTTTTGTGATCTCTGAGGGTATCAGGGTGAACTGGCACTCTGTCCAGCCACTACCCTCCTACAGCTAGCCAGTGGCTACTGGACTAGTGGGACTCCAGTAAACTGTGCCAAGACATCCGGCACCTGTGATCAGATCCCTGACACCACTAGAGCGGTGTCCTCACTCACAATGGGAGGGCACTTCTGTTGCTTTGGGTGGGGGGGTTATTGGGCTGATCACGAACATTTGACTTCACATCAAGTCAAGTCAAGTCAAAATCTTTATTCGATTGTAGGTTTTACAATCATAAAAGTGCAATTTATAAACACACAATAAAAATAACATTAAAAACAATTCATTTCAGTTGGCAAATAGAGACACAGTATACAGTACAATATATTAAGCAGTACGAGCATGGGCAGCATATGATTAAAAATATAAATAACTGTAGTGTTAAAAACGCCTAAAAGAGATGCAATGTGATTAGCCATCCATGCTTTTTCTAAAGCTGATGGCTTTTTTAAGAAAGTTACAAACAAATAAAGTGCAATCGCTATTCAGTAGTTGTAAATAATAAAGTGCAGGTTTAATTTGTGAAAAACTCAGCTTTTTGAGGCACGGTTTAAGGTATAGTTTCCGTGGGATCAAATAATAGGGGCAAATAAAAAGGAAGTGTGCCAGATCTTGTGGAGACTTTCCGTCGCAGCCACAAGCTGGCAACACTTCTCCCCGTTGAGCCCCACTAGGGACAGCCAATAAAAGATGGAAGAGGTCAAAGCGGAACCTTATTAACAGAAATCTTTCATAACTGGACATAGGCCAAGTCAAATAAGGTTCCGTTTGCAAGCAAGTTTTTAAAAGAAAATGTTTCCTGACACTAGCCTTCTGCAACTCAACCTCTTCTCTGTCAGTGCCTCTTAACAATAATATAGCATTCTTAACCGAGCTAACATCTGTTTTTGTAATTAAGTTTGGGGCATAAAACAGGTCCCGTCGGTCAATTGCTGTTAGGCTGTCCTTTATGTACTTCACCCACGGTATTTTAAGCCTCCCATCTAGCTGTAAAACTTCTTTCATTATGGCATGTGTTAAAGGGATATCGTTGTTTAGCCAGCAGTTCAGCCAACATATAACAGGGCTTACTGCTATTCTGTCACCTAAGTGGGGAATCCCTAGCTCCTCGTGAACCGAGAAGTTCCCAATACCCCTGGGGAGTCTCAGGATCTTTTTTAGAAAATTATTTTCTGTGACCTCTAGGTCTTTACTCTTACGATAACCCCAAAGCTCACTCCCATAGCAAGCACCAGCCACGCTTTTTGCTTGGTACAGTTTGAGCAATGCGGTCGTCGGGCAATTGCCGATTTTTTTTGCAAAGCCAAGGATGGCCGCATTGACCCTTACTGTTGCTCCCTTCTTCTTGGAGACTGCAGGGCCCCAAGACAATTTATTGTCAAGCAGAACCCCAAGATAAGAGAAAGAGTTGGTTGATGGTATTTTCTCGCCATTTATACTAAAATGGTCGGTTTTCAAACCACCCTTGCCTACTTTCATAACGAAGGACTTGGCGTTGTTTATGCTCAAGCCACGTGACTCCATAAATTTATGGAAGGAGTTTAAAAGTTTCTGAAGGCCGATTGCTGTTCTTGAAATAAGAACAGCATCGTCTGCGTAGAGTAATACAGGTACCCCTCTACGTTCGACTAAGGGATAATCTGCTTCTACGTTAAGGAGAGAATCCTCCAGTTCGTTAATATACAGGTTAAATAAAAATGGGGCCAAGATGCAGCCCTGTCGAACACCACGGTTTATTTTAAAATCATCCGTTACATTAAGGTCTTGGGAGTAACGGACGTTCGCTCTGGTATCTGTGTGCAGATCAGCGAGGAAGTGGACAAGGTTACTCTCTACACCCATTCTCAGCAAGGCAGCCCAGAGTAGGCTTCTGTCTACACAGTCAAATGCGGACGACAGGTCCATAAATGCCATGTAGACAGTGCCTTGTCTTGCCAGCGTATACTTGCTGAGAATAAGATATAGGTTCAGGCACTGCGTGATGGTCGAATGTCCTGCTCTGAACCCATATTGAATGGGTGAAAGGATGTTATTATCTTTAGCCCAGGTGGATAACCTGTTGAGAATTACGCCCCCCACCACTTTAACTACTGAATTTAATAAAGAAATGGGCCTATAACATAATGGGCTACTGCGATCGCCCTTCTTAAAAATGGGGACTATGGTGGAAAGACCCCAGATTCTAGGGCACCCAGTTATCACCGCTGCATTGATTACAGCGGTAAGAACCGGAGCCCAGAAAGGGATACTGGACTTAAACAGATCCGGTGGTAATCCATCCGGACCTGGGGCCTTATTGGTAGTTAGACCCTGTATTCCCCTAACGATCTCTTGTACTGTGAAGCACACTGGAGTCACAGATGAAGATAAAACATCAAAATCTGCCTGAAGCTCGTTACTCTTAAAAATTGCACTGAAGTGGGAAATCCACTCCCCCTCTGAGATATTTGTCCCAAGGGCTGTGTCATTTAGATTATCAAACAAAGGTTTGTTAATTATTTGCCAAAACCTGCTGCTGTTCCCCAACACTGTGGGGTCTAAAAGGGATTCAATGACATTGGCCTTGATTTCCTTTTTCCTGGTAGCTATAGCTTTCCTATAGGCCAAGCGAAGATTTCTTATCAGATCGCCGTCTCTGGGTTTAGATTTTAATGCCTGTTTCAAATCCCTACTTGCCTTAGAGCAATTTTGATCAAACCATTTGGAGTTATTCTCACTGACTCCCTTAGTGGGTGCTGTGAGCATGGAACCAATTTTAGTGACCAGCCCCTCAAACCTGGACAGAATGTTCACAGGGCTTGAATCGGGCAGTAAACAAACAGATAACTCCTCTTCACATGTGCTAGTTATTTTCGAGTACAGGGTATCTTGGTTGATCATTGACCATCTAATGCGTCGTCTGCCATTCACACACCTTAGCATCCCATGGTCAGTACGTGACTGACGTTTCGGAAAAAGAGGACCACCCAACTTTAAAAGAAGTGGGTTGTGATCACTAAAAACGCTAGTAAGGATAGTGAAGTGCGAGACCCAATGAACAACGTCCGGAGACATTAGTATATGGTCAATAAAGGTTCCCTGCCCATGTCCTTTAAAGGTTGGAGTCTCAAAGATTTTTGTATCCGGGACCAGCGACATGGCTACAGTCAGATTGTGTTCGTTCACCAAGTCGTTTAAATTCTTACCGCCCCTACTATGAGAGAAGTGAAAGCCATCCTCAATATTACACCCTAGGGACCCCATTGGAGTCTTCGCTGGGTTTCCACATGGTCGAACATTAAAATCACCTGCTAGCAACAGATAACGTGATACAATATAGACATTTTTGCTCAGTATATCAGATAGGGAGGCAATGTTACAAGCTTCATTACTGTTAGTTGCATTATAGAAGTTGACCAATGTCAGCACATTCTTACCATTTTTTATATCAATCATCTGTGTATTCAAGTTAACATTATGACAGTTGCTAATATTACAGCGCAGACCTTGGTTAATAAAGATGGCTAATCCGCCCTTGGCTCTGCCCCTGGTCGAAGCAACCGCTGGGTTAATAAAACTTAAAAAACCCTCAATATGGACATTTTTGTTCTCTATCCAAGTTTCTTGAAGACACACAATGCTGAATTTATTAATAAATGTAAGCCATGCTGGGTCTCGTAGCTTGTTTGCCAAACCTGCGATATTCCATGAGATTAAATTGACACATTCCTCAAGTGCAGGGTAAATGACCGGCTCTCTAGTAAGTGGAATAGGTATTATAGTAGACAATGCTTCACCAGTTACCGCCCGATCTAAAACACTCATTACAGGTAATTCCCCATGCTCTGATGCCCCGTGCTGAATGTGGGAATTCACGATTTTTAATAAGGGATCCATTAAAAGCAGTGGAGTGTTAGGAATGTTTTCATGGTTACCTACTGGGCATTCTGTCTTATTTGTGCCACATTTTGAGGCATCATTTACTGACCTTAAATCAACCGCAAATGTTAAAGGCACCTCAGTCTCCCCCGAGAACACTAAGGGGGATGCTCTGGGCGAACTACTGATTATATCACCGTTTATAGGAGCGGCAAACATGCCTATTCCGCTGCAACAAAATCCCAACTTCGCAAATGGGCTTATGGTACTTGGGGCACTATCCCCAACCCCCGTGTCTGCGGTACTCCTTAGACATCAGTCGCAGTCTTCCAAACCACTAAACGCCTCGAACCTATTACAGAGCTCCAGAGGCGTGAATGGTAACAGGCTTGACATATTCCCAAATGGGCCTGTTTTATGGTGAAAAGGTACAGTATTCCACCCATGTATAACTGGGAGAGGGGCCGGTTGATACATGTATGCAGGGTTTAAAGCAGACTCAACGTTTTGAAATTGGGAAGAGGAGAAGGGATTATTATTGAAATACTGTTGGGGGAGGACGGTAGATCTGGGATAGAAGTACGTCAGGGGGCGTGGTACTACACAGTTCTTT
The DNA here is from genome assembly GCF_964261635.1 of Lissotriton helveticus. NCBI lineage: Eukaryota > Metazoa > Chordata > Amphibia > Caudata > Salamandridae > Lissotriton > Lissotriton helveticus. The sequence goes on along the minus strand of NC_136068.1, from coordinate 1,692,305,721 downwards.
TCGTTACCATATGGCCAGTTCAAAATGTGATGTACAGCTTTTCTATCTCTGAAATGTATAACTACAACATCACCGCCAATGTCCTTCGCTCTGCCCCCCAGCCAGGGCAGGCGCCGGACATGGACTATCTCTCCATTAATTGCAGTGGGTTTAGGTCTATAAAGGGAGAGCCAATGCGTTATTTTGTTTTTTAATTGTGAATAACCCTCTCGTTTGCCATTAGGCAATTCAGGAACCCCGGTAAGTATAACCACAAACGGTAATGCTTCTGGGGGAAGTTCTGTGGGAGGTATCCTAGGGTATCCCCCACTACCCCAATTTTTTTCCTTACCTTCAGGTCTAGGGGGTCCATCCGGGAAAGTGCTAGGTTCCCGAGGTAGATTACTAATTGTATTACTAGATGGTATTAGAGTAGTGAACCTACCCTGGCCAATAGAAGGGGCCGTTGGTAAAGATTTATTGCTGGTGTCGCCAGCATGAGCTTTCGGGGCCACATTTGGGGGGTTCGGGGCAGCCGAAGTAACAACGGCTGCCTGGCTATTGCTTATGCTAGCTTTCGGTAAAATAGGGCCCACAGTATTTTTTGGGGGGGGTTGGGTGGTAGTATTGACTTGTTGGTGTTGGGCTTTAGGTTGACCCTTTGAACATACAGAGTTCCCTAATGCGATCAAATCCCCCTCAATTTTACCGAGTCTTTGCTCCATCCCCTTAAATCTTTCTGCCAATGCAAGCATATAGCTACGTATGATCAGTTCAATATTGTCCAAGAGTGACTTAGAGGTGGTGGATTGCGGGTCCACCTCCATCTGGATAAGAGAAATGTCTGGATCTAAAGTCACTTGAGCTGAAGATGACGGAAGAACAGAGCTAGCAGTTACAGCTTGAATAGTGTCCAGAGCTCCCGTTGAGGGTGTGGTAACAGTATTAGTTTTTTTACCAAACTCGGAGTGACTTATCTTGGGCTTATTCGCAATTGTTGTTTTCCTTCTTCTTTTGGGAGGAGGGGGCCCGAGCATTTTTTGTGTCACTACCGACAGGTTTTTACTTCTTACAACTTTGCCCAGCCTTATAGTAGGCGATATCAGGGGCTTTGGTGTGATGTTGGCAACAATGTTCACTGGTACAATGGCTGATTGAGATTGGGAAGGTGACACTGGCGGGGCTAGGCACTCTTGAAGGAGCAAAGGAACGCTGGGGGTCGGTGAAAAATTGACTGCTGAAGGACTGATCAGATCATCGATCAGAGAGACAGACATAATAGGTTCAGAGAGGGTTCTGTTTTTTATGCGTTCAATGGACCGGCGACGGTCAGCCCTCCTCTCGGCTAATGTGGGCTCCTTATTGCCTTCTAAAGCTGGTTTAAAAAAGTAGTCATCCAGTGTTCGGTTAGTTACATTTTTATCCGGCCCCACTAGGGCAGGGCTTATAGCTGCAGTAGCCATACAGTGAGGAGGAATAAGGACACGGATGATACAAAGCAAAAAGGAACTTACGGTGACCGTGAGCCAGAACCTCTGGCCCAGCCCAGCCTCTTCTGGCCGATGAGGGCCGTAGAGGGCCCGCCCTTTGCCCGGGCTTAGCCCCGGGCGTCCCGCTCGCGTCCCGCGAGACGGGGGTGATGCGCTATTTGAGCGCCTCCAGGCGCGCTGATGACGCTGTTACCGCGGCGTGCGCCGCTCAGCCTTCTGGGGATTGCAGTTCCCTCGACCGCGCTCCTCGCAGCCACCTCCTACTCCCGGATGACAGTGGAGTCAGGTAGCACTCGGCGGGAGGCGGGAGGGCAAAACAGCAGCAGGTAAGGGTGCTCCACGGGTCAGCGGCAGCAACAGAAATCCAACAAGAAAGATTCCCCCCCCTCGACCGGGGTGATGCGCTATTTGAGCGCCTCCAGGCGCGCTGATGACGCTGTTACCGCGGCGTGCGCCGCTCAGCCTTCTGGGGATTGCAGTTCCCTCGACCGCGCTCCTCGCAGCCACCTCCTACTCCCGGATGACAGTGGAGTCAGGTAGCACTCGGCGGGAGGCGGGAGGGCAAAACAGCAGCAGGTAAGGGTGCTCCACGGGTCAGCGGCAGCAACAGAAATCCAACAAGAAAGAGTCCCCCCCCTCGACCGGGGTGATGCGCTATTTGAGCGCCTCCAGGCGCGCTGATGACGCTGTTACCGCGGCGTGCGCCGCTCAGCCTTCTGGGGATTGCAGTTCCCTCGACCGCGCTCCTCACAGCCACCTCCTACTCCCGGATGACAGTGGAGTCAGGTAGCACTCGGCGGGAGGCGGGAGGGCAAAACAGCAGCAGGTAAGGGTGCTCCACGGGTCAGCGGCAGCAACAGAAATCCAACAAGAAAGAGTCCCCCCTTCACATCATATGCTGAAACTATATCCTTTCAATACAAAGTTTGGTATCAAGGCTCTAGTGATTGAGAGCAGCCCTGTGTAACATGATCTGTAATATGCAATGTTTACTGTGTGTTTTCATGTTAACTGTGTTTTTATAGTGCTTGGCGTCTAGGCGCCATAATACTGTTTGGGGTCAGAACTCTGTCCCAGAGGGTTGTAGAGACTTCTGGTTTTCACTGTTTATCCTAGTTTTATGTGTAGAATAATTATCTTATGTGTATTAAAGTACTTTTCTTTTATAAAAAGTAAAGCACTGACTGGACATTGAGTTTATCAGCTGGTGGTACGGTTTACACTATATTCTGAATGTCTAACCCCACCTCACCTCCTTGAGTAAGCCTTGGACTGCTCTGTCTCGCTACCCTGAGAGAGTCAAGTGCTGGAGAGGAGTACTTGGTTATCCAGTTTTGGGTCCCTTAGCACTGAAGCCCCAGAACACCAGTGAGGGAACACTCCAGTTGATGCGATTGGAGTGCAGTTACCCCTGAGTGCCCTGGTACCCAGGAAGCCGGGTCTAACATTGGTGGCAAGCTGTGAGGGATCACTAGACTTCAGGCTCAGTGGACACTGAGGCCAGTTGATAATTCCAGCAGATATCCATAAGCTATATGTAAAATGGCAGATAACATTGGAGAGGAATTGGAACTGCAGAACTTGACTGTGAAGCAATTAAAGTAAATGTGTGCTGAAAGGGGGTGGAAGGTCCCATGGACAGGGAACACTTGATTAGCCACATGACAAAATGCTTTGAGCAAGAGGTCACTGTTGTGCAAGAGTTGGAGAGCACTGTTACCACAAGCCTGCCAAGTCAGTCAGTGCAGGCTTCTCCTGTACAAGCCCCAAGTCATTCCCCAAGGCTTTACCCTATGCTTTCCCCTAGGTATTCCCCTAGACCTGCTCCTAGGCTTTCACCTACCTCTATCTCCAGGGCTACCTTTTCCCCTGTCCCAGGATTCGCCTCCTTAGGAGGGACAGAGCTAGCAGAGACCCTTAAACTTCAGCTGAAACTACAGGAAGCTAAGGATTTAGCAGAGGAGAAAGCAAGGGAGTTTGAAAGGGAGAAGCTAAGGATGGCTCGCCAGGCAGAAGAGGAGCAGCGAAGGGTCAGACACGCAGAGTGGGCTTGGAAGGAGAAGGAGAAACAAAGGGAGAGACAGGAGAAAGAGAAGGAGAGGAAAACGGAGATGCTGGAAAAAGAAAGGGAAAGACAAGAGAAAGAGAAGGATAGGCAATTGGAGAAAGAGCTGTAAGCCGTAGAGAAAGAGAAGCTCAAGTTAGCAGCGGATAGAGGGCTTAGCTCCGTGGATGGTGCATCCACTTCAAAGTCCCAGGGAAAGGAAAATACCACCAAGGTACCAAAAGAATTGATACACATGTATGTCCCTGGCACTGATATTCTCAGTTGGATGCGTGCCTTTCATATAGCATGTAAGGCTCAAGGTCTTAATGGTCAGTCCAAAGCAGCGACTTTACTGAGTTGCCTCCCTCGGGAAGGGACTGAAGTGATTGAAAAGATGCCTGAGAAAGACAGTCTGACATATGAGTGCATGAAGGATGCTTTGATTAGGCGGTTTGGGTTGAAACCAGCCCAGTACTTGCAGAGGTTCCATTAGAACAAGAAGGCAGAGGGGGTTCCTTTTGAGAATTGGGTCCATGACATAGTGATAGACTGGAATGAGTGGGTGAGAGGGATGGAAGCAAATGATTACCAGTCCCTAAATTGGGTGATGATTGTAGAGCGTCTCCGGGCGGAGTGCTCTGTCCCACTCAGACAGTATTTGTCTGACCTTCCTGAGAGGGATCCTGAGAAACTTGCAGTGATGGCAGATAAGTGGCTTGCCAACAGAGTGAACAGGGGGCAGGGGCAACCCCTCTCCAAGCCCAAGGGGAGAAGAACTCCCAGCAGGCTGGCCCTAAACCAGAGGGGAAGGGCCAAAACGGTCCCCAAGGCTCTCAGTCAGGAGAAGAGTTTAAGGGGAATGGGGCCTCTAGTCAGTACCAGAAGCGGAAAGGAGGAAAGGGTCCTTTCACTCCGAAGGGGATTAAATGATAGAAGTGCCACCGAGAGAGACACTTAAAGCAAGACTGCCCAGAGAAGGACGTGGTGCCAGTGGCACCCATGATAGCAAGTGTGCTTTCAGTGGGGGCAAACTTGAAGGGAGGCCCAAATGAGTTTAACTTAGTCACCAGGGACATCTGGGAACTTGACCCAGAAGCCCTTAAGCATATTCACCCTAACTCAACGGGGTATATGAGTGTGGCAAGTATCAATGGAAGGAAGGTTCCTGCCATGAGGGATACTGGTGCCCACAGGACTATGGTTGAACGTAAATATCTCAAACCTGAAGAGATCATTCCTGGTTCCAAGGGGTATGGACGTGTGGCTAGTGGTGATGACATGGAGTACCCTCTTGCTAGAGTGGAGGTAGAGGTGAATTGTAAGAAGGCCACGGTCTATGTGGGGGTGCAAGAGAAGCAGGGTGCTGGGTGCTTCCTGGGGAATGATCTTGTTGAACCCGCGTTACTACCAGGCCCTTAGGCCTATATGGCCTGGATTTCATCAGCTGTGCTCACTAGGGCACAGACTGTAAAACTGCTTCCTAGTGAAGTGGGGACAACTCTAGCGGAAGAGACACTAGAGGGGAACAGGCCAGAACAAGGACCACGGCCAGATTCTGAGAAGGCACCTGTCCTGGTGTCTGCACCTCCTGCTCCAGTGGGAGGGGAGGGTGAGCATCCAGAGGCGGATAAGGTGTTGGAGTCTGGGTCCCTGCCAGAGCTGCAGGAGCTGCTTGCGGCAGGAGGACCGTCCCGTGAGGAGTTTTGTAAGGCGCAGGCTGAGTGTCCTACACTTGTTGGCCTGCGGAAAGCTGCTCAGGAGCAGGTCTCTACTGGAATAGTCGGAAAGCACAAGGTGTCTTGGGAAGATGGACTCCTTTACAGTGAGCCTGCTGACCCAGATCCAGGAGCCAGCAAAAGGTTGGTGGTACCTCAGGTGCACAGGAATTTCCTGCTGCAGCTAGCCCATGAAGTACCCCTAGCTGGGCACTTGGGCATCAAAAAGACAAAGGACAGGTTAGCACATCTGTTTTACTGGCCAGGAGTTGGTTAGGAGGTGGAGAAGTTTTGCCATACCTGTCTGGTCTGTCAGGCCAGCAGCATGTCTGGTGGCCCGATGAAGGCACCCTTGGTTCCCGTACCAGTCGTGGAGGTACACTTAGAGAGGGTGGTGTGTCTTCCCAGGAATGATACGGTTTCTTTACTTGCAATGGCTGAAGAGTTGGAAGAGGAGAGTGAGTCCCTCCCTGACTTATTGCAAGGTGATGAGAAGGATGTTTCATTTGAGGGAGTTAAGCTTGCAGCTGAACTGACACCTGAACAGCAGGTGGAGTGTAAAGAGCTGCTGGGGAGATTGTCCCATCTCTTTTCACGTACCCCTGGGCTGACGCATGTCTGTGCGCTTGACACAGATACAGGGGACACCCTGCCTGCTAAGAAGCAGCCCAGGAAGGTGATCTGGACTGAAGAGTGTCAGAAGGCATTTGATGGATTGAAGGCTGCACTATGCAATTCACCTGTATTGAAGGCCCCTGATTACAGTCAGACCTTCATTGTGCAGACAGATGCTTCAGACAAGGGAGTTGGGGCAGTTCTTGCCCAGCTCAATGAAAAGGGAAGGGAGCATCCGGTGGCCGTTATCAGCCGCCGACTACTCCCCAGGGAGCAGAACTGGTCTGCAGTTGAAAAAGAATGCTTTGCCATAGTGTGGGCCCTTCGAAGATTCAGGCCTTACTTGTTTGGTGCAAGGTTTGTGGTTCAGACAGATCACAAGCCCCTCAAGTGGCTCATGGCAATGAAGGGGGAGAACCCAAAGTTGCTCAGGTGGTCCATATCTCCGCAGGGACTAGATTTTACTGTGGAACATAAAGCAGGCTTACAGCACGGTAATGCAGAGGGATTTTCCCGCCGGTTTATCCAATCATATGATCAGTCTTCTTCCACTGGGAAGTAAGTACCGGCCATTCTGATCTGGGGAGGGCATATGTTGGGACGGGAAGTCTCCTGCATGTCTCCTGAGAGTGTGCTCCCCCTGCCTTATGCTAATCTCCAGGCAAGTCACTCAAAAGCTACTGTATAGTTTCTAGATCCCTACCTCAGTGAGCATGACAATCATACATGTCCACTGAGGGTCTCCCTGTTTACATGGATTGAGACCCTAGAGCTTGGCTCTGAGGTCGAGGGGGCATGCCTAGTGCACCCCTATTTTTCCGAGAGTGGCTACTACCCTCTCTATTAAGGCTGTGGTTGACTGACTGTGGTGGCAGCAATACATCTATAGTCCGGAGGGGTGAGTCCCAAGGCACCCTCCTGACCAAGTCTGTGCAGTTTGCCATGCCTGTGGGCCTGTTGCCTTTGTCTGACTGATGTATGTTTGAGAGCCTGTGGGTGTACAGGGGAAGAATGGTGATTTGAGCCAGTGTGAGGAATGCAAGCTGTTCTGCTGGACATCCCAGCTCCCCCGTGCCCCTCCCTATTTCCTTGGAAAGGCCTGGTGGGCTGGGGTAGACACTCAGCTCTTATCTGGGTTTAGCTGCACTAACTTTGTGGAGAGGACCCTCCCCCACTGGTCAGGGCCTCCTGGGCTGGAGTTAATTAAAATTCCTCTCTAGGGAGTTGCACAGCCTGATACCAGAACAGGACCTGGTACATGCTTTACCCATGTATTGAACAGGCAGTGAATGGTTTGTGATTGGAGGTGTATTCCGGATGCAAAAGTTGTAGACCCTCTGATTGGATGAGCCTATCAATCAGAGGTGATAAAAGTCTGGCCTGAGTGGTCAGCTGTTGTTCAAGACTGGTCTATGACTGGCGAGACAGCCACACCAGATGGTAGCCAGCCGCGACCCCGCAGTGTGAAGGCAGGATTTAAGACTCTGTTCACTGCGGTCTGGAAGGAAGGCATCAGCAACATTAAGGACTAGCTGTTCTGTGAGGCTTGTGGGAGCCTGCCCTTTGGACCAAGGAAATTACAGACAGCTGCCCAAGGTGTGGAAAAGAAGCTCGCGGCACATCACCCAAGGTGTGGAAAGAAGCTTGCGGCACATCAAGAAATGCTGGTGGAAAGAAGCTTGCAGCACATGACGAGAGCCAGAGTGGAGGAAGCTTGATTCTAGTCTTTGATGGTGAGATCAAATCCCCTCTAGGCTCCTCCCTTATGCTGTTGGAGCCTGTAAAAGCAATAACTGGGAATAGAGGCCAGTGAAGCAGGCCCTCACCTTTCTTTTTGTGATCTCTGAGGGTATCAGGGTGAACTGGCACTCTGTCCAGCCACTACCCTCCTACAGCTAGCCAATGGCTACTGGACTAGTGGGACTCCAGTAAACTGTGCCAAGACATCCGGCACCTGTGATCATATCCCTGACACCACTAGAGCGGTGTCCTCACTCACAATGGGAGGGCACTTCTGTTGCTTTGGGTGGGGGGTTATGGGGCTGATCACGAACATTTGACTTCACATCATATGCTGAAACTATATCCTTTCAATACAAAGTTTGGTATCAAGGCTCTAGTGAATGAGAGCAGCCCTGTGTAACATGATCTGTAATATGCAATACTTACTGTGTGTTTTCATGTTAACTGTGTTTTTATAGTGCTTGGCGTCTAGGCGCTATAATACTGTTTGGGGTCAGAACTCTGTCCCAGAGGGTTGTAGAGACTTCTGGTTTTCACTGTTTATCCTAGTTTTATGTGTAGAATAATTATCTTATGTGTATTAAAGTACTTTTCTTTCATTAAAAGTAAACCACTGACTGGACATAGAGTTTATCAGCTGGTGGTACGGTTTACACTGTATTCTGAATGTCTAACCCCACCTCACCTCCTTGAGTAAGCCTTGGACTGCTCTGTCTCGCTACCCTGAGAGAGTCAAGTGCTGGAGAGGAGTACTTGGTTATCCAGTTTTGGGTCCCTTAGTACTGAGGCCCCAGGATGCCAGTGATGGAACACTCCAGTTGATGCGATTGGAGCGCAGTTACCCCTGAGTGCCCTGGTGCCTAGGATGCCGGGTCTAACACCTACCAACTTATGGCGAACAAAGCCGTGCAAAAGGGGGTGGTGATGGACGGAGCATCTGAACCAATCAAACACTCACACCCAGTCAACAGATCAGGGTTTAATCCATCACCGTTCTTTAGCCCACTCTGCCACCCCAGTTCAGACATGGCCATATGCAAATCACTATGACCCTGTGCCTCATGGGAACAATCCAGCCCGAACTGCCAAGCCAAGCCATGCCTTCCCTGGACCGGATTCAAGCTTCCTAGGACCGGTTTCTGGCATTACAGCCGTCTTCAGCCAGGCTTGCTTGAATCCAGTGGCAAAGTGAGCAAGGGACTCACGTCTGAGCATACCCTGCCAACTTATGGCGAACAAAGCGGTACAAAACGGGGTAGTGATGGACGGAGCATCTGAATCAAACAAACACTCACACCCAGTCAACAGATCTGGGTTTAATCCATCACCGTTCTTTAGCCCACTCTGCCACCCCAGTTCAGACATGGCCATATGCAAATCAGTCTGACCCTGTGCCTCATGGTAACAGTCCAGCCTGAACTGCCAAGCCATGCCTTCCCTGGACCGGATTCAAGCTTCCTAGGACCGGTTTCTGGCATTACAGCCGTCTTCAGCCAGGCTTGCTTGAATCCAGTGGCAAAGTGAGCAAGGGACTCATGTCTGAGCATACCCTGCCAACCTTTGGCGAACAAAGCGGTACAAAAGGGGTTGTGATGGATGGAGCATCTGAACCAATCAAACACTCACACCCAGTCAACAGATCTGGGTTTAATCCATCACCGTTCTTTAGCCCACTCTGCCTTAAGGGCATTTTTTCTGTGCTCACACCCTCTGCTATCATGTCTTCTCCAGAAGACCATTTTTAGGTCTCGGCTAGCGTAAGCTGCGCATGCGCAGTATCGCTTGCGAGATTTTATATTTTTGGGTAGCTTTCACTAGCGGGCTTTAAACCCGCCCCTCTTTTCCATTGGCATGCGTCACCGTTTAGGCTAAACGGTGGCCAGCCGTTGAAAAAGAGCTTCCAGTGACGTACACTTTTCTCTGTTGGAGCCGTCCCACTTGGACTGGCTCTCCAGCTTTCCTTCTGCCGTGAAAGGCTTCTTATATTTATGGCCCCATAAAGACAAGAATCCTTAGCGACGCACACGGAAGGCAGACCAGCAAGTCCAAATGGGATGGCACAAAAAGGACAAAAGTCTACGTCATGGCGAGCGCATAGAACAGGAGTCTCTAAACCTGAAATCTACCCTGGTAATGGTTCATTTGAGCTGCGATTTATTTATTGACACGTTTGTTTGCATTTTACTTGTGAGTCTTTATTTTTATTACATGAAGCAGGCAGTGAGTGACCCAAGCGCCCCGAAACCCCGATCGCCACTAAAGACGAGTTAGTGTCTGCCTGCTGACATCAGACCTGAACCTGACTGAAATCCGCCGCAGTGGCACACTGAGCTGAGCTTCAGACACAAGCGCTGTTGTGCTGAGCTGCGCCCATCACATCTCAAATCCGAAGCAGATGTAGAGCCGGGCTGCGGCCCCCAACGAAACTCGTCTCTAACTCCGCAGATCTGGGGAAGCGTTTAATAGAGCCGCCCTGCGTGTGGTGATTTTGTGTTCATGTGTGCATGCGTGAACGTGTGTGTGGCCTTGTTTGACGTGGGTAGTCTGTTGTGTATCTGTGCACGTTTGTGTTTGAGGATGCATGTGTGTGCGGTGAATTTTTTATATATGACCGTGATTTGTGTATGTGTGCGGTCTGTGTGCGCCACGGGCAGTGTACTTCCTGTGCAGTTTGGCATGCGATGGCCGAATTGTAGAGTGTGCACCTGGGTGTACAACGTTGTTTCTTTGGATTGTGTGTGGGCATTTTGTTGTGAAAGTACGTTTATATGGCTGGTGTGTATGCGGGTGAGCTTGTGTGTGTGAATGTGTGTCAGTGAGTGTGTGTGCGTGTGTGTATGTGCAGATATATGGGGTTTGTGAGGCTTTGGGAATGTGAATATAGGTGTGTGTTTGGTGAGGCTTTGGAAACCCACGCCATCTGGTGGATGGGGCTAGATCACAGCTCCCTGTGGAGTTGGGCCCCTGGTCGCCCCCGGTCTCCAGACTGCCTCCTCCCAGGCCCCGTCCCGCTGGCTCCACTGTACCTGCCGGACACTTCCAGGGCCTGCGGGAGCCGCAGTCTGGCCACCTTGGCCCGACACACTCAGATTTTATCCGGCAAAGAGTTATCTCGGCTAGCGGAATATTTCACATTCTTCGCAGGAGCGGGAGTCGGGTGGTACAGGGTGCCTGTGCCTGCGAATGGCTAGCCCGGGGGGGGCTTCTGGGGGGAGCGGTGTTTGCATGATAAGTTGTTTTAGCTCAGCTTGCCCGTTGCACTCGTGTTCATTCTGCACCAGTGGACGCCTCAAAATCCATTTTTAAAGTGCAATAAAGTTGTAATGATTGCATTTCCATTCTAAGCGTTTCCACATCTGCCAGGCCAGATTCCAAGAGGCAAAACAAAATATGTTGTAGAAGCTCAGTGTCTGTGAGCGTAAAGCACTATTTACCGAGAAGCCTTTGTAATTTGTATCAACCTCAGATTATAGGGTATGGATTTTAGCCTCTGGAGATTTGTTGACTGAAAGATGTTCCCATTCTTTGATTATGCGGCCGGTTGGCAGCAGGCCTTTGACATCAGTGCCATTAAAGAGAGTGTATGTTCTGGCTGCTCGATGTCAGGGTGTTTTCTGAAATGAAGGGGGCATTGCGGCCGTGCTCTGTAGCAGTGCGTCACTACCTCCCACATAGTTGCCCCCTGCGCCTTTCTGTGGCCTACTGCTCCCTTAATGAGTGTTTGAAAATGTGGCAATGCTTACATCTTATGCTCAAGAATCTAAGCTGATGGCATTCTGGTTTATGTCACCAACATATCAAAATCCGAGGTCAGTTTTAGGTTAAGCCGAGCCTATGGGACGAGGAAGGCCACCCCTTGGCGTCATCTCTTTCATCTGTTCCCTGTGATTGACAGCTTGGATCCTGCAGCATTAGCTAAAGGCAGGCTGGGGGCATTTACCTTGCTCCCATCCCAGGTGCTCACGCAGTGGTATTAGTTTATAATTTATTTTATCTTATTTTGAGCTGCTTTTGTTTTTTTTAATATTATATTGTTCTATCGGTATTTGCACGGCACATGCCTTCCGTTCCAATGCCTCCGATTCTTTGCACACAAATGGCTCTCTCTGCAACTTCAGCTGCTCCTGGGGGCACAGGATTCCTTTAGGAAGCAGACAATCTTTATGCTAAGGAGGTTGAGGAAAGAAAATGTAACTTTTCTAAGACTAGCCACAAATACTTACAGCCCCAATGCATATAGGGGTGTGTTTTAAATCCTAAACAGCTGAAAGTGTGAACAGCCTCTTGCCAAGGTTGTGATTTGCTGTACCACTGCTCTATTCAGGGTACCAGATTGAAACCTCCTCTGGATTTCAATGATATATTCTTTGAACTTTTTCCATGTTAATGGGCATTTCCTTGGCCATATATTTTGTCATGTTTCTGTACACATTTGTTCCAAACTTGACGTATTTAATACAGTTGTGATCACTTGTGGGAAACCTACACAACGATATTGTGTACAAATCTAAGCTGAGAAGAAGAGTCACTCTCTACTACTTTCTACTCATTATCTACTACTCACTACTACTTACTCTCTACTACTCTCTCTACTCAGTCTCTACTACTCTCTACTACTCACTCTCTACTACTCTATTACTCACTCTCTACTACTCACTCTACTACTCACTCTACACTACTCTCTTCTACTCACTCTACTCACTCTACTACTCACTCTATTACTACTACTCACTCTACTACTCACTCTACTACGCTCTACTACTCTACTACTCTCTACTCAATCTCTACTACTCACTCTACTACTCACTCTCTGATCACTCTACTACTCTACTACTCACTCTACTACTCTCTACTACTCACTCTACTACTCACTCTCTACTCTCTACTACTCACTCTCTACTACTCACTCCCTACTACTCACTCTCTGCTACTCTCTACTACTCTCTACTCAATCTCCTCTACTCTCTACTACTCACTCTCTAATCACTCTACTACTCTCTACTACTCTACTCTTTACTCATTCTCTACTACTCACTCACTACTACACTCTACTACTCACTCTCTACTACTCTGTACTCCTCTCTACTACTCACTCTACTACTCTACTCACTCTCTACTACTCTACTCTCTACTACTCTACCCTCTACTCATCTACTACTCTCTACTACTCACTGTCTACTACTCGCTCTACTAATCTACTACTCACTTTCTACTACTCACTCTCTACTACTCACTCTCTACTACTCACTACTACTCACACTCTAATCACTCTCTACTACTCTCCACTCAACATCAACAACTCTCTACTACTCACTCGCTACTCACTCCTTACTACTCGCTCTCTACTACTAACTCTATACTGCTCTACTACTCACTCTCTACTACTCTCTATCTACTACTCACTACTACTCACTCTCTACTACTCACTATACTCACTACTGCTCACTTTCTACTACTCTCTACTACTCACTTTCTACTATCTACTACTCACTCTCTACTACTCTCTACTACTCACTACTAACTCTCTACTACTCACTCTCTACTGCTCTACTCTCTACTCATTCTCTACTACTCTCTACTACTCACTCTCTACTACTCTCTACTACTCACTGTCTACTGCTCTCTACTCACTACTACTCACGCTCTACTACTCTCTACTACTTCACTACTACTCTACTACTCACTCTCTACTACTCTACAAATCACTATCTACTAATCACTCTCTACTCTCTACTCCTCACTCCCTACTCTCTAATGGCATGACATGAGTGACAGTGAATCGGGTACCAGCATGATTGGCCATTGCAGCGTTTTCATAACTCCGGTAGAGGTTAGCGCTATGAAGAAAAGCATTAAAAATGCAATATGTCTCGCCTTTCATTAAGGTAAAGCAATTTGCTTTGCTATACGATACCATTAGCAAAGCAAATGGCTTTAACTTAATAAAAGGCGAGACCTATTGCATTTTCAATGCTTGTTACTCCTACCAGAAAGTGGAGGAGGAATGTCCCCCCAACTTCTCTCTCCAGCAGTGGACCAAGCCCTCTCTCTGGCTATTTCTAGGGCGCTGGCTCCTCTTAGGGATCAGGTTGATAAGCTGGCAAAAAGTATCCCTGGGGTGTTCAGTGACCCAGATCTGGTGGTGGCTGGTCCCAGTAGCTCCCAGATACGAAATAAAAGGGCCGTTAAGCATAACGCGGGGCACTTAGAAGGATTTCATAAATTTACGGAGACCTTCCTCAAGAGCGCGCGAACGCTAAAACATGCACCCTGCTGGGAGGAGGAGGAGCCCGGAGAAAATTGCTACGCTGTCACCACTATTGTAGACCACGATGGCAGGTTTCCCTTAGATGGAGAGGGTGTATCAGAGGACGATTTCTCCTCCGATGAGAATAAGGGCTCAGGGCGTCCAGAGTCCCACTCCTCTCAGTCCCCAGTTAGGGACGGGGTCCACTCAGACATGTTTGAGCCTACCCAAATTTACCATCCTAGGTCGGCGGAGTGGACCCCTGACGCCAAAGTGGCAGAGTATGTGGTGGGGAAAATCCATCAACCCCTTAAAAGGGAGTTCAGGAATAGGATGAGGGGAGAAAGCCCCAGGCCCTCACTGAAGGGGAAGGTGGCACACACGCCTGAAATTGATGAGAAACTATGTACCCTTTTCTCCAAGTATATGAGGGATCCCAACAAAGGAATTGATAGGTCTTGGACGTGGTAGGGCCCTTGACCGGAATTATTCAGTTGGCAGAGCGTTCAAAAGAGTTAGGATCCCCTTTGTCCATGGATATTGTGGCTGGTTGGGCGCACTACCCCAAACCCTAAAACACTACCCCCTCCACTACCCAAACACCACTGCGCTACCCTAAACCCTAAAACACTACCCCCAGCACAACCCCCTTCACTACACAAACACCACTGCACTGCCTTATACCCTAGTACAATACCCCCAGCACGACCCCCTACACTACACAAACACCACTGCACTACCCTAAATCTACCCCAGCATGACCCCTACACTACCCAAACACCACTGCACTACCCTAAACCCCACAACACTACCCCCAGCACAACCCACTTCACTACAGAAACACCATTGCTCTGCCTTATACTCTAATACACTACCCCCAGCACGACCCCTACACTACAAAAACACCACTGCACTACCCTAAATCTACCCCCAGCACGACCCCTACACTACAGAAACACCACTGCACTACCCTAAACCCTAAAACACTATCCCCAGTACGACCCCCTTCACTACCCAAACAAAACTGCACTACCCTAAACCCAAAACCACTACTCCCAGCATGACCACCTATACTACCCAAACACCACTGCACTACCCTAAACCCTAAAACACAACCCCCTACACTACACAGACACCACTGCAATACCACTGCACTACCCTAAACCCTAAAACACTAGAACCCAGCAAGACCCCCTACAGTACACAAAAACCACTGAACTTCCCTAAAACACTACCCCCTTCACTACACAAATACCACTGCACTGCCTTATACCCTAGCACACTATCCCTAGCACGACCCCTACACTACACAAACACCACTGCACTACCCTAAATCTACCCCCAGCATGACCCCTACACTACCCAAACACCAATGCACTACCCTAAACCCTAAAACACTACCCCCAGCACAACCCCCTTCACTACACAAACACCATTGCACGACCCCCTACACTACAAAAACACCACTGCACTACCCTAAATCTACCCCCAGCATGACCCCTACACTACAGAAACACCGCTGCACTACCCTAAACCCTAAAACACTACCCCCAGCACAAGCCCCTTCACTATCCAAACACAACTGCACTACCCTAAACCCAAAACCACTACTCCCAGCATGACCACCTACACTATCCAAACACCACTGCACTACCCTAAAACCTAAAACACAACCCCCTACACTACACAGACACCACTGCACTACCACTGCACTACCCTAAACCCTAAAACGCTAGAACCCAGCATGACCCCCTACAGTACACAAACACCACTGCACTACCCTAAACACTAAACCACTACCCCCAGCACAACCCCCTCCACTACACAAACACCATTGCACTGCCTTATACCCTAAAACACTACCCCCAGCACGACCCCTTACACTACACAAACACCACTGCACTGCCTTATACCCTAGTACACTACCCCCAGCACGACCCCCTACACTACACAAACACCACTGCACTACCCGAAATCTACCCCCAGCATGACCCCTACACTACCTAAACACCACTGCACTACCCTAAACCCTAAAACACTACCCCCAGCACAACCACCTTCACTACACAAACACCATTGCACTGCCTTATACCCTAATACACTACCCCCAGCATGACCCCCTACACTACAAAAACACCACTGCACCACCCTAAATCTGCCCCCAGCATGACCCCTACACTACAGAAACACCACTGCAGTACCCTAAACCCTAAAACACTACCCCAGCACGACCCCCTTCACAATCTAAACACAACTGCACTACCCTAAACCCTAAAACACTACCCCAGCACGACCCCCTTCACTACCCAAACACCACTGCACTGCCCTAACCCCTAAAACACGACCCCCTACACTTCACAGACACCACTGCACTACTACTGCACTACCCTAAACCCTAAAACACTAGAACCCAGCATAACCCCCTATAGTACACAAACACCACTGAACTACCCTAAACCCTAAAACACTAACCCCTACACTACACAAACACCACTACACTACCCTAAACCCTAAAACACTACCCCCAGCACGACCCCCTACACTACACAAACAACACTGCACTACCCTAAACCCTAAAACACTACACCCAGCACGACCCCTTACACTACCTAAACACCACTGCACTACACTAAAACCTAAATCTATCTCCAGCATGACCTCCCACGCTACAAATACACCACTGCGCTACCCTAAAACACTACCCCAGCACGACCCCCTATACTACCCAAACACCGCTGCACTACCCTAAACACTAAACCCAGCATGACCCCCTACACTATCCAAACACCACTGCACTACCCTATACCCTAAAACACGACCCCCTACACTACACAAACACGACTGCACTACCCTAAACACTACCCACAGCATGACCCCCTATACTACACAAACACCACAGCACTACCCAACACCCTAAAACACTACCCCCACTGCACTACCCTAAACCCTAAAACATACCCCCAGCATGACCCCCTACACTACACAAACACCAAAGCACTACCCTAAACCCACTACACTATACAAACAGCACTGCACTACTCTAAACCCTAAAACACTACCCCGGCACGCCTCCCTCACAACATAGGGGTACAAATGGGGGTGGTGATGGCCGGAGCATCTGAACCAATCAAACACTCACACCCAGTCAAAAGATCTGGGTTTAATCCATCACCGTTCTTTAGCCCACTCTGCCACCTCAGTTCAGACATGGCCATATGCAAATCAGTTTGACCCTGTGCCTCATGGGAACAGTCCAGCCCGAACTGCCAAGCCATGCCTTCCCTGGACCGGAAACAAGCTTCCTAGGACCGGTTTCTGGCATTTCAGCTGTCTTCAGCCAGGGTTGCTTGAATCCAGTGGCAAAGTGAGCAAGGGACTCACGTCTGAGCATACCCTGCCAACTTATGGCGAACAACGCGGTACAAAAGGGGGTGGTGATGGACGGAGCATCTGAACCAAATAAAACACTCACACACAGTCAACAGATCTGGGTTTAATCCATCACCGTTCTTTAGCCCACTCTGCCACCCCAGTTCAGACATGGCCATATGCAAATCAGTCTGACCCTGTGCCTCATGGGAACAGTCCAGCCCGAACTGCCAAGCCATGCCTTCCCATGACCGGAAACAAGCTTCAGAGGAACGGTTTCTGGCATTACAGCCGTCTTCAGCCCGGCTTGCTTGAATCCAGTGGCAAAGTGAGCATGGGACTCACGTCTGAGCATACCCTGCCACACTTATGGAGGCCAAAGCGGTACAAAAGGGGGTGGTGATGGACGGAGCATCTGTCCCTCACAACATAAACACCACTGCACTATCCTAAACCATAAAACACTACCACCAGCATGACCCCCTACACTACCCAAACACCACTTCACTATCCTAAACCATAAAACACTACCCACAGCATGACCCCCTACACTACACAAACACCACTGCACTACCCTAAACCTTAAAACACTACCAACAGCATGGCCCCCTACACGGGAAACATCCTTTACAACGCAACTTTTACCACGCAGTGCCTTTACGACGCAACTATTACAACGCAAACCATTACAACGCATTGCGCTGGGGGCCGCTCTAGGATAGGGAATAGGTTTAATTCACTATCCAACACCTTCCCTACTATCCACGGGGACTGGAGATGGAATAGTAAATTAAACTATTCACTATCCAGCGCCCCAAAGCACTATGCGTTGTAAAGGCATGCGTTGTAAAAACTGCGTTGTAAAGGCATGCGATGTAAAAGCATGCATTGTAATGTCGTACATCCCCCTGCACTACACAAACACCACTGCACTACCCTAAACCCCCCTACACTATACAAACACCACTGCACTACCCTAAACCCTAAAACACTACCCCAGCACGACACCCTACACTACCCATACACCACTGCACTACCCTAAAACACTACCCCCAGCATGACCCCTACACTACTGCACTACCCTAAACCCTACTCTATACAAACACTGCTGCACTACCCTAAACCCTAAAACACTACCCACCGCAGGACCCCCTACACTACACAAAGACCACTGCACTACCCTAAACCCTAATACTCTACCCCCTACACTACACAAACACCACTGCACTACCCTAAACCCTAAAACACTACCCCCAGCATGACCCCCCACACTACTCAAACACCACTGCACTACCCTAAACCCCCCTACACTATACAAACACCACTGCACTACCCTAAACCCTAAAACACTACCCCCAGCACGATCCCCTACACTACCCAAATACCACTGCACTACCCTAAACCCTAAAACACTACCCCCAGCACAACCCCCTACACTACCCAAACACCACTGCACTACCCTAAACCCTAGAACAGAACCACCCACCCCTTTCCCTATCTTTACTACTCCTAAACTGAGAAAAATCCTAACTTTAAGACTTTCGGTATTCACAGAAGTCATTTAGGAGTCCTAAAGTTAGGACTCCTAGCTTCTGTGAATACCGAAATGAGTAAGTGCCTTCTGTGAATACCAAAATGGTAGTAAGTTTAGGATTTTGTCTTAAGTTAGTTCTGTGAATCGGGCCCTGTGTGTTTTTCTGAAAATTAAATATGTTTTATATATGGATATCTCAAGGTCATTGGAAGAATAATTGGGTATATAAGTGTCTAAATGGATATGAAACATCTATTGAGGAGACTAATCAGAGGGACGGGGGAGGGATTTTTTCAACAGAGGCGAATGTAGTCATCATCGATGATGTATACTCTAACAGCGTTACTTTTCGCCTCGACTGAGGTGGATGTAATGTAACCATGTTGTTGTGAATGTGCACTGCCGTTGTGGAGAAAAAACCCAATAAAAACTATTTAAAAAAAAGTGTCGAAATGGATGATTTGTTTTTGTAAAATTGATTGTATAACTGACTGATTAAGTGTATCTTAGTGAATACATGGGTTAGTGAGTAATGTTTAAATATGTAAATATCCGTATCAGTCTCTCACTTTGTGTATAAGTGGCTGCATGGGTTGGTGAGTAGCTACATGAGTGTCTATATGGGTTATTAGTTGTTTTTTGAGTATCAGTCTGAGTGTCTGTATGGTTCTGTGGGGGTATTACTTACTGCATAGATGCATGACTGAGTGACTCACTGTTTGTATGTGTTGAAGACAGCATGTGTGCAGGATTGTATATGTGGATGAGTGTGTGTATGGCTGTGTTAGTGAGTGAATGACTGTCCCAAAAGTGTCTTCATGAGTAACTACATATGTTTTAAACTAGTATATGTGAGTATTGGTGTATATAAGTGAGTATATGTGAGAGTGAGAGATTGGAAGAGTTCCTGTACAAATAAGTAGGTGTTTCTATAAGTGATTGTTTAAGAGAGTAAGTATGTGTAAGTTTCTGTAGAAGTAAGCGTGGTAGTGTGTGTATAACTGTATATGCAAGTAAATGGATGTTTGATACTTTGGTTGCATGTGTGAATAATATGTATAGGTGTATGAGTACATATGATGAGTGAGTACATGTAAGAATGACTGTATAGGGACTGTTGGTGAATGAGTGTGTGTGTGTGTAGATCTTGGAGTTACTGAATAGGTGTGTTTGGTATGTCCTTTGTTTTGAAAATGTTAGTTTATATTTTTGAGTGTGTTTATCCAAGGTTATATTAGGGTGAGAGGAGGTCTGCCATTCTATCACAAGGATGATGTAATCAGTGATGTCATGAGTGATGTCACTAACCATGTAATGAGTGCTGTAATGTGTGACGTTGTCAGCAGTGCATTGCGGGCGCAGGAGTTATAGTCAAGTCAAGTCAAGTCAAAGATAGCTTTATTCGGTATTTGTTAAAAGACCATAAAAGCACATTAAAAAGGATTTTGCGGAAACATTTCATCCACAATTACAGAAATACAATATGATACATGTCGGAACATAAAAAAAGGACCATTAAAAAATCATCATTAAAAAAGAGAAAAATAGGGGAAATCCTGGATGGTTAAAAGTACAATTTGATCAGGTAGTGTACGATATACAGTACAGTCATACAGTCAATTATGTCATCGAGCCTCTGCATCTTACTACATATTTCAGATATTTGACAGCTGCGACCATAGTAAGTTCGTCTTGTAGCATATATAATTTGATCAGAGCTGGTTTGCATTGTCTCAATCCCCACATCTTTAGGAGGGGCAACAAATACCTCTTTCTGCCCCACTCATAGTATTTACAAAAAAAGATGCTGTGGATATTTGACTGCAAGGAAGAATCGTCACATGGACAATTTATTAGTGTGGTAGACCAGTCGTTCGGGGCGGGAAATGATATCAGCCTATAAAAACAATCAGTTCTCATCCTAGTTAGTAGCATTCTGGGGTAGCTGGCGAGAACCGGGGCCAGGTATGGATGTAAACCTGGACCATGTAGAATGCGACTCTGAGAGATGATCGTAGACTTATTTCCATCCAAGTACCACCGCCTGTCTTCTAACAGCTCAAGGCAAGTTTCTTTTATAATTTTTTTCGATATTGATGCGCATGAGCTCGGAGTTCCATAAAGTTCTGGGTGGCCAATGGAATTTAGACATTTTTTAACATAACATAGCCAGGTAAAATTCCTCGCCGCTGAATGGTTCATACAATCTTGGATCACTTCCCTACTAAAAGCTGTGTCCTTGGAGGACCATATCTTATGCCACAACATAACTGGGCTTATCTTAATTAAATCTGTGACATGAATCCGATCTAATTCTTTGTGGCATATGGTTGTAGAGACTGATCTTGGAACAGCTAACAGATACGTAAAGAAGGCATTTTCCGCTATTTGAATCTGTGTGCAATCGGCCGTCCCCCAAATACCAGCTCCATAGGTCGCAGTAGAAACACATTTGGCTGCGTAGATCTTAAGCAGGATGTCAATGGGTTTACCACCCAATCTCTTAGCAAATTGTTTTACTGCGCCAATGGTACGGGAGAAGGCCAAATTGCGTGTGGCTGTAGCTGTGGACCAGTTTCCTCTATTATTAAAAGTAATACCTAAATATGAAAAGGTTTTGGTCAAGCCTATCATTGTCTGATTAACTAAAGTTTTGCAGTCTATTTTGGAGGTGTTTTTTGAGGTACAGCACATGGTAAAAGTTTTTCCCACGTTAATCTTTAAACCTCTAGATCCCATGAAAGATGCAAAGCCAGTAAGTGCCTTTTGAAGACCCTCCTGAGTTCGCGACATTATAACGGCGTCGTCGGCATACAACAATATAGGTACCGACGAGCCGTTTATCTTGGGATAATCAACTTCCAAATTAATCAAAAAGTCTGCCACTACGTTAATATACAAATTAAAAAGAAAAGGTGCAAGGATGCAGCCCTGTCGAACGCCCTTTTCTATGGGGAACTTCTTGGTGCGTTCTCCGTTTTTTCCATGTCGGACCGTTGCACCTGCACCTCTGTAAAGTTCTTTTATAAAATTCAGCACAGAGCGGTCTATCCCGATTTTGGTCAGGGTAGACCATAATACTTTATGATTCAGGCAGTCAAAAGCCGAACTTAAATCGACGAATGTCATATATAGGTTCCCCTTTTTGACCACCATGTATTTGCTAATTATTAGGGTTAAATTGAGTCCCTGCTCTACTGTGCCTAGCCCCTCCATATTGGAATTTAGACAAGACCCATTCAGTATTGGCCCAGGATTGTAATTTAGTGAGTAGAACTCTCCCTGCCACTTTCATCAGAGAGTCGAGCAGGGAGATTGGCCTGTAACATTTGGGGTCCTGTCTATCTCCTTTTTTATAGATGGGGATTACAATGGCTTCCTGCCAAGTGACTGTAAAGCCTATTTGGGTATAGGCGTTCAACACGTTGGTGATAAGCGGGGACCATAATTCTATATTCTCTTTAAATAAGTCAATAGGGATTCCGTCCGGCCCTGGGGCTTTGGAATTTGCACTCTCTTGGATGGCCTGCTCAACCTCAGGTGGGGAAAAAGATATGTTCAATGGGAAGGTATCTGTAGTGTGTAGTACTTCGGGCTGCGGGACAATGGCGATGTGCGGGAATGTCGCACAGGAATTTGGTGTTGGTAATTCTTCATTTTTGTATAATGCCGTAAAATGGCTGACCCAGAGGTCCTCAGCTATTGCTACCTTCAGGGAATCGGTCTTTCTCTCCTCGAAGAACGGGGCATTGACTTCTCTCCAAAAGGAGATATTGTCCCGAAGAGCGCTAGCCTTAATTAGCGCCTCCCATGCTTGATTTTTAAGTTTGTTTTTCCTGTTTTGAAGTGCCTGTTTGTAGTCCTGCCTAGCTAGTCTAACTAGCTTGATATCTTTCGGGAGGGTCTTTACGGGTAAAAGAGCTTTATGGGCTCTCGTGCAGGCAGAATTGAACCAGCCGATTGATCTAGCCGTTTCAACGTCTTTTCGTTTTCTAGTCAGTTTGTCATTGATGGTAACGACTATCTTATCATAGGCCGCTCTAGTCTCATGGGGGTTGGGATGTTGTTCCAGACACGACATAAAGTGCTTGCGTTCTTTCATAATTAATTCCTTTAAAAAGTTCTTCGGGTCGACCTTGGCCCATTTGATGGCGTAGCCATTTCTTCTAGATAGGGAAATTGAATGGCGGTATAATTTTTCGGACAGGCTTGATGCGTGGCTGTCTGACATGCCCGCATCAAGACTGATGCTGATTGGGAAGTGGTCACTCATTACTAGATCTTCTGTTTTGTAACCCTGTACGGAACCATATTTGTTGTTGGACATCAACATAAAATCTATGATGGTGCCTGCCCCTCGACCATGAAAGGTTGGTTGAAAATCGACCGCAGGCTCGCAGAGTTCGTTTGCGAAGCCTAGGTCCCAATCATGCATTAATTGATTTAAGATGTTACCAAGAGTGGTATGTTCGAAGTGCGTATTCGGTTCCCCTTTTAGATTTGTTATTCCACAATTGTCAGAGCCACTATGTATACATAGATGACAATTGAAGTCTCCCACTATAAAAATACTTTCAGCCTCCCCCATTCCTCTCTTTAAGATGTAAGTTAGGTCCTCTATGAGTACTTTAGCTTCTTCTTTCGAGGTGTTATTATATAAATTGATCAGAAGAAGGCTCAGCCCTTTCCCTTTAACAGAAAAACCCTGCAAGGATTTACACTTCCTGTTAAAAACCTCCTCATTTTCGATCCTCTTCACAGTCAAATTTGCCAGGTTTGAGACATATGTACAGAGGCCTCCAGAACCCCTGCCTCGGTTACCCTGAATAGACGGCGTGAAAAAAAAAGTGCTATAGCCCTCTATATGGGACTCCTCCTGATCCCAGCACTCCTGGAGGCATATAAAGTCAAATTTATCGGCGCAGGATAAGAAAGTTTGATCCTTCGATTTCTTGGAGAGACCCGCAATGTTCCACGATGTTAAGGCCACGCTGTCTCTCCTCACTAGCTGGGTTAGGTCTTTTTCCCGTAAGTGAGAGCATACGCTATTAACTATACATTGCCCTGTCTTAACTGGGGTTCCTATGTTTAAATCCTCATGGGGAGAGATGTTAAGTTCCTCATTGGAAACGTTAGCATTGGGCGCCTCCCAAGTGGTGCCCGGGGTTAGTCCATATGGAGAAAGTGATGCCAATAGTGATCGTGATGCTGCTGGCCAATGGGGGGCAGGGTTGGTGTTTATCAGAGTTGGGCTGGAGAAATCGTGAGGGTGTGTATTATTACACAAATTGAGATCCCTCTCTGGAGTTGGAAAGATAGGGGAAGTACTATAATCCTGTTTTTCCCCGATCGGATACCCTAGTGGTCAGTCTACCATATCTAGACAGTCGTATCTATTTCTTGTTGGAAAACCCCTCCAGCCTTCCCAATTAGGCTGTTCCCTTCTAGGAGGCCAGGACCGAGCTTCCCAGTCTCTTGTCCTGTTCCTGTTGCTATTCCAATGGCCTACTTGGGACCATGACCAATCAGGACCCTCTTCCCAGATTGGTGGTTCTCCGTGATCAAAGGTGTTTGATGGTGGGTAAAAAAAGGAGAGACGGTGGGCATCGATCGCTCCCTTTTTTGCCAGAGTTGGCCACGAGCAAATATAATCAACCGTGACGGGATCGTCACAGCTGACTATAACGCAGTCGCCCTGTAAGCTTTTTCTTAATTCACCAACCCACGGAACTCTACGTACCGAGGAAATACGGCCAAAGTTCGGTGGTTGGAGGGGTCTATTAATACTCAGCCACTGCAGTACCTTATTTCTAAGGGACCAGGTAGGCTCATCTATGTTTTCCGACAGCTCTGGGACCCCAGTAAGGATGACAGTATATGGCGTTGCCTCGGGTGGAAGGTGTGTTGGGCGTCTAGGCCTCGCTCCTTTCCTGCCATCGCCCATTGGCTGCGGAACCAGCCCTTTGGAAGAAATAAGTGGTGTAGCTTTCAATTTAACTGACTGAGTAGGACCCTTAGTAGATCCAGGAGTGGCCTGGGAGGTTTCTTGTGTTGTGTTGGACTTCACCTGCCCAGGTCCTAGGCTGACTTGGGTAGTATTTTTTAATGTTTTCCGCTCTGGTTGCGCATTTGCGACTTTTACGACTTGTATTGGATTCGCCCAGGTGTCAGGTTGGGCTAGTTGCAGTGGTGTGCTGATGACTTTAGATTTCGCCCCCCCTGCGTTAGATGAGCCTAATGTTTTCTGAGTGAAAGGTGGTGTGTTAAGCTTCGCTAGTTGTTTTTCAATATTCATTAGGCTTCGTTCTACTGGCTGTAAATAGCGTTTAAGTAGCTCCCCTACACTGTTTAATAGTTGGATATTGGAAGCACAGATGTTACTTGTGCCCACAGCCACCCCTGTGATGTTTGAGTTCTCGGGCATTGCTGATATATTAGTCAGAGGGGTATTGCTAGTGTTTGGGGGACACAGGGTAGACTGATTTGAGGCCAGTGTATGAGTATTAGGGGGAAAAAAGGGTTTTTTCGGGTAAGAGTTAGACTTGTTTTTCTTCGCCCGTTTCGCTATGGCGCCCTCTCTCCTCCCCATGTCGTTTTTACCCGAGGGTTCAGCATGGGTTAAACATTTTTGTAAATCAGGGTTTTTTTCTAGATCATCCGTAGTATCCGAGTCGAGGGACAGCTGACAGGTCCACCGTGTTAGGAACGGTATGGATCACAGCTGTGGTTTCAGGTGGCAACAACAGGGGGTTTTTTGGAACTGACTGGGCCGGGGTCAGGGCAGAAGCGAGAAGGCCCATAGAAGACCTTCTCGCTGTTGCTAGCTCATGAGATACCCTACGCTCCAACATGATTATACTCTGGTCTATCGCCTCATTAGTTTTTGTAATAAACAGATCTATTGGGCCTGTTATCTGGGTGGCACTCTGCGCCGTTTTACTTCTGGACCCTCTAGTCATGGCTAAACACACAGATGATGTCAAAAGCAAATATGCTGTCACAAGATAACAGGATAGGTAAAATGTCACTCTATCGTGCAGCAGAGAGAGATCTTGGATGAAAAACAAATAACGTGGCCCAGTCCAGTCTTACCGGTCTATAACGGGCTAAAACGGGCCCGCCCTTTGCCCGGGCTTCGCCCGGCGTCCCGCGAGACGGGGCTGGTGTCGTTTTTAAACGCCTCCTGGCGCTTGCATGTGACGCGGAACACCGCAAGGGCTTCTGGGAGGAGTAGTCCGCCCCTCGCCGGTCTCCTCTCGGCGGCCCCACTCTAGGTGAAAAAATGAGCGGCCAGGCAGCGGGAGACAGGCGGGCGGGTCCGCGGTGGTCACAGAGGGGCAGCAGAAAGTACGTGGTCAAAGAAGACTGCAGGCGGCAACTGAACTAACTATAACGGGGAAATTTCTATGGTTTTGTACGAGTGAAATGTCCAACTAACTTTAACGCCCCTGAAACCTATGGTTTTTTTCAGTGAATGTAGTATTAATTTCAGTAGTTCTTTATTTTCACTTTGCAAGTTCGTATCTTGACGTAGTACATTACATTACTTCCAAAACTGTGTTGTTAGTTTAAATGTTATTGATGTAGCATAGTTAAACTATTTCTAATTTCAATAGTTGCTTTCCATTCTTATCAAGCGCAATAATTGGCTTCTTTGATTTTGTACAGCCAAGATGTGTTATGGGGCTTAAAGTGAACTGTTGCTTGTTCAGGGCATAATCTAATCCCCTCACAAGCTAATACCACAGGAATATCCTTCAAAAAGCTGCAAATGTTCTCTTTTAATTCCACCATCACATTAATATTTCCAAAAACGTGCCAATTATTAACAAAAGACTCTATATTTTAAGAGAATTGATGCTTTTTTACTCCTGTTTTACAGTTTAAAGGGAACTTCCCCTTCTTCAAGGATTTTAAGAATTAATATTTTAAAAATATTTAGAAAACTCTGGAGGAGCAAGATAGCAGGTTGACGCCGCTGGGGAAGAGCGGCACCCTGCGCGTCTCCTGCTAAACCCGGCTGCATAACCCCAACGAGCTGTTCTCATTTGTCGAAAATCCATGGAATTAAGGCAGCATCAATGTTGCTAAACAACTTGAAACTCGACTTTTTGAGAAAATCCCTTCTGCTTGTTTTTCGGCTCGGCGTCCGCAGAAATGTTTCCAGGGGGGGGGCAAATTTTTTACTTCATCACCATCCTCGACATACTTGAGCACAAGTATTAAATAAATTTTTTTTAAATCTAATAAGACAAATGGCTTAAATAAACCCATAGGGGGAAGAGAAAAATATTGTGAGGCGCCACAACAGATGTCCTGGCAACTTCAATGAAACAGGGGAAAAAATTAAAAATGGCCGGAAAAACCAAAAGATTTCTAAATCAGGTGGATGTGGTTCTAGAGAGACCCACATCAGCAAACCTTTCAATGATGGTACAGTGGACGATTGTGTCAAATTGAAGAGCTAGTAAGATCAGCCTCACTAAGCCACATTGTATCAAACAACATTAATGAAGCACCTCATTAAGTACCAAAGCCATGACTGAATCCATCTATCTACTTGGACAGAAACTCACAGAGGAGTGTACAGAGCATTGAATTCTTCAAGATGGTCAGTAAGTTGTTCAGACATTATTTGCTTTGTCTTTTTTTCAAAAGTGGGTAACAGCACTGTTAGATTTGGGGGTCTCTAGTTGGCACAGGTAGGTACTTGTGACAAATAGGGACCCTCTCCTCTAGTCAGGGAAAGGGGGATTACACACCCAAAAAAAAACCTGCTCACCCTCTAGGTTGCGTGGCGCGAGCAGTCAAGGCTTATCTCAGAGGCGTTGTAAGTTAAGCAGTTGTGACCACATACAGTAACCCAGTGACAACACTACAAATGGACACCACACAGGTTTTATATAAAAAAAGTAGACTTCATATAGAGTTACCACAAGACCATAAACGACAAAAATACACACTATGATTACTTTAAGACAGTAGATTAAAGCTTAGTTCAGTTCAGTTCTTAGATGCGGCACTCTGCGTAAATGTACCTTAAGTTGCGTTGCGCTTCCACGTCAAGCAATATTCCAGCGGCGACACCCTCCTTTCTCCGGAGTTGGGACTGCACGCACAGGGACGGAGACACGCTTCTCCTTGTTTAGTCGCGCTTCCAGCTCCATGGGACACGCAGCTCCTCAGAAGGCCCAAAACAGCAGCAGGCACTTCCACAAGAACTCTGGGGAGCTGGGGGTGAAGTCTGTTGTCCCTGAGACTTCAGCAGGAGGCAAGCTCTTTTCTAAGCCCTTGGAGATCCTTTACAAGTTGAAAGCAAAGTTACTCAAAAGTTCCTTTCTCCTTCCTTTGGCAGTAAGGCAACCACTGCAGGCCAATCCCCCAAGCAGCACTTCAGCTTGGGAATAGTCTCTCCTCAGTTTCTTCGGGTCCCTCTCCTCAGTCAAGGATTCTTCTTGTGGTTCAAAGTGATCTAATTTCATGGGAGCAGGGTCCCAATACTTATACCCCAAAATCCTTTGTTCTCTGAGGGGAGATGGGTCTGTGCCTAGTCCAAACCAGTTCCTGAGGTGGATCCAGTATTGTTGAAGGCAAGTACAGTCTTGGAGCACTGTGTTGACAGTACTCCTTCTCATCTTTCAGTGTGCAGGGCAGAGACATCAGCCGCTCCCTATGGGGTGGAGCCAGCATTGTGGAAGGCAGGCACAGCTCTATTCAGAGTTCAGGTCCACTCCTCCCTCCCATCAAGATGCAGATCTCTCTATTCACCACTGGGTGACTCAGCCTGTCTCCTGGAATTCCCCAGCCCTGTCACTTACAGAAACCAGACATAGGAATACACAACCTAGCAGAGGCAGGTTTGAATGGTTAGACAGGCAAATACCTACTTTCTAAAAGTGGTATTTGCAAACACATAATATTAAAATAAAGTTCACTAAAAGATGTATTTTATTATTCTGAGTTCAGGCATACTAAACTTGAATTTCTACCATGTTGTCTGAGCCTGTTAGGATTATAAAGTGTAACAATTCTAACAGCCCATTCTGGCCTATGGAGAACAGGTAGCCTTGCAATAGTGAAAAACGAAAATGGCTGTAATTCACTATTAGGACATGCCACACACACCAGGGCTTGTCCTACCTTATACTTACAATGCACCCTGCCCTTGGGCCTACTATAGGGGTGACTGTTATGAAGAAAAGGGAAGGTTTAGGGACTGGTAAGTGGGTGCACTTGCCCAGTCAGCATGACAGTACCAGACTGCATGCAGGCTCTGCAATGGCAGACCTTAGACACATTTTACAAGGCTGCTTCTGTGGGTGGCACAACCAGTGCTGCAGGCCCACCAGCAGCATTTGGATTACATGCCCTGGCACAATCAGTGCACTAGACTAGGGTCTGACAAGTAAACCAAATAGCCAAACATGGAACCACTGATTAATACATCAATTTACAATAGGGAGCACTTGCACTGTGGCACTGAACAGCAGTGGCACAGTGCCCAAAGCATCTAAAACCAGCAAAAACACATGAGGCAACAGCAAAAATGGAAGGGAGACCCACGCCAATGGTGCCAGGTCTAACAAGCACCATGAGATCAGAGTTATAAACATTTGGAACATCCAAACCATCTCTTGAAGGCAGAGGGCTAACAACACTGGATTTACAAACTTTGGGGACCAGTCCAGCTGTGAACAATGCATTGATAATATTGGCAATTTCCTAGACTCTGGCAGTAGATATTCCTTGTAATATTCTCACACAGCACAAGTCATTGGGAAAGCCAGGTTTCAACATGGACAGAGGAATGCCTACCTCCTATATAGAGTCAGTGGAAAAGCAAGAGAGGGAAATCTCAGTGCAGAAGTAAAAGTCAGGTGCAGGAAAACTGAAACAAGGAAAGCAGGGGACTGATAAACGGGTTGGTTTTAGGTGTACTCTGCAAGTCATTGAACATGGAAGTGGCAGGGCTACATGTCCTCCAATGCACATCTCTTTAGAACAGAGGCAGAGACCAAAAGGCAAACAATAAGGATGGACAGAATGGAGTTCATGGGTTTGGTGAGATGGAGTTCTGAGAGACTTGAGAGGTAACATCAGCTAGGAGTGGGGGGCAAGAAAATGGAGGCCGAGCTTAGCCCTATTTTACGTTATTCAGGGGCCTTGCCAATTCTAGGGAAGAAACCGTGTTTTGAGGTCACTTAATGACAAGCATTAGCATAGCCAATAGGTCTCGCTTGTTGGACCTTATAAGTATTTAGTTATGCAGCACAATATCCTTGGTGCAACAACATCAACTGTTGCATGGCTAAACACTTATAAGGTCCCAAAGGCGAGACCTGTTGGCTATGCCAAAGCTTGTTGTTCTTGGAAGTAGACAGCTTGTCATGCCCACATGAGCGACCAGTTCACACAGTCAGGGGTATGGTCGGAAATGCGATTTTGGTGCACGGGATGAAAGTTCCCTATTATGGGTGTCTCCTGAGATATATACAGGCTTGAGATTGGTTGATAGCTCTTCCTTGACTGCACCTTTCTGAAATGGATATTCTAGTGAATTACTTTAACTGGGTCTACAGGGTTTCCAGAGGGGACACTTTTGCACAACATACAGCAGTTTGTAACATCTTGCACGAGTCATTTAGACACAGAACTGATATGCTCTCCTGTTCAAGATTTTTATATACCCAGATCAATTGAGTGGCCTGTATGTCATTTGAAAAGAACCTGTTCACTGCCATGAAATGTATCTGAGGGGACCTGGGAAATCGATGGAGGGCAATTAAAAGTAACTTTCCACCCATAATTTGAGATAGTCTGGAAGGCTTCATTCCTTCTTCATGGGTCTGGGTCACCATGGCCTGTTAGTCTGAAGGACTCTTCAATGTATCGCTGTCACTGAGTGCCCTTGTGGCCACCGTCTTCACCGGCCTACTGCTATGGATAACTACTTGCTTCCCTCTGGTAGACAAGGGTGAGGTTAATTGGTGGCTTCCATCCTTTACTCATTTCGTCCTGCAGTGGGGAAGTTGTCAGAGCCTGCTTCCCTTGCCAAAATGTTTTGTTATATTACATTATGTTATTAAAACCTTTATAGATCGCACTATTATCTGGAGGCCTGCTGGCAGTAATGGGAACCTTGTTTTACGAAGTTATCAGATAAATTATCCAAAGATTTGACCGAAAAGCAGAGTTAAAATGCGTCTTAAGAGCAAGTGTGAAAGAATAGATGTGAGATGAAGAGTGAGACCTTGTAGAAACCTCAGAACCAAGGTTGAAGAATTGAATTAATTTATACATGTACGAGTGATAGGTTATAGACCACAGCTTTCCAAACTTTTCATGTTGATGACACACCTTTTAGACAATCTCCATCTTGCGACACGGCAATGCGTGCGAGCGAAGAGAGCGAGTCCGAACCCCCTAACTGTGCTAAATTTACCACAGGTAGGTAAAAAATCAGATATCACTCCCACGGTAGTTCAGATATTACCTAAAAAGGCTTCATTTGTGCAGGTGGCTGCAGGTGCGAGTCGCGTGCGCTCCTTCTTGTGCACCAGTGCCCATATCATAAAGATGTGTACTCAGGGAGGGGACAGCTGTGCACCAGTTTCCATGCACTTACACATTCTAAAGTACTTACATTTAACTCCGAATTTCTCCAAGTTGCACTACAGACAGCATATCATGGAGACACTCACCTCTTAGCTGTGCTACATGCACTGTCTCGGAGAAATTTCGAGTTAAATGTACGCGGTTTAGAAATTCAGGACCTGCGCCTGCTCCGAAGGAAAAAATGTGGGGCCCTCCAAACTCAAATATCTGGTTCCCCTTACTGGATATTGTCATTTTGTTGTGATGTTGTTGATTACATTTTTACTCTACTTTTCTCATTCTTTTTGGGATTTTTATTGTGTTGCAGTTTTACTTTATTCTTGTTTTGGTACTGCTTAAATACTTCATACACTGCCCTAAATTAAGCCTGTCGCTCTGCGCCATTGAGGCAGGTTCATATTTTGACTTTTAGGGTTCGCCCTAACGAGAGTTATGATTATTCCATGAGGTTGCTAGTCACTCACCCCAAATCAATTTTTTGCAATAGGTATATATGCTCACATACATGCAAAATAAGATGTGAACATTTTAAGCCTATACATATATTTACCTTTGCAGATTGATATGCGTCTCCAATGTGCAACCCCCCCCCCCCCCCATAAAATTTACATCTAGAGACGCCTCTGATAAATACTGATAAAATGATACGGATAAACATGTGGGAATTTTGACAACCTCTCTACAAGGAGACCTATTTTAATACATTGCAGGCCTTTTGTCAGTGCCTGAGTCTTAGAGCCTTGAGATGCTGCTGCGTGCGGTCTGTGCAATTGCTTTACAAGAAAACCCAATTTCGCTAAGTGTACAA
Organism: Lissotriton helveticus; assembly: GCF_964261635.1. NCBI lineage: Eukaryota > Metazoa > Chordata > Amphibia > Caudata > Salamandridae > Lissotriton > Lissotriton helveticus. The sequence goes on along the minus strand of NC_136068.1, from coordinate 1,692,273,559 downwards.
ACAAAGATGCACCCCTTGCACCAGTGGACACTCAGCAGAACATGCGCCTGTCCTGGGTTATACAACCAGAGTGTCACATTCTGGGGGCCCCATGCTCGCATCTTATTTCCCAAGCGCTTCGCTTTTACACGAGTCACCCTCCTTTAAGGGGCTGCATTCCTTGTTTGTGATGGCGTTTATCAGAAATGAAAACCTGCTTTCTTGCTCAGAGTCAGATCCATTGATCCGGTCGCACTGATCCTTTTAAAGTACAGAAATGTGATTTTGAGGCAGTTTATAGTGTTTACATTTAATAAGTAATAACATTAATAACCCGGTCACCCAAGCACTTGTCACTAGCTGACTGGACTACGGAAACACCCTCTACGCCGGAACCACAGCCAAATTACAGAAAAGACTTCAACGCATTCAGAACGCCTCCGCTAGGCTCATCCTAGACATACCTCGCCACAACCACATATCCGGTCACCTTAGAAACCTGCACTGGCTCCCCGTCAACAAGAGAATCACGTTCCGCCTTCTCACCCACGCACACAAAGCCCTCCACGACCTAGGGCCCAGATACCTCAACTCTCGCCTGACCTTTTACACCCCCACCCGCCAACTACGATCGTCAAACCAAGCACTCGCCGCGATTCCACGCATCCGGAGAGCCACCATGGGAGGAAGATCCTTCTCCTACTTGGCGGCCAAGACCTGGAACTCTCTCCCCACCCACCTCCGTCTCACACAGAACCACCTCTCCTTCAGGAAGCAACTCAAGACCTGGCTGTTCGATCATTAGCGAACCCCTCTTCCCTAAGCGCCTTGAGACCCTCTGGGTGAGTAGCGCGCTATACAAATTTCTTACTTGACTTGACTATGTGTCCCTCATTTCCCAAGTTGTACTCTTTTGTATTACTGTGAATACTAGCCATTATGACTACTTATCTTATTGGTACTCATATTAAACGTGCCTTAAAGGAAGATGAGCTAAGTCGGCCCTGCTATCATTCGAACCTGTGATTTACCGGTCCATGCAGATTTCTGTAGCGGTCCATTAACCCACTGAGTTGTCTCGCCGGCACCAAGACAAAGCCTAGCAAATATCGGGAAGAAACAGCTTTGGGGGTTACCTTCAGCTCAGAAGCCTGCCATGAAAAGGCGGAACCAATCAAGAGGAAAACAAACTACACCTCCGACATTGGCACCATATTAGTTCAGGCCAGGATACAATTTAATGCCAACAGTTTTTAAAATTCTAAATTTGCCTTGCCGAGCGCCTGGGATGGGGACTGCAGAGACTGCTCCGTGGACTGCAGATTGGATGTTCAACGCGTGTCGCAAAGGGAAACGAGGTCGCGCTCACCTAACACCTCCTTCCTCCACGTACTGCGCCACTGAACGCAAACTCCAAGAGGGTGTTCATCTTAATCTGCCCGCGATGTCATCGTCTCACGACACACCCATACTTGGGAGGCGACACAGTACAGTGTTGCGCCACAGAGTTTGGAAAGCTCTGTTCTAGACCTTGCTTCATTTGAGCCAGTGGGTGAGGGGGTGCGCACCGGCAATCATTTTTGGGGACCAGTACTTATATTTCTTTGTCAGATTTTTATCCAAGCAAGAGAGTGGAAAACACACAAGGAGCAGAGGAGGAAGAAAAAGGCCGAAACAAGTGACGAAGGTTCAAAGCAAGAACATGCAAGAGTGAGAGAACGGGACAGGAGGTTGTGGAACAAGGAAACAGGCAGCGGAATCAAGACTATGCAGCCATGGCTTTCATCGTGCTGAAATACAGCAGCTCCTTCTGAGCAAAACTGTGAGCCCTGGGGCTTCTACTTACAAATTAAGCACCGGTCCTAGAGGAGTGTAGGTTCTTACATAATGAGAAACAAACGTGGAAACAGTCAGTGGTACTGGAAATGTGGATGCAGGAATTGGTGAACCATTCCCATAAAACTTGAAAGATTTTAGTAGGAAAATTAACAGTAGAACCCCTTCATATGTTTTTCGTTTGTCATCATTTAGTATGTTTTCCGACATAGACTGTTAAGTATCAGGCACCCTTTTCTGGCAAACTGCTGCAATTATTTTAACATGATGACCTCTGTTTTAGTTTCCTTTCTGTCACTGCAAGTGAGGAAATGTTTTAATTTGAACCGAATCTCCCCGCGTAGAGGTGTATGAAAGGGGAACATTATATCCAGTTCAGAGATTAATTTGTAAAAAAGACGAAAAGTCCTTGTCCCCAAATGTTTGTTAGTGGCCAGTCTGCCACTACCACCACTTGCGTGGGCTGTTAGTTCATAAGCACCTTCAGATATTGTAACAGTAGCTCTACTTTGGTTGTGGCTGATGATTATGGTGTTGTTTCTCTCTTCAAATATTTAATGTTGTCAATCATAGGAGTTCATCTGTTTTCTGAGTCGGAAGGGACCACCTAGATTTATTTATTTTTTTGCCTGCTCCCCACCGCAGTAAAATGGTTACATACTGAGCTTCGAACACAACCAAAAAACAAAATCGGTAATCGTCCATTGTGTGGCCAGAGACGTGCCATCAGGCTTTGGTGTGTGTGAATGATGCCTTTAGAATTTCCATGACCTGTGGCGTAAGGACGGGTAATGACTAGATCCGTCCAACGTTGTCTGTCACATTCATGTTAGAAATCAAAGTAGGGGGAGAAGGAATGAGTGATCTCTCAGTTTCCTTAAGTTTGAAATCAACTAATCAAATGGAGAAAGATCACTTGTCCTGCATAACCAGGGTATGCAGTTTTCGTTCTTACCAGTCCCAATTTAACCCTCATGCACGTGTGTTAGATGGCTATTCGAGCGGTTTATCTTGATTCTCCGCTTTCCCTCACACGTGTGTGCATAATCATCGGGGTTTTTTGTTTTATGCACCCTCCACCAGGAGGTTGTACCCTTTGTTAGGATCAGTAGTGATCAGTGATTGGTGCGTGATATAGTGAGGTGAATAGAATTAAAAATCTCTCATTTCCAGATTTGTATGTTTATTCATTCTGGTTTGGAGATGATAAAATTAATTTAAAGTGAATGAGAGTGGTTATGACTCTCTCACATTAATGTTAGTGAAGTAGGTCGACATGTTTCAGCCCTTGTGCTCCCGAGAGCAACCAACGCCGACTACAACTGTAAAGTATCTTTAACTTTAAACCTTTTCTAAAACATTTGTTATTGTTTACAGAAGGCTTCTCTGACCCACTGGTAATCCCGATGAGGTAATTATAACCCAAACCAAAGGTACGTGACAAAACGCCCCATTCCTGTCAATTTCCGCCATATACAAAACGGAGATTGATTTTTGAGTCACTTGGGGGCACTCTGTTACCTAATTGATCATGAAAACTATGTACAGATAACACATTACGTTTCTAATTTGGGTATGAAGACGTAATGGTTACAGTGAGCGACTAGTAACAACGAGTGTGTGTGTATTACGAATGATTATTCTGAACGAGAATTACAACCGCAAAATAATAATTGCCATCAATGAGACAAAACCAGAAGCATTGAATGGATGTATGAACGGCTAAAAAACGACGACAGTTACAATACTGGGTGGTAAAGACCTATTACAGGCAGTATGATAGAAATAAAACAGTGCTGTGTATGCAATTCAAAACGATATAATGAAACAGGTTTATCTCAGCCTGTCAAGAGATATAATATATTGCTATGGTTGTGAGAGTTGACCCTGACCTGGAGTTAGGGACAGTCGGATAAAGTATTGCTATTTTTTAGTTGTCACGCTACAATAGCGCAAACTGTTCCTGGTTACTCAACCAGTCTCACCAGTTTAATGTAAATCCAAACCCCTACCCTTTGTCTAGTATATATGTTTTTATTAACAGGTACCTAGAGACCTTCAAGGAGCCATAACGAATAATGCTTCATAATTGGAGACTAGCATACTAGGAAATACCAGTATCGCTTTACACACTTAGAGACGCCTATTGGCCTCTCCACACTAATCACATTGGTCCTGAAGAAAGCCCACTGACCGACTGGCGCACAAGGGCTGAAACATGTCGACCTACTTCACAAACATTAATGTGAGAGAGTCATAACCACTCTCATTCACTTTAAATTAATTTTATCATCTCCAAACCAGAACGAATAAACATACAAATCTGGAAATGAGAGATTTTTAATTCTATTCACCTCACTATATCACGCACCAATCACTGATCACTACTGATCCTAACCAAGGGTACAACTTCCTGGTGGAGGGTGCATAAAACAAAAAAACCCGATGATTATGCACACACGTGTGAGGGAAAGCGGAGAATCAAGATAAACCGCTCGAATAGCCATCTAACACACGGGTTTGATTAGATGCCTCCTTACTATAATGAGGCCCTTGAGAGGTTAAGAAACGAATTTACATCTTTCACTTTTAGGTAAAGGGGCCCAACCCGGGCAGGTTCCAGAATCCACCCCCAGATGACAAAAGATGCTAGAGTAAACAAAACAGAATTGTAAAAAAATAAATAATAATAACCACCTCTCTCTTCGTTTTCTGCTCTTCTCCCTTTCCCTTCTTTGGGAGTGAGCAGAGCCCATTGTCATGTGAGGTCACTCTGTTTTTTTTTTGTGAACCCTGCAGGATGCTCTGCGTTTCATTCATCAGGGGCAGGGCTCACTTCACACCTCACACCACAAGTGTCTGCCTAACGCTGTTATCATGCAGATGCAGCGATTAAGCTAAGCGAAAGAGATGCAGGGAAAGCTAATCACGGCCACAAACCCTGCCCTGCCCAGTCTGTAGCACCTCAAAGGGATGTGGTGTCATGTTGCCATTTCAGCCCATGGCAGCCCGGCCCAGGAGAGGGCCCCTTGACTGGGCCTGCACCGGAAATCCAGGGGGGGGGGGCAAGTGCCCCCTCTTGCCCCCTCCTGCGGACGCCCATGGGCTTGGCTTGGATTTTAAACTCACCGCGCGACGTTGGCAGCTGTTTTGTTATCTGTGCAGGTGCTTCAACAAAGAAGGAGGACTGCAATTACCTTCCGAGAGGTAATATGAGACACTTGCTGGCGGTTACTATCGGTGCTTGCATTTCAACAACGAAGGAAGACTGCTCATCTGAACTGTAAGGTCTCTGTGGGACATTTTCTGGCGTTTGCTATCGGCATTGGCACTATAAATATACAAGCATTTGCAATGCAATAGGTTTCGCATTTGCAAAGTTTAAAGTTATTGGTATTTTAAATGGCAATCAGCCTGATTCATCAAGCTAAACTGCACTTGCAAAGGGCAAGATTCTCAGAATCTTGCCTTTTGCGAGTGCAATTTTTGCATTTGGGATTCATCATCCCAAATGCAAAATTCGCTATTAAAGAATTCGCACATTTGCGAAGAATTGCATTTAAGGAATCTCTATTTGAGATTCCTTAAATGCAATTCATGAATCATTTTAAAATTGCGAAATTGCAATTTTGGGCCGCTTTTTACCGAGAGGTCAGACCTCGTGGTAAATAGCAAAAACTTAGAAAAATGCATTTAAATGCATTTTTCTAAGTTGCATGTTACACACACACATGTCCTTTGGACATGTGTGTGCGCAACACCAATGTAGATTACATTTCAGGGGTGTTACAGGGTGTCCTTTGGACACCCCTGCACCCTTGAAATTGCATCCTTATTTGCAATTAGCTAATTGCTAATCGCAAATAAGGAATAACTCCCCATGCATTCCTATGGGCCTACAGGCCCATAGGAATGCATGGGGAGTTATTCCTTATTTGCGATTAGCTATTTACTAATCGCAAATAAGGAACATGTAGGAATCGCAATATTTTTTGCAATTCCTACATGAATCCCGTTTTGCAAGTCCTTAATAGCGATTCCTTATGAATCGGTATTAGGGGCTCGCAAAACGGGAGAATGATGAATCTGGCTGATAGTTCCTCAGTCTTGTTTATTCCCATTGACTCACTCGCACATTCTCATTCAGTTGCACTTACTGTCACGCACCACTAGTCCTTACTTTTAAGGAGTGGGATTTCTCGATTAGAAACTGGAGCCCCACCGAGCAAACGGGTCACACAAACAGTGGCGATCACCTTATTCTTATACTGAATATCAGATATGATTATCTTTGGTTTTTGTAAAATAGCTCAGCGGGTGGACTGCCTGCGGCAGACAGTAATGGATCTCCACGAGGCACTCTCCTCTATTCACTGCTCAATGGTTATGAAAAGAATGGCACTTGGATAATGAAAACCGACTGTTGATACTCAGGAAACATGATACAGGCGATAATTAGTGTTGATCTAAAAGTAACTGTAAACATAACGGTAAACTTTTCAAATTCCTTCTGCGTGATCATCATCTTCCAAAAGAATAGCCCCAGGCTGTCCAGAGAGAAGGGCAAACTAATGTTCTGACAGTCTGACTAGATTATACCGCACGAGAAATAGTTTACCCATTAATTAACTAATTGCTGTCACGTTTACTCACGAGAAAATAAAAATATAAATTATACTTGTGATTGCTTTGCTTAGCACAAAATCCGATTACCAGAGCGAAGGCGCACACTTTGAGAGGTGTTACAAAACTACGGTGAGCAACGTATGATGGCGCCGATTTTATGCACCTCAGGAGAATGAAGGGCTGAGTCAACATGCCACATCCATGCCCCCGGATATGCACACTCAGCATTTCCACAGCACCTACCGACATCTCTAGGTTCACCCATCGGACCTTCGAGAAGAGATATTAAAATACTGAGCTCCTGCGCCCCGCCATTCCTGGAAACTCACAATTAGCACTCTTAAAAGAAGTTTGTGGGAATCTTGTGAAAATTAAAATCTTAACGAAGTTTACAAATGGATCGATTTTAAAAGCATAGGCGCCCCTTTCTGAAACACAAGTGAAACTGCTCATCCTCCAGTGAAGGAAGCAGCTCTTAGATAGACGTAATCACAGGTGTTGTTAGACTCCGCGCTCAGTAAAGAGAAGACGCTGCAGTCTGTCCTGGAGACCACTGTGCCAGTTACTCACCCCAGGACCGGTCTGGCACTGCCCTCCTTGCTTGTGTCCCCAGCTCCCCAGCTACAAGATACTCCAGGGCGACTGGTGCAAGGCCCCTTACCTTAATGGTATAGTCTCCGTTCACGGTCAGGCGCCTTTAAGCGGTTTCCTCTCAGGCTTCAAGAGGTGCAGTCTCTCCTCACCGCCTCCCCCCCCCAACCCCACCTACAGTCATCAGCAAGAGAAACTAAACCAACAACAGGCGAGGGCGGAGTAGTGAACAGACCATCGGAAACAACACTGAGCCTGCCAGATGAGTTTACCTCACTCAGCAGGAGGGGCGCATGACGCAGGCCGAGGGTCCATGGTGGTTGTGCTGTGCCAGGGGTTACCTGCCAACGACGGCCACAGGGCATAAAACAAGGTTAGGCGCGAAACCATGGTTGTAGCGCAGGAGACGCCGTTGCCGTGCGCGTGAACATTGGCTGTCCCTGCACAACATGTGCTGAGAAGACACGCCGAGACGAGGTAGGGGATGTGTGTGTAAGCGCCGGGGGGGGAGTTCTCTATGTGTGTGTGTGTGTGCGTGTGTGTATGCGCGGCGGCGGCGAGGGGGTCTCTATCTGCGTGCGTGTGTCTATGCGCGGCGGCAGGGCGGTCTCTATGTGCGTGCTTGTGTGTATACGCAGCGGAGGAGGGTTCTGTATGTGTGTGTGTGTGTCAGTGTGTGTGTGCGCAGCGGCGGGGGGGGTCTGTATGTGTGTGTGTGCGTGCATGTGTGTCTGCTTCCAAGGAGCCATGGGAGACAGTAAGCACGCGTGACCTGATCCGTTTACGCGTGCGTGCACATTACTTGTCGCCTGTCTCCCTTGACTCCTTGAAAGCAGAAATGATTGCAATAGAGTCTCGCAGCAACGATCGCTTCGCGATCGTTTCGCAGTGCGAAACCTAAAAAGGAAACTGTGAGACACTGGCTGGAGTTTTCTATTGGCGCTGGCATTATAGAAAGGAAAGAAGGAAGACTGCTCATTCTGGCTTGGTTTGGACTTAAGCTTGCTTCGAGACATTTTGCTGGCTTTTTTTCTACCGGCACCGGCACTGCCGCTGCAACAAAGAAGAAAGATTGCAACTATCTTACTGAGTTCACCGGGTGATACATGCTTGTGTTTGCTGTCGGCGCCAGCGCTTTCAGGCGGCTACACAGACTACGGCTGCTTCGCTGGTTGAGCTCGTCAATCAGCTGGGAGTCCTTGACTGCAGGCAGAGGAAGCAAACCTACGATGGCGCCACCGAAAGCACTGGCTCGTACAACACACGCTGGAAGGCAGCTAACCCCTGCTGTGACGGGGAAACGGAGCAGAATAAGGACATTGATGCCAGTGCTGGGATGTCAAATGGGAGACTTCGGGCCGACATCTCTAAGGTGGGTAAGCCCATATTTCAGTTACTCCGATCGGGAAAAGCTGCAGAGCTGATTTCATTAGGTCTGTCTGTTGAGAATGGTGGTAATCAAGATCTTGCGGGGATGCTGATGAGGGCTATACCTGACCAGCAAATATATGTGGAAAAAGATTTTGGAGCACGGGGGGGAGAGACCCCTATGGAAAGAAAAACCTCAGTACAGGGGGAACATGAAGTGGATAAGGTTGCTTTGGAACTAATCGTCAGTGATGTGCCCGGAATGATCTCTCAGACCAGTTTAACGGTAGAAACAGAAGACGGCGCTGGAAGCATGACTGCTATACAAAACACTGTTGGTCTAGCTGATGTGAGCAACATTGTTAAGACCGTTGATAGTATTCAATTGTCGTCAAATATGAGCTCATCAGACGATGGGGAGATACTTCTAAATCATACAGGTGGAAGAAAAGAAGTAGAATCCAGTATAAAAAATACACCGAAGTCAGGAGCTAAGAAAAAGAATGCAACTATCAAATCCAAGTATTTAAGGGGCAACAACAAGAAAACACAGATAAAATCTGACCAACAAGGTGGTGTGCCACGCAATAAAGACTTTCTTAATGACACTTCCCTTCGCCGCTGGGTCCAAACAAAATGTGGGTTAAAGTCTCTGGTTTCTCGACTCTCTGGGAGTAGCCGGGCAGAAGTATCTCAGAACAAAGACACTATAATGTGTAAAGATACAGATACTGCTTCTACTGTTTCCATTGCTACTATCTCTTCTGCTTCTATTGCTCTTACTGCCTCTATGCAATCAACGTCAACTGAAACTACAGCAGTGACTGGAGTGGATGGTGGGGAAGCTGATATAAGTTTAATAGCGTCATCCCCCTTAAGGCTAGAACCATCATTTGCTTTAATATTTCAAGCACTAAAGGATCCGAGACAAGAAGCCCAGGAACACTATTCACAACTGAGAACAGATAACTTAGGCATTCAACAGGCCCTTCAGCCAGCAACAGCTAAGGTTGACTCTCTTGTAACTGATATAACAGACCTTCAGCAACGTGTAGCAGATACTGAGGAGGTTGTGTCACAGACAGTTGAGCAAACACAGACTCATAATATTTCAATTAGAGCTTTGCAGCTTAAGGTGGAAGATTTAGAAAACCGCCAGCGAAGCCAGAATCTGAGATTATTTGGTGTTCAAGAGGGAAAAGAGGGCGCAGATCCCCGAGCATACTTGGTACTGCTCTTTAAGAAAGCTTTTCCAGACCTGGCAGATTGGGAATGGGACAGCCAGATACAGCGGGCTCACAGACTACCTCTCGGGCCTCAGAGACAGGGATCTAAGTTTCCAAGGCCTATGTTAATCTATTTTGGTAGTTTCTTGTTGCGTCAGGCCGTATATCGAAAAGCCCGCCCTAGCTCTCCTATAACAACTGCTACTGTTACCTTTTTTGTGCGTTAAGATTTATGTAAGGCTTCAATAGTTAGGAGATGGTTAATGCGGCAGTTAATTGAACCTATGAAAGTTTTAAACGCACAAGTGTTTCTACTAGAACCTGCACGGCTGAAGGTCTTGAGAGGTGGTCAAACTTATTTTTCTTCTGTGGTTGAAGAAGCTAAGGAGGCTCTTAGTAAATGGCAACATGAGAAGGGTGGGAAGCATTGAGTTGAAACGAATATTAAATTGATGGCTATGAAAGGATTATTTAAATTTCACGGCTTCAGGTACGGGGTTTTCGGGTGAGGGGGTTTTGTTTGGGGTGCACTGTCTCCCTTTGGCTGCTGTTTTTAGCAGCTTCTGTAAGGGGGTAATTCCTCTCCCAAGGTATGGGGGAGGGTTGATCAGTAGGTTTGGGGAAGGGCAAGGTGGGTGAAAACATGGAAAATTAGATCAACAAGACAGCTAGAAAAGAAATGAATTTATAGTAGGGCAGGAGGAAAATAAATCGAAAAGAATAAATACAATGTTACATGAAAGGGGAAAATAAATACTTTAATGATGAGTAAAATCAAATGTATTATTTGGAACATTGCTGCTCTAAATAGTAAACTCAAGAGGCAGTTGGTACGGGAAGAATTGAAAACATATAAACCTCAGTTTGTACTATTAATAGAAACACATCTTTCTTATAAAGATCGGAAGCTATTAGAACAGCTTGGTTATGAAACTATTATTTGCCATTCACAGTCTTGTTCTGTTAGGGGAGTGGCTATCTTAAAGCAAAAGGGATTTCTGTATGTGATACTAAAAACTATGACTGATCGGGCTGGGAGATGGGCAATCGCCCAGGTTGAAATCCGAGGCAAAAAGTATGTTATATGTGGTATATATGGTCCTAATTTAGATGAACCATTATTTTTTGATTCTCCTCAATATGGAACTATTAAACTGGGAAGGAGAAATACTGATCATGGGGGATTTCAACTGTATTATGGATTATAATATAGATACTAGTAGGCAGACACCTACCCGCAGAATGTCCAGAACAAGAGCAGCGATAGCAGAGTTGGGATGGTTACAGTTGGTGATAGATCTGTGGAGATTTATCTATCCTAATACTGCAGGATATACTTATTATTCATCTCCGCATCAGTCATATTCAAGAATAGATATGGCGTGGGTGTCAAATGGGATTGCTACAACAGCTTATATAATTATATATCCACGTATTACCTCTCACCACAATCCTCTGATGGTAATATTTCAAGCTATGACAGGAGAAACGACTCGTAAACCCTTTACGTTTCCAAAATATCTACTTACAGATGAGACTTATATAGAGACTACTGGAGGCAGCTCGAAATTTTCTTTCGGGAAAATAAGGGTTCATCTACACCTATTATAATTTGGGATACCTGGAAAGCTGTAGTTTGAGGAACGACATTACAATAAATACTACAACAAAACAAAAAACAAACAAACAGAGGAGGGTATTCTGATTATAAGACAGGCTGAGGTGAAACATATAAACTCGGTACCAGTCTGCTTCACCCAATCAGGGTGAGCTATTACGAGACTTAATTGATCTGAGGGTGGCAGCCAAAAAGGTATTTAGAGAAAGAATGATAAAAGATATAATAAATATCGTGCTGTACAGTATGGGGAACATATGGGAAAAGTCCTTGCTCATAAGGTAGCTGATGACCGTGCTAAAACATATATTAAAGAAATTAAAGGGGCAAATTGGATTACGCATACAGATCCAATAGGGATTCTCAAACAATTTTCTGTTTTTTATCAGAAGCTATACACTTCTGAAACTATAATAAATGAGGAAGATATACATCAGTATCTTCAAAACATATATTTGCCAAAACTGAAAGATGAAGATACTGTTACTATAGGTAAAGATATCAGTAAGGAGGAAATACTATTAGCAATATTAGCACTCCCTTTGGGAAAAGCAACAGGGGAAGACTCTATACCTTTGGAGTTTTACAAAGTTTTTAAGCTAATTGAACTATTTAGAGAGGTAATTCAATATATTGGTAACCACGGTTCTGTACCAGAATCTTGGAATCTGACACAAATAGTCTTTTTTTAAAAGAAAAACAAACCTTCTAATGAGTGTGGCTCTTATAGGCCTATCTCACTTATTAACTCTGACGCAAAAATATTTGCCAAAATTCTTGCTACTCGATTGGCACCAGTTATGTCAGATCTTGTTTCAGTCCATCAGCATGGTTTTATCCAAGGAAAGGAGACTACGGCACATATAAATACTGCTATCACTGCTTTTGATTTAGCTGAAAAAAATGGGATACGTTAAGGTATGCTGCTCTTAGACGCGGAAAAGGCGTTCGATAGGGTGGAGTGGAAGTTTTTATGGCCTGTTTTGGAAAGGGTGGGTATCAGGCAAACTTTTAAACAGTGGATTCAGGGTTTATATGGCAAGCCACAAGCAAACGAATGTATTTTGGAATACAATCAGAAGGATTTTTTATTTTCCGTGGTACGCAACAGGGATGTCCACTTTCTCCCCTTTTATTTGCTCTTTATATCGAACGGTTTATTTTTTCTTTACAATCTAACCTTCAAATTATGCCATCAAGGCAAGGCATAAATTCACTAAAGATAATTGCTTATGCAGATGACGTCACTATATTGTCAACTGAGCCAATTGGAGCAATAGAAGAAGCTGAAAAAGAAGCAGCTAGATTCGGAGCAGCAGCGGGATATAAACTTAACACTCATAAAATGCAGACATTGGTAAATTTTACTCCTAGGGAGCGAAAAAGGGGGGTATGTACTCTGGCTACGTACCTAGGGGTTAGAATATCTCCACAGATCAGTCAAATAATTTTGTTAAACTACGAATCATTGATAAAGGAAACAGCTATTCAGTTAAAAAAATGGCATGAACTCCCTATGGTATTATTGGCGGGGCCAATATTATCAAAATGAAAATACTTCCAAAATGTTTGTATCTTTTCAGATCTATTCCTCTGTGGATCCCTAATAGTTTTTTAAAAAGATTAGATGGCCTTTTTAGCAGTTTTATATGGGGGTACAAGAAGGCAATGGATTTACTGAAGTGTTCTTTTGATCAGGGGGTATAGTTTTCCAGATTTCAAAATGTATTTTTGGTCTGCATTCGCAGGACGCTTTCGAAGTCTATTAATTCCTTCATGTACTACCTTCTTCCACCAATTATTACTGGCAGAAAACAGCTTGATGCATATGTATAAAACTACTGATCCGAACTATTTCAAGCATGTAAAATTTAAGACTTTAAGGCAGAGGTCTTTTAACTTTTGTAGGTTGAGCCCCCCCAGCTGAATTTTTTTAGATGTTGGGCCCCCCCCACCACCTGACAGAAATTTCTTGTGTACAGGGGTGAGTGAGGCGACCATATGAATTTGGGTGCGCATGTTAGTGCAGAGTGGGACGAATTAATGTATGGTTAGTGGTGGGCTTATTGGAGTGAGATTGCAGATTGAACAGTGAGGGGGACAGGTGAGTGAAGTGTTACAAGTGCAGGTTGACTAGTGTGCTTGTGTGACTGCAGGGTGAGGTACAGAGTGAAAAGCGCAAGTGCATTGTGAGTGCAGAGTGATCACTGTGAGTGGGGGTAAGTGGGTGAATGGTGTGAGAACATGGTGATCAGTGTGAGTATAGGGTGAGCGGGTGAATGGTGTGAGTGCATGGTGATCAGTGTGAGCGCATTGTGATCGCAGTGAGTGCAGAGTGGTCACTGTAAGTGGGTGATCAGTGAGAGTGCATTGGGGTCAGTGTGAGTGCTGGGTGAGAGTGAAAGTGAAGGGCGAGAATGAGGAGTGAGTGGTCTGAATGCAGGGTGCATTCCCAAACCCTTGAAGTAACTCAGCATGTTATATCTGGCAGCGTAGGGTTTCAAATGTGTTAAACTATTGATATTATGGCAGTAACCAGGGATCAGGGTGGAGGAAATAAATAATGTGCTGATCCCTCAACAAACTCCCAGTTTTATGATTAGGGTTGCCAGCTCATAATTTTGATGTCACAGATGGTATAAAAATAAGCAGTCACCTAAAGCTGTATTTTCAGCACTTGTCTGTGCATGCTTTGAACAGCAAATATAGATAGAAAGAACTTTTAATTGTTTTCTAGGGCTGCCTGAATGATCAATGACTGATAATAAAAGGGAGCAAAGATAAAAAACTCACATTACAAATTAATCGACAAAAAGAAGGGGGACCGGGAGCTCGTTTACATTAAAAATGAATACATACTTAATTATACTTATTATAACTATATTTAGCAATTTGCAAGCTGTTTAAACACATGGCTGACTGGCATTTTGCGCGCCTGTGTAATTTTAAAATAAACTTTCAGGGACGTTTTAAGGATTTTGTGGCCTGTGGGCCAAATGTATTTTTGGGGCCCCTGTTGAGACCAGCTTTGATTTTATGATCTAGTCTCAGCTCTTTCATGCCTTCTTTGGTCAAATACTAAATGTGTGTACATCGGATATTCAGGGATAGCGATGTGTGTTTTCAGTATGTAACACAACAGCAATTCACTAATAATACTGCAAATAATCTGTCACACCCTTCTATTTCTCATATGTGAGGTCATGTATTGATCTAAAATAAACTTTTTATATTGATGTCGCATGATGCATAAACACATTTTGTCTGCAAAATGTATGTAATAGACTTATACACATTGAAAAGAAGATTTGCACGGAGGGACGCAGGGAACAAAGGGCAAATTGTAGTGGATTGTGCGCCCCCCCTGGGAAGGTGTCGCGCCTCCCCACAGATTGAAGAACACTGCTTTAAGGGATACTCTCTTTATTTGGAAAGCTATTTTTATTAGGTGCGATTTATCATACTACCATGACAAACTCCCTCTGTGGGGGAATCCGATCTTCCCTGAGACTTTCCAGGACATTATAATAAGACAATGGACTGATTTTGGCGTTTTTACACTCGGGGATCTATACGATCATGGGGGTTTTGCTTCATTTGAAAATTTGCAATCTTTGTTTAAATTATCAAGGCATATGTTCTTTAAATATTTGGAAATCAAGAGTTATTTGTTGATGCACTTAAAACTGACTAATGTAATTAAGTCGGAGATATGGGACATATAATATCTGGACAAAGCTAAATCCATGATTAGCTGTATAAACAAGAAAGGAGGATGGTAACAAATTAGCTGACAAATGGAGTATTATACTGGGGGAGGAGTTCACGGAAAACAAAATAGAGCAAAGTTTAAGGGTAGTCAAGAAATCAGTACATGCGACTAATTTACAAATGCAGCAGTTTCGTACCATCTGTACCCTGTATTATACACCAGAGAAAATAGCCAAATGGGCCAATATGGGTACAGCTGGTATGCGAATAAAATGTCCTAAATGTGATCTTTTTGCTGCGAATATGAGACATATGTTTGTAGAATGTCCTAAGCTTGATGATTTTTGGTAACAGGTAGGCCAAATCTTTTCTCAGAAGTTAGGGATTGAATTTTCCCCTACGGTGAGGGACATTATGTTGGGGCCTGACTTCTTTAGATACAGACAGAACCGGCTATTACTGATTTTACTGGTGAATGAATGAATGAATGAATGAAATAGTTTTGTAGAGCGCGTTGCTACCCTGAGGCCTCGTAGCACTATCTGATCGCATGAAGGAGACAGACAGTTAGATCGGGATGTGGAAGAGGTGGGTTTTAAGGAGCTTGCGGAAGGACAACATATTTGGCTCAGCGCGAAGCGAGGGAGGGAGTTGGTTCCATAGGTTGGAGGCATTCAGAGAGAATGTACGTTAACCCCATTTGACCCGACGGACTTTCCTGGTGGTGGCGAGGAAGGCTGAACTAGAACGAAGGTTTCTAGAGGGCTGGTGGGGGGTAATCAACGAATGAACAATGGCCTGGCCAGTTTTCCAAATTGCTTCATGAGCCAGGCACATGGACTTGAATTGAATTCTGGCCTTAATAGGGAGCCAGTGGGTGAGTTTTGCAGACTGTCTTCGGGGGATTTGAAGGAGAAGGCGGACTGCGCTATTCTGGATGACTTGAAGTCTTTGCAGGGTTGCCTGTGGCGCGCCCAGATATAGCGCATTCCCGTAATCCAGGCGGGAGAGTATCAGGGCCAGCACCATGATTCTCCTAGCGTTGAAGGGGAGCAACGGAAGGACCTTTCTTAGCATCCTCATCAGGCCAAAGCAAGTGGCCGCTAGTTTTGTAGCCTGGTGGCTAAAGCTCAGAGAGTTGTCGAGCCATATGCCGAGGCTTTTTAACTGCTGTTTTGGAGCAGGCATAGGGTTGAGACAGGTAGGCCATATGTTTGCTGGCAGGGGAGATAGTAGTTTGCCTAGAAACATCAATTCGGTTTTGTCACCGTTTAGTTTCAGGTGAGACAATTTCATCCAGTCCGCTACTGCTGTCAGACATTTAGCAAGGGGGCAAGAAGAGCCCTCTGGGTTGTTCAAGGATACTGGTGGAACAAGGAAATTCCCTTGAGGAGAACTAAATAAAATACACTTAAAAATCAAAACCAATAACAATATATACGTATATAAAATGAATTCATACAATTTATTGAAAATACAAGAATGAAAAACATTAAAACGAGTGGACCCGTGTGAGGCCACTCAACACAATTGAAAATATAAAGAAAAAGAATTTTTGACATTCAATATTGACCAGCAAAATTGAAATACAGAGACAGGAAGGCTGTAAGACATAGAATTTGTACAATACTGGTTGTATATTCAGACTCTATTTCTGACACCTGGGTTATGTACACCAAAATACAGTATATCAACAAAGATGTCTGGGTCATTAATTATACTAGGTTGTGCGTCGACGTGTTTCGGTGGTTTTTCTCAATTTTGTCCACCTTTGTCAAGACTGCGTTTGATATCTGTCGTGGTGCAGGGGTCAAATATAATCACCCTAGAGAAATGAACATACAATAAATTATAGTGAGTAACTGTTAATTTATGATTGACATAAACAGCTTTTTGTTTAGGTGTTCTGAAATACGGAGCATGGTAATGTCACTTGAAGATACATATCTGAAAATTGCTCTGATATACAACAGTTATTTGATTACATCTATTAACAAAGATAATGATTGAGAAATGCCTTACTAATACTGCATTTTCTAGTGTAACAGAACATTAATCTCAAATACATGAATATCAATAACTCACTATTTCTCCTTGGTGTATCATCATTGCATACTCATATTCAAAATGGATAACAATGTTTATGTATACCTCTAACTTGGGGAGGAGCTGTTATCTTTAAGCAACCAAATTTCATGAATAGGAATCACATATAATTTAACAGATAATATATGCCATCTGTACTAAGTTGATAATCGTATACCAGATTGAGGAACTCAGAGTCTATTTTTGGCTTGGTAATATTTCTAGTAGGCTGAAGAGAATTTGCTAGTTCACCATTTTAAGAAAAAAAGGATATTTTTATTTTATTTTGAACAAGTTACTTGCCCTAATGGTATTTATATTAGGCGAGGAAATTTTACCTTAAAATCGATTTCGGGAAGAAATTTGTTTTCCGATTGTTATCCTTATCTGAGTATAGTTTATAAATTCCTATATCTAAGATATCGCTGTGTGTAGAGTAATCCTGCAAATCAAAAATGATGCAATATTAGTGTGGGGAAAAATATGAGGCTCTTCACACTTGCACCAATCTTAAATTAAGCGTTGTAGTGATTGTAAATACTTCTCTAGCGACGTTGGTAAGGAAGTTTATTTGGTTTACCTGATGCTGAAAGCTTGTGAGCGTTGAATAAGGTCAATCCAAAGTATTATTTTTCAAATTAGCCTCTTTTCTTTTTTTCTATGTTATTTAAAAGCCAGAGGCGACTAAGTCTCGTCCTTGCACTATGGACTCTTGTTTTACTGGAAAGGTAAAGAGAAGAAAGGAAAAGGGACATTGAGGGATCCTTGAAAATAAAGCGTTTTATGACCTAACTTTCTACATTATCTAAATGTCTCCGTTTGCTTACCTAGTCAAGTGCCAGGGACTATATATTTCTCTGGTTGCTTGAAGCCCTTTGGTTAAAAATCCAGGGGCGCTTACGTCGTGTCCTTGCGTTTTGGGATTGTTTCCCTAAAGGTCGATACAGCGAAAAAGGAAACAAACGCTGCGGTTAGATGTAACCCGCTTTTGTTTTGGTCCTCCCCTGCTCTATTTCCTATACTTCTGTGGCGGCTTACCTGGTATGACGCGAAGGGATACATGGAATGAGCCCGAGATAAAGACGCGTCATGTTTAATAGACGTGTCTGGCGTGTGATTGGTCTAGTTTCTAGCCTATCTAACTAGTCTATTTGGAACTCAGGAATTTGCATATTCAGGCTAATAATGCTGTGTTCTGGTTGGCCGAAAATCCGAACTGTAATATAGGAATTTGGAACTCAGGAATTTGCATATTCAGGCTTATAATGCTGTGTTCTGGTTGGCCGAAAATCCGACCTGTAATATAGAGCCTGCCCTGACTGAGCTGCCCGTTGTTTTTTTTTTGGCAATCGTGGTTCTAAACAACAGAGATGGAAATGGAATTAATAAAGAGTAATTTACCTCAAATCTGTCTGGTGCCACCGAAATTAGTATTATAGACCCTATTTTCTGGTAGGAAAATAAACTACGGGTTTTACCTGTGATATGTCTTAACCCTATTTACTGGTAGTTATATGTGACTCGAGTGAGGGCGAGTCCGTTTGGGACCACGATATTTACATATGATATATTGTAGATCCTGGAGTTCCTATTTGCCGGAATGCTGGACCTGTGTACTAAGTAATACAGTATGGACTTTTAGGCATAAGGAGTTTCATTGGCGATATTAGTCAAAGTTACGAATCGGCTGGTGTGTAGTTAAGGAGGGCAAATTTACTGAAATTGGACCATCATGATCTTCGTAACTTCGGAACCGCGACGAGGATGGTTACTGTTCTTTCATGTATTTTAGAAGGTGAATGCCAGATACAAAGGTATGTATGAAACAAACATCCCCCAAGACAATACCCTGGCGGTCATAGCGTCCATACTTGAATCAGAGGTTCTCAATGGCGGTGATGACACCTTTATCATGTCATGCATCTACCTGATTTTAAAGAAAAACTTTTTTCTTTTCAAAGATGACCTTTTCCTCCAAATCAAGGGGACCAGCATGGGGGCCACATGTGCCCCAAGTCTGGCCTGTTTATATGTGGCAGATTTTGAACTCAAACACATATTCAATGAGGCTGCCCCCTTTTTTGAGAATATATCTTGCTGGCACCGCTACATCGATGACATCATCTTCATCTGGAGCGGTGCCAGTGAAGATTTATCTAGCTTTTTGGAATGGCTCAACCTGGGGGACTCTAACCTCAGGTTCACGGGACATCAGAGTAATTCTAGGGTTGAGTTCCTAGATATAGCCATCAAAGAAGAGGATGGTATTTTGAAAGTTGAACTCTACACCAAACCAACGGACAAAAACACCCTCCTACACTATTCCAGTAACCACCCTAAGGCACAAAAGGACAACGTGCCTTTTGGAGAATTTTTAAGACTGAGGCGAAATTGTTCCAACTTGAACGATTTCTATCGACACTCAGAAAATATGACTAGAAAACTCAAGGAGAGAGGCTATCCCCATAAACTAATTAAACACTCCCTAAAGCGAGCCAGATTTTATGACCGCGACAGTCTTCTCGACCAAAACAAAACCCGCAATAAAAATAATTTAGACAAAATAGTTTTTGTAACTCAGTTTTCACACTTAAGCAATCAAATTAAAAACATTGTGAATAGGAACTGGCACATCCTTAATTACAACAACACAAACCAACTCAATAAACCACTGTTCTCATTCCGGAGAAATAAAACTATCCGAAACTGCTTGGTACATACATACAAGCCACCCATGGAAACCCAACGAACCTTGACTGGCCCAATAGCACTAGGCAATCACAAATGCGGGACCTGCTCAGTCTGCCCCCATTGTATCACAGGAACTAGCCTGGAATTCAATGGAAAAACTTTGACTCCCAGAACCTTCAACAACTGCAGGAGTCAAAATGTTATATACCTACTAATCTGCCCATGTAATTTGGGATATGTGGGAGAGACTAGCAGGGAACTTAGACTTAGAGTTCTGGAGCACAAATCGGCCATACGTACCAACAAATGCAATGCACCTTTAACAGAGCATTACAAACAGCAGAATCACACCTGTGATGATCTGCGTTGGTACATCCTGGAAAAGATCAGAACCACCAGACGAGGTGGTGATATAGATAGACTAAGAAAAACCAGAGAACAATGGTATTTCTGCTTCTTAGATACCATTAATAAAGGTCTAAACACAAGGGAAGACTGGACAAAATGCATCTAGACCTCCGGTCTAGTGTTCCCCTTAGGAATACCAACACTCCTAGTGAGTTGCCCAGTAGACAATAAAAGCAATGCCTATACACCATACAACACAAGGCTCTCATAGGGTAGGAATCATGTCACATTTTGTCACGCATAGTCGATCCTCAGTCCTTCAGTAACAGAATCACTATGAACTCTAATCCCTGTGTCTTTAAACATTGTTTGTTTCATACATACCTTTGTATCTGGCATTCGCCTTCTAAAATACATGAAAGAACAGTAACCATCCTCGTCGCGGTCCCGAAGTTACGGAGATCATGATGGTCCAATTTCAGTAAATTTGCCTTCCTTAACTACACACCAGCCGATTCGTAACTTTGACTAATATCGCCAATGAAACTTCTTATGCCTAAAAGTCCATACTGTATTACTTAGTACACAGGTCCAGCATTCCGGCAAATAGGAACTCCAGGATCTACAATATATCATATGTAAATATCGTGGTCCCAAACGGACTCGCCCTCACTCGAGTCACATATAACTACCAGTAAATAGGGTTAAGACATATGACAGGTAAAACCCGTAGTTTATTTTCCTACCAGAAAATAGGGTCTATAATACAAATTTCGGTGGCACCAGACAGATTTGAGGTAAATTACTCTTTATTAATTCCATTTCCATCTCTGTTGTTTAGAACCACGATTGCCAAAAACAAAACAACGGGCAGCTCAGTCAGGTCAGGCTCTATATTACAGGTCGGATTTTCGGCCAACCAGAACACTGCATTATAAGCATGAATATGCAAATTCCTGAGTTCCAAATTCCTATATTACAGGTCGGATTTTCGGCCAACCAAAACACAGCATTATTAGCCTGAATATGCAAATTCCTGAGTTCCGAATAGACTAGTTAGATAGGCCAGAAACTAGACCAATCACACGCCAGACCCGTCTATTAAACATGACGCGTCTTTCTCTCGGGCTCATTCCATGTATCCAGAGAAGCAGGCAGTCCTTCGCGTCATACCAGGTAAGCCGCCATAGAAGTATAGGAAATAGAGCAGGCGAGGACCAAAACAAAAGCGGGTTACATCTAACCGCAGTGTTTGTTTCCTTTTTCCCTGTATCGACCTTTAGGGAAACAATCCCCAAACGCAAGGACACGACGTAAGCGCCCCTGGATTTTTAACCAAAGGGCTTCAAGCAACCACAGAAATATATAGTCCCTGGCACTTGACTAGGTAAACAAATGAGACATTTAGATAATGTAGAAAGTTAGGTCATAAAACGCTTTATTTTCAAGGATCCCTCAATGTCCCTTTTCCTTTCTTCTCTTTGCCTTTCCAGTAAAACAAGAGTCCATAGTGCAAGGACGAGACTTAGTCGCCTCTGGCTTTTAAATAACATAGAAAAAAAGAAAAAAGGCTAATTTGAAAAATAATACTTTGGATTGCCCTTATTCAACGCTCACAAGCTTTCAGCATCAGGTAAACCATATAAACTTCCTTACCAACGTCGCTAGAGAAGTATTTACAATCACTACAACGCTTAATTTAAGATTGGTGCAAGTGTGAAGAGCCTCATATTTTTCCCCACACTAATATTGCATCATTTTTGATTTGCAGGATTACTCTACACACAGCGATATCTTAGATATAGGAATTTATAAACTATACTCAGATAAGGATAACAATCGGAAAACAAATTTCTTCCCGAAATCGATTTTAAGGTAAAATTTCCTCGCCTAATATAAAAACCATTAGGGCAAGTAACTTGTTCAAAATAAAATAAAAATATCCTTTTTTTCTTAAAATGGTGAACTAGCAAATTCTCTTCAGCCTACTAGAAATATTACCAAGCCAAAAATAGACTCTGAGTTCCTCAATCTGGTATACGATTATCAACTTAGTACAGATGGCATATATTATCTGTTAAATTATATGTGATTCCTATTCATGAAATTTGGTTGCTTAAAGATAACAGCTCCTCCCCAAGTTAGAGGTATACATAAACATTGTGATCCATTTTGAATATGAGTATGCAATGATGATACACCAAGGGGAAATAGTGAGTTATTGATATTCATGTATTTGAGATGAACTTGAGATGAAGTCGGACTGGAAGCACTGTGGCCCCGCCCACCACCCTTAGGCCACGCCCCCCCCCCACTCTGTATTTAGGCGCGCTGATGTGCTAGCGCGGCTAGAGAACTGGTAAGCTCCTGAGGCGGAAAGCCAGGAGACTTTTTGTGGTGACTGCTGAGTTTTTAAAACTTTTAATCTATTGTGTGATACTGTGCTTTTTAAACAACCTACAAGCTCACCTTGCCATTCGCCCAGTGCACCCTCAGCGAAACAGACCTTAGCGCTGATAGGGGAAACTCTCCAGGGCTGACATCACGGACTGGAAGCACTGTGGCCATGCCCACCACCCTTAGGCCACGCCCCCCCCACTCGGTATTTAGGCGCGCTGATGTGCTAGCGCGGCTAGAGAACTGGTAAGCTCCTGAGGCGGAAAGCCGGGAGACTTTTTGTGGTGACTGCTGAGTTTTTAAAACTTTTAATCTATTGTGTGATACTGTGCTTTTTAAACAACCTACAAGCTCACCTTGCCATTCGCCCAGTGCACCCTCAGCGAAACAGACCTTAGCGCTGATAGGGGAAACTCTCCAGGGCTGACATCACGGACTGGAAGCACTGTGGCCACGCCCACCACCCTTAGGCCACGCCCCCCCACTCGGTATTTAGGCGCGCTGATGTGCTAGCGCGGCTAGAGAACTGGTAAGCTCCTGAGGCGGAAAGCCGGGAGACTTTTTGTGGTGACTGCTGAGTTTTTAAAACTTTTAATCTATTGTGTGATACTGTGCTTTTTAAACAACCTACAAGCTCACCTTGCCATTCGCCCAGTGCACCCTCAGCGAAACAGACCTTAGCGCTGATAGGGGAAACTCTCCAGGGCTGACATCACGGACTGGAAGCACTGTGGCCACGCCCACCACCCTTAGGCCACGCCCCCCCCACTCGGTATTTAGGCACGCTGATGTGCTAGCGCGGCTAGAGAACTGGTAAGCTCCTGAGGCGGAAAGCCGGGAGACTTTTTGTGGTGACTGCTGAGTTTTTAAAACTTTTAATCTATTGTGTGATACTGTGCTTTTTACACAACCTACAAGCTCACCTTGCCATTCGCCCAGTGCACCCTCAGCGAAACAGACCGCTGATAGGGGAAACTCTCCAGGGCTGACATCACGGACTGGAAGCACTGTGGCCATGCCCACCACCCTTAGGCCACGCCCCCCACTCGGTATTTAGGCGCGCTGATGTGCTAGCGCGGCTAGAGAACTGGTAAGCTCCTGAGGCGGAAAGCCAGGAGACTTTTTGTGGTGACTGCTGAGTTTTTAAAACTTTTAATCTATTGTGTGATACTGTGCTTTTTAAACAACCTACAAGCTCACCTTGCCATTCGCCCAGTGCACCCTCAGCGAAACAGACCTTAGCGCTGATAGGGGAAACTCTCCAGGGCTGACATCACGGACTGGAAGCACTGTGGCCACGCCCACCACCCTTAGGCCACGCCCCCTCGCCCTATAGAAATGTGCTTCCCCCGGAAGCGCAGCGGACGAGCGCAGCGGGTGCGCCGTTTGCGCGCCAAAGGCGCGCCTAAGGCAAGCCCGTCTGCGCCCGTCCGCGACCAGACTGCGCCCAGCGCCAGCCATACCGCCGGTCAATCCCCTTACACAAAAAGGTTAGTCTGGAAAAGTGCGGAATTATTGGCATTAAATACAGGTAAACCCTGCACGGCGCACAGGCTCGACCTGACCCAATCGGATCTTCCACCCTCATGCCTGCTCTGTGGCGATCTGCTGGCCAACGCTCCACTTCAACAAAACAAATTGTTGAAAATAATACGCCGACCAATAACTACCAGTTCCCTTACGATCCCGTTTAAGGCAGCTCTACTGAATTGTAGATCTCTCCCTAAACATGTGGATGATATAAACCTACTAATAATGGACTCTGAGTGGGATGCTTTGTTTCTCACGGAAACCTGGCTAAACTTGGACAATATGGCCTCTATCCCTCTTGCAATACCACCGGGGTTTAAAATAAGTTTCGCTAATAGAGAAGAAGATAGAAGAGGTGGCGGAGTGGCGATTATCTTTAAAGATAAATTTACACTGACATCCTCTGCTCCCACCACTATTCCTGGTATAGAGGGGCTACATTTCTGTTTTCAAATCAATCCGCAATTATCCATAGATATAGCTAGATATAGCTCATATATAGACCCCCGGACTGCCCCTCGACACGCACCAGTGAACTTTGGGATTTAATAACCCAAAGCTCCCTAGCTCACTCTCATTATATGGTCCTCGGTGACTTCAATGTTCACGCTGATAGGCCTGATTGCCCCCAGACTATTCAACTTCTCTCTACGCTACAAGCCGCCAACCTAACTCAAATTGTTTCAGGACCCACGCACCGTGCCGGCCATATATTGGACCTAATTTTCTCCAACGCGTTGGATTCTACCGCCCTTCCTCCCCTACCCCTGCTATGGACGGACCATTTTTTAATTTCATTTTCCATTTTTCTTCCTTCCTATTCCCAGAAAACAGGCAAACGTTCCTACATATGTAGAAATTGGGATAAACTATCTGCTGATACCTTATGTCCTGCTCTCGAAGCTGCCCCCCCCCACACTGTCATCGGATGTGAACTCCGATGCAGTGCTGCTAAACCGCTGGATAGGCAACACAGTGGAATCTATCGCTCCTGCTAAAACTGCCACGTCTCGCAGAGAATCCCCGATCGCCCCTTGGTTCTCCGTAGAGTTGATGGAAAAAAAAAGCAATTGCAAAAAGTTGGAGCGCCTCTGGAGGGCAAACTATTGTGAAGCAGCAAAAAACTGCTACAAAAAAGCCCTTCGAAGCTTACACCAATCTATAAAAAAAGCCAAAAAATTATTCTTTGCAACCTCCATTCAACAAGCTGAGCAATCTAGTAAAGAAGTCTTTAAGATTGTTCAATCCATTTTTAAACCAAGAGCCATTGACACTGAGATAATTCCATCACAGAGACTCTGCGAAGATATCTCGGACTTTTTTGATAAAAAAATTATCCAGGTCTATGAGACCTTTTCAAACCCCACGCCCACTGTAATGGCGGACTTTGACATAAAAGACTCGCCCCCTCTTCCCCTAGTCCAATTCCATCACATCTCCCGTGATGAGGCCATGAGTGAGCTAAACAAATGCAAATCTGGAGGCCCAGACGACCCCTGTCCACCAAAACTCTGGAAAATGATGTCGTCAGCTATTGCTACACCTCTCCTTCATATTTGGAATACATCCATTGAAACTGGCACGTTCCCTGACTGCTGGAAACATGCCACCCTCCTCCCTCTAAAAAAAAAAGCCAAATGGTGCCCCTGACGACTTGACCAACCTACGCCCCATTTCCCTGCTAGCAGCCCCCGGAAAAATGCTCGAGAAACTAATTCAACGCCAACTGAACAGTTTCATAGAGAATAACGGAATCCTTCATGAAACACAATCGGGTTTCAGGACTGGTTTTAGCACCGAGACGGCCCTTATCGAGGTTGCTGAGTCAATTAGATGGTCTTTAGACGAAGGGGCGTCAGCTATGCTGGTGCTCCTGGATCTATCGGCCGCTTTTGATTCAGTGGACCATGGAAGATTGCTGTTAAGGTTAAGAGACACAGGTCTGGAGGATAGAGCACTGAACTGGCTTCAATCCTACTTAACGGATCGCTCCCAGAAAGTTGCATTGGGCACTTTCTCCTCCAAACCAAAACGTCTCTGGTGTGGTGTCCCCCAGGGGTCTGCACTCAGCCCATTACTTTTTAATATCTACTTAGCCCCACTTTTTACCTTGATCGCCAAATGGGGGGTCAAGGCAATCTCATATGCCGATGATACTCAATTGGTTTCCCCCTTTGCTGAAGTATCTGAGGTTGCTTTCAGTAAAATTAAGGACTGCCTTCAAGATATAGCCAATTGGATGAACACGAACAAACTCAAGCTAAATGCATCCAAAACGGAAGTGCTATTCTTTGGAAAAAATACGCGTCCGACTCCAGACCTATGGTGGCCCCCCGAAATGGGACCAGCTCCAGTCCCTGGATCCAATGCGAAGAACTTGGGAGTAAGATGGGACGAAAATCTCTCTTTCTCCTCGCATGTTCAACAGGTCTCCACAGGCTGCCTTCACAAACTTAGGAACCTTCGCAAATTTCTATCTCTCCTACCTGCTG
Organism: Lissotriton helveticus; assembly: GCF_964261635.1. NCBI lineage: Eukaryota > Metazoa > Chordata > Amphibia > Caudata > Salamandridae > Lissotriton > Lissotriton helveticus. The sequence continues at coordinate 1,692,247,061 of NC_136068.1, read as the reverse complement.
AGTGCCGTAAAACGGTAGTCCACGCAACAGTTACCTCAAGACTGGACTACTCGAACGGCCTCTACCTTGGTCTTCCCAAGTATTTGGTGCAGCGCCTGCAGATCGTGCAGAATGCGGATGCGAGACTTATAAAATCGATTCCTTTTAAACATCATGTCTCTCCGCACCTGCGCGAACTGCACTGGCTCCCAGTGGAGAGCAGAATTAAATTTAAAGTTCTTACCCTGGCGTTTAGAGCATTAAAAGGCACCTGCCCTAATTATTTAAAACTTAGACTCACCCGCTACCATCAGGACAGACATTTACGCTCCAATTCCTTGCTTCAGCTCACTATGCCAAGAGTTAGGAAGGCCAGACTTGGGGGTAGATCCTTTTCTGCCGGTACGGCAAAACTGTGGAACGCTCTGCCTCTGGCCATTAAATCCACCTCGACAGAAGCAAGTTTTAAGAAACTCCTGCAGACCTGGCTTTTCATGCAAAAAACCTAGGCATTTGTCATAGTTCCTGTCTTAAGCTTTAAGCTCTCTACTAGCGCCGGGACACCTCCTTGTGAGGTAGCTGTTTGCGCTTTACAAGCATCAGTATTATTATTATTATTATTATTATTATGAATGTTCTGCTACACTAGAAAATTCAGTATTAGTAAGGCATTTCTCAATCATTATCTTTGTTAATAGATGTAATCAAATAACTGTTGTATATCAGAGCAATTTTCAGATATGTATCTTCAAGTGACATTACCATGCTCCGTATTTCAGAACACCTAAACAAAAAGCTGTTTATGTCAATCATAAATTAACAGTTACTCACTACAATTTATTGTATGTTCATTTCTCTAGGGTGATTATATTTGACCCCTGCACCACGACAGATATCAAACGTAGTCTTGACAAAGGTGGACAAAATTGAGAAAAACCACCGAAACGCGTCGACGCACAACCTAGTATAATTCATGACCCAGACATCTTTGTTGATATACTGTATTTTGGTGTACATAACCCAGGTGTCAGAAATAGAGTCTGAATATACAACCAGTATTGTACAAATTCTATGTCTTACAGCCTTCCTGTCTCTGTATTTCAATTTTGCTGGTCAATATTGAATGTCAAAAAATTATTTTTCTTTATATTTTCAATTGTGTTGAGTGGCCTCACACGGGTCCACTCGTTTTAATGTTTTTAATTCTTGTATTTTCAATAAATTGTATGAATTCATTTTATATACGTATATCTTGTTATTGGTTTTGATTTTTAAGTGTATTTTATTTAGTTCTCCTGAAGGGAATTTCCTTGCTCCACTGGTTGACTAACCCTATTTCCCTTGATTGCTGTTAAGGGGTACCTCTCATACTTACTCCCCTTGTTCAAGGATACTACCAGCTGCGTGTCATCGGCGTATGTTACAATCTGAATGCCGAACGGGAGGACTACGTCGGCTAAGGGGGCCATATAGGCATTAAAAAGTGTGGGGCTCAGGGAAGAGCCCTGGGGAACCCCACAACTAAGTGGCCAGGGGTTGGAGGAGGCCTTCCCTTTGAAGACCTGGAAAGACCTGTCTCTAAGGAACGACTGTAGCCAGGAGAGAGCTAAACCGGCAATCCCAAGGTTTGTGAGACGGGTTAGTAGGATGTTGTGATCAACAGTGTAGAAGGCGGCACTGAGATCCAGGAGGACAATAACTGCTGCACCGCCCTGGTCTAAGAACCACCGAGCACCTTCGGTTACAGCCAGCAGTGTTGTCTCCGTCCCCATGCCCGGGCGAAAGCCTGTTTGTGAGTCATGTAGCAGCTTGTTGGACTCTAAGTGCTGCACTAACTTGGAGTTTATATGTCGCTTGGTCAGTTTGCTAATCCAAGGGAGGAGGGATATGGGCCGATAGTTAGCCATTTTAGAGGGATCCAGGTTGGGTTTCTTGAGGAGAGCCCTTACCTGGGCAGGTTTCCAGGCAAGGGGGACGATACCCGATGAGATGGAGGCATTGGCAATGTCCACAATGGCTAAGCATATGGTGTCTGAGACTAGGGAGAGATATCGTGGGGGGGCGGTGTCCAATGGGGAGCCCGAAGTAACTTTATTCATAAGTACTTTTAATGAAGTCTCATCTAACAGGGGGAACTCTGTTAGGGGGTGGATAGGGTAGGTATGGAGACACCTTGAGTGAGGCTCAGTGAGGGTGTTCTGCGAGGGAAAAAAGGATTGGGCAATCAATTCAACTTTTTGATGAAAATATTCAGGTAGCTTGTAGCATCAAGCTGGAGCATCCTCAGAATTGGGGATAATTTGGGGGGTGGTGATTAAGGATTTAGCGATGCGAAAAACCTCCTTCGGGGAGTTTTCTGAGGCGCAGATCTTTTCTTCATAGAAGGAGGATTGGGCATTTTTTATTTCTAGCTTGTAATTCCTGATGGACTTTTTGTATATTAGTTTTGTATCAGTATTGAGGGTAGATCTCCAACTCCTTTCTAGTTTCCTGCATTCTTGCTTAAGCTCGGACTTTTTGTATATTAGTTTTGTATCAGTATTGAGGGTAGATCTCCAACTCCTTTCTAGTTTCCTGCATTCTTGCTTAAGCTCCCTTAGTTTGGAGGAAAACCAGGGTGCTGTTTTTGGTGCGGATTTTTTATGGATGGATCTGACTGGGGCAAGCGAGTCCAGGGAATTGGTAATCCAAAGGTTGAAATTTTTATTTGCCTTTTCCGGGTCTGAGCTAGGGGGCAGTGCAGTATTCTCCAATAGATTGGACCAGGAACTGGCCGAGAGATTGAACCATTTCCTTACTTGAACTTTGGTGGAGGACTTGGGGAGAGTGTTGGTTAGCGTATGCCAAATGAACGGGATTAGGAGGTGGTCGGTCCAGGAAAGGGGAATGGGGGAGTCGACCTGAAGGTTCTGTGCATTGCTCAGAATGGGGTCCAGGAGATGCCCTTTTGTATGAGTGGGTGCGAAGCCTCTCTGAGTGATTTGTAGAGCTGAGAGGCTCGACAGGAGCTCTTTAGTCATGTTATCCGAGGGGTCATCGAGATGGATGTGAATGTCTCCCAGAATCGTATAGTTGGCAGGAATAAGGGCAAGGTTGGATACAGCGGCGGGGAGAGCCTTGAGGAATTGTCCAGGGGGTCCTGGGGGACGGTAGAGCAAAAGACCGGAAAAGGTGCAGGTAGGTGAGAATTCTAGAGAGAAGTTTATGTTTTCACAATCTGGAAGATCCTCGATAGAGGATCGACAGTGGAGGTAGTCTCTAAAGATGATTGCTAACCCTCCCCCTCTGCCTGTTTTGCGATCGGCTCTTTGGATCAAGTAGCCAAGCGGCAGGCTCTGAGGGACAGAATGATCTACTTCATCAATGAGCCACGTCTCAGTGAGAAACATTGCATCGGGTTTAAGATCTTCTATTAGCAGAGCAAGTTCCACCGAGTGTTTAGGGAAGGATCGACAATTTAGTAACAGAAATTTAGGGGAGGGGTTAAGGAGGGGGGCCTTTTCTCCGCTGGGGAGGAATACGAAGTTACAGTGCGGGCAACCATGAGGGTTGTTAACCACCACGAGAGAGTGTTGGCAGCAAGGGCTCGTGGGTTCTCTCATGTGATGCAGTGCTTGAGCATTATAGGTGTGGGTGCCTGCCGGGGGACTGTCAGGGTTTACGGCCACAGGTCCCGGTCGGGCGCGGACGGGCGCAGACGGGCTTGCCTTAGGCGCGCCCGCTGCACGCGTCCACAGCGCGTCTCGAAAAGCATCTGCCTTTAAGGTGCGTGGTTCAGAAAAGGGGGTGGTGATGAACAGAGTGCCTGAATTAAGCAGACCACTCTTACCCAGTCCAAAGATCAGGGCTTGATCCATCACCGTTTTTTAGCTCACTGCACCGTCCCAGCTCAGAACTTGGCTATATGCAAATTAGTCTGTTCCTGTCCCAGTGCATGATGGGAACAGGGCAAACCAAACTACCAAGCCAATTGTTATACTGGGAAGGAAACAAGCTTCCGGGGACCGGTTTCTGCCATTTCAGGCGTCGTCGGCCCGGCTTGCTTGAATCCTGATGGTGCAATGAGCAAGGGACTCACATCTGAGTATACCCTTCCACGCTTATGGTGGACAAAATGATTCAGAAAAGGAGGTGGTGATGAACAGAGTGCCTGAATTAAGCAGACCACTCTTACCCAGTCCAAAGATCAGGGCTTGATCCATCACCGTTTTTTAGCTCACTGCACCGTCCCAGCTCAGAACTTGGCTATATGCAAATTAGTCTGTTCCTGTCCCAGTGCATGATGGGAACAGGGCAAACCAAACTACCAAGCCAATTGTTATACTGGGAAGGAAACAAGCTTCCGGGGACCGGTTTCTGCCATTTCAGGCGTCGTCGGCCCGGCTTGCTTGAATCCTGATGGTGCAATGAGCAAGGGACTCACATCTGAGTATACCCTTCCACGCTTGTGGTGGACAAAATGATTCAGAAAAGGGGGTGGTGATGAACAGAGTGCCTGAATTAAGCAGACCACTCTTACCCAGTCCAAAGATCAGGGCTTGATCCATCACCGTTTTTTAGCTCACTGCACCATCCCAGCTCAGAACTTGGCTATATGCAAATTAGTCTGTTCCTGTCCCAGTGCATGATGGGAACAGGGCAAACCAAACTACCAAGCCAATTCTTATACTGGGAAGGAAACAAGCTTCCGGGGACCGGTTTCTGCCATTTCAGGCGCCGTCGGCCCGGCTTGCTTGAATCCTGATGGTGCAATGAGCAAGGGACTCACATCTGAGTATACCCTTCCACGCTTATGGTGGACAAAATGACTCAGAAAAGGGGGTGGTGATGAACAGAGTGCCTGAATTAAGCAGACCACTCTTACCCAGTCCAAAGATCAGGGCTTGATCCATCACCGTTTTTTAGCTCACTGCACCATCCCAGCTCAGAACTTGGCTATATGCAAATTAGTCTGTTCCTGTCCCAGTGCATGATGGGAACAGGGCAAACCAAACTACCAAGCCAATTCTTATACTGGGAAGGAAACAAGCTTCCGGGGACCGGTTTCTGCCATTTCAGGCGTCGTCGGCCCGGCTTGCTTGAATCCTGATGGTGCAATGAGCAAGGGACTCACATCTGAGTATACCCTTCCACGCTTATGGTGGACAAAATGATTCAGAAAAGGGGGTGGTGATGAACAGAGTGCCTGAATTAAGCAGACCACTCTTACCCAGTCCAAAGATCAGGGCTTGATCCATCACCGTTTTTTAGCTCACTGCACCATCCCAGCTCAGAACTTGGCTATATGCAAATTAGTATGTTCCTGTCCCAGTGCATGATGGGAACAGGGCAAACCAAACTACCAAGACAATTCTTATACTGGGAAGGAAACAAGCTTCCGGGGACCGGTTTCTGCCATTTCAGGCGTTGTCGGCCCGGCTTGCTTGAATCCTGATAGTGCAATGAGCAAGGGACTCACATCTGAGTATACCCTTCCATGCTTATGGTGGACAAAATGATTCAGAAAAGGGGGTGGTGATGAACAGAGTGCCTGAATTAAGCAGACCACTCTTACCCAGTCCAAAGATCAGGGCTTGATCCATCACCGTTTTTTAGCTCACTGCACCATCCCAGCTCAGAAGTTGGCTATATGCAAATTAGTCTGTTCCTGTCCCAGTGCATGATGGGAACAGGGCAAACCAAACTACCAAGCCAATTCTTATACTGGGAAGGAAACAAGCTTCCGGGGACCGGTTTCTGCCATTTCAGGCGTCGTCGGCCCGGCTTGCTTGAATCCTGATGGTGCAATGAGCAAGGGACTCACATCTGAGTATACCCTTCCACTCTTATGGTGGACAAAATGATTCAGAAAAGGGGGTGGTGATGAACAGAGTGCCTGAATTAAGCAGACCACTCTTACCCAGTCCAAAGATCAGGGCTTGATCCATCACCGTTTTTTAGCTCACTGCACCATCCCAGCTCAGAACTTGGCTATATGCAAATTAGTCTGTTCCTGTCCCAGTGCATGATGGGAACAGGGCAAACCAAACTACCAAGCCAATTCTTATACTGGGAAGGAAACAAGCTTCCGGGGACCGGTTTCTGCCATTTCAGGCGTCGTCGGCCCGGCTTGCTTGAATCCTGATGGTGCAATGAGCAAGGGACTCACATCTGAGTATACCCTTCCACGCTTATGGTGGACAAAATGATTCAGAAAAGGGGGTGGTGATGAACAGAGTGCCTGAATTAAGCAGACCACTCTTACCCAGTCCAAAGATCAGGGCTTGATCCATCACCGTTTTTTAGCTCACTGCACCATCCCAGCTCAGAACTTGGCTATATGCAAATTAGTCTGTTCCTGTCCCAGTGCATGATGGGAACAGGGCAAACCAAACTACCAAGCCAATTCTTATACTGGGAAGGAAACAAGCTTCCGGGGACAGGTTTCTGCCATTTCAGGCGTCGTCGGCCCTGCTTGCTTGAATCCTGATGGTGCAATGAGCAAGGGACTCACATCTGAGTATACCCTTCCACGCTTATGGTGGACAAAATGATTCAGAAAAGGGGGTGGTGATGAACAGAGTGCCTGAATTAAGCAGACCACTCTTACCCAGTCCAAAGATCAGGGCTTGATCCATCACCGTTTTTTAGCTCACTGCACCATCCCAGCTCAGAACTTGGCTATATGCAAATTAGTCTGTTCCTGTCCCAGTGCATGATGGGAACAGGGCAAACCAAACTACCAAGCCAATTCTTATACTGGGAAGGAAACAAGCTTCCGGGGACCGGTTTCTGCCATTTCAGGCGTCGTCGGCCCGGCTTGCTTGAATCCTGATGGTGCAATGAGCAAGGGACTCACATCTGAGTATACCCTTCCACGCTTATGGTGGACAAAATGACTCAGAAAAGGGGGTGGTGATGAACAGAGTGCCTGAATTAAGCAGACCACTCTTACCCAGTCCAAAGATCAGGGCTTGATCCATCACCGTTTTTTAGCTCACTGCACCATCCCAGCTCAGAACTTGGCTATATGCAAATTAGTCTGTTCCTGTCCCAGTGCATGATGGGAACAGGGCAAACCAAACTACCAAGCCAATTCTTATACTGGGAAGGAAACAAGCTTCCGGGGACCGGTTTCTGCCATTTCAGGCGTCGTCGGCCCGGCTTGCTTGAATCCTGATGGTGCAATGAGCAAGGGACTCACATCTGAGTATACCCTTCCACGCTTATGGTGGACAAAATGATTCAGAAAAGGGGGTGGTGATGAACAGAGTGCCTGAATTAAGCAGACCACTCTTACCCAGTCCAAAGATCAGGGCTTGATCCCTCACCGTTTTTTAGCTCACTGCACCATCCCAGCTCAGAACTTGGCTATATGCAAATTAGTCTGTTCCTGTTCCAGTGCATGATGGGAACAGGGCAAACCAAACTACCAAGCCAATTCTTATACTGGGAAGGAAACAAGCTTCCGGGGACCGGTTTCTGCCATTTCAGGCGTCGTCGGCCCGGCTTGCTTGAATCCTGATGGTGCAATGAGCAAGGGACTCACATCTGAGTATACCCTTCCACGCTTATGGTGGACAAAATGATTCAGAAAAGGGGGTGGTGATGAACAGAGTGCCTGAATTAAGCAGACCACTCTTACCCAGTCCAAAGATCAGGGCTTGATCCATCACCGTTTTTTAGCTCACTGCACCATCCCAGCTCAGAACTTGGCTATATGCAAATTAGTCTGTTCCTGTCCCAGTGCATGATGGGAACAGGGCAAACCAAACTACCAAGCCAATTCTTATACTGGGAAGGAAACAAGCTTCCGGGGACCGGTTTCTGCCATTTCAGGCGTTGTCGGCCCGGCTTGCTTGAATCCTGATGGTGCAATAAGCAAGGGACTCACATCTGAGTATACCCTTCCACGCTTATGGTGGACAAAATGATTCAGAAAAGGGGGTGGTGATGAACAGAGTGCCTGAATTAAGCAGACCACTCTTACCCAGTCCAAATATCAGGGCTTGATCCATCACCATTTTTTAGCTCACTGCACCATCCCAGCTCAGAACTTGGCTATATGCAAATTAGTCTGTTCCTGTCCCAGTGCATGATGGGAACAGGGCAAACCAAACTACCAAGCCAATTCTTATACTGGGAAGGAAACAAGCTTCCGGGGACCGGTTTCTGCCATTTCAGGCGTCGTCGGCCCGGCTTGCTTGAATCCTGATGGTGCAATGAGCAAGGGACTCACATCTGAGTATACCCTTCCACGCTTATGGTGGACAAAATTATTCAGAAAAGGGGGTGGTGATGAACAGAGTGCCTGAATTAAGCAGACCACTCTTACCCAGTCCAAAGATCAGGGCTTGATCCATCACCGTTTTTTAGCTCACTGCACCATCCCAGCTCAGAACTTGGCTATATGCAAATTAGTCTGTTCCTGTCCCAGTGCATGATGGGAACAGGGCAAACCAAACTACCAAGCCAATTCTTATACTGGGAAGGAAACAAGCTTCCGGGGACCGGTTTCTGCCATTTCAGGCGTCGTCGGCCCGGCTTGCTTGAATCCTGATGGTGCAATGAGCAAGGGACTCACATCTGAGTATACCCTTCCACGCTTATGGTGGACAAAATTATTCAGAAAAGGGGGTGGTGATGAACAGAGTGCCTGAATTAAGCAGACCACTCTTACCCAGTCCAAAGATCAGGGCTTGATCCATCACCGTTTTTTAGCTCACTGCACCATCCCAGCTCAGAACTTGGCTATATGCAAATTAGTCTGTTCCTGTCCCAGTGCATGATGGGAACAGGGCAAACCAAACTACCAAGCCAATTCTTATACTGGGAAGGAAACAAGCTTCCGGGGACCGGTTTCTGCCATTTCAGGCGTCATCGGCCCGGCTTGCTTGAATCCTGATGGTGCAATGAGCAAGGGACTCACATCTGAGTATACCCTTCCACGCTTATGGTGGACAAAATGATTCAGAAAAGGGGGTGGTGATGAACAGAGTGCCTGAATTAAGCAGACCACTCTTACCCAGTCCAAAGATCAGGGCTTGATCCATCACCGGTTTTTAGCTCACTGCACCATCCCAGCTCAGAACTTGGCTATATGCAAATTAGTCTGTTCCTGTCCCAGTGCATGATGGGAACAGGGCAAACCAAACTACCAAGCCAATTCTTATACTGGGAAGGAAACAAGCTTCCGGGGACCGGTTTCTGCCATTTCAGGCGTCGTCGGCCCGGCTTGCTTGAATCCTGATGGTGCAATGAGCAAGGGACTCACATCTGAGTATACCCTTCCACGCTTATGGTGGACAAAATGACTCAGAAAAGGGGGTGGTGATGAACAGAGTGCCTGAATTAAGCAGACCACTCTTACCCAGTCCAAAGATCAGGGCTTGATCCATCACCGTTTTTTAGCTCACTGCACCATCCCAGCTCAGAACTTGGCTATATGCAAATTAGTCTGTTCCTGTCCCAGTGCATGATGGGAACAGGGCAAACCAAACTACCAAGCCAATTCTTATACTGGGAAGGAAACAAGCTTCCGGGGACCGGTTTCTGCCATTTCAGGCGTCGTCGGCCCGGCTTGCTTGAATCCTGATGGTGCAATGAGCAAGGGATTCACATCTGAGTATACCCTTCCACGCTTATGGTGGACAAAATGATTCAGAAAAGGGGGTGGTGATGAACAGAGTGCCTGAATTAAGCAGACCACTCTTACCCAGTCCAAAGATCAGGGCTTGATCCATCACCGTTTTTTAGCTCACTGCACCATCCCAGCTCAGAACTTGGCTATATGCAAATTAGTCTGTTCCTGTCCCAGTGCATGATGGGAACAGGGCAAACCAAACTACCAAGCCAATTCATATACTGGGAAGGAAACAAGCTTCCGGGGACCGGTTTCTGCCATTTCAGGCGTCGTCAGCCCGGCTTGCTTGAATCCTGATAGTGCAATGAGCAAGGGACTCACATCTGAGTATACCCTTCCATGCTTATGGTGGACAAAATGATTCAGAAAAGGGGGTGGTGATGAACAGAGTGCCTGAATTAAGCAGACCACTCTTACCCAGTCCAAAGATCAGGGCTTGATCCATCACCGTTTTTTAGCTCACTGCACCATCCCAGCTCAGAACTTGGCTATATGCAAATTAGTATGTTCCTGTCCCAGTGCATGATGGGAACAGGGCAAACCAAACTACCAAGACAATTCTTATACTGGGAAGGAAACAAGCTTCCGGGGACCGGTTTCTGCCATTTCAGGCGTTGTCGGCCCGGCTTGCTTGAATCCTGATGGTGCAATGAGCAAGGGACTCACATCTGAGTATACCCTTCCACGCTTATGGTGGACAAAATGATTCAGAAAAGGGGGTGGTGATGAACAGAGTGCCTGAATTAAGCAGACCACTCTTACCCAGTCCAAAGATCAGGGCTTGATCCCTCACCGTTTTTTAGCTCACTGCACCATCCCAGCTCAGAACTTGGCTATATGCAAATTAGTCTGTTCCTGTCCCAGTGCATGATGGGAACAGGGCAAACCAAACTACCAAGCCAATTCTTATACTGGGAAGGGAACAAGCTTCCGGGGACCGGTTTCTGCCATTTCAGGCGTCGTCGGCCCGGCTTGCTTGAATCCTGATGGTGCAATGAGCAAGGGATTCACATCTGAGTATACCCTTCCACGCTTATGGTGGACAAAATGATTCAGAAAAGGGGGTGGTGATGAACAGAGTGCCTGAATTAAGCAGACCACTCTTACCCAGTCCAAAGATCAGGGCTTGATCCATCACCGTTTTTTAGCTCACTGCACCATCCCAGCTCAGAACTTGGCTATATGCAAATTAGTCTGTTCCTGTCCCAGTGCATGATGGGAACAGGGCAAACCAAACTACAAAGCCAATTCTTATACTGGGAAGGAAACAAGCTTCCGGGGACCGGTTTCTGCCATTTCAGGCGTCGTCGGCCCGGCTTGCTTGAATCCTGATAGTGCAATGAGCAAGGGACTCACATCTGAGTATACCCTTCCATGCTTATGGTGGACAAAATGATTCAGAAAAGGGGGTGGTGATGAACAGAGTGCCTGAATTAAGCAGACCACTCTTACCCAGTCCAAAGATCAGGGCTTGATCCATCACCGTTTTTTAGCTCACTGCACCATCCCAGCTCAGAACTTGGCTATATGCAAATTAGTATGTTCCTGTCCCAGTGCATGATGGGAACAGGGCAAACCAAACTACCAAGACAATTCTTATACTGGGAAGGAAACAAGCTTCCGGGGACCGGTTTCTGCCATTTCAGGCGTTGTCGGCCCGGCTTGCTTGAATCCTGATGGTGCAATGAGCAAGGGACTCACATCTGAGTATACCCTTCCACGCTTATGGTGGACAAAATGATTCAGAAAAGGGGGTGGTGATGAACAGAGTGCCTGAATTAAGCAGACCACTCTTACCCAGTCCAAAGATCAGGGCTTGATCCATCACCGTTTTTTAGCTCACTGCACCATCCCAGCTCAGAACTTGGCTATATGCAAATTAGTATGTTCCTGTCCCAGTGCATGATGGGAACAGGGCAAACCAAACTACCAAGACAATTCTTATACTGGGAAGGAAACAAGCTTCCGGGGACCGGTTTCTGCCATTTCAGGCGTTGTCGGCCCGGCTTGCTTGAATCCTGATGGTGCAATGAGCAAGGGACTCACATCTGAGTATACCCTTCCACGCTTATGGTGGACAAAATGATTCAGAAAAGGGGGTGGTGATGAACAGAGTGCCTGAATTAAGCAGACCACTCTTACCCAGTCCAAAGATCAGGGCTTGATCCCTCACCGTTTTTTAGCTCACTGCACCATCCCAGCTCAGAACTTGGCTATATGCAAATTAGTCTGTTCCTGTCCCAGTGCATGATGGGAACAGGGCAAACCAAACTACCAAGCCAATTCTTATACTGGGAAGGGAACAAGCTTCCGGGGACCGGTTTCTGCCATTTCAGGCGTCGTCGGCCCGGCTTGCTTGAATCCTGATGGTGCAATGAGCAAGGGATTCACATCTGAGTATACCCTTCCACGCTTATGGTGGACAAAATGATTCAGAAAAGGGGGTGGTGATGAACAGAGTGCCTGAATTAAGCAGACCACTCTTACCCAGTCCAAAGATCAGGGCTTGATCCATCACCGTTTTTTAGCTCACTGCACCATCCCAGCTCAGAACTTGGCTATATGCAAATTAGTCTGTTCCTGTCCCAGTGCATGATGGGAACAGGGCAAACCAAACTACAAAGCCAATTCTTATACTGGGAAGGAAACAAGCTTCCGGGGACCGGTTTCTGCCATTTCAGGCGTCGTCGGCCCGGCTTGCTTGAATCCTGATAGTGCAATGAGCAAGGGACTCACATCTGAGTATACCCTTCCATGCTTATGGTGGACAAAATGATTCAGAAAAGGGGGTGGTGATGAACAGAGTGCCTGAATTAAGCAGACCACTCTTACCCAGTCCAAAGATCAGGGCTTGATCCATCACCGTTTTTTAGCTCACTGCACCATCCCAGCTCAGAACTTGGCTATATGCAAATTAGTATGTTCCTGTCCCAGTGCATGATGGGAACAGGGCAAACCAAACTACCAAGACAATTCTTATACTGGGAAGGAAACAAGCTTCCGGGGACCGGTTTCTGCCATTTCAGGCGTTGTCGGCCCGGCTTGCTTGAATCCTGATGGTGCAATGAGCAAGGGACTCACATCTGAGTATACCCTTCCACGCTTATGGTGGACAAAATGATTCAGAAAAGGGGGTGGTGATGAACAGAGTGCCTGAATTAAGCAGACCACTCTTACCCAGTCCAAAGATCAGGGCTTGATCCCTCACCGTTTTTTAGCTCACTGCACCATCCCAGCTCAGAACATGGCTATATGCAAATTAGTCTGTTCCTGTCCCAGTGCATGATGGGAACAGGGCAAACCAAACTACCAAGCCAATTCTTATACTGGGAAGGAAACAAGCTTCCGGGGACCGGTTTCTGCCATTTCAGGCGTCGTCGGCCTGGCTTGCTTGAATCCTGATGGTGCAATGAGCAAGGGACTCACATCTGAGTATACCCTTCCACGCTTATGGTGGACAAAATGATTCAGAAAAGGGGGTGGTGATGAACAGAGTGCCTGAATTAAGCAGACCACTCTTACCCAGTCCAAAGATCAGGGCTTGATCCATCACCGTTTTTTAGCTCACTGCACCATCCCAGCTCAGAACTTGGCTATATGCAAATTAGTCTGTTCCTGTCCCAGTGCATGATGGGAACAGGGCAAACCAAACTACCAAGCCAATTCTTATACTGGGAAGGAAACAAGCTTCCGGGGACCGGTTTCTGCCATTTCAGGCGTCGTCGGCCCGGCTTGCTTGAATCCTGATGGTGCAATGAGCAAGGGACTCACATCTGAGTATACCCTTCCACACTTATGGTGGACAAAATGATTCAGAAAAGGGGGTGGTGATGAACAGAGTGCCTGAATTAAGCAGACCACTCTTACCCAGTCCAAAGATCAGGTCTTGATCCATCACCGTTTTTTAGCTCACTGCACCATCCCAGCTCAGAACTTGGCTATATGCAAATTAGTCTGTTCCTGTCCCAGTGCATGATGGGAACAGGGCAAACCAAACTACCAAGCCAATTCTTATACTGGGAAGGAAACAAGCTTCCGGGGACCGGTTTCTGCCATTTCAGGCGTCGTCGGCCCGGCTTGCTTGAATCCTGATGGTGCAATGAGCAAGGGACTCACATCTGAGTATACCCTTCCACGCTTATGGTGGACAAAATGATTCAGAAAAGGGGGTGGTGATGAACAGAGTGCCTGAATTAAGCAGACCACTCTTACCCAGTCCAAAGATCAGGGCTTGATCCATCACCGTTTTTTAGCTCACTGCACCATCCCAGCTCAGAACTTGGCTATATGCAAATTAGTCTGTTCCTGTCCCAGTGCATGATGGGAACAGGGCAAACCAAACTACCAAGCCAATTCTTATACTGGGAAGGAAACAAGCTTCCGGGGACCGGTTTCTGCCATTTCAGGCGTCGTCGGCCCGGCTTGCTTGAATCCTGATGGTGCAATGAGCAAGGGACTCACATCTGAGTATACCCTTCCACGCTTATGGTGGACAAAATGATTCAGAAAAGCGGGTGGTGATGAACAGAGTGCCTGAATTAAGCAGACCACTCGTACCCAGTCCAAAGATCAGGGCTTGATCCATCACCGTTTTTTAGCTCACTGCACCATCCCAGCTCAGAACTTGGCTATATGCAAATTAGTATGTTCCTGTCCCAGTGCATGATGGGAACAGGGCAAACCAAACTACCAAGACAATTCTTATACTGGGAAGGAAACAAGCTTCCGGGGACCGGTTTCTGTCATTTCAGGCGTTGTCGGCCCGGCTTGCTTGAATCCTGATGGTGCAATGAGCAAGGGACTCACATCTGAGTATACCCTTCCACGCTTATGGTGGACAAAATGATTCAGAAAAGGGGGTGGTGATGAACAGAGTGCCTGAATTAAGCAGACCACTCTTACCCAGTCCAAAGATCAGGGCTTGATCCCTCACCGTTTTTTAGCTCACTGCACCATCCCAGCTCAGAACTTGGCTATATGCAAATTAGTCTGTTCCTGTCCCACTGCATTATGGGAACAGGGCAAACCAAACTACCAAGCCAATTCTTATACTGGGAAGGAAACAAGCTTCCGGGGACCGGTTTCTGCCATTTCAGGCGTCGTCGGCCCGGCTTGCTTGAATCCTGATGGTGCAATGAGCAAGGGACTCACATCTGAGTATACCCTTCCACGCTTATGGTGGACAAAATGATTCAGAAAAGGGGGTGGTGATGAACAGAGTGCCTGAATTAAGCAGACCACTCTTACCCAGTCCAAAGATCAGGGCTTGATCCATCACTGTTTTTTAGCTCACTGCACCATCCCAGCTCAGAACTTGGCTATATGCAAATTAGTCTGTTCCTGTCCCAGTGCATGATGGGAACAGGGCAAACCAAACTACCAAGCCAATTCTTATACTGGGAAGGAAACAAGCTTCCGGGGACCGGTTTCTGCCATTTCGGGCGTCGTCGGCCCGGCTTGCTTGAATCCTGATGGTGCAATGAGCAAGGGAGTCACATCTGAGTATACCCTTCCACGCTTATGGTGGACAAAATGATTCAGAAAAGGGGGTGGTGATGAACAGAGTGCCTGAATTAAGCAGACCACTCTTACCCAGTCCAAAGATCAGGGCTTGATCCATCACCGTTTTTTAGCTCACTGCACCATCCCAGCTCAGAACTTGGCTATATGCAAATTAGTCTGTTCCTGTCCCAGTGCATGATGGGAACAGGGCAAACCAAACTACCAAGCCAAATCTTATACTGGGAAGGAAACAAGCTTCCGGGGACCGGTTTCTGCCATTTCAGGCGTCGTCGGCCCGGCTTGCTTGAATCCTGATGGTGCAATGAGCAAGGGACTCACATCTGAGTATACCCTTCCACGCTTATGGTGGACAAAATGATTCAGAAAAGGGGGTGGTGATGAACAAAGTGCCTGAATTAAGCAGACCACTCTTACCCAGTCCAAAGATCAGGGCTTGATCCATAACCGTTTTTTAGCTCACTGCACCATCCCAGCTCAGAACTTGGCTATATGCAAATTAGTCTGTTCCTGTCCCAGTGCATGATGGGAACAGGGCAAACCAAACTACCAAGCCAATTCTTATACTGGGAAAGAAACAAGCTTCCGGGGACCGGTTTCTGCCATTTCAGGCGTCGTCGGCCCGGCTTGCTTGAATCCTGATGGTGCAATGAGCAAGGGACTCACATCTGAGTATACCCTTCCATGCTTATGGTGGACAAAATGACTCAGAAAAGGGGGTGGTGATGAACAGAGTGCCTGAATTAAGCAGACCACTCTTACCCAGTCCAAAGATCAGGGCTTGATCCATCACCGTTTTTTAGCTCACTGCACCATCCCAGCTCAGAACTTGGCTATATGCAAATTAGTCTGTTCCTGTCCCAGTGCATGATGGGAACAGGGCAAACCAAACTACCAAGCCAATTCTTATACTGGGAAGGAAACAAGCTTCCGGGGACCGGTTTCTGCCATTTCAGGCGCCGTCGGCCCGGCTTGCTTGAATCCTGATGGTGCAATGAGCAAGGGACTCACATCTGAGTATACCCTTCCACGCTTATGGTGGACAAAATGATTCAGAAAAGGGGGTGGTGATGAACAGAGTGCCTGAATTAAGCAGACCACTCTTACCCAGTCCAAAGATCAGGGCTTGATCCATCACCATTTTTTAGCTCACTGCACCATCCGAGCTCAGAACTTGGCTATATGCAAATTAGTCTGTTCCTGTCCCAGTGCATGATGGGAACAGGGCAAACCAAACTACCAAGCCAATTCTTATACTGGGAAGGAAACAAGCTTCCGGGGACCGGTTTCTGCCATTTCAGGCGTCGTCGGCCCGGCTTGCTTGAATCCTGATAGTGCAATGAGCAAGGGACTCACATCTGAGTATACCCTTCCATGCTTATGGTGGACAAAATGATTCAGAAAAGGGGGTGGTGATGAACAGAGTGCCTGAATTAAGCAGACCACTCTTACCCAGTCCAAAGATCAGGGCTTGATCCATCACTGTTTTTTAGCTCACTGCACCATCCCAGCTCAGAACTTGGCTATATGCAAATTAGTATGTTCCTGTCCCAGTGCATGATGGGAACAGGGCAAACCAAACTACCAAGACAATTCTTATACTGGGAAGGAAACAAGCTTCCGGGGACCGGTTTCTGCCATTTCAGGCGTTGTCGGCCCGGCTTGCTTGAATCCTGATGGTGCAATGAGCAAGGGACTCACATCTGAGTATACCCTTCCACGCTTATGGTGGACAAAATGATTCAGAAAAGGGGGTGGTGATGAACAGAGTGCCTGAATTAAGCAGACCACTCTTACCCAGTCCAAAGATCAGGGCTTGATCCCTCACCGTTTTTTTGGCTCACTGCACCATCCCAGCTCAGAACTTGGCTACATGCAAATTAGTCTGTTCCTGTCCCAGTGCATGATGGGAACAGGGCAAACCAAACTACCAAGCCAATTCTTATACTGGGAAGGAAACAAGCTTCCGGGGACCGGTTTCTGCCATTTCAGGCGTCGTCGGCCCGGCTTGCTTGAATCCTGATGGTGCAATGAGCAAGGGACTCACATCTGAGTATACCCTTCCACGCTTATGGTGGACAAAATGATTCAGAAAAGGGGGTGGTGATGAACAGAGTGCCTGAATTAAGCAGACCACTCTTACCCAGTCCAAAGATCAGGGCTTGATCCATCACCGTTTTTTAGCTCACTGCACCATCCCAGCTCAGAACTTGGCTATATGCAAATTAGTCTGTTCCTGTCCCAGTGCATGATGGGAACAGGGCAAACCAAACTACCAAGCCAATTCTTATACTGGGAAGGAAACAAGCTTCCGGGGACCGGTTTCTGCCATTTCAGGCGTCGTCGGCCCGGCTTGCTTGAATCCTGATGGTGCAATGAGCAAGGGACTCACATCTGAGTATACCCTTCCACGCTTATGGTGGACAAAATGATTCAGAAAAGGGGGTGGTGATGAACAGAGTGCCTGAATTAAGCAGACCACTCTTACCCAGTCCAAAGATCAGGGCTTGATCCATCACCGTTTTTTAGCTCACTGCACCATCCCAGCTCAGAACTTGGCTATATGCAAATTAGTCTGTTCCTGTCCCAGTGCATGATGGGAACAGGGCAAACCAAACTACCAAGCCAATTCTTATACTGGGAAGGAAACAAGCTTCCGGGGACCGGTTTCTGCCATTTCAGGCGTCGTCGGCCCGGCTTGCTTGAATCCTGATGGTGCAATGAGCAAGGGACTCACATCTGAGTATACCCTTCCACGCTTATGGTGGACAAAATGATTCAGAAAAGGGGGTGGTGATGAACAGAGTGCCTGAATTAAGCAGACCACTCTTACCCAGTCCAAAGATCAGGGCTTGATCCATCACCGTTTTTTAGCTCACTGCACCATCCCAGCTCAGAACTTGGCTATATGCAAATTAGTCTGTTCCTGTCCCCGTGCATGATGGGAACAGGGCAAACCAAACTACCAAGCCAATTCTTATACTGGGAAGGAAACAAGCTTCCGGGGACCGGTTTCTGCCATTTCAGGCGTCGTCGGCCCGGCTTGCTTGAATCCTGATGGTGCAATGAGCAAGGGACTCACATCTGAGTATACCCTTCCACGCTTATGGTGGACAAAATGATTCAGAAAAGGGGGTGGTGATGAACAGAGTGCCTGAATTAAGCAGACCACTCTTACCCAGTCCAAAGATCAGGGCTTGATCCATCACCATTTTTTAGCTCACTGCACCATCCCAGCTCAGAACTTGGCTATATGCAAATTAGTCTGTTCCTGTCCCAGTGCATGATGGGAACAGGGCAAACCAAACTACCAAGCCAATTCTTATACTGGGAAGGAAACAAGCTTCCGGGGACCGGTTTCTGCCATTTCAGGCGTCGTCGGCCCGGCTTGCTTGAATCCTGATGGTGCAATGAGCAAGGGACTCACATCTGAGTATACCCTTCCACGCTTATGGTGGACAAAATGATTCAGAAAAGGGGGTGGTGATGAACAGAGTGCCTGAATTAAGCAGACCACTCTTACCCAGTCCAAAGATCAGGGCTTGATCCATCACCGTTTTTTAGCTCACTGCACCATCCCAGCTCAGAACTTGGCTATATGCAAATTAGTCTGTTCCTGTCCCAGTGCATGATGGGAACAGGGCAAACCAAACTACCAAGCCAATTCTTATACTGGGAAGGAAACAAGCTTCCGGGGACCGGTTTCTGCCATTTCAGGCGTCGTCGGCCCGGCTTGCTTGAATCCTGATGGTGCAATGAGCAAGGGACTCACATCTGAGTATACCCTTCCACGCTTATGGTGGACAAAATGATTCAGAAAAGGGGGTGGTGATGAACAGAGTGCCTGAATTAAGCAGACCACTCTTACCCAGTCCAAAGATCAGGGCTTGATCCATCACCGTTTTTTAGCTCACTGCACCATCCCAGCTCAGAACTTGGCTATATGCAAATTAGTCTGTTCCTGTCCCAGTGCATGATGGGAACAGGGCAAACCAAACTACCAAGCCAAATCTTATACTGGGAAGGAAACAAGCTTCCGGGGACCGGTTTCTGCCATTTCAGGCGTCGTCGGCCCGGCTTGCTTGAATCCTGATGGTGCAATGAGCAAGGGACTCACATCTGAGTATACCCTTCCACGCTTATGGTGGACAAAATGATTCAGAAAAGGGGGTGGTGATGAACAGAGTGCCTGAATTAAGCAGACCACTCTTACCCAGTCCAAAGATCAGGGCTTGATCCATCACCGTTTTTTAGCTCACTGCACCATCCCAGCTCAGAACTTGGCTATATGCAAATTAGTCTGTTCCTGTCCCAGTGCATGATGGGAACAGGGCAAACCAAACTACCAAGCCAATTCTTATACTGGGAAGGAAACAAGCTTCCGGGTACCGGTTTCTGCCATTTCAGGCGTCGTCGGCCCGGCTTGCTTGAATCCTGATGGTGCAATGAGCAAGGGACTCACATCTGAGTATACCCTTCCACGCTTATGGTGGACAAAATGACTCAGAAAAGGGGGTGGTGATGAACAGAGTGCCTGAATTAAGCAGACCACTCTTACCCAGTCCAAAGATCAGGGCTTGATCCATCACCGTTTTTTAGCTCACTGCACCATCCCAGCTCAAAACTTGGCTATATGCAAATTAGTCTGTTCCTGTCCCAGTGCATGATGGGAACAGGGCAAACCAAACTACCAAGCCAATTCTTATACTGGGAAGGAAACAAGCTTCCGGGGACCGGTTTCTGCCATTTCAGGCGTCGTCGGCCCGGCTTGCTTGAATCCTGATGGTGCAATGAGCAAGGGACTCACATCTGAGTATACCCTTCCACGCTTATGGTGGACAAAATGATTCAGAAAAGGGGGTGGTGATGAACAGAGTGCCTGAATTAAGCAGAGCACTCTTACCCAGTCCAAAGATCAGGGCTTGATCCATCACCGTTTTTTTAGCTCACTGCACCATCCCAGCTCAGAACTTGGCTATATGCAAATTAGTCTGTTCCTATCCCAGTGCATGATGGGAACAGGGCAAATCAAACTACCAAGCCAATTCTTATACTGGGAAGGAAACAAGCTTACGGGGACCGGTTTCTGCCATTTCAGGCGTCGTCGGCCCGGCTTGCTTGAATCCTGATAGCGCAATGAGCAAGGGACTCACATCTGAGTATACCCTTCCATGCTTATGGTGGACAAAATGATTCAGAAAAGGGGGTGGTGATGAACAGAGTGCCTGAATTAAGCAGACCACTCTTACCCAGTCCAAAGATCAGGGCTTGATCCATCACCGTTTTTTAGCTCACTGCACCATCCCAGCTCAGAACTTGGCTATATGCAAATTAGTATGTTCCTGTCCCAGTGCATGATGGGAACAGGGCAAACCAAACTACCAAGACAATTCTTATACTGGGAAGGAAACAAGCTTCCGGGGACCGGTTTCTGCCATTTCAGGCGTTGTCGGCCCGGCTTGCTTGAATCCTGATGGTGCAATGAGCAAGGGACTCACATCTGAGTATACCCTTCCACGCTTATGGTGGACAAAATGATTCAGAAAAGGGGGTGGTGATGAACAGAGTGCCTGAATTAAGCAGACCACTCTTACCCAGTCCAAAGATCAGGGCTTGATCCCTCACCGTTTTTTAGCTCACTGCACCATCCCAGCTCAGAACTTGGCTATATGCAAATTAGTCTGTTCCTGTCCCAGTGCATGATGGGAACAGGGCAAACCAAACTACCAAGCCAATTCTTATACTGGGATGGAAACAAGCTTCCGGGGACCGGTTTCTGCCATTTCAGGCGTCGTTGGCCCGGCTTGCTTGAATCCTGATGGTGCAATGAGCAAGGGACTCACATCTGAGTATACCCTTCCACGCTTATGGTGGACAAAATGATTCAGAAAAGGGGGTGGTGATGAACAGAGGGCCTGAATTAAGCAGACCACTCTTACCCAGTCCAAAGATCAGGGCTTGATCCATCACCGTTTTTTAGCTCACTGCACCATCCCAGCTCAGAACTTGGCTATATGCAAATTAGTCTGTTCCTGTCCCAGTGCATGATGGGAACAGGGCAAACCAAACTACCAAGCCAATTCTTATACTGGGAAGGAAACAAGCTTCCGGGGACCGGTTTCTGCCATTTCAGGCGTCGTCGGCCCGGCTTGCTTGAATCCTGATGGTGCAATGAGCAAGGGACTCACATCTGAGTATACCCTTCCACGCTTATGGTGGACAAAATGATTCAGAAAAGGGGGTGGTGATGAACAGAGTGCCTGAATTAAGCAGACCACTCTTACCCAGTCCAAAGATCAGGGCTTGATCCATCACCGTTTTTTAGCTCACTGCACCATCCCAGCTCAGAACTTGGCTATATGCAAATTAGTCTGTTCCTGTCCCAGTGCATGATGGGAACAGGGCAAACCAAACTACCAAGCCAATTCTTATACTGGGAAGGAAACAAGCTTCCGGGGACCGGTTTCTGCCATTTCAGGCGTCGTCGGCCCGGCTTGCTTGAATCCTGATGGTGCAATGAGCAAGGGACTCACATCTGAGTATACCCTTCCACGCTTATGGTGGACAAAATGATTCAGAAAAGGGGGTGGTGATGAACAGAGTGCCTGAATTAAGCAGACCACTCTTACCCAGTCCAAAGATCAGGGCTTGATCCATCACCGTTTTTTAGCTCACTGCACCATCCCAGCTCAGAACTTGGCTATATGCAAATTAGTCTGTTCCTGTCCCAGTGCATGATGGGAACAGGGCAAACCAAACTACCAAGCCAATTCTTATACTGGGAAGGAAACAAGCTTCCGGGGACCGGTTTCTGCCATTTCAGGCGTCGTCGGCCCGGCTTGCTTGAATCCTGATGGTGCAATGAGCAAGGGACTCACATCTGAGTATACCCTTCCACGCTTATGGTGGACAAAATGATTCAGAAAAGGGGGTGGTGATGAACAGAGTGCCTGAATTAAGCAGACCACTCTTACCCAGTCCAAAGATCAGGGCTTGATCCATCACCGTTTTTTAGCTCACTGCACCATCCCAGCTCAGAACTTGGCTATATGCAAATTAGTCTGTTCCTGTCCCAGTGCATGATGGGAACAGGGCAAACCAAACTACCAAGCCAATTCTTATACTGGGAAGGAAACAAGCTTCCGGGGACCGGTTTCTGCCATTTCAGGCGTCGTCGGCCCGGCTTGCTTGAATCCTGATGGTGCAATGAGCAAGGGACTCACATCTGAGTATACCCTTCCACGCTTATGGTGGACAAAATGATTCAGAAAAGGGGGTGGTGATGAACAGAGTGCCTGAATTAAGCAGACCACTCTTACCCAGTCCAAAGATCAGGGCTTGATCCATCACCGTTTTTTAGCTCACTGCACCATCCCAGCTCAGAACTTGGCTATATGCAAATTAGTCTGTTCCTGTCCCAGTGCATGATGGGAACAGGGCAAACCAAACTACCAAGCCAATTCTTATACTGGGAAGGAAACAAGCTTCCGGGGACCGGTTTCTGCCATTTCAGGCGTCGTCGGCCCGGCTTGCTTGAATCCTGATGGTGCAATGAGCAAGGGACTCACATCTGAGTATACCCTTCCACGCTTATGGTGGACAAAACGATTCAGAAAAGGGGGTGGTGATGAACAGAGTGCCTGAATTAAGCAGACCACTCTTACCCAGTCCAAAGATCAGGGCTTGATCCATCACCGTTTTTTAGCTCACTGTACCATCCCAGCTCAGAACTTGGCTATATGCAAATTAGTCTGTTCCTGTCCCAGTGCATGATGGGAACAGGGCAAACCAAACTACCAAGCCAATTCTTATACTGGGAAGGAAACAAGCTTCCGGGGACCGGTTTCTGCCATTTCAGGCGTCAACGGCCCGGCTTGCTTGAATCCTGATGGTGCAATGAGCAAGGGACTCACATCTGAGTATACCCTTCCACGCTTATGGTGG
Source organism: Lissotriton helveticus (assembly GCF_964261635.1). Classification (NCBI taxonomy): domain Eukaryota; kingdom Metazoa; phylum Chordata; class Amphibia; order Caudata; family Salamandridae; genus Lissotriton; species Lissotriton helveticus. The sequence continues at coordinate 1,692,223,996 of NC_136068.1, read as the reverse complement.
ACACAATGATTCAGAAAAGGGGGTGGTGATGAACAGAGTGCCTGAATTAAGCAGACCACTCTTACCCAGTCCAAAGATCAGGGCTTGATCCATCACCGTTTTTTAGCTCACTGCACCATCCCAGCTCAGAACTTGGCTATATGCAAATTAGTCTGTTCCTGTCCCAGTGCATGATGGGAACAGGGCAAACCAAACTACCAAGCCAATTCTTATACTGGGAAGGAAACAAGCTTCCGGGGACCGGTTTCTGCCATTTCAGGCGTCGTCGGCCCGGCTTGCTTGAATCCTGATGGTGCAATGAGCAAGGGACTCACATCTGAGTATACCCTTCCACGCTTATGGTGGACAAAATGATTCAGAAAAGGGGCGTGGGCCAGGAGCAGCGCAAGCTGATTGGCTGGTTCGGGCTGGGAAGTCGTGAGTCACTTCCGGGGCCCGTTTATGTAGTCCTGCGTCCCTCCACTCAAACCAAATAATTGGCGGTGGACCGGGGACTAATGGAAAGGTAGGGAGTGTGCAAAGTGCAAGTTACATTACAAAGATAGCATGACACACAAATTAAAATTAGCTTGTTTTTGTCAAAAAGGTTACTTTAAAATAGACGGAGAGAGCCCTCCAGGTGCTCATCTCGTTACGGTGAGGGGACTGCTTTCCTTACGCGAATCAACAGTACATCCCGAAGGGCATCTGCCTTTAAGGTGCGTGGGCCGGGAGCAGCGCGAGCTGATTGGCTGGTTCGGGCTGGGAAGTCGTGAGTCATTTCCGGGGCCCGTTTATGTAGTCCTGCGTCCCTCCACTCAAACCAAATAATTGGCGGCGGACCGGGGACTAATGGACAGGTAGGGGGTGTGCAAAGCGCAAGTTACAGTACAAAGATAACGTGCCACACAAATTAAAATTAGCTTGGTTTTTTAACAAAGGTTACTTTAAAATAGACGGAGAGAGCCCTCCTGGTGCTCCTCTCGTTACGGTGAGGTGACTGCTTTCCTCACGCGAATTAATGGTAACTGCTAGTTTGGTGATTGCCCGAGTCTGGATCAGCTTGCACTCTCCAAATATCAATGATTGGTGGATGTTGATGAAGGAGATATATGCAATGGAATATACTTTGGCGAATGCAAGGGGAACACAAGCCTTGAATAAATTTAAATCTATATGGTGACTTATATTGTAATGTTTAGACCAGAATAAAGGAATGAGGATTTTTATGTATTTACTGCCTTTCGTTGTTTTTTTTTCTTTCCTCTTGTATATAATTTTTTGTTTTCGCGTGATATATGTATTCCTGCCTGTGATCTATTGTAATTGCTGACTTGTTGAAGAAAAAGATATTTAAAAAAATAATAGTAATAATTAGAATACTCACATTAATTAAATTAAAGCACAGTCTCAAAAATAGACAGCACAATTCTCAAATTGATGTACATTTATTTATATTAAAAGATTAAACAGATTATAAAAGCAAAAATGAGTAAACAGCAAAGGCATGATCGCAAATTATTCACAAAGAAATATGCACTTAATTATCAATTAGCAGAAGGAATCACCATTTTGTCAGGATGTATTTCTTTAAAAAATCCCTAAATTCTAAATTAAATTGCTCATGTGTTCCCTGACTTCTGTAAATCTATCTGCTTGCCTTAATCAAATCTCAAATAAGTTGCCTTGAGTAATAGGGAATTGAACTCCCTATACATTCAGTCCGGAATACTTTCTTGTCTTGAACCATTTTGCTATTTGCTCAGATGTATTTCTGCTAACACAAAATGACTAAGTCCCCCAAATTTTGGATTTGAGATGACATATTTTCTCACCACTCCCAGTGTATCGGCATACCTTAATCAAATATCTTCATGAGCTAATACCATAGGTATATCCTTTAAAAACTGCAAATGTTCTCTTTTAGTTCCAACGTTACATTAATCCTTCCAAAACGTGCCCAATGTAAATAGACTATGTGCTGCCAAAATAGAAAAGAAGAAACAAACATAAGTATCCAAATTCCATTACTGATGAATTTCCTCTTTATAGAAACAAGCATTTACAATGTAATAGGTATCGCATTTACGAGAGTTTGAGCTATTGGCATTGTAAATGACAATGCTTTTTATTTATGCGTTTGAAAACCTGCAATCTGTGCGTAAACAAGCACTTTGTACTTATAGTCCTTGCTTACCAGAAGCAACGTTGGCAGTCTCTTTTACTGCCAGCCTTGCTTCTCGAAAGCAAGGACTATACGTACAATGTGCGTGTTTATGCACCGCTTGCAGGTCTTTAAAACAAATTAATAAAAGGCATTGTCATTTATAATTGCAATAGCACAAACTGAAATGCAAGATCTATGCATGTTTTAAGTGCTTTATTCTTAGTGATCTGTCCCAATTATAAATGCACTTGTTCTTGGGGACTAGTACTTATTTTTCAACATCGGGCTTTGACCTAGAGCACGCGAGATCGAAAGTTGGAAAAGGGGTAAAGAAGGAGAAAGAGAAAGTTTGAAACACAGAGGAGCTAAGAGAAAACAGATGACTTCTAACTTGGTAGAATGAGTTAAAGAATCAGCAGGTTGGAATAAAGACTAGGCAGCATTGAAACCAAGCTTGTGGATGTCCGGAGTTAAATGTGAAGTCGACACCAGCTTGCACTACTGAGTGAATGGTATGGGAAGAACCATGCATAAAAATTCCTGTGTGGTAATACTTAAGGCAACAGCCATTACGTTTATAAAAGACCCAACTTCCTCATGCCACCGGTGACTGATATACAAAATGCATATACCTAGGACCTGTGACAAGACGCAGCTCCGCGTCATCTGAACCGGACACTCGCACAAAAAGAAATACTGTAAATAGATAAACTGAGGATAAATGTGCATAAAGACTAAACCGAGTCTAAAAAAAAAAAAGTGTTAGAAAAATATATATAAGTGACTCACCGACGCAAGTCGTGTTCATGAGCGCCAAATCAAAACCAGACAAACTTTATTCAAACAAAGTAAACCGAGCACGCCGAGAGGCCAACCTGTGTAGTTGCGCCATGTCATGTCAGGATCAATAACACAGTAAAGGAATAATGCTGAAAGCGCTGAGAAGTAGTGAACAAAACACAATGAGTGCTAAAAAAACAAACCAAAGCTGGAGAGGAATGGTGAAATATGTGAATTCAACAACTGGTGAAAACGCAAAGTTCAAGTGGCCGTTCAAAAAGTGGCAATGATGTAACCGGGGTTTGTGTACACGTGCTTGCGTGTTAACACGAATAAATGCCGGCGTGAAGCTGCAAGTTCCCAGTTAAAGGAACCATGTATGACGTGAACTATAAAAAAAAGATTGAAGTGCAGACACACCCATAGTACTACACAAAGTGATAAAGATGGTAGAAATGTGGAACATGATAATAGAGATTGTGATGAACAAATGTGGCCCAGATATCAAGTGAGTAAGCAAACAAAGAGTAGTGAAAAGGCGCAAGTAGAGAAGGAGAATAAAAGTTGAAAACAGAAGGAAACTGACAGAACAAATTAACAAGATCAGGAATACCCTCAGAAACAAGCTGTCGCCGTGAGAGTTGATGACCCCCTGAGAAGCAAGAGAGAGAGCCACATGTGAGTGTTGTGCCTCACACACTGATACAATGCCTGAAATACTGAGAGCAAATGAGACACATTGCGCGTGCACATCTCCTGTCCGAAAAGCATGGCAAACAGGAAACAGGGAGGGAACAAACATGCCTACCTTGCAATCAAAAGCGAGCATTTTTGACGCGCGCCAATGAAATGCATGGGTGGATCTTCCACCCCACTTCCGAAGCAAAACCGACATCAATAGATCTCGCAAGTGAGCAGCGCATGAGCTGCGTTGCTAGGCAAGACCTAAAAAGGGGGGCTAAGAGAAGGGCCGCTCACCCACTTTTCAAACAACGCAATGCTTTTTCAAATTTGTATTCACCAATTATCTTAAAGATCCAAAATTCAGCAATTTCTGATTTTGAATTCAATATTGCTTAAATGCCTCGCAACTCTTTATTAGCTAATAACTCATTCTACAAAATCAAAAGAACAGTTGGAACTCAGTAAAATTACTTGGGTTTTTTTGTAATGTAATCCACCAAATAATAATTATCTAAATTATTTACAAACTTTCTAAAACCCGAACCTTTTCAAATTCCCTTACGTATTTACAAACCCTTTTTACATGTACTTAAATCCCAATGTTCAAAGAACCACACAGGTACTACAATCCCAATGTTCAAAGAACCAATCACAATTCTATAGACTCCCATCCGGATTTCCTTAAGTAATAGGAAAATATTAATAATCAAAGCTAAAATAATCAAAGATGAAAGTATACTTTACCTCATTTCTTTTCCTTTCATCTATGCAACACAACCTGACTATAGTTTAATAGAGTATATATCAGTCTTCACGGTCTTAATCTCTCACCTATTGATTTTCCTGATCTCCACCACATGTTCATCGTCCCACCAGCCGCTCATGATTAAGGTTCTCACCTTCACCACACCCTTTATATATTTGTTCCGAATAGACAAGTTAACGTTACTTAAAAAAAATCCCAGTACACCTTTTGTTTGCTCAATATGTAGTTTACTTGCAACAAAGATTTGGGGAGAATGCCGAGTGAATCAATAGCTTTTCATTTGGTGCTGTAGTTATTAAAATAGTTCTTGCCTTTCGTAATTAAACTTTCTTTAATTTAGATCCACTTAGGTGTTAGGCACACAGGGTCTGTGACTTGTTAGTCATATTTAGATATGTATATTGTTGCCTATCTGAATAAATATTGTCTTGCTTGGAGCTAACAACTAGTAGTTGATTAAAAGAAAGACCGTGTGTGGTCCCTTGCAAATAGGCTCTCAAAAAGAAAACATCATTGTTTGGACTAGGCACTGTTCTAAAAGGAACTGGAACAAAACTTAAAGTGAGTGCTTCATTATAAAGAAGGTTTTGAAACTTCTTTTACCCTATTTACATAATCAGTTAATGCAACCATAATCTGGTGGGTTCGGTTTTAGTATATTTTTTATTCACTCATTTGATGTTAGTTACTACAGTGTCCTAATATTCATCATGTTTCTCATAATATACTGGAGGGTCATAACCAAGATTAAAGCTTTGAAAGCTGCTTCATAACAGTTCTGGCATGATGCATGGGTTTTCCCCGATGACACACACTGCCAGCAGGTCCAAAGCTTAGGGCCTGACTGCAACTTATTTATTTATTTGTAAAGTTTTATATAGTGCAAACTTGACCCAAGAGGGTATCAGAGCGCTTTACATTTAGGATTGTTGCGTTACAAGTTACATCAGATACAAAAGCATAGTAATGAGCAGTACACTTAAAACAATGTTACAGTAATTCAAAAGAGGGAGGGGAGGAAGGAGTAATAGCAGGAACAATGCCCAATGTCCGGCTGGGTAGGTAACGGTCAAGGGGAAAAACCAGGGCCAGACTACTCATTAGCTGTCAAGCAGCTCCACTGGTCATCAGCCATGTTCCTCAGGTCTCAGCGTTTCAGGAAAAAACAGTTTTTAGTTTAATTGATTTGCGAAGGTTATATAGCGCTATCTAGACCCGGAGGTATCAGAGCGCATAACCAGGGGAACGTTTCATTATAAGATACATCAAAGGGATTATAAAGCGCTTGCTAGACCCGTAGGTATCAGAGCGCTATAGCAGAGGAAGATTGCCTTACACAGTACATAAGTTACAATGGCGTAGAAAGGTACAGTAAACAAACAACGAGGTTGAGAGAATTTATAGGAAAAGGAGGGGAGGAAGGAGCCTTAGCAGGGAGATGAGGAAGAACTGTGTCCAAAGTATGGAGAGACAAATAGAGAGGGAAAGGGTAGAGGTGGAGTGAGAGGGGAGAGGACGAGGGGGAAAAAGGAAAGGAGATAAAGGAAAGTTAGCCCAAGGACCGTGTGGGTAGGTGACAGCCATGGAGATAATCCAAGGCCAGTCTCCCCTATAGCTTTCTAGGAAGCTCCAACGGGCATCGGTCGGAAAAATGGAAAGAAAGGGGACAAAGAAAAGGCAGAAACTGAAGAATACGCAGGGGGGAAGGGCGAGACAGGGAGAAGGGGAGAGACAGTGTCCAGTGTCCAGGCGCCTGCAATGTGTCTGTGTCATTAGGCCCTAGTGTTGCTGGTCAGGATAGATTCATTGAGGGAGTGCGGCGCAGCCCCTAGTGCTCTCTCAAACAAAGAAATTGTTTGTGACGTCATAGGCTCCTCTGTAATGCATAGTGTGGCAGCCCAACAATCTGCTGTGTGGCTATAATAATCTGATCTGCACTGCTTCTTCTCGTTATGCAGGAACGTGTACCTCATCCACTCTTCCACTGATTCTGAAAACGGAGGGACGGCCGCCATTTTGGAGACAGGCTGGGCGCCTCAGGGTCTCCTTCCCCACCACTCAGCAATCGTCAACAGTAGGTGCCTACATTGCTATATCGTTTTTCTACCACTGTGAACGAGGCAGGGAGTCAGGAGCTGGGGGGAGTGTCTCTCAATCGAGTTCAATTTACAACAAGGGGTGGTGATGGACAGAGTCTCTGAATTAAGCAGAGTACTCTCACCCAGTCAAGAGATCAGGGCTAGATCCAACACCGTTTTTTAGCTCATTGCACCATCCCAGTTTCAGAACCTGGCTGTATGCAAATTAGTCTGTCCCTGGCCCAGTGCATCATGGGAACAGGGCAGACCAGACTACAAAAGCCAATTCTTACACTGGGAAGGAAACAAGCTTCCGGGGACCGGTTTCTGCCATTTCAGGCGTCTTCGGCCCGGCTTGCTTGAATCCTGATGGTGCAATGAGCAAGGGACTCACATCTGAGTATACCCTTCCACGCTTAGGGTGGACAAAATTATTTACAACAAGGGGTGGTGATGGACAGAGTCTCTGAATTAAGCAGAGTACTCTCACCCAGTCAAGAGATCAGGGCTAGATCCAACACCGTTTTTTAGCTCATTGCACCATCCCAGTTTCAGAACCTGGCTGTATGCAAATTAGTCTGTCCCTGGCCCAGTGCATCATGGGAACAGGGCAGACCAGACTACAAAAGCCAATTCTTACACTGGGAAGGAAACAAGCTTCCGGGGACCGGTTTCTGCCATTTCAGGCGTCTTCGGCCCGGCTTGCTTGAATCCTGATGGTGCAATGAGCAAGGGACTCACATCTGAGTATACCCTTCCACGCTTAGGGTGGACAAAATTATTTACAACAAGGGGTGGTGATGGACAGAGTCTCTGAATTAAGCAGAGTACTCTCACCCAGTCAAGAGATCAGGGCTAGATCCAACACCGTTTTTTAGCTCATTGCACCATCCCAGTTTCAGAACCTGGCTGTATGCAAATTAGTCTGTCCCTGGCCCAGTGCATCATGGGAACAGGGCAGACCAGACTACAAAAGCCAATTCTTACACTGGGAAGGAAACAAGCTTCCGGGGACCGGTTTCTGCCATTTCAGGCGTCTTCGGCCCGGCTTGCTTGAATCCTGAACTCAATCGAGTTCAAGCCAGACCGCCATCTTAGGGTCAGGCATGGCGTGCGAACTCTCGTCACAACAGTGACTTTTAGCCCTCACCCGCCCTGTAAATGGCAGTGTCATATGCCTAATTGCAACCTACTACATCATGGCGTATGTGGCCCACTCAGAGCCTCCTTGGCTGAGTCGCGGGGATTGGTAACGTAAGATGTAGACTGGAGGAGAGGCAGTGTTTAATTAGTAGATATAGATAAATAAGCGCCAGGGCCCTTGTCAGGAGGTCACTGCAGCTTGCACCACCCATTGCTCCAGCCAGCGCTGCCAATTGAATTTTATTTATGTATTAATTTAATGCAGTTTTATATAGCTCAAACTTTACCTAAAGGTGTCAGAGCACTTTACAAGAGAACCAGGTAAGTTACATAAAGTACACAAGATACACTAAACATGCGAACAAGTTACATATATACAGTTACAAAGGTACATAAGAAAGACTGAGCACGCTAACAAGTTACATATATTCAGATCCAACTCTAACTATTTGCATATTTATATTGTAAAAACATAAAAAGGTGCCTGCTTTAGGTTAAAACAGAAGTTGACCTTATGTGAGTACTAGATGGCCGTACGGGTCAAGAAAAAGGTTGAATTATTCCAGGAAGTGCCTTTGAAAGTCCGAAAAGAGGTGGTAGTTCAGAGGGATAGAGTGAGTGAGTTCCAGATTCTGGTCACATTACCAGAGAATGATTGAGCCATAAATCTTTCTCTTTTGAAGGTAGGAGGTTAGAGCTTTAAGTTGTCCGCATTGAGTGAAGGTCTAAAGCTGCCTGAGATTTTGAGTTTATTAGCCATATAGCGAGGGGTGGGGGTGTGCAAGGCTTTGTGGGTGATACAGGCAGTCTTGTAAGTTGACCTTGCTTTGATAGGAAGCCAGCGCAGAGACAATAGTATGGTGTGATGTGATAATTTCTATTAGCCTCATTTACGAAGCAAACTGCTGAGTGGAGAATGGGTTTTAGAAGGGAAAGGTGGGATTTGGGGAGGTCAGCAAGGAGCGCAAGTCCTATGTGTCTCGGCACACTGGACTCTTGTGGCAAACACGCCACACGCGGGAGTTTCCTTCTAAACTACAGACCTGCCGGATTGGTCAAGACATAGAAACTCCACTCTACTTTGAAAGGAATTTACTAATCACAGCCACAGACGGCATTTCCAAGATTATATTACTTACAGACAGAAACCCTATCCGGGTTGGAATTATCACAGGAAATAAGAGACTGACAAAGACTTTTCATAGCCATGAAGAAGTCGCAGGGTAGTCCCTTGTAGCAGCGACGAAACACGTATTGGCTAAGAAACAGACTAGTGGAGTACAGAACTAACTTCACTTACGGATTAACTTGAATTAAAGACTTCAGAAAATACAAGACAAGCATTATTGTGATATATAGATACAACTTTATGTGTATTAATTTTTAAACGTGTGCATAGGATTTGTTGTTTGTTGTGAAGTGGTCTGTTGACCACAAATTTGGGGATTTGGTGGTTTTTCCCTTCCTAATGCACCGTGCCAGATTTTTTGTCGCAGTTACAATGTAAATGTGATAGACCTAAGAGTGCCATTTGTCCTATTACTCACCACTGGCTCTTTATATAAGAAGGGAGAGCATAAGGTGGAAAAGTCACACTAGGAACTGGGAAGCCAGGATGTTGGAAAAATGGATTGGATAGGGGAGTGGTTAACCTGGCGAGGGGGCGGTTTCTTCGGAATTCCAGGCTGGTATAGGGGTGTAGACGAGGAAGCAGACCATTGGCTGGGAAGGAGTGTTGAGGGAAGCATCCCGGATGGGGAAGGTGGGGTTGGGGGGAGAGGAAGCATGTGTGAAGGAGGGAACAGGACTGCCAGAAGGGAAGGCTGTACCCCAAGGGAGGACTGCTAACTGGTGTCCTGGAGGGTAGGGTGTGGTGAGGGAGAATTGATGGAGGAGGTTGATGAGGAGTCTGGAAGGATCGAAATGCCAGGGATGGAAAGCAGTGATGGAAATAGGTAGTCGAAAAGAGAGAGATAAATATCTTTGGCTTGGATCAGGACTTTTCTGTTGTTGTAAAGTGAGATAGTGAGCTGAGGGGGAGATTTTTATTTGGTGCCCAAGTGGGATTGAGGTGGAGGAAGTAACGTTGATGGAGTCATTGAAAATATTGGTCCAGAAAGAGATGTTGCGGGTGAAGAACAGGAGGTCGATTTTGAGCGTCCCATAACGAACACTATACTATTGGTCAACAAAAAGGGAATCGGGAAATTGTTCAAGGGTGTTGTGTTTGAATCTTTTTGCTGATGCTTTGGACAAATTGGAGGGTGGGGAAATGATCTTGAAACAGTTGGCTTCAGCCTTTACTCATTTGGACTACATATTTGTAAGATGAAGAGGGTGAAGGGAAGAAGAGAACGTCACGAGTGAAGAGAAGTCGAGTGGAAGCAGAAGGAGGAGATAGCACATTATTCAGGAAGAATTAAGTAAGAAAGGTGATCGGATGGGAAGGGTGAGGACTAGAACCCCCTTTAGATAAGGGAAAGATGATGTATCTAAGCCTCCAGGGCAAGAGACGTAATAGTTGGGGCAGGTGGCTTCAACTGATCTTCTGCAGAGTAGGAAGTGGGCGCCCAGGACGTTCGCCTCACCCGACCCTGGTTCGCCAGTGCAAGTTCGGACACAAAGGCAGATAGGATGGCAGCCCCTTTAAGATCATAGCCATAGGCTCAGGGGTGAATCACATGTCAACTATAAAATAAATAGGATACAAAGATGAGAACATAAATAAATCAACAAGTTACATCCATGTAGAAGGTCCACTGCTACAAGGTGTGCTCTGACCTTATAATGATGTTTGTAGCTGCACCTCTGATTACACTTGGGCAGGTGCTGCTGTGTGGGTCTAATCACAAAACCCTTAATGTGCCCCATACCTCCTCCTATTCATAGGCCCCTCTGTAGTACTAGATAATGTTAGATATGCAGTTTTAGCTGCCATGTCGACCTGGCAAGTGCACCATGCCCTAACCTTCGATCCTAATACATGTAAGGCACTCCTAAGTTAGCCCCAAGGTATCCCCATGGAAAGGGTGAGTATGTGAAAGGTAGGACATGTGGTAGTGTGTTTTACATGTCCTGATGGTGAAATACAGTGCATTTGATTTTTCACTATTGAAAGGCTGCCTTTCCCATATGTGATCATTGGAGCTGCCTTGTAACAATTTACAAGTGTAACTATCAATTGGGAAAATATAGAGAAATTGAGTTTAGGCTCCCTGAGCTCAGCATTTAATAACACATCTTTTAGTAAAGGTCATTTTTAAATTGTTTGTTTGAAAATGCCACTTATAGAAGGTGACAATGGTCCCTACAACAACCAAATAAATTCAATAGAAAATAGACTAAATCGTTCTATATTGATGTCCAGCCAGACAGTTTAATTACATTAGATGAAAAAATTTGTATCAAAATGTTTAAAAGATATAAGTGGGACACCAGCCGGTGCCCGACTCAACACACTCCACCAAGGAGAGACATACAAAACAAATTTTCTAGGCAAACCAAAAAGGCAGTCTGATTGGCATAGATTATATACAGACTATTCATAAAGTACACATATGCACACAAGATACTAATAGATTAGTGACATTTGCGTATTTTGTCGACGACGTTTCGAACTTCAATTAATTAAGAGTTCATCTTCAGGACTATTGATCCTTTGCCTATTTTCAATGGCAAGCCCGTCAGACTGGTAGGGAGCCACGGGTGGTTTGGGGTACCTTGAAATACCGAATAACGTATTATCTGTTGGATTTGGTAAGCGGTAGCAAAGCCGATTGATACGGTCCTCAATAGAAGTACGTTTAAATTTGAAACACAGTCCGATAGTTAAGCAGGAAATGTCCACAATGGGGATCCAATTTCCAAAAAAGGGTTCGTTGCCCCGGGCTTGTAAATTAGCGGCTCCTCGATGGGAATCAGTTCTGCATGCAACTAACTTAGAACTATTTAGTCTATTTTGTATTGAATTTATTTGGTTGTTGTAGGGACCATTGTCTCTGTGAAAAAAGTACTACCCATAGGTCCCTAACGATTGCACCTTGGGTTCCCTTGTTTTGTAAAATATACTTATAGAAGGTGGGCATTTTCTCGTTTAACCATCCGGTGTGCCTCTGCCTTTTTGTGTATTCACAGTCTGATTTTGGAGTGACAGGGCTGGGAATGTGCAGTCACTCTAGACAGTCACAAGGGGAGGGCGAGGTGTGTCCTGCCTTTGCTGGACGACTCATAACCAGGTGGATTAGACCTTTCTGCATTTATAGTGGTGAGAGGAGTTTTCAGTAGCACCCGAATAGGCTGTGTCTGCTCTATACAATGCTGTCTCCACCTCCTATAGTGAAGCTGGACCAGGGAGGATAGAACTAGTTTCTACTGAGCAAGAGGGACTTGCAGCCTAAAACTTCAAAGGGAAAAGTAGTATAATTATTGGGGCTCTGACACCAGAACTTTAGAACTTATTTGGACTAAGGAACCTGCCAAGATGAAGAGCGGCAGAAGCTGTCAGTAGGAACACCCACGTTGCTATGTTGGCCTACAGTGGCTACTTCTGTCTTGGACAGTAAAAGGACTGTACTGGACTTTCTGAAACTTATTTTCCTGAGTTTCTCCAAGGGCTTGAAGTAGAGCATGCCCCCTGTTCAAGATGTCTCAGGAACATCAAGGACTTCAAGATCATCTGCTACCAGTACTGGGAACTGTGTACTGCAACAGAAGAAAAGGCAACCCAATGGCCCCCCTGCCAGTTCCGTGACTTGCTGGTACAGCAGAGAGCACCGCCGTGCTTTGCACCGCAACCCTGGTCCCACCGACCATGCTACTGAGCCTCTGCTTACTCCTTTACCTAAGGGCAGTGCACTTTGCACAACCTCGCTTCACATTGCCTCCCTGGTATCCCTGATGACGACACTCCACGCCGACATTGCCTATGTCTGCATCGTGTTCTGGAGGGACACAGCTCGTAAGTTACTCAATGCGCTGCCCTGTCCCACAGCCATGGCCCCGATGCTAGTGCCATGGACTCCAGATCGTCGATGCTGCTTGCACTGTGACCTGCCAGCACCACAACGAGCACCGCCCCACTTCGAACTGCAGCCCTGGTCTCACCGACACTGCTGGGCGCAGTCACAAAGCTGCTGCCTGCATCGAGACCTGAGGGCACCGCTCACTGAACTACGCATCGCAGCCTTAACTACTGCTGGCGCTTCTGACTTCAACCTCACGGAGTTTGACCCACAACATGTGTGACTTCAAGGGCTCAGTGACTCATGCACCAACCTCCGGGACCGATGCCTGCCAACGCCGCCTCTTCAGAGCTCATCACAAGGTCCACGCCGCCCTGCAGTTCAAAGGTGCAGTTCTGCGGGTTTTCCTGACATCGTAGCTGACTCGTGACGCAGCAGTTGGCCTGAACTGTTAGATTTCTTTGTTCACGACCCAGTGATAGCCCCAGAGGGAGCTATCGACTTCAAGGAACTGTATCTCAAGTCTATCTTTGCAATATTATCATTTTGCACAGATAAATATCGGCTATTTGTCTAAAACTGGTTTGGAGCCCTTTTGTAGTTCTTTCACTGTATTACTGTGTGTTATGTGCAAATGCTTTACACAATGTCTCTGAGATAAGACTGACTGGTCTTGCCAAGCTACCAAGGTGGTGAGCAGAGGTTGTTTTGGAAGTGTAATCCCTTTACCATGACTAGATTGAAGGTCCCCTATTTAGACAGGGTACAAACCTGCCAACCAGAGACTCCCATTTCTAATAGCATGTATGAAAAACTGTAGGTTTCAAGTTGTGTTTGCTGTAATACCGATTTGGGATTAAAGAAGTGTCAGATTTCAGTTTTGAGGTGTGCTGTTTTATTTGGAACCCTAAAATGTGGCGTCACTATCCTTGTTCTTTTTTCTTGCAGTTTTATATACTGCTAACTCGACACTACACAAAGATATGATAGGTCTTTACATCATGTAAGAGCACATTCATTTTTTTGGGCCCGTGGAGATTAAGGGATTTTCCCAAAGTCTCGGGCTATGCTGAGATTCGAACTTGATTGTCTAGTTCCAAAGTTGGTATCTCTGACCATAACGCACACCCTCTGCATGGTTCACATATTTTTCCAGCAAGTTGTGTAAAGCTCACATTTGTTAAAATGGAGAAAGAATTATAAACGTGTTTCAGCACACTATTTGTTTGGGTTGTCAAACTTTTCTTTTTTTGCAAACTTCCGCTCTAAAATATTTAAAAGCTTTAAATCTACGTCCCCACTTTTTGCCAAAATTCTTTTTCTTTGTAAGATCTTTATACAATTAAAAAAAAACTTTAATTGAACACAAGACACAAAATTTAATAATTTAACCATTAAAACCATGGAGTATAAAATAGTGGTGTTTGATATTCCAGACAAACGTTTTGACATAAAGTGACACGTGCACTATAGTATCATTTCTTGACAACATCCGCAATTTAACTGCAGCCAATGTAAATGTATGTACCACCATGCATATATATTCAGATTTTAATTGCAAGTAGTACAGAGCTGGTCTACACTCCCTAATATTCAAAGACCTAAGCAATGGAATAAGATATTGTTTCCTAGGCATGGTACATAGTAGGAGGCAGAAGAAAAAGAAATGCAGCATGGATTGATTAGATTTGGAATCACTGGCATAACTCAAGGGCTGAGTCACTATATGCACTTCAGGGATATGAGCCTAAAAAATGTGATATAATAATTCTAAACAAAAAAAAGGTTAAGGTAGTGCGGTGTAGAGTACAAATAGGGCTCCATATGGTGAGGCGTTACTATTAATTGCATTAGCATTTGATTTTTTTTTACAAACTTTCACTGTAGTTGGATGACAATGCAATAATAGTTATCGGACATCTGAGCTTCATAACCTGAGGCGGACACCAACAGCCTGATTCATGTAGCTAATAGCGCTCGCAAAAGGGCCAGATTCTGAGAATCTGGCCCTTTGCGAGTGCGATTTTTGCATTTGGTATTCACAATCCCAAATGCAAAAATCGCTATTTAAGAATTCGCATATTTGCGAGGAATGGCATTTAAGGAATCTCTAATAGAGATTCCTCAAATGCTATTCATGACACAAAAAAATTTGCGATTTTACACTTTTGGGCCGCTATTTACCGAGAGGTCAGACCTCTCGGTAAATAGCAAAAACTCAGAAAAATGCTTTTAAAAGCATTTTTCTAAGTTGCATGTTGCACACACACATGTCCTTTGGACATGTGTGTGCGCAACACCTGTTCAAATGTGCATTTTAGGGGTGCTACAGGGTGTCCTTTGGACACCCCTGGCACCCTTCAAATCGCTATCTGATTTGCGAGTAGCAAATTGCTACTCGCAAATGAGGGATACTCCCCATTCATTCCTATGGGCCTTTTGGCCCATAGGAATGAATGGGGAGTCATTCCTTTTTTTGCGAGTAGCAAATTGCTACTCGCAAATAGAGAACATGTAGGAATCGCTATTGATTTAGCAATTCCTACATGAATGCCGTTTTGCGTGTCCTCAATAGCGAGTCGCTATGATTCGCTATTAGGGCCACGCAAAACGGCCCGTACATGAATCAGGCTGCAAATGCTTTAGGAACAGAAAAGAGACACAAGTTTTAAAGTCTCTTGGATGAAGGAGAAGGAGCCCTGAAAGTAGTGATCATGTTGGCACAAATTAGAGCACTTTAAAATGTTAGCATTTATATCATGCGTAGTAAATTACATTTGCGCAGCTGCTGGACTAGTGCCCCCGTCTAAACAATAATTGCTATCAACTTGCATTTAAAAGTTACAAATGTTCAGCGATTTTCTTATGCAACTGGAAACAATTCAGATCCTTGTGGCAGAAACGATCATAAAGTGGCAGCCATCATAGATTAGGCACTTTATTAAAATAGAAGTTCCTGAAACAACGAAACACTATGAAGGAGGCTTTGTGTACAGCACCCCTTGCTGACTTACCTGCTGTTGCGCTGCACTAAAAACTTTGACAAGAGAAAACATTTTTTATACTAAGGTACAACAAAAGGTCAATTAGTATAGTCTACTACTAATGAGTGATACTACTTCTAATATATATTATGTGAGTGGCTGTGTGTATGCGTGTGTGCAGGGCCGTTTTTGGTGTTTTGCCACCCTAGGCGAGAATTGAAAAATGCCGCCCCCTCCCTTTTACTACCGTCACTCTCTCCCCCTGTCATCCAGGCTAGAGAGGCACACCCTCTACTGCCAAACCCTTCTATGTTACTCTCATTTACTATCAGGAAACATGATCACAACAGTCCGTCCAGCAAATGACCTCAACGAAAGGCCCAGGCCAGACCGTTACGGTAGCCATACACTCACAGAACTATGTACACTGATGCCCAATAGAGCCTTGTGTTTAAATACAAAGAGGCGTCCAGTGCACCTCGTTTTCAAAACCAGAAACAACAAAAATAATAACTTGCTCCATCTTCCAAGGCCAGACCTAGTGGTTTTGCCACGCTTGTTTTTTTTCTTTTACTGAGGCACCTAAAATAGTTATCATCTACCATTGTATCCATTTAATAGAGGCTGATCACAACAATTAAAAGATTTCCACATCAGGGAGATTATAGTTCATGATGCTCAAATCTGCGCTAATCAGAGACTATGGCAAGACGTTAATAAAGTTTGGCGTACAACACAGAATAAACTGCTTCTTGGCGCTGTGAATAGAAGTTATTGACAAGCTTGTGCGTGGTACCGCTATAAGAGTAATCCTGACCTGAATTTGAGCCGGTGCAAGGCAGAATGCACACTTCACCATAGTTTAAAAGTGGTTCCATGTGGTGGAACACCTTTAACCACTCCCGGGTTTGCGGCCACCTGTGAACTGCATTCTGGGATTTACTTTTAACAGGGTAAGCACTGGTTCAAAAATATCAGCGTGGACATTGATGTTGGCCTAAACAGTCACTACCGGATGACGGTATCGGTCTTGACACTAGGCTAGTGGTCAGTTCTTTTTTTTTTACAGAGTTTTATATAGCGCTAACTTGACCCAAAAGTATCGGGTACCAGAGCGCTTTACACAAGCACAAGTTACGTTACATCATGAGGACACATTAATTTTTGTCAGGCACGAACAGCTTATTATTATGACAACAGGCGTAAAGTTCCCTGAGCTGCCAATATTTCAACCCAGAATTCCGAAAGAGAACAATAACCCCTTTGAATAGTTCAAGGCATGTTAAAGATGAAGCCAACTTAAGTGAAAATCTCTAATCATTCAGTTGTTAAGCCATTAACCAGTTACTAGTAATGAAATGCGTAAAGGTTACAGGATAAGAGGCAATCGGCACGCAGTTACTCTGCTCAACCTTCCAACAATGTCTTCAAAAAGGTACTGAGCGATTAAAGAAAATTATGAATACAGGTTCAGAAATAGCGCCGGTGCACACCTAGCACCGTGATAACTTCCACACGTGAGTAGCCAAGCAGGAGGAGGTGCTCGCCCTCTCCTCCGGGTTGGAACTCTGCACAGAGAAGATGAGAAGTTCCCCCATAACTTTTTAAACCAAGTTGACCAAATCCATTTTATTTCATCTCCTTTGTGAAAATAAATGTAAAGTTCTCACAAAGGTAATGGGACGTCTCGAGCGCCAAAAAGCTCAACAGGGCGCTTTGTGAAAGGAGCCAAGGAAATCCGAAATATTAGAGTAACTATAAGTGGGAACTGCTGCCCAGCAGAGAAAGAAGAGAGCGAAGTTTGGTTGGCAGATTCCACCCACCCCTTATTTAACTGCACTTTTTTCAGCAATAAAGGAGCCAATTAAACTGACAATACTGCAAAGAGCACACAATGCCCCGAAGGGCCCGGGCAGCTTGGCATCATTCCTAGTCCCCGGGGATGTGCTCATTGTTGTGCCCTGGGCGCTGAGGTTGCAGTCTAGGGGCTGAACAAAGGGAGGTGTGGGGCGGAAAGACAAAGCAGGTTTTCATTCATCTACGCAGTGAAGTGTTGCAGGAGGAGCACAGCCGTTTCTACCATTAGGCAAGACTAGGCGGCCACCTAGCTTTACTTTCGTAGGTTCAAATAAATAAAAATAAAAACTTTTGCCGCCCTAGGCGGCCGCCTAGTCTTGCCTAATGGTAGAAACGTCCCTGCGTGTGTGAGTGACTGGATATGTGGGTGCGAGTAGCTTTGTGGGTGCGTGGCTGTCTTGGTGAGCGAGTGGGTTTGTCTGTGGCTCTATGGGTGAGGGGATGTTTGACTATGGGTGAGTGGGTGTCTGAATGACTATGAGTGAGTGGGTGTGTAAGTGTCTTGGTGAGTGGGTGGATGTTTGGGTGTTGGGTTAAGTGAGTTGTTGTGTGAGTGGGTGTATTGGAGAGAGTGTCTGTGAATGGCTGAGTGAGCGGATGAGATGGTGCTTGTATGAATGAGTGTATGGGTATGTAAGTTGTATGGGTATGTGAGTGCTTGTATAGTTAAGTGAGTGGCTGTGTTGAGAGACTATGGGTAAGTGAGTGGGTGTGAATGGCTGTATGGGTGAGAGTGGGTGTATGAGTGAGTGGTTGTCTGAGTGCCTGTATGTATGAGTGAGTGGGTCAGTTAGTGGCTGTATGTGTGTGTGTGAGTGGCTGTATGAGTGGGTGTTTGACTGGATGAGTGAGTGGGTGCATGAGTAGCTGTGAGGATGAGTGACTGGCTGAGTAGCAGTATGGGTGTTAGTGGCTGTGTCAGTGAGTGGCTCTGTGAATAAGTGGTTGTGTGAGTACTTGTATTGGTCTGCGAATGGGTATGAGAGTGGTTGTATGAGTGGGTGTATGAGCGGTCGTATAGGTGTGCGAGTGATTCTGTAGATGATGTTACCAGTGATGTGGTTTCGAATCCCACCCTCATCGCCAAAATATGTTGTATGTTACCATACGTCACCAAGTTGTATTTCAAGTATTTCTTTATTAAGTTCAAGTTGCAGGATGGAAATAATGTACATCAGTTCTTGAGCCTGGTGATCCTTAAGGTACAGCCCCACCAGGAGCATCCTGCCTGCTGCTCAGCCCATCTTCTAACTGTCACTACTCATCCACACAGGCTCCCAAGTATTCCAAGCATCACTGTCACACCAGCAATCCACTCTACACTCACACTTGCTGAGCAGCAGGGAGATAGGTAAACTGGGATACATATACTAAATAAGCAGGATATAACTATTACCATGTCATAAGTGATGTATTGTGGTGGTGTAAGTTATAGTTTGCTCAGGTAACTATAACTGCTAAATTTCACTGAGTGAAATCTGAGCCTAACTATAACATCCCTGTAACCTTTGATTATTTCAGTGAATTTCTAAGGTTTTTTACATTTTATTTCCTAACTGCAACTTGAAACCTCTGAGAGTGAGCGAGTGCAGGCGTGTCTCAGTGGATGAGTGAGTGTGCATAGGTGTCACTGGGTTTGTGAGTAGGTGCATGAGTGTCTGGGCATGAGATGGTCTGTGAGTGGATGTGAGAGTGTTTGTGAGTACCACCATGAGTATCCGTCTGAGTGAGTGCACGAGTGGGTCTGTGAGTCTGCCAAGGTTTGTGAGTGGGTGAGAGTATGAGTGATTCTGTGAGTGGGTGCATGAGTGTCTGGAGCTGTGAGGAGCTGTTAGAGTGAGTGAGTTGTTCTGTGACTGGGTGCATGAGTGCCTGAGTGTCCTCTGCTAATTTTCTGCTTGATATTTTTGGTAAACTTTTTTCCTCACTTCTGACCTTTATTTTGCCTCTTTCTGCTAATTTCTTACCTGCATTTTGCCTCGTTTTGCTCATTGCTGGCCTTATTTTTGGCTCTTTCTGTTAGTTTCTGACATCTATTTTGCCTCTTTCAGCTCATTTCTCACTTTTATTTTATCTTCTGGTAGTTTCTGACCTCTAATTTGCCTCTTTCTGCTTGGTTTGGACCTTTATTTTTCCTCTTTCTGCTCAGTTCTTACCTATTTTGCCTCTTTCACCTGGTTTCTAACCTTTATTTAATCTTTCTGTGTTCTATTTTGCCACTTTCTGCTTATTTACTGACCTTTACTTTGCAGCCCATTCTGCTCGTTGCTGATCTCTATTTTGCCTCTTTCTGCTTGTTGCTGATGTCTATTTTCCCTCTTTCTGCTCATTACTGTCCTTTTACTTTGGGACGTTCTGCTAGTTTCTGACCTTTATTCTGTCTCTGTCTGCTTGTTTCTCACGTTTTTTAGGTCTCGCAAAGGGCAGCGCATGCGTTGCCTCTCCGAGGCATCAAGTAATCTGTATGTTACCTGCAACTCCGCCTATTGGCGGTATTTTCTCCTGCCGCTTGCCATTTGTTCAATGTTCGCATAACTCCTGTTAGCTAGCTTTTTACTGGTTGTTGATCGGATACTGACTTCTGTTTAGTCTGGAAGCAGCGGCGTCTAAGTACTGTTTTCGTTCGATTTTGTGTTGTATGTGTGTTTGAGGGGAGCTTTATTTTACATACTTCCATACATAATGAGCACAGAGCTCCTCAGGAGCACCGCACAGTTAATTATACATATTCAGCGCGGCGCTCGTCATGAGCGCCACGCTGTTAATTGTTTCTTTGTTTTCTCACCCACCTACGCCTGGCTGAAAGAGGAGCGTTGATAATGTAGATTTCAACACTAGCACTGTCTCACGCCTGACGTCCGGGGTAACACTACAAGCTTCGCCCTCCTTGATTACTCGCCAGTGCAAGCTCCGGAGCAATGTCAAGGCACTGCAGCAGCACGCCAGTCAAATGTGCTGGCTTCCCAACCCACTCCAAATGAGCAGTGCTCAAACTAGCAAGTGCAAAGAGTCAGCTTTCACAGTCATCGCAACTCAAGGGTTCGGTTGGTAACAAAGCAATTTCAAATATTTTAAAAAAATTACGTGGCAAAGGCCTGCTTTGCGGAGCACTAATAAGGTGTGCACTCTTAAGCCTCAAAAATGCTTACTTCCCCTTCCATGATCTTTGCGAGGAGCGTTGATAAACTCGCCAGCGCCACTGCAAGCTCCGGAGCAGTGTCAAGCCACTGCCGCGGCATGCCAGTTAAATGTGCAGGCTTCCCGACCCCCTCCAAATGAGCAGTGCGCAAACTAGCAAGGGCGAAGAGTCAGCTTTCACAGTGTTAGTTTCATCGCAACTCCAGGGTTCGATTGGTAACAAAGACATTTCAAATATTTAAAACAAATCCTGTAGCAAAGGCAGGCCCGGACTGGGAACCAAAAACCGGCCCTGGCAAAGTGCTTGGCTGCCCCCCCCCCCCCCCCCGGGGTGATGCCGAGCTCTTTGCCGGGGCCGGTTTTCGGCCGATTTTGTTACAGGGCCGATTTTGCAGCTATGCTACAAAAACGGTCCTGTGACTAAATCTGCACCCAGGGGCCCAAAACCAGCCCCCACCCGTGCGGCGCACCGGGGGATTGCCCGGTGCCCGCTATGGCCAGTCCGGGCCTGGGCAAAGTCCTGCTTTGCCGAGCACTGACATGGAGTTCACCCAGAAGCTCCAACAATGATTACTTCCCCAGCCTCTTTCTGCTTGTTCTTCATCTTTACTTTGCCATGATCTTTGGTTTTTGCTATAAATCCAAACGGACCTTTCTCCGGCATAGTACGCCTTAATTCAACCGTAAATGTTGGTCATTCACCCCACTCGTGTGCATCAATCTTCTTTCTGTTGAAACGAAATGGCTTAATAGTGACTTGTTGCCAATACATCTGCTCACTATCTACCTTTAATGCACAACATTGTGCCACATGTTCACCCAAACCGTTTTAACCTCCATACTTGCACAACACGCGTGATACGATTAATGTTACACTTTTATGTGAGGCCATAAAACGGATGCATCTGATGGGCAGTGCATGTCTGGATCGGAAGCCGAAAGTCATTCCCAGTCCTCCTTCTCTTTCTTTCTCAACAAAGGGATTAAACATCCCACAGTTCTGGTACTTTTGACTTTAGTGTGCCCTGGCTGGGCTGTGTCTTTTCTGGGTCCCTCCTCCTCCTTCAGGCTATTTTAGACACCTGCCTTCGATTGAAAGCCAAGGGCACACTGGCTAGCTTCCAGTACAGGGCAGTTACACCAATCAGGCAAGGCTAGCCAACACTACCAAAGTAAATACCACCCTTTGATTTGCCTAGGAAAGATATCTAGAATGGGAACCCACTCCCTGTGGAATACATCACAGGGAGGAAACTACACCACACCCTTCTTTTGCTGTCCAGCTCAACTGTGCCTCCTCCCTGTCCACTCACATGAAAGAGGTGTCACCTGACCAGTGAGATAGAGATGCTACCAAGTGGCTAAATTCCCTGACCTTTGTAGATATGCGTCTCTGAAAATGCCAATTGTTTCTATTTGCACAATATTCACATACTGAATGGAAGCAAAAATAGCAACACCGGATGGTAAATGCAGATGACTCATCTCACCGTCTGTCACAATTTAAGAACAGACTTCTGCGAGTGGTCAGTACAGGACTCGAGGTTCATAGTAGCCTCAGTACTTATTCCATCACACGCGTGTGTGCGTACGCCTATACGTGTCAGCCATCGAACTGCCATGCACCTGCCATGGCTTGCTTTACGTTCTGTCATGCATTGGACTGATGTGCGGGGCTTTTCACCCCTACCAAGATCTCGCATGACAGGGCTCCATGGAACAAGGCCTGGAAGTGGTATAACGGTATGCTGCAACAGATCACAAGTGAAGTCTGGGGTATGCTGAGAATGTGCTTAACATTCAGGTGGACTTTTCTTCTGTGTGTCCTATTATCAGTATGCCTGTACTTTCTTTAACCCCCACACCCCCACACACAAACACACACACCACTCCTCCCAGGAGGCAGACTTCCAACAACTTGGTGCTTCCAGGGCAGTCCACCTGTACATCTATAAGAGAGAATGAAAACTAATATTCCAATTCTACTTTTCCCGCTCTTCCATGTGAAGACCACAGTGTTTTGAAGATAACAAGGACTGTACAAATAGCTGCACTAATCTTCACAGCAATGAAAGTGATAAGCTACCGGGCCGTTATCAGCAGGTGAATGCTGCGAGAGAGTCCCAGGCAGCAGTAAACATTCCTCCTCCAGATGTTGCAGACAGCAGTGTATTATCTCTCCATGTACAGTTGCTTTTGAGCACCTGTGTGTTATCTAGTGCTGTGCCTTTTCTGCTAAGCACTCCTTTTCCATAAATAAATTGATTTTTTTTCCTACCGCTCTCATTTTTTCTCACTCTCATCCTATCCTTTCTGGTCTTCCCTCTCTCACATGCTTGCACGGCTTTCTTCTGCCTATTTATTGGTTTTCCATTCGTTCCACTCTGCTATTTTCTTCACCTACTTTTTCCATTCACTCCACATCGCAAAACTGCATCGACTTTCAGTGCCTACGCATTAAGGTGTGGAAGTTTCTTTCTTCTATATGCCCTCACCACTTACAAACCATCATAAATAAGCAGTAAATGAACTCCTCAAATGTTTTCTCGTTAACTTGGACAATGTGAGAATCTTCATTAATGCGTCTAGGATTCGGCATTTCACCCATAAAATAACTGGCACTTTAAATGTGAATTGTTATAATCAGCCCTCACCTACCATGAACAAATTAATTGAAAAGGTGTAAACCAAGCCCAAAACGATTTCTGATTCTTTAGGCATCCATAGTAATTTTAGGTCAAGCATTTCAGTGATATGACCACCAAAGGCCCTGATTTTATATGAAAAACAAAGCTTCAGACTATACCATTTCCCACTGAAAGGCAATATTTCTCTCCATGTGTTCCCATACCTGGCGTGCCACGCAGTTTGGTGCTTACTTTACCTCCATGTTAAAGAACAGTAGATGTTTCAGCACCCAGGCTAATGTGCTGCATAGCTAAATACATATAAGGTTCCAAAGGCGAGACCGATTGCATTGCCGCTTCTTTGAATTGGTCTCGCATTTACAAGAGTTTGAGCTATTGACAATTCCTTTTATTTATGTGTTAATTAGCAAAACAGATAAATGAAAGGCATTGTCATTTACAATGCCAATAGCTTAAACTCTTGCAAATGCGAGACCTATTGCATTGCAAATGCTTGTCTTGCCTCTTACTGCTCATTATTGACCTTTATTCTGCCTCTTTCTGCTTGTTCTTCATCTTTATTTTGCCTTTTTCCCCTTGTTCCAGCGGGACCGACAGGGGAGCCTCGAGGCCCCTGCTGTCTCAGCTGGCTCCTTCACCCTACAGGAGCCGGCATTGCTGATGCACGGAAGGAGCAACTGGAAAGGCAACTCCCTCTGTGCATGAGTAATTGTTTCATCTCTTCCCCTGCTTGCATGTTTGCGAGTAGGGAAAGAGACGAAACCTCTGCTTCCAGCTGGCGGGAACACTTTGCCTCTTTCTGCCGTCTATTTTTCCACTTTCTGCTCTTTTACTGACCTCTAATTTGTCTAATTTCTGATTTCTATTTTGCCTCGTGCATGTTACTGACCTTTATTTCCCCTCTTTCTGCTCATTTCTCACCTTTTTTCTTGTTCTTTTCTGCTGATTGCTGACCGTTATTCTGCCTCTTTCTGCTAATTTCTCACCTTTATCTTGCTTCTTTCTGCTTGTTGCTGACCTTTATTCAGCCCCTTTCTGCTTATTTATAACCTTTATTCTGCCTCTTTCTGCTCATTGCCAGCCTTTGGTTGTGCACTGCAGGGTGTTTGGTTTTCCCACAGTGCCAGACCTTTGAGGACATAAAAACCCATGTGTCCCTGGGGTCGGTTCCCCAGGACCTAGCATCTGAGCCTTCCCAAGGGGATAACATGTATTTGTAAAGCGCGAATTCACCCATGGGCATCTTGGGGCTGAATAACTGATGTTTATTGTAGATGGGGTCCTTAAAAGTCATTAATGACTCAAGTAAACTAGGCGTGCAGCCCTCTCCCTTAAAATAATAGGCCGGATGCCCCTGGTCCTTTAGATGCTCGAGGAGGGGGGCCGTGCAACCCCCCTATAAAGTATTCAACTCTGGTCATGGGCTCCCTGGGGCCATTGGAGGTGGGGTAAGGGGTCACGCAGCCCCCCCCTTCAATAATACAGCCCAGAGGGTGGGCTCCCCAGGGTGTAAACATTATAAATGCAGCCTGGCTGCCTTTTTTTCCCCGATCCCTCCAGAGTCTTGCAGGATCGCAGCATTTTTTGCTGATTTGTTTTCTTCTATTTGGGCCCAGTGGGGTTTCGGGGGTCAGCGTATCCCTACTCTGTCCACTTTTATTATTATTATTATTTTTTTTACTTGAAGACAGGACGGAGTCCCTGAATCCTGTAATGGACTTGTTGCTGACAGCCAGTCAGAGCTTTCGCTCCTGTGGAAGTCTGACTCCAGAGGGAGCGTGATGGCCCAAGAGAACTAAAGCTCTCTGGGCCAATCAGAATGTTCTGAGACTCGTGGACCCAAACAGAAAGATTTACAATTATATTTTTTCCCTTAATTTCTCAAAAATTACTCAATGTATGTACACCTAATCACAAGCACAATCTGTGGTTCAAGATCTCTCTTCCTGAAAAATGTGGTGTAATTCCAATCAGCATTTTTTGCTGTAGCCTTGTCTAAAGAAGTATATGGATATGCATGGGGATTTTGCGTTTTGGGACCCCCCTTTTTTCTCAGTCCCACTTGACGAATCACCCTGAATCTTTCCTGGAAGGAGCTGAGGTGAATTAACTTTTGATTTGGGAGGTTTTTGGAAGATTCGTCAAACGGGCCAAAGTTATTAGCAAACCAAACAAACATTTGCAATGCAATAGGTTGCGCATTTATGTGAGTTTAAGCTATTGGGAATGTAAATAACAATGCCTTTTATTTATGTTTTTAAAACAAAAACAAAAATAAAAGGCATTATCATTTGCATTGTCAGTAGCTTAAACTTGCGTAAATGCGAGACCTATTGCATTACAAATGCTTGTTATAGCTCCGGGTGCACAACACCGGCGTGATCCGGCCCACTTAAAGCCCTGTCTCCACCCCTTCATTCACACAGGCACACACTCCCCCCACCTTCACGCACATAGTTGCAACCGGTCTTCCTACAGGCAAGCTATTCACCTTGCCCTTCATTTATAATGGCACGCACCTGCACCCTGAACTCACACAGACACAAATCCATGCCTGAACTCCAAGAGACACAATCATCCCCTTGCAACTACACAGGCACACCCATCCATCGACCTACAGGGAAGGCTCACCCATCACCCTGCAGGGCAGGGTCACTCATCACGCTTAAGGGCAGCCATTAATCACCCTCCAGGGCAGGCTCGTCCATCACCCTGCAGGACATGCTCGCCCATTACCCTCAGGCACACCCATCAGCCTGAAGTAACACAGTAGCCCCTCCCCCTGTACTTGTAGAAACACCCTGCATTATACATAAAACCATCATACTTGAAAAGGGTACATCAATCTCGTTAACTCACCTGCAGCTTCTCAAAGTATGTGACATCGCTCAAGTACCCTCCCAAAAAGAAACAAGTATGGTAGTGGTTTACTGTGCATTTTCAAACCAATGCCCACCCCTTCTTAAAACCTATCACAGACACGCCAACACTTCCGATTCAGACGAGAGGCCAACAATTTCAAAGCCACAAATGGCTTTCTCCCGCCTGAAATGTCCCCTATTTCAAAGCAAGTCAATGCAGAAAATGAATCCACCCGAAATATTTTTTAAACAACTCCCTCTTCCCTACTTCCAAATTTTGGCAAATACGTCATGAAATACGTTTGGGTCTGAATTGCTCTTTATAATGTAGGAAATGTAACAGTTAACTGTCAACAGTATCCATAGCAAGATCCCGTTAATCGAAAAAAAGCATCTCAAGGGCGATTACTTTTGAAGTGAATAGTTCATAACCGGAAAAGAAAGAAATGTGCCGCTCTTGCCTATGAACTTTTCTTTAGCATCTAATTCCAAGCAAAACATAAATCCCCCATTAACAACTTCCTAGAAAGATTAAACTTCTAGTTTAAATGTTCCCAATAAATACTTTCTTTAAAGTTCAATTGACTGAAAAAGTGCGAAGGGAAAGACGCTGGGGGAGGGGGGGGGGAGTTAAACGCGCTCATCTCTCTGGAAAGGGTACAAAAGTTAAACACGCTCACCCCTGTGGTGAGAGTAAAGCTAGCAACGGAATGGCGGGATCAGGAGAGTTGTTTAGAAAGACAGAAACACTTCTACTAGGTCTGGGTGCGGCTGCTTACATTTTCCAGAACTGCTGCCATGACGCTTTTACTAAATATGCCCTCTTGTGACAGGACATAATAGTTTCATTTTCAGCGAGTTTTGCAGTTGCTAAGGCTGGGCTTGCAGTCTCCTTTTCTTCACGTTCGGTTGAGCAGAAAAGAGGAGAAGTAATATGATTGCATTTGTGTTTTCATGCCAGTCCTCTAAGCATTCAAGTTTACATGGATTTAAAATCAATTAAATAATAAAACAAGAAGTTCGAGCAGCAGCATATAATAGAAGCAGAAGGGGCCTGATGGTGGGTGGGAGCGAGCATGGGGGCCCGAAGGGGGGACGGGAGCGAAAGCGCGCCATGCGCGCGTTGTACTAAAACTCTGCGATTTGTCCTCCATACGCGTGCATATCTGCTGTCCCTTATCGCCACAAGCCGTACGCATGCACATGTCCTGTCCTCCGTACGCGTGCATATGTCCTGTCCCCCTTCGGCAAAGAAATTGACAACAATAGATCTCACAATGTGGGCAGCGCATGCGCTGCGTCGCTAGGGGAGACCTCAAAACGCTCTTTATATTGAAAAACAGACTGACACTAGGTAATGTATGTATTTTTCAGGATTCTTAAAAATGTTATTTAAAAAACAAAAGGTCGTGGCTAATGCCAGACCTAACATGGTCTGGTCACAACTATGGGTTCATAAAATGTGGTGCGCTGCTGTAGGTACTGAAGCCTTGAAAGGGATGGCAGCCAATTATCTTTCATATCACGGTACACTTGTATCTCTCTTGGTCGTTGGATAGGTCCAAGACCTCATGTCAATGGACTGATCTAGGCCACTGTGCACAGACTACATTAGTCAGACCCCCCAGGATATAGCGGCATGGATTGGCAAATTTAGCGGCACAAAAATGAAAATTTAGCGGCACAAAAATGGAAATTTAGCGGCATTTAGCGGCATTTTATTTTGGGTTTTTTGCAACACCAAACACAGATATCTTACTGTTTGAGTTATTTGACAACATGGAGCTATGTACATTTTGTTTATTTACAATTCAGCCCATTTGTTTTAGTTAAAAGGCATGTTAATCTTGGCCATGTACGTTCAGTTCTTCTGAGCACTGAACTGGGGTGTATATGTATAGTAGAGACTTACGGGCTGCTCCCCTCGAGCTGCCCGTTTATTCTATTTTGTCATGAACAAATGCCTTCATTTTTTAGGTACCCATTTTTTTTTATAATGGAATGACAGGCTCAATGTTTACTAAGGGAGTCTTGGGCACCAGGAACTAGGAAGAGTTATGTTGAAGCATGGAAGAAGCACCTGCAGTACTAAAAAGTAGGTGCTGAGAAGAGTCCCTATCGGGCTCTCCATTTTTGCCCCCACTCTCAGGGGGAAAAATATAATATAATTAACTCTGCAGCAGTACCACACTTCATTGCCTTTGAGGTAACTTCTAAGAGACTCATTGAAGTTCTTTCAAAGGCTCAGCATTTCAAAACGGAAGCATTTTCAAAACTATATACAAAGAAAATACCAGTCGGGCAGCCACGCATTTTCACTCGAACTATAGTCCCCACCCCTCACCACCTGTTTGATACGCTCTGCCTTTGCCTGATATCCCCCAACTGACAATACTAGGCTGCACAAAGTCTGTTCTGCAGTAACCAGTAGATCACAGACATGGGCTACCATACACCTCTCGCAGGGTTAACAATTACCAGACAACAGATGTGTGCCTATCCTTCCATAATCTCACAGGTGCCTACTGGTGTGCCTGAGGGATGTAACAACACGCTTCATTCTAAATGGTCTGCTGATACTTTGGCTGCATTCATGGTCTTGAATACTATTACAAAACTGGAAAAGTACCTCAACTTCACTTTTCATGGTTGCTATTTTAGGCCCCAACCACGGATTTCAATTAGCGACAGCCAAGAGGTTGATGCTACTCACTTGCAATCTGGTCCCCCTAGCACTCACCTGATCCACTTACTCCCAGTAAACACGCAGGCATTGGCAGGAAAGGAAACATCGATTTAGGGGCCTTGTTAACTTTCTGTAATTTGCACACCTTTCTCTTTCCCCGTGACCCACCAGCATAGGCAAATAAGGAGCAGTTGAGGTGCCAAGTCGTCATCCCTGTGATGCTGCCAAGGAGGGTGAAAGGGTGCATGAGGCCACTTCCCAAACCCGCGCCATTTTGATGAGTTGACGTCCATGTCCAATTCCAGCCCTGGGCTTCAGAATTCAAGGTGCCCATTTTCGGCAGCCTGGCTGGATCGATTTTCAAGCCTATATGCAAAAAAATAAAACGTACTGCCCAGGAAGACATTATCAGAGAGAGAATCCACTAAAATGTGGGTGCTTAAAAAAACTCAGACAGAAAACACATTATACAAAGAGGCGTGTCTCGCTCCCAGCCTCTGGCATTAAAGTGTTTCATAACCCAAGGAACAGACAACGGCCCGGGAGTCCATCTGCCTGAAATACGCACACACAACTTGCAAAACAAGAAACGAAATCTGGGTCGCTTGTTCCAGGCAGTGTTTACTTTGTAAGTTATTGCTTTTGGTCGCTCGCTTTGCTCTCTTGCAGTGTCTGTTGACCCAGAAGTAACACATCCTTTCAGAACTAATTTACGAGAAGATCTGACCCCGGATCAACATCTGTTAGATTCTGCGGGTAAATCTCCTTACTTCATACCGTGGCCGAGGCTGCCAGAACCACCGCCGACCCTTCTCAGGGACATCAAAGCAGGACACCTTAAACCGCCCCTCGTTATTTCGAAAATCATGTCTCTTTTCATAACAACAGCAGCGGAATTGGCATTTACAAGAAAGGTTGACGTGACGTGTGTATGCGTAATTAAATGTTAAAAGTCAAGGTATCCTAGAATCAGTCTACATTCTGTGCATATTTAGTTAAAAATTGTGCGCCTTCTTCCGTTAACTTACTTAGACAGCGGAAACGGCAAATTTCGCGGGCTTTTTGTGAAATATCGCGGCATTTCCAGAAATCGGCCGATTTCGCGATTTTTTTGCAAATCGCGAAATCGCGATAAGCTGGAGGGTCTGATTAGTGTGAGCTATGGCCAAAATCTAAAACCAGGAAACAAGATCCATGCAGTAAGGTACCATTCCAAGGATATTCATACATATCAACAATTCCCCTTTCTAAATTAGTGTTTATTCCTTTGTTGGTAAAAGGGGGAAGTGTGTAAAACTCCTCTAATCATGCTTACCTTTTTATAACTATCCCAGTTTTAATTGGGGAGCGGTAAGCCCCGCAAAAAACTTTTTTTAAATACAATTGTTTTTAAATAGGGAGCTAAACATGAACTACTCCTTGTAAAATATATATATATATATATATATATATATATATATATATATGTATATATATATATATATATATATATATATATATATATACACACACACACACATATATACATACATACACACTATACACACACTGTCACTATTATGAAAACAAATTTTGGCACTCCAGGAGTAATGCTTTAGTAAATGTAATCACAAAAAGCACACTATAGTGGAAAACTAAGACAACACGTTTCAGTACTCTAGGGACTTTGTTGTTTCACAAAGTCTAATCCCTCACTTATATTTATTTATAAATTGATAAATATGATGAGTTCCTAATTCTGTAATCTGAAAAAATTGTGTGTTTATATATGAATGCATGTACTCCTAATGCCTTAACCCCTTTGCTGCTAGGCCTTTCTCCCTGTGCGAAGCCTTTTTTTGGCTATTTGGGGTAGTTCGCGCTTAGGCCCCTGTAACTTTTTGACCACATAAGGTATCTACACCAATTTTGCGTACTTTTCTTCCAACATCATGGGGATTCTAAACGTATCCAGGGTTTGTGGATACCTCTGGAGGGGACCTATAAATTAGCCAAAATACAGCTACATTTTTTTGGGGGGGGAATAATGGGAAAAAAGTTCTGCAAATGAAAGTGTCTGTTTTTTCCCTGCAAATGATATCAAAAAAAGGGTTTGTGGGATTGAAATCACCATTTTCCCAGCTTTTAGGGAATGACAGACTTTTGTCAGAAAACCCAAATCTTTTACACAGGTTTGGCATTTTTCTGGGACATAGCCTATTTTTGCTATTTTTCTGATTTCAACCTCCTTCCAGTTAATGGTAGAAATGGGTATGAAAGCAATAATGGATTCTGGAAAGCTATACATTTTAGAAAAGTAGACACAATTCTGAATTCAGCAAGGAGTCATTTGGTTTCTTCATAGAAACTAACAGTTAAATGTAGGAAAAATTTGAAAATGAGTTGATAAAAACAGCCATTTGTGTCAACGTTTTCACCTGTAACTTCTTCTAATTATGACAGCAGTTTGAAAGCAATATACTGTTACATTTGCTGGACCTGTCTGGTTGTGAGGATATATAGGACTTGTAGGTTCACCAAGAACCCGACAAACCCAGAGCCAATAACTGAGCAGCATCTTGCAATGTTTTTTATTATGTACCGGGTATATAGCAATTATTTGGGAAAATGTAGACATGTAAAAATTGGTATGAAAGACACCTATGTTTTTCTGAAATGGGATCAAAATATAGAGTTTAGAAACAGATATTTTCACATTTCTGAAACTGGGAGTACCCATACTAGCATGAGAATTATAGGTGATTTTTCAAAATAACATCTTTTTTGTACATTGTCTTTCATTTGGAAGACAGAAATACATCGAAAGTTAATAGGTAATAACAGTTGTTCTATAATTCTGTATAACCCTAAGTCTCCCGATATAAACGGTACCTCACTTGTGTGGGTAGGCTTTGTGTCCGTGACAGGAAACGGCTCAAAACGCAACATGGACACACCACATTTTCACAATGAAAAATGACAATTTTTTTGCAAAGTGCCTAGCTGTAGTATTTGAACCCAAGCTCTGCCTGCACCTAGGGAAACCTAGAAAACCTATACATTCCAGGATGACTTGACTGGCTCTCACCAGGTTCTGTTAGCCATAATCCCCTGCAAACCTAAAAGATTATTTTTAGAAAATACAAATTTTCCTCACATTTCTGTGGTGGAAAGTTCTGGAATTTGCGCGGATCCACAACATTCCACCCACCCCACGCTCCTCAAAGTCTTCAGAGAAAAACATATTCCTACCCCCTGCAAACCTCAAATTTAGCTGTAAAAAAACCTTTTTCACACTTTTTTGTGTGGGAAAGTTGTGGCATCACCATGCTGACACCAATTTCCTACCACCCAGCGTTCCCCCGGGTCTCACGTTAAAAATGGTGCATCTCTCATGCGGGAGGCCCAAGTACCCACGACAGGCAAGGGCCCAAAACGTATTGAGGCAACATCACAATTGCCTGTCACAAAACAACCTGGTTTTGCAAGGGGGTCTCATGGGTTTTTGGTGTCGCCTCAATACGTTTTGGGCCCTTGCCTGTCACGGGTACTTGACCCACCCACACAAGTGAGGTACAAATTTTCTCTGACGACTTTGGGGAATGTGGGGTGGGTGGAATTTTGTGGATCCACGCAGATTCCAGAACTTTCGACCACATAAATGTGAGGAAATTTTTTTTGGGACACATTTTGAGATTTGCAGGGGATTCTGGGTAACAGAAGCTGGCGAGAACCAGACAAGTCACCCCATCCTGGATACCCCTTGGTGTCTAGTTTTCAAAAATGTATAGGTTTGCTAGGTTTCTCTAGGTGCCAGCAGAGCTAGGGTTCAAAATCTACAGCTAGGCACTTTGCAAAAAAAGGGCACGTTTTCACTGTGAAAATGTGGTGTGTTTACACTGCGCTTTGGGCCGTTTCCTGTCACGGGCACTAGGCCTACCCACACAAGTGAGGTACCATTTTTCTCGGAAGACTTTGGGGAACGTTTGGTGGGTGGAAATTTGTGGATCCACGCAGATTCCAGAACTTTCCACCACATAAAAATGGAGAAATTTGTTTTTTTTAATTTTTATTTTTACAAAGTTTGAGGTCCAAAAATTCCCAGGTAGGCATATTGCTAAAACAAAAGTCCGATCCTAGTGGACTTTCTGCCACCCTGAGGGGATGGGGGTTGCCCCGATATGTCCCCAAGGGGGGGCAGAAAGAGTATGGCTATTTTCTGGGGGGTGGGGGCATTGGTATGCACATTCTGGGCAGCCCCCACACCCAAGCATAAAAAAGCCAGCGTAATCGCTGACGCCTAGTGGGGTTATGCCCCCCCCGCGGGAGCCGAAAGACTGGAATATCTCGGGGGGGATATTGTCATGCCCATTTTGGGCAGCCCCCACCTCTACATGAATACAAAAAAATCTCTGGTTTCTACGGGATACTGCCCCCATAAGCCCCCCAGGGGGGCATAAAGACTGGAATTTTTGATGGCGGGGGTGGGGGCATTGGCATGTCTTTCTTGGGCAGCCCCTATCCCTGATTCGAATAGGCAAAAAAATCCCTGGCGTCTAGTGGGCTTTCTACCCCCCCGGGGTGCCAGACTGGTGGCTACCACCCCATCTGCCTGCCAGGGGTGGCAGAAAGGCTGTAATTGTTCAAATTGTCCCCAGAAAAAAAACCCCGGCTTCTAGTGGCTTTTTGCTGCCCTGGGAGGGCAGATTGGGGGCTAGTGCCCCCATCTGCCTCCCAGGAGGGGCAGAAAGGCTGTAATTGGGGTGGAGGCATTGGCTTGCCCATTTTAGGGAAGCCCCCACCCAATTAAAATTACCCCCAAAATAATCCCTGGTGTCTAGTGGGCTTTCTACGCCCCGGATGGCAGATTGGGGGCTACTGCCCCCATCTTCCCCCCAGAGGGGACAGAATGGCTGTAGTTGTGGTGGGGGCGGGGACATTAGTGTGCCCATTTTGGACAGCCCCCACCCTCATTGAAATTTCACCCAAAAAAATACCTGGCGTCCAGTGTGCTTTCTGCCCCTCCCCCCCCGGGGGGAGCAGAAAGACTGAATATGGCCAAATTGTTTTTGGCGGAGCAAAGGCCCTTGCCCAAGGGGCCGCTCACCCCTCTCTGGTGTCTAGTGGTGGGAGATTCTTCCCTTTCGAATGATACCTCTCCTGTCTTTCTACGTCAGCGCCATGTGCACGCTGATCGTCATTTCACTGTAACTGGGGGAGGGGGGCCTCGGGAGCGGGGGAAGCTCTTCCCCAGCTCCCGAGGCTACAGGGTAGAAATAGAAATCCATCTGGCGCCTGCACCAGAGGGATTTCCGGGGCCATGTGCTATGACGGCCGGGAGGCGTCGGGGGCACACGAGCACCGGAGCCGTGCGCATGGAAGGGGTTAAACATTCTTAGGTATCTACACACACTTATTTAAACTCCTAGTAGTTTAAACACACATGCATATATGTCCCCTTTACAAAATATAATTTAGTATTCTCAAAAGTTCGTTTTTTCTTTCATTTTTAATATACTTTTTAAGTATAACATTATTACAGTAAATCTGAGTTATATTGTATTTCAGGCATCATTCCCAAACAGAAATAATTTACAGCTGCTGTATTATGAATGAAACATCAATTATAAGCATGTACTGCTTGTAAATTATATTCAAAGTGTATGAACTCAAACTTATATTGGAACACTCAGAAAAGGCACATTTATGGGCTTGAAAGAAAAGTTACTTATTTTTGGTGCGAGACCTGGCATCATTGGCGTAGGTTTCCCCTGTATTTTTGCCTTCCCTCCTGCGTTTTTGCTGTGTGTTGGACTTTGTTTTTGCTGGTCTAGATACTTTGGGCACTTTGCCACTGCTGTTCACTGCCAAAGTGCAAGTGCTCCCTGTATATTGGTGTTATAGGTTGGCGATTCTATTATTGGCATATTTGATTTACTAGTCAGTCCCTAGTACATTGCACTGTGTGTGCACAGAGCCTGTATATGAAATGCTGCTAGTAAGCCTGACGCACTGATTGTGCCACCCATCTAAGAAGCCTGTAATTGTAACTCAAACCTGCCACTGTGGTCTGTGCTCAGTTTGGTACTTCCATGTCGACTTGGCAAGTGCAGCCACTGGCCAGGCCCTAGCCTTCCTTTTTCGTGCATGCAAGTCACCCCTAAGGTAGGCCTGTGGGCAAGGTGCCGTGTATATGAAAGTTAGGACATGCCCTGATGTCCTGATAGTGAAATACTGCCAAGTTCGTTTTTCACTATTGTAAGGCTATTTATTGGATAGAATGGGGAGGTTGCTCATAACATCTTATGAGCATTACTGCCCATGGGAACAAGATAGGAAAATAAAGTTTGATATGCCTGAACTCAGTATTTTAAAATCCATATTTTAGTGAGGGTGATTTTTACATTCTGGGTTTGAAAATACCACTTTTAGAAAGTAGGTATTTTCTTGCCTAACCATCCAGTGTTTCTCTGCTAGGCTGTGTATTGACTGTCTGGTTTGGAGTGACTGGGGTTGGGGATGTGCATTCTGTGCAGACATGTACAGCGATTTTTACATTCTGGGTTTGAACATTCTGTTCAGACATCCACGTGGGGGTTGAGGTGTGTCCTCCCTTTCCAGGGTAGGTCAGGGCTGAGCTTAATAGACCTGGGCTGCATTCAGAGTACAGAGAGGAGATTTATTTCACACATTAATTGGCCTGGATTGCCAAGGGAAAAGCTGTCTCCACCTCTGCCAAGAAGCTGCACCAGAGTGGACAGAACTGGTTTTGGCTGGCCAAATAGCTTCTCTGCCACAGAGAACAAAAGTTTTTGTATTAAAAAAAGAGGGGCTCAACCCCCAGACATTTAGATCACTTCTGGGAATCAAGAGAAACCATTTCCAAGGAGACTAGCTGGAGAAACCAAGGAGAAGTACTGCTGCTTTACTATGTGTCATCTGGGGTTGGCCTGCAGTGGCTGTTTCTGGCAAGGAAAGAACAATGATTTTTGCTGTGTGCTGTGTCCCCTGCTTGAGGAGGATCTCCAAGGGCTTGAAGTAGAGCTTGCCTCCTGTTCTGAAGTCTCAGGGACACAAAGACATCACACCCAGCTCACCTGAACTTCCTTGCTGGGAATTCTGACCTGCCAAGAGGTACCTGTAGCTGTACTGGGCCTCTGGAGGTTGGTCTGGCTGTTGGGAGCTGGAAAAGCAATGCAACGACGAGAAGCTCAACGCATCTGTACCTGTTTCCAACGCATCACCGAAGAAAGACGCAACGCCGGCCCGTGGCTCAAAGACCACTGCACCAATTTCGAGGCAAACCCTGCTGTACGGCTGCAAGAATGCACACATCGTAAAATCTTGCATCGAGGCACCTTGTCTGTCGCATTGTTGGGGGATGCAGTAAGAATCTGATGCATCACCTCTCCAGTAAGGAACCAATGCATCGCCTCCCCTGCGCAGCAGTAAGGAAACGACGCATCACTTCCCCCAGAGTAAGGAACCGACGCATCACCTTCCCTGCATATCAGGAACCAACACATCACCTTCCCTGCGACCCTTTTGTGATTATATTTTGACACATCTCGAGGTACTTTGTGTGAAAAGTGTCGCATATGCAATTTGCTTTGAACAGAACTGTTTCTATCTTCTAAAAGTCATATTTGTAGTACTGTATTGTGGATTTTTGTCATTATGGTCTTGTTTGGTTTCGATAAAGATTACTTATTTTTCTATACTGGTGTGGTGTCCATTTGTAGTGTTTTCAGTGTATTACTGTATGCATGCAAAAATTATTTTCTCACTGCCTCTGAGATAATCCTGTCTGCTCGTGCCAAGCTACCAATGTGGCGTGCAGGGGTTATTTTAGAAGTGTATCTCCCTTACTCTGACTAGGAAGTAGGGTATCTACTTGGACAACGGTGCAAGCCATTGCCGACTAGAGACCCCCATTTCTAACATTTGGTAACAGTATTTCTGGTGGATAGATCTTCTTGCAGATTGCTCACCTTATAAATGAAAAGGCCAAGGGGCAGAGTGGATTCTGAAACCTTTTCTCTAGAAGTAGCTCTCCAGTAGCACCACACAATTCCTTTTATGGCTCTCTTACCCAGTCTCACGGCTCCCCTCGGCATGCAGGCATTGGTTTCTTACTCATTCCAGTGCCAACTGAACCATATGGACAGAGACCACAAGAACTTGACAGCAGACATCAATGACACCATCTCGGAAGGCTTGGAGGGAGGATCATGAGAAATCTTCAGGAACATCTAATCTTCACTAGAAAAAGCATTACTGACGGTGAGTAACTTTTTCGTCTGATTGATACTTATGCCTACAGATTTCTCATCTTACAAATGAGACCCAAAAAGTCACCCAGAGGGAGTTATGTTATGTTATGTATTGTTAGGTAATTTTGTAAAGCGCACAGCTGCCCCAGCAAGGGGCAGCAAGTTAGGGACTTATTAGTAAAATCATGCAATACAGCCCTTCTGAGGTATCCATCACATTGGCCAGAACCACCATGAAATAATTCTAGGCAGAGGTATACAACCGAGATTTAGTGGCTCCCCAGAAAATATGAGACACTGTGTGGCTTGAGTTTAGACCAATTGAAGCTTGCATGGGACTCATAGAGTGCACATGAATGCCAACTTGGGGGTGTTGTCTTTGTCTTTCTTTACAAATGCATACAGATATTAATGCTTTGTTACCCCCAGCCTATGAAAGTTCTCCTCTTTGGAAGTGTAGGAAAGTAGGATCTGCGTTCATGGTTACCCTAAGTTTTTGCTTGATGTCAGTATGTTTTTGACCTAATCTGAGTGGGATCCAGCTAATCAGGACCCAGTCACTGTGCTTTCTCCCTAAATGACCCCTGTTAAGTAGTTGTGTACATCCACAATTGGCTACTGGTGTATCCTTGTAAGTCTGTAGTATATGGTACTAAGGTACCCAGGGCATAATTACACCAGGGGTCTCCCATGGGCTGCAGAATGTATTGTTTCACCCATGGGAGTCCACTTAACTTGTGAATACAGCCTGCTATTGTAGCCTGTGTGAGTTGGTGCTTGCACCTCTCACGACATATATATATTTTTTATATCTGAGGTCACTACACTTAAAACCTATAAGTCACACCTATGAAAGGCTCTTCATTCATGTAGGCAGAATGCTTGGATATAAGTGGGTAGGTGCCCCTGGATGAACAGGACACCCCTACAAACCATGGAGTCGATTCTCCAGGCTTTGTAAGTGCAGTCAGCCATTTTAATATATATAGTAGAAATCAGTCATTATGAGATGTCTAACTTTCCAGTGGCTGCACTGAACATGGTCATGGTTGGTATCACCCCAATACTGATTCCAGTTTTGGACATATGATCACATGTACAGGGGAGGTCTCTTTGGGTACCCCCTTGTACTCCTGGTTACAGCCTTTCAGGGTCTGACAGTAAGCTAGTGCTGCTGCCGACCACTGACACGATTCTGCCCTCCTGCTGCTGAGCCCATTTCGAGCACGGGAAGGTAGAACAATAGGTTTCCTGTCACAGGGAGGTATGATTACCTCCCAGACAGAACTTGGTGATTGGGCTGGGGTGGGGGCACTTACTGATGTCACCAGACTGCTTTGAATGGCATATCTGGTGCCCTATTTGCATGCTCCAGTTTGAGCCAGTTCAGGGAGCCCTTGGATCCTGCTCTGGTGAGACACTGGACAAAGGACATGGGAATATTCCCGGCTCTGTCCAGCCCCTCCTGTGGGAGGGATTATGGAGTTGGTCCAACCCTTCCCTTAGAGTACTTAAGCACTTACCTCTGGGTGGGTCCTCAGATTCCTCTTGGGACAAGACTTAAGACTGAAACCATGTCACTCTTCGACCGTCTGGACACTTGGACTTCGCCTGGAACCAAGACTGCACCATGGAAGACTCCTGCTCCTCCTGGTCTAGCTTTTCTGCAAGTCTTCTTCGCCGTCTGTGTCTGTGCTTCTTACGAGATCTTCAGCAGATGTGTGGGCATCAAGGACACCTGAAGTAATCTCCCTTGGAGTGAAGAAGTCACTCCCCTGAATCTGCAGGCACTGCAATGAAGCTAACTGGCCTGCTGCTCCTGACGTCCCACAGACTTCCAGAGGTCCATCAACATAAGGTGGTGGTTCTGCAACTTACTCAAGGCCTGACGTGTCCTCTCTTCAATTTTTAAGGCAGTAGCCCTCGTTGGAACTGCTTGGACTGAACCCATGTGCACCACATTGACTTGGCATTGCCAAGACGTTTTGGCTCTGCACTCTAGAGATCTTCGGGCTACAGGAAGCTCCATCATCTCTTCCTGCTAAGTACATTGTCCTAACTGCATCCTATGCATCGTGGGCCTTCCTTCTTGGTGAGCTGCTCTTTGTCCTCTTGCAGCTCCTGTGCCTGTGCCCTAAGGGTCCTCCTGAGGGATTTCTCCTGCTTGAGTGGGCTCCCTGCTTACTCAGGGACTGATCTGATGCTCCTGCTATTGGTGAATCACTTGGACCTTGCTTGTCCTAAAGTTGCTGCTTCTTTGTTCTCCATGCCAGTTGTGGCTACCAAAGCCTATTGGTGCTTCCGCCGAACACCGACCACCTAGTCATCGGCATCCAACGCGGGACAGCTCATGCACGGCTCCTTGTTTCCTCAGCGCCACCTGGTCCTCACAGCTGCAGCTTCTGAAACGTCTGACATCGGTGGTCATTGCTCTGTCCCCTCTGCTTTCAGGTTCTTCACTTCCAGAATCCACCAGACTTCTTCACCTTCTTCTCTAGAGGCACTTTTCTCCAAGTCTTCCGTTGTTGTCTATGGAGGTTTCTGACGTCTCTATACACCTATGCACCTGGCGTCCCAGTTGTTGGTAACCTGGTCTCCGGGGCATCCACTGGTGGGGTGGCTCTCCAACCTTCCGTTCTCCAAGTGAATTCTCCGGGGTCCTCTTCTGCAAAACTGCAACTTCTCCATTGACTTCCATTTGTCATGCTGCTGTGTTCCCATTGTGCATACAGCCTCCGTGGGGTTCCTGGATACTTACCATGAGTGGTTCCTTGTGTCCCCGGCTCCTCTGGGTCTTATGGTCCAAGTCCCATCCTCTTTTGCAGTTCGTACTCCACTTTCTTAATATATGGTTTGGTCTCCCACTGTATTTTGTGCTATTTACCTTATTGCAATTGAAGTATTACTGCATGTTTGTGTTGATATCTCTGAGTAGGATGTATACCAATGTGTTAGTGAGTGTTGTATAATAAATAAAAGTATTTTTATATATACACTGTGTGGTTCTCTTTCATTTAACTTACATCCTAAGTTCAAATTTGTAAAACAAGCTGCTTAACACTCCTTCAAGATAAACCTGAAGGCAGCTGTCCACAGCTACCACTTTTAGAGCTTTCTTTGGTTATCAAAGACCACTATAATGGTTGCCTGGATTAGTGCAAGGTGCATCACTTACATAAGTGAGCACCATATACTCATCCAGCCTTCTACATTGGTGTCTGTGGTGGGATGTAAGCCTGCACTATTTTGCCATTTTACCTGGGTGTTGGTTACATGAAAAACCATCACGAGGTAGACACACATAAATACTTTTACTGAACTTTTTGGATTGCTTGTTAAGGGTCTAGCACAATCCTTTCTTCGTTCTTTGGAAGTTTAGTTTTCACTAGGGTAGGTAGGTGCAACACCACACTACACCTATTTGCCATGTCTTTAGTTGGGGAGCCCAGTGGGTCCCTACCCTCCAGATACAACAGTCTTAAGTTTTAGGAACTTAGAACACTGGCTGCATTCAGGAAGATAGACAGATAGTAACCCTAACACAGAGCAGCTCTTTGGGATGTTCCTGTAGTATGACCTCCAGAGTCCTGAGAGGCCAGAAGGGCATATATCTCCGGGTTGGGTGAGGCCCATGAAGAAGTGTCAGGGGTGGCTCACCCCAGTAACCACAATTTTGAGCCTGACCAGGAGGAGTCTGAAGACCCCTCACTGGAGTACTCTAATCCCCCAGGGAATAGTACATATGGTAGAAAGTGAGTCCCTAGAGGTAAGTCCCCCTCTATTCCTCCTGGAAGGGTGAAAAGAGTCCAGGGGAGGTCTAGGTCCTCCTCTGTCAATTCTACATCCTCTCACAACTCCATAGAGAGCTCCATTCTCTAGTCAGAGGGAGGACTTCTTAGAAAGGGAGTGCTACTTGTGTCCCCAGCTCCTCTGGGTCTTCTGGTCCAAGTCCCATCCTCTTTTGCAGTTCGTACTCCACTTTCTTAATATATGGTTTGGCGACCACTGTATTTTGTGCTACTTACCTTATTGCAATTGTAGTATTATTGCGTGTTTGTGTTGATGTCTCTGAGTAGGATATATACCAATGTGTTAGTGAGTGTTGTGTAATAAATAGAAGTATTTTTATATATAGACTGTGTGGTTCTCTTTAATGTAACTTACATCCTAAGTTTAAATTGGTAAAACAAACTGCTTAACACTCCTTCAAGAAAAACCTGAAGGCAGCCGTCCACAGCTACCACTTTTAGAGCTTTATTTGGTTATCAAAGACCACTATAAGGGTTGCCTGGATTAGTGCAATGTGTATCACTTAATTAAGTGAGCACCATATACTCATCCAGCCTCCTACATTGGTGGCTGTGGTGGGATGTAAGCCTGCACTATTTTGCCGTTTTACCTGGGTGTTGATTACATGAAAAACCATCACGAGGTAGACACACATAAATACTTGTATTGAACTTTTTTGGATTGATAGTTAAGGGTCTAGCACAATCCTTTCTTCGATCTTTGGAAGTTTAGTTTTCACTAGGGTAGGTAGGTGCAACACAACACTACATCTATTTGCCATGTCTTTAGTTGGGGAGCACTGTGGACACTACCCTCCAGGTACAACGTCTTAAGTTCTAGGAACTTAAATACTGTCTGCATTCAGGAAGATAGACAGATAGTAACCCTAACACAGAGCATCTCTTTTGGATGATCCTGTAGTATGACCTCCAGAGTCCTGAGAGGCCAGAAGGGCATATATCTCCGGGTTGGGTGAGTCCCACGAAGAAGGGTCAGGGGTGGCTCACCCCAAAAAAACACAATTCTGAGCCTGACCAGGAGGAGTCTGAAGACCCCTCACTGGAATACTCTGATCCCCCAGGGAATAGGACATATGGTAGAAAGGGAGTAACTAGAGGTAAGTCCCCCTCTATTCCTCCTGGGAGTATGAAAAGAGTCCTGGGGAGGTCTAGGTCCTCCTCTGTCAATTCTGCATCCTCTCACAACTCCATTCTCTAGCCAGAGGGAGGACTTCTTAGAAAAGGAGTACTACCTGCTCAAACTTGAGAGAGCCAAGCTCAAGATCAGGAAGAAGCAGTTGACCCTTGACAAGGAGACCCTGGAAGTTTAGAGGGCTAGAAACACATTGGAATTAGGTCTCATGGTGGCAGCACTAGTGAACCTAGGGTCCGGGAACATTCCTTTGATACTAGTAACCTGAGCAGGATAGTCCCACCTTACCAGGAGGGGTATGATATCCATAATTGGATTACTGCTTTAGAGAGGGCCTGCAAAGTTGAGATGGTCTCTCAAGGGCAGTGGGCAGCTATCCCGTGGCTCTCCTTTACTAACAAAGGTAGAGACAAACTTCTCACTGTTAGGGAGGAAGATGCCGATAATTACTCAGCCTTGAAGCGTGCCTTCATAGATGGGTTTGGTTTAACCACTGAACAGTACCGGGTTAT
Organism: Lissotriton helveticus; assembly: GCF_964261635.1. Taxonomy (NCBI): domain Eukaryota; kingdom Metazoa; phylum Chordata; class Amphibia; order Caudata; family Salamandridae; genus Lissotriton; species Lissotriton helveticus. The sequence goes on along the minus strand of NC_136068.1, from coordinate 1,692,181,559 downwards.
GTTTAGGGACACACAGTAGGCACATACCCAAGGCTGAGTAGATTTTGTAGACAATGCTATTAAGGCTCTAGAAGGCTGGCTTTATGGAAGTCATGTACATTACTATGAGGCACTTTACAGGTTATTGATGAGGGAGCACATCCTTAATAATTGTCTGAATCACAAACTGCATCAGTACCTAGTGGCTCTGAATGGACCTCTCCCCAAGAATTGGGAAAGAAGGCAGACAAATGGGTCCGCACCAGGGTCAAGCAGAAATCTCATGGTGGTGGTGACCAGAGGAAGCCAGATTCTTCTATGTCCCAAGAGAAGGGTGGGGAATAAGGTAAAGACAAGAAAGAGTTTCACATGGTCTCCAAAAACGTCCTCTGGGGATGGGTCAAAACCTCTTCCTCCTCCATCAAGAAACCTTGGTGTTACCTGAGTAAAGAAAAGGGCCATAAAGCAAAAGATGCCAATTGCTCTAAAGATGGCACCACGGAAACTACTACTATTGCTCCTAAAGCAACTAATGCCCCTATCACCAGTACAAGCAGTTTTAGTAGAGCTCCCAAGGGATTAGTAGGGCTAACCGTGGGCTCTGAAGTGGGTTTTGCCTAGTCAGAACACCCACTAAGGCTGTTCTTCTCTGTGACAGTGGCATGGAACTTGCCACTTTACTTGTAAGTTCCACTAACTTTGGCACGTACAGAAAACAGCCGCTCATTAACGGAAAAGAAGCTGTGGCATACAGGGACACATGGGCCATTGTCACTATGTTGACAGAGAAACGTGTGTCTCCTGAACAGATCATACTTGGTCAGATTTACCAAGTGACCAATGCTGGCAATGTCAGGGCTGATCACTCCTTAGCAGTTCTGAATCTGAGCTGGGCAAGGGTGCTTGGCCCTAAAAGAGTTGTGGTATCCCCAGACCTACCTGGTACTGTATTTGATGGTCGCTGTTCTGTTGTTAATCCAATCAAAAATTCCCCATCGAAACGGAAGTAGTTTTTTTTAAGTGCAAAGGCCGCCAGTTTTAGAATGAGAGATGTGTGGTCTAACCCTATCGTCAAGAATGGATTCTAGGACATATAATCCTTCCTCTTGCGGGATCTTGGTATAGAGGGACGTAAATTCTACCTACATATAAGTGGTGTAGCGATGGGTTGCCCGTTTGCCCCGGAATTGGCAATTCTTTTCATGTCCATGTATGAAGAAAACTTTGTGTACATAAATAACCCATATGCACAATGGATTGAAAATTGGAGTCGATACATCGACGATATTTTCTTTGTGTGTACAGGTACCGAAGAGGACCTTTTAAAATGTTTTGATTGGATTAACAACAGAACAGCGACCATCAAATACAGTACCAGCTATTCGCAAAGCAAAATGGCATTTTTGGATGTGGAAATCTACCCCCATGAGGGCGGGCTGGTCACGACACTATATAAAAAGCCAACTGACCGAAATAAAGCTCTACATTACAAAAGCAATCACCCCCGTAGCCTTAAGGACAACTTGCCGTATGGGCAATATCTTAGGATCCGCCGGAACTATCATGACAAGGAGGAGTATAAACGACATGCTGAAAATCTTACAACCAATTTAAAACAACGCGGTTTCCCGAAAAAACTGTTAAGAAGATCCATGAAGAGAGCATGGTGGACTCCCCGTGAATGCCTGCTGGAAAGAAGAGTGAAAAAAGAATCAGAAAGGATGGTCTTTGTGTCTACCTGGTGTCCCAATTCAAACATGCTGAAGAAAGCGGTAAGGAACAACTGGCACCTATTAAAGAATTTGAATGAAACCTTCAGCAAGGAACCACTTTTTGCATTTAGAAAAAATTCAAGTATTGCCAATCAACTGATACGAGCAGCATTGCCGCAGACAAGCACCCCGGATTTAAGAACAATGTTGAGGCTACCCCCTATTCAGGGCCACCACAAATGTGGGTCATGTAACTGCTGTAGTACAACTGTCGAGGGCACATTTTTCAGTCATAACAACATAGGATGGAAACATGAAGCGTTCACTAATTGCAGATCAAGATATGTCGTCTACAGCATTAGATGCCCATGTGGACTCATCTATATTGGAAAGACAAACCAGGAAGTTCGGACACGTATCCAACAACACAAATCAAAATTAAAAACAATGTGTTAACTGCCCCATTGGTGAACCATTGGCGTATAAATAACCACAAAGAATCAGATGTGATGTGGACAGTGATCTCTAAAATAGAGAAAGACATAAGAGGAGGAGACCTGGATCTAAAATTGTCCAAACAAGAGGCAATGTTAATTGTCAAATTTAACACAGCTACCCATGGACTTAATGAGCTTTCTGAAATATACAAACTCAGTTGAGATCAAATATATGTTTTCCCCTCTCAGGCAAATCAGTCTCAGTAAGCATGTGGAACTGGTATTTCTTTTGATCCGGTAATTGACAAATACTAAAAGTATATCCATCAGGACATCAACTGGCCCACTGTGGAACCCACTCCAATATGGCCGACACAATAGCCCTTTCAGAATGTACAACGATAACGGGATAATTACATAAATCACATTTAACCACTCAATAGGTGGTTGGTTGATCACCGAGAAACATGTTGTAAATACAGCTGTTTATATTGGCTACGCACAACACTCATTAATAGGTTGAGAATATAAGGACCCAAACGGCACTACAACCATAACTCCCAGTAACCCGTGTGGAACCGGAAGTGTGGTGGAAATCGTATCGCGACGATGTAACTGATCACAGCAATACGCTCCGAACAAGACGGGTAAGCTTTAATCCTGCATAATTAGGTTTGAGCCGCGTGAATGAGACCTGCATGTGGCCAGAATATACGATTGGTTATACTAACCACTCGTATACATTCTCGTTTTCAGAGCTTACACACTCCTTGCGAATTCCTTCGAGGGCAGCGGCCATACGTCAATTATATCACGGGACCAGCGCTGCTACTTACTACAGCGCCGAGAGACCACACACGGTTTAAACAAAGCGGGGAAATCTGCAATGCCGTTTAACTAGGTAGGAACCTTGTGATACAAATAAGTGAAACTATCAGCAACATGTTGCTTCAACAACAGACGTCTGACAAAATTAATCACTCGCTTACTTCTCCCATTACAGTGAGTATCCGTGTCCTGGGAATAGCCATTGTGGACAGCATCTAGACTTTGACAAGTAAGCATTAATGTTTATAAGCTTGCTTAGAGTGATGTTTTAATAAGAATTGAGTCTCAAAATATGCACCTCTGTACACCTCTTCACAGGATTGGCTGTACTCCGGGTTCCCCATTTGACCTCTACTTTAGACACAAGTAAGTTTACCCACACTTTGTTCCGTTAGAAAGTAAGGATGGTAGTTGTACGGATTGGTGATTGATTGTCTTTTCCACATAGATTGATGTTTATATTGGATAACTGGTTGCTTCGACGGGTGATTTTCTTAACCCAGACAGCTCTGAAAAACCTTAGAGGTAAGACAAGGCGGCTTGAGTAATGGAGGTTACGAGTAAGGTTACCATCATTATTGACATGACCCTAAAGGAAGGTTCTTGTTCTCCTTTTCCTTACAGCTATTTGTCTTGATGAGAACTCCGCGAATGGTGTGAGTTCGAAACGCGTAGACAACTTTTGCCATCTAAACAAAGGAGTAATAGAAAAACTTTCGTTAACAGTTTTATCATTGACAAATGTATTGTATATGGCTTACTGTGAATATTTCGATTCCAGGTTTTGTGTAAATGTATGATGATATGTATGGATGTGAATGGGTGAGGGTATGATTGTTTTGAAATTGAAATTGTTTTGATAATTGTGACATTGTTGATATTGTATAAAAGATTTTTGTGAATATTGTGTAAAAATATATATATATATGTGGAAGAGGTCTTGTAATGTATAAAGAATTGGTGAAATAATAACCAATAATCCTTGTTTAAGAAAAATTTAAAATAAAACAAAAGATTCATTCAGACATTAGTGTGGTATTTGACCATAGTGTGCAATTCTTATGGTCTGACAACTTACAAAGGAAGAATTGTGACAGTTTCAAAACTCCTAAGCATGATATAGTAGACTATGTCCTTGGCCTGTGTTCATGTATGGCTGAGTACACGAAGAAGGTCAGCAAAATCCTTGAGGCCAGCAAGGAGCTTCAGAAAGCTTGGAATGACCAAAAGGCTGTACTGAATGTTTACCAGCCAGGACAGAAAGTGTAGGTGTTGGAGCCTGTGGCCCCAGCAGCTCTCCAGGACAAGTGGAGTAGCCCCCACACCATACTAGAGAAAAAAGGTGTGGTCACCTACTTAGTTGACCTAGGCACTCCTAGAAATCCCCAGAGGGTACTTCATGTGAACCGCCTAAAATATTTTATTAACTTGGCTGACGTGCTTGTTTATGGCCATTGATGAGGGACAGGTGAAAGAGAGTGACCTTCTCCTTGATCTCCTTTCTCAGGACACTGTTGATGGATCAGTGGAAGGAGTAGCCTTGGCTGGCAGACAGACTCACTGGTCAACAGCAAGGTAGTTGTAGACAGATTTTCAGTCTGTTTTCTGGACTGTTCTCTCAGACACCCAGTCAGACCACCTGGTGTACCCATGAAGTGCACATCGGAAACAGCCTGTGGAAAGTAAAATATGCAGGCAGCCTGACCATGACAGAGACTGCATCAGGACTGAGATCCAAAAGATGCTGGAGTTGGGGGTAATTGTACCTTCAGATAGCCCTTGCGCTAGCCCTATGGTCCTTGTCAAGTCAAGTCAAAAGATCTTTTTTCGGATTGTAAAACATCCATAAAAGTACATGTCAAACACAACAACAAAGCATGATTGTACAAAATAAAAATTAAACATTAGGCTCCTATACAGTTTAAAATTCATAACAATGACATAGCTTTATCATGTGCAAAAGAGCGGCCGCTAGTGCAAAATATGCAAATGTGCAAATAACGCAATGCGAGTTAATTAGTAGAAGGGTTAATGGCACAGCAAAGATATACAAATGAGAACCTTTAAAATTACAAATTCATAGCAGCGAATAACTAGTTCATGGCTAACAAAAGGCAGCCGCGCGGTACAAATATACAGAGTGCAAATATGCAAAAAGTGCATGGTGCGAGTTTCCTTACTCAATAGACAGGGAAGCACGGGACCGGACAACAGCTTTAAGGAAGCAACTCACTCTAAGGTCCTTGTACCAAAACCTCACACCCAGGATGGTAAGAGAGAGATGAGGTTCTGTGTGGATTACAGGGACTCGATGCAGTCAGTAGGACTGATGCCCATCCAATTCCAAGGGCAGATGAGCTGATTGATACTCTGGCCTCTGCCAAATATCTGAGTACATTTGACCTGACTGCTGGTTACTGCCAAATCAGACTTTCTGAGAATGCCAAGCCAAAAACAGCATTTTCAACCCCTAGTGGGCATTCTCAATTTATTGTAATTCGTTTTGGCTTGAAGAATGCACCTGCCACATTTTAGAGGCTGGTAAACACAGTTTTAACAGGTCTGGAAGCCTATAGGGCAGCATATCTAGATGATATTGCTGTCTTTAAGTCCACCTGGGCAGCTCACCTGGTCCAGCTCAGAAATGTACTTGAGGCCCTGCAAAAGGCAGGCCTCACTATCAAGGCCACAAAGTGCCAGGTAGAGCAGAGGTTGTGTACTTGGACCACCTTGTATGTGGAGGCCGAGTGAGGCCATGTTCAGCCATTGGAGAGCAAAATCCAAACAATCATGGACTGGGTTACTCTCACTACCTAGACCCTGGCCAGAGCTTCCTTGGGCCTGACTGGGTACTACAGGAGGTTTGTTAAGGGCTATGGATTTATTGTGCCTCCCCTTAATGATCTCACATCCAAAGAAGAAAGGATGGTAGTTGTACGGATTGGTGATTGATTGTCTTTTCCACATAGATTGATGTTTATATTGGATAACTGGTTGCTTCGACGGGTGATTTTCTTAACCCAGACAGCTCTGAAAAACCTTAGAGGTAAGACAAGGCGGCTTGAGTAATGGAGGTTACGAGTAAGGTTACCATCATTATTGACATGACCCTAAAGGAAGGTTCTTGTTCTCCTTTTCCTTACAGCTATTTGTCCTGATGAGAACTCCGCGAATGGTGTGAGTTCGAAACGCGTAGACAACTTTTGCCATCTAAACAAAGGAGTAATAGAAAAACTTTCGTTAAAAGTTTTATCATTGAAAAATGTATTGTATATGGCTTACTGTGAATATTTCGATTCCAGGTTTTGTGTAAATGTATGATGATATGTATGGATGTGAATGGGTGAGGGTATGATTGTTTTGAAATTGAAATTGTTTTGATAATTGTGACATTGTTGATATTGTATAAAAGATTTTTGTGAATATTGTGTAAATATATATATATATATGTGGAAGAGGTCTTGTAATGTATAAAGAATTGGTGAAATAATAACCAATAATCCTTGTTTAAGAAAAATTTAAAATAAAACAAAAGATTCATTCAGACATTAGTGTGGTATTTGGCCGTAGTGTGCAATTCTTATGGTCTGACAACTTACAAAGGAAGAATTGTGACAGGTTCAAACCTCCTAAGCATGATATAGTAGACTATGTCCTTGGCCTGTGTTCATGTATGGCTGAGTACACGAAGAAGGTAAGCAAAATCCTTGAGGCCAGCAAGGAGCTTCAGAAAGCTTGGAATGACCAAAAGGCTGTACTGAATGTTTACCAGCCAGGACAGAAAGTGTAGGTGTTGGAGCCTGTGGCCCCAGCAGCTCTCCAGGACAAGTGGAGTAGCCCCCACACCATACTAGAGAAAAAACGTGTGGTCACCTACTTAGTTGACCTAGGCACTCCTAGAAATCCCCAGAGGGTACTTCATGTGAACTGCCTAAAATATTGTATTAACTTGGCTGAGGTGCTTGTTTATGGCCATTGATGAGGGACAGGTGGAAGAGAGTGACCTTCTCCTTGATCTCCTCTCTCAGGACACTGTTGATGGATCAGTGGAAGGAGTAGCCTTGGCTGGCAGACAGGCTCACTGGTCAACAGCAAGGTGGTTGTAGACAGATTTTCAGTCTGTTTTCTGGACTGTTCTCTCAGACACCCAGTCAGACCACCTGGTGTACCCATGAAGTGCACATCGGAAACAGCCTGTGGAAAGTAAAATATGCAGGCAGCCTGACCATGACAGAGACTGCATCAGGACTGAGATCCAAAAGATGCTGGAGTTGGGGGTAATTGTACCTTCAGATAGCCCTTGCGCTAGCCCTATGGTCCTTGTCAAGTCAAGTCAAAAGATCTTTTTTCGGATTGTAAAACATCCATAAAAGTACATGTCAAACACAACAACAAAGCATGATTGTACAAAATAAAAATTAAACATTAGGCTCCTATACAGTTTAAAATTCATAACAATGACATAGCTTTATCATGTGCAAAAGAGCGGCCGCTAGTGCAAAATATGCAATGCGAGTTAATTAGTAGAAGGGTTAATGGCACAGCAAAGATATACAAATGAGAACCTTTAAAATTACAAATTCATAGCAGCGAATAACTAGTTCATGGCTAACAAAAGGCAGCGGCGCGGTACAAATATACAGTGTGCAAATATGCAAAAAGTGCATGGTGCGAGTTTCCTTACTCAATAGACAGGGAAGCACGGGACCGGACAACAGCTTTAAGGAAGCAACTCACTCTAAGGTCCTTGTACCAAAACCTCACACCCAGGATGGTAAGAGAGAGATGAGGTTCTGTGTGGATTACAGGGACTCGATGCAGTCAGTAGGACTGATGCCCATCCAATTCCAAGGGCAGATGAGCTGATTGATACTCTGGCCTCTGCCATATATCTGAGTACATTTGACCTGACTGCTGGTTACTGCCAAATCAGACTTTCTGAGAATGCCAAGCCAAAAACAGCATTTTCAACCCCTAGTGGGCATTCTCAATTTATTGTAATTCGTTTTGGCTTGAAGAATGCACCTGCCACATTTTAGAGGCTGGTAAACACAGTTTTAACAGGTCTGGAAGCCTATAGGGCAGCATATCTAGATGATATTGCTGTCTTTAAGTCCACCTGGGCAGCTCACCTGGTCCAGCTCAGAAATGTACTTGAGGCCCTGCAAAAGGCAGGCCTCACTATCAAGGCCACAAAGTGCCAGGTAGAGCAGAGGTTGTGTACTTGGACCACCTTGTATGTGGAGGCCGAGTGAGGCCATGTTCAGCCATTGGAGAGCAAAATCCAAACAATCATGGACTGGGTTACTCTCACTACCTAGACCCTGGCCAGAGCTTCCTTGGGCCTGACTGGGTACTACAGGAGGTTTGTTAAGGGCTATGGATTTTTTGTGCCTCCCCTTAATGATCTCACATCCAAAGGGATGCCTAAGAAAGTTCAATGGACGTTAGCTGTTAGAAGACATTTGATGGCCTAAAGCAGGCCTGGAAAGTGCTGATAACACTAAAACCTTCATTGTCCAGACAGATGCTTCTGAGATAGGGGTAGGTGCAGTACTACCACAACTTAATGCAGATGGTCTGGGCCAACCAGTGAATTTTAAAAGCAAAAGGTTGACCCCCAGGGAGAAATGTTGGTCAGCTATTGTGAGGCAGGCCTGTGCTGTGGTCTGGACCATGAAGAAGTTGAGGCCATACCGGTTTGGCACTCACTTGATTGTTCAGGCAGCTTATAAGCACCTCCTTTGGTTTAAACAAATGAAGGGTGAAAAGCCCAAACTTCTGAGGTGGAACATTTTCCCACAGGGGATGGACTTTCCTGTGGAACATGACCTGAGAGTAACCATGCAAACGCAGATGGACTCTCCAGATATTTCCACTGAGAAAATAAAGACTCAACTGGGCAAGGCTAGTTTCATCTCCTTTCGTTTGGGGGTGGGGGTTGTGTAGGAAAGTAGGAGCTGCTTTGATTTTTCCCCCCAATTTTTGCTTGATGTCAGTATGTTTTTGACCTAGTCTGACTGGGATCCCAGTCACTGGGCTTTCTCTCTAAATTGACCTTGGTAAGTACTTGTGTACATCCACAATTGGCTACTGGTGTACCCTTGTAAGTCCCTAGTATATGATGCTAAGATATGACTAAGTTGTAGGTACATAAGGGGTCTCCCATGGGCTGCAGCATGTATTGTGCTACCCATGGGAGTCCACTTAAATTGTGATTACAGGCCTGCCATTGCAGCCTGTGTGTGTTGGTGCTTTCACCTTTCACGACAGATATACGTTTTCATATATCTGAGGTCACTACACTTAAAACCTATAAGTCACCGCTATGGCAGGCGCTTCAGTACTGAGGGCAGGGTGCTTGGTTATAAGTGGGTAGGTGCCCCTACATGAGCAGCACACCCCTACAAACCTCTGAGTCGATTCTCCAGGCTTTGTAAGTGCGGTCAGACATTTTAATACATATAGTGGACACCAGTCATTGAGAGATCTCTAACTATATAGTGATTGCACTGAAACCGTCATGTTTGTTATCAAACATGTTGGAATCTTACCCCAACACCGATGCCAGTGTTGTAAGTATGATCCCATGTACTGGGGGCTCCCTTGGGTTACCCCCCTGTAATTTCAGTTACAGCTTTTCAAGGTCTGACAGCAAGCTAGTGTTACTGCCGACCACAGACACGATTCTTCCCTCCTGCTGCTGAGCCAAGCTTGAGCATGGGTAAGGTAGAACAACAGGTTTCCAGTCACAACGAGGTGTGACCACGTGCCAAACAGGTCTTAGTGTATCGGGCTGGGGGTGCTTCCCAGCGCCACCAGACTGCTTTGAAGGGCACATTTGGTGCCCTACTTGTGTACTCCAGTTTGAGCCAGTACAGGGAGCCCTTGACCCCCCCTGTCCTGTGAAATTGGACAAAGGACATGGGAATATCCTTCCCTCTGTCCAGCCTCTCCTATGGGAGGGACTCGAGTTGTTTCAACACTTCTCTAAGGGTACTTAAGGACTTTCCTGTGGGTAGGTCCTCAGATTCGTCATGGACAAGACTCAAGACTGAAACCACTTCTCTCTTCGAGTGTCAGGATGCTTGGTCTTCTCTGCACTTTGCCTGGAAACGAGACTGCACCAAAGAACACTCCTGCTGCTCCTGGTCTTGCTGTTCTGCAAGTCTTCTTCATTGTCAGTGCTTCTTCCAAGATCTTCACCAGACATGTGGGCATCAAGGACACCTGAAGTAATCGCCTTTGGAGTGAAGGCGCCACTCCCCTGCATCTGCATGCACCGCAACAAAGCTGACCGGTCTGCTGCTCCTGACGTCCAACAGACGCCCTGAGGTTCAGTAACACAGGTGGTGGTTCTGCAACTCCCTTAAGGACTGACTTGTCCTCTCTGCAACTTTGAGGCCAGTATCCCTCGTCTGAACTGTTGGGACTGGACCCCTGTGCACCACGTCAACTTGACATTGCCAAGGCTTGTTGGCTCTGCACTCCAGAGATATTCGGGCTAGAAGAAGCTCCAGCCTCCAGCATCTCTTCCTGCCAAGTTCAGTGTCCGCACCACAGCCTATGCACCATGGGCCTTCCTTCTTAGTGAGCTGCTCAAGGTCCTCTTACGACTCCTGAGCCTTTGGCCTGTGGGTCCTCCTAAAGTCTAGTCCTGCTTCAGTGGTCTCCTCCTCTTGTTCGGGCCTGCTCTTACTCTCCTGCTGTTGGTGAGTCCGTTGGACCTTGCTGGTCCCAACATTGCTCCTCCTTAGCTCTCCATGCCAATTGTGGCTACCAAGGCAATTTTTACATTTGTAAATTTGTCTTTTTTGTTTGATTAATTAAAATCATGACAATTAAAAAAAGAGTACTTCTTGTATACAAAAGAGTTAAAAAGGCAGATCATTGATACAAAGTAGTTTAAAAAGAATGGTGTTCTGGCTAAAAGCTCATTGGGGCAAGATGTGCATGGTGATTAAGTGATCATCATTGTCCGAGTTCCTGGTTTATCTGATGTAAAGTGTAGGCTGACTAGGGCAGTGTCATCATTGTTGAGGGCAGACAGAAGACAGCCAAACATTTACATTCTAAAAGGTAAAGTGAAAAATGATTAAAATAATAGAAACAAGGCCGCGTTTTGAGGATCGTCTCAAAATGTTCAGGAGTTCGTTAGCGGCTCAGTTGATATCATGGATGAGTAGTTGGAGGCGGGAGTGCTTGCAGACCTGTCATTCCAAGTTTTTTGGCTGCTCTTGTGATAAATTTGGTGAATCGGATTTTGAACATCGTGTTTTCTGGGTTCATGGCAACTATGATGGCTTGTGGGCATGATTGAACTCCGAGTTTGTTCCATTCGCTCCGCAACAGAGTCCTTCTATTATTAAGCAGTGCGGGACAGGCATAAACTACGTGTTCAATTGATTCCGAGTGGTAGCCGCACCCCCTGCACTCGGTATTAGCACTTAAATGACGCCATTCAGATAAGTGTCTTAAGAAGGGCCATTCACCCATCCTTAGTGCCATAAACCTTTTCTTCCATGAAAGTGCATAGGTGCTTGATAGGTAACTGTCCAGGCGTATTTTCTATTGGACAATTTTGCCCTATCTGAGTGAAAGGACCAGAGTTGAACACTTCTCTTGATGGAGAGTTTTAGGGCCTGCTGGGGTAGGTTTATTCCCCATTATTCTTCTACGTCAAGTAATTGCACGGATTGTTCCGGGTGACGTCTATGTTTTTGGCTGATTTGGCCAGTCGATATTTCTTGCCGCAGCCTGGTCACCAGACTGCCTTCCCGGTAGTTGTGCAGTCTATTACAAAGCTTGATGAACTCGCTGGCCTTGATGCCCCGATGATCTAATAGCTCGAATTCAAGCCTGCCTTTACCTGGCAAAGATGATTTCGGCAGGTGCTTGAAGATTCTGGTTGTTATTTTGTTCAGTATGTTAAAGTTGGTCCCCAACATGATCTCATGACCATATGATAGATAATTTATGATCTTCGCTTTCATTAGTGTTAGCAGTGGGGTTAGGCTCGGCCAAGTAGCTGTCTTGCGAGCTTCATTAGTGCAGCCTCAAGTGACAGAGCTTTTGCCATTAAAGAGCCACCGGTCTGTGTAATCCGCTTCCCTAAGGTTATTGACTTTGTTTTTGATAGATTTAATTCCAGGGCATTACTTATTGTGTAGGGGAGCAGCTGATCAAGTAGTCTTTGTAATCCGACCCTCGATTGGCTGAATAAAACCAGATTGTCGGCATGTAGCAAGTTGGTAATGCCGGTTCCACCCAATTGAGGGAGGTGGGAATTAACCTGAGATAATGAGATTAAAAGGTGTGGGGCCAACACACACCCTTGTTTAACACCACAGGAGGTCTGCATATTTCTTGACACATGGGATCCCTCTCCCAGCTTTATGCGGATCCATGTATTTGAATGGAGTTGGATTATGGCTACCAAGGCTTGTTGGTGCTCCCGCCAAACACTGACCACCTAGTCACCAACATCTTATGTGGGACAGCTTGTGCACAGCTCCTGGTCTTCAGCATTGCATGGTCCTCACAACTGCAGCAACAAGGACACCGCCAACTCTTCTGAACAATCTGACATCAGTGGGCATTGCTTTTCTGTGCCTCCTGGTCATTCCTGAGTGGCATAGACTCTGTCCCCTCTAATTGAAGGTTCTTCACTTCTTGAATCCACCCTTGGATTCCACCGGACTACGGAGGTTTCCAATGTCTCTTCACCCCTATGCATCTGGCTTACCTGGTGTAGGTAACCTGGTCTCCAGAGCATCCACAGGTGGGGTGGCTCTCCAACCTTTCATCCTCAGAGGGAATTATTCAGGGGTTCTCTGGGCAGGGTCCTTCTGCAAACTGCAATTGCGATTTCTCCTTTGACTTCCATGGGTCATGCGGCTGCGTTCCGACTCTTCACAAAACTTCATTGGGGTTCCTGGATACTTACCTTGGGTAGTTTCCTGTGTCCCCGGCTCCTCTGAGTCTTCTGGTCTAAGCCCCGTCCTCTTCTGCTTTTCTCAGTCCACTTTCTTAATATATGGCTTGGTCTCCTCCTGGCGACCACTATATTTTTTGATGCCTACCTTACTGCAATTGAAGTATTATTGTGTATTTGTGTTGATATCTCTGGGCAGGAGATATACTAATGTGTTAGCGAGTGTTGTGTAATAATATAAGTAGTTTTATATATACACACTGTGTGGTTCTCTTTCATTTAACTTACATCTTAAGGTTAAACTGGTAAAACAAGCTGCTCCTTCAAGATAAGCCTGAAGGCTGCTCTCCAAAGCTACCACTTTGAGAGCTTTCTATCTATATCAAAGACCACTAAAACCACCATAAGCATTGTCTGGATTAGTGCAAGGTGCATCACTTAAATACGTGTGCACCATATACTAAGCCGGCATCCTACAGGAAGGATGAGGGGAGGGAAAGATATCTGGAAGCATGATAGCCTGACCTTCGTCTAAGGTGTACACCACCATGGGCTGACAGGCGCTTAGTATGCAGGACTAGTCTATCTGGGAAGAATACAGTAGTGTCCTGGTCTGCAACTTCTAACCAACGGTTCTAAGTAACATCCACCAGAAAGCCTCTTCAGGGTCAAAAGATTACTAACTCTGCATTGGTTCAAATGGTGATGTCAAGAAGAAAGTATGAACTAAATTTAAGTCCCACTGCGGAAGAAGAAAAGTTATGAGTGGGAAAATGCACAATAATCCTTTCAAGAAACAAACCAAAGGGAGTAATCTGAAAAAAGAAGGCTTGTCAAAAAGGAATAAAAAGACTGACAGTGCCGGCAAGTTCCCCTTCACGGTACAAATCACCAAACTATATTGAGCGGAAAAAAAGTGCAGAATGTTAGATAAGATTTAGGCAAGTAGTCTGGCCCAAAGAGGCAAACGTATCACAGCATCTGACATAAACAGATTTGGTAGTACCTCTTGCGATAGTCTGAAAGCTTCTACCTGGCACCACTCCATCACAACCTATGCCGACGAAGCGTCCTATGATTTGGGATTAGGACCTGACCCGTCCTGCTGTGATGGGAAACATCCATTACCACGCTGATTTTACTCCGCAAGGCTTTTACAACGCGTCTATTACAACGCAAGTCGTAACCACGACTTGCACTGGAGGGCGCTAGAGGATTAAGAATAGTATATTTACTATTCCAACACCTTCCCAGTGTCCACGGGGACTGGTGTTAGAATAGTAAATTATACTATTCTCAATCCGCGCCCCAACGCAAGTCGTGGTAACGACTTGCGTTGTAAGGGACGCGTTGTAAAAGCACGCGTTGTGACGGTACGCGTCGTACCGTCATGCATCCTGCTGTGATAGCTGATCTGATGTATCCTGCTTAGAGAGAGGAGTCTATATGTTAGATTCCAACTGATGCAGGCCCCAGCTGGCAAAAGATGGTGCCTGTCACATCAGAATGGTGTTCCCATTTGTGATTTTAGAGACAGACTATACACGCTATCCACGCATATATTGAGGGTACCCACCAGATGAGTGCCCATTTTCAGAGCCCAGTGGCATAAGCTGGAGGCCACCTGCCATAGGGTCCAGGAACCCACTCATCCTTTGGACCTTTGGATTGTGGTAGTGTAGGTTGTCATGTTGTTCATGGTTTTGGCACAAAAGACCTGAAGGTGTCATTTTAGTAATAGGCTACTTGTGGGCCATGAGGGAGGCAAGAGCGCTTGAATATTCCCCCCACTATTGAATAGCACAAACAAGAAATTCAAGGTCAAAGATTCGGAAATGCTGGTGGCCATCTTGGCCTCTAGATCCTATATGAACCCACCCAAACAACCACTTCTTGCTAAGCAATCCGAAGGAGTACCAGAAGAGGCGTGACTACTTCTCTCCCTGTGAGGATAGCTGCAGGGTTCGCTCATCCTTGCTCATACAGCATAAAGACATAAAGGAAACAAATTTGAGTGAACCTTCATAAACATTCAAGAGTTTGTTGTGTTTCTAGGCATACAAGCAAGGAGCAACTCAAAGTGAACAACGCTGATGCCAAGCAACATTTAGAAACACAAATTAAATATGAAAACGTGCATTGCAGAGCATGAAGCACATGGTCTTGTGATGCAACAATGATGCAACAATGGCTGCCTGCATATTCTCAAGCTGTGAAGAAATAGGAACTCCTTTTATCGAAGAACAGAGACACTGGGCAACTTCTTCGTGCAAAGTATATATCTAATCCTTCAGGATATACTACGAGAAGGTTCTGTTTAAAAGTGCTTTAAGACAGAAGGTGTAATCTACATGTTGTGTTGCAGGGAATGTCAAGAACAGAAGTGAGTGTGCAAGAGTAACTGACAATTTGTCAAGGTGTCAAGGTAAAGGCAGGTGCTCAATCAATGGCATTTGGTACAAGCCGGGTTCGTAGAAAATGCTTGCTAATTTGTGTGTGCATGTTTTCATTATGTGTCTTGGCAAACACAATAAGTTTCAAGATCTAAGGAGTTGCTTACAAAGCATCGGTCAAGTAAACGGAGCAGAGCACAGAGCCAGGTTCCGACTTTGCTATGCATCGTCTCTCTCTTCCCATGACCCATCCACTCTCAGGCTGATTCTTGGTAGATTGAGCGCTCAGGATCATGCGTGCATGTGGAGCGAGTGAAGTATTGTTGCTCCTGCCAGATGAGTTTCAAGGAATAATAGTTCTGTAGTAGGGGATCTCTGTGTATAGTCATAATCTAGTGAATAGTCCCGCCCATGTGCGTGGACCCCGGAGCAATCAAAAATAATCTCTTATAGTGTCAAAAAATGCAGAAAAGCATAGACACTTAAGAGAGAATTTAAAGACAGATAATGCAGCCTAAAAAGGCTACACTGTCCAGTACTTCAACTAGAAATTCCACCATAAAATCCACAAAACAGCAAAAGCCTGTACAGATTTCCCTTGCTTTACCAGCAAAATCCCTCAGGAATGATAGAGAGAAGAACCTGGACAGACAAGCCCCATAGGCTGCCATTATGTGGCTCAAAACAGGATACTGTGCCTTTAAGAGAATCTTCCAGAACCTTCTCCCAGTATCCCAGAATGCATAGCAGGTCCAACTTAGTTTCAGTTCTTTTTTACGGCTCCTGCAAGCAGGACCCTGGAGCAATGAGCTCTCCCTTTTTAGGGTTGTTTAGTGTTTTTTCATTGAAATTTCGTTTTTGAGTACTTTTAAAGTACTTTGTGACTTTTCTTCTTGGTGTTTGCACTCTTTTTTTGTCGAATATGCCTTCTTTATTCAACAAATGCCCTGAGTGCTCCAGGAAGATGGCTAAGTCAGACCCTCATGAGGTGTGTATCCTCTGCCTGCCCTCTTCCCATGTTCCAGAGAAGTGTGAGATCTGTAAAGGCTTCTCTGGCAGGACCCTGAAAGACAGAAGGAAGATCAGACTTCAGGGCCTCGAGGAGAGGAGGCTGAAGGCTCAAGGTGGGTCTGCTGGGGCTTCATCTGCCCATGCTGAGGCCTCTGGGGGGCTCCCCAGGGGCAGGAAGTCCAGCAAGCGGCCTATTTCTCCGTCTGGATCGGTGGCTCCGACCACGACGTCGAGAGGAAGGTCCACGGCCAGTTCCCAGTCTCCCCAGGGCTCTGGGTCGAGAAAACGTCGCCCGTCGACGTCGAGGAGCTTACACCGGCCGCCGTCGAACCCAGTGACGGTTTCTTCGTCGTCGCCGTCGGCGTCGAGGTCGAGGGGACGGCGTTGACGGACCAGGCGTCAGCGCTCGCCGTCGAGGCGACACCGCCGTTCGCCGTCAAGGACATCATCGTCGTCAAGGGGATCCTCGTCGTCGAGGCCGCCGTCGAAGCGGAAGAGATCGCCGTCGAGGCAGAAAGGGTCTCCGGCGAAGACGAAGTCAACGTCGAGGCGATCGAGGTCGCTGTCGAGGCGGTCGAAGAGGTCGCCGTCGAGGCGCTGGAAGAGGTCGCCGTCGAGGCGGTCAAAGAGGTCGCCGTCGAGGCGGTCGACGCCGAGGCACAAGCGATCGTCGTCGAGGTTTCGAGGATCGTCTATCTGGTCAGGATCGACGTCGAGGCATAGAAGCCGGTCAACGCCATGGCATGTAAACCGGTCGACGCCGAAGGGCCGCTCGACGTCGAGGGGACCACGTTCGACGTCTGAACGCCGGTCTTCGACGTCAGGGGGTCATAAGGACAGGCCGAAGACTGTGGGGGGCTCCCCTCAGTCAGGACGGGATGATGGCTCGCCGGGAACGGCGTACTCAGAGGTGTATACCCCTAAGAAGACTATTACACCTCCTCCTCCTTTGCCTAGGGGTCCTCCTCCGAGGGCTCCGACTCCACCTCCATTGCCTCCTCTGCCTGCTCGTCCTTCCGGACCGCAGGCCCCGGTACCGAGTGTTCCTCCTCCGGTTCCGCCGAGATCGGTGTCGATGCCCAGATTCCCGACACCTCCGAAGAAGACTCCTAAGTCGAAGGTTCCTCCTAAGCCCAAGACGTCCGAGCCGGGGAAGCCGGCGGAGCGTCCCAGACCCAGGAGATCGAGGTCTCGCTCAGGGAGGAGAGATAGATCTAGGAGTGGACACGGATCCTCCTCGAGATCCAGACATCGCCATAGGTCCAGGTCTCGTTCGGCCTCTGGGACCCGTTCGTATTCACCTACGTTGTCGGATTCACCGGAGACGAGGGTGTCTCCGATAGATGACATTGGCACGTTCCAGGAGGTTCTCCTGCGAGGGGCTGCGAAGTTGGGAATCAAGGTTACGGCCTCGACGCCCTCAACTTCTGTGATCTTTGAGACGCTGCATACGAAGCACCTGTCTCGCCCCCTACTGCCTTTGGTGCCAGGACTGGTTGAGCCGGCTGAACAGCTCTTCCTTGCGCCGGCGGTGGTGAAAGCTACCCCTTCCAGGCTCATCAAGAAATACAGGGCACCAGAGTCGGACCCGGCTTTCTTGCGGAAGGACCCGGTACCGGATTCGGTGATTGTGACGGCGGCTCGGAAGCTACATGCCACCTCTCCGGCCTCCACTGTGCCTCCGGATAAGGAGAGCCGCTGGATTGACTCTGCTGGACGGAAGGCGTGTGGGACTTCCTCCACGACAATGAAGGCTTCCAGTGACTCGGCGTTGTTGGGACGTTACGACCGTGCACTGTGGGACTCCATGGAGCAGTTTGCGGACCTCGTTCCGCGTGACAGGAGGGAGGACTTCATGGAGATTGTCCAGGAAGGGATGCTGGTTTCCAACCAGGCCACCAGCGCCGCGGCGGATATCTCCCTGCTGGCAGCGCATGGATACTGCCACGGTATCAATCAGAGACGCCATGTGTGGCTCCGGCTGACATCGCTGAAGCCTGAGGCGCAACAACGAGTGGCCAATCTGCCGTTTTCTGGCGACACCCTCTTCGGGAAACACGCAGATGATGAAATGGCCAGGATGAAGGCCGAGGCTGAAACCCTGACGGCGGTGGGCTTGGAGAAGCCCAAAGAAAAGAAACCCTACCGTCAGTTCCAAAGGCGGTTCGGGTCGCAGGGTCGAGGAAGGGGACAGTCTTCTGGACAACATCAGCAGCAGCAACAGCAGCAGCAGTACAGACGGCCCTTCCAGAAACGCCAGAGGGGTAGAGGTGGACAGCAGTCCTCTACCGCGAACAAGGGCCCGGCCGGGTCTCGACCCTGAGCGGTTACTTCCCCTTCGTCCGTTACCCGCTCCGGTGGGGGGAAGCGTTCAATTTTTTCTGGCAGAGTGGAGAAAAATTACTCAGGACAAGTGGGTGCTGAATATTGTTTGCAATGGATACAGTCTTCGGTTCATCAGCCCTCCTCCATCGATTCGTCCAGTCAGCTCGCAGTATCAACTGCGCGAGCTCCAGGCGGAGGCCGACATCCTTCTAAGGAAAAGGGCGATAGAAGATGTACCTCTGTCTCAAATAGGAAGAGGTCTGTACTCCCGGTTCTTTCTGGTCCGAAAAAAGGACAAGAACGAGTTCAGGCCCATTCTGGACTTGCGACAGGCAAACAAATGGATTCGCAGAGAAAAGTTTCGCATGCTGTCGTTGCATCAGATTTATCCTCAGCTGCAACGGGGAGACTGGCTTTGCGCCATAGACCAGCAGGATGCGTACTTCCATGTGCCCATTGCACACAAACACCGGAAGTTCCTGCGATTTCAAGTCGGCACCAATCACTATCAGTACACGGTACTTCCGTTCGGGCTGAAGTCTGCGCCCCGGACGTTCTCGAAGTGCATGGCAGTGGTAGCGGCACACCTGCGGAAGAACAAGGTGTTTGTTTACCCATACCTGGACGATTGGTTGATCAAGGCCTCCTCCTTCTCGGAAGCTCAAGCACACTTCCAGAAGACGTGCGTTCTCTTGAACAAGCTGGGGTTGCGCATCAACATGTCCAAGTCTGTCCGACTCCGGTCCAGTGCATCCAGTACTTGGGAGCCTCCATCGATACGCTGTCGGCAAGCGTGTCTCCTTCGGAAGAGCGACGTTTATCACTCCTTCGGAAGGCTCCGGCTCTCCTGTCCGCTCCATCCACGACAGTGAGGACGGTGTCTTCGCTGCTGGGATCGATGGCTTCTTGCATCTTCCTGACGCCACATGCACGGCTGCATATGAGACTGCTGCAGGAGTGCTTGGAAGATCAGTGGGACCAGAGGAGAGGCTCTTGGGACGACAAGATACGACTGTCTCTGCATGCTCTTCAGTCTCTGAAGTGGTGGTGTTCAGCGGAGAATCTCCTCAGAGGGGTTCCCTTCCACAAGGACATTCCCACTCAGACTATTGTGACGGATGCTTCTCTCCTGGGATGGGGAGCGCACTCCGGGGATCTGCAGATTCAAGGGACGTGGTCCCCATCGGAGTCCACGTACCACATCAATTTCCTGGAACTCAGGGCTGTTCATTTGGCGCTGAAGGCATTTCAACCGTCCTTCCGGACCAACTCTCTGCTGGTACAGACGGACAATACGACCACGATGTATTACCTCAACAAGCAGGGGGGCTCGAGATCACGCACTCTGTCTCAGGAGGCGCAGGCGATCTGGCGTTGGCTTCTGGCTCGAGGGCTCTCGATAACGGCCACTCATCTGCCAGGTGTGCAGAATGTTCAGGCAGACGAGCTGAGCAGACTGATTCAGGAAAATCACGAGTGGGTCATAAACGACGAAGTACTAGGAGAAGTCTTCGCAAGGTGGGGCACTCCAGACGTAGATCTGTTCGCCACCGCCGAAAACAGCAAATGCCGAGACTTCGCCTCCAGGTACTACCAGCCGGGGACGCTGGGGAACGCGTTATGGATCAACTGGTCGAACAGCTTTCTGTACGCTTTTCCACCCATTCCCCTGATTCCAGCGGTTCTCATCAAGCTCTCCCAGTCCAGGGCGAAGATGATTCTGATTGCCCCGGAATGGCCCAGACAGTGGTGGTTCACGGACCTGCTTCACCGGTCTCTCCTTCCTCACATGAAGCTGCCGTGCAGGCCGGACCTTTTCACGAAGTTCGGGGGGCGGATGGTGCACCCCAACCTCTCGACTTTGAGTTTGGCGGCATGGCTCCTGAAATAGTGCAATATGGCCATTTGAATCTCCCAGCGGATTGTATGGTCATACTGAAGGAGGCTAAGCGACCTTCCACTCGGACTTCTTATGCTTACAAGTGGAAGAGGTTTTGCATCTGGTGCAAGTCTAAGAACTATGACCCTACGACATGCAAGGAAGATGTCATCCTTCCATATCTGCTACATCTGGCGCAGTCTGGCCTTAATGTTCATTCCATTAAGGTTCATCTGGCTGCTTTGACTGCCTACAGGAAATGCCCTTCACAGACTTCCTTTTTTCAGATCCCTGTGATCAAAGATTTTTTGGAAGGCTTGAAGAAAGTGTTCCCTCCTGTCAGGCTTCCTTCGCCTTCATGGGACTTGAATGTGGTGCTGTCCAGATTGATGAAGGAGCCTTTTGAACCTATTCATAAGGCTTCGTTGCAGCACCTGTCCTGGAAGGCGGCGTTCCTCGTGGCCATTACATCGGCCCGCAGGGTGAGTGAAATTCAGGCGTTGTGTTGCCAAGAACCTTATACTGTATTTCATGCTGCTAAGGTTGTTATGCGTACTCACCCTAAGTTTCTTCCCAAGGTTGTTTCTGATTTTCATATCAATCAGACTATATCTTTACCTACGTTCTTTCAGAATCCTTCATCTCCAGCGGAAAGGTCTTTGCATTCCCTGGATGTTCGGAGGGTGCTGGAATTTTATCTGGATAAAACCAGGGATATTCGTAGGTCAGACCAATTGTTCATCAATAATGGATCTGTCAGGACGGGTCTTGCGACCTCTAAGCAGTCTATCTCTAGGTGGATTGTGTCCTGCATACAGCTGTGTTACCAAAAAGCTAATAAGACCTTAGGAGGTAAGCCTAAGGCTCATTCCACCAGGGGCAAGGCTGCCACGACAGCATTGCTCCGTAATGTTCCGATTGCAGAAATCTGCAAGGCGGCCACTTGGAAGTCGGTTCATACCTTTGCTAAGCATTACTGCCTGGACACTGATGCCAGGGCAGACGCTCAGGTTGGGCAGGCTTCGCTGCGAAATCTGTTCGCGCAGTAGTGGCGTTAATTCTCTTTTCTCCACCGCCGCTTTGGTGTGGGGATGGGCTTGACATTCTATTTACTAGATTATGACTATACACAGAGATCCCCTACTCCAGAAGGAGTAGTTTCTGTCCTGTAACTCCAGTTCTGTAGTAGGGGTATCTCTGTTATAGTCATAAGCGCCCTCCCTCCACCCCGGTGGAGAGAGACATATTTCTTATGGAATGCTACAGGTCTGGCGTGTTACGCCTTCAAAAAGAACTGAAACTAAGTTGGACCTGCTATGCATTCTGGGATACTGGGAGAAGGTTCTGGAAGATTCTCTTAAAGGCACAGTATCCTGTTTTGAGCCACATAATGGCAGCCTATGGGGCTTGTCTGTCCAGGTTCTTCTCTCTATCATTCCTGAGGGATTTTGCTGGTAAAGCAAGGGAAATCTGTACAGGCTTTTGCTGTTTCGTGGATTTTATGGTGGAATTTCTAATTGAAGTACTGGACAGTGTAGCCTTTTTAGGCTGCATTATCTGTCTTTAAATTCTCTCTTAAGTGTCTATGCTTTTCTGCATTTTTTGACATTATAAGAGATTATTTTTGATTGCTCCGGGGTCCACGCACATGGGCGGGACTATTCACTAGATTATGACTATAACAGAGATACCCCTACTACAGAACTGGAGTTACAGGACAGAAACTACTCCTGCTTGCACATACATCTAGCTGATTTCAAATGGACACCGTACAACAGTGGTAGTGCTGTCTGAAAGCACCTGCAAAACAACCAGAGATGGAGGGTGCTAGGCAGTAGGCCCTCGGCCCCAGTATATTAATATGAATTTGTGTACTGGGTTCACAGGCTGCACATTGTCTTCTCCCTCAGAAGAGTGCCATAGCCAGAGGAGACATCTATTATAGCCTGCAACTGTGGAGGACAGAAGGGAGGACCCACCTTGAGATTGGAGGGACACATCGACCAATTGATGTCTGCAAGAATTGAGTGGAAGATCTCATATGAGTGCAGAGGATTCCCTAAAGCTGAAACCACTGATGTCTGAGGCATCTCTTAAAGGATGTTAAATCAAAAAGAGGGTGAGAAGAGCTAGTTATTTAGAGAGGTACCACTCCTGTGCTCCTCCAAGTACACATGTAAATCCTATATTGGGCAGATGCACTCAAGGTTGCGAACTGACTAGTGTTGAAGTCGCTATAAATGCCCTCACACACCTGTTAGGGTGTCATGCTTCATCATAGGGCGCTCCTCGTCAGACTGACGCTGCATTGTCTGACGGGGCTTGTGGCTTCTTTGCCAGAGTTCTTTTGATCTGAGGACGCCGAAGGTGAGGGTGCATGTGGGCTAAAAAGAAGTGCAAAGTGACTAGGTGACTTTAAAATAGGCACCAGACCCACAAACGTTTTAATAAAAATGGGACCAGGACTAAGTAAAAACAGTGGGGCTACCAAGAGGTCCTAAGGTACCAGAGTAGCTTTTATGTGTGTCTGGTAACAGGTGTGTGAGGGTATTACGATCTGAAATTCAGATCTCCCAGCGACTTGAACACTGGTCAGTTAGCAACCTTGAGTACATCTGCCCAATAGAAGAACTGACTCCTTACTGTGATTTACATCTCTTTAAGGACCTCATCTACCACTGGGTGGCTGGCAGTGGAACATGCCGAAAAGATTAAAATCGCTTCAGAACCAGACTCTGTGTTAGAGTGTGACATTTTAGGATTATATTCTCCGACACAGATGAAATGACTTCATGCAAGTCACTCTAATAAAGGCCATCCACTGCGTCAGGGTTAGGTGGAACCGTGGGAGGTTGAAAGAGAATTCTGGCCCATCAGTCATTGTCAGATGGCCTGAAACATACATGGAATCCTGCCACCACAGCCAGCACCTTGGTGAAGAACCATGGAGCAGTTGTAAGTTTAAGAAGAACTAATGCACATATTATTGGTAGCCCCATGCCAAGCAGAGGTAATTCCTGTAACGGGGGAAGGAGTAGGCAGATCGAAATAGGATTACTGGAGATTAGAGACCTGACTCAATTGAACTAGTTCAGAACCTGATGAATTTGATGTGGAGATATTCTCTTGAATTCAAGATCCTCAAGTCCAGAATATCCCTGAGGCCCTAGTCCTTCTTGAAGACCAAGAAGTAGAGTAAATACAATTTTCTCTCTCTCTGTAATGGCACTACCTCTATGGCCCCTTTTTCTAGCAAAGCCTGAATTCAGCTTTTCAAGTTCTAGGTGGTAGTGAACTTCCTGATAGATGGCGGATGTGCCTAAGGAATGATAACACTTTGAGGTTGTAATCTGTACCTTTTAGGTGGGCCACTCTGAAATCTGTGTTGATCGCCTTCCACAGACTCAGAAAGTAGGAGTCGCTTGATTGTGCAGAGATGGGGAACTCAAACTGGTTTTAAGGATGCTGAACGTGTGAAAGAAAGGGGAGCCGGGAGTTGGTGTTTTTTTCATTTTAAAGATCCACCTCTTTCAGGAAAGAATGTGTCCAAGGCTTGAGTCAGCTACTGATCCTAGAAACGTTGGCCTCAAGAAAAGCTGCAACATAACAATACTGCAGATGCAGTTTTTTAGGTGAGGATGCCAGTCACAAGGAGCATGCCATAGTGTAACTGTTCTTTAAGCACTCCAGGTAGCAGTCTGCTTAAACAACAAAGAGCCTCTCACCATCAAATAACGTTTTCTAGGGCCTCTTGCCCATCTCAGGGGACTGAGAAGACATGTGACATTAGAGGTGTGTTAGAACATGGCTACTAGAAATGAAAGATTTGTGTACCATGAAATAAAGTTATTTTGAGTCGTGGTCCAGAGTTGCTGTAGAAAAAACATCGGACTAGAAGATGCTGGCCTATGGCACTAAGCAATCTGCTTGTGAAGAGCAGGTTAGAAGAAGGCTTTTCTAGCCAGCCATCCTTGAGAGAAAACGTTCACATGGAACTCATTTTAAACATCAATATATGGGAATCACAGATATTTCTATGTAGATTGAATCATGAAGCAACGCCATGAAATATTTTGAAGGAGCAATAATAACTCAGCCCGTATGTAACACGGTTCAGCCGAACCGAGTTTATTCAAAACAAATATCAATTCTGACAATCAGTTACGTTGTGTACAGTGAAAAAGAAAGAGATAACAGACCCGAGGGTGTGAAGTCAATACAAATATTTGTGAATTCCCATATAGTGATGTTTAAAATGAGTTCCATGTGAATGTTTTCTCTCAAGGATTACTTGATACCCCTGTTTCCATGGAGATAAGGGTTGCTCTTGGTGTTTTGCTTAAATATCATTAGCACGGTGTCCACCTCAAGAGCTGTTGTTCTATTTCTTTAAAAGTTGTTCTGTTAAATGTATTATGTAGTAGTCACACGTAAAGCTATCATACATGTATAGTATTCACACATGAAACAGTTTGGCTTTTTTGTCCTACACACACGTGGGTACATCACATATCAGCACCACACTATACAGAGGAATATATAGCAAAGATCATAAGTGGTCCATCCATTTTTTCCTCTAACTCTACCAAAACATCACTGAGTCCAAAGCAGATATTGTTGAACAAACAAAGAAAAGGCTAAAAAGAAGCATGTCAGAACAGAATTTCATGCCCATATGCTGATTGAATATCTCAAAGGGGGAATTATTCCTCAATGTTTCCTGGTCCGCAACTTGACTGTTGAGCCTGCTGGCATGGTGAGGTGAGGAACCACTCTCAAAGTCCGTGTTCATAAGGCCCCCATCAGTGAGTGCACTAAGGCTCAATATGTGCATTTGCCAAAATTTACATTTGCCAATCCTTACTTTTTTTTATGTATGTTTCCACTATACCAATGCTTATTGATTCATAGTTGGACGTGGCAGTCTTGTGGGGCTATCAGGGGCGTGGTTCTGAGAGGAGGGTATTTAAACCTCGCCCATTCCAGAATCACCGCTTGCTGTCAGTCTACCTCGCGCAATAACTACACTCCACGCTGTCACTTGAAGCGTTAAAGGCCATTTTATTAGGACAAGTTTGCAACCATTTAAAGTTTATTAAACAGTACATAAATGCAATAAATATACTTTCCCATCCCTATACCGTCTCATTCTCCATTCATCCTTCTCAAAACCATCTCACCTGTTTAACTCTTCCCCATTCACCCGGTGACCTCCGTCCTCTCCCCATTCTCACCTTCACTTGCCCTCCAAGCATCCTTTGTTGAATCTCCTTCATAGTTTCCGCGCCCCGCTATCAGTCACCCGTGTACCGTTCTCCCCCCGAGGGGTGGATCCGCCCGTATGTGACTCACCACCCCTCCAAAGTACCGCAACGTTGCTACCATGCAACCTGCCCTAAACTGGCACGCCAATACCAACCTAGCATCATGCCCTCCACCTAAAACCTGTAGGGTGGGTGGGTGGACAAACTTTTCACCCTAAACCCTCTGGTGGTGCTAAGGTGTCAGGAAGAGGCTGGATCCTCCTCTCCTGACACCTTTTATAACTTCTTAAACTCCCGCCCCTTCCCCACTGCTCTAAATCCCTCCCACACCTTGTCCTTCCGTCATCGTGCAATAACTACACTCCACGCTGTTACTTGAAGCGTAAAAGGCCATTTTATTAGGACAAGGTTGCAACCATTTAAACTTTATTAAACAGTACATAAATGCAATAAATATACTTTCCCATCACCAAACCGACTCATTCTCCATTCAACCTTCTCAAAACCATCTCACCTGTTTAACTCTTCCCCACTCACCCGGTGACCACCTTTCTCTCCCCATTCTCACCTTCACTTGCCCTCCAAGCATCCTCTGTTGAATCTCCTTCATAGCTTCCGCGCCCTCTATCAGTCACCCGTGTACCATTCTCCCCCCGCCCCCGAGGGGTGGATCCGCCCGTATTTGACTCACCACCCCTCCAAAGTACCGCCAACCAGGGAACCAGGGAACCCCCGTAGGGCGGTTCCCTGTCCCACCCCTTCAGATCCTGGGCACCTTTCCCTCCAATCAGCCGGCCCGCAACACCCGGTGGACAACCAATCCACCACACAAGCTTGTGTCCCGTATCAATTACTATTGTTGTGACAATCATTGGTCTCGAAAGGTGCCAACCTACGCAGTACCGCTTGCTCGTCCAGTTCCAGTGCACCTAAAGTTACCCCACACCGCTTTTCACAGTGGACGACCATCCACCACTGCAACAGGCTTTCCGAGTAACCGTTAGCTGAGCCAAACCTTGTTCCTACAAGGTGCCCCCCATCGCGGTGAACGACCATCCACCACCTGGGTCCGCATCAAGGGCAAACCAGTAACACGTTCGGGCTAATCCTTGTCCATGAAAGGTGCCACCACCGCAGTGAACGACCATCCATCTCCTGTACCCGCATCTCGTGGAAAGAAACCCGGTCAGACCAATCCTTGTCTGTGAATAATTGGGCCCCCCTATCGCGGTGAACGACCATCCACCACCTGGGCCAGCGTCATGCGCAAACCAGTACCATGTTCAGGCTAATCCTTGTCCATGAAAGGTGCCACCACCGCAGTGAACGACCATCCACCACATGTACCCGCATCTTGTGTAAAGGAACCTGGACCGACCAATCCTGGTCTGTGAAAAAGTGGGGGGGGGCATCGTGGTGAACGACCATCCACCACCTAAACTGCGGGCTGTGTAATAAAGAACAACCAGGCCAACCCACGACCATAATAGAAGTTTCCTGTAAAACAAACCTCCAGCTTCCCTTCGAGGCAGTCTCAACACCAGTGGGCCTTTACGGCAGGTAAAGGCCCACTGGTGATGAGACTTTCTTTAGCATCCCGCTCCCCACATCTGCAAAGCGAAATCATGCACATAACCAAATTACCCCACCTTCCATGTCAGTGAAACATGTCCCCTTCCATGTCCCAATAGTGCAAAGCCAAACCAGACATATCCCAAAATATCTTGTCTCCCACATGTATCCGCATATCCTCTTGTTCCTTGTAACACCATGTCAGCCGTTCCGGCCACAACTCCCCCCCCATTTTCATTCCAATATTCCCCCATCATCTCACAGCCCGACGACTGTGTTCCCCACCTGGTGCTATCTGTATGCCTGTTAATTCGCCTCCTTTGCTGTTCAATGCCCAGGAGAATGGCCACCCAGCCAGGCGGCCGCACTGGGGCCCGATCTCGTCCCATTGCCTGTAGCAGAAAAAGAATGATTAGTCTTGCAAGCATAATGTCCCTTTTCCGACAGTCCTTACTTGCTACCCCACCTGCTATGACACTGCACCCGTCCACTGCATCCAAAAGAACTCAACCATCCCCAAAATATTAATTGTCCCAGGCACAAGGCCACGTCCTCACAATGCTTCAACTGCTCCGACCCTGCCTGCCCAATAAACCTAACACCCAGACCAACTCCAAAACACCAGCCGCCCCAAGCATCCCTCTCAGTCCCAGCCCATGACCCTTTGTCTACCCCTCGTCGCTACCATATTGTCCCGGCCACAAGGACCACGCCCCAAAATCCTCCCGTCCCAACCTACTTCCAGAACATACCACTGCCTTGTTCTTTGAATCTCCGACTGCTCGCAGCACCCCCCCACCCCAACCCTGCCGAACCAGCCACACCCATCGCCTGCTCTACAGGTACCTGTTGCTTTAGCTGTTGACTAACTACAAACCTCCCGTGCTGGATTCCAGGCCCCCTTGCAATATATCTCACGGTCCCCAGCCCAGACCTAGTCTCCCCCGGTCCACCCCACCAACTGCCTAACAACAAACTGGGCAAAAGACCTCTGTGAGCACCAACTTCCTCCTCATCACCTTGAAACTGACATTGAGAAAACAACCTAATGCTGATTCTACTGCAGTACCATTCCCCAGGCTGCGAAACGCATTGCCCACTGACGTCAGATGCAACTTCTCCTGCCTCGCTTCAAAAAAGGACCTGAACACTTGCACCTCACCACTACGCTCCCGACCAAGTCAACCAACCTAAGCGTCCCCAACCCAATGGACCCACTTTCTACTTTGGCCCATAGGATGATGGTAATCTGACAGACACCCACTGCATACTGCTACACTGCACAGGATACCTAGGTCAGAAATATGCCCATATATCCGTATGCATCCCCAGGTCATGTGATGGAAGGCAAATGTTTCCTGTCTTGAGCTCACGAAAAAGGCCTCCGATACCCCCAGGACTCACTAGTACTCTAAAATCCACGAGGAAAACCAATGCCAGTGGCGCCCCCCAAAAACCCACCCCAGATCACATAACCCACTGTCTGACAGAGTCCCCCGCCCCATCAGTCGCAGCAGACGTGCCTCTCGCCCACCAAACTGTATGATGCTTGCCCAGCAAACATGTCCGTCATGAGCCCCCATACCTCTCCAGGCATGTCCCCTACCCCCTTTCTGACCAGTTTGACCCATTTCACCCTGATGATGGCCGACCCACCGGACCAACTACCTTGCTGTCGCCTTGAACCTCCATAGTCTGCCATCCCTCTCCATAGTCTACCTGTTGCAAAGCACCTGCCCCTCTCGAACCAGTTGCCACTCCCCAACCCATACCCGTTCAACAATTACTATGGCCTACACATTTAAGTGAAGAAACAGATACATTGAGATACATTGACACACCAGGATGGAACACTCACCCTTGCAACTAGGAGTCTGAGACCCTAACCAATAGGCCCCAGCAACTCTAGCACGCTCTCCTTGTGAACCCTTAGAGTGACCCCGTTTAACCCCCTATGAAAAAGGGGGGGTGCCTCCCAAAACCCCAACCCCTAGTTACGTGATCCCTCGGGAATCCTCTGATGACACCAGTATACCCTCGCTGTGCAGAGGCGCTAGCCAACAAATAGATGCTCCTTCTGGTTTAGTAAAGTCCGGGGCAATCTTAGCCCTCCTCTCCTCATACTGTCATGCACACAACGCCCCAGCCCTCATGCTGCGCAGCTGCCAACCTGGCGAATCCTCTGTCCCCCCACCATAAGATGCGTGGTCAATGGAGACAAATGCCCTCCTCCATGAACTGGCACCCCTGGCCCATTCGACACCCCCGTCCAGCCAGGCCAGCCACAATCTGTGATCCATAGGTTGACCCTTTGTTGCGTGTGGTACCACCTGGTCCATCTCGACCCATCCCCTACTAAATCACCAGGCCCCCATTACTCCAACAGGATGCCGCCGCTGCACCCACCACTGGGCAAAATCCCGCAAAATCCCCAAACACCCCAGCCAACCAGCTGAAGTCCCCTCTCACTTTATTCCATTACCTGAGAGCCCATCCAGGACCTCCACATCTCGTCCGTCGCTGCTGCGCCCTGTTGCTCCCCGTCCACAGGTCCGTCCGAGGCCATACTCCCTCCTGCAAAACTAAAACAGGCTTATTACCGCCACTCCCTCCCACCCCTGGAAAAACCACAAGCAGCTACAACGATCACTTTCGTCCTCAGTCAAACCCCCATCCCGTCACCACATCACACTCCCCCGCACTTCCCATCGCACCACACCAAGTGACCCCCAATTCCCTCGCGGAAAAAACCCCACTCAGCCACAGCCAACTGCACATGTCGGCTACCCTCCCAAACTTGTCAGACTCCCAATCTGTATCTTCGCCATACAAATTCATTCATCACAGATTGTAACATCACATTGCCGAATGCGCTGCGCTATCCCACGTTGGAGGGGCAGGCCGCAGCTGACCCCCCTACTGCTTCTGGCCAGCGCCCGAGGCCGTCATGCGCCCCACTGGCGACGCCCTGTTCTGCCGGTATCAGTCGCCAGTCCTGGTCCCCCCCCAGGCCGCTCCAGCCTGGAGGATCCAAAGCACCACCGGGCCTCATGCCATGCTGGCAGTCTCTCGCCCTACCCAGGGGGGGGCCCGTGCACCAGCTGCGGCCCCCTCCCCCCCAACCCCCACTGTGGGGGGTGGAGGGCCCCTGCGCCTTGCTGCACGCCCTCTATAGAGGGCACCCTGCCTCCCCAGAAAAAGTTCCAGTACCTGGCCCAGCTCCGCCCCCCTCAGTATAGTCAGCCCCAAATATAGGGAGACCAAGGTTTTAAAGCCAAAAACCGGGAGATTTCACGAAAGAAAGGCTACCGTTTTAATCCCAGCATGTGCACAGAAGGACAGCGCTCCTCAGCATCGATTTACAGAGCAGGCGGCTAGAACATAAATAAAATGCAAATTCTAAACCCAGAAGCATGTCTGTTAATTACACTGCTTTCTACACACAACTACGAACCGCCCCTGCTCTGCATAAAAAGCACCCCCTGCAGTCTACAGGTGCCCCGCTCCGAAACCCGGGGCAGGAGCTAAATTTCTGGAAAGTTGCCCGAACAGCAAGTGAAAACAGGGGCCATCCGGGACGCCTGGGCACCCCGCCTAAATATCCCACTACCCAAATGGCCGACCAGGGCTGCCTGGACCAGGCGCGCCGCACGGCCCTGGGAGAAAAAACGCTGCATGGCCTCCCGGCACTGCTCAATATGCCGCTAGAGCCCACAGGCCCCCCACACAGTGGGGCTGACTGCCGGGGCCCGCGTTGCGCATGCACACAAATTACCCGCCTCTCCAACAATCAGGGGCAGGCTGGCCCCCGGGATCCCCCACACGCAGAAAAACCCAGATTTACTGTGTCGCGCATGCGCGGCCAGCTACATACTGGCAGAGCCCTATACGATCCAAATACTCGGCTCGTCACGACGCTATATGGGGGGGGCACATACCGCGAGAGATGCGGGCGGGCGACACTGGCAGCAGCGAAGCGGACCCACTGAAGGGCCGACCAACATTTGGACCTGAGCAAGGTAAAAGGGGAAAAGGGGGGGAGGAGGCATCCCACTCCCTCGGCGTGTACCTGCAATCTGCACTGACCGGCACGGGGGCAATCGGCCCAGCGGCCTAATGAAACTGCGCAGCCTGTTCCCCCGCCGCTTTTTCTGCCCCCAAGACCGGCGGGGTACACACGATCCCATCATCGTGGACCCTTGTAACGCCCCATGCTCCCCATAAACCGCCCCACCGACCAATCTGACTAACCTTCTGTTGTGATTGTAATACTTGTGTCCTCTCCTGGACACCGTAAAGTGAATACACAGTAGTGTCCCTGCGCGGACACCATACCGGCGGTGAGGTCATCAGCTGGAACTGTCAGAATGACAGTTAACAGCTGATCGCCGAGCTGACTGGAAGTTAACGCTCCTACGTCTGTAGGAGCATCGTGTTGGCTTATGAATAAATAGAACTCTTTCCTAAAACATTGTCGGAAGTTCTTAACAAGATTGGCGACGAGAGCCAACACAGAATCCACACGTCAAGGGAAAAAATATACAACCAGCAGTCGGAATTTCAAACAAGTCGATACACGGAAAAACACTGCAGGAAAAAAAACGATAAAGCGAAGAACATTGGCTTTGAAAGACAGGTACAAAAGGTGAAAAACAACTAATGTATAAAGGAAAAAATACGGAAAATATAGCGCTACGCAAAAACAAACAGCATATTGGCAGAGATTGAGATAGTGAAATGTTTGGGACAGCGTAATTAGCAACAGTATTGTGTGTGAGGTCTTTCTAAGAAGTGTATAGGAAATCTGCAGTGTATCGCCGACGGAAAAACATATCGGTAACAGATCAGCTGAAAATTGAATAGTAGTGTTTATGAGACAAAATAGAATGTGAGCACATCTGCTAGATGAACAGAATCTACTCAAAGGAATGTGTGGAAGTGAAAACTGCCTCAATAAGAAAGAATAACGGATTTGAACAACTGTCAAAATAAACCGTAACAAGCAACTGTCATTTTGCCAGCTGAAGTGAATGACGGATGACATCTACGTCACCACGCAGGATAGTACATGGCGTAGGCGGCCATCTTGGAAGCAGTAAACGCGCACCAATTTTTCATGCGCATACCTCAGCAAATGATCAGAGTTCCCAAAACAGCTCACGGAAACATTTTTCTTTCAAAAATAATAACCGGAGGAGCAAGAACATCGAGGAGGACTACGCACAAGGCATATACGGTAATTTAAGGAATATATTTAAAAAACTAAGCAGATTACTAGGCAGGTGTTACACAACAATTTAACCATACAAAACCTTTGGGAAAAAAAAGAAAATAAATATTTATGCAAATAAAATAATTAATACGGCCGGGGACTAGTCATACTAAGCAAAATAAACTATTTAAACCTTACCAAGAGTATATTAAACAAAACATTTAGGTTTCTAAACAAAATGGCTCCTGGCTGTATCTGGAATCTTTCACCCCCTGAATCTTTTTTGCGTGCTGGAAGTGAACCGGCATTAAAGTGGGAAGAGTGGAGAGAATTACATCTCCACACTAGAAAAAGATGAAGAAATAAAACCAGAGAAAGAAATATAAAATGCTAATGCACAGCCTTGGGCCGGAGGTATAAAGGTGTATAATTCAATAAACAAAAAAATAAGAGCAGAAAATGAAGGAGGCGTATTCACCAACGCAATAGATGATTTAAACACATACTATAAACCTACAGTTTGTCTGGGAGTAAATAGGTATACGTTTTTCCACAGGAAACAAGGAAAAGAAGAATGAGTAGATGATTACGTATCCGCACTTAAAAATCTGGCAATAAATTGCCATTTTGGAGATCTTCATGATGAGTTAATAAGAGATCAGATTGTGATGCAAGGCTCTAAAGAAAACATTCAGGATAACCTGTGGGCAAAGGGCGAATACCATTTGCAGAACATAATAGACATCGCAAGGAAAGCAGAACTCACGGGACGATGTGCCAAAGCAGTACTAAAAGAAGACAAAATAAAGAAAGAAGGAGAACATGTAAACAGGGTGTCCGACCAGAAAGTCAACAAAAAACAGAGTTGGAATAAGAAAAACTCCACACAAATGTACAGGAATACAGAAACACGGAACAGAGGACACTATTATCGATGTCTAAGCACGGCTCACATGGCGTATGATCCTAAATGCCCTGACCGTGAAGTTAAATGCAGATTCTGTGGTCTAATAGGACATTACAACAAGGCATGCAACAGAAGAAGACCACAACGAGTAAAAGCAATAGAGAATGAAGTAGATGAGTTACAGGATGAATCCGATGAAGACATCAATATGTACATACTTAACATAAAAGATGAACAGGAGGATGAAGATAAAAAAAAAGTAAAACAAAGACAAGAAAACCAGTATGTAAAATGACGATTGGAGGCGTAGAAATAAACATAGTAGCTGATTCAGGTTCACCATATACGATTGTAAACGAGAAGGTCTGGAGTACCAAATTCACAGCAAAAATTGGTGAAAAACTTGATAAACCAGACATTGTGATAAAATCATTCAATGGTGAGCCTATTGAAATACGTGGATACAGAAAACTTAAATTCATATACAAAGGAAGAGAAGCAGATTGTAAACTCTATGGGGCCCGATTCACAAAATGAACTTAAGACAAAATCCTAAACTTACTACAAATTGGTATTCACAGAATGTACTTACTACTATTTGGTATTCACAGAATGCACTTACTACTTTCGGGATTCACAGAATGAATTTACTACTTTCGGGATTCACAGAATGAACTTACTACTTTCGGGATTCACAGAATAGATTTACGACTACTAACTTTACGTCCGCCGCTGGGCCGTAATTTACGCCACCGGGTCGTATTTTACGGCACTTTGCCGCAAATTACGATTACGGGCTGCAAATTACGATTACGGGCCGTAAATTACGATTATGGGCCGTAAATTACGATTACGGGCAGTAAATTACGATTGTTGGCCGTTGGTCATGTTAGCCAAGGGGAAACACCTGGCCAAGGTCCACCCATCCCCCAACATGGATCAGCTGACACACAGCAGCCAATCCCAGCCAACAGCTCCATTTTGCCATGGTGTATGCTGCCACTGCCTACCATCCCCCACCACGCCCCAGCTGAAGCCAATTAACACTAATTGACCAGTACCACAAAACACATAAAAGCAGCACACAGTGAAGGAACAGGTTTGGCCACAGAGAGACTGTTACTACAACGCTTCCAGTGCCAGAGAACATGGAGATGAGAAGGAAAAAAAATTTCACTGCAGAGGAGACCACCAGGCTTGTGGAATACATAGTAAGGCACCACAAGCGCCTACATGGGCAACCACCATACTGCACCAGTGGGGCACAGAAGCAAGAACTATGGCAGCAGATAGCCACTGCTGTCTCAGCCCTGGGCGTGGAGAGGCGAACTGTACAGGACATAAAAAAAAAGTGGCAGGACGAAAAGCAGAGAGTGAAGGAAAAATACTCCAGGATAGAACTGAGCAGAGTCCTCCCTGCTGCATGCCCTGGACCTCGCATCCGGCTCACCCCACTGGAGGATGATATCCTAACAACAATACACCCCCACTTGGTCCATGGGCTGCCTGTTAGTGACGTTCGCTACGTGGTACCAGGTAAGTGGAATGAGAAGAAAAAGTGCATGAAGAGATTGTCTGTGTTACACTGTCATAGTGATCATGGAAATTGTCCAAAGTGTATATAAATATATGGTTAGTCAGAGACTCATGTGTCACCCACTACGTGGCACCACAAGTCCCAGAATCCTTTGCATCAGAAAAGGCTAATACCCCCCACCCTATTAAAAACATGTGCACAGTACTGATGCCATACATACACAACCCAGCTAATTCAATAACTGTACATAATAACTGAAAATGTGCAATGACAAATGGAAATTTAAAATTAAGTTAAATAAATAAATTAGCTAAAGACAAACATTAGCAGGGAAGCGCCAGTACCAATGTGACATGCAATTCTACCCTTGCGCAAACACGGATGTGTCGTGTACATATGGTGGTGCACTGTGGTGCAGGGATAGACAGATGTGTGTTGAATCTGATGGTGTAAAGGGGGGGCTTTGCTGAAGTTGTGTCGCAAGAGCGTTGCAACTCCAACAATGTCCATGCACTGCCCATACCTAACGTGCTGTGCCACTCCTTACGTCTGCTTCAAGCAGGCGTAAGGTTGCGTCGCAGCGGCCCCTGATAAGTGATACTGTGAAATCATGTAGATTACACTGACTCACTTGGACGCGGCATATCCCAAAGGAGTGCACACCCTGCCTACCTCCAAGTTGATGTTGCGCAGGGCCTCACAACATGACGATTCACCATAGTAGCGTCACGTTGCAAATATTCCTAAATGTGTTATCTGTTGTACACCACCGTTGTGCCACAGAAGTGATGCAACAACAGTGTAAATTCTTTTTCTAGGCGGCTGTAAACCTGCCACAAAATCTCCAAAAAGTACATCACCCTGTGCCAGCCCAAATCACAAAGCAGATGGTGAGAGTATCCTCTGATGTAAATATGTCCAACACATATCCTGTTGTCCAATTTCCACTCTGCCACGCCATTACATCCCCAACACACCACTGCTCCTACCTGCCCCGTCTGCGGCAGTTCCGCGCAATACTGTTATCACACAGAAGATATGGGCAAATCCCCGAAACGTTACACAAGCACATTTCCCATTTGTCTACTTTTCTCTCTTCTCACCCATTGACACATCCAGCCAGAGCACAGACAACTGCAGTAGCAGAGGTCACCGCATCGCATAGGAGGAATCGGCAACATACCAAGAAAGGCATGTCAGCCACACAAACTGGTAAGTCAAAGTGGACAGGAGATGGTCAAAATGCATACATCGCAGAAGACGACAGAGGGACAAATAGTGCCCAGCTATGTAAGTCAACCATTTATGCTACATTTGCTGCATTACAATTGGAGTTGTCAATGGACATTCACCTTTAACATATGACATTTGTGAACAGCGAAAGACAAATCATAAAGGGCCAGATGTAGGTACCGACCGGTATTGAGCATTTGGGATGTAGGAGACCGAAAATCGTCCGATTCGGTAAATTTACCGACTCGGTAAAGTTACCAAATCGGTAATTTTACCGAATCGGATAATTTACCAAATCGGTAAATTTACCGAATCGGTAAATATACCGAATCGGTAAATTTACCGATTCGGTAAAATACCGAATCGGTAAATAAGAAGTGGTGAAATTGAATATTGAGATGTAGGTAAGCTCTTAAATACCGAATTTGCTTGAAATTCGGTATTTAAGAGTCAGTATTTACCATGGATTGTAATCAGGTGGTAACCAGGTGCAGCCTATAAAAAAGGACCCAAAATGCAATTCTTTTTGCACAATGGCGGCATTTTATGTCATTGCAAGACGACTACGGCTACAGGAGGAAGGAGAGAGGGAATAGCAGAGAGAGGAGCAGGTCTACAGACAGAGGATCACCTTGTTCATGCTCACAGAGGCAGAGATACTCCAGAGGTACAGGTTGGACCCAGACACCATCTTGGACCTCATCAGGGACCTCCAACCACTGTTGGAGCACACTACCCCCAGGGCACACACTATTCTACCCCACATGCAGGTGCTGTGCAGCTTACACCTGCTTGCGTCTGGGAGCTACCAGAGTGTGGTTGCTGCGGTAGCTGGGGTTACCCAGAGCAGCCTGTCACGCTTTTTCCACAACTTCCTTGACGCCATGTTACAGAGGATGGAGCATTATATTACTTTTCCTGCAACCCATGCTGACCTGGTCCAAACAAAATCTGACTTTTACCAGATGGCGCGATTCCCTAATATCATTCGCTGCATTGATGGCACGCACATTCCCATTTGTCCCCCTGCTGCCACTATATATACAGGAATAGGAAGTCCACCCACACCATCAATGTGCAGGTGTTCTGCAATGCCAAGTGCGCCATCACTGACCTTGTGGCAAAATTTCCAGGGAGTACCCACGACTCCTTTATATTCCAGAACTGCGGCATCTATGGATGGCTGACAGCAGGGGAATTTGGTGAAGGATACCTCCTAGGTAAGACACAGTGTTCGACCACCTTTAACACCTATTGCAGTAAGAAGTACATGTATGCATGTGAGTCATGAATTCCCATTTCCTTTTAGGAGACAGTGCATATGCCCTCCGGTCCTTCATACTCACCCCCTACCTCAACCCCTCTACACCCAGCCAAAGGAGATATAACCGGGCCCACAAGAGCACAAGAAATGTCGTAGAGCGTACCTTTGGTATCTGGAAAAGCAGGTTCAGGTGCTTGCACAAGAGTGGAGGTGCACAGCAGTATACCCTCATCACCTGCTGTAAGATCATTTCTGCCTGTGCTATGTTGCACAACCTTGCTGTGAAGAAGGGTACTGAGGTGGAGTTGTCAGACTATGAGGATCATGGCGACGACATTGCTGTGCCTGAAACACAACCTGCTGGGGTGTCAACATGGTGGCAGATACAGACGTGAGGAGATTAAAGACAACTATTTCTGAGTAAGTAATGAGACACAGACAGGTTGTGTAGGGAACCAATGTATTTTAATGTTGCCACAACGTTCAAGCACTTAAGTGCAACAAAATTAACATTATAAACGTGGGGACTGTATGTCCCGGGTTACTTCACCCATGACCGGTAATGTCACTTGCGCCCATGCTTTCCTGACCCACTAGGGTGTTGGTCGGTGTATTCTGCGTGCCCTCCAGCCTCATCTGGGTGCCTGCTACTCCTCCGTGTCTCCACCACAGCACTAGCTATGCTGCTCCGGCTAATAGTGTCTTCAGCCTCTGCCACTTCCAAGGCAGGATTCTGTGTAGTTTGGGAAGTCAGCATAGCCTCTAGTGCACTTGTAATTCTGGCCATGCCCCTGTTGACCTCAGCTGTGTTCTGTGTCAAGGCATCCTGCATATTTATGCCCCTCCTGCATAGCAGGGATGTGGCAGTGGCCAAACGATTGATGGCGTATTGTGGACACGGGCCTCCCTGCGCCTTGTGTGTTCCAGACTGTTTAGTTTGGAGCATAGCGGTGTAATAGAGTTGCTCATCTGCTGCATCCCTGCTGCAATGTCCGCATTTGTTTTTGCAACCTCTTTATTTGCCTCCACAAGGTCTTTCATGCCCTTCCCCATGTCTCCTATTTGCTCATTCAGGGCTTGGAATTGGCGGTGGCAGGCTTGGATAGATTTGCCCTGCATCCTTTGAATGCGCACCATGCTCCCCTCCAGCCCACGGAACACAGTGCCATCACCACGTCCACCTGCACTGCTGGGTCTGCGTTGTCTCCTGCGATCTGTGACTGTCTCATTCGTGGACTGCAGTGCTGCTGAACTCACATCTACGGTGACATGAGCCTCACCCTCACCCTCTGCAGCCTCCATTATAGGTAGTGGGACCACGACACGCCTCCTGGCTGGTGGGGTTGCAGGAGTGGACTGTAACCGTGATGGTGAGGTTTCTGGTGAGAATACCAAGGGAGGGGATTGTGAAAGCTGTGGGGAGTGCAGCAACTGTGGGGTGTGTACAGTATCATCTTCATGGGTGCTGCCAGTCGTGTCATCTTCCTCCTGCGAGGCTTGTACTTGGCTTGGCCCTGCTTCCTCACTCTCCTCCCTCGCTGGTGCAGTCCCTACTGTGTCTGTGGGTTGACTGCCTGATTTTGCACCTAGGTATAAATAAGCGTATATCAACTGGGTGTTACTGTGTCACAGTCACTACAATAAATGCTTTACACATTTCACTTTCATTTAACTGCATTACTTTCAGTAACTTGCTGATGTCTGTGCTGTTACACATGGTCTTACATTGGCTGACTACATTTCCCATCATGCATTGCTCCTGTATAGTGCTAGTAGTACTGGACTGGGGTTAGCTTGTCCACAAAAGGTAAAGGGAAGCAGGTTGGTATGGGGTATCATGCTGAGCATGCGTCTTACCTTTTTTTGGTGCAGCTCGGACTGAGCTGTCCACATCTCCGAGTCCCAAGACGCTGTCTGCCTCAATGGTTGAGGCCACCAACTCCTCAAGGTCAGTCAGGGGGGGCGCTGGGTTCCTGCCACCACCGGTGACACCAGCCTGCCTGTGGATTTCAGCCATTTTCTTCTTTGTGAGATCCCCTATATTCCTGGCTGTGACTCCCACTGCATTCACTTTTTCAGCAATTGCCAGCCAGATTTTTCGTATGGCAGACTCAGGAACAGTGAGGGAGTGCCTGCCAAAAAGTTTGTTGTGCACTCTCACTACCTCCTCCACAACTACCTGCAGCTCCATGCTGCTAAACTTTATTTTCCTTTTTCTTTATGCCTTCTGGCTTTCACTGCTGCTTGCCATTTTTTTGGGTAAAGTTTCAGTAAAACTCTCCCTGCTGCTCTGTGTCTCTGCTCAGCTCTGACTGCCTCTCCAGAACCTTCTAATTAGTTGCAGCTGCCTGGGTAGCCACTTCCTGGTAGGGAGGGGGAGGGTGGTAGCACCTGATTGGCTGTTTTCTTAAGTTTCACTTTTGCTTGCTTTCCGATTCGGAATTTACCGAATCGGTATTTACCGATTCGGTATTTACCGATTCGGTATTTCTCATTCATTCCTATGGGCCAAAAGGCCCATAGGAAAAATGTAAAATACCGATTCGGTAAATACCGATTCGGTAAATTCCGAATGTACAATACCGAATTTTACCGATTCGGTAAATAATACCGATTTTTTCCCTACATCTCATTTACTGATTCTTGAATACCGATTCGGTAAAAATCGGTATTTAAGAATCGGTAAATGACATTTACCTACATCTGGCCCCATATGTCTTGGCTCATCATACCTTTGTAAATGTGGTACACAACATGTATTACACCAACAGACCCAGAACGGGGAAAGCAATCCTGTAATCGAGGGCCACAACAAGTCAAAAGGGTGTACACACCATATTGTAATAGTGTTTGTAGACCTAATCAAGAAATAGCATTTGCACCGAGACGGAAATGAAGACCAAACAGTGAGATACCAGTCTCTGTAGTATTGACAATGCATACACTGTCCAACTGCTAATCTTTCATACATACTTTATTCAGCACAGTCCACACAGCTGATCATGTACTGCGTACATTGGTTGGATAATTTCCGGACATCAACAAAACACGATAGTGGACTTTACCTCTGGATTCGTAGGCATGTCATTGTGACATAGGTAGCATCAAGGTAGTGGGCCCAATTTAAGTTATATGTGGGATCACTCATTACATAATGTATGACACACTTCTGCAACGGTGGTGACCATGACTGCTTGTGCCCGTCCTGTGCCAGAAATTGAATGCATCACATGTGGCAGCAGGAATGTAAAATTGCTAAACAAACTTATCATTGTAGGTACAATGTGGTCCTCCCAGAAACCCAGACGTCCACTGACTTCTGCTACTAGGTTGGACTTGCCATCTGTCCAGGGACAACATACTGCTCCGGTGCTGGGCCACGGTAAGTCAAGCTTGCTGAATGCTTATTTATTGTGCCTTTCACCTCCACCGTATGTGTTGTAAAACACTGTTATCCTGCATCACAATATGCTCACATAGGGCATTTGAACACATGGCCAATCAGACCCTGGTGGCAAATGAGATGCTGACACAAAATGTATGCCAAGTGTGTGCACAATGGACATACAATAGAACAATGTGTAATAAGAAACGTCCACAACACAACAGGCTTGCAATTCAATGATATGCTAAATCCCTAGCAAAATTAACATGGTCAAATCAATATGAAATTGGTATGGCTGAGGCACACACTGGTGCCAGTTGTGTACCTGTGAGATGGGTGTAGGGGCTGCTAAGGTGAATCTTCATGCAGTTACACCTGCAAAATGAGTTGGCTGAAGAGCAACCGGATAATCCATTGCAGGTGGGAAGATTCAAAGCTTCTCACCTCATCTGCAATGTGTGATCTAAACCAAATGTTGTCTTCTGCTTGCCTCCCTTCTACCATATTCACATGTATAGGTGAGTGTATGAAATATGAGGTTTGGATGTCTGCTGCACAAGACACTATCTGTTGTCATGTAAGTAGTACCATGATGTTGGAAATGGAGCATGGGAACAGAGAACACTCAAAGGATGGACATTAGTAATCTGTGTTCTCTCATTCAAAAATTAGCTGTGTGACCTCATGGGTAGGGAAGCACAAATGGGCAACATCAGGCCCCTGACAACTGCACATCTCACACATGAACTCCTTTCTGACTTGTCAACAGACAACATTACACCCATGAAAAAAGTCAGTCACAATGGTAAGGGTGAAATCAGTAACCTTCTCATACAAGTTCGTCAGTGGATGTGTCATCTTATTGATGTCGGTGCTGCATGGCTG
The DNA here is from genome assembly GCF_964261635.1 of Lissotriton helveticus. Classification (NCBI taxonomy): domain Eukaryota; kingdom Metazoa; phylum Chordata; class Amphibia; order Caudata; family Salamandridae; genus Lissotriton; species Lissotriton helveticus. Next base: position 1,692,139,802 of record NC_136068.1, on the reverse strand, counting down.
TAAGCTTGCATATGCTGCTTGTGAGCAGGTGCCCACATGTTAAGTCAATGAGCTAGACATGCTGCACATCGTCCTTGATTATCCACAAATGGCTAATGAGAATGTAATTTGATCTCATAGCTACAATCTGTTGTACTAAAATATGGACATGTATTTCTCATCACAGGTGCTGACAGGATGAGACCACTGCAGCGGACACCATCCCGGGGATGCATGACATCCTGGCTGCAGCTGTGAAACTGTCGCGTACCTGTCCCTCAGGTAAATCGGGCATGAGGAGTGTCAACAGCTTAGATTACAAAGCCATTACAGAGATCGAGATCCCCTTCGACATGGAATCAACAGTTGTTGATTACAAAGTGAAATACAGACCAGGAGTGACACATATGCATGTCTGTCATTTGGTGAGGCAGATCGTTGAGAATGTTGTTTCTACCCTCTACAGCTATGTCTACAACAACTATGATGAGACAGGTGCAGCAGGATACACCACGAGGGAACGCAAAGGGACAGAGAGTTGTGGCTGGAGCTGGTGAGTTTGCTAGTATCATGTAGATCTCCGTGTAACACCTCAGGGCTATGGTGTGAGCGGCCATTTGTGGTGGTACCCTAACGTGATCACATGATCCTCATCTGCGGATGCAAAGTGCAGTAAATACAACCCTGGTGTTGCTGCACATGTAATACCTGGTCAATCACCAATACAGTTGCAACCTCTGTGTTTCAGGTGATGCTGAGGGAGAGGCTGACAGACCGACAACCAGTGCTGGCCGACGGGAAATCCGAGGTGAGAATCCCCTGATCCTCCAGGCAGCAATGTCTATATCCTCAGGGTCGGACACATCCACACGGCTGGCTGATGCAGGAACAGATACCACACGGGAAGGTGACACACGCGGAGTATGGGGGGAAACAGTGTGGGGCAACGGACAGGGGGACACATTGACGGTGGTATGGGAAGGCACTTGGGAGATGAAAGTCATAATGGCTGTGTTCAGGGACTGGACTTGGGTGCCGAGGTTGTCCATAGATCGGACTAGGTCCATGTTCAGGGACTGGACTTGGGTGCCAAGGTTGTCCATAGATCGGACTAGGTGTGCTTGCATCGAGCGTATCTCCAGACGCACCTGTAGCAAGATACAAGCGGACATGTCAGGTTGACCCTCGACCATCCAACTCAAGTCCCCTGGCATAGCCACAGGAGGAACAGCACCGGCACTGGGGGGGGGGGGACACAGAAGGGATGTGGTGCCTCAGGTCCGGAGCGGATGGGTTCGGCTTGGCGGCTACGAGGAGGGGGACAGGTATCAGGGGATTGAGCTGGAGCCCCCGATGGCATGGGGGACTCTAGAGGTAGGGAGGGGCAGATGGCAGGCCCAGATTGAACGTTGGCCTGCCCCGGGGACACCTCTTCATGACCCACTGGTGATGTATCTGTGGGTGAGTGGCTATCCCCCACATCATGGTCCGAGGTGTCCGGTCCTTCACCCCCCTTCAATGTCCACAGCCTCCACCCGCGACATAGTACCAGTGTCGTGTTCTTCTTCATCCCGGGTGGGTGAACCCCCTGACCTGCAGATGTTGAGGGGCTCTCCTCCTCCTCCTCCTCTGCTTCATCGCTGGTGGAAAGAGGGTTTAGCCGCCGCCGAGCTGATGGTCTCCTTCTCCGGACTTGTTCCTGCGGATCTCCTGTCTCACCAACCGTGCCTGCAGAAGTGTAAGCAAAATCCTGATGTGGTGGTTGTTCCATGCATGACGCTACACATACATAGAATAGCCTAGGTCCAAATTTGTTTGCCTCTGATCACACTGTACAGTTATCAGGGGCCGATTTACAACTTCTGGCGCATCTCCGCTAATCAGCAGAGGTGTGTCTGATGAGTTGCAACGCATCAGCCCACCCGTGCATCACCCCTGATGGACCGCATATACAAAGCGGCACACCGTGGCGCTTGGGTGGGCAGATGTGTGATGCATCCCCGGTGGAATAGCCGGGCTTTGCTGGAGTGGCGTGGCAAGTGCGAACCCGCCTCCAGCAAGGCTCGGGGGTGCACGATCGCTAGCATGCTGCGGCAATCGCGTAGATTTGACTCCGCTTGGCCCTAATAGTGACTGAGTGAAATCTTGTAGTTTTACTCAGCCACTTTTAGGATGCGATCCTGCAACGTATGCGTTACGTTGTAATAATCCAGCAGCATGGCGCTTTGTGTGCTCCGCCGCTGCGTCACTAAAGTGACCCAATGGCGGTGCAAAGAGGCGCAAGTGCCTTGTTGATCTGCCCATCAGTCCTTATGGACTCAATGGTGGTTGGGAGCACACTGCCTCACAGTCCCAGCACAGTTTGCCCCTTTGCATCCGGGTAAATGCTGTTTACAGTACTAACTAACTAACTCCTGAATCATCTGTGTTTGCTGGGAATGCTGCCAAGTTCCTCTCAGGTCACAGTAACACTCACAGGCACACAGCAAACCCAGATGATTTACTTTGCTCTCTGAAACTTCTGCTCTCTACTGATGAAGCGCTCAATCCAGGAACACGTGTCTAGAGATATACAGCAAAGTCAGCAGCAAATTTGGTGTATGACTCCAGATTATTCCAAAGTAAGTTTGAACTGTGTACTGCATTTACCAGGATGCAAAGGGACAAACCGTGCTGGGACTGTGAGGCAGTGTGCTCCCAACCCCCATTCTGTCCATGCACTTACATTACATGTATGCACACTGTCATATACTGATTTGAGTTTGACATGGACATCTCATGTGTATTATTGTGCCTTGCGCAACTGCATTATCCAAACCTCAACCTTGGCATTGTTGTGATCTGTGTGTCGTGTCACTGCTGCATGTGCCAGTTCAACTACAAGTACACCAGAGGAGAACAATAAGAGTCCAGATATAATAGATATTGGCCATTGATATGGATTTGCAGCTATTTAACGTCTGGACAAGTGTCATCTGCTTTGTAGCATTGTATGGGACAAGACAAATGTGGGTCACACATCCACGTGGGGTCTGGAGTACTCCTCTAGCTACATTGTGTGTCTAGCCTTTTGATGTCCCCACACATCTTCGGACAATCCAGTGCCACATAGTGGCTTACTTGACTCACAAGGTAGTGCAGTACACCGCTGAACAGTGGTGGGCGGTTGAGACAGCTACCTGTACATGTAAAATGTCATATAGGCCACTGAGGGTGAGACGTCTGTCAGTGGACACACCTTGCCAACCTATGAAAGCTTGTGAGTGATGCAAGGATCTCAATAATCTGTCTTGACTCCAAGGCACATGATGATCTGTCTCAATTGGAACACAACGCTACAGGTATGATGCTAATCACAACATCCAATCCCCTATGGCCTGCCATGTGCAGACTGGACAGTCTCTGTATCATCGTTCATCCAATGCACACATCCGTTATGATTGACTTGGTTCAATTGTAGTGGTGCTGGCAGAGCAGAATCAATATGGATGCATGAGTGTGGCTCATTTACCCAGTTGTCATGAGAAAACTACAACTCCCAAAATGCACTCTGGCCTGTATAGTCCATATGCCACAGTGTGCCTCTTGAAACCTGGTGACTGCTGCTTGGACATGGAATTGGCTAATGGAGGCATGGGACACACAATGGTACAGCACTGTTTCACTCACATCATACTCCCAGACTCATGTTGCATATGATGCACTGACTAGGTCCATGCTGCTCGTGCTCCTCCAGCTGAGCATGGAGGGTCGGCCAAGCTGCTTGCAGGACCCTCCTGTACAGTGATGAGAGGCGAGGACGATGTACATGGTGTTGGGAGGACAGGCCAGCCAGCTCCGTAGCCTTGTGACGGGCCCACCGCTTCAGGTCCTCCCAGCGCTTGCGGCACGCCCTAGCCCTCCTGGTGGCCACTCCCACTGCACCGCAGCACCCCCTCCACCAAGATGTCCAATTCCCTGTCTGTGAAAGGGGGGGCTCTCTCCTCATATTCCTCAGCCATTATGGGGAAATAGGTCAGATGAGAGCAGCAGGATGCCTGAGGATCTGATCGGGTGATAGAGGACCACAAAATGGCTGCCAACTACTTCCTGTCTCCCACTTCATGTATTACCTTGCCTGTATGAAATGATGTGTTCTAGTTTATTTTCGTAATTTACGGCCCGAAATCGTAGTGTCCGGTTCTGTAGTAGGGGATCTCTGTGTATAGTCATAATCTAGTGAATAGTCCCGCCCATGTGCGTGGACCCCGGAGCAATCAAAAATAATCTCTTATAGTGTCAAAAAATGCAGAAAAGCATAGACACTTAAGAGATAATTTAAAGACAGATAATGCAGCCTAAAAAGGCTACACTGTCCAGTACTTCAACTAGAAATTCCACCATAAAATCCACAAAACAGCGAAAGCCTGTACAGATTTCCCTTGCTTTACCAGCAAAATCCCTCAGGAATGATAGAGAGAAGAACCTGGACAGACAAGCCCCATAGGCTGCCATTATGTGGCTCAAAACAGGATACTGTGCCTTTAAGAGAATCTTCCAGAACCTTCTCCCAGTATCCCAGAATGCATAGCAGGTCCAACTTAGTTTCAGTTCTTTTTTCCGGCTCCTGCAAGCAGGACCCTGGAGCATTGAGCTCTCCCTTTTCAAGGGTTTTGTTGGTGTTTTTCACTAATTTCGATTTTGTGTACTTTTAAAGTACTTTGGTGACTTTCTTCTTGGATTTCTGCTCTCTTTGGCTGTTCATAATGCCTGCATTATTTGATAAATGCCCAGAGTGCTCCAGGAAGAAGGCCAAGTCAGACCCCCATGAGGTGTGTATCCTCTGCCTTCCCTCTTCCCACATCCCAGAGGAGTGTGTGATCTGTAGAGGCTTCTCTGGCAGGACCCTGAAGGACAGGAGAAAAATCAGACTTCAGGGACTTGAAGAAAGAAGACTGAAGGCTCAAGGTGGGTCTGGAGGGGCTTCTGCTGCCCATGCTGAGGCCTCTGGGGGGCTCCCCAGGGGCAGGAAGTCCAGCAAACGTCCAAGGTCTCCGTCTGGTTCAGTTGCTATGACCACGACGTCGAGAGGAAGGTCCACGGCCAGTTCCCGGTCTCCCCAGGGCTCTGGGTCGAGAAAACGTCGCCCGTCGACGTCGAGGGACGTTTACAGGCCGCCGTCGAACCCGGTGTCGATCTCCTCGTCGTCGCCGTCGCCGTCGAGTGGACGGCATCGGAGGGCCCGGCGTCGGCGCTCGCCGTCGAGGCGACACCGCCGTTCGCCGTCGAAGACAAGGACATCGTCGTCGTCGAGGGGATCCTCGTCGTCACGGTCGCCGTCGAGACGGAGGAGGTCTCCGGCGCCGAAGAAGTCGGCGTCGAGACGGTCGAAGAGGTCGACGTCGAGGCGATCGAAGAGGTCGACGTCGAGGCGTTCGAAGAGGTCGACGTCGAGGCGGTCGAGGTCGCCGTCGAGGCGTCATCGCCCGTCATCAAGATTTAGAGGTTCGTCCATCTGGTCGGGGTCGACGTCGAGGCGGAGAGGCCGGTCGACGCCGAGGAGTGTGAAACGGTCGACGCCGAAGGGACGCTCAACATCAAGGGAACCACGATCGACGTCTGAGCACCGATCGTCGACGTCAGGAGGTCGTAAGGACAGGCCCAGGACTGTGGGGGGCTCCCCACAGTCAGGACAGGATGGTGGCTCGCCGGGAACGGCATACTCTGAGGTGTATACCCCGAAGAAGCCTACTGCACCGCCTTCTTTGCCTCCTTTGCCTAAGGGCCCACCTCCGGGGGTTTCGACCCCTCCTCCGTTGCCTCCTCTACCGGCGCCTCAGGCCCCGGTTCCAACTGTTCCTCCTCCCCCGGTTCCACCGAGATCGGTGTCGATGCCCCAACTCCCACACCTCCGAAGAAGACTCCTAAGTCGAAGGTTCCTCCTAAACCTAAGACGTCCGACCCGGGGAGGCCGGCGGAGCGTCCCAGACCCAAGAGATCGAGGTCACGCTCAGGTAGACGGGACAGGTCGAGGAGTGGACGCGGATCCTCCTCGAGATCCAGGCATCGACATAGGAGGCATAGGTCCAGGTCTCGTTCTGCCTCGGGGACCCGTTCCTACTCACCTACGTTGTCAGATTCACCGGAGACGAGGGTGTCCCCGATTGATGATATTGGCACGTTCCAGGAGGTTCTCCTGCGCGGGGCGGCGAAGTTGGGGATCGAGGTTACGGCCCCTACGCCCTCAACTTCCGTGATCTTTGAGACATTACATAAGAAACACCTGTCTCGCCCCCTGCTACCTTTGGTGCCAGGACTACTTGAGCCGGCGGAACAACTCTTCCTTACGCCGGCGGTGGTGAAAGCTGAGCCTTCAAGGCTCATGAAGAAATACAGGGCTCCTGAGTCGGACCCGGCTTTCTTGCGGAAGGACCCGGCACCGGATTCGGTGATTGTGACGGCGGCTCGGAAGCTCCATGCCACCTCTCCTGCCTCCACCGTGCCTCCCGATAAGGAGAGCCGCTGGATTGACTCTGCTGGACGAAAAGCGCGTTGGACGTCCTCTACAACGATGAAGGCCTCCAGTGACTCGGCGTTGTTGGGACGATACGACCGTGCACTGTGGGACTCCATGGAACGGTTTGCGGACCTCGTTCTGCGCGACCGGAGAGAGGATTTCATGGAGATCGTCCAGGAAGGGATGCTGGTTTCTAACCAGGCCATTAGCGCCGCGGCGGATATTTCCCTGCTGGCCGCGCATGGATACTGCCACGGTATCAATCAGAGGCGCCATGCTTGGCTTCGGTTGATGTCGCTTAAACCTGAGGCGCAACAGCGTGTGGCAAATCTGCCGTTTTCCGGGGATACCCTTTTCGGGAAACACGCAGATGACGAGATGGCCAGGATGAAGCCCGAGGCGGAAACCCTGACGGCGGTGGGCTTTGGAGAAGCCCAAAGATAAGAAACCCTTCCGCCAATTCCAACGGCAGTTTGGGTCGCAGGGTCGAGGAAGGGGACAGTCTTCTGGGCAATATCAGCAGCAGCAACAACAGCAGCAGTACAGAAGACCCTTCCAAAAACGTCAGAGGGGTAGAGGTGCACAGCAGTCCTCTACCGCGACCAAGGGCCCGGCTGGGTCTCGACCCTGAGCAGTTACTTCCCCTTCGTCCGTTACCCGCTCCGGTGGGGGGAAGCATTCAATTTTTCCTGGCAGAGTGGAGAAAAATTACTCAGGACAAGTGGGTGCTGAATTTTGTTTGCAATGGATACAGTCTTCGTTTCACCAGCCCTCCTCCGTCGATTCCTCCGATCAGCTCGCAGTATCAACTGCGCGAGCTTCAGGCGGAGGCCGACGTCCTGTTAAGGAAAAGGGCGATAGAGGATGTACCTCTGTCTCAAAGAGGACTAGGTCTGTACTCTCGGTTCTTTCTGGTCCGCAAGAAGGACAAGAACGAGTTCAGGCCCATTCTGGACTTGCGACAGGCAAACAAATGGATTCGCAGAGAAAAGTTTTGCATGCTGTCGTTGCATCAGATCTCTCCTCAGCTGCAACGGGGAGACTGGCTTTGTGCCATAGACCTACAGGATGCATACTTCCATGTGCCCATTGCACACAAACACAGGAAGTTCCTGCGATTTCAAGTCGGCACCAATCACTATCAGTACACGGTACTTCCATTCGGGCTGAAGTCTGTGCCCAGGACATTCTCGAAGTGCATGGCAGTGGTAGCGGCACACCTGAGGAAGAACAAGGTGTTTGTCTACCCGTACCTGGACGATTGGTTGATCAAGGCCTCCTCCTTCTCGGAAGCTCAAGCACACTTCCAGAAGACGTGCGTTCTCTTGAACAAGCTGGGGTTGCACATCAACATGTCCAAGTCTGTTCCAACTCCGGTCCAGTGCATACAGTACTTGGGAGCCTCCATCAATACACTGTCGGCAAGCGTGTCTCCTTCGGAAGAGCGACGTTTATCACTCCTTCGGAAGGCTCAGGCTCTCCTGTCCACTCCATCCACGACAGTGAGGACGGTGTCTTCTCTGCTGGGATCGATGGCCTCTTGCATCTTCCTGACGCCACATGCGCGGCTGCACATGAGACCGCTGCAGGAGTGCTTGGAAGATCAATGGGACCAGAGGAGAGGATCTTGGGACGACAGGATACGACTGTCTCTACATGCTCTTCAGTCTCTGAAGTGGTGGTGTTCGGCGGAGAATCTCCTCAGAGGGGTTCCTTTCCACAAGGACATTCCCACACAGACGATCGTGACGGATGCTTCTCTCCTGGGATGGGGAGCGCACTCCGGAGATCTGCAGATTCAAGGGACGTGGTCCCCGTCGGAGTCCACGTACCACAACAATTTCCTGGAACTCAGGGCTGTTCACTTGGCGCTGAAGGCTTTTCAACCGTCCTTCCGGACCAACTCTCTGCTTGTACAGACGGACAATACGACCACGATGTATTACCTCAACAAGCAGGGGGGTTTGAGATCACGCACTCTGTCTCAAGAGGCGCAGGCGATCTGGCATTGGCTTCTGGCTCGAGGACTCTCGATAACGGCCACGCATCTGCCAGGTGTGCAGAATGTTCAGGCAGACGAGCTGAGCAGACTGATTCAGGAAAACCACGAATGGGTCATCAACGACGAAGTACTAGGAGAAGTCTTCGCAAGGTGGGGAACTCCAGACGTAGATCTGTTCGCCACCGCCGAAAACAGCAAATGCCGAGACTTCGCCTCCAGGTACTACCAGCCAGGGACGCTGGGGAACGCATTATGGATCAACTGGTTGAACAGCTTTCTGTACGCTTTTCCACCCATTCCCCTGATTCCAGCGGTTCTCATCAAGCTCTCCCAATCCAGGGCGAAGATGATTCTGATTGCCCCGGAATGGCCCAGACAGTGGTTGTTCACGGACCTGCTTCACCGGTCTCTCCTTCCTCACATGAAGCTGCCGTGCAGGCCGGATCTTCTCACGAAGTTCGGGGGGGCGGATGGTGCACCCCAACCTCTCGTCTTTGAGTTTGGCGGCATGGCTCCTGAAATAGTGCAATATGGCCATTTGAATCTCCCGGCGGATTGTATGGACATACTGAAGGAGGCTAAACGACCTTCCACTCGGACTTCTTATGCTTACAAGTGGAAGAGGTTTTGCATCTGGTCCAAGTCTAAGAACTATGACCCTACGACATGCAAGGAAGATGTCATCCTTCCGTGTCTGCTACATCTGGCGCAGTCTGGCCTTAATGTCCATTCCATTAAGGTTCATCTGGCTGCTTTGACTGCCTACAGGAAATGCCCTTCACAGACTTCCTTCTTTCAGATCCCTGTGATCAAAGATTTTTTGGAAGGCTTGAAGAAAGTGTTTCCTCCTGTCAGGCTTCCTTCGCCTTCATGGGACTTGAATGTAGTGCTGTCCAGATTGATGAAGGAGCCTTTTGAACCTATTCATAAGGCTTCGTTGCAGCACCTGTCCTGGAAGGCGGCGTTCCTCGTGGCCATTACATCGGCCCGCAGGGTGAGTGAAATTCAGGCGTTGTGTTGCCAAGAACCTTATACTGTATTTCATGCTGCTAAGGTTGTTATGCGTACTCACCCTAAGTTTCTTCCCAAGGTTGTTTCTGATTTTCATATCAATCAGACTATATCTTTACCTACGTTCTTTCAGAATCCTTCATCTCCAGCGGAAAGGTCTTTGCATTCCCTGGATGTTAGGAGGGTGCTGAAATTTTATCTGGATAAAACCAGGGATATTCGTAGGTCAGACCAATTGTTCATCAATTATGGATCTGTCAGGACGGGTCTTGCGACCTCTAAGCAGTCTATTTCTAGGTGGATTGTGTCCTGCATACAGCTGTGTTACCAAAAAGCTAATAAGACCTTAGGAGGTAAGCCTAAGGCTCATTCCACCAGGGGCAAGGCTGCCACGACAGCATTGCTCCGTAATGTTCCGATTGCAGAAATCTGCAAGGCGGCCACTTGGAAGTCGGTTCATACCTTTGCTAAGCATTACTGCCTGGACACTGATGCCAGGGCAGACGCTCAGGTTGGGCAGGCTTCGCTGCGAAATCTGTTCGCACAGTAGTGGCGTTAATTCTCTTTTCTCCACCGCCGCTTTGGTGTGGGGATGGGCTTGCCATTCTATTCACTAGATTATGACTATACACAGAGATCCCCTACTACAGAAGGAGTAGTTTCTGTCCTGTAACTCCAGTTCTGTAGTAGGGGTATCTCTGTTATAGTCATAAGCGCCCTCCCTCCTCCCCGGTGGAGAGAGACATATTCCTTATGGAATGCTACAGGTCTGGCGTGTTACGCCTTCAAAAAGAACTGAAACTAAGTTGGACCTGCTATGCATTCTGGGATACTGGGAGAAGGTTCTGGAAGATTCTCTTAAAGGCACAGTATCCTGTTTTGAGCCACATAATGGCAGCCTATGGGGCTTGTCTGTCCAGGTTCTTCTCTCTATCATTCCTGAGGGATTTTGCTGGTAAAGCAAGGGAAATCTGTACAGGTTTTTGCTGTTTTGTGGATTTTATGGTGGAATTTCTAGTTGAAGTACTGGACAGTGTAGCCTTTTTAGGCTGCATTATCTGTCTTTAAATTCTCTCTTAAGTGTCTATGCTTTTCTGCATTTTTTGACACTATAAGAGATTATTTTTGATTGCTCCGGGGTCCACGCACATGGGCGGGACTATTCACTAGATTATGACTATAACAGAGATACCCCTACTACAGAACTGGAGTTACAGGACAGAAACTACTCCTTCCGGGGCGTCGTCTACGCGCACGCGCATTACGATGCGACACCGGAAACTACGATTTTGCGCCGTAACTTCCGAAAATGACCCGAAACACATTATATCATACAGGAAATGTTATACAGGTAGTGGGAGACAGGAAATACATCACACAAAGTATTTTGCAGCCATTTTGTATTCATCCTGGGTCATCCACATTCAGTAAACAAATCCACTGCCATCCTGTTGATCTGATGTAGGGGAAAGTGAAATGACAATGTAGGTGTGATTCATTAATATGTATCCAAAGGGGGAACAGATCATTTCAAGTCATTTATGCACTGACAGGGGGTAGGGGGCTGACAACATCCAGCCCACTTTCCTATTCTCATACTTAGCATTATGGGACATGTAGTTCATATTGAGTACTCAGTATCAGAGTTGAATGAAGTGTTATGTAACATTGGTGTGGATATGTCAGATACATATGGGGGCAGCTATTTGAGCCCTGTGTGCACCAATTGCACCACAGTAGCGTAACTTTAGTGGCGCAGCAGCGCTACGCCACCTCCATGCTGTAGGTTATCTTCAACGTGGCGCATCTGTGAAATGTGTCATATTGTAAGGCCCTGCACCACAGTTGTGCATTCCAGCACACAAACGCCTCCGAACAGTGGCAGCGTGAAATGTACAAAATTACACCTCAGTCATTTTCATGGCCATGCTGCGTCACAACCCTGCGCCTGCTTGTAGGAGGCTTAAGAATTGATGCAGCATGTTAGGCATCGGCTCGCCGCTTGCCTTGCTGGAGCTGCGTTGCGCTTGCGACCCAACTCCAGTGGTGCTTCACCTTTATGACAGCATATGCTTCACGCTTCTGTCTATACTTGGCCCACAGCGCACAGCTTTGTAAATGCGGCACATCCATGATGGCGCAAGGGAGGTCTGCTGTGAGGCACAATTACTGGGGCATCCCTGCTGATATGCAGCGATGCAACTCTTATTGTAAATCTGACCCATGGTGCATGATTCTCCCATGACATCATCACTCACATTCTGGGCCCATCATTTGTGGGGGAGTCAATTCTGTAGTGGTCATAGGCCGGAGTATGCAACCTTTTGTGATTTGGTGACCCATCCTTATGAGGTCCAGGTATGTCTCTCAGGACATGTATTGTTTGTCATCAGCGTGAATAGTTTGTTTAAGGGATGTCCACTACCTGCTCGCTGACATGGGCACATGACCTGAGGCACAATCCACCTTTTGACTTCTGTCAGTAGCTGTGATGTGCATGCAGTTAGTGTGGTTTGCAAAGTCGTCTCAGGGTGGGATTTACGGACACTGTTGTGTCTGTCCACATTTCATCACTGACAACAGACAGCAAACCACATGTTGTCCGTGACACTACAGGTTGCTCATGCGAAATACGTGGCAACGAGCTGATCACGGACTTGCATGCCCTGACGTCGGTCATGTGCAATAGCCCGGTCTCCCACATTCAGAGCTAGTCGAGGTTCGAGAGGCATGTGTAAGCCATGCATTAGAGCAATGTTGTGCAAAACACAACAGGCTAGTATGATCTTGCACACGACTACTGGGGAGTACAGAAGCACACCCCCTGTACGGTCGAGACATCTGAATCGCGACTTCAACAGACCAAAAGTGCGCTCGATGATGGCTCGAGTACGTATGTGTGTCCTATTGTACCTACGCTGAGGTACAGTGTTAGCACGCCTGTAAGGGGTGAGGAGATGTGGAGAGAGTGCATACCCAGCATCGCCTGAGGAGGGAAGAAAGGGCAGTTGTTAACATTTCACTCTTTGACTTTCACAGAACGGGATCTATACGTTCATACATGCAGTGTCTGTTGGGCCATGTTTCTTATTGTACAATCGTTACTATTGGGGGGCATTCAGACATTTCAATGACGCATATCACTCATTTTCAGTGCTTGGTACTTACCCAGTAGCCACATGTTACCAAATTATCCAGCAGCCATACGCCGAGCAAGAGGTGACATGCGGAATATGAAGCTGTCATGTGTACTGCCTGGGAACACTGCATGCACATTGATGAACCACTGGCATCACAGACTGCTTGAACATTGATGGAATACCATCTGTGTCTGTTGCAGAAGATGTGTGCAATGTGGTGGGGTGGCTGAAGGACCACATGGGTGCAATCAATTGCACCCAGCACACGTGGGAATTGTGCAAGGAGATAAAAATCTGTTGCTGCCCTTTGTCTCATGGCCAAAATATATGGCATTTTGATGTAGTTGGGGGCTCTATCAGTGATGCATCTCAGTACCTGATGCAGGCACCACGACTGGCTCGCCTGGGAAATGCCCACATGGTCACTGGTGACCCTTTGGAAGGACCCAGTAGCACAGAAGTGGAGGGCAGAAAGGATCTTGAGGTATGCTGGTATTGCATGTGAGCAGCAAGTCACAGAGTCAAGTTCCTGCTCCCACTCACATACCATATCCAAGATGACTTCAGGTGGGAAACAGTACCTGGCCCTTACATCCTGGCTGGACATTCCAAATAGGTTGATCCTCTGCCTGTAGATCCTCTCTGCTCTCCTCCTCCTCCTCAAGTAGTTTTGCCGCATGGCAAGGGGTAGTGCTACAAACATGTTCAGTGACATCCTGAAAGGGATTGTTTGTGTCTGCTCTGCATTCATACATGCTGCAGGGCTGGGATTGGCTGCTGTGTGTCAGCTGATCCATGTTGGGGGATGGGTGGACCTTGGCCAGGTGTTTCCCCTTGGCTAACATGACCAACGGCCAACAATCATAATTTACGGCCCGTAATCATAATTTACGGCCCGTAATCGTAATTTGCGGCCCGTAATCGTAATTTGCGCCAAAGTGCCGTAAAATACGACCCGGTGGCGTAAATTACGGCCCGCGGCGGACGTAAAGTTAGTAGTCGTAAATCTATTCTGTGAATCCTGAAAGTAGTAAGTTCATTCTGTGAATCCCGTAAGTAGTAAGTTCATTCTGTGAATCCTGAAAGTAGTAAGTGCATTCTGTGAATACCAAATAGTAGTAAGTGCATTCTGTGAATACCAAATTGTAGTAAGTTTAGGATTTTGTCTTAAGTTCATTCTGTGAATCGGGCCCTATGTTTCAAAGGTAGGACCAACTGTTCTAGGGTGGATGGACCAAGGAAGCCTAGGAATAATGCTTGATCCAAACAGTAGTGAACCAGTACTAAGTTTATAAGACACCAGCGATTATGCCAGCATTATACTAGCAAAATTCCCAAAAGTGTTTAGTGGAACTGTGGGAGTACTGAAAGGGTACCAGCACAAAATAAGGTTAAAACCAATCTCCACACCTACTGTGCACAAGGCAAGAAACATACCATTTGCAATAAGGGAAGAGGTCAGAAACCAACTTGACAAGCTACTTAGTGACGGAATAATAGAAAGAGTAGAGGCTTCAGAGTGGGTTGCACCACTTGTTGTAGCAAAATGCCCCAATGGCAAGCTGAGACTCTGCATAGACCTTCGAGATTTGACCCAAAACATCATAGTGGAACAATATCCACTTTAAAAAATAAACGAAATGCTGTCCACCACCAAAGGTGTCAAGTGGTTTACTACCATCGTTCTAAAATCAGCATACCACCAGGTACAGCTACATCGGGAAAGTAAATCACTAACCACATTCGTGACGCCTTTTGGGTGCTTCAGATTCACCCGAGTGCCATTCGGTTTGGCCTCTGCGGCCGCGGTATATTACTGTTCCAGGATGTCATCTTGGTGATGGGAAAAACAAGAGAAGAACATGACAGTCGAGTGGAGCAAGTTTTAAAAATCTTAAATGAAAAAGGATTAACGGTTGAGCACTCAAAATGCAAATTCGCGAAACATTCAGTCAACTATCTGGGCCATCAAATAACTGGCGAAGGCATCAGCCCAAAGAATTAACTGATTCAAGCCATAATGGACTCACCGGTACCCACCAACAGAGATGAACTGAGATCATTCCTCGGATTGGTGGAGTATTACTCGAAGTTCATCAGGAACTTTTCACTAAAAACCTACGCATATAGCGCCCGATTCACAGAAATAACTTAAGACAAAATCCTAAACTTACTACCATTTTCGTATTCACAGAAGGCACTTACTCATTTTGGTATTCACAGAAGACACTTACTCATTTCGGTATTCACAGAAGTTAGGAGTCCTAACTTTAGGACTCCTAAATGCCTTCTGTGAATACCGAAAGTGGTAAAGTTAGGATTTTTCTCAGTTTAGGAGTAGTAAAGTTAGGACTCCTATCTTTAGGACTCCTAAATGCCTTCTGTGAATACCGAAAGTCTTAAACATAGGATTTTTCTCAGTTTAGAAGTAGTAAAGTTGAGAAAATCCTAATGTTAAGACGTTCGGTATTCTCAGAAGGCATTTAGGAGTCCGAAAGTTAGGACTCCTAACTTTACTACTACTAAATTGAGAAAAATCCTAATTTTAAGACTTTCGGTATTCACAGAAGGCATTTAGGAGTCCAAAAGTTAGGAGTCCTAACTTTACTACTACGAAATTGAGAAAAATCCTAATTTTAAGACTTTCGGTATTCACAGCAGGCATTTAGGAGTTGTAAAGTAAGGAGTCCTAACTTTACTACTACTAAACTGAAAAAAAAACAAATTTTAAGACTTTCGGTATTCACAGAAGGCATTTAGGAGTCCAAATGTTAGGAGTCCTAACTTTACTACTACTAAATAGAGAAAAATCCTCATTTTAAGACTTTCGGCATTCACAGAAGGCATTTAGGAGTCCTAAAGTTAGGAGTTCTAACTTTACTACTACTAAATTGAGAAAAATCCTAACTTTAAGACTTTCGGTATTCACAGAAGGCATTTAAGAGTCCTAAAGTTAGGACTCCTAACTTCTGTGAATACCAAAATGAGTAAGTGCCTTCTGTGAATACCAAAATGAGTAAGTGCCTTCTGTGAATACCAAAATGGTAGTAAGTTTAGGATTTTGTCTGAAGTTAGTTCTGTGAATCTAAGACAGCAATTAAAACTCCAAAACAAATTTTAATGGACAGGAGAATGTGAGAAAACCTTCCAAGACCTCAAACAAGACATGTGCAAGACTCTACCCTTACAAGGATACGACCCCACTCTGCAAAACTTCGTAACTACCGACGTCAGTAACAAAGGCATAGGAGCTGTACTCACTCAGAAAGGCGCAAAGGGGGTGGAGTACACCAGGGCCAGACTAGGAACCACAACCGGCCCTGGCAAAGTGCTCGGCCGGCCCACTCCCCACTCGGGGGGGATTGGAGGTGCCACCGAGCTCTTTTCCGGGGCTGGTTTTCGGACGATTTTCTTACAGGGCCGATTTCGGCGCTGTAACAAAAACGGCCCCCAGGGGCCCAAAACCGGCCCCCACCCGTGCGTCGCACCGGGGGATTGCCCGGTGCCCGCTATGGCCAGTCCGGGCCTGGAGTACACGATTGCATTTGCATTGCGATCTTTAACAACAGCAGAAGAAACATTTTCAGTGATAGAGCGTGAGGCATTAGCCTGTGTCTGGGCCCTTGAGCACTTCAGGCAGTACGTCTGGGGCAGGAAAGTAAATCATTAACGAAACAGCTCACTACTAACGCGTTGTACACAGCTTCACCGCAGCTGGCAAGGATCTCAATGCGCCTGTTGAATTACATGTATAACATACAATATGTCCTGGTGTGAAAAACGTGGTAGCGGATTTTTTAAGCAGAATGCCACTAGAAACAAAAGCCAACACAGAAACCAATGAGGTGGATGATTCATGTACAGCAAGTTTATGGGAGAATTCCAGTGGAATAACAAAGGAGGAGTGGCTAATGGAACAGAGTAGTGACAATGTCATTGAAAAAGTGATGCTCGTACTGAGGACTTTGTGAGGCCAAGTTCCCTGCCAAGCGCTACAGGAGTAGTGTTCAAGTTTCTCCAGCCCTTTTATCTGCCAAGCGTGAGGAGGTGTTCATCAGCGAGGCCGCAGAGGAGGTGAGTGGCGCGGCCCCGGGACTGCGAGGACCAGCATTCAACATCCCTAGCTGTGTCCTCTTCCTGCGTGAGCCGCACCCCCTCCCAGTGCCCCGCCCCCACCGAAGCGCTCTTCACTTCTCGCGGCCCCCGCTCCGCGGGAGCCGCTCGTACTGAGGACTTTGTGAGGCCAAGTTCCCTGCCAAGCGCTACAGGAGTAGTGTTCAAGTTTCTCCAGCCCTTTTATCTGCCAAGCGTGAGGAGGTGTTCATCAGCGAGGCCGCAGAGGAGGTGAGTGGCGCGGGCCCGGGACTGCGAGGACCAGCATTCAACATCCCTAGCTGTGTCCTCTTCCCGCGTGAGCCACGCCCCCTCCCAGTGCCCCGCCCCCTCTCACCCTAGCGGAACTTAACCAAGTCCTCCAACGCGCCTCGCAGGACGCGCGCGGGGCGCAGCCCGGGGCGAAGCCCGGGCTAAGGGCGGGCCCGTTTAAGCCCGTTCAAGACCGGGCAAGACCGGGCAAGACTGGACTGGGCCACACTACTAACTTCTGCTTCCCCTTTTTCCTTATTGCTGTTACCCTATGTATTTCTAAACTAGCAGAATCAAGTTTGCAGTTAGTACCCCCCAGCATTGTCTCTATTGTTACGGAACACACTGCATGATGTCCCCCAGAAGCACAAGAAATACTGTTAAAAAACAGGCCCAGGCTGCTGCTCAAGTCATCGGGCCGATAGACCAATTTATAACTAAAGCCAACGAGGCCATTGAGCAGGGCATCATCCTGTTGGACCGGAGAGTTTCCCAGGACCTGGACATTGCCAGACGCTCCTCTTTGGGCTTACTGGCTACTGCAAAAAAAAACCAGCGTCCTGTAGAGCTACCCTCTCCATTGCTAGAACACGCGGTGATTCACACAGTCCCCTGCACAGTGGATCTGTCTGCATCCTTAGACCTTTCTCAAACACATTTGTTACAGTCACTAGAAAAAACTCCAGCCATTTTTGCAACCCAAACCGATGCTGCCCCTCCTCTAATCGTAGAAAGGGGCTTACGGGAAGGTGCAATTCCCAAAAAAAAGAATAGGAGGAAAACTCATAAGCCTCATCATTCTGTTAACTCCCTTTCGACAACAATTCCCAATACCCCACCAATGTCCCTTCCCCCTACGCAGTCCATCGACCCTGTTCAAACTCCCAATCATTTACCCCCTTCCTTACTTGTACACACAACTAACTTTACCACAGATAATTTAAATATTAGCTCTAGTAGTTCTATTAGCGATGATAGTGAAGGTGGTATGGTTGATGATGGCAACCTAACCACTAACACCTGTAGCAACGATAATTCATTGCTTACCAAAATCGGAGACTTAATTAGGTTTTATCTAAAACCTATAGAAAAGTCAGTCCAACAGGTTGAATTGCGTCTAACCCAACTGTCCCTAGTCCTGAATGCAAGCAAAGCTCCCACCATAGACTCCAACTTAGTACAAGGGAGACTTCCTAATCCGAACCCAAAAACAGTTAACTCACACTTGACCGTAGCGAATCCCTCTAAAAAGATCCAGAAGGCCCCACAGGAAACACTACAAAAACAGCCGTTATCAACTTTAACCAAGGCCCAAGTACCACCTAAACTACCTAATCCTCTATCGAACCAACCGTTAACTAACTCTAAGAATCATACGTCCACCCGACCAAAATCTCCTCCTGCTTTACCAACCCCGGTCCCTACCCTCCCCAATCACCCTGTCGGATTTAACACCATTCCGAGAAACAGAAAGAAGAGAACCCATCCTATCCATCTTCCGCCTGAGGCATCCCCCTACGTAGTAATCATGACAGGTGTCCCGGAACTTTCACCCAACCAGGACGAACCGGTTTGGTCATTAAAAAACAAAATAATATATTGGTTGTCCAACAACAGACCCTTACCCACTTATTTGGACAATAGAGTTACCACTGTGCGAAGAGTCCCCTGGCTAGGCACTGTGCCTAAAACTATTCAGGGCGATTGTGTTATAGTGAATTTTGCTGACCATAATACAGTAGAGCACATTTGCTCCTGGGGAGACCATACAACCACTGACGGGATAGCCACCCATAGTCTGTCATATTTCTACCCCCCGGCCCCACGACATAATGCCGCTCCCCCTTGGACCTGGACAAAAGTAGGGAACTGGGGTGGGAATAGAGACCGAGGCCACTGGGCAGGCTATGGATTTAATAACCCACCCCCTGGTCATTTTACAACCTGGAGAGGCCCACCTCTAACCAATAGATATGAATGCCTGGATATGGTCGACTGACCATTCGTTCCCTTTGCTAATGACAAAGTCAGTAACACCATCCAAATTCAGTCAATCCCGTCCAGCTCTCCTTCCAAGCTTAATACTTCCTTGCCGGATTTACCCTTCTATCCGACAATTCTCCTGGCTCAAGACCCTAGTCATGCTCACCTACCCCTTTCTGAAGAGTCACATATGAGGCAACAGCATAACTCTTCAACCTCTTGTGATCTACAACTCCCTTCTTCTACCCCTTTCCCAATTACCCAGACCGATGATTTAATAATTCCTGTACATTCAAATCCACAGAACGCTAACTCCTTTTTATCATCATGGGATCTTCCAGTCATTTATTGGAACGTGGCGGGCCTTAGATCTAAGATATATCTTCAGTCATGGATTGATGTGATTAACAAACACAATATAGTTTGCCTCCAGGAAACCTGGGCTATTGACCCCATCCACATCCATAGGTACAAAACTTTCCACATCTCCGCCAGTCCGTCCATCCATGGCAGACCAAAGGGTGGCCTAGCTATCTATCTTTCTAATCAAATCTCGTTTATGACGATAAAGGTACCCTTAGTGTCCTCATCTATCCAAATTTTAAAATTAGCCTTTGACAAATGTTCTGTATATTATTTTATTAATATGTATAACAATCTTTCGCCTGCTGATTGTGCAAAGTCTTTGTCAGAAATCACTTTTTACCTATATGAACAGAGACCTAAGAAACCGCAGCTGCAATCCTATGTTGTGTGGGGTGGGGATTTTAATATCTATTTGTGCAGCAATTATAAAAAAGGCATCTGCGGGCTCCAAGACGAACATGACTCCCCTATCACCCACTTTATACACTCTAGCACAGGGAGCCTTTTAAACGACTGTCTCTTTTCATTAGAACTCGAGTTTGCGAACGAAATAGTGTGTCCCACTGTTGAGTTCAAGCCGACCTTCCATGGTAGAGGCTTGTCCACCACCATCGACTATATCTTGTGTTCGCAAATCCTAAAGAATCGTATAAAACATTTTATAACAGGTACCGATCCCTCAAGTGATCACTATTCTAATAGTATTACTATTACATTTAACACAGCTGTTTTAACTACCAGTAAGTCCAGTCTTTTAACCCAACAATCCCTGGCGATGGACAAAATCAATGGCTATACAGTAAAATGGTCAAAGATTAACCCCAAGGAGGTCACCAATAAGATCATCCAAAAAATCCTTCCCCTAATATATATTTGTTTAGATGAGACCTCACCTCCTCATATGATTCTCTCTACCTTTGGCAAAATCTTAGAAGCTATTCGGCAGGAGCTTACTTGCCAACATAAGACACCTGATAAGGACTCGCGGGGATGGTTTGACTCCCGTTGCCGCAAAGCCCTTAGTGCGCTAAAAAGAGCGCTTCATAGTCAGGATAGGGACACGGCCCAAATAGCCACATTAAGAAGGAACTGAAAACTCGTAAAAGGGAAATAAAAAACAATCTCTGGGCTCAACTCCATGAGAGCACAAGAAGTAAAGATAGCTCGCTATTCTGGCGAACAGTTAAGTCCCCCTTTTTAGTGGACGCTACAGCTGCTCGTCACCTTGATGTGGCTGTACCTGCTGAAAAATGGGTCGCTCACTACTCACAGATCTTCGGGGATTTCTCCCCAGCAGCCTCGGCCTCTCGAACCGGTGGGGAGGTCCTTACTACGGATAACATCTATCCTATCGACCTCCACTTCGATCTCACAGAGGTCACCGCTGCATTGACTTCCTCGAAGACCGGAAAAGCTCCCGGCCCTGACGGAGTCCCACTCGACATCTTTGTGAGTAACCTAGATTTATGGTCCCCATTGGTTACGCAAGTTATGTCCGCAGTCTCACAGGCCGGCTTAATTGACTCTTGGTCCTCATCTGTCCTCCTACCCATTTTTAAAAAGGGAGAACGCGACAACCCAGCCTGCTACAGACCCATTTCCCTCTTGGACTCGCTGGGTAAGGTCGCCGGGAGGCTAATCCTGGAGCGCCTCCAGGATTGGGCCAAAGAGAATAAGATCATCACCGACCTCCAGTTTGGGTTCCAGGAGGGACTGGGGACTGTAGAACAGGCCCTTAATCTGACACTACTTATGGGTAAATATGCTAAGGCTAAAGGCGGAAATCTTTATTTGGTCTATGTGGACCTAAGCTCCGCATTCGATTGCGTGATTCATTCCAAGTTATGGGAGATCCTGAGCAATCTGGGTGTAGACCCTCCACTTCTGAAATTTCTTCGAGAGCTCTACACAGATGCCAAAGCTTGTGTGAGGTATGGCATTAATGGAGAGTTATCGGATTCATTCAGCATTGCTAAGGGCGTAAGACAGGGGTGCGTCCTTGCTCCATTTTTATTTAACATCTATACAAATGGATTGGAGCAAGCTATGCTGGCAGGCGGCAAAGATCTCCCCTGCATAAGCACCCGACCAATTCCAGCACTACTATATGCTGATGATTCTGTCATTCTAGCGAGAACACCAAACCAGCTCCAACTCCAACTGGACAAGTATTGTCAATATATGCTCACTCTTGGCCTAAAAGTAAATAAATCCAAGACCTTTGTTATGCATATTGGCAAGAAAGTTCAGAAATGCAAACCTCTCCATATTGATAATACCAGATTAGAAAACGCCAGGAAATACCCTTACTTGGGAATCCTTATCGATGATCAAAACTCCTGGAAACCTGCCATCACTAGTAAAAGAATGCAGTTTCAGCGCACAACAGCAGCGTTGACTTCCTTCTCTAGGAAGTTGGGTAAGCCTGCTCCCGCAGAGATACTTAAAATCTTCCAAGCCAAGTGCTTGAGTGTGGCTACGTATGGAGCGGGCGTATGGGGCTATGCTCCCGTTGGAGAGCTCCAAGTAATCGAAAACGACTTTTTGAAATATGTACCAGCTCTCCCTCGAAGCGCTCCTAATTACGGTAGTCATATCGAGCTCGGTTTGGATTATCTATCTGACATCATTAGATTCCAACCGATCCTCCTTTGGCACCGTATATGGACCAAGGAGCAATGTCATCTCTCACGGTCACTAATAACTGACTGTTTGTCATTGACCCACTGGAAAAAGATTCCCTGGTTATTTTATATTTTTAATTTTCTGAAGGATTTGAACTGTTTAGCTTTCTTCACCAACCCTTCCTCTTTAATGGACATACCCAGAAAGACCTTGAAGAATTTATGCGTAACCCATTTAAGAGACCTTCGTATGTGCTCAGAAATTGGTAAACAATCAAACACCCAATTAATGGCGATTCAATCCTCTCCTGGTATACAACCTTATTTGACCTATTATTTGTCAAATTATGACAGATATGTTTTAACAAGATTTCGTTTTGATTCTTTTTATCGTCTTGTCTCGTTTCCAGAGCCCTTAGACTGGCAACGTGAATTAATTAGATGTTCTTGTGATGACTGTACCCCCCAGTCTACATTGCATGTAATTTTATTCTGTAGTTTCTACGAGACCCCGCGTAAACGGTGGTTGGTCCCACTTCTTCGACAAACAGGTCTTAGAAGATGTAGACCCGCTCTTTTGGCACTACAGTTTTTAGACTCCCAATTTGTCGCAAAATGTATAGCTTGCTTTTTAAAGGCATGTCTGAAAATTCGATCTCAACTAGCGGTTTCTGCATTGTAAATTTTATGTGCAAAATTCTTGTGTATATAGCTTTTTGCTAATTCGAGGCAACATTGTACAGACGATTTCTTTTAAAATTCAATTTAATATTTTTTTCATATATTAGTTAATATTGTACTTACGAAAATTTTTATAAAATTGTTGCAAATATTCTCTATAATGTACTTTTATGATTGTAAAATCAATCGAAATAAAGTTTCTTTTGACTTGACTTGACTTGAAAAAGTGATGCAAATGATGAAGGAAGGTTGGACGAGCAAAAATAAATTAACTGAACAAATGAAGCATTTCTGGGAAGTGAAAGACGAATTATCAATGGAAGACGAACTCTTGGTGAGGAGTGGAAGATTTGTACCACCAACTGTCGTCAGGAAGAAAATACTGGAGATATGCCATGAAGGACACCTTGGCAAAGCTAAAACAAAAAGTAGGATCAAGAACATGTATTGGTGGCCGGGAGTTAGCCTGGAAGTGGAAAGAGCAGTAGGAGACTGTAAGTTGTGCATGGATTCTGACAAGACCCAAGTGACTTTCAAGCCACCACTACACCCAATACAATGCCCATCCATGCCATGGGAGAGGATAGGCATTGACATAATGGGACCAGTGCTCGGTGACCATGAACAACATTACGTTATAGTCATTATTGATCACTACACCAAATGGCCAGAAATAAGAATTGCAAAGAAAGCAGACACACAGCATGTGGTCCAATTCCTGGAAGACACTTTTACACGCGAAGGACTGCCTAAACAGATAGTGAGCGACAATGGAGTTCAATTCACTTCTGAATTGTTCAAAGAATACATGTTAAAGCACAACATCGAGCACAAAACAACTTCGATCTACCATCCTGCTGGTAACGGGGCAGTGGAAAGGTTTAACAGAGTCCTTAAAGGAATTATCCAGATAGCAAATTCTAACCAGCTGGAATGGAAGAAGGAAATACTGAAGACAGTGTGGGCATACAGGATAACACCTCGCGCGACCACAGGTCACAGTCCTTTTGAACTCATGCGAGGAAGGACTCCACTCACTAAGGACAATGTGGGCTGGGTTAAGGCTGCCCGCAGGGTGCACTGGTCATCAAGGATAGTGAAGGAGAGGCTCATGCAAGCACAATCCAAGAGCAAGAGCAGCTATGTATGATAAAAAACACGGATGCAAGGAGATGGTAATCAAAGCAGGAGATGTTGTCAAGGTGATGAAGAGCGGACACATAGGGAAGGGTCAAGAAAGGTACACTAAACCCCTGACCGTGCACGAGGTGTATTGCAATTCCGCACGTCTAAGTGACGGAAAAGTTTGGCATTTCTCAGCTCTCTCTGCCTGCAAACATCCTGTGGATGAGACGGTAGACCATCCACCCAGTAAGTCCACTGAAGACCAACCTGGATTGCTGAGAAGCAATGTAACACAACAACACTTTTCCGACATGGAATCTGACTATGAATGGCCAGCACCTTCCAATGAGAGGAGTGGAAGTAGCACGCAAACAGACAATACATTCAATCTGACCAGACCAGGAGGAGTCAGACGCAGGTTACCTTCCATCCCAGTGTGCGAATCGGCTCAACCAATTGACAGAAGCAGGGCAGGAAGACATTTGGGGACACCTGCGAAACTTAAAGATTATGTTTGTGGATAGTGGAGCCTTATGCTCCTTTTGCTCTTCGTTTTGTTCTCTTCTCCCTAAAGGGAGGAGATGTGTTGTGATTGTAATACTTGTGTCCTCTCCTGGACACCGTACTGTGAATACACAGTAGTGTCCCTGCGCGGACACCATACCGGCGGTGAGGTCATCAGCTGGAACTGTCAGAATGACAGTTAACAGCTGATCACCGAGCTGACTGGAAGTTAACGCTCCGACGTCTGTAGGAGCATCGTGTTGGCTTATGAATAAATAGAACTCATTCCTAAAACATTGTCGGAAGTTCTTAACACCTTCATTAACGAACTTTTCATTCTAAACTACCGCCCCTTCCCCACTAGTCTAAATCCCTCCCACACCTTGTCCTTCCGGCCTTGCGCAAATTGCCCCAGGGAAAGACTGGTCTACGACCTTCACTTCCCCCGGGGGCCCTCATTCCGAAACTCGAGCCGGTTGCATCCTCCAGCGCTCCTGATCCAGAGGTTGCGGTCCCCGAATTGAAGTCCAGATTTGAAACCTGCTGCGTCTGAGACACCGTTGGTCTACTCAGCATCCCATCGCAATAACAACGAGGCACACCGAGCAGTTAAAAGGCGGTAAAGCGCATTGTGCGCAAAAGCCAGTATTTAGGCACTTTAGTTCGTGCGACCCATTTTATGTGGGGAACGTTTTTAAAATCATGTTTCCTGCAATGGCCGGATAGGTGTGAACAGTAGCAACAATTTTCGGGAATGCATTTTCTGAGATTGTCTGAGGATCGCACTGATGTTTGTTTTAATCTTTACAAGTGTTCTGTTTTCAATTGGTGAACAGTGCCACCCAGTGGTAAAAATGCCCATGCATATTTTGACAATTCTGTTTTTATAGGGTATTATTATTATTAGGGATCTCGGTTTACTGGTGTTTATTTTTTAACATATCCGTCTGTATTTATCCATATTTATCTTTTGGTCATTTTATCTGTAATTATCCATATTTATTTAGTTTTTTGCTTATAAATGAAGTTGTAAAACTGAACATTTCCACATTTATTTAAATGATAGACACGCACACATACTTTGATATCTGTTGTGTTTAACTGCCAAATATTACACAACAATACATCCACTGGTAAATACTAGCATAATACCACAAATGTATATTGACCCATGTCGTTATTTACAGAAATGTCATCCTGTTTTTTAATTTCCGATGCTGTCTATCTCCTCGGCTGTTAGGCTATAATTCATGAAAGACAGCTGCGAGAGTCACTTAAAAGCAGCACCATTTTCTGTATTTATCCACTTTTTAAAATAAATGCAGACAGAAAACACATTATTTGTTGTCTGTATTTATCTGTACAAATCCGTAAAAACAGAAAACAGGGAGCCTTAATTATGAAGCTCAATGCTAGTGTATAATGCGAGATAAAACTACCTGTGTGCTATCATTAGTGTAATCCTTCATGTTCTTGAACAGTGGAATTGTTTTGATGAGGTGTGTATTGTGCTTACTGCGAAGTAACAGTAAGATAATAGTGATCATACATGTGAATATTAAAAGAAGATAAAACAATCCTGTTGCGTTTTCACACTAGTGTTAACAATAATGGCGTTGCTAACTCCTGTATTTATCCCATGTGAATCACATGTGAACTCAGTTTAGTCAACTAACCAGTCAGAGATCTCAGTTGGACCTAGAAGGCACCTTTCATACTTATATGTAGGTAGGTAAAAAGAGATTGAGAAACTCTTTAGGACAATCAATGTCAATTGGTTAGGTAACACTTTCACCTTATTACAGAAACCCCAGCAGAAAGCAATACGGTCAGTCTAGGGCAAGAGGGAGCATCTAAAATGGGAAAGAGGGTTATTCCAGGTATAGCAGAAAACATAATTCCTTCAGCTCAGCAATCTATTGTATGTTCACATAATTGGGAAAGGCAACTAATCTGTCCTTCTACTTTCAGGACGTGTTCAGTTTCAACAGAAGGTGCCCAGTTTCCACTAGTTCAACAGAAGGTCGAGAACGTTGTGCGTCAGTCCTTGTGGAGTTTACATCTCTCCCTCTCTCATCCATTCCCCTTTCCCCTGACGCATCTCAGTGCTCATCACATACACTTTGTGGATAGCGATATGATGCACAGCAGAGTTGGGAACTAGCAGCTTGAGTCATCGTTGTGTCTCCATGGGACAAACAGGTTAGTGCTTGACAGTGGCAGGAATTTTTAGAGAAGACAAAAAGTTTAAAGGAGGCTTCAGTCATATCTCTACAACCTACTCTAGACACTGGATGGTTCTAGGGTTGAAATTGCCCTAGAACACAGTGCCATTGAGCTCAGGAAAATTGCAAAATTGGAAAAGGGGTTGCTGGGCTGTGACACTTTGGAAGAATCTGCTTTGGATAAATTGAACAAAGCGATCACCAAGTTCAATTCCATAGAACTACAGATAAAAGCAGACCAGGTCCAGAAAGATTTAAAAACCTTCAGGAAAGAGAAAGTGTATCCATACTTGTCGGACGATATTTACACTCAAACACAAGAACCCAGCAGGCAAGCCACTTGGGGTAGATTTAAAAACAATAGGCTGGTCAATTTCTCAGAATCTTCAGGAGGCAACAAAAGTTCTGACGACCTGGGGGAGGGAACCAGGGGTGGTACCAACAACCTAGGCCGGAACTGTTTTTTAGGCCAAACGAGGGGGACAGACAGGGGCAGAGGAAACAGATTTACGGGGCCCAGAGGTAGGAAAGGTAGGAGAAAAGCTAGTCACTAGCATCCCACTCTACAAAGCAACAACGTGCTCTGCCTTCCTGTCGGCCCTAGGCTTGGGATCTAGGGGTCTACTTATTACTCCAGTACAAGCCTTTTAGGGTATTCCCTGCCAACTCTGATTACTAGCCACAAAATTAGCAGAATCAGACAGTAGTGCACCATTCACATTTTAATTTTTTTGGTCCTGACGAGGTGCCACTAGACCCGTTAGGGGCTAAAGAGGCACGAATAATGTTGACCTACTTCACTTTGGCAGCCCTTGAAGAACGTTAAATCCACGTAAGGGCCCACACACTGTCTGTTAATCAGGCTCGAGCTACCTAAACCAATAAACCTGACCAGAGTAGGACTGCTCCTGACCTATTTTATCTCACATACCTGTGCACTACTCAGCCCTCACACCCGCATGCACCCAATGGCTTCTTCAAAAGATCTCTGATAAAGAGCCCCGTTTACTGGAGCGCGTCAGGCATTGCAGCGCCGGCCCGATGAGGAGCAAGGCCCAATGATGAAGCATGACATCCTCCATGGTGTGTGAGGGCATCACAAAGAAAGACCTCCCTTTCCCCTCACATCCAGTTAGGAACTGCACACCCTTCTAATCCGCAGAGGAATCAGAGCCAGAAGCTGGAATTAATACTCCAGAGATTGTCAAACACGGAGGCGCTACTACAAATGGGGTCCGGACGGCCAATACTGGCAAACATGAACACTACAGAACCACAAGAACCTATAGTTCAGATGGCTAATACTACGCAGAGTAATTACACTCCCCAATGTATCCCCATGTTTAACCTTTCAGACCATACGTTAAGTTCAGGAGCAGTCTCCCTTCTCAATAAAGGTCTTTCATTTGTCCCGACAGTGAAAACAGACTTTTTCAAATTACAATCTGAACTGTACAGATTCTTCAGGACGATCAGGTTAAAACATTTTTCTCTGACAAAGAGAATGATTCCCCTCCTTGTTCGGCTACTACTAAAATCAGCATACCACCAGGTACAGCTACATCGGGAAAGTAAATCACTAACCACATTCGTGACGCCTTTTGGGTGCTTCAGATTCACCCGAGTGCCATTCGGTTTGGCCTCTGCGGCCGCGGTGTTTCAACGGCTAATGAACAATATATTTGAAGGAGTCACTGGTATATTACTGTTCCAGGATGTCATCTTGGTGATGGGAAAAACAAGAGAAGAACATGACAGTCGAGTGGAGCAAGTTTTAAAAATCTTAAATGAAAAAGGATTAACGGTTGAGCACTCAAAATGCAAATTCGCGAAACATTCAGTCAACTATCTGGGCCATCAAATAACTGGCGAAGGCATCAGCCCAAAGAATTAATTCATTCAAGCCATAATGGACTCACCGGTACCCACCAACAGAGATGAACTGAGATCATTCCTCGGATTGGTGGAGTATTACTCGAAGTTCATCAGGAACTTTTCACTAAAAACCTACGCATATAGGGCCCGATTCACAGAAATAACTTAAGACAAAATCCTAAACTTACTACCATTTTCGTATTCACAGAAGGCACTTACTCATTTTGGTATTCACAGAAGACACTTACTCATTTCGGTATTCACAGAAGTTAGGAGTCCTAACTTTAGGACTCCTAAATGCCATCTGTGAATACCGAAAGTGGTAAAGTTAGGATTTTTCTCAGTTTAGGAGTAGTAAAGTTAGGACTCCTATCTTTAGGACTCCTAAATGCCTTCTGTGAATACCAAAAGTCTTAAACATAGGATTTTTCTCAGTTTAGAAGTAGTAAAGTTGAGAAAATCCTAATGTTAAGACGTTCGGTATTCTCAGAAGGCATTTAGGAGTCCGAAAGTTAGGACTCCTAACTTTACTACTACTAAATTGAGAAAAATCCTAATTTTAAGACTTTCGGTATTTACAGAAGGCATTTAGGAGTCCAAAAGTTAGGAGTCCTAACTTTACTACTACGAAATTGAGAAAAATCCTAATTTTAAGACTTTCGGTATTCACAGCAGGCATTTAGGAGTTGTAAAGTAAGGAGTCCTAACTTTACTACTACTAAACTGAAAAACCCCCAAATTTTAAGACGTTCGGTATTCTCAGAAGGCATTTAGGAGTCCGAAAGTTAGGACTCCTAACTTTACTACTACTAAATTGAGAAAAATCCTAATTTTAAGACTTTCGGTATTCACAGAAGGCATTTAGGAGTCCAAAAGTTAGGAGTTCTAACTTTACTACTACTAAATTGAGAAAAATCCTAACTTTAAGACTTTCGGTATTCACAGAAGGCATTTAAGAGTCCTAAAGTTAGGACTCCTAACTTCTGTGAATACCAAAATGAGTAAGTGCCTTCTGTGAATACCAAAATGAGTAAGTGCCTTCTGTGAATACCAAAATGGTAGTAAGTTTAGGATTTTGTCTTAAGTTAGTTCTGTGAATCTAAGACAGCAATTAAAACTCCAAAACAAATTTTAATGGACAGGAGAATGTGAGAAAACCTTCCAAGACCTCAAACAAGACATGTGCAAGACTCTACCCTTACAAGGATACGACCCCACTGTGCAAAACTTCGTAACGACCGACGTCAATAACAAAGGCATAGGAGCTGTACTCACTCAGAAAGGCGCAAAGGGGGTGGAGTACACCAGGGCCAGACTAGGAACCACAACCGGCCCTGGCAAAGTGCTCGGCCGGCCCACTCCCCACTCGGGGGGGATTGGAGGTGCCACCGAGCTCTTTTCCGGGGCCGGTTTTCGGACGATTTTCTTACAGGGCCGATTTCGGCGCTGTAACAAAAACGGCCCCCAGGGGCCCAAAACCGGCCCCCACCCGTGCGTCGCACCGGGGGATTGCCCGGTGCCGCTATGGCCAGTCCGGGCCTGGAGTACACGATGGCATTTGCATTGCGATCTTTAACAATAGCAGAAGAAAAATGTTCAGTGATAGAGCGTGAGGCATTAGCCTGTGTCTGGGCCCTTGAGCACTTCAGGCAGTACGTCTGGGGCAGGAAAGTAAATCATTAACGAAACAGCTCACTACTAACGCGTTGTACACAGCTTCACCGCAGCTGGCAAGGATCTCAATGCGCCTGTTGAATTACATGTATAACATACAATATGTCCTGGTGTGAAAAACGTGGTAGCGGACTTTTTAAGCAGAATGCCACTAGAAACAAAAGCCAACACAGAAACCAATGGGGTGGATGATTCATGTACAGCAAGTTTATGGGAGAATTCCAGTGGAATAACAAAGGAGGAGTGGCTAAGGGAACAGAGTAGTGACAATGTCATTGAAAAAGTGATGCAAATGATGAAGGAAGGTTGGACGAGCAAAAATAAATTAACTGAACAAATGAAGCATTTCTGGGAAGTGAAAGACGAATTATCAATGGAAAACGGACTCTTGGTGAGGAGTGGAAGATTTGTACCACCAACTGTCGTCAGGAAGAAAATACTGGAGATATGCCATGAAGGACACCTTGGCAAAGCTAAAACAAAAAGTAGGATCAAGAACATGTATTGGTGGCCGGGAGTTAGCCTGGATGTGGAAAGAGCAGTAAGAGACTGTAAGTTGTGCATGGATTCTGACAAGACCCAAGTGACTTTCAAGCCACCACTACACCCAATACAATGCCCATCCATGCCATGGGAGAGGATAGGCATTGACATAATGGGACCAGTGCTCGGTGACCATGAACAACATTACGTTATAGTCATTATTGATCACTACACCAAATGGCCAGAAATAAGAATTGCAAAGAAAGCAGACACACAGCATGTGGTCCAATTCCTGGAAGACACTTTTACACGCGAAGGACTGCCTAAACAGATAGTGAGCGACAATGGAGTTCAATTCACTTCTGAATTGTTCAAAGAATACATGTTAAAGCACAACATCGAGCACAAAACAACTTCGATCTACCATCCTGCTGGTAACGGGGCCGTGGAAAGGTTTAACAGAGTCCTTAAAGGAATTATCCAGATAGCAAATTCTAACCAGCTGGACTGGAAGAAGGAAATACTGAAGACAGTGTGGGCATACAGGATAACACCTCGCGAGACCACAGGTCACAGTCCTTTTGAACTCATGCGAGGAAGGACTCCACTCCCTAAGGACAATGTGGGCTGGGTTAAGGCTGCCCGCAGGGTGCACTGGTCATCAAGGATAGTGAAGGAGAGGCTCATGCAAGCACAATCCAAGAGCAAGAGCAGCTATGTATGATAAAAAGCACGGATGCAAGGAGATGGTAATCAAAGCAGGAGATGTTGTCAAGGTGATGAAGAGCGGACACATAGGGAAGGATCAAGAAAGGTACACTAAACCCCTGACCGTGCACGAGGTGTATTGCAATTCCGCACGTCTAAGCGACGGAAAAGTTTGGAATTTCTCAGCTCTCTCTGCCTACAAACATCCTGTGGATGAGACGGAAGACAATCCACCCAGTAAGTCCACTGAAGACCAACCTGGATTGCTGAGAAGCAATGTAACACAACAACACTTTTCCGACATGGAATCTGACTATGAATGGCCAGCACCTTCCAATGAGAGGAGTGGAAGTAGCACGCAAACAGACAATACATTCAATCTGACCAGACCAGGAGGAGTCAGACGCAGGTTACCTTCCATCCCAGTGTGCGAATCGGCTCAACCAATTGACAGAAGCAGGGCAGGAAGACATTTGGGGACACCTGCGAAACTTAAAGATTATGTTTGTGGATAGTGGAGCCTTATGCTCCTTTTGCTCTTCGTTTTGTTCTCTTCTCCCTAAAGGGAGGAGATGTGTTGTGATTGTAATACTTGTGTCCTCTCCTGGACACCGTACAGTGAATACACAGTAGTGTCCCTGCGCGGACACCATACCGGCGGTGAGGTCATCAGCTGGAACTGTCAGAATGACAGTTAACAGCTGATCACCGAGCTGACTGGAAGTTAACGCTCCGACGTCTGTAGGAGCATCGTGTTGGCTTATGAATAAATAGAACTCATTCCTAAAACATTGTCGGAAGTTCTTAACACCTTCATTAACGAACTTTTCATTCTAAATTCACGCCCCTTCCCGACTAGTCTAAATCCCTCCCACACCTTGTCTTTCCGGCCTTGCGCGAATTGCCCCAGGGAAAGACTGGTCTACGACCTTCACTTCCCCCGGGGGCCCTCATTCCGAAACTCGAGCCGGTTGCATCCTCCAGCGCTCCTGATCCAGAGGTTGCGGTCCCCGAATTGAAGTCCAGATTTGAAACCTGCTGCGTCTGAGACACCGTTGGTCTACTCAGCATCCCATCGCAATAACAACGAGGCACACCGAGCAGTTAAAAGGCGGTAAAGCGCATTGTGCGCAAAAGACAAGTATTTAGGCACTTTAGTTCATGGGGCCCCTTTTTATGTGGGGAACGTTTTTAAAATCATGTTTCCTGCAATGGCCGGATAGGTGTGAACAGTAGCAACAATTTTCGGGAATGCATTTTCTGAGATTGTCTGAGGATCGCACTGATGTTTGTTTTAATCTTTACAAGTGTTCTGTTTTCAATTGGTGAACAGTGCCACCCAGTGGTAAAAATGCCCATGCATATTTTGACAATTCTGTTATTTTAGGGTATTATTATTAGGGATCTCGGTTTACTGGTGTTTATTTTTTAACATATCCGTCTGTATTTATCCATATTTATCTTTTGGTCATTTTATCTGTAATTATCCATATTTATTTTGTTTTTTGCTTAGAAATGAAGTTGTAAAACTGAACATTTCCACATTTATTTAAATGATAGACACACACACATACTTTGATATCTGTTGTGTTTAACTGCCAAATATTACATAACAATACATCCACTGGTAAATACTAGCATTATACCACAAATGTATATTGACCCATGTCATTATTTACAGAAATGTCATCCTGTTTTTAGGTCTCGCCTGTCGATGCGCATGCGCATCGAGCAAGCGAGACTATAGGGGCTCATCGACTCTTTATCTAACTTGCAAGGAATCGTGGCGATTCCTTGCAGTGCCCGTGACTTTTAAGCTCAATGCGCATGTGCATTGAGCTTAAAAGCGCGTGCACAGCCGCCCGCATTCCTCCGACACCTTTGAAGTGAAGCTTAGCTTCACTTCAAAGGCCCGGCTTCTTCACACCCACATGCCGCTCTGCCCCGCTCCGCCCCCTCCCCTGAGTCATCCTGCCTGCCCCTTCCCGCCGTGTCGCATTTCTCCTCCCCCCTCCCCTCTCTTCCCTCCGTCTTGTTTCTTTTGGCGATGTTCTTGTTTCTTTGAACAACTTCGCACAGCCTTCCGCTTGAGACTTGTCATGACGTTCGGCAGTCATAGGTACTTCTCCCAAAGGTCTTTGAGTGCTTTCTAGATCTTAAATTGTCCCATGAGGAACACTGAAGGAGCTGGTTGTCAAGCAGGACGTAAAATCAGCCCGAACAATCCCCATATTGTATCGCCCGACTGTCTCCGAGAGGATTTAGGTGAGTAAATTATACACGAACATTGCGCGCCTTCTCCCAGGGGTGATACCATGCCGGAGAGCTGATTTGTCCATCCATCCACCCCTAAATGCAATCCCCTGGCCGCAGCCTTTCCGGCGGGTTGTCTCTGTCTCATATGTCCACCCTAGCCCCGGAAGGACCTCTCCAATACTGAACATTCTCACGTCTGCTCAAAATAGTGAGGACATCCGACAAACAGCGTGTGCCCATCGTTAAACCTCCAATTGAGTACTTTAAAATGTTTAAGTCAACGGGTTATATAGTTACTAAAATCAGAATCAGCCATTGCATCCCTGTCGGGTAGTGGCAAGAGACCCCAACGGAACTTATCCACGATGTCTACCTTGGAGGAGACAGTTAATACCTCCTGTTGATAACGCAGGTTATATTCGGCTGTGTTCTTGCCCCGCGTGGACGAGATGCTGCAGAGGACGGTGAACCGAACATATAAAATGCACTTACTGTCCATCCCCAAGGTATCCCTGCTATTAGAAGCGCTTGCCGCACCTGTGTCCCACTAAGTGCCAAACGAGCTGTGACTATCTTTAGCCGCTGCTCTTCTAGCAGAGACGCATCTGGGAACGGAAGTAAATCTTTCTAATACTATAATTGTACCCTTTTCCCTGTCCTCAAGATACTTATTTTAATGAGAATTGATTGATGCACTGAGCGAATGCGGCATAGAAGAGGCAGCTACTCTCTCTCGCTCACTGCTGCACAATATTGTGAAAATGGCACAATACTGGATTCCCCACTGCTAGACTGTGCAAGGTTTAGTCACACTGAAGTAGTGCACCCACAAATGATGCAAACCCCGCATGCACGCACACCACCGCTCATGCTTGTGGCTGCGGGCAGCGTTTTGTTGAAAGAGTAGATCAAGTCAGATAACACATCCTGCTCTCTATTCCCTCAAGCTCAACAAACGTTGTGATTTGGTAGCCATCAGCTTGACCAAAGCGGTGGCGCTCATCTCCGTGTCCATTACTCGGACAAAAGACATACATGCATTTACAGGTTCCTTCACATGGGCTGTTCCCGTCACCATCACAGGTGCGTTAACCTAGAGTAGTAGTGTGGAGCCAGCTCTGTTTTGCGCTAGCCATACCTGACTGGAACGACACCCGGGACATATGATACATACACCGACCACAGGCTGGCCTTTGGCTGTCTGAAAAAGACTGAGTTCCCAAAGGTCAGTCGCTACAGGATGTGCTGACGGAAGATTTAGGATTCGCATACAACATAGGGTAGCTTACACGAACCCCCTAAAATGCTTTCTCTTGACATCGCCCCCCCCCTCCAAGAAACTGGAATGAGTGCATGGAACGGTTTTCTTGACGGCAGAGAGCTAATCCCAGGGGTTGATAAACCACTGGTTACTCAAGAACAGCTTGCTGCCCAGTGTAAAGCACCTTAGTGCCTTCTCAGGTGTAGTAAGCGCTATATAAATGCAGTTACAGTACAATACCGAGCTTCAAGACGTGGATCTTCTTGAGGGGCTGGTTCTTCACTGGTGTTGCTCATCTAGTTGCCTATTGCTGTTAATCAGACGACACACTGGCGAACCGTTCCGCATTCAGCCTTGCAGACATGTCGGATATTGTTCGGCGCCTAAATGAGTGTTGCCATGGACTCGGCCGTGCTGCTTATTAACCCAGACGGTGCCCTTTGACTCCGGGGCCCAGCTGACGTCAGCCCGATGTGCCTGCCTGGCATGGGTTGTTGGTGCTGCCTGCTGAATCAGCGCTTTTCTTTCCCAGAAGATTAGAAAGCAGGTGCCCTGCCTCCCTCTTGAGTCTGGACTGTGCTGTGTTTGTGACACTGCGGGCGGAGTACCAGGCTCGGCCGCTGCCAGACTCGGCCAGTGAAGCCCGCAGCCCTGCTAATTCCTTGTCTAATGAGTAATCCCTGCTCTCTGGATGTGCCTGGACTGCGGACGGGGTAATTATGAGGCAATCGCAGTAGGAAGGCTCGGGAAGGGCAGGCTGAAATGGGATGTCTTCATGTTATTTTAGCTCGCAGCTGTCAAAGGATGCTCCTAATTTCATATTTTTGTCACTGTTTTTATGTCTCACTCAGCACCAGAGTGGCCATGATTTTTCAGAAGGTAGAGTTGGCTTGCAGCCTCAACCTGTGGTTTGTGTGTTTCCTCTAAAATATTCATACGGCGATGTTACCCCTCCCATCAAAAAAATATAAAAACCATCTTCAAATCTCTAAGCATAAAACCCACTGTTGGGTGACATTTCAGACACAAGCACACCATATGTTAACTTATGACGTGCAGACGGTGTACTAAACACAGTGATCCAGAACCAACAGGCATACTGCTTCTTCCATAATGTGTGGCATGGACTTTGGACAAAGTACTTCTTGTTCTAGGGGTCTCCCGCCTGCCCCCACATCAATGGAATTAGGTTGACGATCATAGTAGTTAGCCTAAGAAATACATAAATACATTGTGGGAGTTTGTTTTAGACCCAGGGCGTGTACACAGGAGCATGATGAGTTTCGAATACATTGGATCAGTGTTTTTTTGTTGTCCTTGGCACAACGAGTTTATTTTGCCTATGTTTTTTTTTTTTAATAGGAGGTGGACTGGTCGAGCTGCATCATACTTAGCCTGAGCCTCTACACTAACGCCACTCACCCTCACTCACCCTCAACCCCTCACCCTCAACCCCTCACCCTCACTCACCCTCACTCACCCTCACCCTCACCCTCACTCACCCTCAACCCCTCACCTTCACTCACTCACCCTCAACCCCTCACCCTCAACCCCTCACTCACCCTCACTCTCACTCACCCTCACTCAGCCTCAACTACTCCCCCTCACCCTCACTCACCCAAAACCCCTCACCCTCACTCACCATCACCCTCACTCACCCTCAACACCAACACCTCACTCACCCTCACCCTCACTCACCCTCACCCTCACTCACCCTCACCCTCACTCACCCTCACCCTCACTCACCCTCACCCTCACTCACCCTCACCCTCACTCACCCTCACCCTCACTCACCCTCAACACCTCACCCTCAACCTCAACCCCTCACCCTCACTCACCCTCACTCACTCTCACTCACCCTCACTCTCACTCACCCTCAACCCCTCACCCTCACTCACCCTCACTCACCCTCACCCTCACTCACCCTCACCCTCACACAGTGCAATAGTTCTCAGACCATTTCAGTTAGAGCTTTTAGAAATGTTTATGGCTTTTTTTATTTGTAATACTTTAGCATTGGCTACAGGAAACAAAAATGCTAAACATTTACAAAAAAAACCCATAAACAATTCTAAAAGCACTAACTCTAATGGTGCGAGACCTATTGCATTTCCAATGCTTGTTTAATTTCCAATGCTGTCTATCTCCTCGGCTGTTAGGCTATGATTCATGAAAGAAAGCAGCGAGAGTCACTTAAAAGCAGCACAATTTTCTGTATTTATCCACTTTTTAAAATAAATGCAGACAGAAAACACATTATTTGTTGTCTGTATTTATCTGTAAAAATCCGTAAAAACAGAAAACAGGGAGCCTTAATTATGAAGCTCAATGCTAGTGTATAATGCGAGATAAAACTACCTGTGTGCTATCATTAGTGTAATCCTTCATGTTCTTGAACAGTGGAATTGTTTTGATGAGGTGTGTATTGTGCCTACTGCGAAGTAACAGTAAGATAATAGTGATCATACATGTGAATATTAAAAGAAGATAAAACAATCCTGTTGCGTTTTCACACTAGTGTTAACAATAATGGCGTTGCTAACTCCTGTATTTATCCCATGTGAATCACATGTGAACTCAGTTTAGTCAACTAACCAGTCAGAGATCTCAGTTGGACCTAGAAGGCACCTTCCATACTTATATGTAGGTAGGTAAAAAGAGATTGAGAAACTCTTTAGGACAATCAATGTCAATTGGTTAGGTAACACTTTCACCTTATTACAGAAACCCCAGCAGAAAGCAATACGGTCAGTCTAGGGCAAGAGGGAGCATCTAAAATGGGAAAGAGGGTTATTCCAGGTATAGCAGAAAACATAATTCCTTCAGCTCAGCAATCTATTGTATGTTCACATAATTGGGAAAGGCAACTAATCTGTCCTTCTACTTTCAGGACGTGTTCAGTTTCAACAGAAGGTGCCCAGTTTCCACTAGTTCAACAGAAGGTCGAGAACGTTGTGCGTCAGTCCTTGTGGAGTTTACATCTCTCCCTCTCTCATCCATTCCCCTTTCCCCTGACGCATCTCAGTGCTCATCACGTACACTTTGTGGATAGCGATATGATGCACAGCAGAGTTGGGAACTAGCAGCTTGAGTCATCGTTGTGTCTCCATGGGACAAACAGGTTAGTGCTTGACAGTGGCAGGAATTTTTAGAGAAGACAAAAAGTTTAAAGGAGGCTTCAGTCATATCTCTACAACCTACTCTAGACACTCGATGGTTCTAGGGTTGAAATTGCCCTAGAACACAGTGCCATTGAGCTCAGGAAAATTGCAAAATTGGAAAAGGGGTTGTTGGGCTGTGACACTTTGGAAGAATCTGCTTTGGATAAATTGAACAAAGCGATCACCAAGTTCAATTCCATAGAACTACAGATAAAAGCAGACCAAGTCCAGAAAGATTTAAAAACCTTCAGTAAAGAGAAAGTGTATCCATACTTGTCGGACGATATTTACACTCAAACACAAGAACCCAGCAGGCAAGCCACTTGGGGTAGATTTAAAAACAATAGGCTGGTCAATTTCTAAGAATCTTCAGGAGGCAACAAAAGTTCTGACGACCTGGGGGAGGGAACCAGGGGTGGTACCAACAACCTAGGCCGGAACTGTTTTTTAGGCCAAACGAGGGGGACAGACAGGGGCAGAGGAAACAGATTTACGGGGCCCAGAGGTAGGAAAGGTAGGAGAAAAGCTAGTCACTAGCATCCCACTCTACAAAGCAACAACGTGCTCTGCCTCCCTGTCGGCCCTAGGCTTGGGATCTAGGGGTCTACTTATTACTCCAGTACAAGCCTTTTAGGGTATTCCCTGCCAACTCTGATTACTAGCCACAATATTAGCAGAATCAGACAGTAGTGCACCATTCACATTTTAATTTTTTTGGTCCTGACGAGGTGCCACTAGACCCGTTAGGGGCTAAAGAGGCACGAATAATGTTGACCTACTTCACTTTGGCAGCCCTTGAAGAACGTTAAATCCACGTAAGGGCCCACACACTGTCTGTTAATCAGGCTCGAGCTACCTAAACCAATAAACCTGACCAGAGTAGGACTGCTCCTGACCTATTTTATCTCACATACCTGTGCACTACTCAGCCCTCACACCCGCATGCACCCAATGGCTTCTTCAAAAGATCTCTGATAAAGAGCCCCGTTTACTGGTGCGCATCAGGCATTGCAGCGCCGGCCCGATGAGGAGCAAGGCCCAATGATGAAGCATGACATCCTCCATGGTGTGTGAGGGCATCACAAAGAAAGACCTCCCTTTCCCCTCACGTCCAATTAGGAACTGCACACCCTTCTAATCCGCAGAGGAATCAGAGCCAGAAGCTGGAATTAATACTCCAGAGATTGTCAAACACGGAGGCGCTACTACAAATGGGGTCCTGACGGCCAATTCTGGCAAACATGAACACTACAGAACCACAAGAACCTATAGTTCAGATGGCTAATACTACGCAGAGTAATTACACTCCCCAATGTATCCCCATGTTTAACCTTTCAGACCATACGTTAAGTTCAGGAGCAGTCTCCCTTCTCAGTAAAGGTCTTTCATTTGTCCCGACAGTGAAAACAGACTTTTTCAAATTACAATCTGAACTGTACAGATTCTTCAGGACGATCAGGTTAAAACATTTTTCTCTGACAAAGAGAATTATTCCCCTCCTTGTTCGGCTACTCCCCTAAGGTCCCCTTCCACATTCATTCCTCCCAACAGCAATATGCTATCTGAAATTCTGGCTTTTGAAAAAGCTGTGCTGAATGAGATCAGTGTACGTAAAACCACCACCTCATTCATTCAATTTAACATTTCCCTACAAGAAATGAAAGCACTCAATCGAGAAAAGAAGATGACATCATTATTAAACCAGCCGATAATTGTGGTGGCATTGTGATACAAGACAGAGAGAAGTATGATGCAGAAATACTGAGGCAACTATCCAACAAAAAACATTATAAACAGCTCTATTTCTAACCCCATACAACTGATCAAAGCAAGAATTTTTGACTCTACAATGCGAGCCCAAGATTCCGGCTTTTTGACTAAACTTGAGTTTGAATTTTTAAATAAAAAATCTCCTCAAAC
Source organism: Lissotriton helveticus (assembly GCF_964261635.1). Lineage (NCBI taxonomy): Eukaryota > Metazoa > Chordata > Amphibia > Caudata > Salamandridae > Lissotriton > Lissotriton helveticus. The sequence goes on along the minus strand of NC_136068.1, from coordinate 1,692,099,963 downwards.
TCTTGTGTTATATTCTCTCCCCAAAATTCACAAAGATGTGAACTCACCACCTGGTAGGCCAATTTTATCCGGCTGCGATTCCATTTTTGGAACAATTGGGTGAGTATATATTTATGTGTTTATCAAAGATTATGTGCCAATTCTTGAAACATATGTTAGAGAGAGCACGTATATGATTAACCACATAGAAGATTCTTCCTTTGACCCCCTCCAAGAATTCCTAGTGACCCTGGACATTGAATCTCTTTATACAAGCATTCCGCAAAGAAAGGGCATTGAGTTGATTAAGAATATACTCAATACACGTCCAGCCACTATGTCAGTACCCACAGAGTTCATCATAGAACTATTAGAGATAGCGCTCATTACCAACTACTTTATGTTTAACGGTGATTACTATCAGCAATGCTCAGGTACATCTATGGGAGAAATGTTTGCTCCCCTTCTGGCTAATCTTTATGTGGGCAAATTTGAATCTGATTTAGTAATGACAAACCAAAACCCCTTCCAAGAAAACATCAAGTGCTGGAAGAGGTATATTGATGACATTTTCATGATTTGGGGAGCCTCTGAACTTGATCCTATGTAATTCATTAAACATTTGAACGAATGCCAACCCTTTCTTAAATTCACATCTAATCATGATAGGGAGAATTGTGAGGGTGACAGTGACCTATAAAGGTGCTAGCGCATACACAGTTTTCATTAAATAAATTACAGCATATAAACAGTAAAGTGTGCTCAATGGAACAAATAACACTATGTCACCCCAATAGTGTAAAGTGTATGCAAAACAATTAGTATCAACGAACTGGTGTGCAATGAAAATGGTATCACTTATCAAAAAAGGAGGAAGTCAACAAGAGTAATGTCCATCCATTTCCGCAAGAGCCCTGATAAGCCCATGTCAGGCGCAGTATTAAATGACAGTGTCCGAATTTCTTACTCCAATTGGATTAACTACCTGTATATTGACAATTTATAAGAGCCATGAAAAAGTTATTGAGTATGATGAAACACGTGTCGGCTGTTGTTCAAATCAAACTGTACAAGAAACTCATTAAAACTAATCGAATCATTGGTCTCTTGTATTAATTTTACAACCTTTGGAGTTTATCTTACAAATATGGACCTGTTGAATTGACGGACTATTTACAATTTTAATTGGTGGGGCTCTGGACATTCAATATATATGATAGGGACAATAATCTGTTCCTCGACTTGAATATTAAATGTTTGGAAAGTAAACTCATTGTATCCCCCTATAGGAAACCCACTGAACAGAACACCTTATTACAATATAAACATTTCCACCCTCGGGCCTTGAAGGATGGTCTCCCGTTCGGTCATTTTCTTAGGCTCTGGATAAATTGTTCCCTAAAAGAGGATTGCTTTAGAGAAGGCATCTTCTTGAGCATTGAACTACTTGAGAGAGGCTACCGTAAGCGCTTGATAAGAAATTTCATAAAAAGAGCTTGATTTTGCCCAAGGGAACAGATCCTTCAATCACAGACTAAAGCTAAAATGAACAAAATCGTCTGTGTCACCACATTCTTCCCTGACACGAACAATTTTGTGAAAATCATTAAAAAACATTGGCTGGTGCTTAAAACGATGAACACATTTGGGGATCACCCTCTCTTTTCCTACAGAAAAGGTAGAAATATCAAACAGGCACTTGTCCGTGCAAATACTGAAAGAATTCAAAGAGATAATACCATGTTTGTGTTTATGATTTGTAAAGTGCATGGCTGCCCGAAGGCTTCCCCGCGCTGGTGAGTGCTATTGTAAGAGCTATGATCAAGTGTAAACTTAACGGAGAAACAGCCAAGTCTGTAGGTTTTTTCTAAAGGAGTTTTCAATTGGTAATGATCTGAGGTCAAGTGGGAGGGTGTGCCACATCCTTGGTACCAAATGGGCAAATGACCTACCTCCCCATCTTGCAGTTTTTGGCTCTGGTTGTCTTGAGGAGCTGCAGCTGGGAGGATCTTAGATGTCTAGTCTGGATATCAGTTGTCTAAGCTTTTGTGGGCTTTTTTTGTTATTGGCCCTGTGTGCCATACACAGAGATTTAAACTTGATTCTGGCTTCGATTGGCAATTAGTGAAGCTGTTTAAACGATTGTTTAACTCATACATGGTTGGGAATTTTTATTAAAAGTCTGGCCACCGCGTTTTGCACCACCTGGGTCTCTATGTTATATATTTCGGCATTCCCACATAAAGCAAATTGCCATAGTCCAGGTGTGATATTATAAGGGATTGGATGACCGTTCTTTTCAAATGAACTGGGATCAGTTCAATAATCTTCCTGATCATTTTGAGTAGGGAGAAGCAAATTCCTGATAGTTTCTTGGATTGACAGTCCATTGTGAGTGTGTCCTCCAGCCAGATTCCCAGATTTTTTATGAGAGGTTTGGGGACAGGTGGGTCGCACATGCTATTAGACCATTGAATCATGGGTGCATGAACGGCAAGGTTTCTCAATATAATAGTCTGTCTTTTAAGATGGTGTGATCCATGGTGTCAAAAGCCGCGCTAAGATATAATAGGAGAATAGCGGCCAACATTTTGACGCACAGAGCACCCCTACCATGAAAAGGTTGCTGGGCGATCTCGAAGCATTAGAATTAACTCAACATGTGACATCACCTACTCATGAGAAAGGGCATATATTGGAATCTCATCTTTTCCATTGATCAAACTATGTACGAATTTGGGGGAGTGCGAGACCTCCCCAATTAATATCAAGTTGGAGTACAGAAAAGTTAACCCTTAGCGTCTTCTTATTCTAGATATACTGTTGAATGATTGTTTCCAGCTATTTCTACCCCACCAGTATGTACTTTTCAATTACACTCAGGTTATATATTTTAATGACTCATTACATTCTTATACTCAGTCCTTTTCTTCCCTAGACCCCTTGTTGTAACTTTGCACTTGGTTCCGCCCTCTTCCCCCTTGTCACCCCTCCCGCTTCTCTCCCACTTGGTATGGCCCGTGCTGTCATTTGAAGGCAGCAGTAGAATGTTCTTGTTAACGATCCTGTCAAGCTGGGAGCACCTTGTGTTAAATTGAACTGAATAAAGGTTCCTGAATTCTACCACGTGTGGACCGTCTTTACTACAATTTTGGCGACGAAGGAAACGGAGCTGAGCCAGGGTCAGTTGGGTGTCTCTCCCCTGGAGTGATATGAGCTTGGACAAGGAAAATATGAGGAAACGAATTTATGATGTATCTTGGGCGTTCTAAGGAATGGGAGAAATTCGAGTGAAGTAAGACCCACGTTGAGGAACATTGAAAGAAGCGCAAGTCGGTGAGGTGAGCACTTTAATCTGAGTGAAGAGAATAAAGAAGAACAGGGAACGAATTTTAATCTCTGTTGAGGAATAAGAAAACATGATGAAATAAATTGATGATTTAACTTGGGCAGTCTGTGAGAATATGAAATGTTGAGAAGAGAAAGACCCAAGTATATGAGCGCTGGAAGAGGCGAGAGTTCGTGAGGTGAGCAGTTTCAGCTCAGTGAGGAGAGCTGAGCGGAGCGGGGAACGCATTTGGAATCGTGGACGTCGTGTTTGAACTATATAAGTTGAGCCTTGGAGACTGAGTTGAAAAGTGAGCAAGGCAAGCGTACCAAGGTTCTTTGTCCCCGCAAGTGTCATTGAGGAGAATCAGCGCAATCATCGTTTGAATTGTAAATCTCCTCAGTTGTTCTGAGTGCTGCCAAAGCTCCGTCACATTTGATTAAAACCACCTCAAATCTACAGCGCTAACCGGATTCCTATTTGGAGAGGCACTGCCACCTGGTGGCCATTTTAAGCATAGGAGCATGTGAAAATCTCCAGTGAGAACAGTTCAGCGCAGGTCATTTCAACCGGGTTAAGGGGAAGTGAGGCACAATTCAGTGGCGGTTTCCCTTGGTGGTGTAAAATGCCGGAAGGAAAGATGTGTAACTCTCCTCAGTGCGGTGTGTAGGAATTCAACTACGCCATAGCAGCAAAGCAGCGTCTTAGAGTGTCGTTTGAAGGGAAGGAGAAGACCGAGATCTCACGCACTCGTGTATCTACTAAAGGCTTATTGGTGAGTCATAGTGGCTGGGAGGAGGAGAAGTGAGCCGAGCAGGGAGCTCGGAAACGGCATCTTGAATTTTGGTGAGGCACAGCTGAGCGTGAGAGGGAGCTACCCTAGGGTGAACTTAAAGATTTCTGAGGCTGATTTTATTGGAAAATAGACAATAACAGAAGCAGCCAGGCGCATAGTAGAGTGTGTGGTGATAAAGAGCCTTTGAGTTTTCAACAGTTACAAGCAGCGTGAGGTCAATGCTCATGGGAAAATTACAATAAAAAAAGGTGCATAATTGGTATCAAAACATATGGGGGTGTAAAGAGACTGTGAGTATTCAACATTACAACGCGCAGCGCGAGGGCGAGGCTCATTGACTATTTACATTAAAAGCTGTGCATAATTAGTATCATAGCTGACGTTTTCCCCTTGAGACTTTAACTGAACAAGAGCGAGACATTGATTACCAGAAGGCTGGACCCAAGTTGTATAAGGCTGAATCGTGGCGAATCTTTGAAACAGTGTGAGGTGCGGGGAGCAGAGCAGAGGGTACAGTCGTCCGAAACTGATCTGAGGCAGCGGGTTGAAGCTGCGTGAGGAGATTTAGAGGAACAGAGAGTATAGCGAACCTCTGGTACCGTGTTTGATGATTAACTGAGGCAGTGCGTTGAAGCTGCGTGAGGAGATTTGAGAGGAACAGGGAGTGCAGTAAACCCCTGCTACCGTGTGGAAAACGGAACTGAGTTAGCGCGTGAAGCTGCGTGAGGAGATTTGAGAGGAAGAAAAAAAAAAAATAGGAAAAAAATAAAACTTAGGAATTCCTGAAAACAAGCATTGGTTTTCAAACTTCAAAGAAAAGGGGAATAATTCAAGGAGTTGGAGCTTGAAGCTATTTTAGGTGAATGATAACTGTGCTCCGGAGCAACCACGTCATCGTGCTGGGTGAAATTAAGTGAATTTAGCTTACCTGCAGTTTTCACCTGTTGGGTGCAACGCTAGTTACATAGTACCAAGAAATACTTACTGGTGGTGTTATATTAACCTGGTTGAATAGCAACATGAACGTGGAAATAAACAAAAGGTGTAACTTATCGCCACCGGAGCCATTTTTTGAAAGGAATGGTGTTACCACAAAGACTATGGAAGAGTGGAAGGAACATTTAAGTAATATGGTAGCTATGATAGAAAATGAGGAACAACCATTACTTCCCAATGATAAGGTGGAAATATTGTGGAATAGATTAAGTGCAGGCGGGGAAGAAGTCTACATTAACATTGGAAAAATGGTGCAAGAGGGAGCCGGAAGGAATGTCGGGGAAGAAGTTGTGGATGATACAGAGGATCATTATATGCAAGTGAGGTCTTGTGATGCACAAAGGTACGAAGGTATCAGGGATGAAAAGAACGACAAAATGGGGATGAACTTGAGTAAACTTAACCCTGGGGGTACTATCAACTTGGGAGGAAGTGAAATTGATATTGTCGCAGATTCTGTGTCATATGATTCTATGGTGAGCACGAGTTTGAGGAAAAGCAAGTTAGCTGAAGCTTTTGGACTTGGACTCAAAGAGACTAATATATCCCTTAAAACGTACATGGGTGACGACAATAACCGATCAGGGGGGAAAGAGTTGGAATTGATATACAAGGAAAGATGTACTAGGAAAACTATTTACATCACAGTAAATGAACCCTCCGATCTGAGAGGGGTGGAACAAAAGAAATTAAGATTGATAAGGTTCCTAGAAAGCAATGAACACAGGAGTGACCTGGTGGGAATCAACAGTACACCAATGGCCTGGTTTGAGTGGTTAAAAGAAAGGGAACCACCATATAAGGGACAGGTGGCATGGAAAGGAACTGTTTGGAGAGAAGGATGGAAAAAAAAATGGTTATGGACAAACTCAAAGTAAAACATGGTACATATAAAGGACTTGAAAGGAGAAGGAATATAAGCAAGGAATCTGTGAAGGAAAAAGGTGAAGAAGCTAGAAAAAAAGAAAATGAATTTGTTAGTAAAGGAAAATATAAGGTAACTCCCACTAAAGGTGGAAAGGAGGAAAAGGGTAATCCCATTCAACACAAATTAGGGAGAGAATGGCATGAAGCTACAAGGAATGAACCCATATCCAGAAGTTCAGGCGCTGAGTACGGAAAGAGGTCTGAAGTGGGAGCATGGCCTAGACCAGACAACGAAGATGAAAAGGGGTATGAGGGCCATGGTGTTACAAGGCGGAGACGTAGTGCGGTCTGGTCCAGGAAACTACCCAAGGAAAAGGACTTAAAGTTATTAATACTCACCGAGATGGAGGTGATGATACGAGGAAGTGAAGTCTGGAGCACAAGAGAACTAAACCTTGGGACTGACTTGTGGATGACTGGCATAGCGGAAAAGCAGGAGTGCTAGGAATATTTTACCCTGCAGTGTCCGCCTGGGCAGTCCGTGCTTCCAAGTTGGATTAAGGCCCGGACAATGGGTGGGCCATCACAGAACGAATAACTCTTGTTGACAGTAATACCTCCTATGTAATTCTGAGCTGAAAACTACTAGAGGTTTGTCTTTGGGTTGGTCATCACAGAACTAATAACCCTTGTGTACAGTTATACCACATGAGACATTTTACTTTGTAGAATTATAAGTCTGTAGTGTTGGCCCCGTAGGCCATGACTAGGGGATAGTGATTTCTTACCAGTGTCTACATTATTTCTCTGAGCCCTGACACTCGTATAATTAGGAGCATGACGTCTCTTAGTCTCTGTATAAGTATTTAGGGGTTCAGGGTGGATGGGAAGTTGAGGAGTCTAGCCCTTGCTTTACTCTCCTTTGTCTGATACAACCGGGGGATTAAGGGGACTTTTATAGTTTCAGGTCACCACCCTCCTGTTCCTGTATTTCTCCGCCCCGCCCGTACAGAGACAGTTTATCTCGTTTACAATGGTCCTCTGCCAGCTTGGTAGAGGCCTTGGGTTCTTTCTTCTTTATGTCCCAGGTTCTCACCGGGACTTTGGACTTTTGTCTAGGACCCTCTGCGTTTCCTGTTAGCGCAGTTGCAGTTATCTTTTCCCTCCATGCTCTATCGTTTTTCTCTCTCTTATCTTCTCCCGTCATCTCTCCCTTTTCTCCACCCCTTCCTCCTCCCCATTCCGCTCCCCTTCTCAGCTGCCCCCTGTCTGTTCCCTCCTTGTCTCCCTAGGGAGGATGATGTGTTGTAACTTTGCACTTGGTTCCGCCCTCTTCCCCCTTGTCACCCCTCCCGCTTCTCTCCCACTTGGTATGGCCCGTGCTGTCATTTGAAGGCAGCAGTAGAATGTTCTTGTTAACGATCCTGTCAAGCTGGGAGCACCTTGTGTTAAATTGAACTGAATAAAGGTTCCTGAATTCTACCACGTGTGGACCGTCTTTACTACACCCCTGTCATCTTCAGTCCTGATGAGACCTAATATTTTGAAAGGGTCAAAACGCCGTCGACAGGAGAATAGAGACTGACAAAGTATCCTGCTTGCTGATACAATTATTGTATTATTGTATTTTATGATTGTTTGTTCCAGAATTTGCTGTCTCACATGTGTATCAGCCGATCACTTTTTTAGTTGAATTTCGTCTCTTCACTTCCTTTATTTTTGTCTTTGTCCTGGTTGACTACTCACATGGGGTCTCTTATCTCTTTCTTTTTCACTATACAGAACAAAACTGATTGTCAGAATTGATATTCGTTTTGAATAAATTTAACTGAACCGTGTTACAACTGGCTGAGTTATTATTGCTCCTTGGAAATATTTCATTGTGTTGCTTCATGATTCAGTCTACACAGAAATATATGTGATTCCCATATATTGATGTTTAAAATGAGTTCCATGTGAACGTTTTCTCTCAAGCATTACTTGATACCCCTGTTTGCATGGACATAAGGGTTTCTCTTGTTGTTATGTTTAAATTGTATTTCCAGCCAGCACTGGTTCCAGTAAATCGTAGTTCAAAGGCAGAAGACGTTCCCAAGCCCCCAAAAAGGCAGCAGGATTTCTATAATCTAGGTCTATTCAAGCACCTCCACTGATTAATGCACAACAGCCTTGAACAAAGCAATACGTTCAGGGTTTGGGGGACAAGAATAAGGACAGGTTCATCAAGGTGCTGGTCCACAAAGAAAGCTTTTGCCATCTCGCTTGAAACCTGAAGACGTTTTTAAGATGTTGAGGGTGACAGTCACTCCTCCGAGAGGACGTAGAAAGTGATATTGATGGCAGTCACATTCGCAGCATTGAGTGGCTCCATAGAACTATCTGCCCACCTCCAGTATCAAGACATGTTTCCTTTACCCCGGATGTGTGGCAGTTGACCTCAGGCCACCAGAAGATGGGGCTCAGGAGATGCTCCACTTTAGTGCCATTGCTAAACTAGGGAGAAAGAGGACACATATTCAAATTATTCCAAACACAGAGAATCTTCAAAATACTGTGTTAGGATCTTATTTTCTTTCCCCACACCTTTCATTCTTCTTAATGTGTGTTTCATCGAATTGTCCTAGAGGTCACGGATCAGCTGGTGATTGTGAACTGTAAATTAGGAACAGTTTTTGGACTCCAGAGGATTACAATCCTCCATGTATTTGAATAATTATGAATAGCACTGTATTGTGGTCTTCTACAGTAATTATTATATCTAACCTTTATAAATAAATGTTCCCATTGTGAATACTGTATTATATGCTTCTTAAAAAAATACAAAATGATTACAATGGTCTGAATGACTGAATTTCTTTTGTTATTACATTGGTATTGTTTTTTTGTTTCAATCAATTGTCCATCCCCCTCAGCAAGATCTTCATTGCTTGACCAAGCTACTCCAGAGAGCCCAAGTTTGTAGTGATCATGTGCAAGCTCTGCTGCTTCCTATGGTTACCCCCACTTTTTGCTTTGTTTCACTGGTTTTTCGACTTTAGTATGGCTGTGGCCCTGCTAATCAGGCCCACAGCCGGGCTGTTCTCTCTCTAAATTGATACCATGTACTTTAGGTACATAACAGATTGGTTACTGGGTCACCCTTGTGAGCCCCTGTATATGGTACCTTAGGTACCCAGGGCATAGGGACCCCAGAGGCCTACCAGGGGCTGAAGCATGTATTGTCAGGAATGTTTCGTCGTGGGCCGCTGTCCGCGCAATGCGTGGTAACCGGCAACCATTTTCATTGGAACCACAAATCCCAGAGGGCCAAGGGTTACGCTGCGCATGACGTCAGCCGCGCAGCCCCGGAACTTAAGCCAGGAAGCAAGGGAGAACGGAGCCGATAATTCTGCCGAGCGTACGCCAAGGTGGTTGGAGAACTTTGAACCGGAGTAACCGTGAGTAGATCCCTTCCGTGTGGTTGCCGGCTGGAGGCACACGGACGCTGAGTTAAGCGGAACTGACGCTGAGTTAAGCGGAACTGGCGCTGAGTTACATTGGGACGATATACACGGCTGTGTGTATTACAAGCACCAGAGTCCCCAACAACATTAATGTTTGTTTTCCCCGTTTGCGGAGCATAGCGGCTGCATCTCCTGGCAGGGGAAAACCTTAGGAAACTCGCGTGTTGAGCGAGGACAATTCAAGACTTTCTGAGCAAGTTGGACTGTATTATTGTGAGTGTCACTAACTCGCTATCCACTCCCCAACCGATTGGGATCAGCTTGGTATCAAGGGAAGAGTGTATTGAATCCCAAGACTGTTATATATGTACATTTCTTCCGTGTACTACCTTATATCTTTTGAATGCTGGTTAAGACATGATTTGAAGGTGCGGTTAACCTTCATGGTATTGCTTATGTTTTGTTTGTCGACAACCTCTTTTGTGCTTTATATTTGGTACAGGAGAGGTATTACAAGGGGGGTGCCTACACCATTGGAGAAAGCGGCTCAAGGCAGAACACTGTAATAAAGTGGTATGTGAGGTGCTGTAGAAGCACATACAATTGGGGAGAAAGTTACCTAATCTCATTCTCATTTCTTGTTCCTTTTAGTTGATTGCCGCCACAGATAGGACCCTTACCTCCCTCTCCTGTTTTATAAAGATTTAGCCTTTTCTTTTCAGGTAGGAGGGACACTTGGTAAGAGAGGGGCTTTACAACATTGGTGGAGATTGATTGTTATAGCGTAGATAGGGAGGGGTGCGATTCTAAAAACCTTGTCTTTGTCATTTCAGATCTCCCTCCCCGCTGTCCCCTTCCTTTCCCGCGCTCACGGAACCTTTCTGTTAAGTCTGTGGTATATAACCGGGCCACAGGGCGGTTGCGTGGGTGTGGGTATAGGTCTCTCAGCACAACCCCGAGGAGTATTGTGGCGGAGCCTGACAGAATTATCGGCCCACGGAAACGGTCCTCCTCTTGGCTGTGTTGACGGAGAAAGGCCACGCTTGACGACGTTCTGGCTGCTCTAGCTTTAGTCCAGACGGAACTGGCGGCCTCCAATAGAGAGGTCGCTGCTTCCAGAATGGAAAACGCTCAATTAAGGGCTCGCATGGACAGGATGCAAGGGAATCCATTTGATGCTGGGGCTAGTACAACCTCTCCCCCTTCCCTAGTTGTAGAAATGCCCACTCAAATTCCTCTGGCTCCCCCTGAAAGGATTTATGGGGACAACAAAAAGGTGCAGGTGTTTATGACACAAATACTCCTACACTTTATGTGTAAACCTAAAATGTTTTCAACAAACCAGGCGCGGGTGGCCTTTTTGATTTCCTACCAAGGGGGGAGGCAGCTCAGTGGGCGGTCCCCGTAGTCAGGAGAGACGATCCCTTACTCTGCGATTGGGACGAATTCAGGGTAGAATTCGAAAAAACATTCGACCGTAGAGCAGAAACGTTCTCAGCAAACCGTGAGCTGTTGGTTCTTAAACAGGGCACTACGGATTTGGTGTCTTATTTGAACAACTTCCGTCGCTTGGTTGCGGAAACGGATTGGCCTGAGGTCAAACAGTCTGCGTTATTCTACCAAGGATTGAATGACGAAATGAAAGATGTGCTGGCACACATAGACCCTCAACCGCGTACCTGTTCTGCGCTTATAGAGCTCGCTCTCCGTCTGGACCACCGAATAAGGGAGCGCAGAGGTGAATTAAGAAAGAAAGAGCCTGTTGTAGTGGTTCATGAGCGAGGAGGAGGGGGTAGCGAGAAGCCTGCTTCCACTCAAGATGCAATGGAGATAGGAGCTATCAGGGCTTCATTGTCTTTTAGTGAGAAAGAGCATCGCAGAAAAAATGGACTCTGTTTGTATTGCGGAAAAAAGGGGCACTACCTACGGGAGTGTCCAGTGAAACCAAAAACCGGAAGGTTCAGAACTGGTCAAGCCGCAGCTGGAACATTGGAGAAGAAATCGGAAAACTCCAGTGCTTGAGAGTGGAAGGAGGGGAACCCTCAAGCAGAACCACCATCCCTTCAATCACGCCCTGTTGCGATCAAGAAAAGAATCATGTATTCCTGTCCATGTTGTTGTTGCTGGAGGCCGGTGAAAAAGGAGTCAAGGCCATGGTGGACTCCGGGGCCACTGGGTGTTTTATGGACTATACCGAAGCAGAAAGGCTGGGTATCCAGCTCATAGCAAAGAAACAGCCTGAACCAGTGTATGCGGTAGATGGTAGTGAACTGATCGCAGGACCCATAAAGTACCACACGCCGGAATATCGGTGCATATGCAACGAACTGCACCAGGAAACAATCTCGTTTAACATCATCCAAGCTCCCCAATATGGCATCATATTGGGGCTTCCATGGCTTCAAAAACACGAACCCTACATCCATTGGACCTCGAAGAAGATCAGTTTTGTCTCGGATCATTGTAAAGAGCATTGTTTGGTGACTACTGAGAGTCCGTCTCAGGCCTTGGCAAGGGTATATAACATCGCCACAGCGGCCGAGAAAGAAGTGAAGCTCCCGTCCTGTTATTCCGCTTACGCAACGGTATTCAGTGAGGAACAGGCGGAGGCTCTTCCGCCTCACAGAGCCTTCGATTGTCGTATCGATCTAGTCCCAGGAGCGGCAGTACCGAACGGCAGGCTCTACGCCCTTACCGTGCCGGAAAACGAATACCTGAGAGCATATTTGGACAAATATCTGGCTCTAGGGTACATACGCCCTTCTAGGTCACCTGCATCGTCGCCGTTGTTTTTTATACCAAAAGCAAACGGCGAAAAACGGTGCTGCATCGACTATCGCGCCTTAAACACCATCACGATAAAGAACCAGTACCCTTTACCTCTGATTCCTGTCTTATTGGAACAAGTCAGAGCAGCCACTATATACACCAAGTTGGATCTGCGAGGGGCATACCACCTAGTTCGCATACGAAGGGGTGACGAATGGAATACGGCTTTCAAGACGCGGTATGGGCTCTTCGAATATCTAGTGATGCCTTTTGGGCTGTGTAATGCCCCAGCCGCGTTCCAATTCTTTCTGAACGAGGTGTTGAGGGAATTCCTGGACCTCTTTGTAGTTGTCTACATCGAAGACATTTTGGTATACTCCAACACAACGGACGAACATCAAATCCACGCGAGCCAGGTACTAGATGCCCTGATGAAACACCATCTTTATTGTAAAATCACGAAATGCGAATTTCACGTGACCACCGTTGAATTCTTGGGAGTGATGCTTACGCCATCGGGCCAGGTAATGGCTGAGAGGAAAGTACAAGCCATAAAGGACTGGCCTCGTCCGTGCACAGTCAAGGATATCCAATGCCTACTGGGATTTGCGAACTTTTATCGACGGTTCATTGGTGGTTTCTCTGCCCTGGTGACCCCCTTAACCCGTCTGACAAGAAAGAACGTCCCGTTTCTCTGGAATGTCGAAGCTCAGTAGGCGTTTGATGGGTTGAAAGAAGCCTTTATCAGTGCTCCTGTACTGACACACGCAAACCCCGACTTACCGTTTATAGTGGAAGCTGATGCGTCTGAAGTTGCATTGGGGGCGGTTCTTTCACAAAGACAGGAAAACACTGGCATCCTACACCCTATCGCTTATATGTCACGAAAACTCAGCCCGGCAGAAGTTAATTACACAATAGCAGAAAAAGAGTTACTGGCAATAAGAGACGCCTTTGTGGAGTGGAGGCATTGGCTATTGGGAGCGGTCCATCAGGTAACGGTCTATACGGAACATCGCAATCTGCAGTTCATAAGAGCAGCCCGTCATCTTACGCCCAGACAATTACGCTGGATGCTGTTCTTTGAGGAGTATCGATTCGTTGTTACATACAGACCAGGAGTGAACAACAAGAAGGCAGACGCCCTGACCCGGCAAGAACATCCAGTGCTGCATACCATGACCCCGAACAGATCAATCATAGACCCAGCGAAAGTGGTGTGTGTTGCCCAATCCAGAGACTTTGTTCAACATTGCGTTCAGGGATACAGTCATGCGTTTGGAGGACCTGGCTTCGTCATCATCCTGAATGGAAGGTGAGACAAGGGGTAGCCATGAAGGGAAAACAAGTGCTGGTGCCCACCAAAGCCTTACAACGTACCGTGTTTCAATGGTGCCACGAAATGCCTAGCGCAGGACATATGGGACACGTGAAGACTCTGGAAAAAGCGTTGAGGCAGTTTTGGTGGCCCTCCATCCGCCTGGATTTGAAACGCTGGGGAAACTAGTGTGTGCACTGTGCCAGAATGAAATCGGATCGACAACAACCCCAGGGTTTCCTGCAACCTTTACCCACACCTGAAATGCCTTGGGAAAGCGTCTCAGTAGACTTTATTGTGGGCTTGCCCAAAGACCAAGGGAAAACGGCCATTCTAGTAGTGGTGTATTTTCTTACGAAAATGGGCCACTTCATCGCTTGTGACAAAGTACCTACAGCGGGTCGTTTAGCTCATCTCCTGTTGACACACATAGTGAGGTTACATGGACTCCCGAAAGTGATAGTGTCGGACAGGGGGGCCCAATTCACTGCAGGGTTCTGGAAAGTATGGTGTGCGGAGTTACATATTTCATCTTCCCTATCCACCAGTTTTCATCCACAGTCAGATGGCCAAACGGAGAGACTCAATCAGTCCCTAAAACAGTATCTCCGTTGCTATGTTCAGGCAGACACAGATTCCTGGGTGGATTGGTTATGGGTGGCGGAGCAGGCATACAACAGCACACAACATTCCTCGATGGGTCATTCCCCTTTCTTTAGCACTTATGGCCACCACCCAAGGGTCAACCCCTTGATCCTCCCCAGAGACACTGTCCGGCTGCCAGACGTCAAAGCAAGATTGTTGCGCATTCGCAAGATTCTTCTGGCGACGCGCAGGAATCTTGTTCGGGCCAAGGGGAGATATAAGACTCAGGCGTATAAACACCGAAGGCCGAGTCCTGTGTACAAAAAAGGGGATCTGGTGTGGTTGTCCACTAAACATATCAAATTCCGGAGGTATAGCGTGTTCAACCCTAGGTTCATAGGTCCTTACCGGGTGGTGAAACTGGTAAATCCGGTAGCAGTGAAGTTGAAGTTGCCTGCTCATTTCAGAATCTACCCTGTGTTTCACGTGTCCCTCCTGAAACCCTCTCGGGTCCCTGTTCATCGACCTCCTGGGCCTGTTTGGGTGCAGAAAGATCAGGAATACGAGGTGTTGAGAGTGTTGGACTCCAGATGGGTGAGGGGGCGGCTTCAGTACCTGCTTTCTTGGAAGGGCTACGGGCCGGAGGAGAACTCTTGGGAACCTGCGGGGTCTGTGCATGCTCCCCGTCTTGTGTCCCGTTTCCACAGTCAGCGTCCCGATAGGCCGGCCCCTGGACAGCGCCCCTTGTAAGGGGGGATGTACTGTCAGGAATGTTTCGTCGTGGGCCGCTGTCCGCGCAATGCGTGGTAACCGGCAACCATTTTCATTGGAACCACAAATCCCAGAGGGCCAAGGGTTACGCTGCGCATGACGTCAGCCGCGCAGCCCCGGAACTTAAGCAAGGGAGAACGGAGCCGATAATTCTGCCGAGCGTACGCCAAGGTGGTTGGAGAACTTTGAACCGGAGTAACCGTGAGTAGATCCCTTCTGTGTGGTTGCCGGCTGGAGGCACACGGACGCTGAGTTAAGCGGAACTGACGCTGAGTTAAGCGGAACTGGCGCTGAGTTACATTGGGACGATATACACGGCTGTGTGTATTAGAAGCACCAGAGTCCCCAACAACATTAATGTTTGTTTTCCCCGTTTGCGGAGCATAGCGGCTGCATCTCCTGGCAGGGGAAAACCTTAGGAAACTCGCGTGTTGAGCGAGGACAATTCAAGACTTTCTGAGCGAGTTGGACTGTATTATTGTGAGTGTCACTAACTCGCTATCCACTCCCCAACCGATTGGGATCAGCTTGGTATCAAGGGAAGAGTGTATTGAATCCCAAGACTGTTATATATGTACATTTCTTCCGTGTACTACCTTATATCTTTTGAATGCTGGTTAAGACATGATTTGAAGGTGCGGTTAACCTTCATGGTATTGCTTATGTTTTGTTTGTCGACAACCTCTTTTGTGCTTTATATTTGGTACAGGAGAGGTATTACAAGGGGGGTGCCTACACCATTGGAGGAAGCGGCTCAAGGCAGAACACTGTAATAAAGTGGTATGTGAGGTGCTGTAGAAGCACATACAATTGGGGAGAAAGTTACCTAATCTCATTCTCATTTCTTGTTCCTTTTAGTTGGTTGCCGCCACAAATAGGACCCTTACCTCCCTCTCCTGTTTATAAAGATTTAGCCTTTTCTTTTCAGGTAGGAGTGACACTTGGTAAGAGAGGGGCTTTACAACATTGGTGGAGATTGATTGTTATGGCGTAGATAGGGAGGGGTGCGATTCTAAAAACCTTGTCTTTGTCATTTCAGATCTCCCTCCCCGCTGTCCCCTTCCTTTCCCGCGCTCACGGAACCTTTCTGTTAAGTCTGTGGTATATAACCGGGCCACAGGGCGGTTGCGTGGGTGTGGGTATAGGTCTCTCAGCACAACCCCGAGGAGTATTGTGGCGGAGCCTGACATGTATTATGCCATCCCTGGTTAGCCTTCCAAAATGGCACCACAGGTCTGCACTTGCAGCCTCGGTAAGGTGGTGAAGCACCCCTTACTTAGATATAGTATACCTATATTTATACATATATATGTATATATATAGACACATATTAACCCATAAGTCACTCCTATGGCAGGCCTCGACAATCCTGAAGGCAGAGTGCTTGGTTTTGTGTGAGAGGGTGCCCTAGCATGAGCTGAGCCCCTCTGCACCTTTCGGAACCATCTCCTTATAGCTGGTATAGCCTTACTTTCAGACTTGCTGCGTTCCTGAGGGCCGGGCCTCGCTCCACTCTACCTTCTTGGCCGGGCTTGGCTCCGCCGAGCCCCTGCATCTCTGTACTGGTACCTGTGAGCCGGCATTGCTCCACTTGTTCTCTGGCCGGGCTTGGCTCCGCTGGGCCCCTTCAAAACCACATTTCCCAGCAGCCCCATCGCGGCAAGGACGCCGCTGACGCTAATTGGAAGCGCCAGGAGGCGCATAAAGGCTCCCTTGGTGCCGAGGCCGAGGGGGGCCTTACTTTCAGGCTTGTTGCGTTCCTGAGGGCCGGGCCTCACTCCGCTCTACCTTCTTGGCCGGGCTTGGCTCCGCCGAGCCCCTGCATCCCTGTACTGGTACCTGTGAGCCGGGCATTGCTCCGCTTGTTCTCTGGCCGGGCTTGGCTCCGCCAGGCCCCTTCAAAACCACATTTCCCAGCAGCCCCATCGCGGCAAGGACGCCGCTGACGCTAATTGGAAGCACCAGGAGGCGCATAAAGGCTCCCTTGGTCACTCGTCCCGCGGGACGCGCGCCGGACGAAGCCCGGACAAAGGGCGGACAGTCTGTGACAGTCCGGGACAGGACGCGACTGGGCTGGGCCAGGGACCCTGATCCTTTTGTGGAGGACCTTCGTGATTCTTAAACAGTGAGACTTAAATCTAAATACCTTCTAAGTATCTGTATAAGGTACTGTGTTCTATCTTGTGTACTCAGGTAACGCTTATTCTTAACTGCACTACCCTTATTTTTATTCCCGGCCATGTCTAATCAAAAGGGTTCCCTAGTGTTAAATACCTTGGACAATTATCTGGTGAAGGTAGTGAGCAAAATCAACAGTGAGAGACGGCAGTCATTAGGGTTAAGTTGTTCCCCTATATCTCCTACATCCCTCACTCTGCCTAATGCGCAACCCTCACCTGTATTAACGGCACGGGAAGATAGTAGCGTTATTGCGAATCCTGATTTATCTGCTAGGGACTCCCCTGAGCTAAACACTGCGCCTACAATTGATTTAGATTTATCATTGGATACTAGAGAACATAACCAACCGACTCCTAAGCCTAGACCAGTCAGAGCATGCAGGAAAGTGCAGTCTAAACGAGGGGGGTCACGCTCAGCTAGAAGAAGATTAGCTTCTCCACCCAAAACCCCAGATATTGATGAGGCTACTCTAGGGAAGGGTGTTATCGAGAAACTGGAGGATGACCAAATTAAAAAATTAGTAAGCAATCTCGACTTGAAGATCAAGGGCATTGTTAAATCCCTTGTGGTTAAAGTCGACCAGCTTACAGCAGAGGTCAATAGACTGGGTGCCCTCCTCAACAAGACTCTGGAAGAACTAGGTGGCCTATCAGCATTGGTGTCAAATGGCTGTGAAAATCACGAGGCTCACCCTGGAGGAGGGGAGGGAGATAGTGGGAACGTAGTACAGCAACCCCCGCCCACCCAGCCCCCAGTAGGTGAGGAGGGTCAAACTGTAGTCATAAAGGCCCCTCCAACAACACACAAAGAACCACGTAAAGAGCGCGACTCGTTTCAATTTGTAGTTGAAGCTTCTCCTTTAGTTTTGGTCCTGGCAAACGCTCCTTCTTTATCACCTGGGCAGGTAGAGACAACAACATCTTTAATTGATAAAGCACTCCACTGGCTGACGTAAAACATGAAGATATCACCATGGGGAAAACAGCAGTTAGCAGGGGAAATTATTATGGCCAGAAGGGTAGCATGGCTTAGGGACTATCCCAAAAAATTCAAGAGTGACTGTATAGCCTTGAATTTTTCTAGCCCTGAAGTACTCCCAAATATATTGACAAACTTATTCCCCCCCCCAATGTAGGGATTCTGATATGATCCCATTAACCCTTGATTTCTTCTACAGCAGAAGATGGAGTTTAGCGAACCTCAGTAGACCATGGCCGAAACCTGCCCCTGTGTTCAGAACAGAAGGGAGGGATGCTCAAACTAGAGATGATGGTATTAGACTGGATAATTGGTTTGGGGCCATGTCCGATTTGAATGAATGTGATTGACTCTTGAAGACCGATAGATCTGGAATCAGGGTGGCATCAGACATGGGCAGAAAGCAAGGTCCCAATGGTAGGAGTGAGCCACAAATTAACACGGTCCCTATACCTTACACAACCTCAATGGAAAGATTCCACTCCACTGGGTAGCGCATAGAGAGTAGGAATCTTGGCCAATTAACCTGCTCGGATCCATTTGGGGAACATGATTGCCCCGAAAAAGATGGGGCCCCCCTAGAGAACAACTGCCTCGTGCCTATAATCACTGAATACCAACTAGTGATTGAGGGCACGAGCTTAGCAGCTGAAATCGCGCAGGATCCATCGAGTACTCTGTCAGGGGTGTCTTTTCTTTCATGGAATCTGGCTGGAATTGATAATAAGATAACTTCCCCTGAATGGTGTAGTTTTGTTGACCAGCATGACATCATCCTTTTTCAGGAAACCTGTTCTATGGCTCCAGTTTACCGTGTGGGGTTCCTCAATTTCCATGCGTTAGCAACCAAAAAATCTAAGGGTCGGCCAGCCGGGGGCCTGATCATCTGGGTCCGACAAGCCCTATGTTTCAAGGTACACCAAATTAGTCCCCCTTCGAATGATATCCTGTCAGTTAAAATCACATGGGAAAATGGTCAAAAGGTGGCTATACATAACATTTATGCGAGGGGGACAGGAGGGAGACAAACATCTGAAGTAATCTCAGCTCTCGACCAGCAGCTTGAGGTACTTCCATCACAGGTGTCTAACATAGTAGGTGGAGATTTCAACACCACTTTTGAACCCCTTGGTCAAGAGGATCAGTTTCTCACTGTAGAGGAGGACAGTAAATGGGGTGTCCCCCAGCTCGAACTACCGGCTGTAAAAAGATGGTCAGCTGTAGCAATACAGCTGAAGGCCCTAAGTTTAGCTAGAGGGCTTAGAGCAGCAAATGGTCGCACCCCGTCCGATCGCATGGGAAAAAATACCTTTGACAATGGTAGGTATTCCAGTCGCATAGATTACATCCTGGTGGGTATAAAGGGGTGGCACAGTCTGATAGACATGACTGTTAAAACTAGGATGGAAAGCGACCATAACCCACTCTGCATGGATTATCAAGTACAGATGGGGACTAAAGAATTGAATCCGGGGTGTGGGAAGGTCACCTTAGACATAGTCGCTTCCAATAATATGCGCCATGTTAAATGGGGTAGTTTCATTGAGAAACCTAAGAAACTGGCGGTCCTTAAAAACATGGTTGCCGAAGAAGTGGCTAATTTAAATACTCACATTAACAAGTTAGACTTTCCCCAAATAATGAGGCACATATCCACTTATTCGCAAAACTACAACTATTTTTTAGGAAAACTATAAAACCAGATAAGGGAAACAATAAATTACCGAAGGAGGGGCGGTACAACAACGCGTGTAAAGTAGCCCGCCAAAATCTGTGTATAGAAATAAGGAGAAAGAACCCCATAGAAGTAAGGAAGGCAAAGGAGATCTATAGGCTTGCTCAGAAGGCAGCTAAGAAACAGTGGGATGAGGATCAATGGCGTGACTTGAAACTAGCCTGTGGAGCAAAGGATTCCAAACAATTTTGGGCCATTGTGAAATGGGACAGAGGAGGTGTAGCTGAAGCCCCTCAAAACAACGTTGCCAAACAAGAGTGGGTAGATTTCTTCAGACCACAATATGCACGAAACCGCACTGAAGAAGACTGCCCACTTCCCCCAACTATCTTTTATCAGAACCAGCTTTTTACAACCAAGGACGTTAGCATAGCGCTAGATTGCGTGACTGGGGGAAGAGCCCCAGGTATGGATGGCATCCCTGCTGACGTGTTTCTAAGTGATAGATCATCTTGGTGTAGGCATTTTGAGTGTCTAGCTAACTCGGTGGCAAGGGGTGCGCCAATCCCACCCTCATGGAAAGGTGCCAACATAATACCGGTTTTTTAAAAGGGTGACAAATCTCTACCCAGTAACTATAGACCCATCAGTCTTGTAGACTCAGCTCAAAAACGTATGGGTAGTTTAGTACAAAATAAATTGCAACAATGGATAGAAGAACACAATTTTTTGTCCCCATATCGAGCCGGCTTTCGGCCATGCACTAGCTCAATTGACCTGGGGGCAGATTTATGAAGGCCTTGCGCCGCCGGTGCGTCACTTTTAACATGGGAAAAAGTGACGCACCGGCGGCGCAAGGCCTTCATAATTCTGCCCTCAGGTTTTTTATTTCATAGCACTCTACTGGAGGAATGTGGCCCTGACTAAGGGGACCCTCTATGCGGTCTTCGTAGACCTAAAATCGGCCTTCGATTTAGTCCCCCGTTCCAAACTTTGGAGGGTTCTCGTTGAGTCGGAGATATCTCCGGAGCTATTGACTCTTCTCGTCCGCCTCCATGAGAACAACTACGCCAGAATCAGATGGGGGATGCAGGGTGAGGTGACCGACTCATTTCCTGTCGAGCGTGGTGTTCGGCAGGGGTGTGTATTGGCACCCACGCTGTTTTCATTATACATCAACGGTATTGTGGACCATCTTAACCGTTCCCCACTGACGCCCCGATCTTGGATGGGGCCCGCGTGCCTGTCCTCATGTTTGCGGACGATACGTTGATAGTTTCCCGGACCCCGAGTGGGCTCCAGAAGGCTGTGAATGCGTTTGGAGAATTTTGTCAACTGCGGGGGACTTGAGATAAACACCTCAAAAACCAAGTTCATGTCCCTGAGCCAACGGAAAACCTTCAAAGGTACAATTAATTTTAATGGAACTCCACTAGAACAGGTAGAGGCATTCACGTATTTGAGAATATCTCTCCAGAGTAATATGGGCTGGAAAAGTCATATTGACATGGCTGTTTTAAAATTCCACCAGCTAGCGGGTGCCTTAGCCACAAAGCACAGAGCTTCCTTTACAAAGCCAATTATACCTGCCCTAGAGATTTATAATATGAAGGTCATAAGTGCCTCTTTGTATGGTTCTGAACTTTGGGGATTCAACAACCTAACCCAACTGACAACGGCAGAGAATAAATTCCTACGTTGTTTAGTCAGGGTACCCCAAAGTACTCCTACCATTCCGCTTTTATATGATCTTGGCAGGAAAAAAGTTGAGGATATAGCACGGTTACGGCCCCTATTGTACAGGAGGCGTATCTGGACAACTCCAGAACTAGCACACTACACCCTTGCACTAAAGGATATTATCAGGGCTGACCGTTTTCACTCTATCCAATGGCTTAAAGAGATAAGGGGTGTATTAACTAAGTTGGAGCTTGATCATCTATGGGTATATGCAGACGTCCCAAGCTTCCCGTCAAAAATAATTCTGAAAAAAATTTATTGGGAAATGATTTGGATGTCCACCCATAGTACCTGTATAAACACTACTCTAGGGAAGGGTGTTATCGAGAAACTGGAGGATGACAAAATTAAAAAATGAGTAAGCATGCTCGACTTGAAGATCAAGGGCATTGTTAAACCCCTTGTGGTTAAAGTCGACCAGCTTACAGCAGAGGTCAATAGACTGGGTGCCCTCCTCAACAAGACTCTGAAAGAACTAGGTGGCCTATCAGCATTGGTGTCAAATGGCTGTGAAAATCACGAGGCTCACCCTGGAGGAGGGGAGGGAGATAGTGGTAACGTAGTACAGCAACCCCCGCCCACCCAGCCCCCAGTAGGTGAGGAGGGTCAAACTGTAGTCATAAAGGCCCCTCCAACAACACACAAAGAACCACATAAAGAGCGTGACTCGTTTCAATTTGTAGTTGAAGCTTCTTTAGTTTTGGTCCTGGTAAACGCTCCTTCTTTAACACCTGGGCAGGTAGAGACAACAACCTCTTTAATTGATAAAGCACTCCACTGGCTGACGAAAAACATGAAGATATCACCATGGGGAAAACAGCAGTTAGCAGGGGAAATTATTATGGCCAGAAGGGTAGCATGGCTTAGGGACTATCCCAAAAAATTCAAGGGTGACTGTATAGCCTTGAATTTTTCTAGCCCTGAAGTACTCCCAAATATATTGACAAATGTATTCCCCCCCCAACGTAGGGATTCTGATATGATCCCATTAACCCTTGATTTCTTCTACAGTAGAAGATGGAGTTTAGCGAACCTCAGTAGACCATGGCCGAAACCTGCCCCTGTGTTGAGAACAGATTGGAGGGATGCTCAAACTAGAGATGATGGTATTAGACTGGAAAATCGGTTTGGGGCCTTGTCCGATTTGAATGAATGTGATTGACTCTTGAGGACCGATAGATCTGGAATCACGGTGGCATCAGACATGGGCAGAAAGCACGGTCCCAAGGGTAGGAGTGAGCCACAAATTAACACGGTCCCTATACCTTACACAACCTCAATGGAAAGATTCCACTCCACTGGGCAGCGCATAGAGAGCAGGAATCTTGGCCAATTAACCTGCTCGGATCCATTTGGGGAACATGATTGCCCCGAAACAGATGGGGCCCCCCTAGAGAACAACTGCCTCGTGCCTATAATCACTGAACACCAACTAGTGATTTAGGGCACGAGCTTTGCAGCTGAAATCCCGCAGGATCCATCGAGTACTCTGTCAGGGGTGGCTTTTCTTTCTTGGAATCTGGCTGGAATTGATAATAAGATAACTTCCCCTGAATGGTGTAGTTTTGTTGACCAGCATGACATCATCCTTTTTCAGGAAACCTGGTCTATGGCTCCAGTTAACCGTGTGGGGTTCCTCAATTTCCATGCGTTAGCAACCAAAAAATCTAAGGGTCGGCCGGCCGGGGGCCTGATCATCTGGGTCCGACAAGCCCTATGTTGCAAGGTACACCAAATTAGTCCCCCTTCGAATTATATCCTGTCAGTTAAAATCACATGGGAAAATGGTCAAAAGGTGGCTATACATAACATTTATGCGAGGGGGACAGGAGGGAGACAAACATCTGAGGTAATCTCAGCTCTCGACCAGCAGCTTGAGGTACTTCCATCACAGGTGTCTACCATAGTAGATGGAGATTTCAACACCACTTTTGAACCCCTTGGTCAAGAGGATCAGTTTCTCGCTGTAGAGGAGGACAGTAAATGGGGTGTCCCCCAGCTCGAACTACCGGCTGTAAAAAGATGGTCAGCTGTAGCAATACAGCTGAAGGCCCTATGTTTAGCTAGAGGGCTTAGAGCAGCAAATGGTCGCACCCCGTCCGATCGCATTGGAAAAAATACCTTTGACAATGGTAGGTATTCCAGTCGCATAGATTACATCCTGGTGGATATAAAGGGGTGGCACAGTCAGATAGACATGACTGTTAAAACTAGGATGGAAAGCGACCATAACCCACTCTGCATGGATTATCAAGTACAGATGGGGACTAAAGAATTGAATCCGGGGTGTGGGAAGGTCACCTTAGACATAGTCGCTTCCAATAATATGCGCCATATTAAATGGGGTAGTTTCAATGAGAAACCTGAGAAACTGGCGGTCCTTAAAAACATGGTTGCCGAAGAAGTGGCTAATTTAAATACTCACATTAACAAGTTAGACTTTCCCCAAATAATGAGGCACATATCCACTAATTCGCAAAACTACAACTATTTTTTAGGAAAACTATAAAACCAGACAAGGGAAACAATAAATTACCGAAGGAGGGGCGGTATAACAACGCGTGTAAAGTAGCCCGCCAAAATCTGTGTATAGAAATAAGGAGTAAGAACCCCATAGAAGTAAGGAAGGCAAAGGAGATCTATAGGCTTGCTCAGAAGGCAGCTAAGAAACAGTGGGATGAGGATCAATGGCGTGACTTGAAACTAGCCTGTGGACCAAAGGATTCCAAACAATTTTGGGCCATTGTGAAATGGGACAGAGGAGGTGTAGCTGAAGCCCCTCAAAACAACGTTGCCAAACAAGAGTGGGTAGATTTCTTCAGACCACAATATGCACGAAACCGCACTGAAGAAGACTGCCCACTTCCCCCAACTATCTTTTATCAGAACCAGCTTTTTACAACCAAGGACGTTAGTATAGCGCTAGATTGCGTGACTGGGGGAAGAGCCCCAGGTATGGATGGCATCCCTGCTGACGTGTTTCTAAGTGATAGATCATCTTGGTGTAGGCATTTTGAGTGTCTAGCTAACTCGGTGGCAAGGGGTGCGCCAATCCCACCCTCATGGAAAGGTGCCAAAATAATACCGGTTTTTAAAAAGGGTGACAAATCTCTACCCAGTAACTATAGACCCATCAGTCTTGTAGACTCAGCTCAAAAACGTATGGGTAGTTTAGTACAAAATAAATTGCAACAATGGATAGAAGAACACAATATTTTGTCCCCATATCGAGCCGGCTTTCGGCCATGCACTAGCTCAATTGACCTGGGGGCAGATTTATGAAGGCCTTGCGCCGCTGGTGCGTCACTTTTAACATGGGAAAAAAGTGACGCACCGGCGGCGCAAGGCCTTCATAAATCTGCCCTCAGGTTTTTTATTTCATAGCACTCTACTGGAGGAACGTGGCCCTGACTAAGGGGACCCTCTATGCGGTCTTCGTAGACCTAAAATCGGCCTTCGATTTAGTCCCCCGTTCCAAACTTTAGAGGGTTCTCGTTGAGTCTGGGATATCTCCAGAGCTATTGACTCTTCTCGTCCGCCTCCATGAGAACAACTACGCCAGAATCAGATGGGGGATGCAGGGTGAGGTGACTGACTCATTTCCTGTCGAGCGTGGTGTTCGGCAGGGGTGTGTATTGGCACCCACTCTGTTTTCATTATACATCAACGGTATTGTGGACCATCTTAACCGTTCCCCCACTGACGCCCCGATCTTGGCTGGGGCCCGCGTGCCTGTCCTCATGTTTGCGGACGATACGTTGATAGTTTCCTGGACCCCGAGTGGGCTCCAGAAGGCTGTGAATGCGTTTGGAGAATTTTGTCAACTGCGGGGGACTTGAGATAAACACCTCAAAAACCGAGTTCATGTCCCTGAGCCAACGGAAAACCTTCAAAGGTACAATTAATTTTAATGGAACGCCACTAGAACAGGTAGAGGCATTCACGTATTTGAGAATATCTCTCCAGAGTAATATGGGCTGGAAAAGTCATATTGACATGGCTGTTTTAAAATTCCACCAGCTAGTGGGTGCCTTAGCCACAAAGCACAGAGCTTCCTTTACAAAGCCAATTATACCTGCCCTAGAGATTTATAATATGAAGGTCATAAGTGCCTCTTTGTATGGTTCTGAACTTTGGGGATTCAACAACCTAACTCAACTGACAACGGCAGAGAATAAATTCCTACGTTGTTTAATCGGCGTACCCCAAAGTACTCCTACCATTCCGCTTTTATATGATCTTGGCAGGAAAAAAGTTGAGGATATAGCACGGTTACGGCCCCTATTGTACTGGAGGCGTCTCTGGACAACTCCAGAACTAGCGCACTACATTCTTGCACTACAGGATATTATCAGGGCTGACCGTTTTCACTCTATCCAATGGCTTAAAGAGATAAGGGGCATATTAACTAAGTTGGAGCTTGATCATCTATGGGTAGATGCAGACGTCCCAAGCTTCCCGTCAAAAATAATTCTGAAAAAAATGTATTGGGAAATGATTTGGATGTCCACCCATAGTACCTGTATAAACACTAACTTAACAGGACGGTTCCTTGATTTTAAATCTCGCCCACTCTGTGAAGCTTACTGGGATATTATAGAGAGTCCGCTTGACCGAAAGCTGTTTTTCCAGTTTAGAACTGGAACCTTACCTGTAAAAGCTTTCAGTTATAAGTGGTCGGCAAATCGGGATGACAAATGCCATAATTGTAAAAATTTGATCGAGAATGTATCCCATAGCTGTTTGTATGTCCCCTCTATATATGCCCTCGTAGCAAGTGGCTAAAACCAACATGTCTTAATATGGGCACCCGGAGATACATTGAGGCGCTACGGATACTGGAGACTGATTGCTCACCTTGCTTAGCGATTGCTGTTGCCAAATTTTTAAGGTGGGCCTGGATTATTCGCACCCGCACTTTAAATTCCTTGGATACCAGCCAATGATTTTAAAAGACACTCAACAAGATGATTGATCATGTTTTTGTACCCATCAGTTTTTTAAACCATCTTTTTAGAATATTTGTTTTTTAACCTGTAAATGACAGCTACAAGATTTAATAACTTTTTAACATTGTATTTTTTATTTTTGTTAGTATTTATAATGATTATGTCTAATGATTGTAAGAAGATGTATAATTTTGCTTTTATGACATGCTGTCGAATAAAGTTTTTTGGATTGGTAATAATGATATAGCCATACCATATACTCTTAAGTGCATTATAGTCCAATGACATGTAACTGAACTTATTGGCAACACATTGCGTGATATATAGATATATATTTGATGTTCTAAGCTTCCAGCGTTTTGAAATGGGACAGAACCAGAAAAAGCATGTGCCCTTCTGTTCAGAAATTGAAAATGATGATGGTGTTGACAATAAGTGTATGGTCCGGCTCAACAAAGAGCACATATGTGAGAGTGTAGCGTGGGTAGTGCTGTGATATGGACATGATGCGTACATCCCCCCTGAACCCCTATCGAAAATAAAAATGGTGAACGGCCTTTGAGCGTCAAAACCACGACCTGAATGAGCCGTTTCTTTTTAATTATGATGAATGGAGCTGTGCTCGCCCACGTTCACTGCAAGTATCATGTCACGACAGCGCAGGCGCGTGGCTTTTCACTATAGTTCGCAATAAAGAGGCAGTGCCATGTGAAGGGGTATCGGTTTAACTCGTATATGTTTCTGGGACGTCTGCGGTGGCACTTTATGTAGGCATAATGACTGTACCGAAGATTGTGCTTTACAGCGGTTCCGATTATAACAAACCACTCTGGCAAGCATAAACTAGCACAAACGAGTGCCTCACGCGGCAGCAGGGAAAGGGGGCCTGCGCGATTCCATTGCGTGAGCAGGCGCCTGACCATATGGTGCCACCATATGGCGCCCGCGCTCCCACAAGGGAATCACCAGACGTGTATGCATTGCCATTGCAAGCAATGCAACGCATGCACGTTTTTGCCCCCAAAGCTGTGCCGATGGCTTAAGGTCTCTCTCCAGCAGCGCATGCGCTCTGCATAGGCGAGACCTAAAAATTGTGTTTGGCTCCAAATTATTCTCCACACATTGCTGTTCTTAACTCGTCGTCGCCTAGTACAACCCCTGTCCTGAGGCTGGGCTTTCATTTAATGTTTTAATAAGACTGGGAAAATATGCTTAGTGCAGGTTACATGATTATACTTTACAGATACTCAGTGCTCATTAATTCAGTCATTTTGTTTCATTTCCCTGGAGCATATTCTTTTAATTTAATGCATAAACGTATTACTTCATCCTTTGAAGAACATGCTAAGGACAGCGAGCGAAATGGAAATACATCAATGGAAAAATGAAGAATCATAAGACCACGTTCCAAAAACTTAATTTCCCAGTTACTACAGCCTGATTCATGTAGGTAAATTGCACTCGCAAAGGGCCAGATTCTGAGAATCTGGCCCTTTGCGAGTGCGATTTTTGCATTTGGTATTCATGATACCAAATGCAAAAATCGCTATTTAAGAAGTCGCAAATATGCGAGGAATAGCATTTAAGGAATCTCTAATAGAGATTCCTCAAATGCTATTCATGAAACATCAAGGAATAGCGATTTTGAACTTTTGGGGCCGCTATTTACCGACAGGTCAGACCTGTCGGTAAATAGCAAAAACTCAGAAAAATGCTTTTAAAAGCATTTTTCAAAGTTGCATGTAGCACACACACATGTCCTTTGGACATGTGTGTGCGCAACACCTGTCCAAAAGTGCATTTTAGGGGTGCTACAGGGCGTCCTTTGGACACCCCTGGCACCCTTAAAATCGCTATCTTAGTTGCGAGTAGCAAATTGCTACTCGCAAATCCCCATTCATTCCTATGGGCCTCTTGGCCCATAGGAATGAATGGGGAGTATTTGCGAGTAGCAAATTGCTACTCGCAAATAAAGAACATGTAGGAATCGCTATTTAAGTAGCAATTCCTACATGAATGCCGTTTTGCGTCTCCTCAATAGCGAATCGCTATGATTCGCTATTAGGGACACGCAAAACGGCATGTACATGAATCAGGCTGTAAATCAATTAGTTAGGTCTTGCCAAAGTGCCGATCATTCTGGATTATCATCAGTACTACGCAATTCTTTAACTTGGCTATGTATATTATCACCTTCCTGCTGAACACCTGGAGAATTATCAAGGTATATGCAAAGAACATTCATTTCAAGGGACAGTGGAAACACCTCCTTTAGCAGCAAGCTCAACACATAGGGCAATTCTGTTCTTTAAAGTGACTGTTCTCTGAGCAGTTTGTTCAACATTTATTCTTTCTAGAGCGTCAGCAGTGATGTTAATTTCTCCTTTGGAACCCCATTCACTCATTTGCTTTCTTTTATTGAGAGGTCCGCCCCATAGCTTCAAAACAGAATTGTGAAAGACATGGGGCAGTCTCTCACATTTCGCTTTAGACTCAAAATGTGGTGGGAGGTGACACAGAATGCCTGAAGGCAGGTAGTAATAGTCTAGAACAGCAGCCAGACCAGTTCTCAGGTGACTACTGGTGTGCTTTATTCACAGAAAGTAAAAAACCGAGCCATACTTTTATGACATGCACATTTCCTGCCTGCTAAAAAAACTACTGCAAATGTTGAGGGCTAGAACCCCAAATTTTGCTTTATATGCCACAATATTTGCTATCGCAGAGAGAAAGTTCCTGTAGGGTTGGCCAAAGAGATGTTTTAAGTCACAGACAGTGAAGGCAATTGTGCAAGCCAGGCCCCTAACCCTCCCTGGGGCCTCCTGAGAAGGTTTCGGTATCTTACCCCTTTCTATTTCCCTCTCAGAATTCTCTCCCTCTCTGCTAACCTCTAACTCTGTCTCGCTACGCTTTACCATCGCAAGTATTTTGGGTGCCCTGGGTAAGACATATTTCAGCTTTTTTTGTGCAATCCTATGTCGGAATGTTTCATTGTATATATGTAAACGTGTGGGCTTGACTTAACAAAAATTGGCAATGAAGTTGTTCCAAACGGAGGGGCCCAAAATATGTCGGCCTGGGTCCATAAAAATCTATAGGATGACACTGTCGCCAATTGCCCCATCCTAGTCGCAGCCTCGTGCATATCGGGCTGTTTGTACACGTTTGCTGCACTGATTTTGGTTTACAGTCCGGACCTGAAGGGACACACTTTCTCCTTTATGTTGCATGGCATGCAGAATCAGCGATAACTGTTTTTTTTGTTGTTGTTGCAGATTTATATATCGCGGACTCGACCCGCAGGTATTGGAGCGATTTGTATGAGCCCCAGTGACGTTACGCAAGGACACATTCATTTGGGGGGGGGGGGGGGAGGGGGAGGCTTTAATTGAGTTATTGCAGTCAAAGAACTTGCTCGCGTTTTGTGTTTCACACCTGTAACACATTCATTTTTTTTTTTTTTTTGGTAGGCTTTAATTGTGTTATTGCAGTTAACGAACTTGCTCGCGTTTTGTGTTTCACACCTGTAAATGTGCCATAACTTGAGGAAATAGCATTTGGGATTTATGTTGATTTATGATTTATGATTTATGATTTTTGTTGATTTATGACAGTTGCCGACTAGCGACAAACGGTAAATAAATAATCGAACTACTAATAGGGGAGAGCGAGAAGCGCGATCCCTTCCTGCCCTCCTGTGGTTAAAGTCAGAAATGCGGTTAAAGGGTTGAATGGAGAATTTTGGAACAGGAAATAGAATTATTAACACTGTTGACCTGATCCAAGTTTTCGATTATCGAACATTTGATTAGAACGCACACATATTTATTTTTTTACAGGATTCCATATTAGGTCAATTAGCACAAATATTAGTTTTTTTTTTTTTTTAAAGACGTTGATTTTCCTACGATTTTGTTATTAGAATTTTAACTGTAATTAGGTTTTTAGATGATGCGTTATCACCTAGATTTATAGAAAATTTCCCTTTAGCACAGGGATGTGAGAAATAGTGCTGAGAAATGATGATTATTAATCACTTTTTCCCCAACAAATATTTGTTTTTTATTGCATCAAGTGGGGGCAAAACCATTGTATACTTGCTTGTTGCACCAGAGATTGGTACTCTCCGCACAATAAAATTAACGAGGGTTGGCTGGTTGAGAAAGTAGTAAATATAGTGCTCACTGTTGATGTTGAAAGTGTCTGTAACTAATCAAGGACAATTTACAGATTCCCAGTTAGGGTGTGTGGTCAGGCCTGTCAAGTGTCACGCATCAGGCGTGACACTAACGCATTTCAGTGCGGTGTTCCCGCATCACCGCACTGAAATGTATTGTCACGCATGTCACTGACCACATGGCTGCCCACTTGACGCCAGGTGCTAGAGCGCGCCGGCGCTGACAGCCGTGTGTGCTCCCCGGGCCGCAACAGACTTCACTCAATACCAGCAGCTGAACAGTTATAGATCTGCTCTGCCTCTCTCCGAAGCAGTGGTTATTACAATGTTACCGACTAACAATCTGTTTGGCTGCTGCTGAAATCCGGCTCACGTCCTCCTGGAACAGGAAGTGAGGTCGGTGACCAGAAACGGTGGGGCCGGCCAGCCTGGGGATTCGACTGGAGGAGTTGCAGCTGTGTCGTCCGGTCGGCGCCCGGCGTCCCTTAAACAGTCTTACTTCTGAGACTGTCTGAGTCAAGTGCGCTGCTGCTAGGCCTGCGCAAGAGGGGCAATCATTTATTAAAATCCGGCCCGGCCGTATTGTGAAACCGGCGGGATGCCGACACAGCATGATCGACCACCTGCTGGCAGTCACACTTGGGGTCAGTCAGCACAGCCGCCGCATGAAGACTAGGCACATCGGGGGAGACTGCATGCAGTGCTGCACAGCCGTGTGGCTCAGTCACGGTCTGTTGAGGCCGCCGGAACCCCTGTGGGCACAATGGCTGAGCACCACAGCAGTATTGATCTTGTAGACCCCATTGGTATCACCTCCATTAACGGGATTAATGGCGGCAGGTTTCCCGCCGCCATGTTGCAGTTTGACAAATGTAATTTCCCAGCAGATGTGGATCAACACATCTCTTGTGAATTGGCTGATCAAGCCGTACCCGTGGTCAGTAAATCCGAACCTGTTTCATTACATTTTTCGGTTTATGGGGCCAGGCCAAGTGACAAGGGAATAGGGCAGGTTGCTTGGAATGTATAATAAAAAGTAGGAAGTGGTTTACCAATTTATGCCAGGACTATCTTGCTCTTAGAGTGGCCAGTGAAGCCAGGGATTTCCTTTTTATGTAGAGCCTACTAGAAAGCCCAGGAGCTGTCTGTTGCTAGACATATTGTGGGTTTACAAAAAAAATATTGAGGCTTGCAGTCTGCCCATTGCTTACCATTGGTTCGTTTTCCTGTCACTCTTATTTGCCTTCATCTTAGTTTGTCCCAACTTCTCAACCTTGTGTCTTTCTCTCCCATGGAGCATAGCCTCTTTACCATCTTTTTTGAGTGGCTGGCATTTTTGCTTTCTCTGCACTACTTTTTAGGCGTCACCTGAAAATCGCGACGAGCGCTGTCAGCAAAGTCTATTGTTAGCAAAAAAAGCTTAAAATGTGCTTAAAGCCACACATTACTTACCAATACTTATCATTGGTTGGCCTCCATACCATTCTTGTTTCATTGCTTCTTGTTGGTCATGCCTCCAGCTTCCTCCCAGCTGCTAGCCTCCTCCTGCTTTCTTCTGGGGCTTCTGCCATGGAGCATTGACCTAGAACAGCTTCCTATTTGCAGCCAGTGTCCTTCCACTTGCCGCACGCTCCTCATGGTGTTTTTATTATACTTTTTGCAATGCACTCTATCAGAGTGCATGGCACTCTATGGTCTCCCCTGCCCTCTTCCCGCTGTCTGTTGTTGCTTCTTCTGACCCCTCCCCAACAGCTCCCCTGTGTTGCTTCTCCCCATGTCCTCCTCCCGCTGATTGTTGCTGCTCTCTCCCTCCTCCTACATACCTCCATGGTGTTGCTTCCCTCTGCCTGCTGTTCATTATTTCTGTTCCCTTCCTCCTCCCCCACACTTCCCACGTATTGCTTTTCCTTCACACTTTTTTAGGCATATTACAAAGCAGCACGGGCTACTGTGCAGCATGGCTGAAAGTTAAAAAAAGTGCTGACCATGTCATAGCACTTTTTTTCTTTGCTTTAAGCCAAGTTCCAGAGCAGCCTATTCTGCTGTGCAACATGTCTAAACAAACATTGACAAGGCCAAAAGATCTGGCATAGGTGAAATATATTGATTTTGCCAATGTTTATTTCTTTTGGGTTAAGCACTCCATGAGAGAGCATGTGCTTTCCAACTGCCTCCATTGTGTACTTCTCACTGAAATTGGCTCGTGATGCAAGGGGTTAGTGACACCAGGGCAGTTGTCGGTAGTGTTCGATCACCTCCGTTAAGATGATCCTTTTTTCCTCCTGACTGCAATGCCTCATACTCTTACACCTCTCCTTGTGTGCAATGATATGTACTCTGCCATTGAAAAATCGATGCTCAGTTCCAATTGTGTGTCCTACCAGAGCGCTGTGTGGTCCGAGGGCAGTAGTCTGCGTGGGTCCACAGACACGTGTGGTTGTAAAGCTATGCACAGACTTGGTGGCACCACATCAAAGGGAGTATAGTAACATAAAATCTGCCATAAATAATGTTCTCTGCCATAGTGTAATCGAGACTCAGTTCCAAATGTGTGACCTAGTAGTCCGCTGTGTATGCCGGTAGAGTACGGCAGCGAATTCCCCCTGTCAGGGAAAGTCAAATCCTACGCGCGGGGAGGGAGAGGGCTGAAGGAGTGCATTTAATTAAATAAAATAAAAAACGATACCTTTTAAACTTACCAGGATAATAATAATAATAATAATAATAATAATAATAATAAATAGGCATTTGTTAAGCGCACTGCTACCCCTACCGGGTGTCCAGGATGAGTCATGTCTTCTGCCGGTCCCGCGTCGCAGCACGTCAGATGGTGGCAAATCATAAGACAGATGCGACTGGGGGCGGCTACACGGGGAGATCCTGCCATTTGACCGGGCATCGGGCGAATGTACGTCACCGCCCGACAGGAACCTATCTTTAGACTCCTGCATTACACTAGGCATGCGCAGCATACCTAATGTAATGTCAATGGAGTGGCCGTGCAGAAATGAAACCGCCCTCAGCTCACAGATGCGCAGTCGGCTGGACTCCTGCTGCTCTCGCCTGCGTGCCTGCGCGGTGCTTTTTACCATGACTCATGCGCACCCTTGAGGCTGTGAAGTTCACAGCCTCAAGTGCGCGCATGAGTCATAGTGAAACATTGAAGCACAGTCCGGAAATGTAAACAGACAAATTGCCATCTGCTTACGTTTCTTGCTGCCCGTGAGCAGTTTTTCTGACGTGTCACGTTGATTCTGCCTAGTGGGGTGCCGCCCCCGGCGCCCCTAAGGACCAGCCGCCACTGCAGCTGTTCCTGCGCATTGCAGGGGAATTATAGATAGTGTGGTACCAAGCTGATGGTCTCATCCATGACCGTTGTGAGGGACTTAGATTGGGCTGGCTGTGAGACTCTGACGACTCGGGTGGTTGTTGGTTGGAGGGTACCAGAGGCCAACACATGCAGCATGGGCAGCAGCTTTGTCTGAGGTGGGATGTTGGTTGACTGCTGTGTTTGTACCGTCAGTCTGTAGACAATGGGGGCCAGGATGCAGAGGATGGTTGTCCCTTTAAGCCTGTGGTTGTAAAAGCTTCTCCTTTATGCAAATCCAAACAGTTGACATTGCAAATGCTTGAAACTAACTTTTATTGATTAGAAATATCCAATCTGTTTTACTTCCCTCATCTCTTCGGCAAGGGTTGAGGTCTTGATTAGAGCCCATCAGGTGGTAAAGCTCTCCACATAAGTCTACCGGAATCCATTGAAATTTACCCTTCATTCTTCAGTACAAATCTTCTTTGATGTACAAAACATAGCAACACATCGCTCCTGTTTATGATTCTTTTCATTTCTAGGATTAAGTTTAAAACAACTGTTCAAGTGAAACCAACCTACTCAATTTATACGGTAGGGTCCCTGCTGCTTTCGACCCTTTTCAAAAACACAGGGAACACTTTTAAGAGCATTTTCAAACCAAGACAGTCCAATAATTTGCTGCTGAGGGATATGTTGATTGCTGCCCTACCAGCTTTTGATGTACTTCCGATGTCTATTCAGTTAAACATGGGCTCTTGAACAGAAGCAGCTGGCATGGAACGAGAGTTGAGGGGTGGGGTGGGGTGGGCGGGTTGTGTACAAAATACAAAAAAAAAAACTTACCTCCTTGCTACATATCTCTCATCAGTCGTCCCTCCTCGTCTCTCCGGCCGGAACCAGAAAGCACACAGATGCCATCCCCTAAGCGAATAACAACGCTGCTAAGCAGCGTTGTGACTGGTTTGAGTGCTGTGGCTCGGCGCTCAGACCGGGAATGAGAGGCTGGGCATGTTCTCCACCAGGCTGTGTAATGTAGCCTGGTGGAGAACATGCAAACTGTGGATTACTGCGAGAGGGCCGGCCAAGCAGTCATGCCCACTTTGGAGTGCATCAACCACTCCTCCTCCTGGACGTCACGGGAGCCCAGCCCCGCCCCGCCCAACATGGCTGACACTAGAAATAAAATGATAATAACTGAAATAACTTCTGTTATAATCATTCTCTTTTTTCTTTTACACTACACCAAGAGCAGTGGGGCAACGCTCCCCTGCCGTAGCAGAGGACGACACCCAAATAGTGGAATCGGTCTCACACAACTTGGAAGAAACAACAGGCAGCTTTAACAACTGCATGAGACAGATTAGTCACTGGATGCAGAGTAACTACCTAAAACTAAACGGTGATAAAACCGAAATCATGCTGATAGGAACAGACATATATGTCTGGTCCCCAAAATGGTGGCTAGACACCCTAGGGGACAGCCCATCTCCAGTGAACAAAGTTAGAAACTTAGGAGTGATACTGGATAATAAACTATCCTTTGACACCCAGACAAACAAACTGTCTGCCACAGTATGGTATATCCTCAAAATGATAAAAAGGCTACTGCCGTTTATTCCCCAGGACTCCTGTAAAACATTAGTAACAGCACTGGCCTTATCTAGGTTGGATTATGGGATTGCCCTGTATACTGGGATACAAAACCCATATCTAGCAAAACTACAGCGCTTACAAAATGCTGCAGCAAGGCTGGTGCTGAACATCCCAAAATTTGAGCCAGTAGCCCACAGATTAGGAGCCCCCCAATTGGTTACCTATTGGAA
Organism: Lissotriton helveticus; assembly: GCF_964261635.1. Taxonomy (NCBI): domain Eukaryota; kingdom Metazoa; phylum Chordata; class Amphibia; order Caudata; family Salamandridae; genus Lissotriton; species Lissotriton helveticus. The sequence goes on along the minus strand of NC_136068.1, from coordinate 1,692,064,275 downwards.
AGAGAATAAAGTTTAAGTCATTTTGTCTGGCTTATAAAGCCCTCCATGGGTCAGGACCCCATTTTTTAAAAACACATTTGAAACAATATGAGCCTTCCAGAAACCTGAGATCGAGCCAGGCAAAGTTGATTCAGGTTCCCAGATTCAAGCAAGTTAGGTGGGGGGGCGAAGCTTCCTGCTTCAGGCAGCCAAGACCTGGAACTTTCTCCCTATCACAATCAAAACACAGCACATCTCTACTCACATTCAGGAAAGAGGTAAACGCCTGGCTGTTCACTTCTTAGGTAGAACACTATTCTTCGGCAGATCTTGATATTACATCGACTTAGCGCCAAGACACCCACGGGCAATCGTGCGCTTTATAAATTCACAAACCAAATCAAATCAATCAAATCAGGAGCCGCCATTTCTCTTGAAATAAAGCACCCGGTTATTCTCCCTTCAAGAGTTGCATGGGGCTGATATGCTTTGAGTCTAATGTAACCAGTGTGGCTTATGTACAGGTTTGTGATGTGAAAGATAATGCTTAACTAAGACTCGTAGAACTGGCACCAGCTTAGGGTAACTATAGGAATCATGTGATATTTTAGTCATGAGGGTTGCAAATATTATTTTCAGTTGACCTGCCTGAAAATTGTTCCTTTAACACTGTCATGATTTTGTAGTTCCATTTAGGGCCTTTGCTACTGGTCAGGATTCTCTGCCTGAAATGGGGAATACATCACCCATAGCAGGGAGCACCATAGAATGTATCATTAATTCTTGGGCTGTCTCTGAGAATGATAAACGTCAAGCATGTTTCTTCGTGCGCAAGGATGTGTCGATTTAATTTGTAATCAATCACCTGACCATCTTGCATGTGTTGGAGAACAGAAGCATTATTTGCAGAGCTGAAATGATCACCGACCCACTGCTTTCCTTTTTTAGGTCTCGGCTAGTAACACGCGAAGCGCGTTCTCGCCAGAGAACTATAGCTGTCGTCTCAGCCCACAACGAGTTGGAATGTGGAGACAAGACCTGGCTGCGCGCGCAGCGTTGTCCCATAGGATAACGTTGGGCGCGTGCGCTTTTGCATGGCAGACAGAGCCGGATCGCGACGCGCGCCTCGTGGAATGCATGGGGAGTCTGTTTGCCGTCCCTGGGCTGCGGCTGCCTCCTCTTCACCCCTCCCTACAGTCTCTGTTGGTCAGTTTAGCGAGCACTTGGGAGTTCTGCAATGTTCGATAATGCGCTTTCAGTGTATTAAAAGTATAAGTATTTTACAGGAGTAAGTTTTTTTGAACATTAGGGTGTCGATTCCGATCCGGTAAAAAGCGCTCCGAATTGCTGTTCGGAGCGTTTTTCCCCCGTACGAATCGCACCTGTAGGCGTCCCCGTACGATTCAGCAAGTACGATCACAAATTAAAGCGTCACTCCGTAGGACTCGTAAAAAACACCGTACAAATCGGAAATCCATACGAATTGCAGTCGGCTGACGCTCCACGCAGCGTCCGTACGTAAATAGACCGCGCCTTCCGACCCAGGAAGTACGATCCGTGTTGAACACACTCCGTACGGCTCTTTTGCTACGAGAGCTCTAAACTACCGTAAACCCACACTCCGGCAAAACCGGCACCCGGTACACGACAAGCAGGACATGAACGCCATCGTCCGTGTCATCCCTATCCTGTACGCCCACCACCTCGTATTTAGAAACCGACGACGGCGCAGAAGGTGAGCACAACGAACTCCAACATACCTGTACGTGTTGCCACGCGGGCACATCTCCATTGCACGACTGTCATGTCTGGGTACGTTGCGCCACACACTCCCGCACTTCACCAGTGTAATACGGAGACGTACCGCACCTACGTCATCGACATCGGGGTACGGTACGCCACCGCACTCCACCAGTGTAATACGTGCCGCATGTACGTCATCCAGCTCGGGGTACGGTACGTCACCGCACAACACCAGTGTAATACGGAGACGTACCGCACCTACGTCATCGACATCGGGGTACGGTACGTCACCGCACTCCACCAGTGTAATACGTGCCGCATGTACGTCATCCAGCTCGGGGTACGGTACGTCCCCGCACAACACCAGTGTAATACGGAGACGTACCGCACCTACGTCATCGACATCGGGGTACGGTACGTCACCGCACTCCACCAGTGTAATACGTGCCGCATGTACGTCATCCAGCTCGGGGTACGGTACGTCACCGCACTCCACCAGTGTAATACGTGCCGCATGTACGTCATCCAGCTCGGGGTACGGTACGTCACCGCACTCCACCAGTGTAATACGTGCCGCATGTACGTCATCCAGCTCGGGGTACGGTACGTCACCGCACAACACCAGTGTAATACGGAGACGTACCGCACCTACGTCATCGACATCGGGGTACGGTACGTCACCGCACTCCACCAGTGTAATACGTGCCGCATGTACGTCATCCAGCTCGAGGTACGGTACGTCACCGCACTCCACCAGTGTAATACATGCCGCATGTACGTCATCCAGCTCGGGGTACGGTACGTCACCGCACTCCACCAGTGTAATACGTGCCGCATGTACGTCATCCAGCTCGGGGTACGGTATGTCACCGCACTCCACCAGTGTAATACGTGCCGCATGTACGTCATCCAGCTCGGACTACGGTACGTCACCGCACTCCACCAGTGTAATACGTGCCGCATGTACGTCATCCAGCTCGGGGTACGGTACGTCACCGCACAACACCAGTGTAATACGGAGACGTACCGCACCTACGTCATCGACATCGGGGTACGGTACGTCACCGCACTCCACCAGTGTAATACGTGCCGCATGTACGTCATCCTGCTCGGGGTACGGTACGTCACCGCACTCCACCAGTGTAATACGTGCCGCATGTACGTCATCCAGCTCGGGGTACGGTACGTCACCACACTCCACCAGTGTAATACGTGCCGCATGTACGTCATCCAGCTCGGGGTACGGTACGTCACCGCACAACACCAGTGCAATAGACGTATGGGACATACGACTGCTATATCAACGTTTGTCTAACTGGTGTAAAGTAAACACATCCACCACTTCCCCCCACTGCCCAGCATCAGAGTGCCCCCCACTGTCCAGCATCAGAGTGCCCCCCACTGCCCAGCATCAGAGTGCCCACCACTGCCCAGCATCAGAGTGCCCCCCACTGTCCAGCATCAGAGTGCCCCCCACTGCCCAGCATCAGAGTGCCCCCCACTGCCCAGCATCAGAGTGCCCACCACTGCCCAGCATCAGAGTGCCCACCTCTTCCCACCACTGCCCAGCATCAGAGTGCCCCCCCACTGTCCAGCATCAGAGTGCCCACCACTGCCCAGCATCAGAGTGCCCCCCACTGCGCAGCATCAGAGTGCCCACCACTTCCCACCACTGCCCAGCATCAGAGTGCCCACCACTTCCCACCACTGTCCAGCATCAGAGTGCCCACCACTGTCCAGCATCAGAGTGCCCACCACTGCCCAGCATCAGAGTGCCCCCCACTGCGCAGCATCAGAGTGCCCACCACTTCCCACCACTGCCCAGCATCAGAGTGCCCCCCACTGCCCAGCATCAGAGTGCCCACCACTGCCCAGCATCAGAGTGCCCACCACTGTCCAGCATCAGAGTGCCCACCACTGCCCAGCATCAGAGTGCCCACCACTTCCCACCACTGCCCAGCATCAGAGTGCCCCCCACTGCCCAGCATGAGAGTGCCCCCCACTGCCCAGCATCAGAGTGCCCACCACTGCCCAGCATCAGAGTGCCCACCACTTCCCACCACTGCCCAGCATCAGAGTGCCCCCCACTGTCCAGCATCAGAGTGCCCACCACTTCCCACCACTGCCCAGCATCAGAGTGCCCACCACTGCCCAGCATCAGAGTGCCCACCACTTCCCACCACTGCCCAGCATCAGAGTGCCCCCCACTCTCCAGCATCAGAGTGCCCCCCACTGCCCAGCATCAGAGTGCCCCCCACTGCCCAGCATCAGAGTGCCCCCCACTGCCCAGCATGAGAGTGCCCCCCACTGCCCAGCATGAGAGTGCCCCCCACTGCCCAGCATCAGAGTGCCCACCACTGCCCAGCATCAGAGTGCCCACCACTTCCCACCACTGCCCAGCATCAGAGTGCCCCCCACTGTCCAGCATCGGAGTGCCCACCACTGCCCACCATCAGAGTGCCCACCACTTCCCACCACTGCCCAGCATCAGAGTGCCCACCACTTCCCACCACTGCCCAGCATCAGAGTGCCCCCCACTGCCCAGCATCAGAGTGCCCCCCACTGCCCAGCATCAGAGTGCCCCCCACTGCCCAGCATCAGAGTGCCCACCACTGCCCAGCATCAGAGTGCCCACCACTTCCCACCACTGCCCAGCATCAGAGTGCCCCCCACTGTCCAGCATCAGAGTGCCCACCACTACCCACCACTGCCCAGCATCAGAGTGCCCACCACTGCCCAGCATCAGAGTGCCCACCACTTCCCACCACTGCCCAGCATCAGAGTGCCCCCCACTGTCCAGCATCAGAGTGCCCACCACTGCCCAGCATCAGAGTGCCCACCACTGCCCAGCTCGTACATCAAAAACATACCATTGTCAAACTCATTACCCTCAGGAGATAGACACATTTTAGTAGATCTAAATTTGAACATCACACCAGCTCCCAGGCACCCAGCAGTCACAGGCATCATCACACAAACTACAAATCTGAAAAGGAAAAAATTAGCTTTAATCAGCGGAATCACAAAAGAAAAGCAAATGAGAGTCCTCGCTCATTAAAGGCCAATGGCCAGTCCAATAGAGTCTCTGCAACAGTGTGTGCCTCCATGGGTGTCATCTCACCCAAACCTGCCTGCACATGGCGTTTAATCAGCTGTGCTGACTATGGGGGCACCATCTGTGGAATCCTCCGGCACCGCATGGACAGGAGAGGGAAGGACAGGTGGAGTGGGTGCAGGTGTAGTGGATTCATCCACACTGGTTGGGGCATCGCCGAAAGTAGATTCAAAAACCTGGCTGCACACCTCAGCCAGGGCGGAAAAACTACCACCTGAACCCGGGGTCACATTGGGGGTGGAGGTACAGGGCTGTGAGTCTGTCCTACTGGGTGTGTGGATGCGTGTGTGAGGTGTCTCCCCTCTCCCTGTGGGTGTGCCTACTTGCCCTTGAGACTGTGTGCGTGGAGCTTTGAGCTTCTTATGCTGTGTGTGTGCACTGGGTGTGTCTGACCTGTGGCGTGTGCGTGTATGCTGTGTAGGTATGTGAGAGGCAGAGGTGGATGGCTCTAAAGGAGGGGGGGGGACAGATGCTGCTGGGTGTAGAGAGGTGCCGTCAGTGTTGATTCAATGGCAGCCACACTCCGACGCAGATCAGACATGGCTGATGACATGCCCTCCATGAACGACACCACCTGTGTCATCAGTTGTGTATGTCCATGGAGGACAGACAGCATGGATGTCTGACCTACTGCAATCTGCCGGAGTAGGTCCACTGTCTCAGCACTGAGGGCAGCAGGGGACACAGGGGCAGGGGCTGCGGTGCCGGGAACAAAGGAGACACGGGGGCTAGCACGGACCCTAGGCACACCAAGGACTGGGAGGTTGGAGATGGGACTGGAGGAGGGGAGGGCAGCCAAAGATGAATGAGTGACCATTGCTGCATATTCCACCCCCTCCTGAGAGTCTGTCTCGGATTCGTCGGCATGGTAAGATGTGTCAGTCACATGTCGTCCGGCCTGCAGACTCTCCTCACACTCTGTGCCACTGCCTCCCTCTGACACCTCAAAGCAGGTGGCACTGTCAGTGTGTCCCTCCGCCTGGTCCGCGCCTGTGTCTCCTCCAGATTCAGATGATGATGCTGTGAGCAAGGAGAAGAATGAAAACATATCAGTCACCTGTACACATCAGACATATCAGCTGCAAATCATTTGGCCTCATTCCTCAACATGGCATGCATCATGAGTCACATGACACAGAACTCTGCATAATGACAATTCTACTTGTGGACAAATGTCAGAGACACAACGCTCAATGTAAGGTAGGAGACAAGGTATAGGCAAGGAAAATACTTGTATGAGAGACACAATCATGATCCACTGACTGACAACAGGATAGCTGATGATGCATAACAGTTCATTACCCAACCCTGCCACCCAAATCAAGACCTGGTCATGTTTGATTCGCTTTGACTCTGTGCCACATTAGAAAAGTCCTGGGCGAACTGCCATGTGATGCCATCCTGGGACCTGAAACAAGTCTTCCATCACCTCATACTGCCATCACCGCTTTGTACATCCAAAGTCACATTATGTGGCAGACCATCAATACTATGTACAAAGAACATGCAACAGATGTTGAGAATATGCACACACGCACTGCCCAGTGTGAGTATGCAGAAGCCCAAAATATAGAACATGTACATTGTGCACCTGTAGCTAACACAAGATAATTTGAAAGTGTACCATGGACAAAGGCCACTGAGGCAGACTTGTGCATAAAACACTTGTTGACACTCAAGAACAGTGCCACAATATGAAGAAGGGCAGACATAGTGCACATGTGGTGCTACATGTAAGGTACGAACAGGTGTCACATACCCCCCTACAACATGATGATGTGCAAAGGAAGATGCAATCTGAGACACTGCACCATAGGAGTACATGTCAAAAACAAGCATTAGCCAAAGCAAACCTCTAATGTGGAGTAGGGCAAGGCATGTAAAGAAGCAGCTGCTGACAGAGGGACAATCAAATTCCAATGCATTAACTGCCTGTCTGACCACACCACTCAAACTATGGGAGTGTGACCATGCCTTAGAGCTCTTCAGGTACCATTTCACACACACATGACTACAAACAGACATGTACATACCCCCTTCGTGCTGCTGTCCCTCCTGCAACTGCCTATGGAGGTCTGAGAACACCACTTCCAGGACCCGGAGCATGTTGGGGGTGAGGTTGCGGCTGCCGCCATGCCGGCGTGGAGCTTCCAGCTTCAGCTGGACTCCAGCACCGGATGTCCTGCCACCTCTTCTTTATGTTTCCAAGCCTCCTGCGAGGCCCCCCCTCTCTCCGGACAGCCCTGGCGATGTCCACCCAGATTTCACCCTTCTCATAGGCAGATACCTGTCACAAATGTAAAGATACAGAACATCAGTATACCTGGTGCATGTTCCCAAGACACCCATATGTGCACAAAATACATGAGGACAACAGGGCATCGTATGCCACACACATTTGCATCATTGTCCAGGAGTATGTGGCCTGTGTGCAAACACAACTGCTTTGCATGACATTGAAAATCTACAGATGACATGAGGGCTGCTAAACACTCTTTGAGCATGGCACTCACTGAACAATAAATGCTATATCTGGGTGCAATGCAGCACATGACATGCTGTCACACACCACACTACAACAAATAACTCTCTTCTAACAACACTGTGCACCCTGGCACTCACTCACAACAAGATTGCATCTATCCACTATTACTACACAGTGGCTATGATGTCACACACACAACAGGTGCACACTCCAAGGTATTGCACACATCACTCACCTGATCCTCTGGTCTCCCATACAGCTTGCTGAAGTTTGGCAGGAGGGCATCCAGCAGGGTCTTGTTCTTACCATCAGTGAATGCAGGTGCCCTCTCCATGTTCAGCTAATCAGGGTCCAGAGGATTCAGAGACAGCAGCTGTGGTTAGCACACCAATGTTGTGCAGGCAAGTGCCCTCCCACAGCCACATGCTGCCTTATATCTGTGCTGCAGAGGGTCTGTGAGTCCAAGGAGTAGTGTGTGATAGGCCACCATAATTTGCATCCTATGTTCCATCCAATCACATCACACCTAAGCCCTTGACACACATATGCATGGTTTGAAAATAGAGCTAGAGCTGAACAACAACTTTTGCAACATTGTATACTTTTTCCTAACTGATTCTTCCAGGACACCTGTAGGAGTTTAAAAACACTCCGTATCCATGACAACCTGGTTGCATTTTGAACAGTACACTGTTCCCCTAGTTGTTCCCTATGCATTTTTTTAAATTCACACACAAGTACGGTGACATTGCCATTGCCAATGCTACACATTGAATGGTGTAACGATGCGTACACACGCACGTACCATTGGGGTACGCTTAGCTCGCGTAGAGCCGAACTGCGATAGGGAAACGAGGCCGACACATGCACGTACCATTGGGGTACGCTTAGCTCGCGTAGAGCCGAACTACGATAGGGAAATGATGCGTACACACGCACGTACCATTGGGGTACGCTTAGCTCGCGTAGAGCCGAACTACGATAGGGAAACGATACGTACACACGCACGTACCATTGGGGTACGCTTAGCTCGCGTAGAGCCGAACTGCGATAGGGAAACGATGCGTACACACGCACGTACCATTGGGGTACGCTTAGCTCGCGTAGAGCCGAACTGCGATAGGGAAACGAGGCCGACACATGCACGTACCATTGGGGTACGCTTAGCTCGCGTAGAGCCGAACTGCGATAGGGAAACGAGGCCGACACACGCACGTACCATTGGGGTACGCTTAGCTCACGTAGAGCCGAACTGCGATAGGGAAACGAGGCCGACACATGCACGTACCATTGGTGTACGATTAGCTCGCGTAGAGCCGAACTACGATAGGGAAACGAGGCCGACACATGCACGTACCATTGGGGTACGCTTAGCTCGCGTAGAGCCGAACTGCGATAGGGAAACGAGGCCGACACATGCACGTACCATTGGGGTACGCTTAGCTCGCGTAGAGCCAAACTGCGATAGGGAAACGAGGCCGACACACGCACGTACCATTGGGGTACGCTTAGCTCGCGTAGAGCCGAACTGCGATAGGGAAACGAGGCCGACACATGCACGTACCATTGGGGTACGCTTAGCTCGCGTAGAGCCGAACTACGATAGGGAAACAATGCGTACACACGCACGTACCATTGGGGTACATTGCGTCAGACATGGTCAAGTGAACGATTGTGAACGATTGTGTAGGCTGCATCCCTGTCCACCTTCATGTCACCATTGGGAGAGTTACACCAGGAAATCACACAGCAAGGATGTAGTATACACTCATGTCAACGATGTGGATGCATACATCAGCATGGCACACATACATCAGTATGTGTCAGGTGTGGCAGACATTGAAGAAGTTCAAAGTTCAAGAGCAGGGGGCGCACAGCTTTTTTCGAAAAGTTTTTTTCAAACAGTTTGTGACTCAAGGGTTATAAGGTTGGGTGCTCCAAACAGGTAGCGTGTTCGTCCTAGGCACGTCTTGTGAAACAATAATCAAGTGTCACCATGAATCCATAGTGACATCCCTGTATATCGGGCACACCTTTAGTTCTCATGAAAATGATACTCCGAATATAGTTCAAGAAAAGAAAAGAATTTTAATCATTCATCTTGATTTTGAATCATTCAGATTTTCAAATTTTCAAATTTTCAAATTTTCATACAAGTATAATACATCCAAATGCTCCAATGCATTTCAGGCATTGCCAGCCCTTCATCGGGGAGCCTCTGTAATTAAACCAGACATAGCTGTCAGAACGAAGATTGTAACGTAATGGCTAAAGGTTAGTGTGTGAATCATGCGGGTAGTTAGAGAAATAAAAAATAAATAAATAAAAACATGCATATCTGCTGCTGAAACCGGTGAATAAGTGCTAATGTACAAGTGATTTAGTATAAACGTCCTTTGTTGACCCAATGTCTACTCGATCAAATATTACTCAAACCGGTAGGGAGAATGGAAAAGTTGGAGTGTGTGAAAAAGAAAAAGAAATGCCACGCAGGTCCATGCAGAAAGTGCGTTGTGATAAATTTAACAGTGCAGCGTTTTAATGAAACCGAAGTGCCTAAACGGTCACGGCGGGAATGGGGACATGCGGGTGAGTTTGTGGCCAACTTCAACTAAACGCGCATAGCGTCTCCACAACTATCAGCGTGTGAAATAGTTAAACGAAAGAAACTAGTTTAAGGATCAAAAAAGCAAACGGGCTACTCACTCGTAATGGTAAGGTCGCTGGCTTCAAACGCCGGTGTCAATGTGAAACAGGAAGTGTGGTTAGTTTTGTGAGGATGTAAACGGGAAATAAAAAACGGACTATCAGGAAGGTGCATTAGATGGTGGCCATCTTGGAAAGGTGGAATTTACAAGAAAATGCGAGTGAAGTACAAACAAGTAATGTAAAAGCATGAATAGCACAAAAAGGTTACAAGAAGTATCAGTTATAAATCGCATGTAGGGAAACAATGATCATGAGTTAAACAAAACAAGAAAACTCAAGGCGATCATTAAGACTGACTGGCTTCATGGTCTGCATACGAAAAATCCAAGCCATTTCCCTCTGGAGTAAGTGCTTCCATCAGTTTTTCGCACTTGTTCCAAAACCAAAAATTTAAGTTGGGAAATGTTATGTCTGTTTTCATTAAAATGAATGGCCACATTGGATTTGGTGTTGTGAAGTCTGATATTAGATTTATAATCTAATATCAGATATTTGTGCTATTCATGCTTTTACATTACTTGTTTGTACTTCACTCGCATTTTCTTGTAAATTCCACCTTTCCAAGATGGCCACCATCTAATGCACCTTCCTGATAGTCCGTTTTTTATTTCCCGTTTACATCCTCACAAAACTAACCACACTTCCTGTTTCACATTGACACCGGCGTTTGAAGCCAGCGACCTTACCATTACGAGTGAGTAGCCCGTTTGCTTTTTTGATCCTTAAACTAGTTTCTTTCGTTTAACTATTTCACACGCTGATAGTTGTGGAGACGCTATGCGCGTTTAGTTGAAGTTGGCCACAAACTCACCCGCATGTCCCCATTCCCGCCGTGACCGTTTAGGCACTTCGGTTTCATTAAAACGCTGCACTGTTAAATTTATCACAACGCAGTTTCTGCATGGACCTGCGTGGCATTTCTTTTTCTTTTTCACACACTCCAACTTTTCCATTCTCCCTACCGGTTTGAGTAATATTTGATCGAGTAGACATTGGGTCAACAAAGGACGTTTATACTAAATCACTTGTACATTAGCACTTATTCACCGGTTTCAGCAGCAGATATGCATGTTTTTTTTTTATTTTTTTATTTCTCTAACTACCCGCATGATTCACACACTAACCTTTAGCCATTACGTTACAATCTTCGTTCTGACAGCTATGTCTGGTTTAATTACAGAGGCTCTCCGATGAAGGGCTGGCAATGCCCGAAATGCATTGGAGCATTTGGATGTATTATACTTGTATGAAAATTTGAAAATTTGAAAATTTGAAAATCTGAATGATTCAAAATCAAGATGAATGATTAAAATTCTTTTCTTTTCTTGAACTATATTCGGAGTCTCATTTTCATGAGAACTAAAGGTGTGCCCGATATACAGGGATGTCACTATGGATTCATGGAGACATTGAAGAAGCACAGGGATTGTGACCCTGTGCCTCAGTTGATGTGTGAATAGCTTGCACAACATGTCATCAATCATGATGCACATGTGCATCACATGCATTCAACAATTTCAACCCGATTAACGTCAGCAACATGTAGCGAGGCACATGAACACTCGAATGGCCCACAATTCAGTACAGGGAACTGGCACATGATGACAGGAACATGCCCACTGTCACAGAGGTGTCATAGCCGCACAGCATGACCCTGTGTGACCACGTCATGTGTCTGCCATGTGCTACATTGTGCATGCTGTTAGCATATGCCATGAACAGGTCAGTAACGTATTACTCACCTCACAATATCCCCACATGTCATCCTGGACATGGCAATTTCCGTAATACCGTACACTTGTGTGTTGGTGTGTAAATACTCTGGCTCTGCAAGTATCCTTGGCGTTGTGTGTGCCCTGATGACGTTATCTGAGTAGTCATATGTCACCTCTGCGTGCACACGTCAGGTCCTCTGTTTGTTTCTCAACACCAACGCAGGTCCGGTCTAAGTTAAAGCTTACACATTTTGTACCCTAAATCATTGTACTAACACTTCTGAGCATTTACCTTTTATTGTCATACTCAAGACCGTGCCAATAGGGATGTCACTTACAAAGCCTGTGAGGAATGAAAACGCCTCATGTTGGTGAGTGACCCTCACCGTCTGTGTCTCCACGGTTTTCACGTCAGGCACAACAACAAGAGCTGCTCCAATTGCGGGGACCAGACATATGAATCCAGGTGTGATATGTCCCACAAGCCACTCAGACTCCAGCAGTTGGCACAGCACCACAATAGCTCATGGTTGGGATGTAGGACGAGTGCATGTGTGTGGGTTTGGAGACATGTGAGCCCCTTATTAGTACATCATTCCCCAGGCCAAACTCGTCAGGTAAACAAAAGAAGTCAGAGATGTGTAATTGCATTAACAAATAACCACGATGCAAGTGCAATGCTGCATGGGATTAGGGTGACAGCGACCACACGGCTCCATCAGAATTGCAGCCGTCGTAGCCAGCACCACGACCTACGGTCACAGCCCTGCATGTGACACAGGAGGAGTAAGTGCACTTCCTCATGTCCATGATGTCCCTCACCCCGCCCACTGACTCTGCGTCAGCTTCTGGCCCACCGTACCCGTCTGGGGGCAGTTGCGCCTCTGTTGATATGCCCCTGACGCCATCACTCGCTGAGTGACGGACGCAGGCGGTGCATACGTCCCAGAACCGCTGTGACAGACATGATCGGAATGTTCATCCTGGTCCCCGTTGGTTCAACTCACAACCTTACTGCCAGATCTCCCCCAGGTGTCAGCCGTGGCGCCATTCTGGGGTGGTGCTGGCCCCGATACCACACACTGTACTGCTCCGCAGTGGTAACTGTGTGGCAGAACACCGCTCTTAATGCTGCATGGGAATGTAAACATCAATGAGCTGGCCACACCTCATTACAATTGGCGCTAATGAGTATTGGGAGGGTAATGAAGACCCACTGGCACGTGAGTGTTAGTCCCAAGACCACAGGACAGGTGGACTGGGGGATGCGAGTGTTGTGGACACCTAGCCAGACACTGGTGATGTCTCAACTCAAAAGATGTATTTGGATGATTGGGCAACGTTCAGTGTAGTGTTTATGTGGGCGGTTGGAACCATGGCCCTTCATCTCCCTGTTGCTGCGGTGAGGACCAACTTGTCACTCAGGTCCTTCAACTACACTAACGCTACGCTGAGCCTCTGCAGGCCTATCTTGATGAAAGTACTGTATGTATATTGGCAAGCATGTACAGCCACGCAGCATGTTTGTCTGTAGATAGGCACGTTGTCAGACCCCCACTGCCCTACCCGGACTGACCATGTTCCCTGTCCTACCACCCCATCCCAGGAAGCATCTGCATCCAGGCCTCAAAACCACAGAACACATTCCCGTTAGCTACGCTGTAGAGGGTATCCAAGAGGTACAGGCACTACGCAAAGATGTCATCATCCTCCCTGACTCTGGGAGTGATGTTTAGCTACTTGACATCCATCTTTGCCTGCTACCCACACTCTCTGTGGGATATGTTTGTGTAACAGCTGCCAGTGTATGCGTTGTAGGTACGGCCAAAACGTGGCCACGCCCTTGTCAGATGCCAATCTACAACACTGGTTTTGTTCCGGTGTGGCCTGGATAGCCACCACTCACTGGTCAGATCGATGTCACACAGGGAGGCTAATTCGTCCTAAGCTATGTATGTATTGAAATGTGACACTTTGCTACTGCCTACTGTTCCTTACAGATATTGGTTTACAAAAGGTAAGTAACTAGTCCTTGAAAGTTCTGTGCATCTGCTGTAGGAGCATCTATGTTGTGTCCTTGCTGTGATGGCAGGCTGACTAATGTACACACACCATGCCACGTGTGTTAATGACCCGTTCACATGTGTGATGGCATCACAGACCATCAGTGACAAATGTAATTATCATGCTGTATGATGATGGTCATGTAATTGTCACTGAAAGTACACACCGCAACATGACTAAGGCTGAACAGTGCAAATGATGACACATGTGGTGTGTGTGTGTATTGCAGTCAGCCGTCTGGCTGTGCAGACAACCTCCTACTGACATTGACATGACGTGTCTCACTGACATGATACATTGTCATGCTCACTAAGACCTTTCCATCTGATCGTTTGTATGCATGTCACATCCATTCCACACACTACAGGTATTTTCCTTCTCCACGGAGGAGTGTGTGGGAGCTGGCATAGGTGTGTATCCCACGCCACTCTCCAAATTGTCTACATTATTTGAAGCAGTGTTGCTTGTGCCATGTACATTGTTATAGTCTTAGTCAGACAGTTGTAGACATTTCCTTACAATTGTGTCTTGCAGGGCACCCCCTCTGGAAAGGCCGTTGCCTGACTTGGAAGCCATGAGGGAGCGCAACTGCTTCCGTCGATATCGTTTCGGCAGACAGTTGATCAAGGACCTGACGGGCAGGCTTGAGGCTCACCTACAACCACGCCACAGGTATCCAACTGCACTGACACCCAAGGTAAAGGTGATGGCAGCCCTCCATTTCTTTGCCACAGGTACCTTCCAATTTACCATAGCTGATGTGGGAGGGATGTCTCAGACCATGTTTAGCCGGGTATTGGGTGATGTTTTGGGAGCAATGTTGCTGCACCTGGATGAATTCATTACATTCCCTACTCCAGAAGAGTTGACAGATGTCAAGGGGGAATTCTATGCCCTGGGCCGCATGCCACATGTAATTGGTGCAATTGATGGTACACATGTTACTCTTGTCCCACCACAGGCTCAGGAGCAAGCGTATCGCAACAGGAAACACTACCACTCGATAAATGCCCTGGTGGTGTGTCTTGCCAACATGATTATCTCACATGTTTGTGCACGTTATCCAGGATCGTGCCACGATGCTTTCATCATGAGGCGTAGCAGGGTACCACAGATGATGCTGCAGCTGCACAACCACCGGGCATGTCTAGTTGGTGAGTATACACTGTGAGCTCTGTATGTCAGTATGTCACAACTTCATGATCTGCATCATATGATTCACTCTTGTACATGATGTCAAATTGCAGGAGACGCTGGATATCCAAACATGCCGTGGCTAATGACTCCGCTACGCAACCCCAGGACAGCTGCAGACCAGCGTTACAACAATGCTCATGTGAAGACCAGGCAGGTGATCGAACGGACCTTCGGACTCCTGAAGAGCCGGTTCAGGTGCCTGGACAAGACAGGCGGAGCCCTCCAATACAGCCCACGCAAGGTGTGTGACATCTTCACCGTGTGCTGCATGCTACACAACATGGCAGTGGAGAAGGCTGTGCCACTCTACCTGGATCCTGATGAGCTGGAACATCCGCCCGTTGAGGATGAAGGCCTTGGCCAGGATGCCAGTGACGAGGAGGGTGAAGATGATATCCGCGGTCACCTCATCCGCAACTTCTTTTCATGATGGTGAGTCATTTCATCTTTTATGTAAAAGATGGACTATAGAGTTGCATGGGTAGCATGCTGTGTATGCAACAGACTGTAAGCAAGATCACTTGGATGTATGTTGTGCTGTGTCACATGTTCAGTTGTAATGCTACACACATACGTGCTATGTGTGCACTTGGAATGTACAGTTGTCATACTACACCTGGCTATTCAACAGACATTGACAAAATGACATTATACAGAACTTGACCCCTTGTGTGCCACTCTCATCCACAGCTCGCCCTGCCTGTTGTCCGTTGGGGTACATCGTGGTCATCCTGCTACTGCTCATTATGATTGCAACGTCAGCCACATCAACGGAGCATGCTTGGACATGTGGAGAAGTCAATTTGGGTAAGGACTCATATGAGGCTGTTTAGCGTTGGTATGTGTCGAAACGTGTGGTACATGTTCATGTGCATGTAGTGTCACCTTGCATACATGCTACTCCATTATGTACCTTATGACATGTATGGCCACTCCCATGACAGGATAGTCACCCCTTCTGTCATCTGTTGTACTTTGATACTCTGGTGAATGCATCAATGTGTGTAGACATTGCCACAGCAACATTGCACATACCATGGCATGACATTGTGTCAGAGGTCACAACCACGGACTCTGTGGGGGATTGCAGCCTCACTGTGTGCATTAGAATGAGACTGGATCCTCACCTCCAGCTTGTGGGGCAGTCCAGTGTGATTACCATGATACCATGTGGTGTCGGTGTTGCCCAGTGTATGTTCCACATCTTAAGACAACTGTCCTGTGAATCAGTTAACATGGATGCATTGCCCCTTGCAGCAGTATATCATGTCACTGTCATGTCGTTACCTCAGTGCTGCTTGAGAATACTGCTACGCCAGCCTTCACAGTGAGTAGCAGTGATGTTTAGATGCACATGATGCCATGTATGTTTAGCATGACTAAGTAAAAAGTGTGAAAGATGCATATGTGAATTTTTGTGTTGCACCAGTGGAGTGCGGTCATTCACATGAATCTCTGGTCGCCGGCACCATTACTGTGCTATGGTAGGGTCTGATTATGTAGCTTGGATGGACATCACTTGCACTTAATATTTATTGTACATGCATATCATGTTTAGCATTGTGATGCATACTTGACACACCAAAAGACTGGCTACAGAGTGCCTTCATTGCATGTCGATCATTAGCTTCCTCATCATATGTGAAACTAACAGCTGTAGTGGATTAGCTCAAGTTAGCCTACATGGCCCTTATGGCTAACCAATACCAGATACAGACTTTAGAGTTAGCGGTAGTTGGATTTCCATATCTTTCCATTTGTTACTGAGGTCCACCTCATCTGTGCCTGGGAATGTGTTTATACTACATAGATCTTTTTGCATGGGTGCTCACTTGTGAGCGTTACACATGACTCTAATGGATGACAGACTGTCCCAGTTTTTATGTGTCTGTGTCACAGCATCGTATCTCATGTGATGGCATGATTAATCATCATTAATTTTCACCAGACAGTACACTTCACAGGTGTGACTGGTACAGTGTAGCTAATGGTTATTGAAGTGTCTGTGACATGAGAATGTTGTCCTAATGCTTATTTGCCTCTGTTTCAGGTCTCCCTCCCAGCAGTTCCCATCCTCTCCTTCCCTCGCCTGATCACCCTTTTGTGTCTGTTGTTTGTACTCAGACCAATGGGCTATTTGGAGGTGGAACCCTTAGAGCATCACACCACTCTGATGAAGGAAGGTACGGCCAGTCGTTGACAGCCTTGTAGGTATTCGTAAAGCGGCATTACAGGTGACATCATGATTAGTGTAAATTGGACTTATTGACAATGCACATGTATGTTTGTGAAAGCTCCATGGGCTCACAATGTAAATTATCATGTTGTGCATGACGTCTGACTCCTACAGAATATAGTGCCTGCTTGTGGCTCAACACACATGTCCGTCTAATGTGCACATATACTATTTTGAACGTAGTTACCTCATGCTTGTTAGGTGTGTAACTGTATATTGACCACACGCATGGGGTGGGTGAAGGCTAGAATACTATTAGGCTGTCCGGAATTCGGTTAAAACCGACTCCGAACGAAAGTACACTACGGAATGAAAATCAGCTCACCCGATTGAAACCGAGTGTCACTGATTTTTATTGCTGTTGCACGGCTTGGCCACTTGATGGAGCCAAAGCATTTCAGACCAAACTGCAATTTAGGCATTAAGAAGGAAGCAGACCAGAACGTGCGTCACCCCCATTAAAAGCGGGGAGACACATTGGTTGGCAAGGTTGTTGGGTGTGGCCAGGTCCCATTCTAAATACTGTCCAAGTTTGTATGGTCCCACGCACCTCACCACAGTTCGGGCAACCTAGACGAGGAGACGACGAGCAGACGAAGACCGCCAGTGTTCCAAGGCCTAGGTGAACCAGCCAAGGTAAATGTTGGGAGTGTTGTACAGGCATGGCATGCTTGTGTTTAAATTATGATTCCATTTCTTAAATCGGCCCGTGAGCAAGGGCCCCCTGCCTGGCTAACGTGTGGTGGGCGCGGGGTAAAGAGGCAGCATTGCCTGTGTTTAAATATTGATTGCATTGTTTAAATCGGCCCCTTGAGCAAGGGCCCCCCTGCCTGGCTAACGTATGGTGGGCGCGGGGTAAAGAGGCAGCATTGCCTGTGTTTAAATATTGATTCCATTTCTGAAATCGGCCCGTGAGCAAGGGCCCCCCTGCCTGGCTAACGTGTGGTGGGCGTGGGGTAAAGAGGCAGCATTGCCTGTGTTTAAATATTGATTCCATTTCTGAAATCGGCCCGTGAGCAAGGGCCCCCCTGCCTGGCTAACGTGTGGTGGGCGCGGGGTCAAGAGGCAGCATTGCCTGTGTTTAAATATTGATTGCATTGTTTAAATCGGCCCGTGAGCAAGGGCCCCCCTGCCTGGCTAACGTATGGTGGGCGCGGGGTAAAGAGGCAGCATTGCCTGTGTTTAAATATTGATTCCATTTCTGAAATCGGCCCGTGAGCAAGGGCCCCCCTGCCTGGCTAACGTGTGGTGGGCGCCGGGTAAAGAGGCAGCATGCTTACAATAACTCCCTTGCACTCATCACCACACACAGACGCATTCACAAATACACACACCCTCTCACGTTCATCAACACACCCCCAATCACACGGTTTCTGATTGTGCTGGCATTGAACTCGGCCCACAGTCATAACTCTTGCAGACATGCCGGAATGTGTGTGTGTTGGGGCGGGGGGAGTGTATGCTGCCTGCTTAGTTACATTATTCTCCCGTCTTGGCCGACTGAGAAACTAATTGCCGCAGTCCGTCACAGGTTTGGCTCACAAGCCCACCCACAGATGGGATGGACAGAGCGACGCGGACAGGCGGGGGCAGGAAGGGGGTAGAGACATTGTGGAATGAAGTGTGTCTGAGAGAGAGAACGAGAAAGATAAAGCGAGAGAGAATTAAAGAGAGTTGGGGAGAGAGAACGAGAAGGAAGAACGGCGATAAGTGGCTTGAGAGTGTTAAAGAGAGGGCAAGCTAGGTGGAGTAACAAAGAGAGCTGCTAACTAGGGAACCAGGTTCGAGTCTGGAGGTGGGCTCAACATCCTGAGATTCGGGCAGATCACGTAACCTCCCAGTGGCTAAAAAAATTAATGTGCCCTGTGTAATGTAATTGGTGCTCATGTAAAGCGCTCCAATACTTTGGGGTCGAGTTGGCGCTATGTAAAGCTGCAAAATAAATAGCTTAAGAGAGGGGTTTTGAAAGAGATAAAGAAAGAGTGAAAAAAGCGGTAGTTTAAAAAAGACCTAAAGAGAGCGAGTCAGAGACAGGTACAGATACAATTTTGTGTTACAGAAATTCGCAACTTTTTAAACACGGCCTTTTGGCCTTCCAGGAGCACTTGTATTTCGTCCTTGCCAAAGACAACGGTATAAACACAGCCCCACCGCCTTCAAGCCTCACATAAAGGTGTGTGCCCCTTAAGCCCTTGGCTCGTTGGGGGGGTCAGCGAGACAGAAATGTCTGTCCTCTGCCTGTACCTGAGGACCCCCCTGGCCCTGCGCCGACGGTGCAGTGAGGCCCAACTGATTCTCTGCCATCTCAATATATTTATTATCCTGCGCGCAAACACAGAGGCTTTTAGAAATGTAGTCGGGGCACAGGGCAAATAGAACTAGCTGCCTTCATTTCCACCACGATCTGAAGCAGCAGCTGCTACAAACAGGCTCAGCGATATATATATATATAAATATATTTATATACATTTATATCCTCCAGAACTGCTTTCATCTCGATGAGCATTGGGCGCCTGCAATGCCTGTGGGTGTCAGATTGTTGCAATTAACTTGGCACAAAAGAATTACGTAGAGGAGCTGGCATGTGTGTTTGTCAATTGAAAAATGATGTTTTATAAAGGTCAAAAATATATAAAGGGCTGATTAAATCTTTTTTTTTTAATGAGTTGAATACTAATATTAAGGTACGGATACAACATTCCATGTCCAATTGCCAATATCTTTTTGTTTTGTCATTTTATTTGAAAGCAGATAAATAACAATAAAAGACAATAAAAAATAACCAGGTATACAAATCAGTCTTACAGTAAACGTGACTGTCAGTGTAACACCGTTATTAACATTTTCCAAAATATGCTACACCGATAACCACGTTCTATTTAAATATTTCTATTGTTTTTCTGAATTGCTTGCAGCTGTAAATATAGACAGGAGATCTTTAGCAAAAAAACTTTATTTTAATGTTGGTCAGCCTTTCTCCGCAATCCACTCTAAACAAGCATTTGCAATGCAATAGGTCTCGCATTAATTACGTTTGAGCTATTGGCATTGCTAAATATTGCATCACCAATTGCAACAAAAGTCTATAAATTGTAGGCCAAAAAAAGTCTATTTTTGTAGCAATGGTGGCATGCTGCGCTTTAGATGAATATGTTTAAAAGTAAAGTGCGCCATACTGCGATTGCTACAATTGTTAATTGTGAATGCTTTAACAATTGATGTGTGCAGTGACGGCTGGTGGTGTGTGTGTGCCTGGTGGAAGTGAACAGGGTTAGAGTCTCGGCAATGACGCTCAACTTCCGGTGAATCTGGGCAAACCACGTAATCTACCCGTCCCTAACAAAAATGAATGTGCCCTTGTGTAAAGCAACAGGTGCTCACGTGAAGCGCTTCAAAATCTTCAGGCCGAGTTCGCACTATATAAATCTCAGAGGAGAAAAAAACAGCAGTGAAAACCAGCCTAGCTTTACTCAGAGCCGTGCCTTCATACTACGTGATTTGTGAGAAGTACCCAAAACCATGAACATGTCACCCAGCTCTCACTTTCTTCAAATGACAACACATTGTTTCTAAATGTACTATGAAAAGTGCCTTCCTTGTCTACAACGCCCAACACCCTCAGAAATCTCTCATAAATTACTCATACCTGGAGAGTCACAAAACCTGCGATTCCAAAAACGTCTCTCTGTACCCCGCAGTTCAAGAAGTGTGCCTTGCACAGACCCTCCCTTTTCAGACAAATTTCCAAAAGTGCTGACTTAACCTTACAGACATCTAGGTCTCACGCCCCGCCCTGGGGTGCTTTTAGCCTATTAGCTCCTGTGACCAGAACGTGTTGTTTCTGTTACTCATTGCAACACAAGTGCGCTCTTCCCTGCTTGAACAGCAGTCACCTGACCATGAAAATATTGTCGTTCTCTTTATTTTCTCAACAGTACGCAACCGGTTTCTAAGTGTTTTTTTATTTTTTATTGATCTAGTGTGCGCAGAACAACATGCCCCGCAGAATAAAGACGGCAGAAGACTATGTGCTGGAAAACAAAGATTTCATGGTTGAAGAAGTGCGTGGGCAAAAGATGTTAATTTGCAGGTTTTGCAGAGTGACTGTCCCAATAGTAACTGGGAAGACTGCAAGCCATATTGCTGAACATCTTGTCACCAAGACCCACTTGAAATTGAAAGAGCCACCTAATAGCGACAGCCTATGCCAGATGTCTCTTGCTGAGACAATGACCCGCTTCAAAAGAAAACGTGAGGAAGAAAAGGATGTGGCACATGAATCTGTACGTGCCCTAGTGCAATCTGGAACCAGCCTACACCAAGCCGATGGACCGATTGGGAATCTATTCCGCATGCGTTCACCAGCATTCAAAACATTACCAAAAGCAACACAAATGTATGAGAAATACCTACCAGAGGTGTTCCTTGCAGATATTGAACATATTTCAGATTTACTCCAAGGTGATGTAAAGATCTCTGTTACCATTGATGAAACCCCAGAGATGCGTGGCGACCCAGCAGTGGCAGTGCTAATCACATTTTGTGATGCAAAAAATGGATGGTACAGACGTACCATCATGGCAGATCTGGATGTACTGGAAACATGCAATGCAGTGTCACTTGGAATGCTGCTTCAGAGAGTTCTTATCAAGTTCAACAAAGATTGGAGAGATATTGTTTGTATTTGCAGCGATTCAGCTACGTATATGAAAAAGCTATGTGATGACCTGTCAAAAGCAATACCTGAGCTGAAGGGTTTCCCTGTGAGAGATCCTTGCCACTTGCTAGATGGTATGCTGAAAGCAGCATTACAATCTTCTGAGCTAATGAAGAATGCTATTGATTTTGTAGTCCATTCAGGTGCACTGTTTCGTTATGCGCGGGAACTCAAACGCAAATATTTCTCGTTTTGTGTGGCAGCAAAGAAAGAGTCATCCCAACTGTGTCATTTAGTCGGTGGTTCTCAGTCCTAGAGGCCGTGAATGCAATATTATCTATGTGGTGACCCCTTACTGAATTTTTGCTTAGTGATGATGCAAAAGGCAAGAAATGTGAGGATCTTCGGGTGCCTATTGATAGTGATGTCAAAAAAAGTACACTATACTGCATCCTTAGATTTTTACAGGAAAACATGACTGCTGTAGTGGACATAATCAAAAAACTAGAATCAGAAAGCACCCTTGTCTACCAAGTGTTCAGTATAATTGGTGTCGATGTCAAACATCTCCTCGAGAGTAGGCTAGACGACACTTTTAGTGACTTTGGCACGGCAACATGTTCCCTGTTAGAATGCTTGCCACTTGGGAAGCAAAGAAGTGTTGAAGACCAATTCAGGAAATTTTATTTTACCATGCATGAGAAATGGCTAGCTATGATGCATAGAAATGTCCCTTCACCAACCATGGCGTTTGAAGTCAATGAAGCCTCACTTTGGTACTCTGCACAAGTGTTAGATCCATTCCGTAAAGGGGAATTTTCTCCTGACTTTGCAAAGTACAGCTTCATTTTTGACCGCTTTAATACCTCTGAGGGCATGTGCACCCAGTTCAACGCATATGTTGCAGAACCTGTCCCAGAGAATGTCAACCTTGAGGTGCACCAGTACTGGCATGGAAAGCTACGTCAGTGGCCAGAGTTGGCAAATTGTGTACTGGCTGTTTTGGCGTTGCCAGTCTCAAGTGCCAATGTTGAGAGGGCGTTTTCACAAATAAAAGTGTACATGGGAGGGAAAGAGAGAGCGCGAATGACTAAAGAATCACTGAAGAAATATTGTATGGTGTACTACAATAAATTTGACTTGTAAACATTTATTTGGACTTCATATACAGTTATGTACACTGGCTATATGCCATGCATCAATGAAGAAAGCCAGCAATAATAAAAGCAAAGCGTTCCATAAACACCGGAAAAACACAATTTCAGTCGTTTTTTATGGCGCGAAAATTAGTAATCACTGAAAAGCACTGTTTTTTTCAGGTATTGAAATCACTGGAAAACACTGACAAAACACCACCAGATTTTACCCAAAATAGAAACTGAAAACAGGAAAGCCTAAATACTATGTTGTGTGTGAGGTAGATGTCTTTGTTGGTGCAGTTTGGATTTGAACACACTAGCTCTTATATACACCTGCTGACGCTGTGTGTCTTGTGCCCCACTTGACCGTAAGGGCCCTGATCCAGTGACTGTGATGTGTGGTGATTACTGTGCCATTTTGTTGTCAGTGATCCTGAGTGAGGCAGACACTCCTGCCTTCACATCCACATGTCACTTTGTGCATTACGGGTGCCCTTGTGTTATGTGTTTGTTTAGCAATTAGTCACACCCCTCCTGCCGTCATGTCTTCACTCATTGCTGCAGCTGCATACACAGCCAACATGCAGCGCACACTATCCAGGAACACAGACACCTACAGGATGACCCTCTTCCATCCATTAATAGAGCATGCTCCTGCCACCCTACACACAGACAACACCAGACATTCACCGTCGTGCTATAAAAATGCTTTGTACTCAGCCATAGCTGCTGCTATGCGTGTGTGTGCAACACATACTGGCACGACTATGCAGATTCACATGACATTGGGTCTACGTACCACCAGGTCATGTGCCGTGTCCAACACACACACACACCTTACATAGGCACAATATTGTACAGTGTTAGCTTGTCAACACCACTAGATCAGTAAACTGTTAGCTTACAGTCACGTGCCAGGACACAACATGCTCACACCACTTCAACATTGCTGTCACAGTCAGTCAAGTTGGCACATGGGACACACACCATGACCCTGTCTCTTGGGTGTGGGGTGATTTGGCCGTTCAGGGGTAGGTATTTGTCTGATGTGTGTCGTTGTTCTGTATGCGTTGCTCCCATTACAGTAGTATAGTACTTGTAGCTCCATAGGGGTAGGTCACCTAATCAGGTGTGCTTGTCTAGAGTGCTCCAGCCCATTGCCCACAGTCGGTCCTGCCACCGTTATCCTGTGCGGCATTAATCACATACACAGTAATGCATCATGCTGATGGTAGCTCACATACCTGAGGACACAGTTGTAGGTACTCCCTACATGGACTACTACTTTTGTGACACTGACATGTACTCCTCAAAGTGACTCTCCTGGGCCTGCCTGTGCTAGCAGTATTGGGATTCAATCCCCCCCCCAGCATTGACTGTCCCACACCGGTGTGTCTTACCATCCATGTATGTAGTTTGTGGAAATTTCTGACCAATGTGTGTCCTCACTCAGATTCTGATCCAAGTGTGTGGATGACTGCTGTTTGTTGTATACCTTGCATTTTTGACATTTGCTGACACATATACATGTATGCTGTTTCAAAGATTACTCACCAAATGCGTATGATGTTTACATTATTTATTGGGTGATCTTGTGCATGAAACGTGAATAGGTGCTGTACAGAAAGGGGGGGAATCCAAAATTCACAGCTGGAGATGAGATGCCTTACAGTTTCAGTCAACAGAGTCCAGGCCACAGTGCCTGACATCATTGGGCAGACTGTGACCAGCAAGTCCATGTGGGAGAGTCTCATAGGGGATGCTGTTGCACCCAGGGGCTATATGCCAGGTCCAGTGTCCTGGGAGAAGTCCATGGGCCACAGGCCCTCAACGTCTTCGCCGTGGACGACCCACCTTCCTTGGGGGAGCCTCATGTGCAGGCATGGACGGTGCATGGGACGCTACGTCAGAGGGTTCCTCCTCCTCCTCCCTCTCCTCCCTCCCTGTGGCTGGTGTTGCACTTTGCCGTGATGTTGCTGGCCTTGTGACACAGGGAGGGGGCTCATGTTGGCAGCCATCTGACGTAGCACATGGACAATGTCCCTATGCACCATCAAGAGCTGAGCCTGGTGTGCCTCCACCCGTCCATAATGCAGCTCTTGCCTGGCTATTTGCTCTGCCTGCTGTTCTCTGAGCTGGTTGAGGGTCTCCGCAAGCTGGCTTACCTCACTGGTGTCCCGCCGGTATGCCTCAAGGATGTTACTGAGTTCAGCCATACCGGTCCCTGCAGCTGACTGGCCAGATTCTCGCCTCCGCCTTGCGCCACTCCCACCACCCTGACCCACATGAGCACGGCCTGCGCTTGTGGGCACATCCGATCGACGGGCCCCCCGAGTGCTGGGAGGGTGGAGGTTGTCACCAACCTCAGGGGCGCCCGACAAAGGGTGTCCCTCATTTTCAGACTGGCTCTCTTGTGAATCATGGGCAGGGCTCTGACCTGTCTGCTGGGATGTGGTGGGAATAGGTCCGGTGGTTGGCAGAGATGTAGCTGGTACAGTTGCTGCAGGGGTTTGGGATCCAGAGGAGCCAGGTTGGTTGGGGTCATCCACAGTGCGTTGAGGGACGGCGCTGCCGGTGGGGTCTGGGTCCTGCTGAGCCTGGGACTGGGATCCTTGGCCCCCCTGGCTGGGGGGGAGATCCGCACGTTGCCCTGTGTGTGGGAGAGACAGACACTGTTAAGGCAATATCAAGTGACATGTGGTTTGGTTATCCATTATCAGCATCACTGTTCCACAAGCTATACATTGTTGACATTGTACAGTTGTGTATTTAGTGGTGGAAAAAACAATTGTACGATGGGGTATTTACATTCTTCCAATCTCTTGACAATGACTGACACAGCCATTGCTGTGTCTTGTGTTGCCGGCACCACACGTGTAAAGCATTTGTAAGTTTCACACAACATCCTGGATACGGTGAAAATTCTTATGTGTGCGTCAAGCATGCACAGAGTTTAGATGCAGCATGTTGATGTAAGAGACAGAGCATCATTATTTAGCATGTCAGCTACTACTTTGGATGTCTTTTGCTGTTCCATGCTGGCCAAACAATGCCAACACCGCTGGACCTATACACCCACTTCTAGATCATGGCTTTAGAACTTGGCACTTCTCTAAGACGCATCACCTTGTCAATACCCATGTCCATGTTGGTACTTATGTGCATCCACAAAGGTAATGAGATGGGGCACGTGCTTTTTTAGAGAGGCACAATGGACTGGAGCTTCTGTTATGTGCATGTATGAGTTGTATGCATATTCATATGAGTACATGTTTTGTTGTGGTACATGGCAATTGGGGCAGTGTTGCAATACAACGCCTGTCCCCCGGGGATGAGTTTCTGTAAGGGGTGTGTACAACAGGCCATGCTATTACTTTGTTTGTGAATTGCAAGCGTCCATTGTTCATGATATGGCTGTCCCCTCATGTGGCATGCTGCCATAATGGTGGATTTGTGTTGGTGCACAGGATGTGTGACCTTGTCCTGGTGTTTGTGTTTGCAATGAGCACAGGAGGGACTTGTGCTGCCTACACCTGTGCCCATTGTGTACTGCAGAGCTTTCTGAGATGTGTGTCCTGACACAGTACAGTGTTGACAGCAAATGGTGGGTGTCTTACAGGCACATAGCAGATGTTTGCTGGTACTTGTGAGACATCCCTTAACATTCTGCTCTATGGAGTTTGTGAGGCCTGTGCAGTGCTTGTGTGCAACTGTGTGTGTGCCCCAGGGATGTGCATTGAGGTGACAGAGTGACGAACACTGACTGATAGAGACAGAGGGAGAGGGAGAGGGAGACAGAGGGAGAGACAGAGGGAGAGGGAGAGGGAGACAGAGGGAGACAGAGACAGAGGGAGACAGAGGGAGAGGGAGACAGAGGGAGAGGGAGACAGAGACAGAGGGAGACAGAGACAGAGGCCGACAGAGGGAGAGGGAGACAGAGGGAGAGGGCAACCGAGGGAGAGGGCGACAGAGACAGAGGGAGACAGAGACAGAGGCCGACAGAGGGAGAGGGAGACAGAGGGGGAGGGAGAGGGAGACAGAGGGCGACAGAGACAGAGGGAGACAGAGACAGAGGTAGAGGGAGACAGAGGTAGAGGGAGACAGAGGGAGAGGGAGACAGAGACAGAGGGAGACAGAGACAGAGGCCGACAGAGGGAGAGGGAGACAGAGGGAGAGGGCAACCGAGGGAGAGGGCGACAGAGACAGAGGGAGATAGAGACAGAGGCCGACAGAGGGAGAGGGAGGCAGAGGGAGAGGGAGAGGGAGACAGAGGGCGACAGAGACAGAGGGAGACAGAGACAGAGGGAGACAGAGGGAGAGGGAGACAGAGGGAGACAGAGACAGAGGCCGACAGAGGGAGAGGGAGACAGAGGGAGAGGGCAACCGAGGGAGAGGGCGACAGAGACAGAGGGAGACAGAGACAGAGGCCGACAGAGGGAGAGGGAGACAGAGGGAGAGGGAGAGGGAGACAGAGGGCGACAGAGACAGAGGGAGACAGAGACAGAGGCCAACAGAGGGAGAGGGAGACAGAGGGAGAGGGAGACAGAGACAGAGGGAGACAGAGGGAGACAGAGGGAGACAGAGACAGAGGCCGACAGAGGGAGAGGGAGACAGAGGGAGAGGGCAACTGAGGGAGAGGGCGACAGAGACAGAGGGAGACAGAGACAGAGGCCGACAGAGGGAGAGGGAGACAGAGGGAGAGGGTGACAGAGACAGAGGGAGACAGAGGGAGAGGGCAACCGAGGGAGAGGGCGACAGAGACAGAGGGCGAGACAGGGATGGAGACAGGTAGATTGTGCTTGCTCTCTTGCTACACTGCCTTACTTTGTCACAAAATGATGCATCTCTGTAAGGTGTGTCAGCAAATAGTAAATATTTAGAAGCTGTGGTGTAGTATCTTGTGTGATATTTACCTATCCCTGTGCATTGGTCATTATGCTTGTGTGTGTCCCTGGGACATATGGCATGAGAGCAGCCTCTTACCTTACACATTGCACCCTATGTGCCTCCCCCTTCCAACTACCACCATTTGGTAGTGTACTGCTTGGACTCATGGCCACCCACCCCATGCTGCTGGGCACTGTTGTTAGTCTACCTATGTAACTTGTGTTTTTTGTACACTCACCAGACTCAATGGCTCCTTCTATTCCATGTACTCCCACCGCTGGCAGTAGGACCATGACCTTCTCCTCCCAGGGCTGGTATACAGGAGGTCTGCGGGGACCACCGCCTCCAGTGTGGTGTGCATTGGCGTAATCCTGTGCCATCTTCTTCTTCAAAGTGGGTTTGGAGGGGCACAGCCGTTTGGGTTTTCGCTGAAAAAATTGTAATATTGAGTTTATACAATTTCGTGTGCACTCGTGGGTCGTGTTTCCGTCGAAGCAAGTCTAATCAATAGGTTGTGGTGTAGGCATCGTGATGCGGCTACATCCCCAATGGAGGCACTACGGTAGAGTTCAAAGCAATGATTCAAAGGAAGTTCAACTTGAAATTTGAAATGTTTATTTTAGAAGTTATAGCATTTCATCCATAGATATTATATTCATATCTAATCCAGATTTAGTAGCAAATGGTAGAAAGAGGGGAACGCCTCCGATGCATTTCGGGCTGGTAGCCCTTTGTCAAGGAGCGCTGAAAGGAAGACAAAAAGTGCCGTGAGGGCAGGAGTCTAACACGGGATGTGACCGATAATAGTTAATGGTGCCGATCAATAGTGTGGCCAGATTGAAAAATGGGGGATAGTGAGGGAAGTGAAATGAATGGCGTCGGCGCGTGACGAGTACGGTGGAGGGTGAAGTGGTGAGTGCGCTAGGTAACCAGCACAAGCGGTGTGGTACGGTACTTACTTCGTTACATGGGTTGGAAACCTCGTATGCTTCCAAAGTCAATCCGGGCAGGACGCCTAAACTGGTTGAGGGCGCGGGAAAGTTTAAAGGGAAACAAGGTGAGAGGGTTAGAGGAAGGACTACGGATAAGTGAGGTGAGGGATCGGGGTCTAACGGGGGGGCCATCTTGGAAGGGTGTCGGGGATTTGGAGAGCGTGGGAACGCAAGCAGGAACAATGCAAGTACAGTGCAAATGAAGGTACAACAATTCAGAAAAAACATATAAAATCAATTAGAGGTAACAACTGAATTCAATCCGGTCATTAAGACCGTAAGGCTTAAGCGTATGCAAACGGTATATCCTTTCCAGTTCTCTCTGGAGTAGAAATTTTCGTATGTCAATGCCTTCTTTCTTGGAAACAGTTTCAAGGACAATAAATCGAAGTTGAGCGATGGAATGTCTGGCTTCAGCAAAGTGCATGGCAACGTTGGATTTATCATATTTCAACCGAATGTTTGATTTGTGTTCGTTTAGACGTGTTTTGATTTTGCGTTCGGTCTTGCCGACATATAGTTTGTCGCAAGGGCATTTGAGTGCGTAAATGAGGTTCGAGGTGTCACACGTGGCGTTGACTTGAAGTCTAATCGGATTGCCCTTCATAGGGTGTCTGATGGTGTTTCCTTTTATAATTGAATTACAGTGACTGCAGTTCAAGCATGGTTGTGTGCCTTTATGTACAATGGGTTTAGGAGTAGGTTTAGATAAAATTTCTTGTATATTCTTACTCCTAGAGTATGCAAATAAAGGGGGTTGTTGAAAAATGTCCCGAAAATCTGGATCCACTTGTAAGATGGGCCAATGTTTAAGGATTATCTTCTTGTACATGGTGCTTGATGTGGAAAATTTGGAAACAAGAACCATCCTTTGGTTTTCTTTTTTGGGCTTTTTAATCAGGGTTTGTTGTCTTGTGATCTTCGCCACTCTGGTTTGTGCCTCCGTAAGAATGGTTTCTGGGTATCCTCGGTTCAAAAAACGATCATGTGTTTCTTTTATGCGGAAGGTCGCTGTGTATTCATCAGACACTATGCGTTTAACGCGTAGCATTTGTGAGTATGGCATGTGTTTTTTAAGGGCTCCCTGGTGGAAGCTGGAAAAGTGGAGAGTGTTGTTGCGGTCGGTTGGTTTCCTATATAGGTCGGTGCTAAAGCCTTCGGGTGTGATCGTGACATTCACGTCAAGGAATGAGATTGTGTGGTCACTGATTTGCCAAGATAGTTGGATCCGTTCATCTTTTGAATTGAGATTCAAGAGAGCCTCGTTCAGAGATTGTTCAGTGCTGTTCCAAATGAAAAAAAAGGTCATCGATGTACCGTACGTACATACTGGTGTTGTCTTGAAAGATAGGATCAGCATAGATGTGAAGTTTTTCAAAGTTCTCCATGTAGATGTTAGCGTATGTGGGAGCTGCGCAGTTTCCCATCGCCATTCCGGATAACTGCAAGTACCACTGATTGTCATTCTGAAAGTAACTATGGTAAAGGGTAAAACCCATGAGTTCCATAATGAATGCTTGCATGTTAGGGTCGATATCACTGTTGAGAAGGGCTGCTTCTATGGCTTCGATGCCTCCTTGATGGGGTATAGAGGTGTAAAGTGAACTGACGTCAGCAGTACATAAGATGTATGACTTCTGGTCTTGAGCTTGGACTTCTGAAAGTTTGAGTAGGAAGTCAGTTGTATCTTTGATGTGACTAATAGATTTAGTAACAAGCGGCTGAAGGTATTTGTCGATAAATTTGCCTGTGGGCTCGTGCAATGATCCTCTAGTTGATACGATTGGCCTGAATGGTGGGTTGTGAAGGTCTTTATGAATCTTGGGACTCATTTGAATGGTTGGACTCCTGGGAAATTCGGTTAAAAGAAAGTTTTTAGTGCGGTCTTCGATGATACCATTGCGGTGTGCTCTGATCACAATTTCTTGAAGGATGTTGATGAATTCCCTTGTGGGATTAGCGTCAAGTTGCATGTAGATAGAGCCATCTTGAATGTTCTCTTGGAGTCGTTGAATGTACATTGCAGAGTCCATGATAACAAGGGCGCCTCCCTTATCTGCTTTGATGCATTTGATTTGTGTGTTGTTGGCTAGGGATTTCAGCGTATCTCGGTCTTTGGTAGTGAGATTTTGATATTTGAATTTTTTGTTGAAGTTCATTTTTGATAGATCATTGCGAACGAGGTTTTCAAATAAATCTATACTTTTATGACTGCATGGTGCTTGAAATGTGCTGGTGGGTCGTAACCCATGTAGTTCATCAGTTTGGGATGTACTAGTCGGTGGCATGATATTGTCGAAAAAATGACGAAGTCTGAGTTTTCTCGTGAACTTAAATGTGCTGACTTCAAGTTCCAGTAGGTTGGTGAATGTCACTGGAATGAATGATGTGCCCTTCTCGAGCAGGTCGATTTGGTGTTGAGGTATAACAACGTTAGAAATGTTGATTACGAGACGTTCTTTTTGCCTTTGGTGTCCTTCTTGGTCACTGTGCTCCTCGTGTTTGGAGGAGTGATATCTTTTTCTTTTGTTCTTGCTCCTCCTGAGTCTTCGGTTTGTGTTGGACCTGATTCTAAAAAAGAGACCGCAGAGGATGTGGCGGTGGATGAGTTGGTTTGATCGTCACCTGAGGGGGTGCTTGTTGGTTTGCGTGGAGGTCGGGATGAGAAGTCGCTCTCTGAGGATGAAGTATCGGTCTGGGCGTTTGGTGGTCTGTTGCGTCGACGTTGAGCATAAACGTCTGCCCACGAGTATACCTCGTCAAGTTTATAATCGAGTGTGTCTCTTCGAAATTTTCTTAATTTGCGTTCATTGATTTCCTTGCGATGTTTCTCAAGAATGTTTTGGGTATCCTCTAAGGTCCGAGTTAGTTCTTCGGAGGAGAGCATGTTTCTTAGTTCGTCATCAACCTCTTTAATATCCTGTTCGAGTTCTTTGAGTATTCCAGACAGTTCTTCTACAATTAAAAGAATCAGGTCAAGGCTACATTTGTTGAGGATAGCATCCCATTTGTCTTTAAATGATTTGGAATTCTTGCACAGAGATGGTCTTAAAGAAATCCTTAGGCCGCGTGGGATCCTGAGAGCTCGATGATACTTGAGCAGGGTGCTCGCGTGGAGCTTCTGATTGATGTGTCTTTTGGACAAGTAAAGCAATTGTTTAATGCATTGTTCTTTGTTGCGTGTGGTAGAGGTGGGGTTAACATCTTCCTCGATCAGCAAGTAGATTTGGTTGCGTTCTTCATCATCATATGCCAGAGTTTGAGCTCTGGCTTGAGTACTTTTACTTATTTCATCGAATTGCATGTTGTGATGCGTGCTCCCACCGTTTGGCGGAGATAAGATAGTAACAAAGTGGGTTTTGAGGGGCACAGCCATTTGGGTTTTCGCTGAAAAAATTGTAATATTGAGTTTATACAATTTCGTGTGCACTCGTGGGTCGTGTTTCCGTCGAAGCACGTCTAATCAATAGGTTGTGGTGTAGGCATCGTGATGCGGCTACATCCCCAATGGAGGCACTACGGTAGAGTTCAAAGCAATGATTCAAAGGAAGTTCAACTTGAAATTTGAAATGTTTATTTTAGAAGTTATAGCATTTCATCCATAGATATTATATTCATATCTAATCCAGATTTAGTAGCAAATGGTAGAAAGAGGGGAACGCCTCCGATGCATTTCGGGCTGGTAGCCCTCTGTCAAGGAGCGCTGAAAGGAAGACAAAAAGTGCCGTGAGGGCAGGAGTCTAACACGGGATGTGACCGATAATAGTTAATGGTGCCGATCAATAGTGTGGCCAGATTGAAAAATGGGGGATAGTGAGGGAAGTGAAACGAATGGCGTCGGCGCGTGACGAGTACGGTGGAGGGTGAAGTGGTGAGTGCGCTAGGTAACCAGCACAAGCGGTGTGGTACGGTACTTACTTCGTTACATGGGTTGGAAACCTCGTATGCTTCCAAAGTCAATCCGGGCAGGACGCCTAAACTGGTTGAGGGCGCGGGAAAGTTTAAAGGGAAACAAGGTGAGAGGGTTAGAGGAAGGACTACGGATAAGTGAGGTGAGGGATCGGGGTCTAACGTGGGGGCCATCTTGGAAGGGTGTCGGGGATTTGGAGAGCGTGGGAACGCAAGCAGGAACAATGCAAGTACAGTGCAAATGAAGGTACAACAATTCAGAAAAAACATATAAAATCAATTAGAGGTAACAACTGAATTCAATCCGGTCATTAAGACCGTAAGGCTTAAGCGTATGCAAACGGTATATCCATTCCAGTTCTCTCTGGAGTAGAAATTTTCGTATGTCAATGCCTTCTTTCTTGGAAACAGTTTCAAGGACAATAAATCGAAGTTGAGCGATGGAATGTCTGGCTTCAGCAAAGTGCATGGCAACGTTGGATTTATCATATTTCAACCGAATGTTTGATTTGTGTTCGTTTAGACGTGTTTTGATTTTGCGTTCGGTCTTGCCGACATATAGTTTGCCGCAAGGGCATTTGAGTGCGTAAATGAGGTTCGAGGTGTCACACGTGGCGTTGACTTGAAGTCTAATCGGATTGCCCTTCATAGGGTGTCTGATGGTGTTTCCTTTTATAATTGAATTACAGTGACTGCAGTTCAAGCATGGTTGTGTGCCTTTCTGTACAATGGGTTTAGGAGTAGGTTTAGATAAAATTTCTTGTATATTCTTACTCCTAGAGTACGCAAATAAAGGGGGTTGTTGAAAAATGTCCCGAAAATCTGGATCCACTTGTAAGATGGGCCAATGTTTAAGGATTATCTTCTTGTACATGGTGCTTGATGTGGAAAATTTGGAAACAAGAACCATCCTTTGGTTTTCTTTTTTGGGCTTTTTAATCAGGGTTTGTTGTCTTGTGATCTTCGCCACTCTGGTTTGTGCCTCAGTAAGAATGGTTTCTGGGTATCCTCGGTTCAAAAAACGATCATGTGTTTCTTTTATGCGGAAGGTCGCTGTGTATTCATCAGACACTATGCGTTTAACGCGTAGCATTTGTGAGTATGGCATGTGTTTTTTAAGGGCTCCCTGGTGGAAGCTGGAAAAGTGGAGAGTGTTGTTGCGGTCGGTTGGTTTCCTATATAGGTCGGTGCTAAAGCCTTCGGGTGTGATCGTGACATTCACGTCAAGGAATGAGACCACACAATCTCATTCCAACCGACCGCAACAACACTCTCCACTTTTCAAGCTTCCACCAGGGAGCCCTTAAAAAACACATGCCATACTCACAAATGCTACGCGTTAAACACATAGTGTCTGATGAATACACAGCGACCTTCCGCATAAAAGAAACACATGATCGTTTTTTGAACCGAGGATACCCAGAAACCATTCTTACTGAGGCACAAACCAGAGTGGCGAAGATCACAAGACAACAAACCCTGATTAAAAAGCCCAAAAAAGAAAACCAAAGGATGGTTCTTGTTTCCAAATTTTCCACATCAAGCACCATGTACAAGAAGATAATCCTTAAACATTGGCCCATCTTACAAGTGGATCCAGATTTTCGGGACATTTTTCAACAACCCCCTTTATTTGCGTACTCTAGGAGTAAGAATATACAAGAAATTTTATCTAAACCTACTCCTAAACCCATTGTACATAAAGGCACACAACCATGCTTGAACTGCAGTCACTGTAATTCAATTATAAAAGGAAACACCATCAGACACCCTATGAAGGGCAATCCGATTAGACTTCAAGTCAACGCCACGTGTGACACCTCGAACCTCATTTACGCACTCAAATGCCCTTGCGGCAAACTATATGTCGGCAAGACCGAACGCAAAATCAAAACACGTCTAAACAAACACAAATCAAACATTCGGTTGAAATATGATAAATCCAACGTTGCCATGCACTTTGCTGAAGCCAGACATTCCATCGCTCAACTTCGATTTATTGTCCTTGAAACTGTTTCCAAGAAAGAAGGCATTGACATACGAAAATTTCTACTCCAGAGAGAACTGGAATGGATATACCGTTTGCATACGCTTAAGCCTTACGGTCTTAATGACCGGATTGAATTCAGTTGTTACCTCTAATTGATTTTATATGTTTTTTCTGAATTGTTGTACCTTCATTTGCACTGTACTTGCATTGTTCCTGCTTGCGTTCCCACGCTCTCCAAATCCCCGACACCCTTCCAAGATGGCCCCCACGTTAGACCCCGATCCCTCACCTCACTTATCCGTAGTCCTTCCTCTAACCCTCTCACCTTGTTTCCCTTTAAACTTTCCCGCGCCCTCAACCAGTTTAGGCGTCCTGCCCGGATTGACTTTGGAAGCATACGAGGTTTCCAACCCATGTAACGAAGTAAGTACCGTACCACACCGCTTGTGCTGGTTACCTAGCGCACTCACCACTTCACCCTCCACCGTACTCGTCACGCGCCGACGCCATTCGTTTCACTTCCCTCACTATCCCCCATTTTTCAATCTGGCCACACTATTGATCGGCACCATTAACTATTATCGGTCACATCCCGTGTTAGACTCCTGCCCTCACGGCACTTTTTGTCTTCCTTTCAGCGCTCCTTGACAAAGGGCTACCAGCCCGAAATGCATCGGAGGCGTTCCCCTCTTTCTACCATTTGCTACTAAATCTGGATTAGATATGAATATAATATCTATGGATGAAATGCTATAACTTCTAAAATAAACATTTCAAATTTCAAGTTGAACTTCCTTTGAATCATTGCTTTGAACTCTACCGTAGTGCCTCCATTGGGGATGTAGCCGCATCACGATGCCTACACCACAACCTATTGATTAGACGTGCTTCGACGGAAACACGACCCACGAGTGCACACGAAATTGTATAAACTCAATATTACAATTTTTTCAGCGAAAACCCAAACGGCTGTGCCCCTCCAAACCCACTTTGTTACTATCTTATCTCCGCCAAACGGTGGGAGCACGCATCACAACATGCAATTCGATGAAATAAGTAAAAGTACTCAAGCCAGAGCTCAAACTCTGGCATATGATGATGAAGAACGCAACCGAATCTACTTGCTGATCGAGGAAGATGTTAACCCCACCTCTACCACACGCAACAAAGAACAATGCATTAAACAATTGCTTTACTTGTCCAAAAGACACATCAATCAGAAGCTCCTCGCGAGCACCCTGCTCAAGTATCATCGAGCTCTCAGGATCCCACGCGGCCTAAGGATTTCTTTAAGACCATCTCTGTGCAAGAATTCCAAATCATTTAAAGACAAATGGGATGCTATCCTCAACAAATGTAGCCTTGACCTGATTCTTTTAATTGTAGAAGAACTGTCTGGAATACTCAAAGAACTCGAACAGGATATTAAAGAGGTTGATGACGAACTAAGAAACATGCTCTCCTCCGAAGAACTAACTCGGACCTTAGAGGATACCCAAAACATTCTTGAGAAACATCGCAAGGAAATCAATGAACGCAAATTAAGAACATTTCGAAGAGACACACTCGATTATAAACTTGACGAGGTATACTCGTGGGCAGACGTTTATGCTCAACGTCGACGCAACAGACCACCAAACGCCCAGACCGATACTTCATCCTCAGAGAGCGACTTCTCATCCCGACCTCCACGCAAACCAACAAGCACCCCCTCAGGTGACGATCAAACCAACTCATCCACCGCCACATCCTCTGCGGTCTCTTTTTTAGAATCAGGTCCAACACAAACCGAAGACTCAGGAGGAGCAAGAACAAAAGAAAAAGATATCACTCCTCCAAACACGAGGAGCACAGTGACCAAGAAGGACACCAAAGGCAAAAAGAACGTCTCGTAATCAACATTTCTAACGTTGTTATACCTCAACACCAAATCGACCTGCTCGAGAAGGGCACATCATTCATTCCAGTGACATTCACCAACCTACTGGAACTTGAAGTCAGCACATTTAAGTTCACGAGAAAACTCAGACTTCGTCATTTTTTCGACAATATCATGCCACCGACTAGTACATCCCAAACTGATGAACTACATGGGTTACGACCCACCAGCACATTTCAAGCACCATGCAGTCATAAAAGTATAGATTTATTTGAAAACCTCGTTCGCAATGATCTATCAAAAATTAACTTCAACAAAAAATTCAAATATCAAAATCTCACTACCAAAGACCGAGATACGCTGAAATCCCTAGCCAACAACACACAAATCAAATGCATTAAAGCAGATAAGGGAGGCGCCCTTGTTATCATGGACTCTGCAATGTACATTCAACGACTCCAAGAGCACATTCAAGATGGCTCTATCTACATGCAACTTGACGCTAATCCCACAAGGGAATTCATCAACATCCTTCAAGAAATTGTGATCAGAGCACACCGCAATGGTATCATCGAAGACCGCACTAAAAACTTTCTTTTAACCGAATTTCCCAGGAGTCCAACCATTCAAATGAGTCCCAAGATTCATAAAGACCTTCACAACCCACCATTCAGGCCAATCGTATCAACTAGAGGATCATTGCACGAGCCCACAGGCAAATTTATCGACAAATACCTTCAGCCGCTTGTTACTAAATCTATTAGTCACATCAAAGATACAACTGACTTCCTACTCAAACTTTCAGAAGTCCAAGCTCAAGACCAGAAGTCATACATCTTATGTACTGCTGACGTCAGTTCACTTTACACCTCTATACCCCATCAAGGAGGCATCGAAGCCATAGAAGCAGCCCTTCTCAACAGTGATATCGACCCTAACATGCAAGCATTCATTATGGAACTCATGGGTTTTACCCTTTACCATAGTTACTTTCAGAATGACAATCAGTGGTACTTGCAGTTATCCGGAATGGCGATGGGAAACTGCGCAGCTCCCACATACGCTAACATCTACATGGAGAACTTTGAAAAACTTCACATCTATGCTGATCCTATCTTTCAAGACAACACCAGTATGTACGTACGGTACATCGATGACCTTTTTTTCATTTGGAACAGCACTGAACAATCTCTGAACGAGGCTCTCTTGAATCTCAATTCAAAAGATGAACGGATCCAACTATCTTGGCAAATCAGTGACTACACAATCTCATTCCTTGACGTGAATGTCACGATCACACCCGAAGGCTTTAGCACCGACCTATATAGGAAACCAACCGACCGCAACAACACTCTCCACTTTTCCAGCTTCCACCAGGGAGCCCTTAAAAAACACATGCCATACTCACAAATGCTACGCGTTAAACGCATAGTGTCTGATGAATACACAGCGACCTTCCGCATAAAAGAAACACATGATCGTTTTTTGAACCGAGGATACCCAGAAACCATTCTTACTGAGGCACAAACCAGAGTGGCGAAGATCACAAGACAACAAACCCTGATTAAAAAGCCCAAAAAAGAAAACCAAAGGATGGTTCTTGTTTCCAAATTTTCCACATCAAGCACCATGTACAAGAAGATAATCCTTAAACATTGGCCCATCTTACAAGTGGATCCAGATTTTCGGGACATTTTTCAACAACCCCCTTTATTTGCGTACTCTAGGAGTAAGAATATACAAGAAATTTTATCTAAACCTACTCCTAAACCCATTGTACAGAAAGGCACACAACCATGCTTGAACTGCAGTCACTGTAATTCAATTATAAAAGGAAACACCATCAGACACCCTATGAAGGGCAATCCGATTAGACTTCAAGTCAACGCCACGTGTGACACCTCCTCATTTACGCACTCAAATGCCCTTGCGGCAAACTATATATCGGCAAGACCGAACGCAAAATCAAAACACGTCTAAACGAACACAAATCAAACATTCGGTTGAAATATGATAAATCCAACGTTGCCATGCACTTTGCTGAAGCCAGACATTCCATCGCTCAACTTCGATTTATTGTCCTTGAAACTGTTTCCAAGAAAGAAGGCATTGACATACGAAAATTTCTACTCCAGAGAGAACTGGAATGGATATTCCGTTTGCATACGCTTAAGCCTTACGGTCTTAATGACCGGATTGAATTCAGTTGTTACCTCTAATTGATTTTATATGTTTTTTCTGAATTGTTGTACCTTCATTTGCACTGTACTTGCATTGTTCCTGCTTGCGTTCCCACGCTCTCCAAATCCCCGACACCCTTCCAAGATGGCCCCCACGTTAGACCCCGATCCCTCACCTCACTTATCCGTAGTCCTTCCTCTAACCCTCTCACCTTGTTTCCCTTTAAACTTTCCCGCGCCCTCAACCAGTTTAGGCGTCCTGCCCGGATTGACTTTGGAAGCATACGAGGTTTCCAACCCATGTAACGAAGTAAGTACCGTACCACACCGCTTGTGCTGGTTACCTAGCGCACTCACCACTTCACCCTCCACCGTACTCGTCACGCGCTGACGCCATTCGTTTCACTTCCCTCACTATCCCCCATTTTTCAATCTGGCCACACTATTGATCGGCACCATTAACTATTATCGGTCACATCCCGTGTTAGACTCCTGCCCTCACGGCACTTTTTGTCTTCCTTTCAGCGCTCCTTGACAAAGGGCTACCAGCCCGAAATGCATCGGAGGCGTTCCCCTCTTTCTACCATTTGCTACTAAATCTGGATTAGATATGAATATAATATCTATGGATGAAATGCTATAACTTCTAAAATAAACATTTCAAATTTCAAGTTGAACTTCCTTTGAACCATCTTCTTCTTCACCATCCTCCGCAGATCGTACCACCTGGCCTGGCATTCATCCCTGGTGCGCCTGATGGGTGCAACAGCATTGACCCGGTCTACGATCTTCTCCCACAGGCGTGTTCTTTCTGCCTGGCTGGTCTGTCTGACCAATGCGCCAAACAGCTGCGGCTCGACTCTGATGACTTCATCAGTAAGCATCTCCATCTCCGGGTTAGTGAATTTTGGATTCTTGTGTGTGGTCATGGTGTGTAGTGTATGTGATTGAGGGGTTGATGGTGTGTATGAATGAGGGTGTTTGGGTCAGAATGTGAAGGGGGTGGTGTGGGTGTAGATGAGATAGGGTGTATGTGTGAAGGTGTGTGGCTGCAATAGTTTGTGTGCTCTCAGTTTCCTCGCAAGAATGGGTATGTTGCAAAGGATGATGGGTTGTATGTGAGGTCCCTTTTATTGGTCAAATGGTGGGTGTGGCTTAATTTGAATTGTTGGGGTGGGTGTTATATGGGGTGGGTGTTGGTGTTGTCCTCTGTTTGGCTGTTTGGCTGTGACCAGGACATTGATTGTCAAAGGTGTGTACACAGGAGACATGTTCAGTGTGGTAGTGCGACTCGTTAGCAAGGTCCTTGTGGTCGTTTTGGTGTTTGCGTTATGTGTGCGTGTGGTACTTGTGCGTGCGTTTGAGTAGTACGGACCGTTGGCGGGTGGGGGGGTTCGCGTAGGCTTGGCCGAGGGGTGTGCGTGTCGTACTTGTACGTGCGAGTGAGTAGTACGGACCGTTGGCGGGTGGGGGGGTTCGCGTAGGCTTGGCCGAGGGGTGTGCATGTCGTACTTGTGCGTGCGAGTGAGTAGTACGGACCGTTGGCGGGTGGGGGGGTTCGCGTAGGCTTGGCCGAGGGGTGTGCGTGTCGTACTTGTGCATGCGTTTGAGTGGTACGGACCGTTGGCGGGTGGGGGGGTTCGCGTAGGCTTGGCCGAGGGGTGTGCGTGTCGTACTTGTGCGTGCGAGTGAGTGGTACGGACCGTTGGCGGGTGGGGGGGTTCGCGTAGGCTTGGCCGAGGGGTGTGCGTGTCGTACTTGTGCGTGCGTTTGAGTAGTATGGACCGTTGGCGGGTGGGTGGGTTCGCGTAGGCTTGGCCGAGGGGTGTGCGTGTCGTACTTGTGCGTGCGAGTGAGTAGTACGGACCGTTGGCGGGTGGGGGGGTTCGCGTAGGCTTGGCCGAGGGGTGTGCGTGTCGTACTTGTGCGTGCGTTTGAGTGGTACGGACCGTTGGCGGGTGGGGGGGTTCGCGTAGGCTTGGTTGAGGGGTGTGTGTGTTGTACTTGTGCGTGCGAGTGAGTGGTACGGACCGTTGGCGGGTGGGGGGGTTCACGTAGACTTGGCCGAGGGGTGTGCGTGTCGTACTTGTGCGTGCGAGTGAGTGGTACGGACCGTTGGCGGGTGGGGGGGTTCGCGTAGGCTTGGCCGAGGGGTGTGCGTGTCGTACTTGTGCATGCGAGTGAGTGGTACGGACCGTTGGCGGGTGGGGGGGTTCGCGTAGGCTTGGCCGAGGGGTGTGCGTGTCGTACTTGTGCGTGCGAGTGAGTAGTACGGACCATTGGCGGGTGGGGGGGTTCGCGTAGGCTTGGCCGAGGGGTGTGCGTGTCGTACTTGTGCGTGCGAGTGAGTGGTACGGACCGTTGGCAGGTGGGGGGGTTCGCGTAGGCTTGGCCGAGGGGTGTGCGTGTCGTACTTGTGCGTGCGAGTGAGTGGTACGGACCGTTGGCGGGTGGGGGGGTTCGCGTAGGCTTGGCCAAGGGGTGTGCGTGTAGTATGTATTGGTGGAGCTTGCAGTGAGGCGAATGTCCCGTACGAATCAATATTGAAGCGTGAATACTTTGGCCCGTACGTATCTCGCTCAGGCATTTCGTTCCGAATCGGAATAGTGAGTTTGTACGGACTGATAACGAATCGTACGGTGGTCTGCACGAGGCTTATTCGTACGGGTAAACGAATGTCATTCGTACGGGTCGTAGCAAATCGTACGGAAATCAACGGACACGGATCGGAATTCGCTGGTCGGATGGTAGTTTCCCATTCGTACGGAATCGGCTACGAATACGATTCGTACGCCGGATTATTTTACCGGATCGGAATCGGCCCCTAGGAGTTGTTTTTCGGCTGCTCAGATCGATTGCCCACCAACTCTTATGCTGAGACCTGGGTAGTCGGTTTCCTCGCTGATGCAATTGATAGCTATCCTAACTCGATCCGGTAAAGATAAATAAAAAGCCAGAGCTGAGTGTGCTTTCCTGGTACACGGTCCGACTGTTGTGATGCGGTCTCTTGCATTGAAAGACCGGGGTCATTTTACACTTTGCTTTCGCTTCCTTTATATCTGCTGTCTGCTGTTGGTTTCCAACTCTCCTGTTTTAGGCTAACTCTTGAATTGTTGCTTCCCAAGAAACGCTTGAATTTCTTAAGGGGTAAAGGGAATATCGGTGTCCCGTGGTTTACCTACTATGCGGGAGGGCTTGAAATGGGAAAAATAGAAGTGCAGGCACTGTAAACCGGAGTACTTGCGTGTTTCTCAGACGTACCAGTACACTCCACTTAAATATATTACGTCAGTTTTGAATAGTGCCGGTACTCTCCCTCTCAAAATAAAAGTACCGATACTCCGTACCGGCCCATTTAAAGCACTGCAGTGTGCCAAATAAACGTTCACTGTGTCTGTCCTGCCTACGGAAGGTTAGCCTGTGGTCTCATTGTGATGCATACACTACACATATATGTTAACAGTTCGATGTGGTTAATGGTACTGATTTCATTACCTTTTTAGAAGAGGTTTTTAAACTTCATGAGTGTAAGTACCAAGGACATGGCTGAGCTGTGCAGGTGCAAACCACCGCTGCAACGTTTATCCTGACGTAAAGACCGCTTTAGCTATGTCAAGCTGGTAAATAGACCAATATTGCGCAGTCACTGTCTCTGCCCCCTACAACCATTGTTTTAAT
This sequence comes from Lissotriton helveticus, assembly GCF_964261635.1. Lineage (NCBI taxonomy): Eukaryota > Metazoa > Chordata > Amphibia > Caudata > Salamandridae > Lissotriton > Lissotriton helveticus. The sequence continues at coordinate 1,692,021,721 of NC_136068.1, read as the reverse complement.
GACTGCTTCTCTCCGTGTACCTTACTGTTTACTTTTAATCCTGCCATGTGCTGCTAGTGTCATAATGCCTATATACACATACTCCGGCCACGATGTGAGCTCTCTGCTTTTCTAAAGGTAAATGGCTCCTTAGTGTTGGATAGTTTAGTTGATCTAGGTAGGCTAGTAAGCAGGGACATGGTAGAAAATATTTACTCGTGGCCAGCAGCGTTTATTATTTTGTAAACTGTTTTATTGTGTTTTAAAAAAATGAAGACCTGGCCCTCTAACCTCAAAGGCAGGGCGCTTGATTAGTATATTTCAGCCAAATTCCAGTTAATATGAATTAAAGAAGACAAACAAATATTGTTGTTCTTAATCTTGTTTTTAATGAGTATGGCTTTAGTTTGGGACTCAGAATTACTTGTGTTTCCTGTTTTATTGTATTTTTCGGGGTGAAATGGTTTCCAGACTCTTCCCGCAGCATTTTAATATTTTTCTTCTTATCAGTATGCTGGTGCTTTTTTAATAAATGCTTAGTGTAGCTACTGTTACCCAGAAATGTTGCAGGTGCCGAAGTGCACTCCAGAAGTGTGCACAGAGCAGACTGTACTGCTGGAGAACCAACATTTTACCTGAGGCAGCCCATGCTGCTGTACCATGTTGAGTGCGGTGTTGGAGAGGGAAGCCATGAAGAGGGTCTACCACTATTTGAAGTCTGATTCTGGAGCTTGCCGATAACCAGAGTTGCGTAGCAGCCCCAGCAGCTGTTTCACTCTAAACCAAGCCAAGTGGTGCCTCACTAGCAGCCTGTGCCTCACCTTTCCCAAGATAGGCGTACATTATTTTTCTTCTGACTATAATCCAGAATCCAGCACATAAATGTGTAAGCGAGAAATTCTCAAGGCTACCCTTCCACCTATCTACTGTCACACACTGCACTTTTTTCTGAGTTGCAAGTTTACACTACAGTGGGGAACAACGGCAGAACAACTGCAACTTGGTTTATTTCTGTTGTTTACTGTTTCGCGATATTTACTTTCCAAATAATGCACTCGAATCCCCACGCTAATTGTTCGACACAATACAATGGAACTAACCCGCGGTCAACTTTCTGCAACTACCTACCCCACCACATCTACCACCACATCCACCACCACATCCACCACCACCACATTCTCCACCACCACATTCTCCACCACCACATTCTCCACCACCACATTCACCACCACCACATTCACCACCACCAGTTTCACCACCACATTCACCACCACCACATCCATCACCACATCCACCACCACATTCACCACCACCACCACCACCACCACCACCACATCCACCACCACATCTATGTGTGGCTCTGTGTGTGTGTGTGTGGCTCTGTGTGTGTGTGTGGCTCTGTGTGTGTGTTGGTGCAAATACAATAGGTCTCGCATTTGCAAGAGATTAAGCTATTGGCATTGTAAATGACAATGCCATTTATTTATCTGTTTTCAAAACCAACACATAAATTTAAAATTTGCCATTTACAATGCCAATAGCTCTAACTTTCGCAAAGGCGAGACCGTTGCATTGTAAATGCTTGTATTTAAAAGGATTCACAGCTCAAGACACACAACCACACACACACACAGCCACACACACAGCAACACATACACAGCCACACACACACAGCCACACACAGCCACACACAGCCACACACACACACAGCCACACACACACACAGCCACACACACACAGCCGCCACACACACAGCCACCACACACACAGCCGTCACACACACAGCCACACACACACACAGCCACACACACACACACAGCCACAGACACACAGACACACACACACACACAGCCACACACACACACACATACAGCCACACACACACAGCCACACACACACACACAGCCACAACCACACACACACATACACACAGCCACATACACACAGCCACACACACACACACAGCCACACACACACACACACACACACACAGCCACACACACAACCACACACACACACACACACACAACCACACACACCACCACACACACACACACACACACAACCACACGCCCAACCACTCTGTCAGTGCACACTTTCACCAGGCACAGGCACCATCAGTCGTCAGTGCACGCTTTCACTGGGCACAAACACCACCAGCCATCAGTGCACGGTTTTACCAGGCCCAAACACCACCAGCTGTCAGTGCACGCTTTCATCAGACACACACCACCAGCCGTCAGTGCACACTTTAACCAGGTACACACACCACCAACCGTCAGTACACGCTTCCACCAGGCACACACACCACCAGCCGTCAGTGCACACTTCCAGCAGGCACACACACCACCAGCCATCAGTGCACAATTTCTACAGGCACACACACCACCAGCCATCAGTGCACACATCAATTCATCCACAAATAACTATTGTAGCAATCGCAGTATGGCGCACTTTACTTTCAAACATATTCATCTAAAGCGCAGCATGCCACCACTGCTACAAAAATAAATACACTTTTTTTTGGCCCACAATTTATAGACTTTTGGTGCAATTGGTGTTGCAATATTAAGCAATGCCAATAGCTCAAACTTAATTAACACGAGACCTATTGCATTGTAAATGCTTGTTGACTGCCTGTATTTTGACACCCTCTTGCTCTTTGGTGTGACCTATTATGGAATACCACACACACACATACACACAGCCACATACACACAGCCACACACACACACACAGCCACACACACACACACAGCCACACACACAACCACACACACAACCACACACACAGACAACAACACACACGCATACCAAAACACACACCACACACACACACACACAACCACACACACAACCACACTGTCAGTGCAGACTTTCACCAGGCACAGCCACCATCAGTCGTCAGTGCACGCTTTCACTGGGCACAAACACCACCAGCCTTCAGTGCACGGTTTTACCGGGCCCAAACACCACCAGCTGTCAGTGCACGCTTTCATCAGACACACACCACCAGCCGTCAGTGGACAGTTTAACCAGGTACACACACCACCAACCGTCAGTACACACTTCCACCAGGCACACACACCACCAGCCATCAGTGCACACTTCCACCAGGCACACACACCACCAGCCATCAGTGCACAATTTCTCCAGGCACACACACCACCAGCCATCAGTGCACACATCAATTGTTAACGCATCCACAAATAACTATTGTAGCAATCGCAGTATGGCGCACTTTACTTTCAAACATATTCATCTAAAGCGCAGCATGCCACCACTGCTACAAAAATAAATACACATTTTTTTGGCCTACAATTTATAGACTTTTGGTGCAATTGGTGTTGCAATATTAAGCAATGCCAATAGCTCAAACTTAAATAACCCGAGACCTATTGCATTGTAAATGCTTGTTGACTGCCTGTATTTTGACACCCTCTTGCTCTTTGGTGTGAGCCATTATGGAAAGAGGAGTGTTTTGCAAGGAAATGTTAAATGACCCCCTTTTTGGTGATCAGCATATCTTACCCTCAAAAGAGGCTTATATGTGTGGCCAGGGAGACAGATTGAGATTTTTTTATGGCAGAGGGAAATAAAGGATGAAACAGATGCTTCTGCAACTCCTCCCAAAACCTGTATGAAATAAAGGTGACATTTGCGTCATACGAAATGTATTTGTAGCCAAAAGATGTAAGGAGTGGTCAAAACATAAGGCATTTTTTATGTACAGCAACCACTTGAGCACAAATAGAAGCATTTTTATTTACAAAGTCTTGATGAATAAATATCGTTTCTCTCTTCTGTGTGGGGTTAGTTTAACACTTGAAAATAATTTCAGGGGCTTTGGGCAATTAAAAACGTCTGGAGAACATACGTCCCAGAATATCACAAATATGTGTTTCTAAAAAGCCTTGTAATCCTCAGCCATCCTCTCCGTTCGTATTTCTAAAATTATTAGATTACATTAGTGGCTTTAATTCGTCAGCTCTACATTTTTTTTTATTTGATTAAGCAAGGGTTTAAAAGCTTAAACTGGGTTTATTTTCTCCTCAGCCTCTTGATTTTTGTTGTCAGCAGTCTAGACAAGTTTGTAAAGTGAAGTGCCCCCCCCCCAGTAATATAAACTTCACCTACATGAAATGCATGCTTTTCATTGTTCATATCTTCTCCAAAAAGAGATCCTGCTCTTTGTTTGGATTTTCTTTTTATGGGTAATCGGCAAAGATGAGTTTTAGTTGCGCAAGGAGGATGCAGTCTCTTTGGTAGTATCTGTTTTCGACAGTGTGGACCAAAGACCACAGTACACTGGAGTGCAATGAGCGAGAGTTTTCAGTGAATGCTAACATTGCACACATTTCAATATTACATTAAGAATATTAGCAAAATGTATCAAAGGAAGAGTTGTTATAAGAATGTCGATCATACATATTTTCAAACATAGTACCTTTTGAAGAGGTGTGGAATTTCCAAATCATGAAGCCGTTATGTTATTCTTTGTTATAGGTAGTTGCCATAGCACAGCGACTCACAACCGAAGGTGTATCTCAGCGCTTTGCAACTCAAAGCGCAGTTAGAACAGTTGGAACATCCTCGTCTACAGAAGTTTTTTTTTTAACTTAGACGGATCCTGACACAACCGGATATGTAGAGGAAGCTTGTTCCAGTGCACCTGGCAAGATCTGACAAGGATCCCCACCAAATCTGGAAGTGGGGATACAAGTGATCCGTAACAAAGCTTGATATGATTGCAGACCTGAGCAATGCGTAGTCTGGTAGTTGATGAGTCTAACGTACAGGGAGGATAGTAACCACCTGGTTAGTGCCTGGTGAGTCAAACAACTTCGTTTAAAGATGGCACATTTTCTGACTGGTAGCCAGTGCAAGGCTGTCGAGATCGTAGCAGAGGACGAGCGTGAAGGATGGTTGCAAATCAATCGAGCCGCCGTGTTCTGCACAACTTGAAGCCTGGCTAGCAGTGACTCATTTGCTTCCACCAGCAATGGGTTCCCACAGTCCAAGCGACTCGTAATCAATGCTTGGACTAGGGTTACTCTCGATGAGGAGGGGAGCCATGGAAAGACTTTCCTATGTAGACTCATTGTGGCAAAACAGGTGCAACAGGCTGCGCTAACCTGGTCTTTCATGGATAAAGTCTGATCCACTAGAAGTCGGTGTCTAAAACCCCATAATGAAACTTTAAACCCTGTTGGTTCCTCCTGTCAGTGTACCAAAGATGGTCGCACAGATGAAGCCATGTGGGGTGATGCTGTTCTTGGGCAATCATAGGAAGGATCATATGGTGTCAAGAGAACACCGAGAAGATGGAGATTCTCACCCATGGCAAGATGTCCAATAGCTGCTGATCCAGTTTGCGGCCTGACAACCGTGGGATGACATCAGACCCAGTTGCCAGAGTAAGGCTCCTCGTGGTAAACCTGGACGAATTTCTAAACTTTTACCCACACATTAATAAAGCGATGGCTGCTTGCTTTCTAATTATAATGAAATTGAAAAATATCTGTCCTTTTAATCCCCAACAATATGAAAGAAAGTGGGGTTTCAGTCAAGAGTGTTATCAAGTCGACTTTACCGCAATACACTACTGCTTGGAAGCGCCAAGAAACCGATTGTTAAACTTCAGTTATTGTGGAATATTGCAGTGCAGATCATCTTTGGAGCACAGAAGCCCGAAACATCTCACCTTTTTTCTACAGGATATACTGGCTAATGATAGAGGAACGGATTGTGTGCACATACCTCTGCTAAATGGACTGCTCTACTTACTTCATAGGGCCAAATGGTATATGCCAAATAGATCGCTGAGATGAGCATCTAATGCCAATCAAGAGATCGTTGGAACCACGAAGGTACATCCAGGTGGACAGGCCTTTTCTGTTCAGGTAGCCAGGAAGAGCACAGCTTTGCCAGAATCCCTTAGATTTGCATGTGACCAGTTGATTTAAAAACCCTTGAATCACGATTATGTAAAAGACACTAAGTTTGCTTGTGCCCAGATGGTGTCTGATGTTGAAGACCAGTCTTAGACCAGGTTCACCCTTAGGACATTGGCCCTACTCTACAGATATAATAACACATCATTGCATGAATGCCGGTGTACTATCCCGAGATTAGGAAGGACGGGGAGGTCCATGTTCATGTCATTCTTCACCAGTAGCACCTAGGAGGTTAGTCTAGGCTTTCACATATTGTGGAGTCGCCTGAAACTAGTCCCACCATCTGAACCTTTTCAATATTTAAGTGACTCTTCTGGCCAACCTCCTGGACTCGCGACATTTGTTATCATTTACTTTCTCACATAATGCAAAGGTATCTCCAACTGGTTGAGGGGTTCTGAGTAGAGATGAAGGGATTAAAAGATGTTCAGGCTGAGTAAAAGATGTTGGGCCTCATTTATGAAAAGTGACGCATCGCTGCGAGAAAACAGCGATGCGTTACTTTTCATTGCGCCCTCCTTGCGACACTAATGATGCGTCATATTCACAGTATGACGCATCATGTCACAAGGAGTTACAGACAGGTCTGTATTTCTGACGTATCTGTAGGCGCAAAAATGTCGCATTGCTGGAGTGTGCCACAAAGGTGACGCAACTCTAGCAATGGGTCGTTAAACATGGGCAAGTCCCATGTGAAATGTGCCTGCGTCAGTCTTACGATTGACGCATTAGCGTCCTAGAAGTGGTGCAGTGAAATCTTATAGATTTTACTGCGTCACTTTTATGACCCTTACTTGTGTTGGAACGTCCCCCCCTGCATATAATATACCTGGCGCAGCTATAATGTGGCGCAGGGGTTTACAAACTGACGCATCTACCTAGATGCATCACTTTGTAAATATGGTGCAACAAGGTACATTTTTTACACCGCTGGTGCGTCACAAAAAGTGAAGCACCGGCGGCACAAAAGTGACGCAAGGGTTCATAAATAAGCCCCGTTCATACCTTGATGCAGACCTGGATGTTGAGCCATTACCTCCCCTCTTCTCAGGTCTGGATTCCATGCGAACCAGTATGATGACAGAAAGTGTGCAATCAGGGAGTGCCTTGTGGCAGTTAACTTTCGCCCACTATTCAAATAATGCAACTATCCAGAGTGCTTTTCATGAGATCCATGGCAGTTTCATGGTGCCCTTCCTCTATTACCACCCCACCCTAAAATGATGCTAATGCTCAATGAAGTCACCCCTCGAATGGGCAGTGTTCTTTCCCTTTACACTGGACTGCCAATAAGGACATTTTGAAACTCCAAAATGTCCATATTTATGGTGCCTAGGTTATATTCAGTCTCAAATGTCACAACAACACGTGTGCCTTGAAGCCATACACACTCACCTGAATAAAGACGCTGCACAATCCAACACAGAGTAGTATCTACAATGCACTGGGTGGCCTGTCTGCATGACTCGCCATTGATTTTCAACTGTAACCTGCCGATACAAACCTAAGGTCATCCTACTAAATCTTACTGACCACCTGCCCACAAAGGTGCAACAAATGCTGTGCCGGCCACACCGCCTCCAAGGCAACATTCTGTAGGTGACTGAAGGCCTTGCTGCCTATGACCATAGTGCTTCCCACCTTGTTTTCTTTTCCATCGTGCTCCCCATCAGCAAGAGAGGTGTAGACTGAGAGCTAATGTACTTTTCATAATACAGCGGTACAGAGTCGCTCAGACCGATATATACAGAGGCTTTATGTTAGAGCCACCAAGGCATTTACCATGCCTGCCTTACCACTAGGGTGACCAACTGGCATGGGTGCAAATTCAGGACGGTGAGTGTAAAAATTCACGACAAAGGGTCAAAATTCAGGACAAAAGATACATTTTACAGACACATCAGAGGAGGTCATGCAACAGCATGTAAGTAAGTAAATAGACAAACAACATAAGTACAAGTCAAAATACGTTTATATTGGGTAGAAACAATCTTGTACTTCACGGTTTTCCAGTATGGGGGCAGCTTTGAGCAACTGTGCAAGTATTTTTGTGGTATTTCATATAATCTTAATCCAATTATCTGGTTACTGCACTGGGTTGTCCAGCCTGATATTTTGTTTACAGTTCATGGTCCTGGTTCATGGTTCATGCATCGGGTGATATACTTGGGAGAGTCTGGCGTGGGAGCCAGCCTTCGAACCCCTTGTGAACCCAGAATGTGGGTGTGTGTTGACTAATCTTGCTTTGCTTGGGGTTCTCTTCCAAAATCCCACCAGTGTACTATAGCATATGCTGTTTTTGAGTGCTTCTCTTGAGGCGCTTTGTATTTTCGCTATCCCCAGTAAATTTGTTTTTGTATGTGGCCAGCAGGGGTAACTAATGAGTAGAAGAAATATATGTCCAGCATCACAGACACCCTTCTAAAGTTCTTGGCACTTTGGATTTTTGCTTGCATTCACCTGTTTTACAGACCGAGGTGCTACAGCTCAAGGCCGGCGAGATTCTGGTCACACTGGCACAGTGCCGTCAACTGCTCTGAAATCTTGGTCCAGCAATCTGTCATTGCTCAGGCTGATCCCACTATCTGGCTATGAAGTATCACACAAAAGGCAGAAATCATCAAATGATCCCCATGTGTTGCAGACTAGTGTGGAAACAAAAGCAATGTCCAGTGGTTGTGTTTTGCAGCTTCTTTATTGTGGTCGGCAGGTTCCACTGATTCATTTGTTCATTTTTGTCTCTAGTGTGTATTAGGGCTTCAGCTCAAGTATTCACAGGACTCTCTGAACTCAAGCAATAAACATGAATAGTTTGCAGGGCCAACTTGGAACCCGAAATCAGCTTTGAGGGTGTCCAAAACAGCCTCTGCAATCTCCGTGATTTGTCTGACTTCGCTTAGCTTAAAAGAGGTGCATCTCTCCTTCTCAAGCTATGATGAGGATAGCAGTGCCGTAGTACCCCGTCACTGACCTGCCCGTCGACTGCTCCTGTCCCGTCACTTCTCCCGCTCTGTCACTTCTCCTGCCTGGTCACTTCTAACCGGTCACTCACCTGCCCGTTAACTGCTCCTGTCCCGTCTCTCTTCCTACCCGGTCACCGATCTGCCCATCAACTGCTCCTGTCCCATCACTATTCCTGCCCAGTCACTTCACCCGCCCATTCACTGCTCCTGCCCCTTTAATGCTCCCGCCCTTTCACTGCTCCTGCCCGGTCACTTCTCCTACCCTGTCCATGCTCCTGCTCGGTCACTGCTCCTGCCCGGTCACCGCTCCTGCCCTATCACCGCCCCTGCCGTGTTAGTGCTCCTGCCCTGTCACTGCTCCTGCCCTGTCCTGCCCTGTCACCGCTCCTGTTCTATCACCACTCCTTCCCTATCACCGCTCCTGCCCTGTCACTGCTCCTGCTCAGTCACTGCTCCCACCCTGTCACTGCTCCTGCCCTATTACCACTCCTGCCCTGCCACTGCTCCTGCTCAGTTACAGTTCCTGTCCTGTCACTGCTCCTGCCCTATCACCACTCCGGCCTTGTCACTGTTCCTGCTCAGTCACTGCTCCTGCCTGTCACTGCTCCGGCCCTATCACCACTCCTGCTCAGTCACCGCTCCTTCTCGGTCACTGCTCCTGCTCAGTCACTGCTCCTGCCCTGTCACTGCTCCTGCCCTATCACCACTCCTGCTCAGTCACCGCTCCTTCTCGGTCACTGCTCCTGCTCAGTCACTGCTCCTGCCCTGTCACTGCTCCTGCCCTATCACCACTCCTGCTCAGTCACCGCTCCTTCTCGGTCACTGCTCCTGCTCAGTCACTGCTCCTGCCCTGTCACTGCTCCGGCCCTATCACCACTCCTGCTCAGTCACCGCTCCTTCTCGGTCACTGCTCCTGCTCAGTCAGTGCTCCTGCCCTATCATTGCTCCTTCCCTATCACCACTCCTGCCTTGTCACTGCTCCTACTATACTTAATACTTTAGAAAAAAGAAATATGAACTGAAAAAGCGAAGTGACCCAATAGTAACATGCAGATTTATTTTGCCAGCACTGGGGCAAACAAGATTTGCTTTGTTCGGATGTGAGTGGTACTGTGATATTTAGGATACTGTGATTTTTTTTACATTGGGCTATCAATGAACAACATTGTCAAACTGCACAAGGCCGTAAGTTCCCCACAGTGCGCTGAATGGGGAAAGCTTCTCTGTAATCAGTAATTGCAATCTATCTGCTCCAAGTGAGTCACTGGGTTCAAGGCACTCACTTGCCACGTTATGTTAAAGGCAGACGGCGCATTGTCGTTCTAAAGGTGATAATCAGCCTCAATGGGCCTGTCCACAGCCTGTGTGAGGTCGGGAGGGGCTGCTGCATCCTGTGGAGTTCAGAAGAGAAGTGCGAGCTGGCCCCTGAGAACGTTTAAACTCTTGGGGCTTCTCGCAGGGGAACAGCACAGTTTGCTGTAATTAATCCCCTAAATTTCCAAACAAAAGGCTTCCGTAAAAGGAATAATGACGGACAACGGACAGGACACGACAATTACGGACTGTCCGTGAAATTTACGGACGTTTGGTCACCCTACTTACAACATGGTCCGAACCACAAATGTGTCTTTACCAGGCATTCCTTTACCACATAAGATGTTTCAACTTCTTGACTTAGGAAAAGCACTGGACTTTGGAATAGTATAATTTACTATTCTAACTCCAGTCTGTGCAACAGTAGGGAAAGTGTTGGGCTTAAAGTCCAGCATCAGTCTAACAATGGTTTCCTTAAGGCAAGTCCTTGTAATTAATTGTGTCGTATAGGAATGCATTGTAAAGATGCAATTGTGGATCAGACAGCATTGTTAAGGCACAGCGTGGGTCGGGCTGCGATGTAAAGGCTGTTTTCAATATACAGTGTGCAGGGATAAGGGAGAGAAAGGTTCAGAGCCAAATAGAGTGCACACTTTCCATATTGCAGGGGTGGGTGAGAGAGGGGTTCAGGTACATGTAAAGTGTATACTTGCCCACTGTGCAAGGATGGAGGGGAAGAGGGTTCAGACACATTTATATGTGTGCACTTCCCACAGTACAGAGGTGGGGAAAAGAAGCGGTCGGACACTTATAGAGGGTGCAGTTTCCACAGTGCAGGGGTGGGGAATGAAAGGGTTCAAACCAAGTAGAGCGTGCACGTTCTACAGTGCAGGGGTGGGGAAGAGAAGCGTTCAGACTCACACAAAGGGTGCAGTTTCTACAGTGCAAGGATGAAGGAGAGAAGTATTCTGAACCATATAAATAGGCGCAATTTCCACAGTAGAGGGGTGGGGAAAAGAAGCGTTCAGGCGCATTCAGAGGGTGCAGTTTTTACAGGGCAGAGGTGGTGGAAAGAAGATTCAAACCACGTAGAGTGTGCAGGGGTGAGGTGTGAGGGAGACAAGGGTTCAGACCCATATAAAGTGTTCACTTTCCACAGTGCAAGGATGGAGGAGAGAAGTCTTCTGAACTATATTTATGCACGCACTTTCCAAAACACAGGGGTGGGAAAGAGAAGCGTTCAGATGCATTTATAAGGTGCACTTTACACAGTGCAGGGGTGGTGGCGGAGAAGGGTTCAGACGCATTTAGAGGGTGCACTTTCCACAGTACAGGGTTGGGGAAGAGAAGTGTTCAGACCCACGTAGAGGGTGCAGTTTCCACAGTGCAGGATTGGGGCAGTGAAGCGTTCAGACGCATTTAGAGGGTACAGTTTCCACAGTGCAGGAGTGGGGCATTTAGATTGTGCTGTTTCCACAGAGCAGGGGTGGGGCAGTGAAGGGTTCAGACGCATTTAGAGGGTGCAGTTTCCACAGTGCAGGATTGGGGCAGTGAAGCGTTCAGACGCATTTAGAGGGTGCACTTTCTACAGTGCAGGGGTGGGGCAATGAAGGGTTTGGGCGCATTTAGAGGGTGCAGTTTCCACCGTGCAGGGGTGGGGTAGAGAAGGGTTCAGATTCATTTAGAGGGTACAGTTTCTACAGTGCAGGGGTGAGGTAGAGAAGGGTGCAGACCCACATAGACGGTGCAGTTTCCACAGTGCCGGATTGGGTCATTGCAGAGTTCAGATGCATTTAGAGGGTACAGTTTCCACAGTGCAGGATTGGGGCAGTGAAGCGTTCAGACCCACATAGAATGTGCACTTTCCACAGTGCAGGGGTGGGGCAGTGAAGCGTTCAGACGCATTTAGAGGGTGCAGTTTCCACAGTGCAGGAGTGGGGCAATGAAGGGTTCAGGAGCATTTAGAGGGTGCAGTTTCCACAGTGCAGGAGTGGGACAGTGAAGCGTTCAGACGCATTAAGAGAGTGCAGTTTCCTCAGAGCTGGGATGGCGGAAGAGAAGGGTTCAGACCCACATAAAGTGTGCATTTTCCACAGTGTAAGGATTAGGGAGCGAACGGTTCATAACCATATATTGTTTGCACTTTCCACAGTGCAGGGGTGAGGGACAGAAGGGTTCAGACCCACATAAAGGGTGCACTTTCCACAGTGCAGGGGTGGTGGCGGAGAAGGGTTCAGACCCACATAAAGTGTGCACTTTCCACAGTGCAAGGGTGGGGCAGTCAAGCGTTGGGACGCATTTGGAGGGTGCAGTTTCCACAGTGCAGGAGTGAGGGTAGTGATTGAAGTATTCAGGCGTATTTAGAGCGTGCAGTTTCCACAGTGCAGAAGTGCGGCAGTGACGAGGTTCAGACGCATTTAGAGGGTGCAGTTTCCACAGTGTAGGAGTGGGGCAGTGAAGGGTGCAGACACATATAGAGGCGGCAGTTTCCACAGTGCAGGAGTTGGGCATTTAGAGGGTGCAGTGTCCATCATGCAGGGGTGGGACAGTAAAGAGTTCAGACGCCTTTATGGGGTGCAGTTTCCACAGAGGTGGGATGGTGGCGGAGAAGGGTTCAGACCCGCATTGAGTGTGTATTTTCCAAAGTGTAAGGAATGAGGAGGTAAGGGTTCTTGACCATATATAGTTTGCACTTTCAACAGTGCAGGGGTGGGGGACAGACTGGTTCAGACCCACATAGAGGGTGCAGTTTCCACAGTGCAGGATTGGGGCAGTGAAGCAATCAGATGCATGGCTTGGTCGCCCCACTCACTGCTGCCGCTCCTGCCTGCCTTTGCCGCCTCCTGCCTGCAGATTCCTTCGCTCGCTGCCCGTTGCTCCTGGGAATTTCCCGCTGCTCCTGGGAATTTCCCGCTGCTTCTTGGAATTTCCCGCCGCTGCCTCCCTGCGGCCCCGCCCCACTGTGATTCCATTCGCCGCCCCGCTCCCGCCACCCAGCTGCTCCTCCCTCCCGGCTCCTTACTTATGACGCCCCCAGAGCGACCGCGCAGCGGACGCGCGCAGCGGGAGCGCCGATTGAGCGCCGAAGGTGCGCCAAAGGTAAGCCCATCTGCGCCCGTCTGCGCCTGGCCCGCACCCAGCGCCAGGACCCCTGGCCCTCCCCGCCGAGGCAAGACGACCCGACTGACCTACGACGCCGCCACTCTCAACGCACTCAATGCCGGCCGGACCCACGCCTGCTGCCGAGCCACCCCGAGACGCACCCACGGACCCTTCACCTGCTGCACCTGCAAGTTCACCTGCCTCCGAACCTGCCCCGCACCCGCCAAGACAAACACCAGCAGCAACCACCTCAAGTGCATCTTGATCAACACCCGCTCCGTCCACAGACACGCCGTGGAACTCTGGAACCTCCTCGACGCTACATCACCGGACGTCGCCTTCCTCACGGAAACCTGGATGAATGCCTCCTCTGCACCCGACATCACCATCGCCATCCCGGACGGGTACAAGATCATCAGGAGGGACCGCATCAACCAGACCGGAGGTGGTATCGCCATCGTCCACAGGAACACCATCCGTATCACGACCGACGCCAACGACTCCTTCGCCGCAGCCGAACATCTCCACTTCCAGATTCACACCGACCCTAAGACGACCCTCAGAGGCACCCTCGTCTACAGACCCCTGGGACCACGCACACAATTCAGCGAAGACATCACAGACTTCATCAGCCCGCACGCCTTCCCCTCCACTGACTACATCCTCCTCGGGGACCTCAACTTCCACCTGGAGAACAACAAGGACCGCAACACCACCGCCCTGCTGGAAAACCTCGCCAACCTCGGACTCAAGCAACTGGTCAACACCCCCACCCACTACGCCGGCCACACGCTTGATCCCGTCTTCTCTTCCAGCAAGTACATCACCTTCAGCCACGCCACCGGACTCCACTGGACTGACCACAGCTGCGTCCACTTCAGCTTCAAAAGATCCACGACCCACCACCACCCGCAACAGGTACCTCACAGGAATTGGAGCAAGATCACCGCAGACCAGCTCACCACCTCCCTCAGCCAGAGCCCACCCGCCAACACAACGGACCCCATCGAAGCAGCCCGCAACTTCACACAGTGGCTGACCGCCTGCGCCGACGACCTCGCGCCACTAAAGAACCCTCCCAGCAGACCCAGAAGCAAGAAGGCATCCTGGTTCACCAACGACCTCAAGGACTCCAAGAAGACCTGCCGCACCCTCGAGAAAGCCTGGCTCCTCGACCGGACCACCGACAACATGACCGCCCTCAAACACGCTACCCGCAAGCACCACCAGCTCATCCGCACCACCAAGAAGAAATCCCTGAAGGAACGACTGGACAACAACGCCCACGACAGCAAAGAGCTCTTCACTATCGTCAAGGAGTTCTCCAACCCCAGCACCGGCACCAACGACATCACTCCGTCACAAGACCTCTGCGACTCCCTCGCCTCGTTCTTCCACCGCAAGATCGCCGACATCCACAACAGCTTCGGCGCCCCACCCACGCACCCAACCGTCGAACCAACGCCCCCCACCGCCACCCTTCGCACCTGGACCACAGCCCGCACGATGAACACCATCCACTCCGGATCACCGACCGACCCCTGCCCACACCACGTCTTCAACAAGGCCGACTCCACCATCGCACCCCAACTCCGGAACATCATCAACGCCTCCTTCAACACCGCCACCTTCCCGGAGAGCTGGAAGCACGCCGAGATCAGCGCCCTCCTGAAGAAACCTACAGCGGACCCCACCGATCTCAAAAACTTCCGCCCCATCTCGCTCCTCCCTTTTCCTGCTAAAGTCATCGAGAAGATCGTCAACAGACAGCTGACCGCCTTCCTCGAGACGAACGGATCCCACGACCCCTCGCAGTCCGGCTTCAGAGCCAACCACAGCACCGAGACCGCCCTCATCGCAGCCACCGACGACATCCGGACCCTGCTCGACAAGGGGGAAACAGTGGCCCTCATCCTCCTGGACCTCTCCGCTGCGTTCAACGCGGTCTGCCACCGCACCCTAGTCCAGCGCCTCAGCAACATCGGTATCCAAGAGAAGGCACTGGAGTGGATCATCTCGTTCCTCGCCGGAAGAACACAAAGAGTCCGCCTCCCCCCGTTTCGCTCCGAGGCCACCGAAGTCATCTGCGGCGTCCCGCAAGGATCTTCACTCAGCCCCACCCTCTTCAACATCTACATGAAACCTCTCGCAGCCATCGCACGCCAGCACAACCTCAACATCATCTCTTACGCCGACGACACCCAGCTGATCCTCTCCCTCACCAGAGTCCCCGACACCGCCAGAACCTGCCTACACAAAGGGATGAAAGACGTCGCCGAGTGGATGAAGGACAGCCGCCTGAAACTGAACTCGGACAAGACGGAAGTCCTCATCCTGGGATCTTCGCCCTCCGCCTGGGACGACTCCTGGTGGCCCCCAGCCCTGGGCACCGCACCCAAGCCAACCGACCACGCACGCAACCTGGGCTTCATCCTGGACCCCTACCTCTCGATGACCAGACAAGTCAACGCCGTCTCCTCATCGTGCTTCAACACCCTGCGTATGCGTCGCAAGATCTTCCGCTGGATCCCGACCGAGACCAGGAAGACTGTCACCCAGGCACTCGTCACCAGCCGACTGGACTACGGAAACGCCCTCTACGCCGGAACCACAGCCAAGCTACAGAAAAGACTCCAGCGCATCCAGAACGCCTCCGCCCGACTCATCCTGGATGTCCCCCGACGCAGCCACATCTCCAGCCACCTGAGGAACCTGCACTGGCTCCCCGTTGACAAGAGGATCACGTTCCGGCTCCTCACCCACGCACACAAGTCTCTCCACGACCTGGGCCCCAAGTACCTCAACGACCGCCTGACCTTCTACACGCCCACCCGCAAGCTACGGTCCACCAGCCTCGCCCTCGCAGCCGTACCACGCATCCGAAGAGCCACCGCCGGAGGAAGATCCTTCTCTTACCTGGCTGCCAAGACTTGGAACTCCCTCCCCATCCACCTTCGGCTGACCCAGGACCATCTCGCCTGCAGGAAACAACTCAAGACCTGGCTGTTCGAGCAGTAGCATACCCCTCCCCCAAGCGCCTTGTGACCCTCCCGGGTGAGTAGTGCGCGATACAAATGGCATGATCGATTGATTGATTGATTGATTTAGAGGGTTCACTTTCCACAGTACAGGGGTGGTGGCGGAGAAGGGTTCAGACCCACGTAGAGAGTGCAGTTTCCACAGTGCAGGGGTGGGGCAGTGAATCATTCAGACGCATTTAGAGGGTGGAGTTTCCACAGTGCAGGAGTGGGGCATTCAGAGGGTGCAGTTTCCACCATGCATGGGTGGGACAGTAAAGGGTTCAGACAAGGGTGCAGCTTCCACAGAGGTGGGATGGTGGCGGAGAAGGATTCAGACCCACATAAGGAATGAACAGGTAAGGGTTCATGACCATATATAGTTTGCACTTTCAACAGTGCAGGGGTGGGGGACAGAAGGGTTCAGACCCACATAGAGTGTGCAGTTTCCACAGTGCAGGAGTGGGGCAATGAAGGTTTCAGGCGCATTTAAAGGGTGCAGTTTCCACCGTGCAGGGGTGGGGTAGAGAAGGGTTCAGATGCATTTAGAGGGTGCAGTTTCTACAGTGCAGGGGTGAGGCAGTGAAGGGTTCAGACACATTTAGAGGGTGCAGTTCCCACAGTGCAGGAGTGGGGCATTTAGATTGTGCAGTTTCCACAGAGCAGGGGTGGGGCAGGGAAGGGTTCAGACGCATTTAGAGGGTGCAGTTTCCAAAGTGCAGGATTGGGGCAGTGAAGCGTTCAGACGCATTTAGAGGGTGCACTTTCCACAGTGCAGGGGTGGGGCAATGAAGAGTTTGGGCGTATTTAGAGGGTGCAGTTTCCACCGTGCAGGGGTGGGGTTGAGAAGGGTTCAGATTCATTTAGAGGGTACAGTTTCTACAGTGCAGGAGTGAGGTAGAGAAGGGTGCAGACCCACATAGAGGGTGCAGTTTCCACAGTGCCGGATTGGGTCATTGCAGAGTTCAGATGCATTTAGAGGGTGCAGTTTCCACAGTGCAGGATTGGGGCAGTGAAGCGTTCAGACCCACATAGAATGTGCACTTTCCACAGTGCAGGGGTGGGGCAGTGAAGCGTTCAGATGCATTTAGAGGGTGCAGTTTCCACAGTGCAGGAGTGGGGCAATGAAGGGTTCAGGAGCATTTAGAGGGTGCAGTTTCCACAGTGCAGGAGTGGGGCATTTAGAGGGTGCAATTTCCACCGTGCAGGGGTGAGGTAGAGAAGAGTTCAGAAGCATTTAGAGGGTGCAGTTTCTACAGTGCAGGAGTGGGGCAGTGAATGGTTCAGATGCATTGAGAGAGTGCAGTTTCCACCGTGCAGCGGTGGGGTAGAGAAGGGTTCAGATGCATTTAGAGGGTGCAGTTTCTACAGTGCAGGGGTGAGGCAGTGAAGGGTTCAGATGCATTTAGAGGGTGCAGTTTCTACAGTGCAGGGGTGAGGCAGTGAAGGGTTCAGGTGCATTTAGAGGGTGCAGTTTCCACCATGCAGGGGTAGGTTAGAGAAGGGTTCAGATGCATTTAGAGGGTACGATTTCGACAGTGCAGGGGTGGGGCAGTGAAGGGTTCAGACGCATTTAGAGGGTGCAGTTTTCACAGAGCTGGGATGGTGGCGGAGATGTGTTCAGACTCACATAAAGTGTGCATTTTCCACAGTTTAAGGATTGGGGAGGGAAGGGTTAATGGCCATATATAGTTTGCACTTTCAACAGTGCAGGATTGGGGCAGTGAAGCGTTCAGATGCATTTAGAGGGTGCAGTTTCCACCGTGCAGGGGTGGGGTAGAGAAGGGTTCAGATGCATTTAGAGGGTGCAGGTTCTACAGTGCAGGGGTGAGGCAGTGAAGGGTTCAGACGCATTTAGAGGGTGCAGTTTCCAAAGTGCAGGATTGGGGCAGTGAAGCGTTCAGACGCATTTAGAGGGTGCACTTTCCACAGTGCAGGGGTGGGGCAATGAAGAGTTTGGGCGTATTTAGAGGGTGCAGTTTCCACCGTGCAGGGGTGGGGTTGAGAAGGGTTCAGATTCATTTAGAGGGTACAGTTTCTACAGTGCAGGAGTGAGGTAGAGAAGGGTGCAGACCCACATAGAGGGTGCAGTTTCCACAGTGCCGGATTGGGTCATTGCAGAGTTCAGATGCATTTAGAGGGTGCAGTTTCCACAGTGCAGGATTGGGGCAGTGAAGCGTTCAGACCCACATAGAATGTGCACTTTCCACAGTGCAGGGGTGGGGCAGTGAAGAGTTCAGATGCATTTAGAGGGTGCAGTTTCCACAGTGCAGGAGTGGGGCAATGAAGGGTTCAGGAGCATTTAGAGGGTGCAGTTTCCACAGTGCAGGAGTGGGGCAATGAAGGGTTCAGGAGCATTTAGAGGGTGCAGTTTCCACAGTGCAGGAGTGGGGCATTTAGAGGGTGCAATTTCCACCGTGCAGGGGTGAGGTAGAGAAGAGTTCAGAAGCATTTAGAGGGTGCAGTTTCTACAGTGCAGGAGTGGGGCAGTGAATGGTTCAGATGCATTGAGAGAGTGCAGTTTCCACCGTGCAGCGGTGGGGTAGAGAAGGGTTCAGATGCATTTAGAGGGTGCAGTTTCTACAGTGCAGGGGTGAGGCAGTGAAGGGTTCAGATGCATTTAGAGGGTGCAGTTTCTACAGTGCAGGGGTGAGGCAGTGAAGGGTTCAGGTGCATTTAGAGGGTGCAGTTTCCACCATGCAGGGGTAGGTTAGAGAAGGGTTCAGATGCATTTAGAGGGTACGATTTCGACAGTGCAGGGGTGGGGCAGTGAAGGGTTCAGACGCATTTAGAGGGTGCAGTTTTCACAGAGCTGGGATGGTGGCGGAGATGTGTTCAGACTCACATAAAGTGTGCATTTTCCACAGTTTAAGGATTGGGGAGGGAAGGGTTAATGGCCATATATAGTTTGCACTTTCAACAGTGCAGGATTGGGGCAGTGAAGCGTTCAGATGCATTTAGAGGGTGCAGTTTCCACCGTGCAGGGGTGGGGTAGAGAAGGGTTCAGATGCATTTAGAGGGTGCAGGTTCTACAGTGCAGGGGTGAGGCAGTGAAGGGTTCAGATGCATTTAGAGGGTGCAGTTTCCACCGTGCAGGGGTGGGGTAGAGAAGGGTTCAGATGCATTTAGAGGGTGCAGTTTCCACAGAGCTGGGATGGTGGCGGAGATGTGTTCAGACTCACATAAAGTGTGCATTTTCCACAGTTTAAGGATTGGGGAGGGAAGGGTTCATGGCCATATATAGTTTGCACTTTTAACAGTGCATGGGCGGGGCAGTGAAGCGTTCAGACGCATTTAGAGGGTGCACTTTCCACAGTGCAGAAGTGGGGCAATGAAGGGTGCAGACGCATATAAAGTGTGCATTTTCCACAGTGTAGGGATTGGGGAGGGAAGGGTTCATAACCATATATTGTTTGCACTTTCCACAGTACAGGGGTGGGGGACAGAAGGGTTCAGACCCACATAGAGGGTGCAGTTTCCACAGTGCAGGGGTGGGGACAGAAGGGTTCAGACCCACATAGAGGGTGCAGTTTCCACAGTGCAGGGGTGGGGACAGAAGGGTTTAGACCCATATATATTTAGTGTGCTTTCTCTAATGCTGGATTGGTGGTGTACAATGAACACACCTTCAATAAGGCCCCTACTATAAACATGTAATGGCCGCGCCTTGTCACTGCGGCTGCCTGTTGTTATTCTCAGCAGCTCAGACAGGCCTTTTATCCCACTGTGGGTTGGAGCCTTGGAGGCCGCCTTTGAAAGCCAAGGCCCCCTGGTGCTTCTGTCACTTCCCCGGCTCCCATCAGGCACAGGCCGGGAGTACCAGAGAGACAGCCAGAGAGGGAGGGGAGAGGTCGAGAGAAAGCGCTCAGATTGATGAGGGTGGCTACTCCATGCGGCTGTCCCGGACTGATCCCCAGCCTCGCGTGCCTAGAAACCACAATAGCAATTCTGTGGCGCTGCACGGATGAGCAAACATCATTAAGCCCGACTGACAGCATAAAATATTTGCGCAGCCATCACTGAACCTCGAGGCGAGTGTGTTTTTTGTACTTACATAAGTTATCTGCGGTCGCAGCTGCGGTTTACTTCTGAATTTAAAAGCGCAGAATAAATCGTGATAGCTTCTGTCTAAGCCCCGGAAGCGCCGCTCAGTGCCTTTCATTTCAGAAGCGTGACCTAAACTCTTCCTCTTGGGCCAAGGAGAGGGCACGTGCCACCGTGTTCATAAAACAGCCCCTCCTTCTCCCTCAGGGACCGGGGTATACGTGCCGCGGATGTGGGCACCTCGTGGTACGCGATCATTTTGAATTGACGCGTCAAAAACGAAGGATTTTCACTACTGCTCCTCTTCTGGTGCAACCTTCATCTCACCTTCAGGCAGGAATCAGTGCCCCTCCTATTCTCTTTACCGCCATGTCTGCCTTCTCCTTCCCTGTGAATCCTGGTCAGACTTTGCAGGTCCGAGCCATCCTTGTAGTGATCCAGAATCACGGTCAGCAGTCTAGTGCTTTGTAAGCCAGCACACTGAACACCCACCCACCACTGATGTCACTGGTCAGGTGACACAGCTTTAATAAAAGGGGCCGAGCCCATGTGCTCTGGGCCAGTTGTACCAAGTAACTGCCTGTGTCTGCGTCAGTCCTTTTAGCAATGAGGGCCCAGGGCCCCCAACATTACATTGGCGACGAGGCGGTAACGCAATACCACGCGTGCCGCAGCTGAAAATCCCCGGAAAGAAGAAGGGAAGGGCCCATGTGCAGGGCATTCCCCTGGGGAAGCGGCGCCGGCCGCCGAGAGGCCTGCAGGGCGTAAGCCGAGCCCTGGGCCTGCCTGCAGACACGAAGCAGAGGTGACCGGGAGCTCACCCCGCACCTCCATGCCCAGCGCGAGCCTCCCGGCGTGAGGAGAAAGTGAAGCGGACCGACCAGAGCCCACCTGTGCCGGCCGCTACCGAGCGCCACGTGGAGGCGCGGCCCGAAGTGCCGAGGAAAAGGAGCGGACCGACCGGAGCCCACCCGCGTCGGCCGTGACCGAGCCCCTGCCTGGGGTGAAGGGAGAGCCGTGCAGAGCCCACCTGCATCGGCCGCCACCGCATGGTATCCTCCGCGGAGCCCACCCGCGTGGAGGAGGAAGGCCGTCGGCCGAAGGTGAGCCCGGGCGTTGCTAAATGCCTGGTAGGGGGCCGCGCAATCCTGGAGCGACCCCCCCGTGACTGCATGACAAGGGGTGCCCACCCGCGAAGCGAAAAGGCCTGTCGGCCGAACACCAAGGTGATCCCCGGAAAGTAAAGCGTCAAAAGCGGAGCCAACCCGCATGGCGTGCGAGGTCGACCGGACCGGAGGTGAGCCAGGGCGCTAATAATGCCCTCGGGGGTCGCGCGTGCCTGAAGCGACCCCCCCTTCTGATTGTGTATCAAAGCGGAGCCTACCCGCTATAAATATACTGCGCCCCTAGCATAGCGAGGCCAGCGGAGCCCACCCGCGGCCTACCCGTGGTGCCTCCTGTCCCCCGCTGCGAGGGTGAATAAACAGTAATCAAGCAGGACTCGCGGAGCCCACCCGCGGCCTGCCTGCAGCGCCCCCTCCCCCGCCGCGTGTGTGAAGTGCGGCGGCGGGGTTGAACAAACTACGAGAGAGCGCCCGCAGCGTGAGGGAAGCTGCGGGGCGCCGTTTAAAGAAAGTGGAGCCCACCCGCGAGTGTACTGACCCCAGCGCTGGACACACTACATTGCCGGAGGGCGGACCACGCCCACAAACAGAGGAACAGCGCCGCCTCCCCTCCCCCGCCGCACCGCGTGAGGAAAGTGAGGCTGCGGCGGCGGGGAGAGCAGTAAATGATGTCCGCATCGGACAAGAAGGATAGCCCACAGAGAAGCGGACCGTAGTGTGGGCAGTGACAGCAAACAGAAGCGGAGCCCACCCGCTACAGGTACTGTCTGTGCCCCCAACCAGTGCCAGACATCAGGAACTGCAGCGGAGCCCACCCGCGCAGCAACTGAGGCCAAGCCCCCCGTCCGGGCAGCAAGGGTGGAGAGGATCGAGGCAGGAGGCATGAGTGGCTGCCCGGTAGCGCCCAGAGCGAAAGAAAGGAGCACCACCGAGCAGCGTGGGCCCTGCCCTGGTCCCCCCTCGCTCCATAAACACTCATGTGCCCACTGCCCCAAGGCGAAAAGAAAGGAAAGCGACTCACCAGGCACCAAAGAACCCTCGGGTGGTACGGCAGCTCCACCGGCAGGAAGTCTCCCGGTAGGAATGAACACAGAACGACGTGGATGGCCGCCAACCATTACACACCGCCATCTAGTGGACTGAAGCTGGAACTGCAGCCCAAAAAAATGGGAATAGAAACAAGCCTGCGACAAGGCAAAAACACAGAGGCAGCACAGGGCTGGATTGACAGCTGCAGGCAGCTGAAGGACAGTGCAAGAACGCGCCAGCATGGTGTCAGGCCACCACGCAACCGCCAAGGATCAAGAGACGCTGCACAGCAATGCACCAGCGGCGCAGGGACACAACACACACACACACGCAGCAAGTGAGTGAGGAGCAGTGCGAGCGGCGGCGCAGGAACGCGCCAGAAACGCAGGAACACCCCAGGAAGCACAAGAAGTATCCAGGAGACAGCGCAGGAACGTGCCGGAAAATCCAGGAACACGCAAGGAAACGGCGCCGGGACGCACCAGATGCGCAAGGAGTGAAGGAACTCCACACCTCAGGACCGAACAGCATTGCGCAGAACGCGCAAGGAGTGAAGGAACTCCACACCTCAGGACCGAACAGCATTGCGCAGAACGCGCAAGGAGTGAAGGAACTCCACACCTCAGGACCGAACAGCATTGCGCAGAACGCGCAAGGAGTGAAGGAACTCCACACCTCAGGACCAAACAGCATTGCGCAGGACCGCGCAAGGAGTGAAGGAACTCCACGCCACCACGACTGAGTGACGCAGGGATCGCGTCCTCGGAGACCTGTCAATAGGTCACAGCGAAGATGACTTGCCAAAAGTCACCGCCAGATGCGGACCAGTCAGTTGGTCGCCCGAAAGAAAAGGAGAAGATGACCAGGCAGTTGGTCGCCCGGAAAGAAAAGGAGAAGATGACCAGGCAGTTGCTCACCCGGAAAGAAAAGGAGAAGATGACCAAGCAGTTGGTCACCCGGCAAGAAAAGGAGAAGATGACCAGGCAGTTGGTCACCCGGAAAAGAAAGGAGAAGGCCCGGAAAGAAAAGGAGAAGATGACCAGTCAGTTGGTCGCCCGGAAAGAAAAGGAGAAGATGACCAGTCAGTTGGTCGCCCAGAAAAGAAAGGAGAAGCTGACAGTCAGAAGATCACGACTGCGAAGACATGCCAGAAGATCAAAGGCATAGTAACTGAATAGATCAAGAAGAGGTCCATGGACGGGACCCAGAAGAGGTCTGATGACACCGACCCGAAGTAAAGAAGGAGCGACAGGAAGAAAGGTGCGATGCCTGGTCTGGCCATCGGAAGAAGAGGAGGCGTGTCCTAAGGGTAGGACGCAACCAGGGAGATTCGTGTGGAGTGCACGCCACACGGAGATGGCCTGGGTGGTTGAAGAAAAGAAAGGGACCGACCACGTCGTGAAAGGAATGGAGGAGAAGAAGGGTAGTGAGTACCACGGTGCCACTAGAAGACCACAAGAAGTGAAGAGGTGTGACCAGTCAACTCACACAACCATCAGAAGAAGATGGTGACATGCACCAGAACACCGGAGTGCCACAGAGAACAAGGCCTGGCACGAACACCGGCGGCCCAAGTCAAAGATATCCACCTACAAGCCATCCATCCATGTGGCAATCGCAGAAGAGGGCAAGTTTGGACTGTTGACAACAATCTACCTTTGGGGCTGAGCGGAAGATTGAATGGCGAGAGTGCTCACACATCCGGCTAAGGAACTGACCACTCCACATCAACCCGTGGCAGCCCAAGAAGCAAAGGCCCCAAGGGACTCTGGTGGCAGCAAGTCCCGCAAGAGAGACGGATCCACGACGGTGCATATGCAAGACCCACTGAGAGGGAAGCTTCGTGTGCAAGAAAAGAGTCAACAGCGTAACCTTCAGGTGGAACTAGGACACAACGGTGAAGATCGTGGAGCGCCCCGCTCACGGCCCGAAGGCTATGGTGGAGCAACATGACCGACAACACCAGTCCAGTGGAAGCCTGGCAAAGAGGTCCTCCCGGACATCCTGTGAGAGAGGAATACCGGCGAAGAGGGGCATCCTAGTGAGAGGGATGTATGCACCTACTCCTTTCATCTGCCCAGAAATACTTTGAAGCCTGCCCAGAGACACCACCAAGGACCAGGACTGAAGAGGAAAACCGAGAAGACAAACAATACTCGGATCACGTCACCCTTCTGTCTAAATACAAACTGTCACCAGTGGTGCCCAACAAAGGCAAGACAGAGAACAACATCCAGGTGGCGCAGACAGAAGATAGGACCCGCCGAAGAACGGCAAACCATGCCACAACGACTCATGAGTCCTGAATGCAGTAACTACACCATCTGCAACCTGCAATCCACCAAAGAGACTCACTTCAAATCACAGAGTCCAGTGTTATCTTGTATGTAAATTTTTCATTCCCACAGGTTGAACTTGATCGTGGGGTTTGCGAACTGCATTTTTCTTCCACAGGTTGGACTTTCACTTGTTTTCATTTTCCCCGAAGTTTGGGAGGGATGTAGTGATCCAGAATCACAGTCAGCAGTCTAGTGCTTTGTAAGCCAGCACACTGAACACCCACCCACCACTGATGTCACTGGTCAGGTGACACAGCTTTAATAAAAGGGGCCGAGCCCATGTGCTCTGGGCCAGTTGTACCAAGTAACTGCCTGTGTCTGCGTCAGTCCTTTTAGCAATGAGGGCCCAGGGCCCCCAACATTACAATCCTCACCCATCGGGCAGATTTCCTGTGCCAATACTTTACTGCCTCAGTCTTTTCCCCACCCCCTGCCAAAATCGGGTATCACATGCATAAAATATTACATACATATGCATAAAGTAAAAGGGAAAACAATTATAAAGAAGGGTAATAAATATGAATAAAACTTACAAAAAGAAAATGTTTTTCATAAAGAAATAAAAATCAGAAATAAATGTAAAGGCACTTACATTACAAGATCTGAAATAATGGTAATCAAATTCAAATAGTCACTATCCCCCAATGCAGTTAGAGGGATGGAAAAGATGTGGCCTATTTAGCATAATGTCAAGTCAAGTCAAGTCAAGAGATTTATATAGCGTGCTACATACCCATAGGGTCTCAAGGCGCTTGAGGAAGGGTGGGGAATTACTTGTCGAATATCCAAGTTTTAAGTTGCTTTCTGAATGCTAGGTGGTTCTGAGTAAGGCGAAGGTGAGTGGGAAGTGAGTTCCAGGTTTTAGCTGCCAGGTAGGAGAAGGATCTACCTCCCATGGTGGTTTTGTTGATGCGAGGTACAGTGGCAAGGGCTTGGTTGGAGGATCGTAGCTGACGGGAGGGGGTGTAGAAGGACAGTCGTGTGTTGAGGCATTCGGGTCCAAGTTCGTAAAGTGCTTTGTGTGCGTGGGTTAGGAGGCGGAATGTTATCCTTTTATTGACGGGGAGCCAGTGGAGGTTTTTCAGGTGACCAGAGATGTGTTCTTTACGCGGGATGTCTAGTATGAGCCTGGCTGAAGCGTTCTGGATGCGTTGGAGTTTTTTCTGGAGTTTTGCGGTGGTACCGGCGTATAGGGTGTTTCCGTAGTCCAGGCGGCTCGTTACCAGTGCGTGGGTGACCGTTTTTCTAGTTCCGGTGGGGATCCAGCGAAATGTTTTTTTGAGCATGCGAAGAATGTTGAAGCAAGATGATGAAACGGCGTTGACTTGTCTGGTCATCGAGAGTGAGGAGTCCAGGATGACGCCCAGGTTCCGTGCGTGGTCCGTCGGGATGGGTGCTTTTCCAAGGGCCTCTGGCCACCAAGAGTCATCCCAGGCGGAGGGGGAGTTGCCTAAGATGAGGACTTCTGTTTTGTCTGAGTTCAGTTTCAGACGGCTGTGCTTCATCCACTCGGCTACTTCTTTCATTCCTTCGTGTAAGTTGGTTTTGGCGGTGTTAGGGTCTTTGGTGAGTGAGAGGATCAGTTGAGTGTCGTCAGCGTAGGAGATGATGTTGAGATTGTGTTGGCGAGCGATGGCCGCAAGGGGGCTCATGTATACGTTGAAGAGGGTGGGAATGAAGAAAACATTATAAAAAGGAATTGTGCAAAACATGAGGACTGGGATCCTGCGCATACAAATTCATGAATAGATCCTTTCTTTACAGAGAGAGCTGTAATCAGTAATCCCCAAGATAAGTAACTGTGTAGGAAGCATGTCATTCCTCGGCCACTAGCAAGAGTATGTTTGATGAGCTATATATCAATCATTCAATCTGTTAATTTCGGGTACAAAGTCCATAAAACATTTATAAAAACAATAAAGTACATTTATTTGTGTATTTTGTATAGCGCGCAGCTACCCCAACGGGGTGTCCCGGCGCTCATGCTCAGAATACTAGATCTTATCCGGAGGGGCGTTTAGCAGAAAAGAAAAGTTTTCAGTGCTTTGCGGAATGGTAATTCTTCCTGGATCTTTTACGGAGGGAGATGGGGAGTTTGTTCCACTGGGAGGAGGCACACACTTGAAAAGTTCTACCACCAGAGCCAGCTTTTTTTAAATCTGGGAGTGGTCAACAGAAGTTTCGCATTTGATGGAAGGTTTCTGGCATTGCAATAGGGCCGGAGACAGGATGAAAGATAGGCAGATCCATGTCCTTTTATTGCCCGATGAGCCAGAATCAATGCTTTAAACTCTGCCCTTTTATGGACTGGCAGCCAGTGCAGATTCCGCCGATGAGGCGATATGTGCTCTCGGAGGGAGATGCCACAGACAAGCTGGACCGCGGCATTTTGAACTATTTGTAGTCTCTTACACAGACCAGAAGCGAGTCCCAGATAGAGACCATTGGCATAGTCCAGGTGAGATGTAATTAATGCCTGGACGATGATTTTCCTGGGGTTGCTGGGTAGGTAATTAATGAATTTTTTAATCATCCTGATTTTTGAGAACTTGGCAGCAGAAACAGCATGAATTTGGCTGTGGAAAGAGAGACTTGTGTCCCATCTAACCCCAAGGTTTCTTACTGATTCCTTGGGTGAGGGGGCCGCACTCAGATCCACTGGCCACCAGAGGTTCGAGTCCAGGGGGGAAGGCTGATGGAAAAAAAGGGCCTCGGTTTTTCCTGCGTTCAATCTCAGGAAGTTATTATCCATCCAGCAGGCTATTTCACGGAGGCAATCTTTCAAAGGGTCAAAAGTGGTCGGGGTGGGATCATCATATGAGAACAAAAGCTGTATGTCATCAGCATAGGAAGTCACCTTTATTCCTGTCTGGTAAATAAACTCAGCCAGCGGGGAAAAATAAACATCGCTATCAAGGCTGACTTGGTGCTATAACCGGATCTAAATCCATGTTGGGAATCATGGAATAATCCATGAGTTTCTATAAAACCGGCCAGTTGCTGATGCGCCAGCTTTTCAAGAATCTTAGCCGGGGCATGAAGTAATGAAATAGGCCTGTAATTGGCCGGGTTGTCAGGGTCGGCGCTGGCCTTTTTGAGGATAGGGACCAGACGGGCGTGTTTCCAGGATTCCGGGTATACACCGGTACTGAGGGAGTCGATCCAAATACGATTAAGAATAGGATTAAGGAGAGAAGCAAGAGCTTTATATTGTTTGGCCGGCCAGGGGTCACTAGGTGATCCTGACTTACACTTAAGAAGCTCTGTGAGAGAACGATCTTCAGAAATCTCCTCAAATTCTGAGAAGACTGGAGCTAGGGCGTGATGGACAAATCCTTTTTCCCCAGTTCCAAGGCTGTCAGTATTGGGGAAAGAATCGTATATAGTTGCTATTTTCTCCTCAAAGTAATTGGAGAGTCGGGTGCAGAGAGATTGCGACTCTGGAAGTTGGGGGTTAAGGGCCTGAGGGTCAGTGAAGGTTTTTACCGTGTTGAAAATCTCCCTAGTAGAGCCTTGCGTCTTGTTAATTTTCTCCGCAAGGTAGCACCGTTTATGATTTATAATCTTTTTCCGATAATCCTTAAGGGCGGCTCTGTACTTAGATTTACTACTTGCAGAGTAGGAATTTCTCCAGCAGCGTTCCAGAAGTTTACATGCCGATTTACATTTGCGAAGTTCATCGGAATACCAGGGTGCGGCGGGGGCTGATCGATGGGTTTTTATAGGACGAAGAGGGGCAATAGAGTCAATAGCCGTGGAAACCCAGTTGTTAAGATTGACCAGGCTGAGTCCAAATCTAAAGCATCTGGAGGGGCAGCAGAGGGGAGGTGGTCAACTATGCTATCCAAGGAGCTCTTACTCCAATTTATACCAATCTCCTTGGCCGATGTCCTTGGTCTGTCCTGATGGTACAAAAGGACGGAAAAGGGAATAAGATACTGATCGGACCAGATCACCGGGCTGGTTTCATGATATCCGCAAGATTGGAACAAATAAGGTCCAAAGTGTGGCCAGCCTTGTGAGTGGAAAAGGTGATCAGCTGATTTAGTCCACAATCGGTCAGGGTAGATATAAAGTTATTACTTGTAGTATCAGAAATATCCTCCACATGGAGATTAAAATCCCCAAGCAGGGTAAAGTTTGCGTAACGGGAACTGGCCTGGAGCATAAAGTCTAAAAATAAAGGTAGGTAAGATGAACTTGATTTTAGGGGTCGATATACTAGTAGGCCCGAACATGTAATGTTGGGGGTGAGTTTTATGCAGAAGGGCAGAGCTTCAATAGATTCAATTTGATTATAGGGGAAGGATGAAATCGTCCATTGCGATCTGTATATGATAGCAACTCCTCCTCCACGGTTGTTACTTTGTCGATTGGCGCACAGGATGTTATAGCCTGTGGGGATGGCCAGACACAGTGCTGGATTGGTTTCATCTCCCAACCAGGTTTCCGTTAAAAAGAGGAGATCCCAATTATTGTCAGTGAGAGAATGGAAAATATCTAATGAATGTTTCACAAGAGAGCGACAGTTAATAAGTCCCACCTTAAGAGTTAAGGCCTTTTGATTAGTGAGGGGCAGGGCAGGGAACTTGGATACTGGGCATTGATGCACAGGACTCCCTCACTCCAGTATGGAGCTACAGGCTTTACAAAGGTAGGACTTGAAGGTGAGGTCCTGTGGAATAGAGTGTAAATAAGCGCACTCACTAGACCTAAGGGAAAGCAGTATCTGTCTATTATAAGAAATAGAGTGCAAGGGGCCAAAACTGGCAGCATCTCCGGCCCCTGCCGCGGACAGGTCGCGGACGGGCGCAGACGGGCTCGCATTTGGTGAGCCTTTGCCCGCCCGCTCGCGGCCGCCCGCCCGCTCGCGGCCGGATGGAGACGGCCATTTGAAGCGGAAGAGGGTGGGAGGGAACAGGCTGCTGAACCGCTACCCTTCCAATTCCCCCAAGATGGAGGCTATTGCTATATCGCAACCCCGTAGCAGCAACTCAATCGGCTGCGGGGGGGGGCCAGCAGTGAGCTAAATACACCGGCTCTCCGGCGAGTGCAGTGGGTAGGGTGATGTGCAATTTAAAATAAAACAAAATTAAATGGAACAAAAATTCCGCAATTTACAAAGTTTAAAAATCCTCTTCACCTCCCTGCTTTCCGCCTCAGGAGGGAAGTATCGAGCAGTATGTTAGTGAATTATCAGCTGGAATACCATATAAAATGGAAAAAAACATTAAAAAAGTAAACGTTTCCCTGCAGTAAAACACATGTAGAATGCATTTGTGCAATATAGCCATATTGAATAGAAGGATAATAATTCCACATTTGCAAAGCAGGATTTATCACCCCTAAGGGTATGCAGGCGCTAAGGGAGATTAAGTGAGCTATTGCCCAGAGTCACATGATGCTGAGCTGAGCTGCCACCGACGATCAAACCATGAACCCCGCGCTCTGAGGCAGCCGCTCTGGCCTCTGCGACACACCTCTCCCTCCCCATCCTCAGTTTCGAAAATGCTTGTACAATTTGAAATATATAGATTTCCAATGAGAGGGGAACAGTCATCATACAGTGAGTAAATATTTAAAGTCAATATAATTCCAAATCAATCAACGCTTAGATGTATCAAATGTATTATCAAAATGTCTTTGTGCTGTAGGGAGTTCATACATGAGTGCAATCACCCTCCTCGACTCAACAAGGTTTAGGAAACATCACAATATCAATTAAAATACTGTTGAGAATATAAATTATAGCTAATCATGACTAAAAGGTAAACATAAAATGAGGTGCACACTGGAAAAGTGCCATCAGCACCGCCTAGCGGTGGGTGATTTCTGCACATCCTAATAACCATAAGATGCTATTTGCAAAAGACTTTTGCCTAAGACATAAAGAAGAGACAGGGCAGGCAAGGAGCTAAAGTGGCAATGCGCACTGTCGATTGCTTTGTTGGGCAAGAGACATGGGTATATCACTGGCAGGACTTGCCTCGGTATGTCCAAGTGGAACTTAACCCCTTGTGTGCTGGTGACGGAACCACTCCGTCACCAGCCACGTACGCGCTGTGCTGGTGACGGAGTGGTTCCATCATGGCGCGCCGCCCCGACTACGCTGCCGCGATTCTGCGCCTGCGCGTTTTATTAAGCAGGTGTGGCCGTGACGGAACCACTCCGTCACAAACACAGCGCGCCCATGGCTCGTGACGGAGTGGTTCCGTCACGAGCATGGCAGCGCCGCGCGGCCCCCCTACCCCCCAGCGCCACGGCGGAATTACCACAGCGGCCAAGGGGTTAAAAAGGGTACGGGATAGAGTGATGTACAAGAACGCGGCTGCTATTTCACTGTGGAGAAAAAACTCAGAGATCCTATTGAGGTCAGAAAGTATAGAGCAGAAGAAGGCGGTGCACCAAGAAACTCATGGGGCCATATTATCAAGGCCGGCGATAACATTATCGCCGCTTTAGCTGCAGGAAACTGCTGCTAAAGCAACGATAATGGGCTTGATAATACGCCCTTGTGAATTCCCATAGAAGCCCAGGTTCTGGTGTGAACCTGGGCTTCTAAAGCGGCGATAATTTTAACGCTGGTCTTGATAATATGACCAAAGAAGGTTCACATCAATAATCGAAAGTTGCAGAGATGAGTAGTCAGAGACCTGGCAAATACAGCACTATCTGCTATCCCAGAATACAGTAGTGGCTGGCATATATGGAGGGTGGTGCGGCGGGTGTGAAAAAAATAAAAGTAAATAAAATAAGTAAGAAAAATAACCACACTTACCTTCCTGGCACGATGTCCGCTTCGGTCTTCTCCAGGCAGGCAGGCTCCAGCAGGACCCAGGAAACTGCAGTAACCAATCCCAGGGCTGCTGTCATGCAGCACGAAAGCAGTGCCAGGATAGGAGGGAGCAGCTTCCTTTGGTGCTCCCGAGGACACCTGAGCCCTATGCATAATGCGCATGTCTGGCTGGCCATCACAAGGTGGCCAGCCACAGAGACATGCACACTTTAAACTTAAAATGCCCTGTACAATACTGTGTTCTGCTGCTGCCTGACTGGAAGCAGCAGAAACCAGAACGTTTAATGAGATCCCTCTTGGGTAGGTTATGGTAAAGTCTGGCTCCCTGGTTTTGAAGTCTTTAGATGTCAGGGAATTTGTTTTTAGCAACTTCAGAGTAGATGATATTACAGTAGTTAAGTGGCGCTAGGAGATGGACTTGAGTCAGTTTGCTATAAGGTCAGTGTTGAAGTAGTGGACAAACTTTTCAGACAGGAGATAGCTGCCTGTTTGCACATTTTGCTAATGGTTTGACTTGGGAACAAAAGAAACGTCCATGTTGGAGAAGATCCTTTGTTTTTTTTTTTTGGGGGGAAGGTGGAAGGCAGAGAGGGCTCCAGGGCTTGAGGGCCAGTAAAATGTTTGTGACTTTTCTCAGTGTCTCCAGTCACCAGGAGTTTGGCCTTGGTGTCATTCATGCAAATATAGCTCTTCATAGCTATATTGGCGCAGTCCAGTGATCTAGACAAGGACCAGTGTTGTTTGCGCTCCCTTGCCCATTATTCAGTAATAACTGTATTTGAGTCTTGTCAGCTTATCTTTAAAAATTCTCTTGGTGATGCTCTGGGAACTCAGTCAGAGGCCCTCTGTAGATCCCAAAGTGAAAGCAAACGAGGTCTCATTCACGAGGAACATGGCAAGACACTCGGGCCAGATTTCTCAAAGTGTTGCACTGCTCTTGCATCACTCAAGGTAACGCAGGGTAACGCAACACTTAAGTCAGATTTACCAAGCCATGCAAAGCCACCTTGTGTGGCCCTGCAGTGCTTGGTAAATATGGAGTAACGCAAGGCAGCGCAATTGGATGCCTTGTGTTACTCTCCCCCAGGGAGGCGTTCCATGGGTGGAGAGTGGATCACGCATTCACCCATGGATTTTGGTACATTCCCACGTTTACCATGAGTGGCAGACCTGGAAATGCCTCAAAATGCTATGCCTTCCCTTGGGAGGCATAACGAGGAGAAATATCTTTATTTCTCCCCATTTGTTTTCCTCTTTCTATGTGGGCTGCATCGTGCAGCACACGTAGAAAGAGGAAAACACCTCAGAGAATTTTGTTTGTATAGGAAGGTCTCCCGTCCTGCACAAAAACAATCCTGCCTGCGACACAGGCCCCCTTTCACCATAACACAAGGGTGCGTATGTTGGTGATAGGAAGCCAATTTTGTGCCAGCGCAAGGAGAGAATCGGAATGCGCCAAGTAATGTTAAATATGGCACTTTCCTCTCCTCCCCCTTTCACACAGTGCAGCACAGAAAGGTGTCCTGCTGCATTGTGTTGTGTGAAATATTGATAAATAGGCCCCTGGATGTGTGGGTGATTCATATGATCCAATGTTGACTTTTTGGCTTACTTTGAAGAGAAATGAATGGATACCATGCAGCAGAATGCTGACAGACCTGCCCAGGGTTTCAGAGGAGCCGAAATCTTCAAAGCTCTCTGAACACCAAATGCGACCACCCTAACCTTTATTTACTGGATGAAAGCAGCCTATAATGAATTACCAATTATAATTATCTCACAATTCAATATCTATATTTGCATTACCAATGTTAATTCAATTGAAATCATAGAGGACCAAGTGTCCTTATCTTTAAAATGCTGCATTTAAACTTCAGCATGTTTGTGTACATTATAGCCTTAGAGCCCGATGTAGCCATTAAAGGCCCTTTCCAATGTTAATGACCCGAACAGAAGACGAGGGGGTTTAAATCACCTTAGGCTCCGAGCTTTGTTCACAGCAACAGCTGTGAAATGAAGAAACACATTGGAATGTTGCTCTTAAGGCTTCTACCAGCCATTCCAAACCTGGAGCACGTTATTGTCTACAATGGAGCGCTCAACATTTCAATGTTCTAATTAGTGCTATATCATCATTATTAAATTTAAGAACAAGACTGAATTTTATGTCGTAAAAATGATATTATTTAAACTTGGAATACAATAGCACAGCGATATGTTTATCGTTCAAATTTTGTTTTTGGTTTGCGATGGCTGTAAAACAATTGCTTTTATATACTGCAGAAGCGGAAATTTCACTGCATATGAACAAATTATACATTTTCACTACATCGGATCCAACTATATTTTGTGTGCTAAATGACAGAAATAAAGGGTTGAAAAGGAACTTGTGTAATTACATATGTATCAGCATGGACTCATTTAGGGGTTGCCAGAGGTCGCAGTTGCGACCCCTGGGCTCTCCCTTGTGACCCCTGGCTTCTGCATTGAGCAATATGCACTAGGAAAAGAGAAATCTGTTTCCAGGGTGCACTTCTCCTTTTAAAAGAAGAGCAGAATGTGATTTAAATCACTAAAATTGTAAATAGTTGCAACTGTTGTAATGTGTCTGGTGACCGAGCAACCCACCTCTAAGGCCCAGGGTGCATGGAAGCTTCACTGCAGTAAAGACATTTGGGACGACACTGGATACAATGTGGGATATTCTCAAGAACGTGTGATGACAACAGCTGCAAAAGTAGCTGAACACAACTCTTCACATCGCAGTCTATCGCAGCAAAATAACACTGTGTTAACGTGGTATTCCCAAGGCGGCGGTACCATGCGATAGGCTCTCAATAATGCATCAAATGTCCGCAATAAAATCGATGCGATGCCACAAAAATGCGATACACGTATGCAAAAAAGTTGCGATGAGGCCAATCGTGATACAAAAAACATCGAAAACCAGCCACAGGCCTGCAAATACCACGCGCCATGTGGGAAAATGCACTACAAAAGCAACAGAAAAAAGGGGAGAAAAAAAAGAAACTGCGTAGTACCATGGATACACCCGGACCAAGTGCAGAGGCCAACGCGAACTCCACATGCCCAACAGACCACCAGCAAGGAACAGCGGTGTCAGGGAAGGCCGAGGAGACGAGTGAGAAGAAGACGGGTTGCAGTACACAGGAAAACTAGATCTGCGTCATGGAGGTGACAGAACACTACCATCAACTGACACACAATTAGACCAATGTGAATGCTGTCAGAGTGTTGAGGAGGGCAATGGAGGAGGCCACGCGGCGCTGGCATGATGTGAAAAGCCAAATCAAGCACAAACCCACTGGCAACAGGAAGGCAGCAACCGCAACCGGAGGTGGGAGTCCTGCGCCACAGGAGGAGCAGGAGGAAACGGGGGCCACAGTCATCGGTGTGGAGATGGTGCAAGGAGGTGGGAATCCCGACACAGCTCGAGAGGACCTGACACAACATCAACAGGGTGAGTAAAGACCAGGGACGGGGGAGATGGGCAAAATGGCACACATGCACAACGATGTGTAGCACACAGCACACCCACAATGACTCTGGATCATGTCCCTAATCCCCGTGGTACACTGCAGCACACACACATAGCAATCACAGCACATCCACATTGACAACAATGTGGTATAATGTGCAGACCTGATACTGCAGAACAGAGGACATAACTGACTGCGCTCATACGCTGAAACAGGCCTAACCACATCTAACCGAGCAGGAAACTGTGAGATGGAAATGTACGCTTACAACCTCACATCCGTCATGTAGTCCAAATGTCCACTGTCCCACATCAAAATCCAGCACCTCCCAAACAGTCACTGTTGGAAATGGTCCTTTTTACAGGGGTATCTCCAAACTTTTTGCTTCTTCCTCCCTTGTTTTTCCTGACCTGTGGTTGTTGACAATAGGACTCTAGGCACTTTACCACTGCTAATCAGTGCTAAAGTGCTTACGCTTTCTGTGTAAATTGTTATTGTAATTGGTTATCCATGATTGGCATATTTGTATCACCAAGAAGTCCCCAGTAAAGTGCACTGAGTGTGCCAGGGCAGGTGATACAAATGCTACAAGTGGGCCTGCCGCGCTAATTGTGCCACCCACATGAGTAGCCGTAAAATTGTGTCTCAGGCCTCCCACTGCAGTGCCTGTGTGCAGTCTGTGAACTGCCATGTCAACCTGGCCAGTGTCTCCACTGACCAGGCCTAACCCTTCCCTTTCTGTACACATTGAACACCCCTATGGAAGGCCCAAGGTACCCCCCCGGACAGGGTGCAGTGTATGTGAAAGGTAGAGCATGTACTAGTGCAGGTGACATGCTCTGGTAGTGAATTACAGCCATTTTTGTTTTTCACTATTGTACGGCTATCTTGCCCATAGGCTATCATAGGGAATGCTGTGTACATTGGTTACCTGCATATCTTCCCATAGGAGCAAGATAGGACATAAAAGCCTGGTATCCCTGAAGTCAGAATTTAATAACACATATTTTGGGAAAGGTGGTTTTTAAATCCTGTGTTTGAAAGCGGCACTTTTAGAAAGTGACTGCTTTCTTGTCTGACCTTTCTGTGTGCCTTTGGCTGTTTGTGAATTGACTGTCTAGTTTGTGAGTGACAGTGCTGGGGGATTCCAGGAGACAGAATGAGTTCGCCCAGTGGTGAATAGAGAGATCTGCATCTAGATGGGAGGGAGGCGTTGTACCTGGGACCTGAATAGGACTGTGCCTGCCCACCACAGTGCTGGCTCCACCCCCTGTGGTGCATCTGATGTCTCTGCCCTGCACTGTGAAAGAAGAGAAGGAATCATGTCAACAAAGTGCTCCAGTGCTGTGCTTTCCCTCCACAATGCTGGCTCCGCCTCCTGCTGGGCGGCTGACAACCCTGCCCCTCTCTCTGAAAGGAAAGGAGAGGTAAGGAAAACAAAGTACTCCAGGAACACCCAGAACTGGTTCAGACTGGGCTCAGAGCCCTCCTGCACAAAGGAAACAAAGACTTTTTGGGGTATAAGTACAGGATCCCAGACTACAGAAAATTAGATAATCGTGGAATGAAGAAGGAACCTCTGCCAAGGAGAAAGCTGGAAGACTGAAGAAGGAAGACTGTCCTGCTGTTGCTTTGCTGGACTGACCTGCAGTTACTTTGCTGCCAAGGAGAGGGGAAGGACTTTGCTTTGTGCTGTGTCCCCTTGCTTGAAGGAATCTCCAAGGGCCTGAAGAAGAGCTGTCTCCCTGTTTAGAAGTCCCAGGGACAAAAGGACTTCACCCCCAGCTTTCCTGAACTCTACTGAGAGAGTTCTGTCCTTCCCAGAGTGTTTGGGCCAGTTGTGGTGCTTCTGGAAGTTGTACCTGTGTTGGGAAGCTGGAAATCAAGATTTTAAGAACTTTCGGCAAAGTTTAATGCATCGCTCGCTCCCCGTCAGTGCGAGTAAATTCCCACCGCTACGAAGGCCGAGATCGTCGCAGCGCCTGTTGCCGCTGCCAGAGTCATTGCATCCTACGTTTGCGGGACACACCATTCCGGTGTGGGAAGATTACCATCTCTGCGAGTATAGTCGCTGAGCCTGTCGTCACTGGATGAGATCGTCGCACCGCTTGCTTGCGGACCGCATCACGTTGCTGCAAGGGTCGTCGCAGAGTCATTGCATCGAGGGGCCGCGAGAAGAGAAGATCGCCACTGAGCCACCCATCGACGCCGCACCGGATATCGTCGCCGCCCCGAAGATCATCGCATCATACCTTTTGCGAGCCGCTTCCACCGAAACCTGTGCACCGGAATCCACGCAATGTATTGCATCCCTCCCCATACAGACCCGAGTCACCGCAACACGCCTGCTGCGTCCAGCGGGGTTGTCTCATTGCCTCCCCAGGGTCTCAGGAGTGACGCATCACTTGCTTTTCACCGCTACAGCTTTTACTTGGAACTTTTGCCGCATCTAAAGGTACTGTTGGCTAAAACGTGATGCAACTGTGGATTATTTTAACGCAACCTTAAGAACTCATTTGAAACCATATTTTTGAACTGTGTATGTTGGATTTTAGTTGTTTTGGTCTTGTGTAGTTTAGATTAAATATTTTTCTAAACTGTTGTGGAGTCAGTTTGTGGTTTTTTCACAGTGTTACTGTGAGTGGTGGTACAAATACTTAGCACATTGCCTTTGATATGCCTGACTGCTCGTGCCAAGCTACCAAGGGGATGAGCAGGGGTTATCTAAAGAGTGTATCCTTTTTACCCTGACTAGAAGCAAGGGTCCCTATGTGGACAGTGGTACCTACCTCTGCCAACTAGAGACCCCCAGTTCTAACAGTCACAATATACATAGTCATACAGTCTGCATGTAAACAAGAACAATGCACCAACATACATCTCAACACAATGTCAACATGCATCTCCCCTTCACATTGCAGAGGGTCAAACAACACCTCCAGCAGAGCAGACCAGTCAACTCATCAGTGATGCTGGAGAGTATCACTACACCTTCGACACCAACGCCCCACAACAGCTAATGGACATCCCAGGCAACCCAGGACCAGGGAAGCCAAGCTACATAGAGGAGAACCCAGACCACACAGCAGGAAGCACCCACCTGCACAGACCACACAGCAGGAAGCACCCACCAGCACGGCTGGCTCCCAACGCCTCATCGAACCACACATGGCATTCCAATGCCAGGTGTCAGGATGCCAAACGGAGGTGGCCGTACAGGTGCGGGTGGGGTCTGAACCCATGGAATATGAACTAGATCACATGCGTGGGTGTCTAATTCCCCTCCGAGACCACCTATACCACAAAAAGGAGACCCACACTGTGACAGAGACACATGCATTTGTACATTTCCAGTACTGAACCACGCCCAGAGGCACGCAATTATCATTCACACACCCACGCTGGACCTACGTACCCAGTCCACTCCTCTTACGTATTTAGTGGGTGACGATTAAGCTACGTGTCCAAGGTCTGACACGCTGCCTGCAGTGACATGTGGGCGGCCGCTGTACACAACACAATGTAATGTTGTCGGGCCCGGGGCCCTCATGCATACATTATAACCACATGGACTCACGCAGATAATTTGTGTAACTGTCCATGGGCACTTGCGCCCAGCCCCTTTATTGGCAGTGTCACATGTACAGTGACGCCTTTGCTGGATGTGTGTGGGGTGAGTGTAAGCCATCCCTCACAGAGTGGTTTGTGCTGGCAACAGCTTGAACAGTGAACACCATTAAAACAGAAACTGTAAACACCAGCATAACAGGGACAACTGTGGAGCATCATGGAGGTAGCTGGAGCAAGTACAGAGGTCACCCAATATGCAAACAGAAGTGTCCATGAGTTGCAGTGCACTGCGGTTGGGGCACCTGGAGTGCCGAGCAGGGTATCAGGCAGATGATGGCATCCACCAGAGGTATGAGCAACTCCGTTAGTCTGCCAGTACGACTGTTTCGACTCTTGCAGTTGGTGGTTGGAGGTGGTCCTGGCGGTGGTGGCATGTGCCTCCTGCAGTGATGCATGGTCTGGGCCAGTCTGGACTCAATTTGATGTGTGAGCCCTTTTGTAACGCATTTGAGGCCGGAGGCAGTAGACAGCGCAGGGCCACAAACACATGGTATCGATGATCCCAAGGCCATCGTCTCATAGGCCATCCAGTATCTCAAGAGCCAAGGTCCCTGACTTGAGCAGCACAGAGTTAGTGGCCCCAGATGCAATGCGGCCGGCACAGGCACACCGCCACAGGACGGTGACTTGTGGTGCAGTGAGATGGGCCACGCAAGCTGAGCAGGTCCTCATCGATGTCCGACGTGAATGTGGCGGAGGGTTGCGGGGGATAGTGGAAGGTGCCTCCAGGGCATGATGCAGAGGGTAGAAGCCGTCCAGAAGCAGCAAATTGAGGAGTGGAATGCTACTGCCTCGTTTTTGCCACCAAGTCAGTATCACCGACATGATGGTGACGACAACCTCCAGTCCATGGACTCAGTCGCCACCAAAGTTCAACCAGAAAGTGTCCATGGATCTCAGGAAACAGACTTAGTGGCACGGGAGCTAAAAGGGTATGCAGTGAGCGATAAGTCCTATCCAATGATATCAAGTCTGCCATAAATAAATCAAGACTGAGTTCGAAATGTGTGACCTACTCGACTGACCGCAGTGTAGGCCCGAGGCAGCAGGCAGCGTGGGCCAAACGCGGTTCAGGGAGCTCCTCCTGGAACTCTAACATACAAAGTTGACATGGCATTTGTGGGTGACTTGTGGTTGACGGAGGTAAAAGCACCAGAGCTGAGCGGGTGTTTAATCAGCAAGGATGACGCAGTGGCGTCACTAGGGGGGTGCGGGGGGTGCGGAATGCACCGGGTGACACCATCCCATGGGGTGACACCAATCAGGTTAAGCTGTGTAACACAGCTTTGCAGCCATGCTTCTGCTCTGCTTTATATTTAGGAGGAACCCGACTGCTGCTGTTCAGTAAAAATGGACTTTAACTGAATGTTTGTTGTTCATGTTCTTGCGTCGATGCTCCTGCACGCACACATAGTATAATCATAATAACTATTTTTTTTATAAAGCATACACCGCACTCGGACTTCCAAGGGCTGCCAATAAACATGTAATTACCAAAGCAACCGGTACTTTTATTGGCCCTCAGAAGGATGAAAGGCTGAGAGTCAGCCCTGCCAGGACTCCACACTGTGACTCACAAATTACACAGTTGTGTCTCCTTACTGGTAACTCTGGGCTCTGGCGAGGTTCTGTACCAGGCTGGGAAATCCTTCCGGAACCGGTATCATCTCAGCAAGAAAAGCTGCGACACGTGCCCGTCCGCCGAAAGTATCGTTTTATCGACACACCCACTTCCTCGCTCGCTGAAGCGCGAAAGAGTGCTGAGGGGAAGGCTGCCTCCTGCTGAGGTGAGGGCGGGCGCGGGATTCGAGGTCGGCTCATCCGGTGGGGTGATAGCACCTTTCTGGGTCCATTTAGCTGGAGGAGCGCCCGGCAGGGCCCTGCAGATGTACGGGCAAGGAAGCAGAGGCCTAAGCATGCGAGGAAGCAGTCTATCGGGGACTACATTAGATGTTAAATGCGCTTCATACAGTGCTAGGGACAGTGCACGGGCGAGCCTCGTGTTTTGGTGCTGCCCGTGCATAGAGGAGCACTGCAGCAAGGCGGATCCTGGAGTTTGCTGCCCCATGTCGGATACAATCCTTCCTAAGGGCCTCCTGAAGATGTCCCTCAGGCTGCCCGCCCGGGACTGGGATTTCCACCTGAAGGCCGACGCCGC
This sequence comes from Lissotriton helveticus, assembly GCF_964261635.1. Classification (NCBI taxonomy): domain Eukaryota; kingdom Metazoa; phylum Chordata; class Amphibia; order Caudata; family Salamandridae; genus Lissotriton; species Lissotriton helveticus. The sequence goes on along the minus strand of NC_136068.1, from coordinate 1,691,980,770 downwards.
GAAGATGTGTAAGTTGTAAGTTTCGTGATCTGCTTGAGCTCATTTGTACATGGCATTCCACTGGCAAATGGCCACAGACGACATCCTACGCAGGTTTAGACTGAGGTCAGTTCGCAAGTGGTGATTTTGTAGCTCAGTGGCCCGGTGTGCCTGCTGCAAGGTTCTTTGTGAAAGCTCAGAGTTGGAGTTGAAATCCCACCAGTGCTGGCTCAGCCTTTCATCAGGTTGGGTAAAATGAACCACACTGGGTCATAGTAACAGACTACTATTTCCAAGGGCAAGGGATTAGGGTTCTCCACTCCAGCAGGTACAGAGAGGCCCTCTTGAAATTACTAATGCTTTAATTTTGCATCCATAAGTACTAGTCCCTCAGCGTCAGTAAATCCATGTTGCGGAATAACCCTCGCACCCCGTTCCAAGTTGTTCCTACATGATGAGTTAAAATAGGAAATCTATGTTAATGCACTGATATCCAAGTGTCATTTCTGAAACATGCTCTTTTTTGTGGGGGCTGTTCTGCCAAATGTCACCTGTTTTAAGTACGTTCCTGGAGTCATCCACAGTAAAAACGCGTTCAGTGATGCCATGTTCAACATTTCTGCATGTTCAGTGATACGAATCTCCTCTTTCCGCCAAAATCAGTATTATGAGGCCGCTTGCAGTGCAGACCAGAACGCACAAAAGGACAGAGGTTTCTTTCATGATATCTGCAAAGCCAGTCCGCCCACCAGCAAATATCTTTCTGCGAGTCCTGCAGAAACGTTATTCTTCGCATTCTTGTTAAGTTTTAAAAGGAGGGCAGGGGCCATCTTTGTGTGACTTCACTTCACAAAAGCAAACATTTGGTAATATTGAAGAGTGATGTATGTATAGGCTAGCAGATGTATTTGGTGTTTAGCTTTCAGGCCGAGCCAGGTTCGACCTTGATGCAACTCTCGCAGACTTGAAGCACATTTTATTACTATGTGAAACTAGAAAAGGGTAAATTAAGAGCCATATTTTTTCAAACACTTTTGAAACTGACATCGTCATCGTTTATGTTTCTTGGTTTTCTATTTTCTACTTATTTAACTAATCTGTAAAGCGCTCTGATACCCTCTAGGGTCAAGTTTGCGCTATATAAAACTTTATAAATAAAATAAAAAATAGAGCCTAAGGAATAGGGCACCCATCCCCTGGCTTGGTATAATAAAATATGTAATTGGGGTGTAGTGAGCTCCCCAGTCCCCCGATGTCACAACACCTGATGCACTATCAGTACCTACGGACTGAGAGTTTGGATTGCAATAGCCTGGTGATGCATTGTCCAAAAGAAGAAAGTGCGCCCATCAGGATCTAGGCCATGTGACCCCTAGCCTCCATCCCTTGTGTGCGTCTTTCTGCCCCTAGTCAGGGGCGTAGATTCCATTGGTGCAGCAGGTGCAGTGACACCGGAGCCCAGAGGCCTGAGGAGCCAACTGAACCCCGACTATCGCTGTATTTCAGTCAGCGGTCAGAGGGCCAATCGTCTTCCTTGCCCTAGGGCCCAGGCCATACTGGCTTCCACTGTCCCTAGTCTGTACTGCCCTGTCTTGACAACATAGGTTCCCAAGGGTTTGTGTATGTAGTACGATATGATAAAGGAAGCGCTGAATTCAGACATAGTTTAGCTCAGAGAAAAACAATGCAATGGAGAGCCAACATGGATTTATTTTCAATTCTAGGGAAGACCTTGAAGTCTGTATCAAAGGGTTTCCTACAGGTAAGTGTCCTAAAATGACATAATAGTATAGGTGCAACAGGAAAACTAGCGTACAAAGTCTCAGGTAGAAAGCTTAGGGCTACTGCTGTTGTTGCACTGGTCTACAAGAGTCAAATTGAGAAAATAACCAGTCAACACTTTCACTAGTGCCTATAAGCAGGCCCACTGGAATTGTGCAATTCCATGACTGCTGGGAGTTGCCTCACTTGCTGGCTAAATCACCATATATAGTGCACAATTCCCCACCCCTCGCTCTCTCTTTGCCGTCCGTGATGTGTGTTTTTTTCTGCACGCTAATACACTCAGACAGGGCACCCATTATCTTGCAGTTTTTGCAGCACGCCGTGCGATTAGAATATTAGCAGTATGATTAGAAAAGAAACAGTTTTAGATGGATATTGGTTTCCACAAACAGCGGTTGCCAAGTGTGTGTTCTGCCCGCAGGAAGGGCTGCGCTTTGAAACCCCGGACTTTTTTGCAATGGCTATTTACTGTTTTTTTTTGTTGCTTTCCGTGGGGCACTATGGGCCCTAGTGCAAGCAGGAGGAAATGCGACCACCACCTCCGTGTGCGAGAGCAAAAAATAGTGACAATTGACGGCACTTTACACCCCAGATCCCCGGTGCCACTGCACCTGCTGTACTAAGACCAGCTACGTACCTATTTGCTTTGTCAGTCTCGAGGTACTGTATTAGGAGCTTTCTCAACATTTTAACGTAGCAGTTAGTTTCGCCCAGAGTGTGCCGTGTTGTCAAGCCAGACTGTGTCATCATATTGTCAAGTATGTTGCTGCCGTGTTGTCAGTGCAGTGTCTTTCAGTCTATTCTCGCACCTGCCTTTGCAGTGTGGTGCTGTTTTTCTTGACTAGTGCCACATAAAATGGGGTGAGGTCTAGTGTTATGGTTTTTTGAGGGTTCTTGAGGCCTACTGTGGTCCGTATTACTTAGTTTTGTACCACATTGTTTAGTCTGGTGCCATATTGACCAGTGTTGCGCCATCGGGGTATCCAGAGTGGTGCCATTTTGTCTAGTGTGGTCTCATGTTGCTAAGCTGGTGTCACATCATCCATTGCTGGGCCATTGCGTTTTGTGTGGTGACGTTTTGTCTATTGAGGTGTCCTTCTCTCTAGTGTGATGCTGTGCTGTTCATTGTGATGTCATGTAAACCAAAGTTGTGCCATGTTGTTTAATATGGTGCCATCACATTTTCCACTGGGGCTTCATACTTTCTAGTGTAATGTCCATGTTGTGTTGTGCGTTGTGGCTCCATGTTTTAAGTTGTCCAAAGCAATGCTATAATATGGATCTCTGGTGTTGACCATGGTGGTATGCTGCCATGTTGTCTAGTGTTGTATTGTGTTGTCCTGTGGTCCCGTTATTTGCCAAATGTGTCCACTGGCGGACTTGGAGCGGAGGAAGTCCATGCGGTAAGTCGTGAGGGGGTGACACCATGAGTTACCCGCACCGGGTGACACTAACCCTAGTGGCGCCACTGGGATGACGTGTCCTGCCTGGTATGGACTGAATTGGATTGGTGTGAGGCCTGCTGGACCTGAGTGTAGGCCGAAGGCATAGTCATCAAGGGCCCACAGACACGTGTGGTTGGGATGCTATGCACAGACTTGGTGTCACCACATCGAAGGGAGTATAGTGATTTAAACTCTGCCTTCATGTGTGTACTCGGACATTGTATAATCAAGACTCAGTCCCAAATGTGTGACCTACTCGACTGTAGTGTAGGCCAGAGGCAGCAATCAGCAGGGGCCAACAGCCATGTGTTGTTGGCTTGTGATGCACAGAGTTAGTTTCACCAGGTCAGTTGTCTGTAGTGGTTTAGTTGGTGGGTGTTACCAGGGTTCACACACAAAAGGTCATGACCCGATTATGGGTTGCAGCAAAAACCAAAACGGTGGTTTCACCCAGATACCACCTGGATCCAAGTAGCGCGTTGTGCGATTGGTTTTATTCTCTTCCGAATATAGATTTCAGGGTAGTAGAAACCCCAATTTGAGTTTTCTGCGTCATATATACTGAAAAAATAAGAACTCGTCTTTGGCATTCTTTTCTTTTATTTGAAGTCGTGTGCAGGAAAAGAAAGACAGCCGATACGTGTTTCACCCGAAGGCCAACAAGCCAGGGCTTTCTCAAGGCACAAATTCTAATGCGGTTGCTGTGAAATATAAAAGAACGGTGCATAATAGAAAGCGTTAATTGCTCGGTCCAAATGCTCGGTAGTCTTCGATCACCTCCGTAACAATTATCCTTTTTTCCTCCTGACTGAAACCCATCATCCTCTTACACCTCTCCTTCCGTGCAATGATATGTACTCTGCCATTGAAAAATCAAGACTCAGTTCCAAATGTGTGACCTACTCCAGCACAGTGTGGCCCGAGGGCAGTAGTCCACGTGGTCACACAGACATGTGTGGTTGGCATGCTATACACAGACTTGGTGGCACCACATTGAAGGGAGTATAGTGTGATAAGAGCAGCCATAATTAATGTTCTCTGACATAGTATAATCAAGACTCAGTTCCAAATGCGTGACGTACGAGTCCGCCGGTGGAGTACATCAATGGGAAGAGAGTACTGTGGGCCCATGTCGCGGAGGCCGTGATGGTCTGAGGAGGCTGCCAGGGTCGCGACACACGAGCTTGGAGCTTGCACAGGCACGTGGTGGGCCCTCTTCAACAAATGCCGGTGTCGGCAGGTGTGCATTGAGGCCTGGGTGTTCAGGGCCTGGCAGGACTGGTATGGGGGCCAGCGGCCTGGGGTGCAGCAGGCTCACAGGATTGCAGGCAACACTGCTCACAGTGACTGCGTCAGCCTCCTGGCGGGGTGACATTGGGCATTCAGGAAGAGAACCATGCCCAGAGCTATGTGCTTTTTATTCACCCCCCTACGCTGGCCTGGCGTACGCCGAGCCAGCCCACTCCGCTCACGCTTACAGGGGGGACGTAACAAGCTACATTTCCGGGATCTTCCCCTTTGGATGGGGTGCCATGTTTGCGTCCACTGTCCACTACACTCCAAACACCAGCGGTGTATGTCGACATGGATATGTGTGTGGTCTGCATACTGTAGTCTGGCCATCGCATCCACGCCATACTTGGAATTGTGTACATTCTCATTCATCGGTCACTTGCCTCCTTCGCACATGCCTGGTCCCCACCTCTTCCCACAATCTGCTATCGCTTGGCTGAGGTGCCTTGCCGTTGATGGCTTATGTGAATGGCAGGCCCAGGTTGCCACAGTAACTTGTGCTGTTGTGTCTGGTGGGTGGGCATGTTGTTTGGAATGTTGTATGTGAGATTATGACGTGTCCATTCCCAGTGTTGTGAGTTGCAAGATTGTAGAGTTGAGGTGTGTGGTGTGTTCATTTGGTACTTGTCAACGAGCAGCGCATTTCCGTAGGTGCCAGCCTGGAAGCACCAGTTGATGTTGAACTGTCGGAAGATGTAGGACTCATGCACTCTGCCTGGGTGGTTGGCATCGACTTTGGTGGAGATTTCCCGGTGGTCCACTATTGCCTGCACATTGATGTAATACGTGTGCTTTTGGTAGCGGATATTGTGTGCAGTGTTGCCAGGGGGCACAAGTAGGACATGTGTGCAGTCAATTGCCCCCTGACACGTGCAGGAAGCCAGCTATGGCGTAGACACCTTGCTTGGTCTCCAGCTGTTCCTGCGCAGTGTGGGGAAAGGATTGGTAGTGTGGTACCAAGCTGATGATGGCATACAAGACAGATGAGGGGTACTTGGATTGGGTTGTCTGTGAGACTCCTCCGACTCTGGCAGTTGTTGTTTGGAAGGTACCAGAGGCTAACAGATGCAGCACAGCCAGGAGCCTTGTCTGAGGTGGGATATTGGTTGACCGCTGTTGGTACTGTCAGCCTGTGGGTAATGGTGGTCTGGATGCGTGGGATGGTTGCCATTTTGAGCTTGTGGTGGGCAGTGACATTCCCTGGTGTTGGGTCTGTGAGGTTGGTGCGTTTTCAGGCGGTCGCTGTCTTTGTCTGCGCTGCCTCAGTGTTGGTCCGGGAGGGGAGATGTTGTGGTGCAGCGGTCAGGGCAGCTGAATTCGGAGCACAGGGCTCACGGTTCGATCCCTGGCTCCGGCGTCAGCTCAGCACCCTTTGACTCTGGGCAATAGCTCACTTAATTTCCACAATGGCCCCTAGCGCCTTGAGACCTGTAAGGGTGAGTAGTTTGCGCTTTACAAATACCGGGGTGGGAGAGGGTCGGGGGAGGTCCTGGGGGTGGTGGCGTTTGGTGTTGTGGCCTTGTTGGGGCTCCGAGCTGCATGATCAGTGGATCCATGGCATCTGTTGGTCTTCAGGTGTGGCTGTGGTCCGGGCTCCCTTTTCTGGTGCCGGTTGTAGTCCGACCTTGCACCAGGTCAGAGCAGGTGTTAATTTCCTGCTGTTACCGTGCCTTGTCCCCTGTTTTGTGATCTTATCGTTGATCAGGCTGGTCATTGAGAATGTTGAGGTGTGGTGTTGTCGCTGATTTTTCCTTTTTCCTGTTACTCTGCATCTCATTACCAATAGTTGCCGGGGTCATCTGGGGCGTTGTTTTTTGAGGATGCTATCACCGGAAAACTGGTGATTTCAGCTGTTAGCACCAGCTTGTGAATGGGGCAGAACATTTATCGTAACTTTGGCTGTGATAAAGTGTCGATAACGCAGCGATAGCTCCTTGAGAATATGCCCCCATGTGTCAAATTATAGGAAATCTGTTCAGAAGCTTCATGGAACAGGCAATGCGGAAATAGGGAGTCATTGTAAGTAAACCTTTCAAAAAGTTGTCATAATAGAACAAGAATGAAATGACATAAACATGACAATTCTGTCACGGGCACGTTGTACGTGATTCTTGCAAATGTCTCTCACTGTCATACAGTACACAATTCTTGCATATAGGGGCTAGCCATTGAGCGGTCAGCTCCTGTGTAGCGTCAGGCTACATTGACTTGGCTTTTGAGCTAATTTGTGTGAAATTTTACTCCATTTCTTTTAACATATTCTCTGGAAATAATCACCGATACCCTCCCAGCAGTCTATGAGTATGACTGAAGCCTGCACTGCAACAGCCAAAGCTGTTCTTGATCTTCGTGCCTTTCGGCCATAGTTGTCCCTTTTAATATGGAGATGCAGCTGGGATTGTGGGCAGTAATTGGACGCTGGGGGCTGTAATTTTGAAGCATAAAACGGCCATCTGGCAAATGACGGCTGCCCCTAGGTACCGTAGTCGATGGCTTCATCCCTGATAGGATTGCAGGCCTGCAGGAATAAGTGTGATAACTAACACAAATATGCACTTCTTCTATCAGTTTTTTGTTATTTTGCTACCCCTGGTAATAATTGTGCTCTTAATGCACATTTTTATAAGATTTCGGTGCTGTAGCTTCTTTTGATATCATCAGTATCACAAGTTCCATGACATCACGTTCTGTAATGCTTCCAAGTCAAAGGGCATGTGATGTCACTTCCACTACCACTGGCATTATGGTCAGTCAACGTCCCTGGGTACTGGCTGGACCCAGCCCACTTAAAACACTACTCTGTCCCTCGGTGCTCTCCCAATTCTATTTCGTCACCTTGCTTAATGTCCATCACTGAACCTTTTCCAAGGGACAAACAGAAAATGATGGGTGAAAATACTTCATTTATTCTCAACTGGTAATTGATCTGGCTCACATTCCATCCATTCCGTCATTTTTATACTAACATTCCATTGCAGGCAGTGATGGCCAACCTATGCAAATCATTCTTTGCCTGACCCAAAAGGGCCATATAAGCCTGAACTCCTAGATCGCATCCCTGTTGTGTTAGAGTCTTGCTGGGCCATATCAGTTGTTTTAATAAATACCAGAACAATATTTGTCCATAACGTACATAAGCCACAATTAACTTCTTGGTCTCTGGGTCCCACTGTTGGCTCAAAGGAATCAGCAGAAAAGACTGAGGGGCATATTATCAAGAACGGCATTAAAATTATTGCAGCTTGAGCGGAAGGAAACTGCTGCTAAAGCGCCGATAATGGGCTTGATAATATGCCCTTGTGAATTCCCATAGAAGCCCATGTTCTAGTGTGAACATGGGCTTCTATGGGAATTCACAAGGGCAAATTATCAAGCCCATTATCGGCGCTTTAGCGGCAGTTTCCTGCTGCTAAAGCGGAGATAATTTTAACGCCCTTCTTGATAATATGCCCCTGAAACTCCTGTGCGGAAAACGAAATGCAGGAATGTTAGCCTTTTTTCCCTTCAGGCTGGGTTATCCTGGCAGGCAAGCCAGACACTCGAACTCCCGTGCCATTGAAATAATTAATTACAATGGTGGGCCCTTGAAAGTGCAGAGCACCAGAAGAATGTGTTGTTCCCTGCCTTTCTCAATTTAAGGAGCAGGGAATTATTGTTTTCCAATGCATTTCAGTCTTCTACTTTATTATTGTGTAAAAAATATTGTTATACTCTTTTAATGTGATGTTATGTTATGTTAACAAAATGTTTCGAGTGCATGAATACCCGGAGGTGTCTTGGCGCTGACTTCATTTATATCGTAGGTGGGAGTACTGGAGAAAATTCATAAACATTGTGCATCAGGTTTAAGTTCCTTTTTTAACGCAAACCCTATGCAAAGTGTTGTTGTGGGATCTACAATCCAGCGCAAAGCGCGATTTGTGTTGGATTGTAATCCAAAGTAACGCAAAGATGCACTATGCGCTGCATTGTGTTACCTTGTATCAAGGGGGAGTTCCATGGGTGGGGCATTACCATGAGACTTGCAGACCGTGATTTGTGGGAAAATCTTGTGCCTCCTCCAGACTGGCATAACAAAGAGAAATGTTTTAATTTCTACTCACATTTCTCTCCAAAATTAGAGCACACCATGTCCCTAAATTTAATCTGAACACACGGGCCTGGCATTTCCCCTTACCTAGCAGTTGGTGGAAATCAGCCTTGGCACTTCAAAACCCAATAGGCCTATTGCCCTCTGAGGCCTCTGATCTGCCAGGTGGGGGGCACACCAGTTACCTCCGTTCAGAAAGGGAATTCACTGAAGGGAAATTTGATCTTACATATAAATTATGGGCACAGCAAATCGTATACAAAGCATATGCAAAGTGAAAAACACTACACTTTAACAAAAATGAATGATGCTGTTCTGTGTCTATCCCCCAGATGCATCAACAACCCAATTTGCGATTCCTTAATAGCGAAAAATACCGATTCGCTATTAAGGAATTGCAAAATGGAATGCATCAAGAAATCACTTAAAAAATGGCGATTTCTTAGAATTCCTTAATTACGAGTTGCAAATTGCGAGTCGCAATTAAGGAATACCTCCCCATTCATTCCTATGGGCCAAGAGGCCCATAGGAATAAATGGGAAGACAATCTCAATTTGCGAATCGCAATTAGCGATTCGCAAATTGAGATTGCGATTTCAAGGGTGCAGGGGTGTCCAAAGGACACTCTGTTGCACCCCTGAAATTGATATGTACATATATGATACATATACATATATGATACATATATTGCGCACACACATGCCCTTAGGGCATGTGTGTGCGCAACATGAAACTTTAAATAAATGCACTTTAGTGCATTTTTCAAAGTTTTTGCAAATTACCATGAAGTTGTATTTCATGGTAATTTGCGTGCCCTATTAGCGATTTCGCTATTTTAAAAACTTTCATGCATTGCATTTAAGGAATCTCAATTTGAGATTCCTTAAATGCAATTAACCGCAATTTAGCGATTTCTTAAAATTGCGTTTTTTGCATTCGGGATGATGCATCCCAAATGCAAAACTACTGCTCACAAAGGGGCAGATTCTGAGAATCTGCCCCTTTGGGAGCGGATTTTTGTTTGATGAATCTGGGCCTAACTGCATTATAACAATTTACACTTGGCCTTATCTGCAACCCATCCATTGCCTCTTTCTCATGTTCATTCACCAACCAATGAAGAAACACTTTCTGGCTATGTCAATGTTTGTTTTAAAATTGTCACCAATTAGTTTGAAGCAGTTTAAGTGTTAACAAAAGTTAATTAAAGCCTATTTTACAAATATATCTCGTCCTCCCATTGAAAAAGTGCTTCAGAAGAGTTTCTCTTGAACGAACCTCCCAAAAGAATTATATATCTGCATGAATAATAACCTTGGAGTGATCATCTGAGTTGTTTCTCGAGTGGAGATATAACTACATGCTTTCTATATAGAGAGCCTTCTAGAGGGTGGTCTGGTAGGCAATCTTCTAGAAGTTGGTACCACTAAAGGGGTGAGGCGCGGGGTCTAAGATTATCTACTGAAACTGTGGATATATCTTTTGGAAGCCAGAGATGTTGAAAAATATACAATTTTATGCAAGGGCAAGTAGTCGAATTTATCTTTAATACCATCTCCTAGTACTTAGATACTTGCAACAATATCCACTAGAAGGGCATCTGCAAGAATTTCCTTTTGTAAACATCTCCTAAATGTGGGGAACCTGGCCAAAACGTTTCAGATAAGTGTTTTCTGGTAGCTCAGAACTGAGTATTACCTGAGAAGGGACTTTAAAGGGGAGCTTGTGGTGATATATTTTGGAGGTGTACTTGTCGAGTTCTCCAGAGAAGGATAAGGAAGGATTCGATGCCATCCTGGCCACAGATTTTACTGTCCCGAAGAGGCTTCTAAAGATACTGGCTACTGGAAGGCAGCCAGGTGACGGCATCTAAAAGCCTTGAGGAGCCTTGCCAAGTCATCCGCCTCCATTAAGAGACTGAGGCTGGAACAGCATCCATGGTAATTAGCATTCATACCCTGGACAGGGCTGGCAGGAAGCTGCAGAGATAGGATAAACCATCTTTACAAGAAATGCACTTACAATGTCTGATGCTTCAGCAGTCAGCCACTTCAAGCATCAGAAGAAGTCCTTTGGTGACAATCCACCCCCACAGGGCAGACATACAGGGCTTGCTTTACATTCACAAGCAGTGTGGTAGAAATGGATAGAAAACAGGTGTATAATATGGTCCATTTCTTAGTTCTGAGAGAGGGAATTAACAGGAACATCTAGGGGTGATCGTTTTTAAGGCGCCAGGACCATTGAAATAGTTGGTTTGAGAATACTCTCCAAGCATTGACACAATGTGACCCATTTGAAAATACTACAGATGTTTTGTCCATGTGTTGATACAGGAAAGTTGTGAGTCTTCAGTATTTCATACAGTGATGCAGGAGCATTAGAGCCTTAGGATGTTCTATAGACTATGTTGTGCACTTTTGCTACATGGTGAGATTGAGGGTGTGCTGATGTCCTGGGTCCATGTTGTCTATGTAGACATTTCAGAGGGGTGTCCACACTAGTGAGCCAGAAGCAACTAAATGGCCTGGGATGGAACAGAGTAGGATAAAAATGCCTTGGTGTGTTGAAGAGTGAACTATACAGGGCAGTAACACTTTAGGGTGTTCTTTAGTTAGCCCTGGGTTTGACATTGCAGTACTCTAAACAGGCCTAATGTTTTAAGTATACATACAGTGGGCTTTGGACCTGCCCCTTTCAAACATTGACCTTTTCCGACCATCTTCTTTTAGTCACTGGCTTGAGACTTTGTCAGTGCATCTTGCCGCAGCCAAAGAAGCATCGGTCACTTAGCTATTGCTGTTGGTTGTTTAGGTGGATACAGTGCATGCATTGAAATGCACTGGGGACTATTTTACATTTCTCTTCCTCTCCAGCTCAGCTTCTCATTGCATACCCAGACCTAATGGCTTTGCCAATGCTTATTTTTGGAATTCATTAAGTACAAGGATAGAAGAACATCTGGTTGTTCATGGAAGCTTTTGGCCTTATATCTAGATTTGTTTTTGTAGTCATTTGTGATTGTTCAACACATGAAAAATATTTAAAGCTTGCAGAGGGGACATGCAAGTGCCTCTTTCATACTCTGAGCTGCAAAGTGACCCCATGTTATGTCAATCAATCAATCAATGAGCTCGGATTTACAGAGCACGGTTAATCACCTGAGAGGGTATCCAGGTGCTACGTTCTTACTGGGATTAGTCGGCAGCCATGTTTTAAGTCCCTTTCTGAATTCCAGGAAAGTGGATGCTGTTCGGAGGTGAGGATAAGGTTGCCCCAGGACTTGGTGACGAGGTAGGAGAAGGATCGTCCTCCACTGTACCTTCGGCAGATGTGGGAAGTGTGTGCCTGGGCAAGGAAGGTGGAGAGCAGATGCCTGAAGTGTTGGTGGAAGTACAGGCAGTGGTTGATGTACGCTGGTCCTTAGTCGTGGAGGCGTGAGTCAGCATCTTAAATTGCCATCTTTTCTGGATGGGGAGCCAGTGGAGGTTCCTGAGGTGGGGGTTGATGTAGGCCCGTTTGGGGAGGTTAAAGATGAGTCTGGCAGCTGAGTTCTGGATCGTCTGGAGTCTCCTCAAGAGTTAGGTGGTGATTCCTGTGTGTAGCGCATTTCTGTAGCCCTGCCGGCTGCTGATTAGAGCGTGTGTGACTGTCTTCCTGGTGCCGACTAGGAGCCATCTGAAGATCTATTCAGAGCATGCAGGGGGTTTGGAAGGAAAGGAGACTGCATTGAACTGGCATTGCTCTCCAGGATGATGCCACAGTTGTGGGTGTGGTCTGTTGGTGTGGGTCTGAGTTCAAAGGGCCACCAGGTAACATTCCACGGTGAGGTGTTGTTCCCAAAAATCAGCAATTCTGTCTTGCCCATGTTGAGCTTCAGACAGTTGGTCTTCATCCAGTCGGAGACAATCGTCATGCAGTTGTGGAAGTTGGTCCTAGTAGAGGAGGGGTCTTCTTAGAACGACAGGATGAGCTGGGTGTCGTCTGCGTAGGATATGATGCTGATGCCATGGGCTCTGATGATGTTGGCCAGGGATGTAAGTGTTGAACAGGGTGGGGCTGAGGTATGACCCTTGAGGGATGCCACAGATGGTGCTCTTTGGTTCCAAAGTGAAGGGTGGTAGGTGGATTCTCTGGGTTTGTCCTGTGAGGAAGGATACGATCCATTTGAGGATGTTTCCCTGGATCCCTCTGTGGTGGAGGCTCTTGATGAGTGTGTGGTGGGATAAGGTGTTAAATGCTGCTGAGATGTCAAGGAGGATGAGGACCACTGTTTCCACCCGGTCAAGGAGGGTTCTGATGTCATCATGTGTGTTACATGTTTAGCCAGTTCCGACTTTTAACTAAAACGCAAGGCATTCTGGAACATGTAGTTATACTTCCTCTGTTAAATTGCCACAATAAGAACAACATTTGGCACTGCTTTTGAAATTAGGGTACAACATACCAGAATTAGGGCCTGATTTATTTATTGGCGGACGGAGTAATCTCCATTGGCCTTGCAGAGGACTTTACATTTGCCAGACCAAGACTACTCCGCCCACCATATATAAATAATCGGCAAGCTGTCAGTCATTTATAATGTATTGCCAGGAACAGTCATCACAGCAGTTACTATCAATGAATTTTACTTTTTGATGCAGGGCTCTGTCAGCGGGGGAGCCCTGTATGAAACTTTTTACTTTTTTTATTTTCAAAAGGAAATTCCAGAAGCGGGATTTTCTTCTTAAAAACAAGACAGTGCTCCCCTCACCATGGGAGTGCTCTTCCACGGCAAGGGAGCATTTAGCAGTTTTTACTCCCCCTTACCGACAGGGTTTTCCTGGCGGGGAGCAGCAGTAAAAACGGACCTGTAATTCTGCCCTTCTAAATTAGGTGGGCGGAATGACAGGTCAGATTCCGTCGCTCCATACTCTGCAAGGCCGTCGAAGGAGACTAATCACTGCTAAGACAAAGTAGTCTCCACCAAGTTCCACCCGCATTTAAATTTGGTGGGTGGGCCACATTTCTGGTGGTAAGGATACTCCGTCGCCGTTGCAATGGAGGATCCTTACCACCAAGAATTAAATCGGCCCCATGGTGATTTAGGGTTTGAGCATGCCATTTGCCTATTATTTTCAATCTAATCTGAGGGTTGGTAAAATAGCAGAGGCAGATGAACTGAAAATGAAAGCTGCAGATTATAAACTGGTGCCTTTGAAAAGCCTAAAGGGCTGGACACCTGGCAGGTAGCCTACAAAGTTCTGGGTAGGAGAATCAAGGTGCCAGGGTGTCTTACATTGCAATAAAGTATCTTTGGTTCACCTGTCCCTCATCGCTACTGGATTGTAGCACTGACTCGAAATCTTGGAGATGCCTCACCGTAGTTGAAGATATCGCCAGCACAAGTAGTTGAAAGCTCCAAAATTCCTCTCAACAACCATACATGTGGGAGTAAATCAGGATCTTGAGAGTGAAGTGTTTACTCCTGTCCCAGTTGACCTGGTTTACCCGATCCTGGTGCCTCCTCCCGTGAGTCTCTGTATCCCTTTGTCCCTATCTCCTTGCCTCTCTCTCCCAGATTCTCTTGTCCCAGAGTTCCCTTTCTCACTATCCCCATCTATTTCTGCCTCTTTATTCATGTATCACCCTATTGAGGTGTCTCCTTGTCCTTGTATTTCCCAGAGCTGCCCTGTATTGTGCCTCCCTGTCTTCCTGTCCCCATGTCTCTGTGAGCCTAATCTCCCCCTTAAGTCACTGGACAGAAGTAGGTTTCTCTTATTGTGTTCTATAGTCTCCCACTAGGGTATTGGTATGCATGAAAGTCCATGAATAAACTTAGTTGCACACAAGTATCTGTCCAGTTTATAGACTGGACAGTGTAGCTATCAAAAATACTTATCATTTCCAGTTCTTTAAACTATACAAAGAGTGGGCTTTATTTTCACCCAAAATATTGTTCGTGCTATCTGCGGTTTGTTGTGTCATTCTGCATCCTACCGAGTGCCTAAATTGCAAAGCAAGAGGCTTTATTTCACATTTGAAAAATGCACAAAAAAATGACACATTCAGTTCTCACTAACACCACCAATACCACCATTACTAACTCTGCCAAAACATCCTCTGCGGTCACCGCCATCAGTGCCACTTCTACAACAATTTGCACCACCAAGATTAGTCTCACTACCAACACCACTATTATCATCACCTCTTTAGCATTTCCAAATGCCTGTGTTTGAATGCTTTGCCACATGAGAGCCACGCCTATTCACTTTGCTAGTGCTTGTTATATTTTGTCTATGTTTTGTCAGAGGACTTCAGTGGGAAAAACTCTTCTATCAGCAAGAACTCCACATGTCCTGAAATGTTAGTACTTCTGAAAGGTTTGCAGGGCTTGCCATTCATAGAACTTCCTTTCAGATTCTCCTCAGATTTGTCATTCCACCTGTCAGTTGGCAACCCCTATTTCCTGTGTGATTACCCCCCCTGGAAATCTTTGGTGCCTGATTCGCTGAAAGGCCAATCTATATCCTACCTTCTTCCTAGAAATGCCTCGCATGTCTGAGAATTCGAATTTCAAAGTATTGAAAGAGAATTGTGAAATATATAAAGGTATAAAAGGCGAAAATGCACAAAGGAAACAGCAGGCCCATTCCTGGAAGGCAGGATGCCATGACCAGGCCCCAGGGATGGTGAATGTGTTCAGAATCTAACAATAGAAAAGCCTGCTGCCACTCTGGAAACTTTCCAGCATGTTAACATTAAATATTGAGCATCCAATACTGCTGCTTTCAGGACTTATGATTTCAGAACTGAGAGCCTGGCTGAAACAGGAGGGGTGCTCTTCTTCTAGTAGAATATTAAAAGAAGCAAAGCCAATACAGTGATGGTCTATTCCAGCTACCATAGGGCACTCATAATGGCAATAATACTTACAGATAATCTTGATTACTCTGATATCTCTTCTTTGTACCAGAATGTATGTGTAGCAGATGGGTTATGCCCATTTAGTGCACCAGGAATTTCTGCATTTAACTACACAGTTTATGGACTTTTATGGAATGCGAGTTTCCACACCTGAATCCCACTCATTGTAAATTAACAGTAAATGGACTGAGTGCTAACCCCTAGTGTCTGCCTTTTAACCCCTTCGCTGCGCCGAACGTTCCGCGCTGATGCGGAACATTCTATTGCGCGGGCAGGGCCGGAACGTTCAGCGGACATGCGCAGCACTACCGAGGTAGTGCACGCGATGTCCGCTGAACGTGCGCCGCACGGAAGGGGTTAAGATAAGACAGCTGCTGTGCAGCTAGCATTAGAGCCTCTTGGCTGGTTACAGGAGAACACCTGAGCACACGCATGTGAAGGCTGCACGTGGGAGACTACAAATCTTGTGCAGCCTGGTATCTGCAGACAGGTAACCGGTCGCAGATGGGACTTTTCAGTTATTGGTACTGACCTGGGGAAGGCCTTATAATGTGAGTGGGCATTCATAGTGTAGATCTGTAGTGCTTACTGAAGATCTGTGATGCTTACACAGTATTACTCATCTGCCCTAAAGTACAATTTGAACCCACTTAGGCCAACAGGTTCCAGTGAGGTACTAGTTTAGGGGAACCAAGCACCTGAGTGTAGACTTGCAGTCCCTAACATCATATCTGCACTCAACTTTAAGACTTGTCACATTTCCCTGGCCCAACTCAGAATCACATTCAAAGCCTATGTCCGCTCCACTGGGCCAAGTTAGTTACTCAGCTACCCAGTAGAGGGATCAAAGGACTCCTCACAAAATAAAACAATTAACATTGCTTGGCTCAGTTCCTGGGAAAAGAAGGGATTGGGAGGGAATTTGCATCTGTTAATTAGCTTGTCACAAAGCAACTGGGATGGGACAGCCCAGGCCCACAGGAACAAAGGAAGGCCATACATCTGGAGCCAACACAGTTGGGAATCACCACTGAAGTTTTGGTGGGAAGGGATCGGGCAGTTGTGTCATCTTGGGTGGAGCTGGGGCTTTCAGGGAAACTCTTTCCACAGACAACTAGAAGTGGGCATATTCTATTACAACTGTATGCTATGCCAAAGGGTTGAGATAGGGGTGACACTTTGATGTGGCAACGTAGGATTGGCGTAGGATGTCTGTCTTCTGGAACTTTCCACCCCCACTTAAAAACACCTGCACAAGGAGAGACAGATGAGAAGACACTAGTCCTGGAGCAATGATGGAAAAGGATGCCGAGCTGAAAGGCAAAGCCAGTGGATGCCCTGCAAGGATGGACTTTGGGATTTTAACTTCAGCTGACCGTCAGGACTTGTATGGGTATCTCCAGTGCTAGTGGTGTTGACACCCCTGTGCCGATGAGGAACGATATCAGGGATAGATATGCTGGGTAAGCCTGAATGGTTCCCTTGGACTGGCCTTTAACTTCACTAGTGACTCACAAGTTCCCTGCAAGATGGCTAGCAGTGCATGAGGCCTGTATAGTGTGGTAGAGACTGTGTTAGGCTTGCTGGCTGCATAGGGGCTTTGAAAGACATCCCCCCAAAGCAGAAGAGATCCTCAGGAGTGCAGGAAAATGACAGGATTGAAGCAGGGAGCCAGAAAACCAAGTTCCCTACAAAAAAGCCCTTTTAGAGACCAGGAGGCATGAAGAGACAGGCTTCTGGTGACTGCCAGCCAAAGTGAATTTAGCCCAAAACTGAGCAAATCAGCTCTATCGGGCCTGGGGTACAGGCTGGTCCATGGTATAAGGGTGCCTATGTTGTAGGGAGGATTTTTTTTGTGCTGAAAAGGACACCTTCCTGCAGAAAAACAACCCTTTGAGGCTTTTTCTTCTTTCTATATGTGTTGCAGAATGCAGCACACATAGAAAGAGAGAAAAACTAAAAGAAATATTCGATAATTATTCTTGTTATGACTCCCCTGGGAAGGGATAACATTTTGATGGGGTAAATGTCGGAATGCGTGGGAACACCTACACTCCCCCCATGGTATACCACCCTGGATCAGAGTAAGTGACCTGTACTGCCTTGCATACTCTAGGTTTACCAAGCACCGCAGGGCCATGCAGGGTGGCCTTACATGGCTTGGTAAATCTCATCTAGGTTTTGCGTCACCCTTTTGTTACTTTGCATCTGATAGGTGTGACATAGATGGAGCATGGGCTTTCCCATCCATCTACGCATTTATTTTAAGCCAACCCAGATTTATGAGACCTGAGTTTGTCCTAAAATAATGGTCCTAACCAATAGAAAGGTCGAAAGATAAATATTTTTATTTCTCCTCTTTACTTCCTCTTTCTGTGTGTGTGTTTAGAAAGAGAAGTATGCCTCAAAGGATTGTTTTCATGCAGGAAGTTATTGCTTCTGACACAAAAACAAGCCTGCCTGTAGCATAGGCATTGTTGCAGGATGTATGACATTACAACGCATGCTTTTACCTCGCATGCTTTTACATCGCAAGTTTTACAACGCATGCCTTTACAACGCATAGTGCTTTGGGGCGCTGGATAGTGAATTATTTAATTTACTATTCCAACTCCAGTCCCCGTGGATAGTAGGGAAGGTGTTGGATAGTAAATTAAATCTATTCCCTATCTTAGAGCGTCCCCCAGCGCAATGCGTTGTAATGGTTTGCGTTGTAAAAGTTGCGATGTATAAGCTTTGCGTGGTAAAAGTTGCGTTGCAAGTGATGTTTCCCATTGTTGCACTTTTTTGCATGGGTGCCTGCATTGGTGCTAGGCAGCACATGGAGCGCCAGTGCAAAGAGAGAGATTCGAAATGCTCCAGATCTTTGTAAATATGGAACATTTATGCTATCTCCCTTTTACGCAATGCACAAAGTTCCTTTGCTGTGAAACAATAGTAAATTTGCCCTGATATCCATTAAATCTTGGATATTGAGAACTTAAGCAGAAATACGGTGGTTCCTTCAAGTTCACTATAGGTGGAAAATAAACATTTATGCGATAAATTATTGCCATGGGATGGAAACATCAACACACGGACTGTATTCATTTTACCTATTAGGATTACTTTAGTCCATATTGCCTTTATATCTGACATATGTCTAGGAGCCATTGAAAAATATTCCAACCGGTTTCTTTTGTTGTTTAATTTTTGTTGCTGGATACCCTGCGTTTACACATTTCAGAGCTGCATTGATTCGCCCATCTCTTATGTGGCACCCTAAATTTATTTATATGAAACTGCATAATACAGAATTGATTTGATGTTCGCTCTCATTGTGTATATGTCGTCACTTAGAACCCCTCGATGAAAATCATCCCTGTGATTCACTGTTACCCATCTATAATTCTATATATGACATTAGAACTTCGGGAGCTCCTTTGAAGACAACAGAGTACCGCGAGCCAATAATGGCTGGTATAGACCATCTTCTCCATCATTAGTATGTGTGTCTTTCTGTTTCTTCTTGTTTAATATAGAACAGTCACTTTTCAGTTGGTGGAATGTTCCAACAGCATTATAGCCACTGGAGCTATTCAGGTCATTAAAGGAAATTCCCCTAGCTATAGGCCCTCAATTGCAGACTAGTCAGTTTGCTGCAACAACTCTTATAGTCTAGGGCAGGAGTCTATAATGCTGTAATGTAAAGTGTAATGTAAAGTGCTGAGTGCTGACCTGGATTTTTGTCTTAGATAGAGCGGTAGAGCTTAGGTTGACCCCTATGTTGCTGTCTTGTGTGGGCCTGGTTGGTTGTCCTCACCACCATATGTGGTTAGTCGGTCCAATGGACCTTGATGTTGTCTTTTTGCCTCTCTCTGCCTAGTTTCCTGCCCCTTCTATACCCTACCACAACACATTACAAGAGATATCGTAAGATGCTGTGAATTATCATCAAGTGGCTTTTATTTTGGTAATATGACATAGAAAGGTCTCTTACTTGACAATATAACTGTATTCTTTGTACAATCCAATTCCTGATATGCCTATTCAAGTTGATTATTGTGGGATTATTTTCGGCCGTGATTCAAAGTCATAGAGACATTAATTAAGTTGTGGTACAGAGAGACTACAGGTGCATTCAGACATCATTTTAACAACTTGATGTAAATATTTTCCTTTTTGAAGGGAATCCATGAACAGTGGCATCTGAATTTTATTCTAGACTTATTAGCTAATTCCCATTTCTTCATGCGGTAAAAGGCGATATCAATGTAATCTTTTTGGTCTAATAGATGTGATGAGTTATTCAACTAGAAGGGCCCGATTCACAATGAGAAACGTACACTTTTCTGTAAGTTTACTCTATTTCAGTATTCCCAAACAAACAGTTTAATAGAAACTTTACTACCCTAGAGTCTATGCATGCAGAGCGGGGTACTTCGCACATGAAAAGATAGGACTGTCCTATCCTATTATTTGAAGAGTTCTCCACCAGGACTGCAGAGCCTCCAGTGCCTGAAAGTCACCAGGGGTCTCTGCGGCAATCCATGATATGCCCCTTGTACGCCCCTTGTGACCCGCCCTGGCACTGCCTTTGCAACCCCGAGCATCAGCAGTGGCAAAATCGATGCCAGGAAAAGAAGCGGCTCGTCCTTATGGACATTGGTGGGGGCCTCACTCTCCTTATTTTCTGCCAATCTTTTATTATACTAATAGTGAATAATATTACATTATTCGCTATTAGTTTAATAAAAAATGGAGTACTTTCCCTGGTAGCAGTGGTAAGCAAAAAAATGCTTTTAAATGTGTGTATATTGTGTGCGTGCTTGCAATTTTGAGTGAGTTTATGTAAGAGAGTGTGTGTATATGTGTGAATATGTGTGTATGTGTAGGCACAGTGTGAGTGTTTGTGTGTGTGTGTGTGTGTGTATGTGTAGGCACAGTGTGAGTGTTTTTGTGTTTGTATGTGTGTATGTGTAAACATGTGTATGTGTGAGTAAAAGTGATGGTCAAAGGCCATGTGAAGTCACTTCCACTATTCCTGTCATTTTGGTGAATTGACGTACATGTGAGAGAGCGCAAACTGATATAAATATATGAGTACATCACACTTACCTATAGAGAGCATAATTCATGAAGAGAAATGCCATGAGTGCTAATAGTATATGAAATTATATTCTAAATGTATAGCTAATATAGAGATTTAAGTAGAAGTGGAATTAATACAGAAATGTGTGACATTATATGATTTTATTAGACGTGATTATTTTGAATCTATGTCGTGTAGCTGTTAACATATAAGATGGTCTGTGGTAAAACGCAGAACGTGGTAGGCCTCAGGGCCAGAGCTGGAGCTAAAAGGGAAGGTGTTTCTTTTCACGACACAGGTTGTTTAACGTTTTGGTCATTGCATTAATGGGCCATGATTTAGAGTAATGTTTTCTAAATAATAGAATAAGAGTTTAACATGCTTTAATTAAATGAAGAAATTGAATGCTATAATCATAATGTGAAATATTGTAGGCCTGAAATGTTTTAGCATTGATTTACACGTACATGTCTGGGCTGAGAAATGTTGCAAGCCTTTTTAGAAGTCTATGAGAGTTGGGTTCTTGGCGGCAGATATCTGTCTGCAACAGGAAAGGGGGGATCCAATTATAAGTGAATGAATAGAGGTCTGTTCAGTAGACGGCCCAGACATGGAGGAGGGTTCTGGAATGTTTAAGGGGTATCAGCGGGCCGGAGAAGAGACTGAGAAGCAAGGTCAACTCTAACGTCTGAGGCCCAATACAAAGCATCATGGAAAGAGCCTGAAGTTGCACCACGTGAGAGGCGTTTCGCAAGGGGCGTCTCAAATGTTGTTGACTGTTTTGTATTAGGGACAGCACCCCTGGGTGGAGTTAGAGCAGAGACCTGAGGACCCTTTAGAGAGCGGATGGGTAGGCAGTGAGGGGTCATGACTGGAGAACTTTAGGTTTTCACCAAGAGACTTAGAGTGGGTGACTTCCTTTGGGGGTCATTCATTGCTGACACCTTTGTTAGGTTGGGATTTGGTTAAGTAGGGATACCATCTAGAACAGGGTAGGGACGCCTAACCTGTGTTTGTTTTCCTCCAACCTAAATGAAGGAGAGATATGCGTCTATGCTGATAGCTTTGCTATTTTTAGAACTTGTGTTAGTGATTTCTGTTGCTCGTCTGAGGGCTTTTCGAGAGCACATGTATGTAATTGGACCTGTGTATCTCGTGAATCTCATTCTGAGATGCTTGTATTTGCAGCTCATTATATCTTTACAATAAACTTTTGAAACCTAGAAGTTGTCCGTGATCTTTGAGAGTAGAGTCCTTTCTTGGGTGAACTAATTTGCAGATAGGTGTACTGTTTCCTTCCAAGACAGGCAATAAAGGTTCAGTCGACCAGATCGAGGTTTGGATCAATAGATATAAGGTATCGATCAAAATCTCGCCCTTTCAGTTGGTAGCTATAGAGGATGGTTGCCTTCTTGAGGACGGTGACCTAGGCCAGGTTAGCTTACCCCAAGGCCCCTAGAAATCGATGATCGGAAGAACAGCCCGCAGATGAAGATCCGGATGACGTGAGACAGAAAAAGCAGCAGTATCGGTCGAGAGTGAGTATAAAGGGTTATGCGTGTTAGATTGCGGTGTTTTGTATTGTATCTATGTTGTAATGTCTGGCGGAGTTGAATGTCTGTAGAGTGACTGTGGAACAGGTTGTGAGCGCGCGCAACCGGTGGAAATCTTAAGTTCAAGGAGAGCTTAAGTGGTTCGGGTGTATCGGACACCCAGAGTAATTGTCAACTAGTGTGAAGGGGGTCATGAGGTACCATTGATCACCCGAGAGACCGAGATAGGGGGAACGTAAGAGTGAGTGCGTGAGTAACGGACGCTGGTCGGAAGTTACTGTGTGTGTAAGTAACCTATCAGAAAGACGATAGACATCTCGTCAGTTGTGTTGACAATTACAGATAGACTGTGGACGTACAGTCGAGAGAAGTGACCGCTTGGTCGGAAGTAGTCATTTTTCAGTGTATGAATGGGACGCATGCATAACCGGGAGACGAGTTGAGAAAGGAGGGGTGCTGCTGCGAAGCGGAGAAAAGAGACGTCAGGTGGTGTCGCGCAGTGATTGGCTGACCGGAGAAAGACCGCGCTGTGATAGGCCAGCTAGCGAACACGTCATACAGGGTCGCGACGTGATTGGCCAACAGGAGAAAGACCGCGCTGTGATAGGCCAAGCTAGCAAAGCCGCGACAGGATTGGTGGATTGTCATCAGGAAGTAAACAGAGTAGCGAGGCTGAATTTTGTGCGCATAATTATGAAGTGTTTTAAATGGTTGAAAGCGCTGTTTAAGAAAGAGAGGCGAGGATCGTATGAAGGGGAAGAAGCCCCGCCGGAGGGTACGCCAGCTCGTTATATGGCAGTAAATGTTGGGTTGCATACGATCCTTTGGATATCAGAGTGGAGTAAGATTACTGAAGGAAACGAGGAACTGACGTTCCCGAAGTACGGGACGTTCAGATTAGAGGTGTTACATCGATTGAAATCAGTCATGACCTCAAAGAGACCCTTGCCTAGACCAACCCAGTTTGAAGCCCTTGAGGCATGGCTTAGGGCAGCGCATGAAAGGAATATGAACAGACGACAAGAAAGGGTGAAACGCTCGGTAAGGGCAGTACAGGATGCCAGGTGGGATGCGGATGCTAAAAGATGGAGAGTGCATAATTTGGAAATAAATAAACTGTACCCAGTGTTAGAGGCGCCAGTAAATAAAAGCCCCCTAGAAGAAGATGACGAGAGCGAAACAGAGGACAGCCTGATAAACAGATTACTGACAGACAGGCCACCCCCGTATAATAGAGCAGGGGGAGAGGTCGAGAATACTGAAGGAGAAAAGGGGGGCAATGCAGGAGAGCATAGACTGCTTCCCAGTTCAGAGTGGGATCCTGAGCCAAAGAAAGAGTTGCTCCAGCCTAGTCAGGTGCAACAGGTGGTCGGTAGGTTTGTGGTACAAAGAGCGTCGGAAACGGAAAGCGCCACATCCTACCCATTGCCAGATGCACTACAGGTACCTGTTACCATAGGTCCTATAATATCGATATATGACCAAGAGAGAGCAAGAGGGGAAGAACGGAAACGGAAAGACAGAGAAAGAGCAGAGCAGGCAAGGAGGAACGATACCACTAATTCCCCAAGTCAGATGCCGATACCCAGAGAGTGGAGCACCCCGATGCACACAGCAGGGGACCCAGGAGGAGATCCTGGGGGCCCTAGATGGCCAATGGATCTGAGGGGATCTGGACGAAAATCCTTTCAAGAGCTAAATGAGTACATGAAGCAGTGGGATGAGGCAGTGAAGGCTCAAAAGTGCATCAATGCTGCAGAAGCAGAAAGGGAAAGTCAGGACAGCAGAGCACGAACTCACTGCGGGGCTGGGGAGAGTAGCCCGGAGTGGGACTGTAGAGGGAGTAGGGGAGTCACCCATTGGGCCCGGAATGGAGGTAGAACAGACCTGGAAAACGGGGGCCCCGGGAGTGAAGGGGTGGCGTGCCCAATACTCAGTGAAGGGGAGAGGAGAGCGCAAGAGTACAGGAACAGCTTTAAGTGTCCACACTGTGTGCCTGGCACCAGAGAACAGAATGGGAGTTGTGAGAGGTCGCACCATAGTCCCTGTGATGACAGAAATGAGCGCAGCCCAGGGAATATGGGGAACCAGGAAGGATCGTATCGGATACTGAGCGATACGAGGCAAAGGGAGTGTAGCGACCAGAGGGAAAATAACAGAGAGATGTGCGGTGAGAGGAGAGAAGAAGACGAGAGTGGGCAGAGAGAGAGTAGGGATAAAAGGCCCGTGTTCCATCACCTTCCAAGATTGGATGGCCGAGCATGGGACCTGGAGAGATGGGAGCAAGGGAGGCCACCCATTAATTCTCCTGAGCCCAAACGCAGAGCTCGAAGTTGGGATGGTAGGGAGACCAGTGAGCCCCCTTCAAAAGACATATTGCGAGCTGAGATAAAAGCCAAGAGACTTGATGTCTCCAGCTTAAGGTCAGATCTGGATGACATGGTAGATGGTACCCTGCCTTTAGAAAGAATGGAAATGTATGAACAGGATGAAATACTGTATATGGCAAAGGACATCACACGAAAGGCGAGAGCAGTCCATGAGAAGTTAGTCGAACTAGCAGGCAAATATATGGTGGACTTGTCAAGAACCAAAGCATTACAGGGTAACCACAGGCTACATTACTCAGATCGAGATCTAGATGAGAGGAGAACGATTGGGCTGAAAACACACATAAGGGAACTGATTACTGGAATAAGGACATGGAGGGCACTAGATAAATGGGAAGAGAGGTGGTCCAAGAAAGGGACCGGCAGAAGAAGCATGATTGGTATAACACCAGGACAGCAGGGAATAGAAGCTTACCCTTTGCGTGAAGTTGCCAATGGGAGCTATGTACATGTCCCTTGGAGTAGGGGAGATTTAGCTGCTTTTACCACATCTTTCCCCAAGTTACGAGAGAGCCCCGTGGAGTGGTACAAGCAAGTCGAGAGGTTTGTAAAGATCTCAAAAGTCTTATGGATAGATCTGAACACGCTGTTTGACATTGTAGTACCAGGAGATCTGTGGACAGCATGCAAGGTTAGCGCTGAGTGGCCCACAACGGAGCCAGAGAGAGATGCTAGGACTAATGGGCCGTCCGAGATCGTGATGGCAAAATTCGAGAGAGTGATGACTTGGCTGAAAGAGAAGGTGCCAATGCAAGACATAGATTGGGTCAGAATAGACAGAACGAGACAGGAACCCAAAGAGACAGTCCATGAATATTACGAGAGATTGCTGAAGGCGTTTAAACAGTATAGCGGCTTGGATGTAATGGATCCAAAGGACATAGGGCAATTCGTGTCCAAGTTCGTCCTGGGACTGAGACCGGATATTAGTTTAATGATTCAGCAACACTCGATTTGTTGGCAAAGTAGACCCCTAGATGAAATACTGAGATATGCCAGGTACTGCTGCGATGAGGTAGACTCCAAGGCTAAGAAACTAAAAGAGAAGCTGATGGTGGTACAATTGCAGGCAGCAGGAAAGGGGGGACCGCAACAACAGCAGCAAGGGACAGGTACAGGAGGTAAGAAGCAGTACAGTCAGAACAAGGGTAATGAGGAGAGTACTACCTTCAGACCCAGAGTAGACATAGCTACCTTGAAGAAAACGACTAGGTGCCACCAGTGCAACGAGTTGGGGCATTGGAAACGCGAGTGCCCTTACAATGTAGAGATCGGAGAGCAAGAGATAGAGGAGGAAGAGGTCCAGAGCGCACCTATGAGAGGGGCGACGCCATACCAAGGAAAGGTGCTCAAAGGGGGGGGGGCTCCTCCCCGAGCCCAGTTCCCGCAACCTCCTCGAGTAGGGAGTATGGGTAAGACCTATAGACAGATGCCCCTGTTTGTGGAAGGTGAAGAGTGCTATTATGTGGACCCATTAACCGGACAGAGAGTGGAAAGAGAAGACTGCACCCTTGGGGCAGCCTTAGAGGTAGATCAGAGGGGACCCTATGTTGAAGCAGAAGTAGCAGGGTGCCCTACGACATTTCTGGTGGACACAGGAGCCACTAGATCCACGATCAGATCAGCTGCAGTTCCAGACCTGCCCATGTCTGGAGAGACCATACAGGTGGTAGGGGTCGCAAACAGGAGAATAACCAGCCAATTGACAGAACCGGTACAGGTGAAAATAGGGAAGTACAGCGATGAGCACCAATTTGTGGTTTGCGATTCAAGCCCTGTGTGTCTGCTAGGAAGAGACCTGTTGTGCAAATTGAATTGTACTATATATTGTACACCCCAGGGAGTGGAGGTATTGACTAATGATGATGATGCAGATTTCAAAGTTGCAAACTCAAGAATATGTGTGGAGCTGTACCCTACTTTGACAGTAGACGAGCTTCCCTGGGATTTGAGAGAGACAGTGGCATCAGAGGTATGGGATTTCACTGGGGAAGAGATTGGATTGGTCAAAGGGGTGGACCCAGTGAAAATTGTAGTGAAACCGCATGCTGAGTTCCCAAGAACACCCCAGTATAAACTGACTCCAGAAACGATTGCAGGCATAAAACCCGTGATCGAGTCCATGATTAAACAGGGAATACTGAAAGAAATCGTGGGTAGTCCATGTAACTCCCCGATTATGGGTCTGCAGAAACCAAATGGGAAATTTCGGATAGTGCAGGACCTTCGAAAGATTAATAACATAGTCGTTTCATGTTGTCCAGTGGTACCGAATCCATCAGTGATACTGTTTCAGATTCCATTCCAAGCTGAGTGGTTCACTGTGATAGATCTTTGTCAGGCTTTCTTTTCGATCCCTTTGGACGAAGATAGCCATTTTCTTTTCGCATTTAAGCTGGAAAATCGTGTCCTAACATGGTGTCGTATCCCTCAGGGGTATACAGAGAGTCCATCGATCTTTAACCAGCTTCTGAAGAAAAATCTTGAAAGTCTAGTGCTGCCCCAGAAGTCAGTTCTGGTCCAGTACATAGACGACCTCCTTGTGGCGTCAGAAACAGAAGAAGCTTGCAGGGAAGATTCCATTGCTTTGTTAAATCACCTAGCTGCCAATGGGCATAAGGTATCCCCGGGAAAATTGCAGTACTGCCTGACAGAAGTACAGTACTTGGGACACAGAATTGAGAAAGGCAAACGAAAGGTGTCACCGGACAGGATAGAGGCGATCATGAAAATGAACGCGCCTCAGACACAGAGAGAGGTCAGGATGTTCCTAGGGATGGTGGGTTATTGCCGACAGTGGATCGTGAACTTTTCACTGAAAGCAAAGCCCTTGCAAAAACTGACGCACAAAGAGGTGAGTGATCCGGTACCATGGGACAAAGACTGTTTGATGGCATTCTTACAGCTGAGAGAGGACCTGTGTCGTGCTCCGGCATTGGGAATGCCTGATTACAATAAACAATTCTTTCTTTACTGTTGTGAGAGAGAAGGTTGTGCGTTGTCTGTGTTGGTCCAAATCCATGGGAATGCCCGTAGACCAGTTGCTTATTTCTCAGCTACTTTAGACCCAGTAGCCGCAGCGTTGCCCGGATGTCTCAAATCCGTTGCTGCAACGGGTGTCAGCATTGAGAGATGTGAAAATATCGTCATGGGGCACCCGTTAGAGGTGTGCGTGCCACATTCTGTTGAACTGTTGATGACCAGGACCAAAACACAGCATCTGACCAATAGCAGGCTCACGCGCTATGAGCAAGTTATTCTTGCTGCAGAGAACGTGACCCTCAAGAGATGCTCTGTTTTGAACCCTGCTACCTTAATGCCACTTCCAAATGATATTGATGATGATGATGAATATACAGACCATGACTGTCTCGATGTGACTGAACTATGCACCAAACCCAGACCCGACATCGTAGATGAGCCACTGACCGACCCAGACGAAGTTTTCTTTGTCGATGGCTCATGTGTAAGAGACGAAGTTGGGCAGTTGAGAGCAGCTTATGCTGTTTGTACAATTGAAGGAGTTGTGGAAGCAGGGTGCCTGGAAGGAGTAAACTCCGCTCAGGTAGCCGAGATTATTGCCCTAACACGTGCTTGCTTAGCAGGCAATCAAATTCGAGTCACCATCTACACCGACAGCCAATACGGGTTTGGGGTAGTTCATGATTACGGGCAGTTATGGTCTCAAAGAGGGTTCATGACTTCTTCAGGCTCTCCCATTCGCAATGGAGAGTTTGTGCGCTTGTTGTTAGAAGCATTGCAATGTCCAGCAAGTATCGCAGTTGTAAAGTGCATCGCACATACCAAAAATGAGGACTTTGTTTCGAAAGGCAATAGATATGCTGATGAAGTTGCGCGGTATTGCGCAGAACAAGGTTACTCTTTCACAGAGGTGGATGTGGGTGGAATAAATGTGAGAACTGAATTAGCCATGATACTGGAAACTGTTGATACTTGGGATGAATTGTCAACCATGCAAGAAAATGCTCCTGATTCAGAAAAGGAAACATGGGAAAAGGCAGGATGTGTAATGGGTGAGACTCATTTTTGGGTCTCAGCAGACGGCAGAGCAGTGTTGCCCAATGAGATGGTGAGTCCAATGGCTAGACTCATACATGGTCCCGTACACTTAGGGAGAGATGCTATGCTGAGAGTGTTTAGACAGACTTGGTACAATCCTAAGTTTAGAATAGCAGCAGAAGCAGTGTGCCAGCGTTGTGTGACCTGCCAGCAGCTGAATGTAGGGAAAAGAACACCAGTTGCACTAAGTCACATAGGAAGGTCTGGAGGTCCATTCAACAGAATGCAGATAGATTTCATTGAAATGCCAAGATGCAACCGCCTCCGCTATGTCCTGGTGGTTGTTTGTGTGTTCTCCAGATGGGTTGAGGCATACCCTACACGTAGGTGCGACACCCTCACAGTGGCTAAGTTACTGCTTAGAGAACTTATCCCTCGGTTCGGGGTGCCGGCCTTTTTGGAATCAGATAGGGGAACACATTTTAACAGCGAGCTTGTGAAGATGATTTGTGTTGCACTGAATATAGACCAAAAGCTCCATTGCAGTTACCGACCAGAAGCCTCAGGAATTGTGGAACAAATTAATGGCACGATCAAGTCCAGAATAGCGAAAGTTTGCTCCTCAACGACCCTGAGTTGGCCTGATGCCCTGCCATTGGTACTCATGAGCCTTCGTAGTACCCCAGACAGAAGAACAGGGTTGTCACCACATGAGGTGTTAATGGGGAGAGCAATGAGACTGCCATCTATTCCAGCTACTGCACTGTTAAATATCACAGATGATATGATCCTGGACTATTGTAAGGGGCTGTCTGACGCCATGCGTTCTGTGTCCCTTCAGGTGCAGGCTGCAGAGGTTCCAGCGTGCCAGGGCCCTTGCCATGACCTGTATCCTGGGGACTGGGTCCTGGTGAAGAAACATGTGAGAAGAAGCTGCTTGGATATTCGTTGGCGTGGGCCCTACCAGGTCATCCTGATCACAAGTACAGCTGTAAAGGTGGGAGGCCTGCCCAACTGGATACACGCGTCGCATACGAAAAGGGTTCCAGCACCTCTGGAAACAGCTCCTCTCTCGAATGGACGTCCAGCTGAGGACCAAGAAGCCATAGAGGGGGCTAGCCAAGCTGTAGAGGTGCCAGTGGAAGCAGGGAACGAGTCTGACCAAGCTGAGGACGGTCAGTACAACAGCGAAACAGAAGACGCTACAGAAGGAGAAGACAGCTGGGAGTACGAGTCTGACCCTGACAGGTCTGAAAGAGAGCGAGAACAGACCAGAAGGAGAAGGAGTAGAAGGGCACGTGGAGAAGCAAATTGGCCGCAAAGAAGAAGTTCTAGCCTGAGGTCAACTCCAGAAGCAACCCTTCCTCCGATATCAGAAGACTCAGACCCAGAAGAAGGTGCTCAGGGCGCTGAAGCACCAGACCGAAGAAGGTCAAGAAGAGTGCGTGTGCCTAACAGAAGATACTCCACACCTGAGTGGACATATCTGGCGACAAATGTCTGTGAAACCGGAGACAGGGAGGATCCGAGCGGTGGTGGTGTCCAGTTCTGAGCCCATTATCACCGTGGAAATACAACTGTTGGTACCCGGTGTCGAACAAGAAGGGTCACTAACATTCGTGCTCCCCAGACCTCCCCGCCTCAGCAAGTTAAAACACATGTTTCTTACAGAATTGAAATTCCCCGACTTTGGTACCACGATAACAGCACATGAAGAGCATACTCTTCGCATGGAAATATTGAACTATGCTATTGAAGCTGCAACCACAAATCTAATAGTCGATTGTTAAAGGACTTTGTAAATAAAGCAAGCAGAAGAAAGGAAGATTACCTAGCGCCCAGGAAGCAGAGAATTTTAGGGAACCCCTTGAGTGGATGGAGAAGGGCTAGGGTTGTCTTTTTGAACTGTGAAAGGACTTTTTGCGAAAAAGGCTGTCAGCCTCCAGCTGTGTGGATTCTAAAGACAAAAAAGGATTGAAAGAGACTGTAAAGGAACGAGAGGAAAAGAACTTTTTTTGCAAAGAGAAAGGGAAAAGCTAGATTGTCTGACGAAATGGAGGCCGGCACCCCGAACCGCAGAGCTAAATGTATAATAGGTACACTAATAGTAGGAGTGATAATATTAATAGCTTTAGTGGTAACAATTTCTTATGTAAAGGGACATGAGGAAGAGGTAAAGGTAACTGATGCGAATTCTGTAGTAACACTTACACCCACTGTTGCAGGTGAGAAAAGGGAAAACACTCAAGAGAAAGCGTTATTGGCTGCAGAAGCCCGCAGGTTACATGTGGACGAGTCCCAAGGAGACTTTAGGTCAAATGCTTATGCTAAACTTTTGTATGAATACGTGGATGCCATGGAGGTTAAGGATTGCTACGTCTGCATGCAGTTGCCTGCGTCTGTAGATGAAGGAATTCGATATCATCACCTCCCTCTGACATATGGCATTACATGTAGCTTATTGCTTAGTATATTTTATGAGAGAGATAGTTTTGAATACTATTTCTCCAATTATGATTCTGTGTTGCCAGAAGTCCCGAATTATAAGCAGATGAATAAATGGGATTACTGGAAGAGTGAAGACAGATTGGCCAAGTTCTTCATTCCTTGGATTACCTTAGATACTTCACATGCCCGTAGAAATAATCTGACATGCAAGGTGTCAGAAGTCGAGAAAAAGTTCATAGGGCAGGTGGATGATCGTTACAGGAGACAAAAGATTTTGAAAAAATCAGGACAAGGGAAATTAGATTGGACCGAGGAAGAGAAGTCACACAAGAGAAAGGGTAGTAGTGGTCCAATAGCTTTAGATAAAGCGCAGAGAGGAAAGTTATGTCTTCACCGAGCCAAAACGTATTATGAAAATGTATACGTTGGAGAAGTTGACTGTGAACATGCTTTTAATTTAGAGTACTACACTAAGGATTTCCTGAAGGGAATGCAAGTGATTCCAAATGTGTATTTTGTATGTGGAAGAAATGCTTACGTGAGACTACCTGACAACTGGTATGGATCATGTTACTTGGCAATTGTCTTCCCCAAAATATATCATGCACAAGACTTATTGATCATTGAGGGCCAGACATCATCGAGGGGAAGGAGAGATTTAGGCGATGCAGAAATGGTTGGAGATGTCTTTGGAGCTATGTTCCCTCTTTTGGGAATAATCCTTAATGATGTTAAAATTAGACGACTGGCAACAGTTGTCGACAGGTTGTCTGCCAGCACTGCTCAGTCCTTAATGCTGGTAGAAGGAGAGATGCAATCGATAAGGGCTATGGTTCTTCAAAATCGGCTTGCATTAGATGTCTTATTAGCAAAAGAGGGCGGAGTCTGTAAGGCTTTGAAGGTTCAGGAATGTTGCACTTACATTCCAGACCTTTCAAAACCCCTTGAGAAAGTTATTAAGAACATAACTAATATACACAAAGAGATCGAAGACTTGAGTAGAGAAAATGTCTGGGAAAAGGTGGGCCACGGAATGAGTGCAGTTGGAGGGTGGTTTTCCACCTTAGGCAAAAGCTTTATTTGGTATATCCTAAAGCCTATCATCATAATATTGATCTGTGGGATAATATTGTGGGGATTGGTGAGGGTATTCAAATGGTACAGAGCAAGAAGGTCAGAAAGGGCCCAAAGAGAACAGTTGCAGAGATTGGCTGCCATACAAGATAATCAGTACAGGAGCCTGAGAGCTCTGGAAGCGCAGAGAATGCCAGCAATAACTGCAGTTTAAATGTTAGTGATGACCCCGAGAGGTCATCAAAGGGGGGAACTGAGAGAGCGCAAACTGATATAAATATATGAGTACATCACACTTACCTATAGAGAGCATAATTCATGAAGAGAAATGCCATGAGTGCTAATAGTATATGAAATTATATTCTAAATGTATAGCTAATATAGAGATTTAAGTAGAAGTGGAATTAATACAGAAATGTGTGACATTATATGATTTTATTAGACGTGATTATTTTGAATCTATGTCGTGTAGCTGTTAACATATAAGATGGTCTGTGGTAAAACGCAGAACGTGGTAGGCCTCAGGGCCAGAGCTGGAGCTAAAAGGGAAGGTGTTTCTTTTCACGACACAGGTTGTTTAACGTTTTGGTCATTGCATTAATGGGCCATGATTTAGAGTAATGTTTTCTAAATAATAGAATAAGAGTTTAACATGCTTTAATTAAATGAAGAAATTGAATGCTATAATCATAATGTGAAATATTGTAGGCCTGAAATGTTTTAGCATTGATTTACACGTACATGTCTGGGCTGAGAAATGTTGCAAGCCTTTTTAGAAGTCTATGAGAGTTGGGTTCTTGGCGGCAGATATCTGTCTGCAACAGGAAAGGGGGGATCCAATTATAAGTGAATGAATAGAGGTCTGTTCAGTAGACGGCCCAGACATGGAGGAGGGTTCTGGAATGTTTAAGGGGTATCAGCGGGCCGGAGAAGAGACTGAGAAGCAAGGTCAACTCTAACGTCTGAGGCCCAATACAAAGCATCATGGAAAGAGCCTGAAGTTGCACCACGTGAGAGGCGTTTCGCAAGGGGCGTCTCAAATGTTGTTGACTGTTTTGTATTAGGGACAGCACCCCTGGGTGGAGTTAGAGCAGAGACCTGAGGACCCTTTAGAGAGCGGATGGGTAGGCAGTGAGGGGTCATGACTGGAGAACTTTAGGTTTTCACCAAGAGACTTAGAGTGGGTGACTTCCTTTGGGGGTCATTCATTGCTGACACCTTTGTTAGGTTGGGATTTGGTTAAGTAGGGATACCATCTAGAACAGGGTAGGGACGCCTAACCTGTGTTTGTTTTCCTCCAACCTAAATGAAGGAGAGATATGCGTCTATGCTGATAGCTTTGCTATTTTTAGAACTTGTGTTAGTGATTTCTGTTGCTCGTCTGAGGGCTTTTCGAGAGCACATGTATGTAATTGGACCTGTGTATCTCGTGAATCTCATTCTGAGATGCTTGTATTTGCAGCTCATTATATCTTTACAATAAACTTTTGAAACCTAGAAGTTGTCCGTGATCTTTGAGAGTAGAGTCCTTTCTTGGGTGAACTAATTTGCAGATAGGTGTACTGTTTCCTTCCAAGACAGGCAATAAAGGTTCAGTCGACCAGATCGAGGTTTGGATCAATAGATATAAGGTATCGATCAAAATCTCGCCCTTTCACATGCTTAAAGTTACTATTAAATCGTCTGTTTGTGAATACAGAAAACGAGTTCCACAAGAATGTAAGTTTACCTTTGTGAATGGGACTTTATCACTGTAACCACTGAGCCATATACCATCTTCCAAAATTACAAAGCGTTCTGGTACTTTCCTACTGACTGGGATGTCTAGCTCCCTAAGTTTGAGCAGCTCTAGGGTGGAAGAAGCATTTTACAATTTGGGTATCAAAAATCTATTTAGTTTTATCTGGAAATGGCAAAAAGGAATAAGTTAATCACTCTGCTTTCTTGACATCTATGGAGAGAATATGGCATTTTAGGCGGCATTGGATATTAAAGGCCTTCTCCTTCCCAGGATGATCCTGTCCTCTACCAGTGAAGTAACTATTATCCCATCGAATCGATTGGCAATTTACCGCACATGTGACTGCATAATATACAAGAGGGTCAATGGATTTCAATATCAGTCACCTCTAAAAGAAACTATGGGGCATATTAGCAAGAACCTTGGAAAAATTATCGCTGTTTTAGCGACAGGAAACTGCCGCTAAAACGGCGATAATGAGCTTGCTAATATGCGTTATTGAATTCCAATAGAAGACCAGGTTAGGTGTGCAGCACAGCGTGGTCAACGCCAGACACCGACGCGATCACGATTGACGGTGGAAGTGACTGCGAGAGCCAGTGAGACAGTGAACTTGCACACACTCACATGTGCACAAGGGTACAGGTATGCCCATGTGGGGCAATATCTGGGAATATTAAAATAGACAAGTATTGGTGCAGGGTGGAGTGATTGACCCACTCCCTGAAGAAATTGCCGTGAGTTTTCCCCTGGCAATGAAACATGTCGGCTTTTAAATGAGCAGATACACAGCACTGAATAAAACTAAACAGCCAGTGTGATCTAGCTCGGTTTTAACTGTGACGGGCGGAGCTATAGTCTGGTCCCCGCAGTCCCAATTCTTGGGTTGACTCTGGTGCACACTGAGAAAAACTGTCTGGTGCACAGGCAGTATTTGACATCACACCCTAGCACCGTGTCCACTGTGTTTTTTCCTTTCCTTCACTTTATCACAGTTTTGGTACGGGTTGGTGGGCGCTGATGATGAGAACCTGTGGAAGCAGGCAAGTACCTTCTTGCTCACTCCCATGGTGTTACTTCCGTGACGCGCCGCCAACCCCTTTCCACACTTTTTTTATTCCTACATTTTTCTTAGCGCACTGGAGCCTTGCGTATCATGAGGGCGATGGGTTTGACCGTGGGAGGCATCAGTCAGAACTAACGCAACCGGTAATTTTTAAATTTAAAAATGGTGACCAAGATCCCACCAGTACAGTCGGTATATGATTAACCACTGGTCCAATAAATTGTTTGAGAAACCATAACGGATTGGAAGGGATTTGAGTATCAGACTCACTGTGTGAACAGGTCTCTTGTTGTGTATGACTATATGAGAGGGGGACAACCTGTTCTCTACCCCTGTAGCTCCTTTTTGTATATCATCCCTATCTATAACCTGGAACCATATAGGGAACCAAACATGTGCTTGTTCTGGAATACATTTGGGGCATAGTTTGAAGTTTACAACAAAGCAATAACCGAAGGCAGTGGGCGATGAGATGTACTTTAGAACATGGAATCTTGGACTAGCTTGATTTCTCCAATATTTACTTATTTCAGTTTATACTAAACTTACATGTCTATATTTTAAATCCCTTTTCTCTTTTTTCCTTTTCTCTTTTACTTGCCTGCTGAGTTAGACAATGTTCTGCCCGAGATCTTCCAATTTATGATGTTGATAGGTAATAAGATAATATTTCTATACTCAACTAACTAGAAAATAAATACAAGATTATTGCAAAATAGGCTCTACTTAAGTTAAAGGCTAGAGACATAGGTGAGGACTTACAAAGATGGAGTGGGCTTATAACTGCTAGTGAAGCCAAAATGCAGAATGGTTATAATGTTATTAGAACCTTCCACCTACTTTAATTAAAGACACGTGTTGGATATCTGGATCAGACAGGCTGTAGCCACCCTTATTGGCCCTTTGACACTCTGTTGTCTTCAATGAATCGCCTTAAATTCAGACTTTCTAATTTAACATGAATGCATGTATGGGCAATATTGGTTATTAATTACACTCTGCACTTTTGGGTCCAGATGCAGGTAACAAACAAATGATGAACAGCCCTTATCACCCTGCAGTTGAGGTTAATATGGCTTTTAGCATCCCCTCCTCAGCGCTGGGGGATCAAGAGTTGTCAGTTGCTTCACAGTTAGGAAAACAAATGGCTCCATTCTTTCATAGTACTGCTCCAGCCTCTTTAGAAGCAGCTGTCGCTTGACAAACCGCTTTCTGGGCTACTCTCTTTCATTTTGCTGAGAGGGAAGTCCAATTAAGCCCAGAAAAAGTAAGAAAATGTGTGTGTATGTTTTCTTTTTGGGGGAGATTAGGATTGCCATCACCAAAAGCAAGGGGAGGAGCCTGGACAGCCACTTGTGAAATGTTAGCTGCTTCTGAAGAGGAGGCGGAGGCTCTGCGGAAGAATGGAGGTGTTTATTTTTAACCTATCTTTCAGGTAAGAGACAACTCCTGCTCCAGCCGTGTTCCCATCACGGAAGCTGGTGGTACAGAATGCTGTCTTTAGGGGCATATAACAATAGGTACATCCCATACAGGTGATTTCTGACTGGCTGGCTAACTCCCAACTTTCCATCCAGGGTGATAATGGCTCATGCAAGAAGGTTATCAAGGAATCTGTTTCCAATTGGATAGTTCCCTTTTATCTCCCAAGCCTCCTCTTCCTCTGTGGCATCCTCCCTTATGTTGTACATGCCTAATCTATCAGAGTAAGTTTGCTTCAGTTAATTTTCAAAGGTGTAGTGTCTTGTAAATAAAAGAAAGCCAGAACTCTCATGGTTACCAGTGTACACCGTAGGACTGTGACTTAAGTGTTGAAGAGATGAGTTGAAAGCAGGCTTAGAATGTTGAGTTCTGACTTACACGCAGTGGAATAATGACAAGAACAAACTTCTCTCTCTGTGTGGCATGGTTGTTGGTGAGTACCTGGGCTGGTGACTGGATATGGGATACAACGTCTGTACACTGAACGCGTTCTTCCAAAGAGTTTGTCGTGGTCCAGCAAACTGCGTGTGCATGCCACGTGAGCCACAGTAGAAGTGCCAAATTGACGTTAGCACCTGTGGAGTCTCAGCGCAGTGCCAGACTGTATAAAACTCTCAAAGAAAAAGAAAGACAAGATTGAAAGTCTACATGTCGGTGGACAGGAACTGAATGAAACAGCCTTGAATAAAAGCTACTGTGCCATTACGTAAATTAATGCCATATGCTATTCGGAGAAAGAACGCTAAAGGTGGAAGCAACCAGGTGACAAAAGCAGAGGACAGTCATAGTTCAGTACAAGTCAAACTCAAATTCATGTGCTGAGAAACAGAGAATAACCAGGTGTTTGCGAAGAAACATATAAGCACAAAGCCGACCAAATATTACGTTATCTGCTTTCGTAGACCAGTAGTGTATAAGGTTTATCTACTTACTGAAACCATCAACAACTCATTGAACACAATGTGCTGTGGGACGGCCCCAGGAAGAGGCTCGGAGTTTGTACTAGCAGAGTTGTCCCTAAATGAAGCGGCACACCTCCAAAGCTGCCGGGTAGAGGCGCAGAGCAACTCCCTAGACTGCCATCAAGTAAAGAGCTCCAGTGGAGAGCAGGGCGAGATCCAAGCTCTGGAAGTCGTTAAGGTTCACCCCGAAGCCAGCACGTCACAAGGCGCTAGAGGAAATCTACCTGATTAAGTTCCACAAGAAGTACCTGAGAGAGAGACCACTACCGTCCACCGTGTACACAGCTGCTACAATTTTAAAACCACCATCTTTATTTGATACAGCCAAGAAACACAATATTGGCACTAGATAGACTGCATTGAGAGAGACTTTTTGAAATCTCATAGATGCAATAGATAAAAAATATGATAAAAAGATTATAAAGTATCTGAAGAACATGGCTGGTGAAGGAGTGAAAGAAGCCATGAAAAAAATACCACAAGGAGGTGAGGTGACGTGCAATCAAATCAAAACAGCCTTGAATGTCAAATTTAATCCAGTATCAAATGTGGATTATAGCAGAGACATTCAGTCAGGAACTCCAGAGACCAGGTGAAGCCATCAATGAATTTGTTGAGAGACTGGATATTCTGGTAAAACACTGTAAATTCAATCAATTTAATGATGAGGAAACTACCTGCCTGAGAGTAATTGATGGATGTTTCTCAGATTCCCTTCGACAACAAAGGCTGAAAGAAAATCTGAGCTTAGAACAAGTTCTGAAGGCTGCCCGTCGTTAAGAGTGTGCTGATCAGCAAGCAAGTGACATGGATGCTGGAGGCTCCCAAAGTGTGTCAGTCATGAGCATGGAAAGAAAGCCACAGTACAGGACAGAGGGACACAAGGCAATGTTTCCACAGAAAGAGAAAACGTGTTACAGATCTGGACTCTCATTTCCACATGAAGGTAAATGTCCCAGCATTGAACAGATATGCATCAGCTGTGGTAAAGTGAATCATTTAGTGACAACTTGCAATGCAAAGAGAAACGTAAGGGCATCACAGATTGAAGACAAAATGGCCGACCGAAGGCTACCTCTGCAATATTTGACACGCTCCTGCGAGGCCGAGCAGGCACACCAACTGAGGCAAATTGACACCAAACAAAGTAAATCGTTGTCTAAATAATCAACAAAGAGTTCCTCAATATCAGTTTCCAGTGGAAGTGACAATGACAATTGTGCAATGTTGATGTTTACATTGCACATCAACATTTTGAATAGTTTGAATAGGTGATAATAGAGAATATGTAAGCTTGTTTCATCTAGCCATTGCTTTCCCCAACTATTTTTTCCAATAAGTGTGCTGTAATTCCATGCAGTGGGGAAATAGGGAGAGACTGAAGAGTATGACTGGTATTTGCTGGTTTCAACTTAGTGCTAAGTATCCCACATTCACATTAGGACACTCTTCCTTGCATCTTTGGTCAAGTCAAGATACAAATGTACTGATTGATGCTGGTTAAAGATCTGAGGTCTGAGAGATATTAGGGACACAAGACGAAAAAGGGATGCACATGTGGGACTTGTTGGATGTGAGGAAAAATCCAAAGTGAAGAAAAATCTACATGAAAAAGCATCACAAACATTCAAACATTGTCCGAAGATAACTCTAAAGATGAAGTGGAGAAGTTACCACAACTTACGAAGTTAACAACTAAAGTATACACATGTGCTGCCTCAACATCCTTAAAGATCCAAGGTTCATTTGTGGCCACAATGAAACATAGGAAAACTGTGGTACAAGCGCCTATTCATGTACTTCAAGGTACAGCTTCAAGTGACTGTTTGCTGAGTTTCAACACTGCTGCTGATATAGGACTGACATCAGTGAATTACAACATGAATGCTCATTATGAAATTGTAGGTCAATTTCCCTCATTACTTCATGGTTAGGAAAACTCAAAACAATGAAAGTAAAGTTGAATTTGAATTTGAATTTAAAATCATTTATACAGCGCTCATTTACCAGGCGGTTTCATGGCGCTAGTGGCGGACGATGGGCGGCGGTGACAAGAAGAGTCTATGTCAGGTAGGCTTGCGTGAAGAGGAAGGTTTTAAGGTTCTTCCGGAACAGGAGGTAGGAAGGAGAAGTGCGCAAGGCAGCAGGGAGGGAGTTCCAGAAGGTTGGAGCCAAGACAGCAAAACTGGATCCACCCGCTTTCTGTTTTTTAAAGCGGGGAATAGTAAGAAGGGCCGAATAGGTGGAACGGAGTTCTCTGCCGGGAAGATAGGGCTTAATGGCCGAACAAATGAATTCAGGGGCAGTGCCTGATCTGGCCTGGTAGGTGAGGCAGCCGAGCTTGAAGAGGGCGCGCTCTTTTATTGGGAGCCAGTGCAGGGTTTTGAGCAGTGGGGTAGCCCGATGGTATTTGGGCTGGCCATAGATCAGGCGGGCCGCCTGGTTCTGCACCAGTTGCAGGCGGTGGATTGCGTAGGCCGGGGCCCCATTGTAGACTATGTACCCATAGTCTATACGGGACAAAACCATGGCCAGCACGATGATTTTTAAAGCGGGGGTGGAAAAGAAACGGGAGACTTTCCTAATTATTCTAAGGGAAAAGAAACAAGAAGAAACTACGGAACTAACCTGTGAATGGACAGTGAGTTGAGAGTTGAGGTAGATCCCCAGGGTTTTCACTTTGGGCACGGGGAGTGGGGGGACACCAAGGGAAGGGGGCCAAAAGGAGGGAGACCATGGACTGCAACCACCTCCAGTCAAAACCAGCTCGGTCTTGTCTGGGTTGAGCTTGAGGTGGTTGCAGTTCATCCAATCGTGAATGACCGTCATTACTGTCTGGACGTTCAGAGCAGATGAAGATGAGTGGGATAGATTGAAGATAAGCTGGAGGTCATCCGCGTAATTAAACACGGTGACCTCCAGCTGCTGTAACATAAAAATGAGGGGAAAGATATAAAGGTTAAACAAAAGGGGAGAAAGTGATGAGCCCTGGGGAACCCCGCACTCTACCTTGCGTGAGGCCGCAGCGTAGCCGGCCAGACGTACCGCTTGGCTTCTCCCCGCAAGAAAGGACTCAAGCCATGAAAAGGCCAGGCCTTCTATGCCCGCCGCCCTGACACGATGGAGAAGGATGGAATGGTCCACCGTGTCAAAAGCAGCGGACAGGTCTAGGAGTATCAAGGCTTGCGGAAGGTTGGTGTCAATACCTTCACGCAGTTT
Source organism: Lissotriton helveticus (assembly GCF_964261635.1). NCBI lineage: Eukaryota > Metazoa > Chordata > Amphibia > Caudata > Salamandridae > Lissotriton > Lissotriton helveticus. The sequence continues at coordinate 1,691,940,245 of NC_136068.1, read as the reverse complement.
GTCCATTACTGAGACGACCACCTTCTCAGTAGAGTGCATGGGGCGGAAACCAGCTTGACAGGGGGAGAGGCAATGATTTGTCTCAATATGTGCGGTTAGGGTAGTGGTGATGTGGGTTTCAAGGACTTTTGCAAGGTAGGGCAGGAGTGAGATGGGACGATAACTGGCAGGAGCCAATGAATCGGCGTCCGTTTTTTTTAGGAGTGGTATGACAATCGTCGATTTGTGTGAACTGGGAACAGAGCCGTGTGTGAGTGAATCATTAAGGAGAGTGAGAGGAGGTGTAGGACAGAATGAATAGATTTCTTTAAGGATGCGAGCAGGAGCAAAGTCCAGGGGGGAGCCAGATTTGACCCGGTGAAGAAGAGGGAGGAGAGTGTCATTAGTCAACAGTGGAAAGGTAGTTAACTTAACAGAGGTGATGGGTGGGGACGGGGTAACAAAAGTGGGGGAGGGCAAGGGAATATTAAGTTTGATTTTGATCACTTTGTCTATGAAGAACTCATTGAGCGAGTCACAGAGGGACTGGGAGGGGGGAGTGGTGGCCATGGTTCTGCTGGATGATGCGAGTTCGTGAACGGTGGAGAAAATGTCCTTTGTTTGAGATTCTGCTGTCATTATCCTGTTGGTGTAGTATGCGGTTTTTGCTTCCAGAATGCCCTTTTTGTAGATTTGTAGGGTGGACAGATAGGTTACCTTTTGCGCAGGGTTGTAGGTGCTTCTCCAAGCCCGCTCGGCCCTTCTTGCGGCTAGTTTCATTTCCTTAAGGTCCGATGAGAACCAGCGGTTTGCTGCGTGGGCCCGTTTAACTGTAAGCCGCCTTAAGGGAGCGAATTCGTCGCCCGCCGTGGTAAGCCAATGATTAATAGCAGCCAACTGGGAAGTGGCTGGGAGACCCGATAAATCAGGGTAGGTTTTAGCCAGGGCTGAGCAGAGAGATGGCATGTCTGTTTTGCCCCATTTCCGGACCCAGATGTTTTTAGGGAGCGGGGGCTTAACCGTGGGCGCCAGGGCAAGGGAGAACGTGATGATAGAGTGGTCCGACCACGAGCAGGGGGATGTAATGGGGGGTGTGGACGGGACGTTCAGTGACCAGATTTGGTCGAGTGTGTGACCGTGAGTGTGAGTAGGGCTGGAAATCAGTGACCTAAAGTTTAAACTATTCATAAGAATGGTAAATTCCTTGGATTGTGGACTTTCGGCAGGGTCGTTAGGCCAAAAGTTGAGGTCCCCTAAGACCAATACCGAAGAGTTATTGATTACCAGGGTAGCCAGAAGAGTCTGGATGCTGGAAAGAAACAAGGGGGTGGGTTGGGGAGGACGTTAAATTAAGACAAAAGTAAGGGGAGCCCGGTGGGAGGTAGAACGAGCTACCAGGTGGTCCACATCAGGGATAGGGGAAGATGGGAGGATTTGAAAGTTAAGATCGGTACGGGTTATTAGGGCCACTCCTCCCCCCCGCTTGCCTTCTGGACGATCCGCTCGGATGGCGGAGTATGAGGATGGTAAAGCGGCAAGCACATTGGGTAGGGAGTCGGCCTTGAACCAGGTTTCGGTTAAGAATAAGAGAGCTGGTTCATGAGACTCGATGAAGTTGAATAATTCGTATTGGTGGTTGACTGCGGACCTAGTGTTCAGGAGGGCAGCCGAGGTATTAAACAGAGGGGCGGGAGGTCCAGGGGGCCGGGAAGGAGTGGGGCGCAGTGTGAGAGGTAGTGAGGCTAGGTGTGATATAATCCCGGAGGGGAGGTGGGGTGGGGGTGTGAGTAAACCAAAATGTTGAAGGTGAGTAAGGGTGGCAGGGTCAAGGGAACCAGGGGCCCAGAGCTGACATAGCTGGGAAGGCGAATAGATGGTAAAACTGGCAGCATCTCGAGCCCCTAGCCCCGGTCGGCCGCGGACGGGCGCAGACGGGCTTAACTCTGGCGCTACTCCGGCGCGTTTACGGCGCGCCCGCTGCGCTCGTCCGCTGCGCTGACGCATAGGGGATGTTTAAATAGGCGAGTGACGAGGGAAGTGGGAGGAGTCAACAGGGCGGGATAGGAGGGGTTTAAAAAAGAGTAGATAGCGTCCAGCGCTTGAAATCAGCGGGACAAGGAAACTGCTCTTCAGTCAGCAGAAGGAAGGTATTTAAAACAGAGTAATAGCGCCCAGCGCGCGCAAGCCCTCTGCCACAGGGCTGCTCGTCTGCACAGGAGAAAAAAGGGGCGGAGCCTAAATAGGCGAGTGGCGAGGGAAGTGGGAGGAGTCAACATGGCGGGATAGGAGGGGTTTAAAAAAGAGTAGATAGCGTCCAGCGCTTGAAATCAGCGGGACAAGGAAACTGCTCTTCAGTCAGCAGAAGGAAGGTATTTAAAACAGAGTAATAGCGCCCAGCGCGCGCAAGCCCTCTGCCACAGGGCTGCTCGTCTAAATGAGGATGTTTGTCCGGTTGCTCAAAGACAAGTTGTGTTTCACTTGCAAGAAGTTGTAGAAAAGGAACTTAATTTGTTCCTTAAACATGATATAATTTAACATTCAAATGGACCGAGCCCATGGGTTTCCCCCATTGTAATAGTGCCTAAAAGAGACAGCAAAGGAGCTGTACGCATATGTGTTAACATGCCTCAAGTCAACTAGGCAATTGAGCAAGAGAAACATCCTAATCGGCACATTGCTGATATAATAACTCAATTGAATGGTGTGAAGTTCTTCTCTCGGCTCAACCTAAATAAAATATATCACTAATTGATGCTTGAAGAGAAATCCAGGCACATTACAACCTTTTCTACACATATTGGTTTATTTCAATACAAGTGATTGAGTTTTGGTATATCCTCTGCTGCCTAACTTTTCCAAGATGTCATTCGATGTATCATACAGCCTGCAGTAAATGCATGTAACGGTTATGATAACATATTGGTTTTTGGAGCTACACAGAAAGAACATGGCAAAGCTATCATGCAAGTATGTTGTTTGCTGAATATTGCAGGTCTGACTCTAAATGCTGACAAATGTGAATTCCACAAGAAAAAGCTTGAAATTCTTTGGTCATGTATTTTCTGATGGGTATGAAACCTGAGTTAGCCAAGTACAAGCGTTGTCTACTGCAAATCCCCCACAAGACTTTTCTATGTCACGATCATTTCATGGAATAGCCAGTTACTTTTCTAGATTCAAACAAGACTTTGCTATGGTCAGTGCACTGTTACAAGAACTAACGAAATTGAATCTTTTTATTGGTCACGAGAATGTGAGAAAAGGTCTCAAAGGATCAAGCAAGCTATTGAGAGGGCCACTGAAATGGCCTACTTTGATCCCACACTTCACACAGAGGTTGTAGTTGATGCTAGCCCTGTCGGGTTAGACTCAATTCTTGCACAGCACAATGGACAGCCCAAAGCCCAGAGATATATCATAGCATACGTCAGTAAATACCTGTCTCAAACTGACTTTGTTTACTCGCAGCCTGAAAAAGAAAGTTTGGCAGTGGTCTGGGATTGTGGATATTTCTATGTGTTTTTGTATGGAAAGCCCTTCACAGTAGTGGTTGATCATCAAGCATTGTTGATGATATTTGGCAATCCCAAAGCCAAAATGCCTCCTAGAGTTGAACGTTAGGGGTTGATCTTAAAAGAAAACAACTATACGATTCTTCATTGTCCAGGAAAAGATCAGAATCATTTTAATTATTTTTCAAGAGTGCCATCACAATGCCCTGGTACATCGTCTAAGACAGCGTGTGAAATCGAGCACACCAGCTACCATGTCTTTAGAACAAATTGTCACTGCCACAAGCCGAGATATTGACATGTTAAAGTTGAAAGTGGAACCACCTCTCTATACCTCTCACTAATGCCAGTGAGTATGTGAAGTTCAAACAGGTAAGTAATAAACTTTCAGAGATTTAAGAAAGCCTGATTCTGCGAGGTACACTAATTGTTATTCCCGAGAGTCTTTGACAAAAAGTAATCAAAGTTGTCCTTATTTATTTAATTTATTTATTTATTTAGAGCTTTTATAAAGCGCAAGCGAAGGCCCAAAGGCATCTCGGCGCTAAAGTATCTGCAGTGTTTAACCCAAGAGAGGGATACCGAGTTTACAGATTGAAAAGCCAGGTCTTAAGTTGTTTGCGGAAAGACCAGAGTGTGGGGCTTGTTCTAATCGAGTGCGGCAGAGTGTTACAGAGCTTGGGCGCTGACACTAGAAATCTTCTGTCACCCCATGAAACGTACCACAAGTTCTTGAGAACTAGAGGAACGTAGGGTTCTAGGGGGACAGTAGGGAATAAGATTTTCGGTGAAAAAAGCTGGTCCCATGTTGAGCAGAGCCTTGTACACTATACAGAGGGTTTTGAATTTGATTCTATTTCTAATAGGGAGCCAATGAAGATTTCTGATGGTTTCTGACGCAGATTGGTGTTTGGGGATTCTTCCTAGCAACCTTGCGGCGGCATTTTGAATAATCTGCATTTTATTTAGCACTCTTTCTTGAGCGTTTAGAAAGAGTGCATTGCAGTAGTCTAAAGTAGACAGTACCAAGGCACTAACCAAAAACCAATTTTTTTTTATCAGTCGTAGTTTGTGAAAGGCTGAGGAAGTGATCTGATTAGCATGAGGGAGAAAGGTAGGACGGACGTCGAGCATAACTCCCAAGTTCCTCACCTTACTGACTGGTTCCGGCGGGGGACCCAGTGATAACGGCCACCAAAGGGAGGACCATTCTGGGGTCAGGTGTCCGAAAATGACTACTTCAGATTTGTCAGAATTTAATTTCAAACAGTTGGCAGCCATCCAGTTCCCTATTGCCTGCATACCCAGATTAAAAGCATTTGCTGTTTTATGGCCATCCTTCCTGACGGCGAGGACCAGCTGGGTGTCATCTGCGTAGGAGGTCAGGCTCATCCCATGTGCACGAATAATGTTGGCAAGGTCCGACACATAAATGTTGAATAGTGTCGGACTAAGGGATGAGCCTTGAGGCACTCCACATGGCAGTGACAGGGAGGATGAGTGGAAAGATCCAATAGTAACCACTTGGGTCCTGTCCGTCAGAAAAGAGGCTAGAAGTTTTTTGGCATTATGTTGGATTCCCATGCCCTCGACACGGTCGATCAATATGGTATGATCGACCGTGTCGAAAGCCGCTGACAGATCAAGCAGTATCAAGACTGCTGTACCTCCAGCATCCCGGATGGATCTTATATCATCCGCCGCTTTAACTAAGGCCGTCTCTGTTCCACGGTATTGGCGAAAGCCGAACTGAGATTCATCGAGTAGATTATGTTCCTCGATGAAAGCTGATAGTTGGAGATGTAAAGCTTTTTCGACAATTTTCGCCAGGGCAGGGAGGCAGGCGATAGGGCGGTAACTTTTTAAGTCTTCCATATCAAGATTTGGTTTCTTAAGCAGCGGTTTGATGAGGGTTTTTTTTAAGGCGTCTGGGTATATGCCTGTGCTGAACATGGAATTACAAATTGCAGTGATAGCTGGCAGAACTACTTCAATAACTGGGAGCAGGACTTTTAAGGGGCAGGGATCTAAGGCAGAGCCCGATTTGATAAAAGATATGATGTTCCGGACCTGAGAGCTAGAAATATCTACAAACTGCGGGAGGATGGGGCCGGAACAGGAGACAGATGCTTTAATGGGAGTATGGGTGTTATTGGCGAAGACCTGATAGATATCTTCAACATTACTAAAAAAGAAATTAGCTAAGGCATCACAAAGCGTTTGAGAAGGGGAGGGAGTCAGATTGGGCGAATATCCTGCTAACTGCTTTGTTCGAATTTTTTGCTGATTCAATTCTCTCACAGTAATACTTTTTCTTAGCCTCACTGATAAGAGTTTTATATTTGGCCACCATTTCTTTGTACTTGGTTTTGGCTACTTCTGAGTAGTCTTTACGCCAATGCCTCTCTTTATTCCTACACTGCTGTTTCTGAGTACGTAATGCCTCCGAGTACCAAGGAGCCTATGGGGCAGATCTGTTGCAAGATCGTTGTTTGACCTGGACTAAGTCAGTGGTCACAGAACCCACCCACTCATTGAATTGTGTGGTGGCAATGTTAGAGTCAATTGAAAAAGGAGGCATAGAATTTATCAGGAGTGTTTCCAACCTGGAGTTATCAATGTCACCCCACGCCGGGTAGGACTGGCAAGACATAGGCGTGACATAGAGGCAACGGAGTCGTGTATAGCCAGTGATGCCAGGATGGCATGGTGATCTGTCCAGGTAAGGGGAAGGATTTGGGTCACTTGTAGGCCCACTAAATTAGTGAAGATGCCATCCAATGTATGGCCCCCTTCGTGGGTGGATGAATTCACCAGACTACGGAGACCAAAAGTGGACATGTCAGCTAAAAAAGCGGCTGTGTCTGGATCTTCTGGTTTATCAAAATGAAAGTTGAAATCACCTAAGGCAGTGAGGGAATTGTCAAGGGCAGACACTTCAAGGGTAGACCTGAGGTCGGAGATAAATTCAGTCCTAGACCCCGGTGGTCGATAGATGAGAATCCCCTTAAACGTATAAGAAGGGGTCAGCTTAATTGAAAATTGTAGGGCTTCACAAGAGGAGAGAGTGATCATGTTAGTTCTCACCGTGAAAGCATCGCGTGCAATGATTGCAATTCCACCCCCTTTCTTTCGTTGTCTATCTAACCTATAAGTAGAAAATCCTTTAGGAACTGCAATCGCTAAATCTGGATCGGACGAACTGTCCATCCAGGTTTCAGTCATAAAAAGCAGGTCCAATTTTTTGTCCTCTATTAAATCAAAAATGTCCTGTCTGTGTTTGCCGAGCGAACGGACATTAGTGAGGGCAAATGAGTAGGATTTGAGGGATTTAGCATTGTTGGACGGGGGGGGGTTTCAAAGTGCTGGGTATGGAAGTTTTACAACCTGAGCATGATACAACAAGGTTTCCAGCTATGAGCCCTGGGTCATATGTGCAGCAGGATTTAATGGCAGGGGGACGCAGTTGTAAAAGCTGGTTCGCTGTGTAAAAACCTCATGGGGGTAGAGGGAATAGACCAGGGGGGGTGGCCCTCGGCCCGGGCCAGGCGCGGACGGGCGCAGACGGGCTTGCCCGTCTGCGCAGACGGCGCGCCCGCTGCGCCCGCCCGCTGCACGGTCGAGAGGGTCTGTTGTTTATATCCATGTTTGAGAGGGTGGGAGGAGGGTGGGAGGGGCGAAGATCTATACCGCCAACCTTCCCCTGCCCAAGATGGTGTCTAAGTTGCTAAGAGGAGTTCCCAGCGCCTAGTAACGGCGGCGCTGTTAAATGCGGGGGAAATAAGCCTTAGGCGAAGTAATCTCGCACCAAGGTAAGAACAGAGTTAAAAACTGGCTGTTAAAATATATTACAGGTTTTAAAAGTGGCAAGATTGTTATTAGTATTGAGGGACATCGAGGTATAGTTGCCACTAAGAGAGCTCTCCATGAGTGAGTCTGGTTTCTGTATCTCAACAAAAGTGCCGAAAAAGAGTGGAAGACTTGTCACATATGCAACTGTCTTTCATCTCGTTATTCAGCACCCTGTGAACATGTTAGAATTGCCACATCATGTTTGGGAGAAAATTGCTATGATTTATTTGGTCCTCTTCAGAATGTACATTATCTTCAAAGCTACTGTTGATGATTACTCACACTTTCCATTAGTAGAAGACCTTTCACCCACTGCACATGAAAAGGTTATTCAAAAGATAGATTGCATCTTTGCGACATTGGGTGTTCCTACAATATTAAAATCCGACAATGGTCCACCTTTTAATAATTGAGAATTCAAAGACTTTCTAAATCACCTCAATATAAAGCATAAAAAAACACTTCTCTTTGACCCCGGACCAACGATCTGGTAGAACGGTTCATGAGTACTCTAAAGAAAGTTGTTCAGTGTGCTGCACTGGAGAAGCTCAACCTCAAAGATGTTTTGAACACTACTCCACAAACTCACAGCTCGACCCCTCACTCAATGAGAGGGAAAACCCTGCAACTCTCATGTTTGGAAGAGCCATGATGACTAAGCTGCCCCAATGGACCAACCTCTGATCTAAAAATGAGAAAGACATTCACACTATGGACTTTGGTCGCAAACAGAAGATGAAAATATATGCTGACAGATAACGTCATGTAAAAGATGTCACCTTTACAAGAGGAGATCGAGTACAACACAGAAAACGAAAGTCTGATGCTTCTTTTGAGGCTGAACCCTTTACCATTACTAACACCGAAGGACGAATGGTGACAGCCCAACGTCCTGGGAAGTCCTTTACAAGAGAGTCCTCTCACTTTGGATATGTGGCCCATCACTCACAAAGCATTGACATCAATGTCGAGGCTGGATCCTGACACATAGTTGATGACTCTTTGTCTGCTGATAATTCCACCTCACCCATGCCGATCGATGATACTTCGAGTGCCAGTTCCAGGTTTCCAGTGACTTGGGCAGGATGCGTTATTCAGGCACCACGATGTTTGATTTAGGAATTGTAATTGCCTGTATTCCTATTATTATCTGTGTATTTATTCATGTATTTATTTTGTGTTTTTATTTATGTACATATTTAGCTATTTTGAAAATGTATAACTTTTAATTTAACAAAGCAGGAGATGGGTCTTGTAAATAAAACAAAAAGCTGAAACTCTTTTGATTCCCACTGTACACTGTAGGCCTGTGAAATAGGCGTTAGAGAGATTAATTGAAGGCAGGCTATGAATGTAGAGTTCTGATTTACACGCAGTGAAATAAAGACAAGTACAAACTACTCTCTGTGTCTGGCTTGGTTATTGGTGAGTACTTGAGCTGGCAGGACTCTACAAAAGGCATGTGTCCAGTCAGGTCATTTGGATGACAATGGCTCAGGCAAGTCTACGTACTCGGTCCAAGGAATATCATATGAACACCAGGTCTAGAGCTGATACATAGTTTGAATAGGTGATAATAGAGAATATGTAAGCTTGTTCCATCTAGCCATTGCTTTCCCCATCTATTTTTTCCAATATGTGTGCTGTAATTCCATGCAGTGGGGAAATAGGGAGAGACTGAAGAGTATGACTGGTATTTGCTAGTTTCACCCTAATGCTAAGTAACCCACATTCACATTAGTGCACTCCTCCTTGTATCTTTGGTCAAGTCAAGATACAAATGTACTGATTGATGCTGGTTAAAGAGCTGAGGTCTGAGAGATATTAGGGACACATGACGAAAAGTGATTGTGGTGGCATGCATCTTTGGACACATTGGCGTTTAGTTTGGCAAAGTACCCCACACTATACACCAGGTGGCGTTGCACAGACACAGTGTAAAACAGAGAGCCGAAGCTCATTATGACCATCAAAGATGGTACAAGAAAGGTGGAAAAACACACAAGAACAAAAAAAAAACTGCTTTTATTGTGGCTTGTACTGCTAATAAATATTCATGACATACAGAAGAGGGTGACGATGCAGGATTTGTAGCAGCGAGCAGCGCACGCCTAGTGACACAGCACAATATAAAAGCATTCCACACAGTCCACATTTGGCATGCATTTGGTACAGACACCAACATTCCCTGCGCGGAGGCTCTACAGGATAAACTCCTGGCACCCGCTTCCCAGACAAGTGTCTTCTGCATGCAACGTGAAGAGGAAGAGGAGGCAACGCGCCCGCCTTTGGCTGTGGGGTTATACTTGGTATTGGATAGTGAACCTGATAGGGCGAGCTCAATGCCCGCTAGAGGAAGGGTTTGGAGCACTTGGGACAGAGTGGAAGACAGCTCCTCTGATAAAATATAAAGAGAGAGAGAGAGAGAGATAGGAAAAGAAAGAATCATGAAGAGACAAGGGTGAGGCAAGTGGGTGAGAATGAGACTCATAGGAACTGAGAATTCAGCACAGATTGAGACATTAAAAGTGCAGACAGCAGGGGGAAATGTAATAGGTAGTTGAAAGTGTGAATAAAAAGAGTCAAAGGTGGGGCAGAGGAAGACAGAAACAAAGAACATGTGGGATTGAGAAAAGAAGAGGGGAGAAACAGCTTTGAGAAAAAAGGGTCGAGAAAAAAGGGAATTTGGAATTGGAGTGGGAAAAAGAGCGATAACAGGAGGTAAGCAGTGGAATTAAATGACTGAGGAAGGGTGAGGATACATTGATTCGAGAGGTAGAGCAAATTTTAATGTAAAAACAAGACAGAATATAAAAGGAGAAGGGACCAGAAAGAATAAAAGAAAGGGATGGAACTTGACCACCGCCAACATTTGAACAACAACTGAATGAGACATTGTTTATGTAGTTTCTTATCAATCTCTTTCAAGAACACACTTTTACCAATACATTTCAAAGGTGAATTAAAATTGCCCCTGTTTCTGTCACAAAATATCTCACCTTCATGTGAGACATTAATGGCAGCCACAATAAGGTATGATTAAAACATTGAGAAGTGAGATGACTGGATAAAGAGAGAAGGATTAGAAACCTGCTGAACCCCATAGGGAAACTGCAGCTGCAATGTGGCCATCAAAGTTGGCCAGTGGAAGAGCAGGTTTTGGTTACATGTTCTTGGTAAGTCCTAAACAAGGCATTCTCTGCGCTTCTGCGGTAGCCCCTCTTTGCCATTCTCGAGGGGTCAGCATTCAAGCAATAATACCAGTTGGCAGTCTGGTGTGGGTGAGGGACTGCCGGCATCCACATGCAGGTCAGGTTATTGGTACGTGATTTGTATATACAGTAACAAAAAGATCTATGGGAGTAAGGCCAGGAGTAGTTGAGCACCTTGAACCCATTAATTTGTCCCCCTACCTATTCCCTCCTGCCCATTCCCTCCCTGAGGCTCCACTTCCAAGGCTTTTCTACAGAGAGATCCGGTTCAAGAAGTCATCCCAAGGTCAGCAGCCGCTGGTCAAAAAATGCTCATTTAGTCTTGATGCAGCTTGGTAGCCACTATACCCCTCCCGCCGGAGCTGCAGAAAAGAGAGAAAGAGAATGTGCATTAGAAGAGTGTGGGACCCATGAAGCGTGGGGACAATGTCTCATAGTGCATGGATCAAGTTACACAGTCAATTTGCATTAGAATCTCTCGATTCCTCTGTACAACTAATGGATGATAGAGAATTGATTCAAGGAGTAGTGATTCATTCTTTCACAGGTTTATAATACATTCAAGTCTATCATACCTCCAGGAACAAAAATATATATTTGCACATGACTTTAAAAACTGACTGTTCAATGCTATGACATCAAGGAAGTGGCTAAAAGTTATTTTTCACTGCTGTGACATCACCTGTCTGGAAACCCCATAACTAATGTCACATATAAAAGGTATGTAATACTTATCGATATAGATATAATGTGAGTATAATGTGGGTGTATGTGTCTTATGTATTCCATATATCCCTTTGCCAAAGACATACAATGCTTGATGAATGTAATCAAAACCATGTGTTGCACTGGGTTCTGCCCCAGCATTTTGCCCGGATTAGTTACTTTTCTGATCACCCAGTTTTTGACATTTTGCTGTGGGCTAGCCTCAGTATCAGTGCCTCTCTCACAGTTAACACATGGTAAATGGACTGCGCATGTTTACCACCAGTGTACACCTTTTAAGGTAAGGCCGCTGCAATGTAAGGGTGAGGGGCTCTTGGCTGGTGCACGTGAAACAGGTGTGCATATGCATGTGCGGGTTGCGCATGTGAGGCTATGGTCATGCACACCCCGGCAACAACGCACAGGTAGACTGCCGCAGTGAGGACTCTGCAGGGTTAGCTATTCACCTGGGTAGGCCTCATGAGGGTAGTGTATACTATTTGGGAAAATCAGTGTGTTTTACTGTTCAGCTATAGTGACACTCCATTATACACATAGGGAGGGAACTGCCTTAGAATGCAGTTTCACTTTCCCTGGGCCTACAGAGACCATTGACTTCTTGAATTGGACTGTAGACTGTGTGGGAAAATCACATTTGTAACTTCCAAAATGATAACTGAACTTCTTGTGGTTCATTCAGCTCAGGATCAAAGCCCAGGCCTTGTGTTACCCTGCTGTGACCAGTAATTGCATTTTCTACAGCAGCAGGAACCAAGGCTACCCCCACACAAAAGCAGCAATTAGGGAAAACATAGTTTACCACGAATCCTTTTCCCCTCAGGGAATTACAACGCGGTCATTACAACGACCGCATTGTAACAACGCGGACCATTACTCCGCAAGTCGGAACAACAACTTGCGGAGGGGACAGAAGGTGTTGGATTTAAAATCCACCTTCCCTCCTGTTGCACATACTGGAGTTGGAATAGTAAATTATACTATTCCAACATCCAGGGGCCCCCTGCCCCCAAAGCAAGTCATTGTTACGATTTGAGGGGTAGTGATATGCGTTGTTACAACGCGGTCATTGTAACGATCATGTTGTATTTGCATGCGGGGAAAAAGCTTGTATATTCAGCAATTAACAGTACTTCTCTTAGCTTCTCAGAAGTAAAGGGGTGGGTGGGAATCATCTGCAGCAATCACTCAGCTGTCCGACTGCACCAGGGAAGGGCCTGCCCAAGCCCACTGAACAAAGAAGAGTGCCCATACAACTGGAGCCAACCCACCGGGTGGGGGGGGGGGGGCTCCCTTTGAAATTCTAGTGTGCAAGTCCCTGGCAGTGATGTCAGGAAGGGGTGGAGATGAGACTCCAGGAGCTGATGTGCTCAATGGCTCCTTGATGACACCATTTTGGATTGTCCCAACATACTGTGCAGGAGGGTTGGGACAGAGGTGGAGAGGTGGTGTGGCATTCCAGGATTGGGTAGGGGTGCTTGTCTTCTGGAACCTTCCTCTCCCCTTTATAAACTCTTGCACAAGGGGCGATTTTTTTTTCTTGCCTGTGAATTTTCTACCTGATTTGCTGCTAGATCCTGGAACTGCCATGGAGATCTGGAAGGAGGAATTTCCTGACCCCCCACTCAGCACCCAGGACTCTGTCCAGTTGACCTCAGGACCAGTGGGTCTTCCCAAAGGCCAGTGAGGCTGGCCCCCTTACTCCCCCCTGAGGACCAGCAGGAGGAAGCCCTGGACTTTCCAGTGCCCACCAACAAAGCCACGAAGGAGAACTGGCACAGGGAGCCAGGAGGACCAGTTGTTTGGACGATCAACTGCCCCTGGGGAATAGTAATTCAGCCTGTGGTGGTCCTAGGATGATGGGACCACCATGGGAAAGGGTCGGAACAGCGCTGGCAGAGCCACGTGTGTTCCAACATTGCAAGCTCTACCACACCTGCCTTGACCACATATGCTTGGTTAAGGCGGTGCCCGGTCTAGCTGTCTGGAATGGGCAGAAGCAGGAAGGATCGGGAGAGGAGGTGGGGCACGGTCGAGCTGCTGCCTGGAATGGGCAGAAGCAGGAAGGATCGGGAGAGGAGGCGGGGCGCGGTGAGGTAAGTGGGGCTGGGGCTGGGTTTTGGGCGGATGGGTGGTAGTTTTTAAGGGGATGGGAGTCTTTTTGAAGGCTGGGGGGGTCGTGTTGTTTTCAGGGCTTGGGGAGTCGGGCAAGTTGTTAGGGCTCGGTGGAGGTCTGGGCAGGTTTTTGGGCTAAGGGGAGGTTAGGGTAGTTTTTAGGGCTTGGGGCAGGGAAGTTTTTAGGCTTCAGGGGGAGGGCGTTGGTTTTCAGGAGGGAAGGAGGGGGTAGTTTTAGGTCTATGGGCAAGGGTTTGAGGGGCCGTTTTAAGGTTCAGGGTGGCGTGCAGGGATTGGGCTACTTTATTGGGTTGGGGGCAGTGTAGTTTTTAGGGCTCAGGGTAGTTTTTAGGGCTTGAAGGGGAGGGGGTAATTTTAGGTCTTAGGGCGGGGGGCAAGAATCGAGGTAGCACTTAACTGAATAGTCTTAACCACACTTATGTCTTTGCCATACATGCCTTAGAAACGCATATTTATGGTAAAGGCATATGCGTGGTTAAGACTTGCGTGGTTAAGTCCGCGTGGAACCGGCATTCGTGGTACACGCATGCGTGGTTCCATCACACAACCGACCACCACCAACTCATTCAGCACGACGTGCTCTTGCTTGGCAGGTCATCATCTGGGTTCTCACTCAAAGTTGGGGAGGACCCTAGAATCATCACCCTTCCTACTGTTTAATGCATTTTTAATCTCTCCTATGGTTGGAGCCTTTGCTCTACAGCTGGGTGTTGGTTGGTTTCCAAGGGCTTTGTGCATGTTCGGAAAGCCTGAAAAAATGTGTAAGGCACTGTTCATGTAGTGATGCCCTCTTTGGGTTGAATGTATGGTTAAATTGCAATAAATGTGTCCAGTACAGTGGTTGATTGCAATGCCCTTTAGAGGTTGTTCTGGTCCTTATAGGCTATTTACTGGAAATTATATATTGAATTAATGTACAAACATGAAGGTTATTATTGATAATGGATTTTGTTGTGTTTTCATGATTTCTTTATATGCTTTATTGATCCATCATTATTGCAATTATGAAAAGGATTTCTTACAAAACTAATATGTTGTGATAGGTAATGACTAGTATATTGATGTGATCCCTCCAGGGGCTTACCAGTGATTACACAATGTCGTCTATGGTATGTTCGATCCGCCAATGTATACATAGTATGCTCCATCCGCCAATGTATATGTAGTATTTAGTAATGTGTGTGCATAATAAATGTACTGACTGGACAATAATGTATTTGTGTGCTATTATTGGGTGCTAATGATTGGTGATTCCTGGCCCAAACCACCTCACTTGAGTAGCCCTTAGACTGCTCCGCCTCGCTACCCTGTGAGAGTCAAGCGCTACAAAGGGGTTGTTTGATTTCCACTGAGAACAATTGAGGAACTATTACTTGTGCTGGCCACACAACTAAGACCCCAATTTCCAACACCATGTATCGAAGTGAACCCTCTCAGCATGGGTATGACAAAAAACACAAATCCTGGCCACAAGAGGTCCAGCTTCACATGCACCCTTGTTCATATGTGCCTTATTACTGTTCAACTACGATAGTAGTTGATTCGTTTTTTTAAATACGTATGATTTGCTTTCTCGCCGGGTGAATATAATCTAATGCCATATTCACAGTAACAGAAAGAGTCTTAAGAATCATACGGCTCCATAGAGGAGACCATACCCCCAACACATCCCCAAATTGGAGAAAATGCCCAAACATTAGGCTATAAACTTTCTGACAGCTACAAATGGCCATTGTGTTTTCCGTGCAATGAACTCCCCAACGATAACTTCCCCAAATCCCTATTTTTTAGTTCTACTTAGAATTAATATATTAAGATATTGCATTAACATATTGTAACACATTAGGCATGTTATTTCATATTAGGTATATATTTACACGTTATCAAGTCTGCAATAACCCACTTTCTACTGAAAAAGCTTTTTTTGTGCTTATAACTTTCAGCCCATTTGGGGAATCTATATGAAATATTCCAAATAGGTTGTGTGGTAGAATTTTGCATGTCAAGATTCATGCTGCTCCGACTGGGGAATGCATACTGGGGCTTTAAAAGGATACTTTCTAGTTTAACTCCCATAGGCAACTTCGCCGTCTGCTGCAGCAAACACTGCTGACCGGAATTACAGCAAACATGAAACTAGAATCTCACTCAGAAGAGTGCCTTGGCTTGGCTTCTTGTAAATCTATTCATGGTTGTTAGGCATTGTTCAAAGGTTTGTTGAGAGAGGATCCTTTGTATATCTTGACCTTTAATTCACATTAAGGTGAAAGCTGTCCTGGTAGGAAAATTTCGACTTTACGAAAGGGATAACATCCCCTTTAGGGGTTCGCTTTCTATCAGGCTGGAGTTCGGATTAAAAAACCAGACCCCAGCAAGACAAGGTGCCCTAATAAAATTCTACAGAGAATGAGGGCAGCAGAGGCAAACTGCCTTGCCCACCCATGCTGGCTAGAAATCGAAAAACAATCTGGACTAAAGAGCTCAGTCTACTCCATGCTACTTCAGTGACTTGTATCTCTAAAACTAGATGAGGCACACAATACCCGCTTACTCTGAGTTCAAACGAACAACCAACAAAGCTATTAGTTTGCAATCATCGTTAACAGACAAAGCAGCCCTAGTGAACAACATTCATGCGTGGGTGGGGATACCAACATATTAAGCTCTAAAACCCCAACCATATCTGCTGGAACACTTCTCAGAATTAAAAAAGCACAACCTGATGTTACTGAGGTTGGGAGTTTATTCATCTGAAGATCTTACTCCAAAGTGGAAACAGACTTGACCAACCCAGGAGTGCTGTCTTTGCGAACACAGTAGCAAATCATCACCTTACCTATTATGTATCTGCCCAGCACTTTTAACTCTTCGGAAAAACCTACTACAGCCAATATTGAGGCACTAGCAAATAAGAACATGCAGATCTGCTGTAATAAAATCACTAGGAGGATCAACAGTCCAGCTAGCATGTAAGACAGTGAAGTTTCTGAGTTTAGCAGCATGGGAGCAAGAAAAAGGAGACAGATGAATCCAGTCCGCCTATCATGGGCATTTGCTTTCCCTGGCTCCCTGCTCACTACAGATAAAGTCTAGGAGCAGCAACAAGACTTGCAAAGAGGTGTTTCCGACTAACCAGCCAGTCTGAGCTACAAAAAAGAGGTAACTCTCCGTACAAAGACAAACACGACAAAAGGATTGAAATGTATAAGCACTTTGCCCAGCCCAAAAGTACTCTGACAGTTTACTGCATGAGTGTCTTGGGATCTTACGAACCTTGATATTCATTGACAGTCTTAGTAACTGCCAAGAGGTATTTCTGCCATCACTAGTTACAGATCAGTTAAACGAAATGTAGAGAGGCGTACTCACCAAGTATACATTTCCAAGCCTAATAAGCCGTCTCCTAAACCACAGACCAAAATCTCACAGAAACATAGGGGCAGATTTACATGAAACTGGCACACCTGTAGAGATGCGTCAGTTTCCCTGCACCAGTCTGTGATACCCTTGTGCCACCATGGATGCACCGTATTTACAATATGGTGCACCATGGCGCAAGGATTGACAAATACGTCAGAATTTCTGATGCATTTGTTGGCGCAAAAGTCACTCATTGCTGGAGTTGTGTCGCAAGCACATCTCAACTCCAGCAATGCATGGAAAGGCCTTTACATATTATACTGTGTCACTCCTTATGCCTGTTTCCTGCAGGCGTAAGGTTTTGACTCAGTGGCGTCCTAGAAGTGACGCAGTGAAATCTAGTAGATTTCACTGCGTCACTTCTATGAGGCTTTCCTGCATGGGAACGCCCACCCTGCATACATTATACCTGACACAGGTATAATGTGGCGCAGGGCTTTACAACGTGACGCATCTCCCTAGATGTGTGACGTTGTAAATTGGCCGCTTGTTGTTTATGCTGCTGCTGCGTCACAAAAGTGATATATCCCAAAATAACAGTGACTAGACTACATGGGGCCATGTTGCATATTTTGTAAATGTACTGCGATCTCTGGGTAAAAATGTAAAAACTCCACCATTAGTATCTACAGATGTTCATTGTGCATGCACAAGGGACTCCATTCTTTTCTCTCTCACAATGTGAAGCACACATTAGCAATAGGATGAAAGAAGCTGAAAAGCATCAGCGTGAGAAAGTAGCTGATGCATAAGTATGTGGGCCAATGATCCACCCCCTGATGGAGATCATTCCATGGGCCGGGGAACCATCCAGGCAAGACAGCAATCCAGATACACAAGCAAAATACAAAGGCCTGGGTATTAAACGCTCCATCCCATGCCATGTACACACACCCGAGCTTGGAGTGGTTGATTTTACTAACCTCCTCATCCTTGGGTAAGAGCCCTACAAGGGCCTTCAATTCCCGTCCTCTGGCTTGCATCACCTAACCTCCACACCCTAATTGAAAGTGTAGCAGTATGAGCAGGTGATCCTAGCTGGCTGAGCACGTGATGTGCTCCAAATATAACTGGGACATCTGTGCATGTTTTAGCACACCCACTAGCATGGGGGCATTTATGTTAAGTGTTTATATGTTATGTCATGCATTTATGTTATGTTGGGGCATGTTAGCAAAGTTGCGCCACAATTAATATTGACCTTGATTTTTTATGCCTCAGATTTCTGGGATCATTTGCAAACTCTTGCTAAGTTTGTTTATAAATGTACCTTCTGGAGTGGGTTATTGAATGGGAAGCAGCAGTGTCTCTCATAGAGCAGTAATAGGGTGACAATGCTTTACACATTTCCTAAACACATCTCACGGGATGCAGTCGGGAACTATGATACACACAGCATGTTTGACCCACCTCTGACACCCCAGTCAAAGGTAATAGGTACCACTGCTCTTACAGGATTGCACACAATGCTGTGTACTAGATACAGGCTTTCCACAGTGATTCATGAGGATTAACCCCTACAAAAAAATGTATGTGGTAATCAATCATTTGGCTTTTTGCCGGAAGCTGTAAATATTATGAGGTGAGCACAACTGTTGCATTCAATTCTCAGTATAGAGTACCTTATTATTAATACTGGATAAAATGTATGAGAAAGGATGCAATTGTTGACATGTTTCAACCCCTGCTCTGCTTCAGATTGTATTCATCAGGGCAGAAGTTTATTCACAAAACTTTTGGCTGGGCATTCAGCTGGATGCAAGGCTCACTATGAACCACCAAATAAACAAAAAGGCTGCCAGTTGCTTTGATCTACACAGATGCTTAAAGAAAATACTATTCCTTTTACTTCCCTCCACTCAAAGGATGAATGTGCAGACCGTGACTATTTCATGGGATTATGGCACTGATCTTCACCTAATTCGCTGTACACAGGATCAGATTGTTCAATGTATATGCCATAGCCCAAAATCTGACTTGGTTTCTTCTCATTTACGGACTATCCAGTGGTTCCCTATTACAAATCCAGTTCAATGCCTTGTTTTCAAACCACAAAGCTATTTTCGGTTGTGTACTTGCCTATTTAGGGTCGTCAGTTCAGCCTTACATCTTGAACGGTGGGCTTCGTTCAGGCAGTCAGAATCTGGCTCGGATTCCTCGAGGAGAATTGATGAGGCAAAGTGGACGGTCCTTTTCTTTTTGGTCCCCACTTTGTGGAACATTCTTCCCCAGTAGCTTCATGTATGTATCTCATTTGTGGAGTTTTGAAAGTTACTGAAAACATAGCTTTTCTAATATTCTATCTCTCTCGTGGTGTCACTGGTTTACCTTAGCACTGGGATGCCCATTTGGAGTGGCCATGCGCTTTATCAAATCAAAATAGAGTAGAATAGAAAACAGAATCATTTATTTTACATGTGGCTTAAGCATCTTGACACCTCAGTTGTTTCACAACTCGTTTCTTCGCTTTTGTGAGGAATTCAAAAAAAGGGTTATGAGTTAGAAGACCGGGAATGAAGATAAAAGGGGTTTCAGTGAGTTGCCTCTCTGGTTTAAAAAGTAGATTAGAGCATGGTTTGGTGTGCCTATGGTGCCTACCATTAGTCATATACTTAATTTCTCCTCTAATCGAGTAGAGTCCTAGATATCTGAAACTAAGGGGCATGTTATCAAGACAGGCAATACAATTCTTGCTGTTTTAGCTGCAGAAAACTGCCGCTAAAACGGCGATAATGGGCTTGATAATATGCTCTATGGAATTCCAATTGAAGCCCATGTTAGATGTCCTTGACATTTAAACATGGGCTTCAATTGGAATTCCATAGAGCATATTATCAAGCCCATTATCGCCGTTTTAGCGGCAGTTTTCTGCCGCTAAAACAGCGATAATTTTATCGACTGTCTTGATAATATGCCCCTGAGACCCTTACACTTCTTGGATCAATGGTAATTTTCTTTCTATTTAACCGTGTCCTTCCCAATCGTTACCATAACTTACATTTCTAACATCTTAAAATTAAAGAAGCAAAAATGGTAGTCAACTGATCACATTTTTGTTAACTATCCTCATGGTAACCTTTTGAGCTGTACAGCAATGCCATCCATTATTTTCATCTCATCCGTCACCATTGTCAAATTCTTTTTATTTATTTGTGAGTGCACAACTAGTGTTTCATCAAGAGGTACTGTCCATAGCAAATATTGTGATAAATAATGATGTATCGGTTTGGGTGGATTGTTTTAATAGCCATTTTGCGACATGTTTGATGACTACTGAGGGAAACAACCTTTACAACGCAACTTTTACAACGCGCTACCATTACAACGAAACTTTTGCAATGCAACATCCATTACAACACATGCAATTACAACGCAACCATTACAACGCATGACACTACAACGCACACCACTACAACGCATGTCATTACAACTCAGTCATTACAACACATACCATTACAACGCATAACATTATCATCCAACACTTACCCTACTGTTGCACCCCCTGGAGTTAGAATAGTAATTTTTACCCCTACACTATCCAACACTTACCCTACTGTTGCACCCCCTGGAGTTAGAATAGTACTTTTTACCCCTACACTATCCAACACTTACCCTACTGTTGCACCCCCTGGAGTTAGAATAGTAATTTTTACCACTACACTATCCAATACTTACCAAACATGCAATGTAATGTTATGCGTTGTAATGGTATGCGTTGTAAAGGTATTATGCGTTGTAATGGAATGCGTTGTAAATGTAGTTTTAAAAATTTCATTGTAATGGGATGCGTTGTAATGGAATGCGTTGTAATGGATGTTGCGTTGTAAAAATTGCGTTGTAAAGGTATGCGTTGTAAAAGTGTGCGTTGTAACGTCATACATCCACTACTGAGGCTTGACAGACATACAGGCAAAAACAATGAAGGAGTTCATGAGATGACAAATGGTTTAGCCAGCTTCTTTTGAAGTGAGTGCATAGACACCCACGGGTAGTAGTGCGCTTTAGTAATCATCCTGGGCGACTTCAATTTTCACGGTGTCGTTGGTAGAAGGCCTAGCAGCGTGTGGTCTGGTCCAACTGGTTGAGGGCCCCACGCACTCAGCCGGCCACACACTGGATGGCATCTACTCGAATGATGCCAGATTAACGACTGGGACACCTATCCCTTTGACCTGGTCTGACCATCGGGCAGTGCCTTTCTATCTTAAGGTTACTCCCGCCGCTCTTTACCACCCTAAGAGTAACCAATGGGAAACGAGGAGAAACTACAGGGAGATAAATGATATGACCCTTGCACCATTTATGGATGCCTTCAGCTCCCTTCCCCCCTCAGACCCCAATATAGCAGCACTAGGTCTATCTAACGCACTAGCACCTGCGAAACAACACTACTCAGCCCGCAAAAGGCCCTCGCTGCCCTGGTACTCTGACCATCTCAGGTTATTGCGACAGAAGTGTAGACAGAAGGAGAGGTCCTGGCACGCTCATCCTGACTCCCAGGGAAAAACTCAACACAAAATACTTTTGAAGAATTACAAGAAGGCTATAGTTGAGGAAAAAAGGAGCTACTTCACCAACCTTACCACCTCTTTAAAATCATCCAGAGACCTGTTCAAAATTATTGACACACTATCAGTACCTAAAGCAGCTGACCCCACAGTTGAGACACAGGAGCTCAGCGATAACATCGCGAGTTTCTTTCATTCTAAAATTGCCGATTTTCACTGCTCTCTGGAAACTCTCATTCTGGAGCTGGACACTAACTTGGCTCCTCCTCCTCCTTTGTTCTCACCCTCTCAGGAGGAGGCTATTGACGACAATTCCATACCGTGTCGCACTGGTTTCCCCCATTTGACCTTGGAATTTCTAAATCGCCTTCTTGACAACACCAAGTCTTGCTCACCCCTGGATCCCTGTCCTTTAAAAATCCTAAAGTCTTGTAGAGAGGTGGTCCTTCCACCGCTATTGGAGGTTATGAATGGGGCTATTACTGAGGGGACCTTTCCACTATTGTGGAAAACAGCAGTCGTTAAACCTCTGCTCAAGAAGCCCTTCTTAGACCAGGGAGTTATGAAGAACTATCGTCCCATTTATTCCTTCCAGCCCCGGCTAAGATACTTGAGGCCCATCTCAATCTCCATTTGTCCACCTTTATTGAGAGCTCTAATCTGTTGGACATCTCCCAAAATGGGTTTCGGGCAGCACATAGTACAGAATCTGCCCTCACGGTCGTGATTAACAACATACGCCCTGAGGTCGATAGGGGACACACTACTCTTTTGGTGCTGCTAGATCTCACGGCAGCCTTCGACACCCTGTCCCCGTCAAAGCTGGATGGCACTGCTCTCAGTTTACTGTCCTCTTTCCTACATCAAAGAGAGCAAAGAGTCAAGATAGGCAACTTTCTCTCTCCCTCCCAATCGGTGCAATGTGGGGTACCACAGGGCTCGTCTTTAAGTCCACTTTTATTCAACATCTATGTCACCCCACTTGCTAAAGTGGTGAGATCTTTTGGATTTGAAGAACTATCTTATGCCGACGATACCCAGTTCATGGTGTCCATCACCCAGTCGGCAAATGATTCAGCCCTCAAATTCAGAACATGCATGGAGGCAGTATCACAATGGATGGTACGGAACTTCTTAAAGTTAAATGGGGAAAAGACTGAGGTTCTGATTTTTGGTGGAAATCAGGAATTATGGTCGGAGGACTGGTGGCCGTCGTCCTTGGGGGATTGCCCTCACCCTACCCACTCCGACAGGAATCTTGGAGTATTGATTGACTCGGCACTATCATTTGACACCCATGTCAACAGAACGGTGTCCACCTGCTGCGCCATCATTAGGACTCTTAGAAAGATCGCCCCGTATCTTTCCCATGCAGCTCGGAAACAGGCAACAGTTGCCTTGGTCTCCTCCAGGCTTGATTACTGTAATGCCCTCTACAGCGGCATTATTAAGAGCTCTGTCCATCGCTCGCAGATGGTGCAGAATGCCGCTGCCAGGATGGTCTTGAACCTTCCTAGGTTGGCTTCGGTAACTCAGGCCAGGAAGGACCTTCACTGGCTCCCCATACATTCCAGGATCTCCTTCAAGCTCCTCTGTATGGCACATAAGGCTGTTTTTGGGCTAGGCCCAGAAGGCATTAGGTCTCTCCTCTGTGCCTACAGCCCAAGAAGAACTCTCCGCTTAGCCTCCAAAAATCTGCTTTCAGTCCCCAGATTTGCGAAGGCGAGATGGGGTGGAAGAGCCTTTTCCACTCTGGTTCCTAAACTATGGATTTCCATCCCTCCTGAACTTTCTAGTCAGCCTTCTTTGGTGGTATTTCGTAGACTTCTAAAGACATGCTTTTCTCTCAGGCCTACTAGCTGTCATACATCCGGCTCTCTAAGACTGTATGTCTGTCTGTTCCTTGCGCCTTGATGCCCTTTCGGGCTAAGTTTGCGCATTATAAATCTCATATTCATTCATTCATTCATCATAATTTCATTTCATTTTATTGTTAGAAGCTGTTTTATCAAAATAGTGCTGCGCTAAAACCACATTCAAATATCATTTCCTATGCAAACTTTAATTTTGTGTCAATTGTAAAAAGAGTAGAAATAAGGTGGCTGTTTTTTTTTTTTACTATTTGTGAGGGCTCTAAATGACACGTATTATTTACATTATAAGCAGTTGGTACATTTGGAGATGAGAATAACAGCGTACATGCCACATGATGGTGCATTGCTATGCATTATAATTTAAAGAAGCGGGGAGACAGCCATGACATAAGAGGGACAGGGGTGCAATGCTCCTGATGTAAATTACATTTACAATGCTTCATATTGGCTCAGAAGGGAAACTAGTCTTAGTTTGCATCTCAAACGACTAGTTTAGAGTCATTTGGGATACAAACGGAGTCCACAGCATTCATCTCTACAGGACGTGACATCATTGTATTTTTCAATATAAATTTTTACATAAATGGACAGTTCTGCTCTGCCCTTGCATTGATCCTGGGATTGCCCTCCTTTGGAGTCCTACTCAAGCTGTGCCCTGCTCTGCTCCTGCCGCAGGTGGGAAATGGCTCCTTTTGCCTGCTGACCCTCCTCTCCCTGGACACTGCCCTGAGTGCTTCATGATTGTCCCACACCCCGGGGTACCCACGTGCCCTTCCCTTCTCCCGGATCAGTCGCCCGCTGCAGCCTCCCCCCTAGTCTCCTTCCATGGGCCCAATATGCCCTGGGGGGCTGGTCTCCATGCCCTGGTCCTTCACTCCTCCTTCCCTGGGTACCCTGTGTGGGCGGTTTTCTCACCGCTGGGTTCTGTATAGAGCCAGTGGTTTCCCCTCCCATGGTTAGTCAATTGTTGAATATGTTTATGGTTTGCAAGCTGTATCACATGTTTGTGTGTTGAAAACCACAATAAAAGAAATGTGGCAAAAAAAGTAAACCCCTTGCCTTCTGCCCTACTTCATTCGGCTCTTCTGGGCATCCCGCCACCAATGTGTCTCTAGCTAAGGGCAGGCACAGACAGCAGTATTATCTGTTTTGGCCTGTTAGGGATCGAAAGTATTTTGGGTCAGAACATCAGCTACACTGCAACCTCAGCAAGCACCCACCAGGGGGCATATCATCAAGGCGTTGCGATAAAATTATCGCCGCTTTAGTGTTCGTTTTCGGGCAAAAGTGGCAATCATTTTTTTGCAATATCAGCAAGGTCATGCTATCGCGTGAATTCATGCCTCCGTGCCTGTTTGCTGAACGCCCAGTTTTGCATGTTAATGAGATGCAAAGTGGGTGTTCCTACCCAAAATTTCTCTAATTATCTAGCTTCACGCTAACCTGCAGAGCGATAAGAAAAGTAGCGTTTATCGCTACTTTTCTTACGCCTGCTTTTAATCTGATTTAGCCATTATATCTAATGGAAGGTGGATATCATGGCTAAGTCTGCTCTGCCCTATCACCAAGCTATCGCCAATGGCTGTGCGAATATCACTGGATTTCCAGCGATAATCGCACATTCATCAGCTATCGCTTGGATTCTTATCGCTTTGGAGATAAGCGTCGCTGAAAGCACGCTATCTCAGCGATAAAATCCAGCGATAGCTGGCGATAATTATCCCCGCTCTAAAAGCGCTTAGCGATAATTATCACCGGCTGTTGCTGATATGCCCCCAGGTAAGATCGCATCATTTACCTTGAACAGCACTCCTCCCCATAATCGCCTTCGAATCTAGACTACACAAACAAACAAATGGAATCCTCACAGCATATAGACCCAGAATGATGCACTTTCATCACACATCCTGAAGCAATCTAAACGTGCTCATTAACATATACTCTGCAGCACTTCATCCTCCTGACATCATCAATCTCATCCACTGTCATAAGCTCTCTTCATCGCAAAAGCATGGCTCATCCCTATATCCCTGCACATCCTAGATGTCCTTATTCCCATGAGCTACAGCATCCAGCATATGCTATGGACCATACACATAAGTGAGGAGCCCCATTGTCATCTATAAGTCCTCCTGGCCCTGCACGCTAGGCAAGCAACAACACTCACCACACTTAAGCTTCTTACATACCATTTTCCTATCTCTACTACTTAGTCTACAACTTTACACATCATTTACCAGCTTCTGGGCCAGAATAAGGACTTCATAGACAGATTCTTGGACCTCTTTACCACTTCCTTGATCCAGCACAACCACACCACCCTCCTCGATTAATTAAAGACAATACAAGATGAAACTAAAACAAGAGACACTGTCCCCAACCACATCAGCAAGTCACCCAACTATGGTACTCCATAGACCGAGCCTTTGACGTAGATTATTTTATAGATTTTATAAACATATTACTAAAAGTCTATGGACACCCACCCACAAGGCACTCTACTGACTGAACAGAGGTGGAGAACTTGCCAGCCAGAGACATGGGGAAGCCGGTTGAGTTGGCTTTTGTAGATAGTGAAGCTGGTTTTGAACATTGTGCTTGCTGGCAAGTGCAACCAGTGGAGTGCCATCAGGGTGTGGGTGATGTGGTCATATTACTTCAGGCACTTCATGAGTTGTGCCAATATCAAAAATGGATGCCTTTAGCGGTGACAAAAAGGAGTCTGGAACACCATAGGGCGTTGTGTTGCAACCATCCAGATGCAAGAGTAAAGGGCTTGAATAGACGTTCTGAAGTTGCATTTTGGGAAGAAGGGTTTCACTTACTTCACAATAGAGAGCTGATACCAGACTATATTAATTTTCTTAGCAACATGTTCCCTCAAGGGGAGATTAGAGTTTATTGTTATCAAGAGTAAATTAGCAATGGGTAAAAATTAATTATAGTTAGATTTATCGTCTGAGCAGTTTCATGTCATTAAGTTAGGTTGGGACTAGATGTAACTTGCTCTTTTTGGCAAATAATAGCTATTCTGTTGTCGTGGGATTGAGGGTTTGAGCTTCAGGTAGATGCAGGTCTGGATGCGGGTCAGTGTTGTGATGGAGAAGAATGGAATGAAGAGTCAGTCTGGAGTGCAAGGGCAATAGGAGATCCCCACGCTATGTTGGCAGGCAGCATCAAACGCATCAGAAAGGACGCCACGTAGAATCGAGGCTACATAGAATCGACAATGAAGATATGCTTCAGCAAGTGACACATTGATGCGCATGCCTCTTTCAAGAGTAAACAAGAATCCTTCAGAGTGACACCGCTCGCGCCAATCGCTCCAATTCATGTGACTGCTGGATGCTGTGGTAGGTATCCTTCACGGGCCGCTAGGCCGTTGATCCCAACAGTAGTGGACAGACCAAGCCCTCTCACCGCACCACGAAATCCATAATGTTTAACTTTTTGAGGCACCATAGAAGGAGCCGTGATTCGACATTTTCCTCCAAGTGGTCTCAAAGCGAATTCTAAAGGAACAGTATCTCTCTTATGAATGCTTGTCTTCCGCCAGTAATCCTAGTTAAACATGCAGCGGGTATTCCAGGACTCAGCTTGTCACTAAAATGCTGTAGTAACTTCACTACACAGCATATGTATGTACAGCTGTATATTTATTGAGTCCTGAAACAATACCACAAAGATCCGTCCAGAGGACTCCCTTTACAGAAAAAAAGAATGCAACTTTCTCTAACAACTCTATATACACTTAATCTTACATTCTACAGTTCTGCATTCCATTCCTATGTTCCATTTCCCCAACACATTGCCAGACGTGTTTAGTTGCCCCAGGCATTAAAATGGTTTTGTCCTCAACATCAACCATAAATTCAGACGTTGATTTTAAGAGTGAAAATCTGAATCACAGGCAATGCAGTTCACATATAAAACACATAAACCACCCCTATGTTTTTTCTGTCAGTGTAAGGGCTGGTGTCACCTCCAGGTCTAAGGACAAGGAAGGCCTCGTTTCAAAATATAGTGTGTGAGCAGATTAATATTGTGTACCTTATAAAGTTGTCAAACAGAGCTGCTGCCCAGAAGCACAGTGATATCGAGAAAATAATAAGTACAGCAATAGCAAATATTAAAGAAAAAGGGGCATCTTTATGTAGGAGCTGCATAGTCCTTGCTGCGCGCAATGGTGTGCACAAGGGCGCCACTCCTACTTTTCATTTATCAAGCCACGCAAGGCCACCGTGGTGGCCTTGCGTGGCTTGATAAATCCAGAGTATTGCAACGCAGTGCAAATCGCTGCATTGCATTACACTGCCCCAGAGAGGCCTTCAATGGGTGGAGCATGGGTGTTCCCACACAGCCACCCATGGGTTTTGGTGCATTCCCAGAATTGCCATCTGTGGAAAACCTGGGAATGTGTCACAATGCTATGCCTCCCCCGGTGACCATTACATGTAATGGGGTGACCCTGTAACCCTCAGAACCTGGGTGGGTAATGCAATAAATAATAATGGTTCTGTCGGACCGAAATACACAGTGGTATAGTATTTCAATTGTATTATTTATAAACTTCGTCACTATGAAGGGTACAAAGACAGTGGTATCTATACCAGTATAACCAAACACACTGACCACAAAGAAAAATTCAAGTAAAGTTTTACTCATATACTTTCATATTCTCTGTATTGTATTGAAACATTAGTTTTGCTGTCCAAAGAACATACATAAAACATATAAAACACATAAATTCTGTTCTCACCTCCCCCGGTGAGGCATAACGACGAGAAATATCTTTATTTCTCCTCATTACTTCCTCTTTCTATGTGTACTGCATTGTGCAGCACACATAGATGAGGAAATTGCCTCAGGGGATTGTTTTTGTGGCGGAAGTTGCCCCTTTCTGCACAAAAACAATCCTGCTTACAACTCAGACATCCTAGCACCAAGGTGCCAGGGTGCCTGCGTTGGTGCCAGACAGCCAAAAGGATGCCAGCGCCAGGAAAGGACATGAATGCATTGTATTATGTTGAATACGGCTCAAAGCTGCCCTTTCCCTTTCACTCAGTGCAGCAAGGAGGCTTGCTGCACGGCATTAAAGCTACATAAATATGCTGCGAAATGTTCAGACTGCTGTGGTTTTAAAGCCGCCCCTTCGAGTGGGATGTCAAAAGTGTTAGCATTGCTCTGTGCATCAGACTCTCAAGCTGATAGTGCTTTTAAACTGACATGTCTTGAACATGTTATTCGAGAAGCCCAGCTTTAGAAGCCTTAATTTGCCAAATGTTCTTTACATTTGTGAACTGATTTTTAAACATGATGCATTCTGACAGTATGAAAGGTGCAAATGCTGTTAATAATGTTAGCCCAAAGCCATGGCCGAGACATGTCTCACATTAAGACTTCTAGAGCTTGATCACAAAACACGTTTACTATTTTTTGGGTTTGGTCCAAACAAAGTTTACCAAATTATTATGAAAACAGGGATTCTGGAGGTGGTAATGTGTGACAAAAATGTATATATTTGTGTGTGTCATCTTTGGGGTATTGATGTGTTTTTTGTGCTGCTGTTTTTTGTGTTATTTTACTGCAAGGTGATGTTATGTTGTACTGTGGTTGTTATGTTGCATTCTGTTTTCACTTTCTGTTTTTGGGTTGTGGCTTATGTCTTAATTGAGAGGTTATGGGCCAGATGTATCAAAGGGTTTTGCCCATTCTGTGTCTATGGGGAAATGTGTTGATACATATGGCCCTATGTTACTTGTATGTTATAGTGTTATGTTTGGTTGTTTTCTTAAGATATGTCAACAACTTCGGCTACATTTCTTGGCAGAGGAAACACGTCTTTGCTTTTTTCTTGAAAAGCAACCATTTACCACTGTTAAAAGTGGTAAAGAGCTCTTCACAACGTTTTAATAAACTGATCAGCTTAAAACTTCGGCAGAGACCTGTCTGAAATGTGTGCTTTTTGTGCAATAGCCCCTCCTGTTCACTTTATATGATGTGGTCCATGATCTTCAAATGTGATGAAAAACCTCAGTGGTAAATACCAGCATTGCCAAATATTGAATCATCACTAAAAAATAAATCAGTGTAGTCAGAAATTAAAGCACCAGCGCAGGCAGCACTGGCGCTTTATTGCGCTTTTTTTTTTACTTTCAACAATGCTGCACAGCAACCCGCCAGACCATTAAGTTTAATTGAATGACCCAGTATCCAGCTGAACCTGGGAGATCTAGTGGTATGTAACAACAATCAGTTCTGTGGGGAAAGTGCTATTTCTTTTACAAAACATAATTTAGTACCAAATGCCACTAGGGATTGACAAATAAGTTGTGTAGGAAGACACAATAATTGGAAAAATGACACTAAAAAATAATTTAACACGGTATATTATCAATCACATATCGTGAAGTGATGCAGATAATAACATATCACAGGACCAAATGGGACTATAATGAAATACACAAATAAAACATATCAAAACTGAAACATAAAACATACAAACAACATTGCACAGATGAACATAAATGAGTCATTATGGTGTCCCAAGAAAACAAATGCCTGTTCAAGCAGATATCTTCTTTTACTTAGATTATAATCTGCCTGACAGAGGTTAGGAGCACCTCTAATTATCGTTGACGTTTCGACCCATTCAGGTTGTGTGTTTATATCAAAACATCACCACGGGTCTTCATCAGGACTGGGAAATAAGAAACAGCCTGTACTTGTGGTGAAAAGTAACCTCAATTATAGGTATCCTGATCCAACAATAAATGTAGTATCAACCAAAAGTAGGACCTTTTAGTTTTGACCTTGAGTCCCTTGGCAATCTTCCTATGGGGACGGTTTAAATTGTCAGTACCTGTGCCCTCCTCAGGGCAACTGACAGAGTGCCAGAAGGGAGAGTGACTCCTCTCCTCAGTTGGGAAAGAGCGACTCCTCTCCTCAGAGTGTCAGAAAGGAGAGTGACATCTCTCATCAGTGTGCCAGAGATAGAGACTTCAGCGAGGGCCAGAGTGACACCTGTCATCAGAGTGCCAGAAAGGAGAGTGACACCTCTCATCAGAGAGCCGGAAAGGAAAGTGACACCCATTATCAGGGTGCCAGAGATAGACGCTTCAGTGAGGGCCAGAGTGTCACCTGTCATCCGAGTGTCAGAAAGGAAAGTGACACCTCTCATGCGAGTTCCGGAAAGGCGAGTGACACCTCTCACCAGGGTGCCAGAGATAGGGTATTCAGCAAAGGCCAGAGTGGCACCTCTCATCAGAGAGCAAGAAGCAGAGCGACACATCTCATGACAGGTCAAGTAGCATAGTGATGCGTCTCATCACAGGGCAAGAAGCAGAGTGAAGTGTGTCATCACAGGGCAAGAAGCAGAGTGACACGTCTCATCACAGGGCAAGAAGCAGAGTGACACTTCTCATCTAGTTACCTCCCCCACCCACATAGGAGGTCATATCCTTGACCCCTTCTTTACCACTCTGGTACGGGCTAGGGCTTCGGACCCGATGGTGGTAGGTTGGACCGATCATCTGTTGGTTAAAGTGTCCCTTCCTGTAGACGGTCCACAATTTAAACCTGTGGACAGACTGATCCTTAAAAGAAACTGGCGTAAGCTCAAATTGGAGGAGTTTGTTAAGATCTTGGAGGCGCAGCCGTTGGGCAACCTGCCGAATGTGGAACTGGGATATGAGCAGTTTTGTAACTGGATCATAACCGCCCTCGATTCTCTTATACCCATGCGTTGGTCGAAATGTCATGCCAAAACGCGCAGCCCATGGTATAATGATACTCTTGCCGAGCTTAAGAGAACCTGCCGGCAAGCTGAGAGGGCTTGGAGGAAATCCTTTGATCCCACGTTAAAATCGCTGTATTTTGCCCAGCTTAAGATTTACCACAGGGCAATCTGCCAAACCCGGGCCGCATACTATGCTTCTGAGTTTCAGAGCAGCCCTAACCCATCCAAATTAATTTTTAAGGTTCTCAAAGACCTGATGGGAAAACGGGCCACCTCGATAGAAATCTGCACGGACTCTCACTGTGAAAGATTGGCATCCTTTTTCGTGGAGAAGGTGCAGGCTATCTACCGAGGATTTTTGCCATCTGTGCCCGCGGTTGAGCCTAGTGGTGTGATGGCTACGATCCATGAAACTCTGTCCTCTTTGCCTGCTATGTCAGTTGAGGCTTTTGACACTCTGAGCCTCAAAATTAAATCCGGCTCTCCCTTAGATCCGCTGAAGCCTGAGATATTTACTCTTCTCCCGCCCCTCTGTCGTGAGCCCATTTTGGATGTGATTAATCTCTCACTCACTGAGGGCGTGGTCCCTTCCTCCTGGAAGCAAGCAGTGGTCAGCCCCATTTTGAAGAAGCCTAATCTTGATCCCCTGTTATCTGAGAACTATCGTCCCATTTCCCTCCTGCCTTGGCCCGCCAAGGTCACTGAGGCACACGTGAATTCCATCTTGTCTGCCCACCTCTCTCGCAATAATATTCTAGACGAGAGCCAGAATGGGTTTCGGGCACAACACAGCACCGAAACTGCCCTGCTCTTTATGACTGAGCATTTGCGTTCGGTGCTGGATGTGGGGCAGACAGCGGCGCTCCTCTTGTTAGATCTGAGCGCCGCGTTTGACACGGTGTCTCATGACATTCTGATGCGGCGGTTGGTGGAAGTGGGAATTGAGGGGACGGCTCTCCAATGGTTTCGCTCCTTCCTTTCGGACCGGTCTTTTAAAGTGGCTATTCCACCTGGTCAGTCCTCTTTCCATCCATTGGGACTGGGAGTCCCTCAGGGCTCTGCGTTGAGCCCCACTTTGTTCAACTTATATGTGAAACCGCTGGCTGCAGTCGTTAGACAGTGTGGCCTAACCATGACATCGTATGCCGACGACACGCAGCTGGCGGTGACACTTAGTGGGGACCCTGAGGTGACTGCTCCCAGATTCCGTGCAGGACTTATAGCCGTGGCTAACTGGATGCGCATTAACTGTTTACAGTTAAATGCCAAAAAGACCGAGGTCCTGATTTTAGGGAAGCAGGAGGAACTTTGGGGAGATCAGTGGTGGCCTCCAGAATTGGGGGTGACTCCCATCCCAGCTGCTGAAGTCAAGAACTTGGGGGTTTGGCTGGATCCTACTCTCTCTTTTACCAGCCACACGAAGAAGATTGCAGCTACCTGCTATGGTATTCTGCGAGGAATGAGACCTGTCCTCAAATTCTTCGACCCCCCCACTCGGCAGCTGGTGGTCCAAGCCTCTATTCTTTCTCGGCTGGACTACGGGAGTGCACTGCTGCTTGGAGTGAATCAGGCGGAGGCTGCTAGGCTGCAGAGGGTGCAGAATGCTGTGGCGTGGGCCATTGTTGGCCTTCCAAGACGTTGTTCTGTCTCTGCAGTCTTGACCTCTCTTCACTGGCTGCCGGTTAGACAGAGAATTAAATTTAAGGCTCTCTGTCTTACATTTAAGATCTTGAAACTCTCCTCTCCCCCAGCTCTTGCGGGTCTTGTCTCCCCCTATGTTCCTGCGCGGGCTCTTAGGTCGGAATTTCTTCATCTGGCGATTAAAACCAGGTTCAGACTGACTTTCGTATTCTGGCGGCAGGACTGTGGAACTCTCTTCCTGTCCATATTCGTGCCCTTAACTGCCTTACTCTCTTCAGGCGCGCCATAAAAACTCATCTGTTTGTCACTGCTAACTGATCCCCTGTCTTTTCAGCTTCGACTTGTTGTGTTGTGGCATTTGATCAGGCGCCAGGACGCCCCTTTGCTGGGGCAGCTGTGCGCCCAATAAAAGTTATTAACATAACATAACATAACATCAGAGGGCAAGAAGCAGAGTGACACGTCTCATCAGAGGGCAAGAAGCAGAGTGATGCGTCTCATCAGAAGGCAAGAAGCAGAGTGATGCATTTTATCAGAGGGCAAGAAGCAGAGTGACGCGTCTCCTCATAGGGCAAGAAGCAGAGTGAAGTGTGTCATCACAGGGCAAGAAGCAGAGTGACACTTCTCATCAGAGGGCAAGAAGCAGAGTGACACGTCTCATCAGAGGGCAAGAAGCAGAGTGATGCGTCTCATCAGAAGGCAAGAAGCAGAGTGATGCATTTTATCAGAGGGCAAGAAGCAGAGTGACGCGTCTCCTCATAGGGCAAGAAGCAGAGTGAAGTGTGTCATCACAGGGCAAGAAGCAGAGTGACACTTCTCATCAGAGGGCAAGAAGCAGAGTGATGCATCTTATTAGAGGGCAAGAAGCAGAGTGACGTATCTCATCAGAGGGTAAGAAGCAGCGTGACGCATCTCATGCATTGGCTGACATGTAGGGGCACAGCCATCAACAGAGAATACAGTGGCACCGAGGCCCAAGGGTGTAAAAGCCCCACAGCACCCTAATTATAGCCAGTTTTTTACTTCTATACTAGTACCTTTACTACGCCACTAGGCACGTGTGCAAAAAACAAACAAAGGAATTGACAAGAACTCTGTCTGGTCGTATGCCAGTGCACTCAGTTTTATTAGCCATTCCAAGAGCAGGGAGGTGTATGCACATCTTTAGCAAATTCATATACATTGACCTGCCACTATGCAGCAAGAGTTTGTGGTTGTTTACGTCTCTTTCGCACCTGCCAAGTTTCTACTTAGTCTCATTCTGCTCCAGTAGCGGCTGCTACGGGACAGTAGCGGTGAGGCGGGGGAGGAGTTAAACAAATAAAGAAAGAAAATTAAACTTACCTGCAGGCCGCCACTTCTCCTTTGTCCTCTTCTTCCGTCGATGCAGGAAGCAGGAACAGGAAGCACCCCAGCTTCCAGACTGCCCTAGCCACTCACAAAGCTGCTGATAGCAGCGCCGTGATTGGCCTGAGCGCTGTGGTGAGGTGCTCAGATGGGGACTGGGAGCTTGGGTATGTTCTCCACCCAATGCAACACAGCCTGGTGGAGAACATACCAAGTGCGCATACATGCTGTTATTATCATTTCATTTTTTCTGTAGGGATATGCTCCTCCTACTTAGCAGAGGAGCTGCCCCGGTCTGCTCCCTGAGTCTGTATGTCAGAGATCTACACTGAAATATACCTTCTGGTCGCAGCAAGGCATCTCATAACAGTCCTCCCTCGGTTTCCCCTGCTTCTGACAAATCTGTCCCTGTAATACATCGATAAAAAAAGAAGAGATGGGCTCTCACTCTCACATCCCCCCGAGGCTATGTCCGCCTGAGCTCTTTACTTTACATTGCGGATTCTGTGGAGGGTTTTGACGTGTATAGGAAGTGTGGCGCCTTAACTGGTTGCGGTGTGTGTTAGGTAAAAAACAACAATAATGAAGACGGTGCAGCAAGGTCAGAGGCGACCCCGAAACCTCTGCAGAGAGTGGCCAGGGCCCACTCGGTAATTATGACAAGAATCCTGTGACACGTTAAGCGAGGTGTATACATGTATCATGCTTAATCAAAAGAACACAATAGGTAGTAAATGAAACAAAGTGGACACGATAGAAAGTCTTTTTGTTCTTCAAAGGATTGTATTTGACGTTCCTTTGTTGAAAGGTAACTTCAAAAGCAAATGACCAGCCGACACGTGTTTCGTCAAGCGGGCAAGGAGCCCGTGACTCTTCAGGGCTGTAAGCACAAATGGGGTAACGGTCCATATAGCCAGTGATATTTCCGACCTGGCGTCTGGGGTCTGGGTTGAAAGAATCAGCTATAGTGAGTCACTGTGGACTCAGAGACGGGCGGGTACATCCGTCTCAAACCAGCTAATGCCTGGGTTATGGCAGCGGAGAGACGGGTCCTGTCTTCCTAAGTGGCTGGCCAGGTCAAATACAATCCTTTGAAGAACAAAAAGACTTTCTATTGTGTCCACTTTGTTTCATTTACTACCTATTGTGTTCTTTTGATTAAGCATGATACATGTATACACCTAGCTTAACGTGTGCACAGGATTCTGGCCTCTTTACTTTACATGACGGCTTAAGGTACTTGTGTAGGGATACATGCAGCATGAATACTATACTCTAATTTCAAATATTTTGTTTTTGTAGCTACGGTATCTAAACACCAGGCTCTTCCTCTCTGTCCCACGTGTAGGTGCATTTATAGAGTTATCATCTGAACCCTGACACTGACTTTTACACAGTTAAAGAAACACTGTCCGCTCCATTCTTTTCGGAAGTCAATTTAATTGCGAAACCAAACTACTTATGTATAGCTTTAAAATTCTCTGCATCAGTACAGTGTCAACAAAATTGCTCATAAATGGTATCCTATTTTGGTCAATAATACCAGTAGGTGGTTGAGTATCAGTGCATTTTAATGCAGTGGTAGAAATATGTTATAAATCACTAGTAGTTTACTTGGTGCTAAGACAGACTCTCTAAGGTGCACTGAATCCTACAACACTGTGTTTATACAAAATGTCATCTTTCCTCATCCGGCTGTTGCAGCCCATGCAACCCTTTTGAAGACGCTCTTACTAGCGATTCTTCCTGGTGATAAAGCTAGTTGCATAGTCATTTCCCAGTAGAGTTAGGGACACTACAATCCTTGATGGTTTTGAGATTGAAAGACTGACTTCATTTGGACAAAATCCCCAGCAGCTCTTGCAACCCTGCTCACTCAAACTCAGTCCTACATTCATTCAATCCTGCCTGCTGTCTCATCGATCAGAGTGCTAGGGATTATACCTTCCAATAATAAGACACAAAGTGGGCTCATGGTTGCGCGCTAGCAATCCTACTGATCACCGGGTCCACCTCTCACCTAGAAGCTCCGCATTCATGCATTAACACATTGTGTGGTTTCACTGAATTCAGTATAACTTGGGGATAGTGGGACTCCTTTCATAATTTGAGATGGGTCCTGCGTAGGTCCTTAATCACGAAAATCTCCCGTAGGGCCAGCTGACATGGGGGATTCTTGGAGGAGCAATACAAGCGGGAGATATGAGCTATGAGTTGCTCAGACAGGCCCAGCCATATGGAAATCAGACTTGTTCCTCCTCCAATAGGAAGAGTGTTGTCAACAGTTCGAGCTTGACTCTTCCTTTAAGATGAATATGGCTGGTTCCTGTGTGATGTGGCATGATGGTAAAAATAAAAATGGCTTTGGATGTGGCCCGTTTAATTACCAGTGGCTGAGATTATTCAAGCATTAAAACCATCACTATTTTGTATATCTCAGTACGACATCCTAAGTGTGACGGGTATGCCCAGACGTGGGTCCCATGCTCACCTTGGGGCTGATTCACCGAACTAATCTGAGACAAAATCCTAAACTTACTACTTTTGGTATTCACAGAATGCATTTAGTAGTAGTAAAGTTAGGACTCATAACTTTACTACTATTAAATACCTTTTGTGAATACCAAAATTCGTAAAGTTAGGATTTTGTCTCAGTTTAGTAGTAGTAAAGTTAGGAATCCTAACTTTACTAATACTAAATGCCTTTTGTGAATACCGAAAGTTGTAAAGTTAGGATTTTGTCTCAGTTTAGTAGTAGTAAAGTTACGAACCCTAACGTTACAACTACTAAATGCTTTCTGTGAATACCAAAAGTAGTACATTTAGGATTTTGTGCCAGATTAGTTCTGTGAATTGGCCCCATAGTTGCTAAAACAAAGCTGCAGACTATTGACAAGGCCCAAATAGTCCAAAACCAGTCTGGGGTTACTTGTGGTTCTTTCGGGGATCTGGCTTGGCAGTTTGGACTCCCTACTGGAGCAGGATCAAAGCCAGTTTACATATGGCTCATTCCTGTCTGAGGTGGCATGGTGGGCAAACATGATGGACTGGGTTGCAGCCCTGACTAATTATCAGTGACCGAGATTAATTCAAGCACTCCTTCCATCACTTTTTAGTATTCCTCAGTTTGCCACTGAGGCTTCTGTGCATGTAGATTCTACTTACTGGCATTCTGCCGACCATCCAGTTCACTGCGACTACAAGAGAAGCAGAAGAGCAGAGCAAAGATTATTAAGAGAAAGGACACAGAGGCAACAACATGACACCAGTTTTTGTAATGCAAATGGTACTTACTTTGCATTTGTTTGTTTACACTTAAACTTGTTACCTAGGAGAGAAAATGAGGTATTGTTAAGATATTGACAAACAAGCACAACAACTATAAAGTATGTTACACCTCTGTAACTGTGGAAAGGGGAAGGGCAGTGTGCTATCACAGACTCAGAACCACACCAAGTACCATGAGAAGGCACATATTGGGAACGCATGTCTGTGTAGACAGTGAAATCCAGTGACTGGAGGAATAATTGTATCATGTGCCCCTGGTGCCACTGAATGTAAATGTAAATGTATGTATACTTGTAAAGCGCACTATCACCTTTCAGGCATCCTGGTGCTGTATACCGCTGTGGAACCCTTCCTGGCTTTCCCTGTGAGATGCCCCCTACTGGGCACCCCCAAGGTGAGCCCAGGCATCCTAGCGCTTTCGGGGCCGTTGTGGAGATTAAGCAAGCTATTGCCCAGAGTTGCAGAGTGGGACCCATGATTAGAGTAGGCACCGAGATGAGAATTATCGCGTCCGTGGACATTGAGCCTAAGACCCTGCCGCGTCGGGAATTAAATTCTGGTCCTGGGCCAGACCTCTGCCTCAGGGTCTGCCGCTCTAATCGGTGAGCCACACTTCTCCACCCTAGGATTCGACAGTAGGTTCTGTGGAGTGATTCAGCATTTCATAGTAATCCACATGCAGTGACTGGAGGGTTGATTGAAGTGCCTAGGTGACAAGCAAGGGGTTTCACTACAAGTGTCATGCATGACTCAGGGACCACGGGCAAAGTTCAACAGCGAACATAGGATCCCAGAGTGCTGTAGAGTGACAATAGCTCCACTGATACTGGGAGTTCATGTTGAAGGACAGTAAGAGATGCAGGGATTCTATCAGTAAGACCAAGAAGTGATGCTGGGATACCCAGATATATACCAAGACATGCCACCACATAGGCACTGCAAAAGTGCCAGGTAGTGATTATAGAATCGTAGTAAGTGCCAAGCAGTGATCTTTTTGTGAGTACCATGAAGGGAAAGAATGAATCAGTCACACTGAGATAGTGTTAAATTATGTTATGTAGATTTGTATTGGCCAGCTTATCACCCCTGAGGGTATCCAGCACCAGAGCAGGTGCGTTGGTCTGGCAGAGTTCCTAGATGAACATCCGGGATTCTCAGCTTCTTGTGGAAGTCGAGGAGTGCAGTGGCAGCTATGATATTTAGAGGGAGTTTTTTCCAGCTTTAGGCTGTGATAAAGAAGGGCCATTTCCTGTCTTAATCTGTGGATGTAAGGGTTTTGTGCAAGGGAGAGAGAAGTGAATTGTAGATGTCTGGAGGGTTGGTAGAATTGGAATCGATTGCTGAGGTAGGCTGGTTTTGCGGTGTGAGGGTTTTGTAGTCATGGATGAGAAGCTTGAATTTGCAGCATTTATGTATCGATAGCCAGTGCGGTTTGTCTAGGTTGAGTGTGCTGTGTGTGCTTTTGTGGATGTCTAGGATGAGTCTGGCGGTGGTATTCTGGATTGTTTGGAGTCTTTGCATGAGTTGACTGGAGATGCCAACGTATGGTGCATTGCCGTAGTCAAGTCTGCTGGTAATGAGGGCCTGGGGGACTTTGCGCCTACTTGCATGGGGAGCAATTTAACGATTTAGTGAAGCATTTTGAGGAAGTGGCAATAGGGTTGCAATCACTGTGTTGACTTGTTTGTTTATCAAAAGCTTGTTGTCAAGGATGATGCCGATGTTTCTGGCATGGTCTG
Organism: Lissotriton helveticus; assembly: GCF_964261635.1. Classification (NCBI taxonomy): domain Eukaryota; kingdom Metazoa; phylum Chordata; class Amphibia; order Caudata; family Salamandridae; genus Lissotriton; species Lissotriton helveticus. Next base: position 1,691,901,276 of record NC_136068.1, on the reverse strand, counting down.
TGGACGTAGGAACCAAGGGGCATATTAGCAAGGGCCATATAGCCGCTTTAGCGGCACTTTTTGCCGCTAAAGCGGCGATATTTTTATCGCCCTATTAGCAAGCTGTCGCTAACAGTAGTTAGCGATAGCTTTTAGGCAATAGCGACCGGTTTGGGGCCTGCTTTGCATGTCAGTGCTATTTATCGCTAATGACATGCAAAGTGGGCGTACCCAAACTGTTAGCGACTGAAAGCAGTCGCTAACACAGCTAACGCCTATTAGCAAGGCAGGCATAGCGATAAAACAATTGCGCTAAGCGCGATTATCGCTATAATCTCACGCCTGCTAAATACATGACTCACCTGTTTATCCAATGGTAGGTGGATTTTCAGGTTAAGTTCCCATTGGCGTTAATGCGTGAATATCGCTGGATTTCCAGCGATATTCACGCATTTCTTCACTTTTGCTGGATATTTTAGCACAATGGAGAAAAACGTTGCTAATAGCAGGTTTTCTCCGCTAACATATCCAGCCATAGGCAGCAATAAAAAAAAATGCGCTAAGAGCATTTAGCGATAAATATTGCTATTTCTTGTTTGTATGCCCCCAATTCGGGTGACCACCAGGAAGAGTCTCAGGGGGAGATTTTATTTCCGAAGATCAGGATCTCTGTTTAATCCGTGTTGAGTATGAGGCAGTTCTCTCGCATCTAGTTTTATATGTTGGACATGCAGGCGGTGAAGTTGTTCTTTGTGGTGTTGTTTGTCTCGGCGAGGGAGAGGATGAGGTGAGCATCATCTGAGTCGGAGACCATGTTAATGTCGTGGGTTCTTATTATGATGTGGGCGAGCGGTGCCATGCAAAGATAGTGTAGGTTATGATGTAAAGGTGAATTTATTCCTTAAGTGGAGGTGGTTAGTCTAGGTGTGAGTGTCACATGGAGATTCTGCAGTAGTTTGAAACAAGTTTGCCCCTTTCAAGCTGCAGTGTTTTTCTAGGGAAGGGGAGCAGGGTTGTGTTAGCTTGCAGACACAGCATCTATGAAAATGTCATGCTTTATGTCTTTCTGTCATGCAATTTTTGTGAGGTGAGACAGAGCACATTGACTATTACCTGGACATTGATATTAACATGTTCAAAAGGTCAGACTGGTGGAGCCCCAGTGCTTTGTTAGTTTACTAGTCTGACTGTGCCCTTCTGATCAACTAGGCAGAGAGGAGGGAGCTCATTATTTTTGCTCCACAAGATAGTGAACACTAGTATAGTCTAGCCTGGAACTGATGGCCCTTCCTACTGACCGTAGGGAAACCATTGTTGGAGGATGCACTAGAGTAGTTGTAATTGAGTGGGATAAATGGTCACTGACAATTTCTGGGTAACGTACCTCATTTTTTAGTTGAGTGAAGTACTCGGACTTTTTACATGGGTGTATTTTGAAATGTCAATTGTAGATTGGCAATGTGTGAGGTTGGGGACTGTTTTGGTTATACTTGTTTAGTGATGCACAGGACACAGGTAGAGTTGTGTGTCATTACTGTGTCATTACTGTACGAGTGCTAGAGGTGTTTGTGATCACTAATCATATTACATACGGTGCTGAGGTTGAAGAGTGAGGCAGATAGAGGTAATCCATGATATCTTAACAACATTTGAGGGAATTCAGACAGGGAGTGGCCTAGTTGGAGAAGATAAGATCATTCAGAATATCAGAAAGTGAGATTGCCTATGAGACGATCAATAACTCCTGTTGGTTTGGAACAATGGGGAAGCTGATCACATGTCCTGTAGTTTTGCCTTTGAGGCCAAGATCTCATAGCAGAAGGAGATAAGCCTCACACTGAATAACTGTTTCAAGAGTTATGTCTCAGACTTTTGATAACATACAAGCCATATCTGTAGAGTACAACTTTCACCCCTGAGGATATCTCTTGGGTCTATTGATTGATAATGGATGTTTACATTTTTTCAAATGATTAGAGCTCATTTTATCCACCTTTGAATGATGAAATGCTCAGTGTAGCTGATCCGAATGAAACCCGTAACCATGGACTCAAGATAGGTGCCTGTGGTGTATCAATTAGTCCATTGAACTACCAGACCTGGCAAGTATAATCGTACTTCTACCATGACTACGAGGTTGTTGAGATGAGATTGTTGTTGGCATGCAATATTTGTAAAGGTTTTTGCATATAGTGAGAAACTTGTAAATTGAGCTATGCTTGGTGGAAAATAGGGGTACAACAATTACATTTTGACAGTGAAATTAACCATTCTGCCTTTCAAAGACATATTTTCAAAGTGGGCGATGAGTGCAGCTAAGGTGAAAATCTTTGACGTTTCAATGGATAAGATCACAGCACTCACATAGAATTTCTGTCCTTTATCTTCCTTTGATGGTGTTTCAGTTCACTATCTTTGCAAAATCAACAACCATTGGCAGAGGTAATAGGTCTCACCTCTTTACCATATGCTGACCTAATGGCTTTGCATGAAACTCCACAAAGAAAGATGAGCATCATGACACTCCACACACTTAGGACAGCATGAAACTCCATGTGAGCAGGCAACATGAAAGTTTGACCTTTCAAGGGCACACGAGAAACATTGGAATACGAATAAAGTGCCGTAACAACGTTTTTTAGGTCTGACTTGACAGTGCAACTGCCACCTGGCCTTTTAAACCACACTATATAATGCTACAGTTCTTTACTTCCACACAAATAAATAATAATTCCCATACTATTTACTTGTAATGCTTCATATTACCATACAACATTCTTTTAAAGCCAGACCTATTGGCATTGTCAGTGAATATTGTATCAATTGTTTTCTCGTGGCTCAATACTGTCATGAGAAACATGGTGATTATGTTGTACAATAGTGCTTTGAAATGATGGGGAAATCTACAGTGAATCCTGATCAGTAAGAGGAGAAATTGTGGTTCCATGTTGATAGCAGATGTTATGAAATGACTGATAGGTGTTTTTTGGATGTGGGGGCGTTTCTATTCCCTGCCGTGAGAGGTTATCCCTTCATATTTACGGTTGGTAGTTTCCACCACATTGATTCTTCTTTGACACTTACTGAGTGCGATTACAATCCCGAGGAGGAACATGACAATAGCAAGGACCAGGCCTGTCGTCCGCACGGTTTCATAATCTGTAAGAGAAAGAGACAGTATGAAACCCCACACACTGAGTAGGACAGCATGAAACTCCACACAAGGGAAAGGGGCAGCATGAAACCCCACCCACTGAGTAGGACAGCATGAAACTCCACACAAGGGAAAGGGGTAGCATGAAACCCCACACACTGAGTAGGACAGCATGAAACTCCACACAAGGGAAAGGGGCAGCATGAAGCCCCACAATGAAGGATGAGCATCATAAAACTCCACACAGTGAGGAGGTCAGCATGAAACTGGGCACTTATGCATGCTAATATCGTTTACCACACTACGTATTGCAAAAATCACATATCAAGAACAGATTTGACGATTACATATTTTTTTATGCAGTCTATCACTTTTTTCAAATCATTATTGCATAATTTTCAATATTTTCTTAAAATAATTTCACCTAATTTTAAATTTTGAATTAAACATGTTTCTATTAACATACCTATATATGTATATACATATATAAACATTGAGTGTGTGTATCTTTTTTTATATATAATATTATTTATATACATATATATATAAATATATATATACACACACACACATCTTGTATTATATATGTATATTTATATTTTTTTATCTTGCATTTTGGTGGGTTAACGTGTGTGCCATTTCTGTGCATGTGAATGTATGTATGTTATCTATCTATCTATCTATCTATCTATCTGTCTGCCTGTCTGTCTGTCTGTCTCTCTGTCTGTCTATCTATCTATATTTTATTTATATTATATTATATGGTGCTTACAATCGACAGTTAAATGTTCCAGAGAAAATAGAAGAGCTCACTCATGAAGGTTGCGGTAAAAATGTGTTTAATGTGATGCAAACTCGTGTGTGTGCGGGTGTACCTATGTATGAATGTTTTAGCCTTTCCCTTTGTATTTGATCTATTTATCCTTAAATGGTCGTTTTAAAAAATGCTCTTCCGTGAAGTTTATAGATTCTATATGTGAAATTGTGTTGCCAAATTACAAATAAGTATTTTAAGGTACATTTCCATGTGCCATAGAATCCAATGAAAATGTGTTACTGTAAAAGATATTCTTGTATTTTTGCAAAATATGTTTTTAAAAACGATGTTAGCACATGCTAGTACATTGACTCCTCAACTCTGAGAAGCTTGGGTCAGAGCCAATGAACACTCAGCTCCAATTTCCCATTTAGAGGGAATAATAAATATTATCTTCTAACCAGCCACTGAAATACACTGGAAAGAGTAAATGGTCTGTTCCAGCACCCACTGAAACTTCTTTGGCACCTGTGGGATGCACCAACTGCAGTTGAAACAGATCGGACGCTATGTAGTGGCTTCCACCAGCGCCCACTGGCATGCCTTACACAGGGTGTAGTAGCATGCTCAAACTCCCTTTCACCTAACTTGATCACAGTGTAGCGGCATGCTTCGGCTTACATTGAAATACATTGGCACAGTGTTGTGGCATGTTTCAACTCCCTCTGAAATACCCTGGCCACAGAGGAGTATATTGCTGCCGCTTAAAATGAAATATATTGGGCAGTGTTCAACTGAAATACATTGGGCACACTGTTAAACTGAAATACATTGGTACAGTGTTAAACTGAAATACATTGGCACAGTGTTAAACTGAAAAACATTGAGCACAGTGTTAAACTAAAATACATTGGGCACGGTGTTGTGGCATGATCGAACTCCTATTGAAAATCCCTGGTCATGGAGGAGTATGCTGCTGCACTATAAAATGAAATACATTGGCACAGTGTTAAACTGAAATACATTGGGCACAGTGTTAAACTGAAATACATTGGGCACGGTGTTGTGGTATGCTGAAACTCCTATTGAAAATCCCTGGGCATGGAGGAGTATGCTGTTGCACTGTAAAATGAAATGCTTTGGCACAGTGTTAAACTGAAATACATTGGGTACAGTGTTAAACTTAAATACACTGGGCACGGTGTTGTGGCATGCTGAAACCCCTATTGAAAATCCCTGGGCATTGATGAGTATGCTGCTGCACTGTAAAATGAAATACATTGGCACAGATTTAAACTGAAATACATTGGGCACAGTGTTAAACTGAAATACATTGGGCACGGTGTTGTGGTATGCTGGAACTCCTATTGAAAATCCCTGGTCATGGAGGAGTATGCTGCTGCACTATAAAATCAAATGCATTGGCACAGTGTTAAACTAAAATACATTGGGCACAGTGTTAAACTTAAATGCATTGGGCACGGTGTTGTGGCATGCTGAAACTCCTATTGAAAAATCCTGGGCATGGAGGAGTATGCTGCTACACTGTAAAATGAAATTCATTGGCACAGTGTTAAACTGAAATACATTGGGTACAGTGTTAAACTTAAATACACTGGGCACGGTGTTGTGGCATGCTGAAACCCCTATTGAAAATCCCTGGGCATTGACGAGTATGCTGCTGCACTGTAAAATTAAATACATTGGCACAGATTTAAACTGAAATACATTGGGCACGGTGTTGTGACATGCTGGAACTCCTATTGAAAATCCCTGGTCATGGAGGAGTATGCTGCTGCACTATAAAATCAAATGCATCGGCACAGTGTTAAACTAAAATACATTGGGCACAGTGTTAAACTTAAATGCATTGGGCACGGTGTTGTGGCATGCTGGAACTCCTATTGAAAATCCCTGGTCATGGAGGAGTATGCTGCTGCACTATAAAATCAAATGCATCGGCACAGTGTTAAACTAAAATACATTGGCACAGTGTTAAACTGAAATACATTGGGCACGGTGTTGTGGCATGCTGGGACTCCTATTGAAAATCCCTGGTCATGGAGGAGTATGCTACTGCACTATAAAATCAAATGCATCGGCACAGTGTTAAACTGAAATATATTGCGCACAGTGTTAAAGTGAAACACATTGGGTACAGTGTTAAACTGAAATATATTGGGCAAAGTGTTACACTGAAATACATTGGGCCCAGTGTTGTGGCATGCTTGAACTATTGAAATACCTGGGTCAGTGAGGAGTATGTTGCTACAGCTTAAACTGGAATACATTGGCACAGTGTTAAACTGGAATACATTGGGCACATTGTTGTAGCATGCTTGAACTATTGAAATACCTGGGTCAGGGAGGAGTATGTTGCTAAAGCTTAAACTGGAATACATTGGCATAGTGCTAAACTGGAATACATTGGCACAGTGTTAAACTGGAATACATTGGCACAGTGTTAAACTGGAATACATTGGCACAGTGTTAAACTGGAATACATTGGCATAGTGTTAAACTGGAATACATTGGCATAGTGTTAAACTGGAATACATTGGCACAGTGTTAAACTGGAATATATTGGCACAGTGTTAAACTGGAATACATTGGCACGGGGAGTTGGCATGTTCCTTTTGCATTTGAAGGACCTTGGGTTTAGAGAGGAGTGGCATGTTCCAGCTTCCATTAAAATGCCTTGGCACAGCGCAGGGGCATGCTCGATCTTACATTGAAATGCATGGGGCACACTGCGGTGGCGTGCTCCAAAGTATTTTGGAATTGATTGGGCGCAGCGGAGTGGCACGCTGCAGCTTCCGTTGAAATCACTGGGCACAGGGGGTGGCATGTTACAGTTCCATATGAAATACCTAGGGGTGCACACAGAAGTGGCGCGTCATGCCCTGAGGAAATCAGACGGTCCCACTTTAGCCACCCATTGCAGTGCTTCAGGCCTCTACATAGCGTCATGAGGAGGATGGATTATTAATAAGTGCCCGCCATACAAGTGCAGATACGTGTTACTGGCCCAGAGTGAGGGAGGGTCTGGCTGCTGGGTGCCTGCTAAGAGTGATGCTACATAGAACTGCTTACCATACACGAAGGGGTCCCGGTCTCCGTAGACGCTGGCTGGAAGAGAGAAAGAGAGAGATTGTTACGCATGCCTCGTGCTGTGGGGGCGTTTTATATTATGTGCAGAGTCCCCCTCCCCCAGTGAGTTTATGATCTATACCGATGAATAATGCATCCTTTACTGCAAGTGGGCGAAAGGCGCAGGGATGTAGGAAGAGGTGGGGTTGTCATGGCGACAGTAGGCGGGTCACGCCTCAGGGCTCGCGGTCGGCGGATCCTTACGCATGGAACTGGCCTGCCAGGGTTCACGAGAGGTGTGGAGTGTGCACGGAAAGACAGAACAAGCTGCTCTTATCAAAGGACTGCAGATGTGATGCTCTCGCGTGCACATACCAGGCACTTCCTAAACCCACCTGTATACGAGCATCTCCAGGCGCACATACACTGCACACTCACGAGTCTCGCATGCAATAGGGGCTGATTGCTGCGGTGGGTTCCGTCAATGATTGTGAATATCTGGCTCACGGTGATGGTGCACGGCCTTAGCAGAACATCGTAACCACAGTTCACTTTTAATGGTGGTGCACGGCCTCAGCACACTCTCATTACCATAGCACGCTTGCAAGTGTGCACGACCTCAGCACTCCCTCATAACCACAGTTCACTTGCAATGGTGAGGCAAGGCCTCAGCACACGCTCATAACCACAGTTCACTAGCACTGGTTGTGCACGACCTCAGCACTCCCTCATAACCACAGTTCACTTGCAATGGTTGTGCACGGCCTCAGCACTCCCTCATAACCACAGTTCACTTGCAATGGTTGTGCACGGCCTTACAACACCCTCATACCCACAGCTTATTTACAATTATGGTGCACAGTATCAACACACCCTCATAAGCACAGTTCACTTGCAATGGGAAGGCAAGGCCTCAGCACACCCTCATAACCACAGTTGACTAGCAATGGTTGTGCACGGCCTTACAACACCCTCATACCCACAGCTTATTTACAATTATGGTGCACAGTATCAACACACCCTCATAAGCACAGTTCACGTGGAATGGTTGTGCATGGCCTTAGAAAACCCTCATATCCACATTTTACTTACAATTGTGGTGTGCGGTATCAGCACACTCTCATAACCACAGTTCACTTGCAATGGTTGTGCATGGCCTTAGAAAACCCTCATACCCACAGTTTACTTACAGTGGTGGTGCAAGGTATCAGCAAACCCTCATAACCAACGTTTCCTTGCAATGGTGGTACACGGCCTCAGGACACTTTCATCCATCATAACCACAGCTAACTTGCTATGGTTGTACACACGGCCTTAGAACACACGCAGATACACAACGGTGAGGCAAGACCTCAGCACATCCTCATAACCACAGTTCACTTGCACACCTTCATACCTATGTGAGAGGTGACTATAGGGAATTACAGACCACTGAGGGGCCTCTGCTGTCCCCCGAGTGGCCTGCTGCACTAATGTGGTGCTGTATTCACAGCTAACGTGAGCTTAGTTCGACCATTTTTAGGTTGAGCCTGGGCAGCACATGTACTGCTCTGCGAGGCATGCTGCATTTGAGTATGGACTTGAAGCTCCTCCCATTCTCCGCCCATATTTTTCATTGGCTTGTATCATTGTCTTTTCTAAATGCTGGCTTCTGATTCGTTAATAGCCTTGTTAGTCCCTCCTTAGTACCGCCATGTCTTCATTTGTAACCTCTCATGAGGACTGACCCTTTTCCGTCTGTCACTACATGGTATGTCTTATTTAGTCTGTAAGCACTATTTTCTTTAATACGTTTCTCCTACTGCAGACACAACATACTTTCCTGCAACATTCAGAGTCCCCATGTGGGCTTTCACTTTCCAAGCAGCCCAGGACAATGGCGGCCCCTTCTTTGAAATGAGATAGGTCTCACATTTACAAGAGTTTGAGCTTTTGGCGTTGTAAATGACAAAGCCTTTTATTTACTTGTTATTTATCAAAACAGATAAATAAAAGGCATTGTAACTTACAATGCCAATAGCTTAAACTCTCGCGAATGCGAGACCTATTGCATTGCAATTGCTTGTTGTTTCACTGTTTGATCCTGGACGGAAATAAATATTTGCACTTGTGTGGAAATCATCATCCCTTAAAGACTCGAACCGGGGATAGTAAGCAGGCTATGTGTATAGAGCTGTGTGTCTCTAAGCATGGCCTTCCAGAATACTAACTGGTCTTGTGTAGCCCTAAATGCATCCTCACGTTCAAGATTGATGCAAGGATGTATTTCCCACTAAAATATAGCACTAAATACCGATTTTGTATTTCACATAAATTTGCATAATTTCCTGTTATGTTTGGAGAATTACACATAATAATGCAAAAGCACATTCTAGGAATTTCACACACCCCTAGCAATTACCTCCTCAGAGGTGTGATTAAATGTAATCACAAAAGCGTTTTCTAATCACTGCAATTATTTTGCCTTACGTAAGCACACATAGAATCAAGCACTGGAATAATACAGTCCCCAAAGCAATTGAGTTCCTCTCTGGAGTCGACCAGTACTTTGTTTGAAATCAATGACTGGGTGCCTTTGAGGGCACCAATCTATTATTGATTTCAGATTACTAGACTTGTGCTAATACACTGATGTTAATATTTAATTACTGTACATTAATACAATCTCCGGCATGAATGGCCTTTGGCCAGGCCCTGTGGCCAACTCCCCACATGCATCCTGCCCCACGCTGAGTATGGCATTTGGGCATGCGCAGCGGTGGTATGGTGCGTGAGTCGATGAGTTTTTTTTTCCAATTGGGAGGATCCGCGTCCGTAGATATTTATACATTTCTTTCTTTAAAAACTCCTAACATGACTGAGTAGATTTACCCCAAATCACAAAAATCACAATCTGATACAGCTTTCTGCCAAATTCACTGTAAATTTGTTAAGCGATTTGGGCTGTAGCCGTCTAAAACTTGCAAAATACCTACAGACATTGCATGGAGAAAAATCATTTTAGGATCTCCCTTTTTCTCAACCCCCTGCTTGATGACCTACCCGAAACCTTTTAGAGAGCAGCTAAAGTAAGAGTTGCACACTACTTTGGAAAGTTTTGTGAAGATTCGTCAAACGGTGCCAAAGTTATTAGCAAAACAAAAAATGCTTCGTCTATGGGAAAAGTTGGTAATGTGGTCATGTCTTCAGGCATTTGAACAGCTGTACTGCAGCATGTAGGATGCCGTTATAGGACCCATTGTGGCGTCTGCGAGGCTGTGGAGCAAGGTGTTGCCACCACCATTCAGATGAGATAGTATGAGCCTTTACCAGCAGTTCTGAAGTCACTTTGAAGTAGGAATAGTTTTACTTTATTAAAAAGACCTAGCACAGGCCATCTTAGTTTTCTTAGCAGGGTGTTCCTTAAAGGTGAAATTGGTGTCCAAGTTGAATCTGAATGCCTTCATCCATTGGTTCCCTTCATGATGAGCTGGCGTTCCCAATCTGTGGTGGATAATTATTGCAAACAGGAAGGGGCCCAATGATAAAGCACAGGGTGAGGGTCTGTTGTCCTTTTCAGTATGATTAGGAATAGAGGACTTACCTTCAGCATCCATTGAACTCCTTCTGTGTGACAGATGCCTTGGAGGACCACAGTATTATTCTATTTTTTGCCACCGTTTCTCAACAGGCTAGTGTCTTTGACAAACCAATGACCCCAAACAGAGCTCAGCTCCCTCGTGGCTAGGTTTGCACAGTAAAAATACCACATGCACAGAGTTGAGTTCAAGGCACTTTGCTTTGCTTTTCCGCCTCTCAACCATGTCGGCCGCCTCTGCCTGTATATGGTCCACTTGTTTCTACCTTCTAGGACTCTTTGATCAGCCAACCTGTGGCTTGCCACTCTGCCTTATATCAGGAGGACCAGACAAGGGGGGGTCACTCATTCAGGTTTTTGGCCCTGCAGCTTTGGAACACCCTATACCTTCATCTTTGCCATGCTCCATCTGAAGCTATTTTCATAAACAGTCTGATAACCTGGCTTTTTCAAATTTCCTCTTTGTCTTTCTCCACTGATGCAAATTCCTAGTGCTGAGACGCCCAGTATTAGGGCAGCCATGTGATCTACAAATTCCAGACATAATGATAAAGATGCATACATACATATATAACTTTGATGGAAATTCCAGTCGACCAATTACAAATGATTTCTACTGAAGTAAGTTGTTTCTGTGTGGGCTTCAACAAGTTCATACACTGAACAGCAGACAATGTCAGCTGGAACTGCTGTCTGCTGTCAAATTGTTATATGGCACTTACATAGTGCAAAATTAGCCAGTAGTCATTGAAGTGCATTAGGTAATCAGTGGATGACTTTCAATACAGTTCGAGGTTTTCCATGGCAAAACTGAGTCCGATTAGGGTGGTGGAAATGTGGTGTCATGGTGGTGTTTGTTGTCTTATGGTCTCTCAGTAGAAATGTCTTTGTTTTCTGGCCAGGAACATTTAGTCAATGTCCCAAACGTGATGTACCTTGGCTGGCATAATTTTCACTGGTAAGACCATAGGAGTGTCAGTCGCATGCACTTCATACCTGTCAACATTTACCACCGGACTCCCATTTCATTCAAAATGCTTGGTACTTAGTGTCTGTGTCCAAGAATGCATATCCTTCCATTATAATTTTAGGTCCCGATCTATCCAAATGTGACGCAGCGCAGTGCAATGCAGGAAGACAACTTGTTGCTCTGCTTCAAATGGAGAGGACAGGAATATATCTATTCAAATATGGCCACTTCCTGCTTCCTCCTCGCGCCAGCGCAATAATTGCAGCCTAGCACCAGTACAGGCACTCTTGAGCCATGGTACAAGGGTGCCTGCATTGTTTTTCTGCAGGAAGAGACACCTTCCTGCAGGCGTTTTCCTCTTTGTAAGGGCCAAATGGAATACCATCTATGCTGTATAAATCAGATGCAGATTTTTGGAGTGCATCTCTGGCCCCAATATTCACCAACATAAGCTCCACTTTGACGCTTCCTGACTCATGGCATGGGTCCGTCATAAGTCCTATTTACAAACATGGGAACAAGAGCCATCCAAATAGTTATCGTCTCATTGCTTTGCTTGACGTTGAAGCAAAATACTTTGCAGGACTTATCCTGGAGGAATTATCATCATGGGCCTCCGAAAATGCCATCATTCCCTTCAATCAAACGGGTTTTTGCAAAGGTCAAGGGACCATCACCAACATCATGGCTCTGTCCCTTGTGATGAGTGCAGCAAAAGCCGCTAAGTCACCCTTATTCCTTACATTTATTGATTATTCTGCAGCTTTCGATCACGTCGATCGCAACAAACTTTGGCTGAAACTTTACAACTGGGGCATTCCGAAGCGCCTCCTAGATGTTTTAATACTGCTCCACTCCAATACTTGGATTAAAATCAAGCTTGGGGCTGGCACACACGTCTCGAAGCCGATCAGGACGACAAAGGGATTAAAACAGGGTTGCCTTCTAGCGCCCATCCTATTTAATCTCTTTTTAGCGGATCTGCCTGCAGAATTAGAGAAATGCCGTAATCACGCACCCAAGTTAGGGAACATCACTCTCTCAAATCTGTTGTATGCCGACGACCTTGTGTTGATAAGCCGCTCCCAAGTAGGCCTACAGCACCTCCTGAACGCAACCTATGCCTTCTCAGCAAAGAACGGCCTTCAAATAAATCTTTATAAGTCAAAATCCATGACGGTCAATTATAGGAAAAAACTGAATCCTTGCTGGTACCTGAATGGAGAAAAACTTGACAGGGTAGCCTCATATAAATATCTGGGTGTCCTCTTGGATTCAAACAACAACTCTAGATCTCAACTCCATTCCATCCGAGGGAAAGCCACAATGACCTACCTGGCATTAAAATCTTTAGAGGCAAAACTCCCTGATCTCACACTAAAACCCTTTCTTGAAATCTTGCGTGCGAAACTACAACCAACTCTCACGTATGGGAGTGAATCACTTCATGGGAAGGATGCCGAACTGCTGGACACGGTCATAGCCAACTCCTATAGGGCCATTTTCAACCTTCCTACATATGTCTCCCCTGCCCAGATTCGTTTGGAATTCGGCATCATCAAACAAACTCTAGAAAGGCGGAGTGCGTATGTAGCAACCTGGCGCAAAATCCATAATGCAGAAGCCGACTCCCTAAACGCCAACATATGGTCTGAGCTACTACGGCACCGCACGTCGCCGCATAGAGCTTATCTTTTTGAATCAATTGAAGTCCTAGGTTTGTCTGACACCTGGGAAACGTCTACAGACCTCCAGTCCTTTAAAAAACTGGTTAAAAAATCAGCATGCATCATCTCTGCGATTGAAGACAAGAAAGTCTTAGCAAACAGAGCGCACGGATGGACAACCCTGGGTGGCTATGGTAAAACACAGCCACAAGCATACCTTAACATCGGGATGAAAATACAAGTCAAAGAAAGTTCTTAAAACTGCGCCTCGGTGTAATCCCGATATTGCCACACCTTCCCCCCTGGGTGAGACCTCCCGCTTTGCAACAATGTCGCCTGTGCAAGTCTGGCATGGAGGATATTGTCCACGTGATATGTATATGCCCTAGACTGAGGGACCTGAGGCGCAATCTCCTGCTTCCATCTTTTAAGTCACATGCTGTACGGACCTGTAGGCAGGCAGTTATACTATGCTTTACTTCTAGCAACACAAAATTTAACTGCCAGGTCGTGAAGTTCTTTGACTCATTAAAAAAAGACTTGACATCGTTTGAAGTTCTTCACTAGCACCTGAGGACATCTTTGACCTGCTCACAGCAATCAGTATTCTTTTTTATCCTAATTACAGTTTGGTTGTTAATGTTGCTACTGGTATTTTATATTTTTGTAAAGATTTTAATTAATCATGCACAAATAAAAATGTTACCTTACCTACCTCTTTGTAAGTGTGCTGCAGAAATATATTTCTCCTTGTTGTACCTCTATCAGGAAGGTGTACAATTTTGACACCAGTCTTGGTAAATTTGGGAATGTGCCAAAATACATGGGTTGATGCGTGGGACACCCGCACTCCACCCACAGAACGCCTTCCTGATGCAGAGGAACACAAGACAGGCACTTGTGCTGCCTTGCTTTACTCCAGATTCATGCAAGATGGGCTTGCATGGCATTGTAAATCTGAGTTAAGGATTGTGTTGCCCTTGTGTCACCTCGTGTGGTGCAAGGGGAATGCAATTCTATAATAAATCTGGCCCTTAGTACCATATGAACCGCTGTCTCTGTGTGTGCACAGCTGACAGCATAGTGGCATTACAAAGAACAGTGCACGTGTGCACCGTTCATAGGACATCCCAACTTTGGACCTGTCAGAAATGTTTTGATGCAGCCAATCCCGAGCTCCTGATCCGTCAACTGAGCCACAACTGAGATAGGTAAACCAAGAATTGCTGAGCTGTTCCTGAAGAGAAAGGGAATATGTGTATCAAGTGATGCGGTGGATGTTGTAGGGGTACAGAAGAATTACCCCGGGGTATCCATTTTGTTGGATTTAATGCCCTCACACACCTTTGCAGGTGTCATGCTTCATCATTTGGGCCTGCTCCTCGTTGGGTCGACGGTGCAATGCCCAACGGGCAACACCTCAAAGAGGGGCTCTTTGGCGGAGATCTTTTTCCAACGGCCGTATAGGTGAAGTGCGGGTGTGGGGCCAGTAAAGGATGTAGACGTAAAGAGATGATTAAAATAAAGCTAGGGGTACCATGGAATGATTTTATTCTGGCGGTCCGCTGCTTTAGTAAAAAAGAGAATCCAGAAGGTAAGTCTGGAGTGTTATGGTTCCAGAGATCTTCCAGAATGTGCTAATGTCCAGTCCGGTGTGAGGGCATTAAATCCAACAAAATGGATACCCAGGGGTAATTCTTCTGTACCCCTACAACATCCACCGCATCACTTGATACACATAGTCCCTTTCTCTTCAGGAACAGCTCAGCAATTCTTGGTTTACCTTGATCTTGTGGGCACTAGCTGCAGCTGGACCTTCTACTTATCTTTAAGTAGTAATAGCCCTCGTCTCCTTTCTTTGTATCTATACCACAACTGAGATAGTCATTTATTCTCTGAGGGCCAGATATTTGTGCACGTGAGGGGCATGTGCGCACTAATAGCATCATTTACAAGTGTAAACTCAAGTATGCAACTTACCCACATGTTTTATGACACCACCAGAGTGTAATTGTAAGTGTGAGTAAATCACCCCACAGAGGCCGGTTGTGTACATTTGAGGGCAGAAAGGCCTTCAGAAGGTTTGTGGATAATCTCAAATCTTTGCATGTAGTTTCTCATATTTATGGATTCAGAAATACACACTTGCTATAGTGTTCAATCTGTCAATGGGTTATAGTGGAATAATTTAAACAGAATTATAGCAATCATTAAAAAAACATCTCTCCAGTTGTCTAATTCATAGTTGATACATTCTGTCCTACAAATACATTCAGAGCTGTGATTGCCATATGAGAACACATTTAATTACAGTTTTTAAATGCATAATTGCAGCTAATTGCAGCTGTGTTTATGTTTAATCACCGTGTATCTAGTTTGAGCATAAAGCCCGATTACTTCTGTGGGATAAAATCTCGCCTTTCAGCGTTGGATGCTAAAAAGAGAATTGTGATTATATGTAAACAAAATAAGAACTAATCCAACACGTTTTGTAAAAGTGGAAATATGTGTTAAATAAAATGTCTACTAATTCAAAGTAGCCAGTTAGTACAACATTATTTAGTTAGCCCCCTACTTAAATTACTTATCTTTTTTCTTTAAGTCTTTGCTTTGTTGGGGCTCTGTACCTCAATTCTTGAAGCAGTTCATCTGTTAATCATAAGCATTCGTATGGATATTTTGCGGTTTTATGTATTTTCAGTAACATCATTTTATAAGTGAGAGTATTAATTAGATAGCAAACCAGGAGAATGGAAAAGCTAGGAAAGGGGTCAACCTACAGCGCCTAGAAGAGAGCTATTTATAGAAAGCTGGAGAACTACTGGTAATTCACGAGCTGCTAGGTGGAGAAGGCTGGTCTAACTGAAAGACTGACGCCATGCCTGAGCATCCAGGATATGCAGTAGGTAATCCCGTGTAATCTCAACGCGCGCCTGGTATTGGCCAACCAGATTTATGAAGGTCAAGTTCTGATAGCCCTTCTTGGTGATCCTGGAACTAAATAGCCAAAAACAATTCCATGGCTGTACAAAGAACCATTTTAGGGAATCTCTGATGGACTTCTCAATTAATATGCGCACAATTCTATAGTTTAGGAACTGTACAAAAATCTTCATGAGTTTGCAAAGAAATCTACGCAGATAGTATATTTCACTGCACATTCCTACTGCTCTAAACTTGCACACAAACTATTGGAAGGAATAATTATTACAGGAAACTGAACTGGCACATGTAACCTTACTTATGACATAAGGCCAACATTTTTACAGTTTGTGAAATCCCTTCCAGCATTTCGAAAGTAGGAAAGGGAGTTTGGATGTGCCTCATACCCAGCTAACACACTGAGCCCAGCTTTATTGGCACAGAATGGATGTCCAGAAATTGGGTGCAAACACCATTAGAATATTGGAATGTAGAGCTCTCCATTGAAAACAATGGAGTGCTCTGGGCTTCTAATGTCTGGTAAAGGCCCAGAGCATCAACATTCCAATGTTTAAAAAGGGCTGGTTCTACAAATTAGAACATTCTGCCCTCTAGGAACAGAATGTTCTAATAGCCTTAGAGTCCTCTGTAGTGGGCTCTACCGGCCATTAAAGGCCCGCTCCCTTGTTTAAGGTCCGAGCTGAGCCTTTAATAGCTGGTAGAACCCGCTACGGCAGGCTCTAAGGCTATACTGGAAACATATACAAATACACATAAAATTACCATCATGACCACATCTAGAAGGACCCCCTTCTTGTTCCTAAACATCGGAGTTCTGTTAGTCCACCACACTGGTGGAGTTCCTACACTCGTAAACTGAATCTGCGGGAACATATCTGGAGATCCTCATTTATGAATTAAGAGTCACTATTTACACCCCCTAATGGCGCTTTTAGCTCACACACTTTGAACTTGAGAGAACAATATGTCTGTAAATCCAGCCCACAATCTTAGCAACTGACAACAGATCTGAGATGGTATGAATGTTTGCTGGTCCATTTTGGCCATATGATAGTTGTCTTCTTATGTAGTGGCAACTTTGGCTCAACCACAGCTCAACTGAGGCATATTTCTGTCCCTAGAGAATGGTTCATTATGTGGTTCAGTAGGACACATGAGATGCATTGCTCCTGAACTGAAAGACCATCTTACAGATGGTCAAAACATGCAAACGGGCACCAAGACCCACCAACGCCGCACTGGTGATAGCTGGATGGCCAGATTCCTGTTGTGTGTGACTGACAAAAAATATATCCGCCAATAACCCTATTTACCTTCCACGGCTTCTTAAAACTGGCACGATGTATGACGAATTATTTATACAACTTGCTGGTTGTTAGTCGAATTACCAAGGAGTAACTGTCCCACGGATAATAGAGGTGGTTTTAACACTTTTATGAACCAACATTTATCTCCAAGATCAGAGTGACTACCAAAAGCAGCCCTGGCATATTTTGTCAAACCAGCCCTCATACTGCATGTAGTGAGTGAACCCAGTGAGTGAACCTGACCACTGCAAGGGCTGTTTCAAGGAGATTCTCCCCCAAGAAATATTTGGAAAAAAACTGCAGATATGGTCCATTCACAACACTTTTTCAATAGAACCTTCTCCAATCATTGAATGAATGGATGGAGATTGGAGACGTGGCTGCATAACTCAATGAATGAATGAATAGTTGTATGGGTGAGAAGTGGGTGGATGAATTAAGGATGACAATTTATCAAGACTTTTAGCCACATGGAACAAATTGTCTTGAAGTACTGACCAAAGGTGGGTACTCTGGGTTTCATTTTAGCTTCTGCATCAAAACATCACACTCCCCAAACACTACCACCACCAATCCATACGAAACATGCATAATCGGATTTATTCAAAACAGTGCATTGATCTAGCACCTCAAAGAATTAGTCACAAAGCATTCATCTTTGGTCTAAAATGGGAGAGATCAACAGATAACCATGTACTGCGGTATTGCAAGATGTGAAACCAGGAAACCTGGCATCAGTCCAGGCTTCCACTTGACTACATTGTGTGATCCCAGGCAACTTCTATTTTTAGGTCGAAGCCTACCAGACAGTGCAGCTGTCTGCTTTGCTTACGGCCTATTGTGGGAATTCAGAAAGCTTCCCTGGAAATATATTTTGTCCATTGCTTCCTATTGGTTGTGTGTTTTGTAACTCACAGTTGCAAAACTGACTTTATTTTCTTTAGGCTGTCCAACTTGTGTTCCTCCATCCCAAGAGTCTCACTTATTTACTGTATCCTTTCAAGTACTTATTTTCTGTAAACAAGCCTTTAAATCTTGTTCTTATCTTGTCACATTTGATGTGTGTTAAAAGACAGAGGTCAAATGTCAGGATCTGTCTTCGATGGAGCTTGGAGTTTTCTTTTCTTTCTCTGACTTCAAAGTGAGAGAATTTATATGACAATCCTGCTGAGTAGCCATGTGAGAGGAGAGGATGTCAGATATTTCAGAATATATCAAACTTACGAAAATACAAATGAAGCAAATTTTTGTGGAATTCTGAAGTGTGGTGGAAACAAATATTTGAATCAGATCAAAGCACATAAATACATTAGGTGATGACATTTCCACATATTTTCATTTGTCCACAGTAAAATGTATATTTCTGCAAATGTAATGGTCATTTCAATAAAAAATGTATTGTTTGTAATGGCACTGTACTATTACACCATGCATACTTCACACTGGGAAACGCTTTACCGCACTCCACTCTACAACACTCAACTCCATTCTATGCCCTTCTACTCTACGACATTCCACTCTACTACATGTCACTCCACACTACCCACTCCACTCTTAGACATTCTACGTCACGCCACTCGACTCCACACCATTCCCTGCCACTTATTCCATGACACAACACTCCACTCTACTCTAAGCCACTCTACTCTACACCCCTCCACTCTACTGCACTCCAATCTGCCCCCTTCACTTCAATCTACCAAAATCTATCCCACCCCACTCACTCCACTGCAATCCACCCTACTCCACTTCACTACAATCTACACGCTAATCTACCACATTCCAATCTACCCCACTCCTCTACAATCTAATCCACTTCAATCTACCTCACTCCAATACAATCTAGACCAGGGGTCTTCAAACTGGGGGGGGGGGGGTAGGCCCCCTAGGGGGGCTTCAAGTGATCCCAAGGAGAGGGGCCAGGCTCTTTCCAAAAGTAGCATTATGATGATAACAGCACTTTGTTTTCAGGTGAAAAAAATGAGTGGCAGTAAGCCGCTCTGCAATGGGCCATCACTAACATCTTCTGTCATTTATATTCTGGCTGGGAGAAGTGTCAAAACAGAAGGGACTCCAAATATTCTTTTCTAATAATCACACTGTGGATACTTTTACAGGTTGTTAGTAAAGTCTGCCTGACCAGAACAGTATGTTTGGTAATCATGAATTTGATTGCATTTTGAAAACAGTAACATAACTTAAAAGCAATGTTTAAATAAGTCTAGACATATTTAAACATTGCTAGTTTATTAGAGTTGTGAAAAGGTTTGAGGGGGCCCGATTCTTTTTTTTTTCCACTGGAGGGGCTTGGCACTAAAAAGTTAAGTTTGAAGACCACTGATCTAGACCAATCTACACCAATCCACCCAAATCCCCCACTCCAATCTAACCCACCTCACTCCACCCTAGTCTACCCCACCTCACTCTAGTCTACCCCACCCCAATATACCCCAACCCACTCCAATCTACCCCACTCTGCTTCAACATACTCCGCTCCACCCCAAATATGCGCCTCTCCACGCCAATGTACCGAGGGCCGAACTGGGAACAGCACCTGGCCCAGGGAGCGGGCGTGGGGTCGGAGGAGTGCTAGTAAACAGCACTGCTCCTGCTTTTGTTACCGGGGTCCCATAATGCAACACTGTTGCAAAACCGGCCACCAGTGACAAAACTGGCCCCCACAACCAGAAAAACAGCCCTCACCCATCTGGCCCACCGGGGAAATGTCTCATGCCCACTATGGCCAGTCAGGCCCTGAATGTACCCCACGCCACTCCACTCCTTTATACCACATGCCACTCCACCCCAATCTACTCCACGCCACTCCACTCCAATCTACCACACTGCACTCCAGTCTACCATGCTCCACCCCAATCTACCCTACTCCTACAATAATCTACCTCAATGTTCCCAACTCCAGCCCAATGTACCCCACTCCAGCCCAACTCTACTCTAATCCACCCAATCTACTGCAAACTACACCACTCCACCGTCCCTTAATGAACCCCACTCCAAGCTACCCTACTCCAATCTACCTTACTGCACTCTTCCCCAATCTGCCACAGTCCACTCCACTCTACCCCAATCGACCACACTCCACTCCAATCTACCCCACTCCACTCTATCCCAGTCCACTCCAATCTATCCCACTGCACCCCACTCCAATCTACCCCATTCCTCTCCACTCTACCCCATTCCACCCCAGTCTACCTAAATCCACTCCAATCTTCCGCAAGTCAATCCAACCCTCTCCAATCTACCCCACACTAATTCACTTAAATTTACCCCAAAATACCCCGTTCCAGGCTACCTCACTCTACCCCATTACATTCTACCCCACTCCACCCACACCACATCTATCCAACGCCACTCTACCCCACTCCACTCTACCCCAATTTACCTCACACCAGTCTATCCCAACCCACCCACCCCACCCGTACCCTACCCCACAAACTTTCAGCCATGCTGAAAAACAGCCACACTTGTGTACAACAAGGCTAAAACGTATTGCCAAAGCCAACAACTCTCGCAAATGCAAGACCTATTGGTTTTGCCAATGCTTGTTTCACAATGCTTCTTTTCCTTCATTATAACATGAGTGCACCTTTAAGTACATCAGTTCAGAGTATGATCTGCACAAAAACAAAAACAAAACTGTAATGTTTCTCCATCTGTAGTAACAACTCAGGCCACATACAGGGGGAAACATACAACTGACTTGCCTCTTGGTTCACTAATAGGATCGTCGTTAGGGCAGTGGCAGAGGGACTTGAATGTTTCGAAGTTCATAAATACAATAATTTCTAACAATTGTCACTCAAAGCAATCGTATAATGTATTATACTACACTGAAACATGTTTGCAATGGCCACATTATCAAAAAATACAGGGGCATATTTACTAGAAAGCAATGCATTGCGGCACTGCAAGCCATCACCCGTCACATGGTGCAAGAGGGCCTGCGTTGCAGGGATGATAGTTTTCGTGTAGGAAGGTATACCTACACAAAAACAATAATTGATGTTTTTCCCTCCTGGTACACATAGAGAGCAATAAACGAGGAGAAATAAAGGTTACACCACTTTAACGCCTCGCCTGAAGTTGCGCTGGAATCTGATGCATCCCCATGTTTATGAAACCTTAAAATCTGGGTATGTGTCTGAATCCATGGGTGTTGCATAGAAACACCCACAGCAACACCCATGGAATGCACCTTTCATACAGAGTAATGTGTGAAAGGGGGGCATATTTACAAGGTCAAGAAAAGCCACACAGGGTGGCTTTGCGTGGCTTTTGAATATATGTTGAAGCATTATGTGCCACTGAAGCATCAAAAAAGTTGCGCTCCGGCGGCACTAGGGGCTTGAAAATATGCCCCACAGTGTTTTGATTCTGGAAGTATCTTAATTATATATGTAATGGACTCCCTGAGCCAAGTGACCGCAGACCCCACACCTCCGCTTCCCCAGAGCCCCTGAATGTCAGCGCGGCTCGTAGCAACTCCACAGGAGACAGTAACCAAAACAAATGCAAAAACAAATTATTTTGAAGTGATCGTGGTCTGACCCGCACACTTTAAAACCATTTATTTTACACTGTTTGATTATGTGCTGAAGCGCTGCTGGCAGGAAACACAGCAACAAAACTTACTAGCAGTAAACACAGCCCGCACCCTGCCAGCCCACTGGGAAAACACCCAGCGCCTGTAATGGCCAGTCCGGACCTGCTCATCTCCTGAGTCCCTTCTTGCAGAAAGCTTTGAGCCTGACCTGTGCTCAGCAGATGCAGCCCTGAGCGAGAAGGGAAGAAGCTTTTACCTTCTCTAAGTGCTCGCAGGAGCTATAAGCAATCTACAGGTCTTGCACTGCCTGGAGAGCAGAGGCCAAGTGGGCTGTGGGGAAATCTGGAAATACCCTGAAAGGCTGTAAGGACAGAGAATTCAATAGAGCCAGTCATGTGAATGGCAAACGTGGCATGTTACTATCTTTTAACAGTCTATTTCAGTACAACTTGTTTGTAAAGCAGCAGAAGGTCGGAAGTGTGTATGAATGCGCATGCCGTGACACCACTCTAATGGCCTGAACTCAACTTCCCAACAGGATAGCCTGGCTATGGTGCATAGGCCTATTAAGCCTAAATGCTATCTACAAATAATGCAGTAACTTAGGCCTAGATGTATCAAGCCTTTTGCGATTCGTTAAGGCCGAAACGAATCGCAAACGGACATTTTGCATCTTTTGGGGTGTATGAGAAATTAGCAAAATAAGGAATCGCAAAAAAATTGCGATTCCTTATTTTGCTTAAGCATTTAAGGAATCGCAATTTTTGCGATTCCTTAAATGCCATGTATGAAGCTTTTTCAAATTGCGAATTCTGGTTAAGAAATCGCAAAATAGCACCAACTTGAGGTTGGTGTTAATTTGCGAATACCTTTCAAAATTCACAATTTAGCAATTTTTAAGGTGGCATGTGACACGCATACATGCCCATAGGGCACACACATGTAAGTTTCAGGGGTGCAGCAGGGTGTCCATGAGACACCCCTGCACCCTTGAAATAATTCTCAAATTGCGATTAGCAAATTGCGAATTCGCAATTTGAGAATTATTTCGTAATCATTCCTATGGGCCTCCTGGCCCATAGAAATGAATGGGAAATTATTCCTTATTTGCGAATTCGCAACTTGCGAATTCGCAAATAAAGAATAATAAGGAATCGCAAAAAAATAGCGATTTTAAACATACATCCCAATTTGCGATTTCTAAATAGCGATTAGGTAAAAATCGCTATTAAGAAATCGTAAATAGAAACGATGATACATCTAGGCCAGAATTTGATAACAAAGACCCAGCGCATACAGAACTTACATGTGTTATGAGGGCAGGACAGTGAGAAACAGCACCCAGCTGCGGGCAGCAAGTTCCTCCACTGCCTCTTCTTGAACTGCCAGGTGTTCTAACAATCTGCTATAAGGAGTGAAGAAGTGCAAGAGATATGCCCAGACTTGCGTCTTATGCTCACTGTGCCATAGTACTCAAGTTACACCCTATTGAATAGGCCCAGGTAGAAGGAAACCAGTCTGGGGTTGCTCCTGTCCTTGCTCAGAGAAGCCCTAGCTGGGCAGTTCGGGGTAGACTATTCACAGTGGAGTAGGGCCAACACTACTTGCACCTGGCGGGTTCCTATCTGGTGTGGCTTAGTGGGCAAAAGAACAATGTACTGGAATGAGACTAATTCAGAGATTCCATCTAGCACTTTTTTGCTTTCTTCAGTCGACGTCCTAACTGTGATGGATACACTCAGATGTGGGCCCTGTGCTCGCGGTCCTATAGGACTCAAGCTACACCCCAATAAAGTGCTAAAATCTGTCTTGGATGCTTGTGTTACAATTCAGAGGGGGCCTGGGCTTGCAGTTCGTGCAGGAATGTTCTGATTCAAGCAGGACCAAGATTGAGATGCATATGGGTGATTCCTCTTTAAGGCGGCACAATGGGCAAAAAAAAACGATAGGCGAATGTAACTCAGAGTAAATTTGCTTTCTTAAAGAATGAAGAAAACATGACAACTGATTCAACATGGCCTATTGACTTCAAAAACCCCAAATCACAGAACAAAACAAGCTCCCATTTTAAACCATCTCCAATTCCACTTTTTCATCCACACTGGGCATAAAGTGACCACTAAGTACAGAAATGAAGCGTGCCGGATGTCTCGATATGGCCACAGAATGGATTGTACAGAGCCAGCAGGTCATTACCCTATGCCATCACAAACAGTACCCATTCAAACACTAACCTATTTGTTCCTATGGGGGTGGTATAAAGCACTCCCATAAAGCACCATTTACACTCTTTCGCATACTTTCATATCCTATGGTAGCTAATGATTTCACTTCAATGATTCCATGTTAACTAAAGAAACAAGACAGGGCACAACCTGATAGTCAGTAATTACTGTATCCTATATTTTCTAAATGCAATATATATTCATGTTAATGGTCATACAAATATACACATTCAGTCCATTCAACACTTTACAAATGCCATCCAATACAGATGTATTTTCCCATCCTTTCATTTTTCATTTTCTCTTTAATTGCAATCATAAAAGATGTTAGCCCAGCCAACGCGTTTCACCCCTAACATGGGACTTCAACAGGGCTGTCGAAAAATATACAAAAAACTTTTACAATAAAACACTTTTTTTTAAAAACAAAAACAATCCCCCCCAAAACACCATCTTTTACAAATAGCAAGTGATCTCTGTTTCCAAAGGGCTGAAGTGGTGATATATATTCAAAACCATCACCTCTATAGTCACATTTGGTTTTGTTTACATAAATTACTCATTATGTCAAACATTCATCAATGTCATGGATTAACATGTCCATCTTTATATTCCACATCACTGTTTTTTTATATTTAGTAAAATCACAAATTACATTCCAGTTCCTTATTGTGCAAATTCATATATGCCAGTAAACTGGTGGTTCATTTAATGAGATCAATGTTTATGCAATTACTCCAAGGGATTATGGGCTTATTTGAAGCTATGTTCTGTGTGTATGGTATCTATACACCTTGAGTATTGTTGAAGCTGGTATCTGTAATAAATAAATGATTGGTTCTAGAAAATATATGATACAGTAATTATTGACTATCAGGTTACGCTCTGTTGTTTGTTTAGTTAACATTGAATCATTGGAGGAGGTTTGTTGGCAGCCGGACCACAGGAAGTTAGCAGGCTTGGGTAATGGAATTCATCAACAGACCAGTGCGGTGAAATAAAACCACTACAGCCAACTGTATATGTTATTTTATGTATTGTGTTGTCTCACCAGCACATTTGCATCTGCAGAGGAATATGTCTGGTACTGATGATATTCGTGATTAAATTAACAAAGATTTATTTAGATGTGCTAGAGAGAAGAAATAATTTCTCAAGGATAAAACCAGCACTAAGAATAGTTTGAAGACTACATTTGTAGGCTTGGAGAAGTTAAAGAAAACAGAACTTTCTAAATGGTGAGATGGAGTAACACTCAAAAGTTATTTAGAAAATAAACGAATCCCTAGGGAGTTTGTGGATGTTGTTTTTCCCCACATTCGATTATTTAAATAATCTTCTCAAAGGGTGGGAAGATAATTTGTATTCAGCATCTTTTAATATGATGCACATGTTGATAAAGAATTCAGAATGGAAGGTGGCTAAACTTAAGTAACAACTTATAAAAGTGATTAAAGAGATGAATATACAAGACTTGACATAGAGGAATTATGAGATTAAAGAACGTCATATTTCACTAAAGGAGAGAACGTTGAAGACAATTAGAAGGGATGAGAAGGATTATGAAAATGGGTGAGTTTTTACTTTTGCAAAATGTTGTGATGACATACCACCTTCAAAGGACAAAAAGAGAACGAAGGGGGTTATTGAGCCAGATACAGGTTAATGCAGCAATTCAGAATTATCGTTCATTAAAGAAGCTGGTTCTAGTAGCCAATTGTCCTCCAACATATTCCCACATAGTTCTTCTTTTTCCAAGGAAGTACATAGTATGAGAATAGGCATGCTGAAAAAACATTATAAAATGAAGGGTGGGAGGAAGAGTAGAAAAAGTAGGATTGTAAACACACAATCCGTTGAGAAATCAAGTTTGAGTTCGCAAAAAAAGCTCAGAGGGGAGGGGCCTCTAAAACTTTGCAGATAACAATCTCTCTGATAGAAAGATGAATGATGGTGAAACTAAGTTTTTACAAAAAGTACTGAGCTTCTATCCACCTGTTGTAATTTCACTGAGGTAAAATTACTTTGTTCAGATTTTCAAGAAGATTAATATTGGAAAGTTTCTTTGCTTAAGTTCTGAATTAAAAGTCATCACAAATACCATCCTTCTCTTCTGTAGTATACAAAACAGTGATGGATGGAATGATTTAATTAATCTCAAAGCAAACACAAAGAGATGATTGACAGAGCGCAAAAAAAAATTCAGACACTCACCCCAGTCACAGATCTGGGTTGAATCCTTCATAATTCTTTAGCTCACTTCTCCACCCTAGTTAAGACACAGCCATATGGAAATAAGTCTTGACCCTGTTCCTCATAGAAACAGTCCAGCCCGAAATGCCATGCAAGGTCTTCCCTGGACCGGTTTAAGGGTAACACTCCTCATCAGTCAGGCTAGCTTGAATCCAGTGGCAAAGTGAGCAAGGGATCCACGTCTGGGCACACCCTGCCAACTTAGGGCACACAAAGCAAACACAAAGAGATGATGGAAGAAACGCTGAAACTTTTCAGACACTCACCCCCAGTCACAGATCTGGGTTGAATCTATCATCATTCTTTAGCTTACTCTGCCACCCCAGTTCAGACCCAGCCATATGCAAATCAGTCTTGACCTGGCTTGGCAGTTTGGTCTGGAGTGTTCCCAAAAGGAAGAGAGTCAAGACTGATTTGCATATGGCTGGGTCTGAACTCTGGTGGCTGTGGAAGGGGTGTTGAATGCCTCACGAAAGCTATGATATGGATTTCTGCTTTTCTGAGCTAATGCCTGTGAATACCTGCAGCATAGGTGGATTCGTTTGTTTTTCCCCAGTTTGATTATGGATTCCTCGGCCTACCTGCAATGTGGATAAATGTATCTTCATGACTTTTTGTGGGTTTTGGGGAGGAATGGCCTATGTAAGTAAATGTGCTAGTGTGCACTGTATGTGCATGTCCCTATGGGTGAGAACATGTGAATGCCTCTGCAGTTTAATGGTTGTGCCTCTCTGTCTGAATGATTGGCTAAATTCCTTTTTAGGTTTCTCCTTCTTGTGTTGTGCTTACAAAATCTCTTGTGAATAAAAAAAACTTTAAATGGGCTTAGAGCGCGTCCATTACTTACCATTGGTTGCCTTCGAAAGTCACTCTCATTTCCTTGCTTGTGATTGGTCTCCTGCTTTCACTTCTCTTCCTGTGTTTGTCGTTCTGTGTGACGCATGGACCAAGTACAGTTTCCTGTCCCGGCCAGAGAGCTTCCTCTGGTCGACGCTCCTGTGAAGGTACTTTTTTTCATTTAATCTTTAGCACTTCGTTAGAGTGCATGTTTTTGCAGATTGTCTCCCCACATTCCCCTACGTTGCTTGCATCCGCCCCCAGCCTGGTCATTGCTTGCATCCATCACCACATGCCCCGGTCAGTGCTTGCACCTCCAACCCTCTCCCTTGCCTCCCTTTCCCGTCATTGATATTTGCACCCACACCTGCCCCACTGCCCCATTGATGTTAGTTCTTTTAATTGTGATGCTTTTTCGGTCTTTCAAACTGTGGCTTGAATTACTTGTATTGCTTCCACTTTCAGTGCATTATACACTCAGCCAAAGTTCCTGCTGAGTTAATTATTGCTGAAATGAAAATAATCGGATTCGCACATATGTTTCTGTTTTTGGTGTGCGTGAAGACGTGCCTTCAGCGGCACAACACACACACACTGGGTTCTGATGATAACTTTTGGGAGCACACAGCGCAAGGGCTGGAGGTAAAATAAAGCATGTTGGGAGCCAGTGAATGGAGCGCTCCAATGATACGAGTTACTTACGCATGATAAATCATTCTAAGTAATTCCTGAAATGGTGCAAGGTTGTGGGGGCGGAGGAAGGTGATTTCCTCCAAATTTTTTTAATGCCGTTTTCTATAGCGCGCACTCGATCAGAAGGCATCAACAGTTGTATTACAGACGGACACATTCATTTTTTAGGTATGGGGAAATAAGGGGGCAGATGTAGATAATTCGTATTTACCGATTCATAAATACCGAATTTTACCGATTCGGTATTTATGAATCGGTAAATATGAAGGAGGGAGATTTAGGTACAATCGGTAATTGAATTACCGATTCTGTAAAACTCGGTATTTACCGAATCGGTAAATACCGATTCGGTATTGCCCATTGATTCCTATGGGCCTTGAAGCCCATAGGAATCAATGGGCAATACCGAATCGGTATTTACCGATTCGGTAAATACCGAATCGGTATTTACCGATTCGGTAAATACCGAATCCAGCAAGGGTGCAGAGGGTGTCACTTTGACACCCTCTAGCACCCTGAATACAGGCATGTGTGCCATTTGGCACACAGACATGCCCTAAGGGCATGTCTGTCTGTCACATGGCATAGGTGTGCATGCATACATGTGCATGCACACCTGGATTCGGTATTTTACCACCCAATTGGATTGGGTGGTAAAATACCGAATCTGAAAGGCCTTTGGGACTCAGAAGAGTCCCACCTACATCTGGAAGTTACTGAATCGGTAAAAATACCGGTTCGGTAAATTTACCGATTCGGTAAATTTACCGAATCGGTAAAATTGGCCCCCTACATGCCAATTCCTAAATACCGGTCGGTAACGGCCGAAATCGGCCGTTACCGACCGGTATTTGGGCTCCTACATCTGGCCCTAAGTGATTTGGCCAGAATCATAGGATGTTTGAGCCTCCCACCAGACTTGAACCTGGTTCCCCAGCTCCAAAGTGGACGCTCTAGCCGTTAAACCACATCCCCTCAGCGGCCAGCATTCACGTTCCCAGCTAGTTTCGCTCATTGGCATTCCTCTTTATACTCTGGCCCGAGGTGAGCAAATTGCGTTTGCTTCAAACAGAAAACTCAGCATGCTCACACAACAGGCAAATCGATTTTTCCAAATGCATACTTTTGAGAATTGTTCTAGATATGTGGAACTGAAATGCAATTCGTTTCCTGTGAAAAGGGTTTTCATGCAAAAATCAATACAGCCGCACACCTATCATTTACATCTTTGATGATATGTTAGCTGTCCAGGGACGGCTTCTCGGCTAAGGCGGAGAAGCGTCGCCCCACTGCTCTCAGAGCAGTGAAAAAAGGGAAAATAAAATGGTAATAACAAAGTTATTATCATTGTATTTCTCGTAGCTATGGGGCTAGGTTAGGGCGGGTTTGGGATCACAGGGAAGAGGAGTGGTTTGTTCACAATAAGTGCGAATGACGGTTTAGCATGACTGGTTGGGCTGGCTAAACAGTCATGCAAACTTAGCATGTTTTCCACCGGGCTGTTATGCACAGCCTGGTTGGAGTACATTCATAGGCTCCCAGTCCCTGTTTGAGCGTTGAACCATGGTGCTTAGACCAATCATGACTGCAGCGTTGTGATTGGCTTAGGGGAGCGGTGTGCTTCCTGCTTCCGGGACTCAGATGTGTTTTTACTTTTTATATGTATTTATACGTTATATGTTGTTCACAGCTCTGACGAAGTTCCATACTTTTGAACGAAACGCGTTGGCTGGATGTTTTTTTTTATGCATGGATTTCATATGCAGGACTAAAATCAAACAAAACAGAAGAGCAAAAGAAATAAAGATAAATATCTACAATTCTTTCTTGATTACTTTTTGGAGAACATCTGCCCAGTGCACCATTCGATTCTGAGTATTATTATCTTTCTGCTGCGAAATAGTACCATACAAAGGCGGGTACTGAAATTGCAGTGCACGGGGCCCCGATTTAACCCCTTAGCTGCGGTGGCTATTCTGCCGCAGCGCTAAGGGGGAGGGGGCCGTGCGGCGCTCTCGTACTCGTGACGGAACCGCTCTGTCACGAGTCTCGGGTGGGCTGTGCTTGTGACGGAACGGTTCCGTCACGGCCCCGCCCGACTAATAGAACGCTCAGTGCAGGTGCAGAATTCGCGCCACGCAGGCACGGCGAGTAGGCCGCGACGGAACCATTCCATCACCAGCACAGCCCACCCGAGGCTAATGACGGAACGGTTCCGTCACGAGCACACAACGGGTTAATGAAACAAGGAGTGAGGTGCAGTATTCATAGTCCACCGTTGGAGTGTTTAAGTGTATGATTTTTTTAGAAGGGGAGAAGAGATGACAGAGGAGAGATAACGGCCGTGAAGTGGAAAGTGTTTCAAACCCCCAGCCTGCCTCATCACCCCCATTCTCTACCAGCCGCCACTGGCTGCACATTTACATGTCCTGAAGTTCCAACCAGTTCTATTGTTTTATGTGTCCAGAGTGAAGGTTATTTATAGCAGTATTTGATGCAGGTGGGACCCCCAAAACTAGCAGTAGCAAAGAGAGGCTGATAACATAAATTTTAAATGGAAATGTAAGAGGACTTTGATTAAGGTCTAAACTCCAATTCCTTTTTTGCAGCAACTAATACTTGGCCTGCTTAGAACGTGGTGAGACTAAGTTACAGAAGGTCACCCCCTGACTCCTGTGCCAAACCTGTGTCCCATTCTGAGCTTTTTTCAAGCCATTTTCTCCTGGCTAACAGTTCCATAAACGCAAGGGATTCGGGATTCGTTTGTGAAAGGGAAAGAAATGCCTATTTATACGCCTTCTGAGAAGAAAAAAAAATCCGAAGAAGCAGGGCAAAATTAAATGCTTCTACAATAATCCCAAGGACTTTGTGCGCAGTGACAACAACTTTTATTGCTGAACAAGAAAGAAAAGGCACAGTGCATTGTGTACGCTAGCAATGCGTGAGGCTTTTTTGCACCAGAAAGATTGACACTCTGGGAGCTGTTACTGCACTCTAAAGACCGGGGTCTCATTTACAATATTTTGACAGATGGCGATGTAGCAAGCCTTCCTGATGCGCAGCCGTGTCTCAAAAGAAATGGGCTGGAATGCGCCGTATCTATTAGATACGACGCATTCCATTCCTTTTCCTCTGCGCTAGCGCACAATGAGCTGCCATGCGCCAACACAGGTATCATTGTGCCATGATGCAAGGAGTCTGCATTGTAGGGGTGATTGTTTTTGTGTAGGAAGGGGCACCTTCGAGATGTTTCCTCTTTCTATCTGTGCTGCATAATGCAGCACACATAGAAAACATACAAAACCTTGTAAATCTAGGAATGCGTCAGGTTCTGTTGGAACATCCACCTCGACACCCATGTAACACCCCTTTCAAGCAGAGTAATGTGTGAAAGGGGGCCATATTTACTAGGCCGTGAAAAGCCAAGCAGGGTGGCTTTATGTGGCCGTGTAAATAATGGCAGACATACTGCACAACTGGTGCATAAAACAAAGTGCCGCATTGGGGGCACAATGAGCTTGAACATAAGCCCTCCTATATTCAGACCTTGTGAGCAAATAAGGCCAGGTTTGAAAGGCAACAGTTCTACATTTCAGAATGCAGACAGGGTGCCATGCACCACCCCTCACACAATCTATATTCATAAATGATAAGGTTTAAAGAAAACAGCTACAGCATTAGCTTACACTGTGCAATTCGGCAAGTCTGGTGATTGCAAAGGACTGTTTTTTAACACTTCCAGCAGCCGCTCATCTTTTCTCCATTGGTCTTTGAGCCTGAGACAGCACCGATTGACCAAGACATCCATCCTACATAGGGGAAAGCTATTGGCTATGCCAATGCTTGTTTGTAGAACGTCTGTTTATATCTACATTCGTAGTCAGATTTAGGATTTATTTATGTATTTATTGTCTTGAAAGGGCATACGATACGCATGATACAGTGAAGAGTAAATAGAAATGCAGAGTTAATGGTTACAGAAAACCAGCAATTGAGCGAGATGATAGCAGCAATTAAATGAAATGGTATACATTAGCGTCCTGGGAGCTTACAGGGTGTTGTCTTTGCAAGAGATGCTATCTGCTGGAGGCTGCTGAAACAAAATACTTGTTTAGTTGGAGGAGGTGGGGTTGGATGGATATTTACTTTGAAGGTGTTTTGGAAATTGCCACTCTTTAACCGAGGAGGTGCATTTCAGTAATGGAGTGCCAGGAAGGAAGGAATCTTGAGAAGGTGCATGGGGAGTTATAGAAACTGGGTTTCTGGTTGGCAAGGCATGCTCCCTGTCTAAGCAGGAACCTCAATTCTAGTCAGGGTAGGTCCCAACATAACCTAAATTATCCTGTGCTCACCCTCTGGTAGCTTGGCACAGAGCAGTCGGGCTTCACTTAGGAGGCAATATGTAAAGTATTTGTGCAATGCTTCAAACACAGTGAAAACACCACAAAAAGACTCCACAGCAGGATAAACAATGAAAGGATATTTTTCTAAATAAATCAAGATCAAAACAACAAAAGTCCAATGTGCAGAAGTCAAAACCTGAATTTTTTTAAATTAAATGCCAAAATAGTGCTTAGAAGCAATAAACGCTTAAATGGGTTATCTAGTCGCGCTAGACACAAAGTCAAAAGCTCAGGACAATCACGATGGAGTGCAAGCCAGATACGGGGACTCACTTGAGTCTGTTGAACCAAAGTCCCTCGATCTGGGATGCGTTGTGGTCAACGAGGAAGCGAGGTGCAGCAGAGGCGATGCGTTGGTGTCGAGCCAACTAGTGGATGAGATGTGTTGAGTTTCTCCACATAACTGTGGTGACATAGGGGTTACAAGAAGGAGGCTCTGGTTCTGGATGCAAGGCACACCTGCTGTTCCCGCAGTAGGTGATGCGTTGATTCCGAATGCAATGCGCCCGAGGGCGATGCGCTGGGTCCACTCCACGCAATGACGAGGATGCGCAGGTTCCGACTCATGCGAAGGCAAAGATGCACCGGTTCTGATGAGTATGCATGGGTTCTGAATGAAGAAACAACTTAAGCCTCACTTCAAGGGTCCAGGATTGGGGTGGCATGACTGGGCAAGATAGACTCACAACTTGCAGAGCCCAGGTGTAGATGCAGGTAGTTGAAGTCTTTGATATCCCTGAGACTTGAAACAGGAGGCAAGCCAGCAAGCTTTTGGAGTCTCTCTGGGTTCAAGTGATGCAGGTCCAGTCCTTCTTACGAAGCAGGTGAACAGAAGGCAGCACAGCAGATCAGCAAGGCAAGAGCACTGCAAGGCAAAATCCAGCAAAGTGGCAGTCCAGCAGGGAGGCAGTCCTTTCAGCAGCACAGCAGTTCTGCTTCTTGGCAGAGTAGTTAGAGGTACAGAAGTGTAGTGATTTGGTAGTGCCAGAGGTCCAGTACGTATGCCCAGTGGTGACTTTGAAGTGGGGGATCCTCCAAAGAAAGCTTAGATGTGCACAGAGGTTGTCCTTTCCTGCCTGGCTCCACACACATTACAAGGGAGTAATCAATCCTTTGTGTAGGGACAGGTCAGGTGTAAGAGTCAGTTCCTCTCTCCCATCTTGCTCAGGATGGCCCATCTGCATGCAGATGACCACTCAGGCATCAGTGTGTGATTGTCTCGAGGGAATGCGGAAAGCCCGTTGTCACCCACCCCAGATGTGTATTCCAGAGACAGACAGAAGGCACCAAATGTCTAAAGTAAGTAAATGCTACATTTCTAAAAGCGGCATTGCTAAACTGGAATTTGAAATCCAACTTGTGATTTCAAATTGTGAGTTCAGTGACCCCAAACTTGGAAAGTATATCCCTTCAAAATTGGGAATTACACTTAAAAGATATAATGATGTAATCCCAATGTTATCATGTGGGAGAGATAGGACTTGCAGTAGTGAAAAACAAAATTGGTAGCTTTTCACTACCAGGACATAAAAAAACTTAAAGTAAATTTCCTGCCAGTTAAATACATGGCACTCTGCCCTGTGGGTTAGACAGGGCCTACTTTAGGGGTGACATATGTATAAAAAGGGACAGTTTAGGCCTGGCAAGACAGTTACCCTGCCAGTTCAAAATTGCAGTTTGAACTGCACATACAGGCTCTGCAATGGCAGACATTAGCCATGGTTAGAGGGCTACGTAAGTGGGTAGCGCAATGAATGCTTCAGATCCACTAGTAGCATTTAGTTTACAGGCCCTGGGCACATGTAGTGCATTTTACTAGGGACTTATAAGTAAATTAAATATGCCAGTTGGGGTTAAGCCAATGTTACCATGTTAGGGGAGAGAGTACAAAGCACTTTAGCACTGATCGGCAATGGTAAAGTGTGCAGAGTCCTAAAACTAGCAAAACTGCATTCAGAAAAATGGAGGGAGGCAGGCAACAAAGTTGGGGTAAGACCACCCTAAGGCTGTCGGGTCTAACAGGGAGGATTTGGGTGTGTTGAATGATGCTGAGTAACTTATTAATGGGGCAGCCAAGAGTATAATAGGATATCGGTCTGTGCAAGGTAAGGTGGTGCGTGAAGGGTGGCAATCGATGGTTTTGAATTTGTATTGTGGCATGTGGCCAGCAGAGAGCCACCTTACTCCAGGAATTCTTGGACGGTGGTACTGAGTCCTGGAATACTGAAGACAGTATGGCTTCAAATGCTTCTGGTTTTTCCAATGGATCTGAAGGACCCGATTTGGATGGCGAGGAGGAGGCTGTTCCACAAGTCCGGCCAGCTGAGAATAGGTGTAGATTGCTGTTTTAGCAGAAGGAAAGTGGGTGGGAGTACAATTTTCCTGATCTTGAGCAGGTGATGGACATAATAAAAGAAAAGAAGTAGTCGGACCAAGATGATTTTGCTGTGAGAGACTGCTTACAAGTTGAAGGCTGTGTGGAAAAGAGTCTTGAGGGACAGCCACTGATAATGAGGTGAGCTTGGAGTTGGAAGATCTCCAGGACAATGAGGGGAAATGGCAAGCTAAGAAGAAAGTCCGGTGCGTGCATCACAAGTATTGTCCAAGCTTGCCCTTGATGTCAAGACTATATCACGATCCAGAGCACTGAAGGTGATGGAAACATGATGGAGGCTCAAGCAGGAGCTGGGATGGTTGTGCTGGATAGAGGTTAGTAAGTTTCGGTTTTGGGTAAGTGCTGTCTGCACAGAGCATTTGATGGATTTTAATTGCTGTGCTTTTTGTTGTTGATAAACTCCTGAGAGGAGTACTGCTCATTTAGATTTTAGGCAATGCAGTAGTCGCCTGCTAAATGGGAAGACTATGTAATACATGTGTGGAGTAGCTGGTGAGGCTTCGTGTGAAGAAAAGAGGTAGGTGGACTTTGTGAGGTCAGGGTGGGAGTACACACAATTTGTAGGCAGTGACTACATCATTGCAGCTGATTGACTGATGTGTCTAGAGAGGTGGGGGGCATGTGCAGTTGCTAATTTCTCACACGTGGGCATTTGCTACAAACTATCTGAGCTTCAAACCTAAAGCCACCTCCTGGATGTCTAGTGGTTGACCAAGAGTCAGGAGCCATCTGAGCTCTTGAGCCAATTATTCGTCACATAAAAGAAAATAGTCCCCAGTACCAAAATGACAGTGGCCCCCATTACTGAATTAGATAACTAAACAGGGTGTTCCATGTTTGTAAACTGGACAGTTTTGAACTTGTACAAGCAAGCTGCTGTATGAGTTTTGCACAGTATGGAATGCTGCTTGGATTTGAGCTTGCTGTAGGCAATGTTTGTTTTATAATAAGAGCCGCACAAATAATTAAACATGCCCACAAACAGCTAAGAAACCGGCACACACACTGACCGGTCGACCAGCCCATAGGGCCTTGCCAGACTGTCCTATAGGTCAGATTGACCTTGGTGCTCAGGACCCTGGGACGACAATGATAAATCTCTGCCTATTAACCACATTAGGCCCTGACCCCAAGGGCTGGGAAACAAAGCCAGAGACTGGGGTTCTCTATGTCCACGTGCTAGAATGACTAGGGTCCTGAGTCCCTAACCCTCCACACCCCTGTGTCTGAGTTACGGTGTGAGCTGTGTGGGTGGGTGATTCGCAGGTCTGAATTAATCCTTGCCAGCTAAGCTTAGTATTTGAATAGTGGCTCAGTATCCGTGCTCGCTTGTGTACCAGTGCATATCAAGCCCGTAATTGCAGCAGCGGCCCGTGGAGGGAGTTGCGGTGGGGCAGAGAGGCGGGCAGGGGAGGGTCAGAGTGGGGGGTGCTAAAAACCGGCATTTGGATAGTTGGAGGTAAGTAAACAATGTAATTAATGATTACATTTTGCGATGCAGGGCACACTACGAATTTCGTTTTATTCATTAAATTGTTTACTTACCTCCAATTATCTATATGCCGGTTTTTAGCACCCCCCAGCCTGCCCCTCCCCCGCCCCGCCTCTCTGCCCCACCGCAACTCCCTCCACGGGCCGTGGCTGCGTAATTGGCCGTACTGACCATCGGCGTTTACCTGGGAGGCTGGAGGACAGCTTTGGTTACTGGCAGCAGTTTTAAAAGCACTGCAGAGTTCCTTATATATCCAACAGTTTTTAGGAAACAATAAATGTGCCAAGATAACTATGGTGATTAATCTCCCTGCTGGAGAGAGA
The DNA here is from genome assembly GCF_964261635.1 of Lissotriton helveticus. Classification (NCBI taxonomy): domain Eukaryota; kingdom Metazoa; phylum Chordata; class Amphibia; order Caudata; family Salamandridae; genus Lissotriton; species Lissotriton helveticus. Next base: position 1,691,864,650 of record NC_136068.1, on the reverse strand, counting down.
TCGGAGTTTTGTCTAGTGACAGTTTTGACTCATCTAAGGTAACGCAGAGGGTAAACATGCCTGCTGAAAAGAGTGTGTACAATGCAGCTCACAGAACAGGAGTTTATGTGCGTAGCTCAGTGGGTTACTGCTTTTGTCACAGATCATTTTGTTACTGTGCAGTTCATGAATCGCAATCGTAATCTAGGTGAGAAAGTTATGCTTTTTTTGTCCCAGTATTTCATTATCCTAAGTTTGCTTAAAAAATGGTTTGTCTGGGTAGAAATACATTCTTATTAGTAAAGTCAAAGCTAACTACTGTGGTATGTTCTGAATTCTAAGTTAGTGCTTACCCAGACCAAATGCTCTTAAAATATTCCTACCAATATGGATGACATGTGAATCCTATACCTGGTGGTCCCCTTTGTCTAATGTAAAATTTTCCATACACTGAGCTACACACGTATGATTAATTGTCTAAGTATGTGTGTGTGAATAAAGTGCTCCGACGCCCTACACTGGTATGAGAGGCGCTATAAAACTAAATAAAATACATGTGAGAGAGGGGCTATGAAAGGATGATGGGCACTGTTGGAGGGTGATAGTGAGGGAATCATAGAAGAGCCAACAATACTAGTCTTATCCTGGTGCACTGTAATGCCATCATTACTTTGTTTTAAAAACGAATACAATTGAATATATCATGTGAAATATGTTGCAGAATGCACATTTTTGCATTTTCCCAAATTTAATTGGGAAGAGAACCCCCCCTAAAAAAAATTAAAAAAATTTGACCAGGTCTGCTTTGGGTTCCCAGTCCGGCCCCTGGTGCATATCTGCCTGCCTACTTATTTTTGGGAATCAAGGGGTGGGCGCGAGCCTGTGGGACTGTCGCTATTGCGTGCCCGGCATTTTCCTCAGGCAGTGCGCCGGAGAACAGCCCTACATAATTACTGAAGCATGAGGTAGATAGAACATCCTGGGCTCCCCGGGTTGTTAGAAATCCGGCTGCTCAGAAATAACTGCGGTCCCCGAGATCTGATTGGCAGCCTCCCGCCGTGACGTATCTCGCTCAGTGGCCGGGAGCGTCGGCAGCTGCCCTGCTATCTCAGAGCGCGGGAGGGGGCTCGCATCAATGGGCTGCGCAGAAGGGCGCCGGGATGTGAATGAAGAGGAGGGGGAGCTGGGAGGAGGAGAGGCTCACAAGAATGAATGGGAAAGAGGGAAAAAGTCCAGACTAATGCGGCATGCATGAATGAAAACAAAACTTTTACATTGAAAACTGCGGGGGTCTCTGCTGCCAAGGTTCACAAGGAGCTATGGCCACAAAAAGGGACAAGCATTAGCAAAGCCAATAGTCCTGGCTTTACTATGTAACCCACGTGCAAACAATGTGATTTACAAATGAGTACAGGCTGTTTGTAGTGTATCTCTGTGTAACCTGCCCAGGATCAGACTGGCCTGTAGGGCAGTCAGGCAGTGCCAGATAGCCAGGTCTGAGAGATCAGTGTGTGGGCCAGTTTTTTTAGCAGGTTGTGGCAGGGCCGGTCCTAGGCCTTCTGAGGCCCCGGGCGAAAGGGAAGATGCGAGGCCCCCCTTGTTGCATATTGCGTCACAAGAAGTGACATCACAGAAAGCGACATCGCAGTACTATTGATCTTATTTGGCATCACTGAAGCTAACTAATGTGGATATCAGTAACATGGACAAAAAGTAGAGGGGATTGAAAACACGTGAGCAAATATCAATTTATTATAAAAAGTAGATAAAATTAAATATTGCAATGAAACAAGGTTGAGAGAATGAACACAATGCTTGTTGCAAAATGCAGTGAGGTCACAAACTCCAAACCAGATCGCTTGTAACCACAAAAATGTTTGAACATCTGGCCCATGGCTCTTCTAGCTGACAAGTTAAAACTTTTTGATTCTGCTGGTTTTAGTTTGAAAGTGAAAATTACATAGATTGGTCCAAAGATCGCCGACCTTGCACCAGGAAGCTTAGCACCTACAACAGTGATTACTCTGGATCAGGCACGTTGCCCATTGGGCTCAAAGGGCTTCAGCATCTTTTTAATTGAGATTTTTCAAACAAAGAGTACAGGCACAGTATAGAAGAAAGAGGAGCAATCGCATAGTGGGGTATGAGGACTGTGAGACGGAACAGCATGCTTTGCTATCAAGTTGTAGAGTCAAGGTACCATCATGACGTAACATAACATAGTAACATTTAATCTTAGTATCCTAGGTCATAGGTGCTTGAGATGAGTAAGGAGCTATAAGAGGACTGGCGAGTGTTGAAGCGCAGAGAATTCTAGAGGAGGCCACCTCACCTACCGGTAGTGAACAGCAATGTAGAGCAGACTTTTTGTGCAGTGGCGAGCGTTACTATTACGTAATCTTTAAGGGTGTGTAATATACCGACCTTGGAAGGTTAAAAGTGTTAGCTTGCCTAGGCACGATTTACGTGTAGGAACCGCAGGTCAGGAGTGAGCATCTGATTTACTGACACATCTTGCCAGTAACGCATAAAGAGCATCTTCTGGTCTATGCCGTACTTCAGGACTAGAGGATAAAATGCATTTTGAAGCAATATGGTTGAGATGTGATAGCATGGCCATCGAAATGATCCCTGCAAGAAGTCACTCAGCACCACCACAGCACCACTCAGCACCACCACAGCATCACTCAGCGCCACCTCAGCATCACTCAGCGCCACCTCAGCATCACTCAGCACCACCACAGCACCACTCAGCACCACCACGGCATCACTCAGCACCACCACGGCACCACTCAGCACCACCACAGCACCACTCAGCACCACCACAGCACCACTCAGCACCACCACAGCATCACTCAGCACCACCACAGCATCACTCAGCACTACCACAGCACCACTCAGCACCACCACACCACCACAGCATCACTCAGCACCACCACAGCATCACCACAGCATCACTCAGCACCACTCAGCACCACCACAGCATCACTCAGCACCACCACAGCATCACTCAGCACCACCACAGCATCACTCAGCACTACCACAGCATCACTCAGCACCACCACAGCATCACTCAGCACCACCACAGCACCACTCAGCACCACCACACCACCACTCAGCACCACCACAGCATCCCTCAGCACCACCACAGCATCACTCAGCACCACCACAGCATCACTCAGCACCACCACAGCACCACCACAGCACCACCACAGCACCACTCAGCACCACCACAGCACCACCACAGCACCACCACAGCATCACTCACGGCCTCCACAGCATCACTCAGGGCCACCACAGCATCACTCAGGGGCACCACAACATCACTATGCGCTACCATAGCATCACTGAAAGCCACAGCATCACTCGTCGCCGCCACAGCATCACTCGTCGCCACCACATCACTCCGCGCCATCACAGCATCAATATGTGCAACCATTCAACAACAACTGGTTCAAATACATTCTCTCAATGTTTCAAGCTTTATTACAAATGTCACAAAACGATGTTAATATTTCACTTCTGTTCTTGGATTTTCTTCACAATAAAATACACTGAACATAATCTTCACAAAAGTTATTTACAAAAGTTTAAGCTGTTGCCATTATAAATTACAATCACTTTTATTTAAGTATTAATTAATTAAAAAATTAAAAGCCATTGTTATTTGTAATATCAATACATCTAAGTCACGTAAATACAAAACATGTTGCTTTACAAATGCTATAGGTGTCACATTTGCGAAAGTTATAACTATTGGCATTGTAAATGAGAAAGCTATTAATTTAGCTATTTTCAAAACCAAGACATAAATAATAAAATTGTCATTTACAAGACCAATAGCTCAAACTTTCCTAATGCGAGACCTATTGCATTGCAAATGCTTGTTTAAAAGGTCCACTATACTTAAACGGCAAGGTGCTGTTCTACTAGTAATTTATGAACGTGGTTTCCACTGCAACTGATTTTGCTTCACTTACTTTTTCACGTCTCTGCTTCCTGCCCAATAGCCACCGATGGCTACAATGCCCACATTACAAAGATGATAACAATTTTGTAGTCCAGGACAGGCTCATTGGAGGCATACATTGCCACCTTCACTAACTTGCCAAATGTATCACCAATATATAAATGAGTCCTGCTTAAAACCTACACTCTTTCTGCGCTTTCTGAAACAGACACCGAAGGCTACAAGGCCCAGGGAAGGGGGCCCCCACACCATGACCTTCCAGCTCGACACAGTGCTATGAGGCCCTGGGAGGGGGCCCCCCTCCCCTGGGCCTTCAACCCGTAACAAGGCACTTCCCAAGACACTGCAGAGAGCTCATCAGAGAGCAAAAAAAAAAAAAAAAAAACGTCAGCTGAAGGGGTGTGCTTCAATTGTAGCTGTACCTAGCTTAGATGGCAACAGTAAATATATTTTCGATGTGTATGTAATATTGCCCCCCCTGTCAGATCAGTACAAGTCAAATATTGCTTATGCATACATTTTAAGATACAAGACACTGCCCTACCAAGATTCGAAGTATAACAAAAGCCAGTTGATCTGGCTGCTCCCTCCTCCCCTCACCCACCTTCTCTTACCTGTGTCCGGCTGGTGCTCGAAAGAAACAAAGGGGCCTCTGTTGCTTGGATACAAAATGCCCAAACAGAGCCGAGAATGGCCGGTACTTAACCAAGGCGCCCGAGGCGCTGCCGGGGGCCCTGAAGTGAGCTGTGAAAGTGTGACCTTTCACAGGGGCGCGAGGCCCCCTGTGTTTTGCTGAGCGCGAGGCCCTGGGCGGCTGCCCACACTGCCCATGCCTAGCGCCGGCCCTGGGTTGTGGGCCAGTTTTAAGGCTAGATGGCACCGTTTCCACTGTTGATTTCCCTGATTTTACTACAATAGTTCCTGCAGTAAACACAAGTGCATGCAGTTTTCCATACCTTGAAAAATACCTACACAGAATTGGGTAGATGCATCATTGTTGCCGTTTGCGATTCCTAAATTGCGAAAATTAAGGAATCGCAAATTAGAAATCGCAAACGGCAATGCATGAACAATTCGCAATTATTTTTGCGATTGAGTATTTTTCCTTAATTGCGATTCACAATTTGCGAATCGCAATTAAGGAAAAGCCTTCCCATTGATCCCTATGGACCAAAAGGCCCATAGGAATGAATGGGAAGGCAATCACATTTTGCGAATTTCAAATTGCGATTCGCAAAATGTGAATGTAATTTCAAGGGTGCAGGGGGGTCCAAAGAACACCTCCCTGCACCCCTGAAATGTAACTTTAAATGCAATTTACACACACACATGCCCCAAGTGTGTAAATTTAAACTTCCAAAAATGCAATTTGTGCATATTTGATAGTTTTCTGTAAATTAGCATGAAGTTCAATTTCATGCTATTTTACCCCTTCCAAATTGCGAATTCGCAATTCAAAAATAATCATGCATTGTATTTAAGAAATCTGAAATTGCGATTTCTTAAATGCAATCGCAATTTTAGAAATCGCAACATGGTTGTGATTCCTAAAATTGCGAAAAGCATGATGCATTCCAAATTAGTCAATTGCATTCGCAAACGGCCGAAAATTGCGATTCGCACCGTTTGGGAATGCAATTCTGTTTGATGCATCTAGGCAATGTCTTTACAAGTTCAATACTCGTCTGATTTGCATATGTGGGCCCCTTTTCTAGCCGATTTTGGGTCCCACCGTTTTGGAAATAGCACAGTTTTGAAAATAAAAATAAAGAGAACGTACAAACGTAGGAAGGACAAAAAGATGCCTGTTGCTGTGATACGCAATACAAACAGTCTGTGCATGTTTGTACATGCGCGTATTTGCATGCTTTAGCAACGGGGAACAGATGGCTCAGATGAATCACCAAGGCATGCCTTCAGAACACGACAGTACTGACTATAGCGCCAAGAGAACCTGCATATCAGCCAAGCGCCTTATGTCATGTGTGACACCTTCACCTGTCGAGGCATTGTACAATACTGTGTGTGAAAACATCCCAACACGTAAAGGAAGCGTGGCTACAACCAGGACTGCAGAAGGTGCCACACAAGACAATGGCCTCATGCATGTACCAGGTATGCTAGCAGCAATTCTACACCAATGTACATGGATGGTTCAACATGTAAATGTAAATATAATTTGCACTTGTATAGCGCCTATCACCCGGGGGTCTCTAAGCGCTGTGTGAATATCGCTGTGGAACCCTTCCTGGCCTGTTCCTGTGAGGTGTCCACTCCTGGGAACCCCCAAGGTGAAACCAGGCATCCTAGCGTTGTTAGGGCTGGTGTGGAGATTAAGCAAGCTATTGCCCAGAGCTGCAGAGTGGAACCCCATGATTAGAGTAGGCACCGAGGCGAGAATTATCGGGTCCGAGGACATTGAGCCCAAGACCCTGCTGCGACGGGGATTGAACCCTGGTCCTGGGCCAAACCTCTACCTCAGGGTCTGCCGCTCTAATCAGTGAGCCACACTTCTCCACCAACATTGCACAAGCCCTCTTGCTCTACATTCACAAAGCATAGCTGTGCTAAGACTATACCTCAGATGGAAATGCTTGTACCCCAAAGCAAAAGGCCACCAGGCAAACCCGAATGAACATAGAGACTTGGAGGGTGATTCAGCTGTCTGGAAGACACAAAGCTAGAGCTGATGCCGAAAGCAAGGCAGCTGCTTGAGATTAGCGACCGAACTATAAGAGGCCATCAGATATAAAGCTGTATGTGTGACTGCCCTCAGAAACTATGAAGTGTAATTTGAGCTGGTGGTTTCCGGTGCTCAGCACCGGCACTTAATCCATACATGCCAACATTTTAGGACAGGGACAAGGGAGATTTAAAGTAAAAAAATCGAGAGAATGAAAATTCCCCATTGACTTCTATTGTAGAAAATGTAATTTCATGGGGGAGACAGCTGAAATAAAGTCATTTCTGGCTTGAAAAATCTGTAGTCTCTGGCCTGAATCGGGTCTATTGGCATGTATGTTAATCATCAACACAGGTGCTTTTAATGAGGACCAGTTAAGGACACCGTTATTTATGGAAGCCACGGGTAGATTAAGGGGCATGTTTACAAGCTCCTATCGCCACAGGAACGTCATTTTTTACGACATTCCTGTGGCGATAGGGGCTTCACCTTATTAACAAGGCAGCGTTCCACCACTTAACGTGGCTTAACACTGCCTTGTAAATAAGGCCATCTTTCACGCTATACTTAGCGTGAAAGGGGAGGGCAATGGGTGTTGCTTTAAGCATTCCACCGCAACACCCACTCGTTCTGACCCTGCCCCCTATTTACAAGGGAGGCGTAAATAGGAGGCAGCACCAGAATTAAGAAAAGGGAAAACCTGGTCTTATCCTGGTGCAACGAAGATAAATGTTTTATTTCTCCTCTTTGCTGTTTTCATGTGTGCTGCGTTGTGCAGCACATATAAAACCAGCAAAAGGCCAATGATTGTTTATGTACAGGAAGGTCCCACTTCCTGCAAGTAAACAATCATTTTAAAACAATGCAGTTTGCAACTTCTATGTCTGCTGCATTAAGCAGCACACATAGAAGTTACAAAACAGCATTTAAAGATTGTTTATGTACAGGAATGGGGACCTTCCTGTACATAAACAATCTTCACCTGCATGCAGACACATTTGCACTATGGTGCACGGGTGCTTGCGTTGGAGTTAGCCAGCGCAGAGGGAAACACAGGGCTGCACCATATTCTTGATAATATGGTGCAGCCCTGCGTTTCTGAAGTGGCAGAGTGAGGGGTTTAGCCAGGAAGGCTAATGCCTCACTCCGCCACTTCCATTGTACATATGCCCCGACGTGTTTTGCCCAGAATTATAAGATGTTGAGCCTATGCAGAGACTCGAACCTGGTTCCCCAACTGCAAAGTCGGCAGCTCTGCCTATTAACCCACATCTTCTTCCCACTTTCATGGTTCTGTTTTAGGCGGTGCAAACAGGATAAGTGGGCTTGTGCAAACTGCCTCCTGACAAGAGGCCAGCTCTTTTTTTTTTTTTACACAAATTAACCGTTGAGTGTACCAGTGATCAGAAGTACTCACAGTTTTTGGTAGCTCACACACTGTAGTGTGCAGTGCTGTTGGAAGAGTGTAAATATTCATGGATGAGGGACCGTGACCAAACAGTATTTTACAACATTAGGCATATATGCAGTTGTTGAAGTACTCACAGTCAACTTCATTACATGTTTTGCAGCCACATCAGCCAGACCATGATCTTTCAGATGTGTATCTGAACTGTGGCCACAGTTTATTTTATTTATTTTATTCAATGCATTTTTAAAAAGCGCAGACTTTACCCGAAGGTGTCAGAGCACTGTGCAATAGAACCAGTTACGTTACATGAGAGAACTGTTGCAGGAATGTGTCGTGTTGCAGCTATTCGCTGGGCGGCATACCAATCACGGGACACAGGTTAGTCGGGTACTTCATTTATTGTCACATTGTACAGCAGCTCGTCAGTACATCCGTCCTCGTCTCTGCCCTGGTCATTGTCCGTCCTCTTCCTGTCCCGTCACCGGAACTGGTGTCCGGTGACGACCTGGTCACTCTCCCTTAGGACCCACAGGGTCCTAATGCCCTACTGTCGGTCGCCCACCCTATCAGGACATGACATCTCCCCCCTTGTTGCAAACAAATGTTCATGACACATTTATCATAACCACTGTCGCCCACCATTGACAGTCCTCATTCACAGTTGCATTGATGAAGGGGAAAAACGAAAAAGGAAAAGAGAGAGAGAGAGAGAGAGAGAGCACTTGTCATTCTACATTTCTTCAATGAGTCTCTGTTGTTTACTGCATGCCCTTCGTTATTCTAGTTTCTCCATCGCTTCCTTGTCCTTTATCTTCTACCTTCCATATGGCTGCAGTTGTCGCTGCCATTTCTTCTTTCTCCGCCTTCTTTGTCCTTGAAATGCTATCTCTTTCTTGTTATTCGCTGTTTGTCGTAGACAGCCGTTATCATCCATCCTTTCACTTTCGTCACCGCCAGTGACTCTTTGGAGAGCTTGTTGTCTTATCATCTATATTATTTCTGTCTCAACACCTTTGGTCCTGGCCCTGCGGTGCCTCTTTCCTTTATTTCCTTGGTGGCGCTTGTCCGCTCTGCTCATTGCATGTCTTTGTCCTTTCTTTTTGCTGCTCTTTCTCCTGTGGTATGTCTTTCCATGTTGCTCCCTTTTACCCCTTTTTTTCCTAGGCTCTCCTTGTCCTTTTAGCCTTTTTTAGGCTCTCCTTGTCCTTTTCTCTTGTGTCCCTTTTGTGTCCTTTTTTTTCTTCTTCTTCTTCTGTTATTCTCCTTGTCCTTTTAGCCTTTTCTAGGCTCTCCTTGTCCTTTTAGCCTTTTCTAGGTCATCCTTGTCCTTTTCTCTTGTGTCCCTTTTGTGTCCTTTTTTCTTCTTCTTCTGTTATTCTCCTTGTCCTTTTAGCCTTTTCTAGGCTATCCTTGTCCTTTTAGCCTTTTCTAGGCTATCCTTGTCCTTTTCTCTTGTGTCCCTTTTGTGTCCTTTTTCTTCTTCTTCTTCTGTTATTCTCCTTGTCCTTTTAGCCTTTTCTAGGCTCTCCTTGCCCTTTTTTTCTTTTTTTTTGTGTCTCTTTTGTTGTCTTTGTGTCTCCTTTTTCTCTCTTTTTCTTTGTGTTCTCCTTTTTCCTTTCCTGTTTCTTTGGTCCCCTCTTTCCTCGTTATTTTGCTCCTCGTTCTTCTTTCTTCTTTTCTTTATTGCCTTGTAACTTCTCTTTTGCTCTTTCTTTGTCCTTGCGCAATCTTTGTCCTTTTATTTCTCTTTGTTGTTCTGCTTTCTTTCCTTTTGTTTCCTTTTCTTTTCTTTGTTGTGTCTCTTTTCTGTCTTTTATTTAACCTTCTCTGGCTTCTTCCACTCTCTTGTTCTTCTTTCTTATATATGTATATATTCTTTCCTTATTCCTCCTTCTCTAAGTCCTCTTTGTCCCTCTTTTCTTTGTTGTTTCTCTTTTCTGTCTTTTGTTCAGCCTTCTCTGGCTTCCTCCACTCTCTTTATTGCACTCTCTTTTGCTCCTTTCTTAACTCTTTTCTTTTCTTCTTTCTCTTTCTTTCTCTTTTTATTTCACTTATTATTCTTTTCTTTTCTCTTTTCTTATTGCACTGTCTTCTTTCTTTTTCTTATTGCTCTTTTTCCACTTGTGCGCTCTTTTGCCCGTTATTTATCCTTTATTCTTCAATCACGACATTTATCTCCTTTGTCTCCCTTTTCAGACCTTTTCCGTGCTTATCTTTCTTTTCTTCTTTATCTTCTTTTTCTTCCTGTCTTTTCTTCTTGCTCGCGTTCTCCTTTATTCACCTTGTCTTATGTTCTTCTTCTTCATTGCCCTTTGCCTGGCTTTGAAATGGCTGCTCTGTTCTTTCCTTTGATCATTTCTTGAGACTCTGTTTCTTTTGGTATGCTATGTTGTGCTCCTTTTTCTTTATCCTTTATCTTTTTGTCTGGCACCTTAATTGTGTTTGTGCTTATTCTCTTCTCTTTTATCTTCTTTGTTGTTCTTCTTTTGCCCCTTATTTTCTTCTTTGTTGTTTTGTTGTGGGGATCTTTAGTCCCTTTCTACCTCTGTTTACCTTTGTTTTCTCTTCGTGTTCTTTAATTGTCTCTTTTTCAATGTTGTTTCACTTATTTTCTTCTTCGCCTGGCCTTGAAATGGCACCCCGCTGTTTCTTATGGCCTGTTTCTCCAATGTCCCATTTAAAATGGCCGCCGTTATCTCGCGAGATTTCGCGATCGAAATCTCGCTTTTCCTGACCTCATGATGGCCTCCTCATTTGTTTCCCACTTTCATTGGCTCAGCCGCCTGACTTAGTGATGGCCGCCGAGACTCCTAAGCTCTCGCGAGACCTCGCGCCTTGCTTTCAAAGGCCCGCGCTTGTTCTTAGCGCTTACCGCGATCTGCTGCATCTTTCTACAGTCGCTGTCTGGTGGGCTCCCGCGTCGCTCTTCCCGTCTTCCATCTCACTTGCGGCACATCCAGGGTGAGCACCTGGTTTTTCCACGATGGTGCACGTGCTGGACACACGTCGATCCGTTTCTTTCCCTCGTCGCCAGTGTCGTGTTGCAGCTATTCGCTGGGCGGCATACCAATCACGGGACACAGGTTAGTCGGGTACTTCATTTATTGTCACATTGTACAGCAGCTCATCAGTACATCCGTCCTCGTCTCTGCCCTGGTCATTGTCCGTCCTCTTCCTGTCCCGTCACCGGAACTGGTGTCCGGTGACGACCTGGTCACTCTCCCTTAGGACCCACAGGGTCCTAATGCCCTACTGTCGGTCGCCCACCCTATCAGGACATGACAGAATGGAACAAACAAAAATAGCATGTCATAGAATCGAAGCGACGCAGGCAAAAGGCACACAATCTCAAGCATAGCATGAACAGACTGTACAAGCAAAAATAAGAACAAATATGACAAATTTTACAATGACCAAAGAACTTCCTGGTGAAAAATAGCAGGCCATAAAATCAAAACAACGCAGGCAAAAGGAACACAATATCAAACGTAGCAAGCACAGGATGTACAAACAAAAATATAAATATATGTGACAAATATACAATGACTAAAGAACTTCCTGGCGGGGTCTGAGAAGGAGGGAATTAGTTCTGAAAGTGTCTTTGGAATAAAAGAGATTTGAGGTCCGACCCAGGCCAGCAGAGAGGGGGAGAACACCACAGGTGACATCAACACATCATGGACTACACCTGGACTACTAACCTAGTTCAAGAGGCCTTCTACCCTTACAGTTGAAGCTACAGAGTGGAAAATAGTGGCTACATATTCCAGTCATCAGGCCTCTAACACAGACAACAATGTCACCCGCCTCCTACAAGATGTGCTATAACATGCAGGTAGAAGAACCGCAAGGCACCAGGTAGCAATCCTGGCAAAGCACCTGAGAATAAAAATAAATAAAAAACATAGTAAATTGTATGGAAGAAAAATAGTCTTAAAAGTGAGGCAAGAGTACAGGATAGCTTTACTAACAGTGTATTAGAGGCACCTCATAAAGGACGTAAGACCTACCTAAGATGTCAGATGTTGGGTGGTAGTTCTTCACAAGCAACGTGCAGCTACAACCCCTGCCATCAGCCATGTTACAAAAGTGCAAGGCACTTCTGTACTGCGGGCGATGGAATAAATCTACACACAATTTTTCCAGGATCTGTTTGTGACACACTAGGAAGAGGGGTAAAAGGCCATTTATTGGTGCAACAAATGAAATTAATTAAGTTATATTGTTCTGTCATGTTGTTGGGATCCTATCAGTCAGCTTTTTTGGAGAATTATTTGTTTTTGCTATGGTGTAGAATAATTCTGGACTAAGTGGTTGGAGGTTGGTAAATACACAAGGGGTGGGTTGATGGATTGTGAGATCTGATAAATAATGAATGGTGCAGTTAGGTTGGTCACTAAACAGGGAGTATTTGTGTCCTGTATGATCTGCGGTTTCTAGAAGAAGCAAAGCTACATTTTTTTCACAAAGCTGTGTAGTGATTTCCCTTCAGGGCCCACTTTGTTTCTCCCTTAGTTTTGCGTCTTAGATCTTTTAAGTTGCCTCTGCTCGCTCTGCATAGCCACATATATTGCATTTGTTTTTGTAACATCATTTTGGGAATACGCTGTACATGTTGTTTGTTATTCAGGGACTCTTTTGATGTGTTAGTCTACACATTTTGTACAAGGTTGCTTGGAATACATAACAACACAGTGCACTGTTTTCTTTGCTTGTTTAGCAACAGTTCCTAATGTTTAAACATGACATGATTGCACAGCTGAATCTCCAGCACAATAGTTTTTATCACATAAACTGTGTTCCATCCCCTTAGGGGCCGGAGAGGAGAATTCCAAAAGAGAGGTCTGTTCTGGAACGAAAGCAGTGCTTGACATGTAGCCCTACGTAAACTAAGTACACACATGATGTGGGCTACCTAACTGCATACACCAGGTATGATGTCCTAGGCCACTATCAGAGATTGCAAATATATTTCTCTGCTCGCATAGTAAGGGTCGACCTAGACAGATCTATAATTTGTCATGGTTGGGATGGTCGTCCTGTTAGTAATGGTAATTACTTTTCTTAGCTGCATCTACCTAATGATCACAGAACATTTGCTTCAAATAAACTACGATAGTTTCAACAAATGTATTATAAACTTTCTTCGTGTCTTTCTTCAGTTTACCGTGTGCATGCAAGTGTGAGTAAGTGAGTAACAAAAGGGGAGGATATGTTTCCACGGTTCTCTGCGGGACTAGAGGGTCATGTTCGAGGTTGCTGAAATCCCCTGTTACTCTGGGAAGCTTAGGAGGTCATGTGAGTCACTGTGAGCTAGCCAGGATTGGGCCACCAGGTACTGATGTTGCAGAGAGACTCAGTCCCTACATTCTGATGTCCTGTTGTCCTAACACACAGTTCTGCTCTACCAGCAGAATCCATACAACAGCTCTGGTGACGGATAGGACCAGATTCTGAGGCTATTGGGTATCTAAAGTCTTGCAATAGGTGGCCCAGATGCAGCTGCAGGACAGTGGAATAAACCATTTCCGCTGCAGATATTGCTTGTAAGCATATCTCACTGTCTTCTTAAAGTGTGTGTTATGTGATTGGGGTTGAAATTTGCTTTGGGAATCAAAATCTACTTGCTATTTTGTTTCTAGTTGACTTTGGATTCAGCTACTAGGTCACTAAACCAACTAGTCAGTCAAGTCAAGTCAAGTCATATAATTTATATAGCACACTACATACCCAGAGGGTTTCAAGGCGCTTAGGAAGGGGAGGAGGATTACTTGTCAAATATCCACGTTTTAAGTTGCTTTCTGAATGCTAGGTGGTTGTGGGTAAGGCGAAGGTAAGCGGGGAGTGAATTCCATGTTTTAGCAGCCAGGTATGAAAAGGATCTGCCCCCCATGGTGGTCTTGTTGATGCGAGGTACGGTGGCGAGGGCTTGGCTGGAAGAACGTAGTTGGCGGGAGGGGGCATTGTGAGTTGGTGTCTTTTTCATTTTTTTAAATCAATATAACACACTTTAGAATTTGGATGATTTCCCCATTGCTCTGGGAATTTAACTGACATGTCAACTAGACTGGCTTTAAACCTATGATATATTTGGACAGCTGGCCAACATTTAAGTTTTTCCAAGCAATGGCAGTAAGCCACTGTCTTGAAGCTGAGTAGTTTACTGTTGTGTGAGTGTTCATGGACCTTGCAGGTGTTCATCACATGTACTGCTGCTGACATTGATGCAATGTAGTTCACTCACTATCAGTGAGATATTCTGCCTCTCTAGCATCTGATATCCTACTGTGATATGAAGGAAAATAGAAGTGTCCATGACCTCACAGTTTCTGATGCTGTACATGTTTTCAAGGATGTGTTGAACAGTTGTAGGTGTGTGTTATCTATATAGAACACTTATTTGTTGTGGCCATCTGTTTCCCTGTCTGGGTGTTTGCAAGCGGGTATATGTGGGTGTTCTAGGGGAAGCTGAGACGAGTTATCAGTGAGAATTGTATCTAGATATTGAGTTGATTTAATTATACTATAGTTAAGCTAGTTACTTCCTTTTTTCATGTTTGTTGACAATGTTCATTGTCTCATTGGTATTTTGTGTGTGTATTTAAGTTGTGCCACTCTTCATGTGATAAAATGGAAAGTAGGCTTTCGCTCTGTTTCCAATGGCTCAGTATGAACAAATGTTTGATGATCTAACCATTCTGCAGATGATGAGTGGTCTATGGAATGTTTGTAAACATCTGGGCTGATTTAGAGTTTGGTGGACAAAGGTAAGTCATTCGGTATGGCAGGGTACTTTAATCCCACCATAATGAGAACCCCCTGCCTGCCAAATCTAGAGATGTCCGCCAATCCTAGAGAGGACACTGAACATTTTCATGAACCACCGTCATGCCATTGTGTTAAAAGTTTGAAGAATGGTACCGTCAAAATGGCGGTACCGAACATTAAACTTTTAACATGTTTTTGTTTTTTCAAAAACATAATCCCTAAGTGGAATTGTGTTTTTGAAAAAACAAAAACGAATGACCCCATCATAGGAGTTTCATCCGAGGTGTGGGTTAGTTTGAACATTTTTTCTGCCACTTACCACTACTTTTTTTCACAGCGTGAGCAACAGTAAAAACAGCGCATTCGACCCCCCACTCTAAATCGGGCCGGCAGACTTATGGCCCTTACTCCATCGGGCTGTCAGAGGAGTATGTCCGCGACGGATGCAGAGTAGTCTCCGTCGCTGACACACTTAAGTTCCACTCGGCTGTAAATCCGGTGGCCGGATCTTCAGTTTGGCAGAGAGGGTACTCCTTTGCTGTTGCAATTAAGTGCCCTCTCTGTCAAACTCAAGACCAGCCCCATAGTTGGGAGTATTCTCTCTTGATGCTGATGTGTAGATTCACATGGAGGCTTGGGAGCACGCCCCTGTGCTGTGGGAGAATACAGAAGTACATCCTTTATCTGTCACTTGTCCGACAAGTCTTGCTCGGGGTGATCTTGTGCTCCAAAAAGAGGCCTGTTGTGGTTGTGGACCTTCATCTGTAGCAGGGTGAACTTTTCTGTAACTACACTGTAGTGTTCTGTGTGCTCCTGGGCTCTCGGCTGTCAAGATTGTAGGACAAGCTAGCCTTGCTCTGTTGAGGAGTTAAAATAGAGTGACTTTGTTCTGTGTTGAAGCGTGGTTTGGGCTGGCAATTTTAGAGAATTTGTTAGAATGGATTTATTGAGTGCACAATTAGGTTTTGCTTTCTAGGGTGATATCTTTCGATGTGATGCTTTCTTGTTTCTTGAGTGTGCCATGTTTCTCTTGAAAAGGGATTGCGTTGTATCTTGGGGTGTTGTATGTATGTGAATATGACTTTTAGTTGCAATTATTGAAGAAAAGGAATGTGTTGTAACATGGTTTGCAGTGAATTAGTTGTGTCTACAAGCTGCAAGAGGGTGCTTCCTCCCTTGCTTTGGAAGAAAATAAATGTAGGTGCTGAAAAGTTTTTATGCAAGGGTGTGTCTCAGTATATGGCATCTGCATCCTTTCAGCATACAAAACTTAACTCCCTGGGCTTGGATACGGCCACACTTACCATCATGATTCTGTATTAGAACTGGTTGCTTTTCTGTGATATAAAATGCAAATGCACTGTTTTTCTTGTGCCTTGTCTAATGCACTGATCATACAAAAAACTTTCAAAAAACATACAAAACTGACAATGCTGTACCATCACTATCAGATCCCCATCCAGTGGTAAGAGAACCTTAGTGACGTCAGAGCACATGTACAAATTGGCATCCCTGAAATCAAATAGAGAGGCATGCGATTCAACATAGATGTTAAACACACTAGGGATAAGCAAGGGGACTCTTGGAACTTCACATGCTAAGAACATTATATGAGGGCAAAAAAGGGTGGAGTAAATACTGTCTGAACCCAGCCAGTCAGAATATGTGGAACCAATTGAGAACTATGCCCCCAAACCAAGAGCTCTTAAATATTCCAACGGGATGGAGTGGTCCACAGTGTCAAATGCCACTGACAGGCCCAAAAGGGGCAGGCCATTGAAGCTACTGTTATCAGAGTGGGTGTCACTTTCGGAATAAGTCGAAAATCTAATCTAATCACCCTGAACATTGTTAGACTTCAGATATTTAGAAAGATATACATCCTTTTCCTACTTTTCCCCTAGAAAGTTCACAAATTTCCTTTCAGTATCAGAAATACCATTTAACAACTTTTAGGAAAAAGTTCAAAACTTGACTCTTTTGGAGTGAGATTCAATATTACCCTTTCCTGTTATTTTGTGTCTTTTGCCCAGCTGTGTAAGATTCGTTAAAGCTAGGAATCTCTCAAAGATATTGGTACATGTTATAAAAGCTAATATATTAAAATTAATCAAACTGCTGCTGCTTTTTTTTTTTAATAGTGTTAAGTATTAAGGGGGTAACCCATACATACTACCCACCCTGGGTCAATAATGCAGTACAGAAAGATGTGGCCAAGGTAGAAAATAACTTATTTGTGAAACAATATATAGTAGCAAACACTGATTGTTTGTTGTGACATAAGTCCAATGTATTCACTTTTTAGACAGACCATCTAATGCAGTTATATTCAAAGCATTATAAACTAGTGGCAATGACGCTCCTCATTATAATGCTATATATTTACAGTGCTCTAGTGCGGAAAGGGATGAAGGGAATGGGTATTAAAGTGGTAATGTGTGAGTGGAGTTCAGGGAAAAGGTATTTGTGACATATATACATCAATATTGAATGATAAAAACGTTTCCAGCCTGTGGTAGGTTAAATGTTCCTGAAACCACAAATAACTCTAATGGACAAGTATTCCTTGAAAAAATGTCGCCAGAGTCTGTGTTGTATGATGTTGTGGAATTTTAGTTCGTGTACTGAACATCATCTACGCCATCTTGCAGACTCACGTATGAGCATACACGACAGCCATTTTAGGTACCATGGTCTCCCTGTTCACGATCGCCCGTCAGCACACTTCCCTGAACCTTGCAAGCCTTCCCCGCGCACCCTGTCTGCCCCCGCACTCACATGCACAAGTCATGAACCCTCCCCTCCCATGACTCTGTCTCAGGGAATCACACCCCGCACCTGACCAACACCTCCTTTTCTGTCCATGAATACCCCTCCTTTGATGACCCCTTCCTCTGAGCCCGACTGCCTGTACGAACCACTGGTCATCCTTTAGCCCGAGGATATAGTTTATTGCCCACTACTGTATGCACTCGCTTTTCCTGAAAGGAGCCACTATTGATCATGACCTCCCCACCCCCTGAGATTCGATCAGGCGCACACATTCCAAAGGAATCGGCAGAACACTCAGCTGCGTGATAGCCCCTCCCAATCATATGAGGGGAAAGGGCCTCTACTGTTGTCATGTGTTGGAAGGGGCCGGAACTGGGGGGTGCCGGGGATGTCGTTCTCATACTTCACAATGTCCTTGTTGTAATAAAGAACGTTCACATGTCTTAAACCAGTGTATAAAAGACCAGGTCTCAAAGAGGCTGAGAGAGCACCTCGAAACGATACCTTGTTGTCCGATCTGATGTGTTCTACTCCGTCGGAATAAAACTTGTTTCCTGTCTTCCTGTCTCCAGCGCCTGTCTCTTTATTGAATAACTTCGTATGGTATTAGAGGCGTTTTTACGCCGGGCAAATTTAACTTAGGAAACATCAACTGAAATCGCCTGACCATTTTGAATTGATCTTTATCAATTGGCGTCCCAAACGTGGGGCCCATCAGCGACACGTGGATCCAGTGGGAGAGGTCCCGACGACAGAGTGAACGACTGCAACGATCGGGAGAGCTCCTGTCCGATAGACCCTCGTCTGACAGCCGATCATCTGAACTTCACTGATTCCGAGCAGACCTCTCCCGAGTGATCTACGGTCCTGACTGGGAACCACCAGGAGTGCCGCGATAGCAACAGAGAGTAGAGGACGATCGGGCGCTGGAAGCGGAAGACGAGAAACTGTCCATGCGGTCCGGGTAAGGTCGTGACACACGACAAATTGCGAAATTGATTGATTGATTGTTTGAAAATACTAGTATTACTTATTGATTGTCTCTGAGAGATTCTCTATTTGCAAACAAGCACAGAGTCGCCATACTCTGTTTAGTCTTTGCAGATAGTGAAGGATAGGTAACGCGGACTTTTGTCCCCCATTGTAATCTGCCGTGCCTATTTTTCTCCCCATTGATTGATTGATTGAATCGAGCATTGAATTGTTCGAAGTTGGTTCTCTTAAGGATCTTCTCTGCCTGCAAACGGGGAAGAATAGGAATATTCTCTCTCCCTTTGCAGATAGTGAAGGGTAGGTAACGCAAACTTTTAACACGTCGTGCCTATTTCGTTCCTCATTGATTGATTGTTTGTCCAAACATTGACTGTTTGGAATTGGTTCTTTCTGGAGGTATTCTCTATTTGCAAACAGCGTAGAATAGAATATTCTGTCCAGTCTTTGCAAGTAGTGAAAAGATAGGTAGTGCAGGCTTTTGCCCCCCATTGTAATCCGTCATGCCTATCTTCTCCCCATTGGTTAATAGTTGGGTCAACCCGGACCGCTTATTAGAGATGAACCATCCAGCTCCACTGGAAGGCACCCCTAATAAGGACATGTTTACTAAGCAAGGACTAGTCGCCATAGCTTATAGTAAGTTATGGCATAAATATACAAAAAAGGATCCTGAAAGTCAGTGGCCACTGATAGGTTCTTTTGATGAAAATAAAATAAAAACACTAGAAGCAGCTGTAAAAATAAATAAGGCAACGCCCACTATGCTCGATAGTATTGGCATGTGGCGCAAAGAAGCAGAACAGCGAAGGAAAAGAGAAGAAGCAAAAATAGTGAAAGAATTACGAAAAACAGCCCATCTGGCCGCAAAAGAACTAGATGAAGAAATAAGAAGAAGAGAGGAAGTTAAACAAACACAAGAATCAGGACTGGCAGGCCAATGCCCTGTCAGGACCACCCCTACGCTCTACCCGGAGATGCCCTCCAAACAGCGGGCAAATGACGAGTTACTGCTCGGTCCTCCAATTATCTACATGCCTCCTCCATATGCTCCCTGCCAACCTCTAGCACAACACTCACCAGTTCAAAGTGCAGGCGTGGGTGACTCTAGCGCTAGTGCCCCGGCTCTTACGGCCTTCGCACCAGCCGCATTGGTAACAACACCAGATGAACTCGAGACTGGCAAACAGCTAACAGCCAGACCAAATAGGTTGAGCAAAGATGAGCGGGATGGAATCGACCAGATAGCAAAGACCCTGGTAGAACGGAAGGAGAGCGAAGAATATACGATGAATATGCATAATTCACATGCCGGTAGTCACAGACGGCATTTCATTTTACGGTTCAGCTACCACACCCTGAACGCATATGAGGATAGGTACCAGAATAAGGGTCCTGCAAAACTGACGACTCTATATAGAAGGGTCGATGTTGGAGATGGGACAGAGAGCGATGTGACGGACCTCTTCATGCAAACGCTTGAGGTCTTCCGCCACCTCGCGGAACAGAAACCAGAGGTCAAGATCACAGTCCCTGAGACGATTGAGCCCTCATTAGAAGCAGCCAACACTATGATGCCTATCAGAGAAGCCGCCCCCTACTGGGTTCCCCCAAGAGGTCAGGGAACAAACGATGATATCAACCACGCAGATGCAAAAGGGAGGGTTGTGTACAACTGGGTTTACCAACCATGGGATCGGCAAGATATTTTAACTTTTAGGCAAACCCTGCCCGATTTAAGAAAGAACCCTACAGCATTTTATACCGAACTAGGCACAGCCTTGGGCTCAACCATAATGACTCTATCGGACATTGATTTGTTTTTCGGGTTGTGTCTACCGGCTGATGTGTGGAAGCAAATCCGGAAAGCCGACCACACAGACCTGTTCGGACACACCTGGAAACAACTCGATGAACTAGATAGGCAGCGAGAGCCCGGAAAGAAACCTGTAAAAGACATACTGGAACTCCCCGACAAAATAGTGCAGAAGCTAAAGACGTTGATCCCAGAAAAGAAGGTAGACTGGTCGGTAGTCACGGCTTGCCGCCAGAAACCTCAGGAGGACGTATCAGAATACTTCTCCCGATTTGAGACGGTTTTCTCCGACTACAGTGGCCAAGACATGACCACCGCAACCGGACAACACCTATTCGTGCAAAACTACGTAAAAGGGCTATCGCAAGAGGTCTCCCAAAAATTACAGACGAGTGAGAGTAGTTGGGGAGCCTCCAAACCTGCAGCTATCCTTCAGATGGCTCAGTATTACGAACACCAAAAGAATGAGAACGAGAGGGCGACTGAGAGAAAGAAAAAGGACTTAAAGGAACGAGTGATGATTGCTCAATTACATGAAGTGACTACAGGAAGGGGACGGTATAGGGGAAACTACCAGTCGAATGCCCCTAGGAATTCGCCCCCTAGAGGCCGCAACCCCACACCCGGTGCTCCACGAACTGACCTCGATGAGAACCAGTGTGCATTTTGCAAAGAATTTGGACATTGGAAGTCCCAATGCCCGGCCCTTCGGGAAATGATTAAAAATAAAGAGACAAGGGACATGACAAATGGCCCAAAAACTGGAGGGCAGGGGCGAGGGCAGACCTACGACACCACCAATGACCGACCTGGCAGACCAAACACATTTGACCGCCCCCGACAGAATCAGTGCCAACAGTCCGACTGTAACAATGCTCACGACTCTGCATAGGACTGCCAGGGGCAAGGGAGGGATCCAGTCGAGCTCTGTGTTGACCAGCAAGGTCCTTACGTCACTGCTAAGGTCCTGGGTACACAGTCTCCATTTTTGGTAGACACTGGAGCGACACGTAGTGTATTATCAAAACGACTGATTCCAAGGGCACCCTTGTCTGGCTCACACATTACCTCGATAGGTTTCGATGGAACGCCCTCCACTAATCCCCTGTCTGTACCTATCTCCTTTGACCTAGGAAACAATCCCACTGACACCACGTTTCTGCTCTCCTCCAACTCCCCTGACGCCATTATGGGTATTGATTTACTGAAACATTTCCGAGCTACTATTAGGTGTTCCCCGGATGGAGTCCGAGTCATCCTGTACGACAACCCGAGCATGTCCAGACCCTACCCCGCACGACATATGTACGCCATAACAGATGCTGACCTATCCTTGCTCGATACCCTACCCCTGTACCTATGGGCCAGAAACGACTCGGATGTAGGACGAATGATGATCGATCCTGTACACATAACTGTTCGACCAGATGCAATACTCCCGAAACTCCCACAGTACCGGATATCGCCCGAAGGCGAGAAGGCATTGGTAGCGATTATTCAGTCCTTGGTAGATGCAGGAGTGGTAGAGGAAGTGGTTAGTAATGTCTGCAATAGCCCTATCCTACCCATTGTTAAGAAGCAAGGAGAGGGAGATGAGAAAGCGTACCGCTTCATCATCGACCTGCGAGAAGTCAACAAAGTGGTGGTGCCACAGTACCCCGTAGTCTCAGACATCGCCACCATTCTGACTCTCATCCCGTCCACTGCCACCACCTTCACCGTTATTGATCTTAAAAATGCATTTTTCTCTATCCCCATCCATCCAGACAGCCGTTATCTCTTCGGCTTCACTTTAAAAAACCGTTCATACCGATTTTGTAGAGCTCCCCAGGGCTACACTGAAAGTCCCAGCATTTACAGCCAGGCCCTCAAAAGACAGCTGGACGCCGTCCAGCTACCAGATGGAGTGGTGTTGATCCAATATGTCGATGATATCCTTTTGGCGGCCGACACCACTCCACTTGCAATCACAGTCACTATCCAACTCTTGCACTTTCTTGCGGGGAATGGCCACAAAGTCTCCAAAAACAAACTGCAGTTCTGCCAGCCCCAAGTAACATACCTAGGCCATCTCCTGTCCAAAGAAGGGAGGAAACTTACGCCCGACCGAATCCAAACCATCCTAGACACCCCCATTCCAAAAACACAGAAGCAAGTCCGTTCATTAGTGGGCCTTACTTCTTTCTGCCGACAATGGTTACCAAATTTCAGTCTCATTATAAAACCCCTACTTTCCCTGTTGGCCAAAGATGTTCCGTTCCCACTCCCTTGGACCCCCGAATGCCAAGCATCCTTTAAGGAGTTGCGGGATGCCCTTTGCTCGGCACCCGTTCTAGGAATACCAGATTACTCCAAGCCCTTCTCCCTCTTCACTCACGAAAGGGAGGGATGCGCATTGTCTGTTCTAACTCAGCCCATCGGCGCCAAACAACGCCCTTGTGCCTACTTCTCTGCCACTCTTGATCCAGTCGCCAGAGCCTTACCTGCCTGCCTTCGAGCAGTAGCCGCTGCTGCTGTCTCTATCCGCCAGAGTGAGGGAATTGTGCTTTCGAACTCTCTCACGGTATTAGTGCCCCATGCAGTTGACACCCTTTTGAACCAGACCAAGACTCAACACCTGACTAGTGCACGACTGACAGGGTACGAATTGACTCTACTTGCACCCCACATCACCCTGAAGAGATGCACGACATTGAATCCTGCTACACTGTTACCCCTGCCCGAAAATGACCCAGATGTGCCCCCTATACACGACTGTGTGACCCTCACGGACGAACAGACTAGGAGTAGAATTGACCTCCGAGACATTGCTTTTACAGATCCTGATGGAGAACTATGGGTAGATGGCTCTTGTATCAAACTCCCAGACGGCACCACTTCTGCTGCCTATGCGGTGACGACAGCTCGAACAGTAGTTGAAACAGCTCGCATCACACAACGATCCGCACAGGCAGCAGAACTAATTGCTCTCACACGAGCATGTATCATAGCAGCAGGAACCACGGCAAACATTTACACGGACAGCCAGTACGCCTTCGGGGTGGTTCATCATTTTGGGCTCCTGTGGAGGGAAAGGGGATTCCTGACGTCCCACGGTACGCCCATCCTTCACGGAGATTTAGTCTCCGCCCTGATTGAAGCAGTTCTTCTCCCCAAACAATTAGCAGTGATCAAATGCCAGGCACACAAGAAGGTGACAGATTTAGTTGGACAGGGAAACGCACTAGCCGACATCACTGCCCGAACCACAGCTGAGAATAGGACAACGACACGCATGTATGTGACCAGGTAACAAGCAGAAAAATGGACCGACGCTAGGGAAACAATTAGGGACATCCAGTCGGCTAGCACACCTCTCGAACTGACTGAATGGGCACGGGTGGGTCTAAGGGACGATGAAGGCTGCTGGCGGACAAAGGACACGAACAAATGGTTGCTGCCTGATGCATATTTGATCCCCATACTGACAATGGCACACTCCCCTGCACACATAGGCTCTGCCCCCATGATTGAACTCATTTCCAAAGTCTGGCACAACAACAAGATCCCCGACTCGGCCAAACGCCTAGTCCAGCAGTGCCTTATCTGCCTACAACACAACCCCGGGAAAGGAACTGTGGTACCCCGGGGAGGGTTTGGGATCCCCGACCACCCCTTTGAGGTCCTCCAGATGGATTACATCCAATTAGAGAGGTGCCAAGGCTTGATGTACGTATTAGTCATTGTATGTGCCTTCAGCAAATGGGTGGAAGCCTATCCGACCCGAGATAACACTGCCATGACTACTGCCAAAGTACTACTGAAAGAGTTTTTCCCTCGCTATGGCCTTTGTCGAATTTTATGGAGCGACAATGGCCCCCACTTCATAGCTGAAGTTATCCAACTAATCCTGAAGGGGTTGGGGGTAAAACAGAGGTTCCATGCAGTCTTCCACCCCCATTCCGCTGGCCTGGTTGAACGACACAACGCTACACTGAAACTGAAACTGTCAAAAATAGTGGCCACCACAGGACTTAAGTGGCCAGATGCCCTTCCACTGGCATTACTATCGATGCGCTCCACTCCCACTAAGCACCACTTGACCCCCTACGAAGTTGTGTTTGGGCGGCCTATGAACCTCTGGACTGCCCCCAAACCGACCTCCATTCACGACGTCCCCGACGTCCTGCTGTCAGATTATTTATACAAATTAACTAAAACGTTGTCTGTCATTCATCAACAGGTGCAGCAGGCCATCCCCGATGCTTCCAGGGGTCCCGGTCACGATATCCAACCGGGGGACTACATCCTAGTCCGGAACTTTCAACGAGCGAAGAGTCTGGAACCCCGGTGGACGGGCCCCTGGCAAGTACTGATCACCACTCGGACGGCTCTTCGAGTGGAGGGGAAGAAGAACTGGCTGCACGCACACCACTGCAAGAAGGTTTCCTCGACCCTGGCCACGACAGACAACGTCAGCACCCAAGAAGAGCTCCTGAACAAAGACCGACCATCACTGAACTGCTATCCTGATACCGAGGCACTTGAACTTGCAAAACACTCTGATCCCACTGTGCCTTCCCGAGAAGGGTATTTCCTGCGTCGAAAGGAGGGAGCTTCGGCTAAGTAGGCCACTGACTAAGTTAAAAATCTCAGAACGGTGACCCAAAGCAACCAAGGGTTACCCGGAGAGAAGCTAAACAAAGTCTGTGGTTCTGCCCACTACCGAGCACCTTGAAGATGAAGATGATGGAAGCGCCAGATAAGAAGATGATGGAAGCGCCAGATAGGAAGACGTCGGAAGCAACAGGAAATACCCGCTACAGGAACCCAAAGACTGATAACTTGCACAAATCAAAGACAATCGCTTTCTTCATTGTCTTCCTCTTTTGCCTCCTCCTCATGACTTCCTTCTGGATCTTGGAGGAAAGCACACCCGCTCACCAGATGTTGCCAACCACTGTCCAGCCAACCACCATGAAAGAGCACCACCTGATCACCCTTTCACCTCAGCTCCGAGAAAGGCGTAAGGAGTTCTGGAACAATTCCTTCGTACAACTGTTGCACCAGCACAACCTTGCTGCAAATGCCACGAACTGCTGGATCTGTGGGTTGCTCCCACATGCTCCCGGACACTCCATCCCCTTCATCCCTTCTCCTTTCTCAGTTCACGGCTCCTGCCTCGCCTGGTTGATCCTCATGCAGGAAAGCCACAAAGATAACGCCGCTTCTGGTCAAACAGTGTCACACTTCTACTATGGGTTCTGGCTGAACAAAACAGGAAAGACGTCTGCTCCCTTTTGTCCTGCAATTTCAGGTTCAACCTTCCTTACGAACATCCCTGCCAAAGAAAGGGTCGAAATGCAAGTGCTCCACAATCCAGCCAGACCCACCTTCTCCCACCTGCGGAAACAAACGGCTGCCACCCTGACCGTGGCCCTGTCTGTCATCAATGTCACAGGACTCGTATGCCTCGAAGGACAAGGAACGCAGCTGGTGGGTCACAGTTCTTGTCGCATCACCAAAACATTGGTCTCAGCTGACCCCCCCCTCCTTTGTTGCTTCCCCGAATATGTACTTTGTTTGTGGCACCAAAGCTTACACTTGGCTCCCAAAAGGCTGGAGGGGTACGTGCTACATCGCCTTCATTCTTCCTCCCACGTATGTGGCTTCAGCCTACCACCACCGGCAAAAGCGCGCAGGAGATGTTGAACAAGCCGACTCCACCGGAGCACAGTTCCTGGATGCAGCAAAGGGACTTGTTCCTCTGTGGGGACCAATGGCAAATAGCCGCGCTATCCGACACCTGACTCAGGCAGTAGAAACAACCATTAACATCACCGCTGGCATCCTTGCTAACAACACGGCTGAGCTTCAGGCAGTCCGCCTGGTGGCTCTTCAGAACCGCCTTGTTCTAGATGTGGTTCTGGCTGACCGTGGAGGTGAATGCCGCATCATCGGCTCCAGCTGTTGCACCTACGTGCCAGATAACTCACCTTCAGTCTACAAAGCAATCGAACACCTCCACAGACTGTCCTCGGAGGTTCACCAGGAGCAGGAAGGATGGTCGCTTGGAAGCTGGTTCTGGGACACTTTGAAGAACTGGGGATGGAGATTGTTCACGTTTTTATTGATACCAATCATGATACTATGTGGGTGTTGCTTAGGTATTCAATGTTTACCACCTTTATGTGCACTCATTTCCAACTGTATGTGCCCAAAGACTTTGAACTTTAAAACTGAGCACATGAGTCCCCTATACGAGATAGAGGTGCGTGGTCTCATGGGGATCGATCCGAACTGACAAGCTGGCGAGACATGTTAAAGGGAGGACTGTGGAATTTTAGTTTGTGTACTGAACATCATCTACGCCATCTTGCAGACTCACGTATGAGCATACACGACAGCCATTTCAGGTACCATGGTCTCCCTGTTCACGATCGCCCGTCAGCACACTTCCCTGAACCTTGCAAGCCTTCCCCGCGCACCCTGTCTGCCCCCGCACTCACATGCACAAGTCATGAACCCTCCACTCCCATGACTCTGTCTCAGGGAATCACACCCCGCGCCTGACCAACACCTCCTTTTCCGTCCATGAATACCCCTCCTTTGATGACCCCTTCCTCTGAGCCCGACTGCCTGTACGAACCACTGGTCATCCTTCAGCCCGAGGATATAGTTTATTGCCCACTACTGTATGCACTCGCTTTTCCTGAAAGGAGCCACTATTGATCATGACCTCCCCACCCCCTGAGATTCGATCAGGCGCACACATTCCAAAGGAATCGGCAGAACACTCAGCTGCGTGATAGCCCCTCCCAATCATATGAGGGGAAAGGGCCTCTACTGTTGTCATGTGTTGGAAGGGGCCGGAACTGGGGGGTGCCGGGGATGTCGTTCTCATACTTCACAATGTCCTTGTTGTAATAAAGAACGTTCACATGTCTTAAACCAGTGTATAAAAGACCAGGTCTCAAAGAGGCTGAGAGAGCACCTCGAGATGATACCTTGTTGTCCGATCTGATGTGTTCTACTCCGTCGGAATAAAACTTGTTTCCTGTCTTCCTGTCTCCAGCGCCTGCCTCTTTATTGAATAACTTCGTATGGTATTAGAGGCGTTTTTACGCCGGGCAAATTTAACTTAGGAAACATCAACTGAAATCGCCTGACCATTTTGAAGTGATCTTTATCAATGTCTGTGTGTTGTCGACATTTCGACCCCTGGGTGTAGGATTGATTGGTATCCTTACAGTGGGGTCTTCATTAGGACCGGACTGTGAAGAGCACTTAGATGTAGCGTCAGATTATTGGTTACTGGCCGATATCTTCCAGTTAATGTGCCACTCAGTAGCTTTCCCTTTAACCTGGAAGACGGTGTCAGCTCTACCATTAATAAAGAAACCTTTGCTAGATCCACGAGGTCTCAGCAGTTATCGACCTATCTCCTGCCTTTCTTTGCCAGTCAAGATTATTATTGAAAAGGTCCTGAATAAACAATTGATGGAGCATAGCCACACTATAACCTCCTAGACACCACCCAATTCGGTTTTTGTGCTGGCCACATCACGGAGACTGCACGCATTAAAGCAACTGAGGAGATCAGGATGTCACTTGACCAGGGAGTCAGAGCGGCCCTGATTCTGCTTGACCTGTCAGCAGCCTTTGATATCATGAATCACGGGCTGCAGATGGATCGCTTGGGCAGGATCAGTGTGACTGGTACAGCATGAGAGCTGTTATATTCTTTACTCACTGATCGTGAGCAATCGGTTCGACTTGGTGACTTTATCTCTCTTCTTTTTCTCTTCTCTGCGAGGTCCCCCAGAGGTCCTCACTTAGCCCTACTTTTTTTCATATATATATATATATTACCTACTGGCGGTCGCCAGTAGGTGTATATAGTTAGGATTTTTTCCCTATGGGATTTTTGAAAATTCTATGTCTAATAACTTTGGCGTTTGTGGACGGAATTGGCTGAAATTTTCAGGAAAATGGCACATTTTGTTTCTGAGCAGCCCCTGTTCGTCAAGGGGGGGCCGAGAAAAAAGGGGGGTCCCAAAACGCGTTTTTCCCATGTTAATTTCCATAGGGCGGTTGGCCTCACTTTTAGCCCGAACGGCTGAATGGATTTGCACGAAACTTGGCAAAATTGTAGGGACTGGTAGCCCGATGTGCCTTTTGTAGGTCTCAATATATGTGCTCCAGTGGATTTTGAGAAATTAACGTTTAAAAAAAGATATATATCTGTAACAGCGGACTGGGCAGCGCCCCAGGACGCGTACTTTTCGCGCAACGGAGCTTTGTGAAGCGAAGCTGATTGGTTCTCCGGCGTCTGTCAACATTCCAAACAGTCCGTAGCGGCCGCCATCTTGTCTCTCGGTAGGATCGAGAGACAAGAGGAGGCCAAAGCGAAGGGGCAAATGACCATAAGGGGGCATAGTACATTGTCGCTGACCCCCTAGGTTTGATGTGGAGGTTTTAAAAGGGCCCCGCGGGGCAAAAAAAAATAAAAATAATAATAATCGAACAGCTGAATGGATTTGCACGAAACTTGGCAAAATTGTAGGGACTGGTAGCCCGATGTGCCTTTGCTAGATCTCAATATATGTGCTCCAGTGGATTTTGAGAAATTAACGTTCAAAAAAAGATATATATCTGTAACAGCGCACCGCTTCGCGTACTTTTCGCGTTACGGAGCTTTGCGAAGCGAAGCTGATTGGCTCTCCGGTGTCTGTAAACATTCCTAACAGTCCGTAGCGGCCGCCATCTTGTCTCTCGGTAGGATCGAACAGCTGAATGGATTTGCACGAAACTTGGCAAACTTGTAGGGACTGGTAGCCCGATGTGCCTTTGCTAGGTCTCAATATATGTGCTTCAGTGCATTTTGAGAAATTAACGTTCAAAAACAAGATATATATCTGTAACAGCGCTCCGCTTCGCGGAGATAAAATTATATGTGTATTACCTAGCTGTTGCTAACACCAGTTAGCGACGGCTAGTAGAAGATAGCGACCATCTTGGGCCCCACTTTGCATGTGAGTGATATTTATCACTAATGACATGCAAAGTGGGCATGCCAAGATGTTAGCGACTGGAAACAGTCGCTAACATCGCTATCTCCTATTATCAACTTTTGGAAATATTCGAGATAAGCGCGAATATCTCCAAAAGCTACCACCTGCCCTGAGCAGTTCTTAGCCATGTTATCCAATGGGAGGTGGATAACATGGCTAAGAGCGTTAGCTCGGTAATGCATGAATATCGGTGAGTTTTCAGCGATATTAATGCATTGCGGTCGTTTTTTATCGTATTTCCGATAAACCTTGATAATAGCAAGGTTTATCTGCGATAATTTCTGACGGTAAAAAAATCGTTGCTAAGCATCGTTATGGATAAATATCGCTTAACTTTGGTAATATGCCCCAACGTCTGTTAACGTTCGATTCGAAGGAAATCAGGAAGTGTTGAAAAACATTGTCTGCGCCATCTTGTCTTTTTTCAAATGCCACACTTTTGTCATGCACGGCAGCCATTTTAGATGCCTTGACCAGACCCACTCTGTGCACGCTGTCGATCCTTAGCATGGCTCCCCACCCTCGCAAGCATCTCCCCCAGGCAGTGGTCACCCCCGCTCTCTGTCTTATGCATGGGTAATAAACCTCCCCCCATCTGCGCTGCTCTTCCCTGAGAATCACACCCTGTGCCCGCCCGACACCTCCCTTTCGCCCTATTCACTACCGCACCCTCTGACACTCCTTTTCCTCTGTGTCCGATTGTCCAGGCTGGTCCTAGGGTATCAGCTAGCCCTGCAGATGTAGTTTATGGCCACAGCTGTAAAGAATCACCCCTCTTCAAAGGAGTTATAGTAGATCAAGGCCTACACTCGATGAGATCCGTCACAGCAGAAGCGTTGCTATTATCTGAAAACCATCCTGTATTGTGATTGGGGAGGGGACCGAGCCTGAAGCGGAAGATTCCAGGGATGACTCTTTGTACATCAAAGTTTTTACAATTATGTGTCACATTAAAAATATATAGCACTCCGACAAAGTAGTAAGATTATAAAACTTTAATAATTTATAAATATATACAAGAAAACAAAAATAGTAATAACATATAAACATTTTTAGGGAAAAACAACGAAGTAGCGGTCGGCTGTGCGAATAGTCCCAACGCAGCACAACGTCCAGATTTCCGGCGTGGGGCGTCGCGGGGGGGTGGGTCATCAGTAGCAAACTGTTGTGCGAATAGTTCCAAGGCAGCAGAACGTTGAAATCTAGATGACACGAAAGTGATGTCTAGTAAGTTGCCACCCAGCAAATAACGGCATGGGGCGTCGCGGGGGGTGGGTCATCAGTAGCAAACTGTTGCGCGAATAGTTCCAAGGCAGCAGAACGATGGCACCAAGGTGATGTCCAGTAAGTTGCCGCACTGGTTTTGGTATCGTACAATGCTACTTCGAATAACGGCGTGGGGCGCCCCGGGGGAGGCGGTGTGAACGGGCCTCTCCAGGTGGAGTGTCATCTGTTGTAGTGGGGCGCCCCTTTACCGTTTTAGTTGCCATTCCGTCCGTTTTTGGTCCACTGTGTCAAAAGCCGCAATTCAGCTGAGTTGCGCCCACTCTTGCGGTGCAGCGATAGGCGGCTGTCACAGGACTCTCAAAATGGCGGCAGGCTGTTTCCTTTTTGGGCCTGGTCCACTGAAATGGCCCTGGGACACCTTGGAAATCGGACGCTTGTCTGCTAGGTCTTGGACCCCATTCTCGAAAGCGTCCCCTCCGCCTTGAGAATTCATCAAAAGTTTTGGGGGCTCCGACTCCTGCAGGCTTCTGGTGGGGAGCGGCTGCCATGATTGCTCGCGGAATGACCACGACTGAGCTACGAGATGGTGGTGCTCTCATGCTGACGCCAGCTTCAGTCTGAAACATCCAGAAACAAGGTGGGGCTTTCATCGTTTGGGAAAAAAAAAAGTTTTCATCCAATGAAAAGTGTTGTTTTTAGGTCACATGATCAAGCCTTCCATCATTAGGAAACCAAAAGTAAAATGAACCAATGAAAAGTTTTATAAACAAGTCACATGACCTGTTATGCGGCATAGGGTGTAAAATGCGGAGAAAATACGTTGGCACGTGAGGCGGCGTCATTAGCGGACCGATGTGCGAATAGGCCGAAGGCAATACAACGTGCCAAGATCCGGATGGCACCGAGGTGGTGTCCAGCAAGTTGCAGCAGTGGTGTGGCCATCCTACAATGCTGAAAGTCGGCGTGGGGCGGCCCGTTGGCCTGTGAGTTTGCGTCAGTAGCGGACCGATGTGCGAATAGGCCGAAGGCAGCACAACGCGCCAAGATCCGGATGGCACCGAGGTGGTGTCTAGTAAGTTGCCGCACTGGTGTGGCCATCCAACAATGCTGAAAGTCGGCGTGGGGCGCCCCGTTGGCCTGTGAGTTTGCGTCAGTAGCGGACCGATGTGCGAATAGGCCGAAGGCAGCACAACGCGCCAAGATCCGGATGGCACCGAGGTGGTGTCTAGTAAGTTGCCGCACTGGTGTGGCCATCCTACAATGCTGAAAGTCGGCGTGGGGCGCCCCGTTGGCCTGTGAGATGGCGTCAGTAGCGGACCGATGTGTGAATGGGGCCGAAGGCAGCGCAACAATATTTTCGGAATAGAAGACACCACTAGGCGCTGAGATGCCAAGATCCGGATGGCACCGAGGTGGTGTGTAGCAAGTTGCCGCACTGGTGTGGCCATCCTACAATGCTGAAAGTCGGCGTGGGGCGCCCCGTTGGCCTGTGAGTTTGCGTCAGTAGCGGACCGATGTGCGAATAGGCCGAAGGCAGCACAACGCGCCAAGATCCGGATGGCACCGAGGTGGTGTCTAGTAAGTTGTCGCAATTCTGTGGCCATCCTACAATGTTGAAAGTCGGCGTGGGGCGCCCCGTTGGCCTGTGAGATGGCGTCAGTAGCGGACTGATGTGCGAATGGGGCCAAAGGCAGCGCAACAATATTTTCTGATTTGAAGACACCACAAGGCGCTGAGATGCCAAGATCCGGATGGCACCGAGGTGGTGTCTAGCAAGTTGTGGCACTGGTGTGGCCATCGTACAATGGTAAAA
This sequence comes from Lissotriton helveticus, assembly GCF_964261635.1. Classification (NCBI taxonomy): domain Eukaryota; kingdom Metazoa; phylum Chordata; class Amphibia; order Caudata; family Salamandridae; genus Lissotriton; species Lissotriton helveticus. Next base: position 1,691,832,168 of record NC_136068.1, on the reverse strand, counting down.
GTCGGCGTGGGGCGCCCTGTTGGCCTGTGAGATGGTGTCAGTAGCGGACTGATGTGTGAATGGGGCCAAAGGCAGCGCAACAATATTTTCTACAATATTTTCGGAGTAGAAGACACCACAAGGCGCTGAGATGCCAAGATCCGGATGGCACCGAGGTGATGTCTAAGTTGCGGACCGATGTGCGAATGGGGCCAAAGGCAGCGCAACAATATTTTCTGAAGAGAATATACCACAAGGCGCTGAGATGCCAAGATCCGGATGGCACCGAGGTGATGTCTAAGTTGCGGACCGATGTGCGAATGGGGCAAAGGTAGCGTAACAAGATTTTCTGTATGGAAGATACCACTACGCGTTGAGATGCCAAGATTCGGATGGCACCGAGGTGATGTCTAGCAAGTTGTGCCACTGGTGTGGCCATCGTACAGTGGTAAAAGTCGGCGTGGGGCGCCCTATTGGCCTGTGAGATGGTGTCAGTAGCGGACTGATGTGCGAATGGGGCCAAAGGCAGCGCAACAATATTTTCTGACTGACACCACAAGGCGCTGAGATGCCAAGATCCGGATGGCACCGAGGTGATGTCTAAGTTGCGGACTGATGTGCGAATGGGGCCAAAGGCAGCGTAACAATATTTTCTGTATGGAAGATACCACTAGGCGTTGAGATGCCAAGATTCGGATGGCACCGAGGTGATGTCTAGCAAGTTGGTGTGGTCATCCTACAATACTGAAACTCGGCGTGGGTCACCCCATTAGCCTGTGAGATGGCGTCAGTAGCGGACCGATGTGCGAATAGGCCGAAGGCAGCACAACGCGCCAAGATCCGGATGTCACCGTGGTGGTTTCATAGTTGAGAGGCACTTCATCTGCAGTGGGGCGCCGAGATCCGGATGGCACCGAGGTGATGTCTAGCAAGTTGCTGTACTGGTGTGGTCATCCTACAATGCTGAAATGTAGTGGGGCGCCCATTTACCGTTTCAGTTGCCATTCAGCTGAGTTTCGGCTGCTCTTGATGCTACAGCGACAGGCGGCTGCAAGAGGACTCTCAAAATGGCGGCCTGTTCTTTGGATTTGGGCCTGGTCCACTAAAATGGCCCTGGGACACCTTAGAACTCGGACGCTCGATTTTTTTTTCCTTTCCTGTACATGCAAAAAAAGGTAAATGCCCGGTACGTTACACGCTTCATCTGCCACGATGAACTCTCCAGAGGAACCGAAAAAAAATATAGTTGTGGTAACTATACCATGCATCGTCATATGGAGAGGTGGCACCAATTAATTATAGTGCTGCATAAAAGAGAGATTTGGAGGAGAACCCCTGACCTGCTAGTACATTCATCAAAGAAGTGGCACTGAGAGCTTCAGAGGCAAGGGAAACGGTCCCAAATATTTAGAAGAACTTTGGAAAGATTAAAATGACATGTTTAGATTGTGGTAAATTAATTTCATGTGGACAGATGAGTGTTACTCTAATAAATACAGCATATGAACATCATCATAGTCGATGGTTGGTAGAGACATTTTGACTATATCCTGGACCTGCCCGTCCTCGCCCAAAATGGCGCCGGAATAAATGGGACTCGTAACTCCTTGTTGTGTACTGGTTGCAGAACCTTGAAATCACGAGATACGTATGCAGTTTTGAAGCACATGGCGGGCGGGGACGAGAATTGATTGAATATTTCGACATCCCTATTGATATTAAGTTCTGATGTGTTATTGATTACTGTACTGTTGAAAATTCGAATTAACGTCACCCATGGTACTTGCCCGCAAATGTATATCTAGATAATTTTATTGTAACTGGCCCTGTCGTATTTTAATTATAAAATGTACGTCCACCGATTCCGTAACTGTTAGACACCTTAGTTCTTGCAACCTAATGGCCCGCCCGTTACGTTCCTCTACAGTGTAAATGTCTATTCATCATATACGATTACAGTTTGCTCCGTGGCAGGCCCACGTGGTTATAGGCTCGTATTTGTATAATGAAATTTTCACAATAAAGGTTTTTAAAAGAAAACATGGTAGTAGTATATACATTGGTAAAGTTTTTAATAATAGTCACTGTTTTAGAATCATTAAAAGGCAAGTGAAATAAAGCAGACCAATTACATGAAGGGTAAAAGGTATAATACGAAGGAACGCAGTAAAGATAAATGGTCAAGGGCTGTTGTGTTTTCTATTCCTGCAACATAAAGTGATCGATAAGAATCTCATATTCAGGCGTATCGGCGACTAAGACAGCAGGTCGACCCTCTTTTGCTCAACGGCTCCGTCATGGGACGAAGAAACGCTCTTTTTCTCGAAAAAAGAATATATTTTACTTGCAGAACAGTTGTAAAATTTCCGGGAAAGTACATTAGCCTGGAACATTATAACATATATTTAAGAAAAAATAATGTTCGGAAGTAATTAAAAGCGTAATTTTTAGGTGATATGACCAAGGCTTTCATCATTAGAATAAGAAAAGTAAAATGAACCAATGAAAAGTTTTATTAACAAGTCACATGACTTGTTATGCTTACGTTACGCGCTGCGCGCCCCGGATGACTTCCGGATGCGCTAACGCGGCGCGTCATATGACGCATTACGCGACAACGCAGGTCCAGAATATAGTCAAAATGTCTCCACCAACCAGCGGTCGAAACACAACCCCTTTCAGCAGGCTAAATAGTTCTGTTAAATGACAACAGAAGGGACAGGCAACAAGAACCATCAGTCAAAGAGGGGAGGGCTAGTTCTTCTCTACCGGGTTACATTGGGGCGCTACCGGAACTGATCGAATTGGTAGTCTACAGTGTTTCTGGATGTTTCAGACTGAAGCTGGGGTTAGCATGAGAGCACCACCATTTCGTAGCTCCGTTGTGGCCATTCCGCAACCAATCATGGCAGCCGCTCTTTATCGTTATTTTGGGCGGGGTGGGTGGCGGAGCCGAGCTGTTTTGCAGCCATCATTGTGTGAAGTTCAGTTCATCTCACTAGTTTTGTATTTGTCATGAGGGGTTGTTCCTAATGTTTCTATTTTAGCGAGGTCAAAAAGAGATCCCATTAGTGGCCTACTGATTTTACTCGATTCCTTTTCTTTTTTTTTACACGATTTTTCGTTATCTGCAAAGACTAAACAGAGTATTGCGACTCTGTGTTTGTTTGTAAATAGAGAATGAACCAAAGAGAACTAATTCTAAAACAGTAAATACTTGGATAACAATCAATCAAATGGAGAGAGAAGTAGGCACGGCGGATTACAACCGGGGCAAAGGCCTGCGTTAACTACCTTTCACTATCTGCAAAGAGAGAGTACTCCTAATAGAAATGAGGGGGGGGGCACCATTCAAAGCAGATCAGTGTGCATAAACACGAAAATGTTTTTACTTACCACGTACTTGACATTCGACAGCTTATGATATTTGCTATTAAAAAACCATTGAAATTCACTGAAAAAACCATAGGTTATAGACCATATATAGTTAGGAATTAGCATTTACAAAACCTTGAAAATTCACTGAAAAAACCATAGGTTATAGACCATATATAGTTAGGAATTAGCATTTACAAAACCTTGAAAATTCACTGCAAAAACCATAGGTTAGAGACCATATATAGTTAGCTGGACATTTTATTGACATAAAACCAATGAAATTCCATATATAGTTAGTTGCACTAACTATTTGGGGCCCATTGGGGAGAGGGGGGGGGGGGGGGAAGAAAGCACCGACCCGAGACTCAAGGTAAGTGTGATAAAGGCCGCTTTATTGGAAGCAGGTGCATCCTACCCAATAACATCCTCGGCCTGCGCCGCACAATCTAAACATAAATATGTAATTTCCTGCCTCACCCCCACCCCCTCCCCTAACTGATTCCCACAACCCACAAACAGTAACAATTAGCATAACGTCAATTTGCCTCTCCACCTGGCTAAATACTTTATTGTGCTTGACCTACCCCCCGATACTCCAAACAGTTCTCCTACTCTTCCCCCATATATTAGGAAGAACCGCCCCACAAACTGAATGCACCCCACACCTGCTCCAGCGACATGCGAAAACCCCCCACCCAATCCAAAAACCCCCTTTTTACACAGAATACAAAACATTGTAAATAGCCGAGAAAAGCCCAGGCGCAATTCGCCACAGTAGAAACACATGTCGGCCATCTACGATTTCAGCTATGCAAATAAAGAGCAATTATCCACCAAGCACGAACTCTTCTGCTTCTATTCATACAAAAAAGGATTAAGCCTAAGGCCACCAAGGTGTAACGTCCAACAAACTCATCACCCCGTTCAAACCCCGTCTTGCACCAGCCTCCAACAAAACAAAGCCAAAACCCCATGCCCCCCCTCCCCCGAAAAGGAAAATCCCCCGTAAAGTGCAGTGCCTGCCCGTGGGCACCCCCCCCCGTATCATAGCCCAGGGAGGGAGGGAGGGAAAAATTGTTCTACGACGCTACCCCCCGCCCGGCGGCCGAGACACCTCACATAAAATGGTGTCTCTGCCGCGTGGCCGGGCGGGAACCACAGCCCCGCCCACCAGGAAGCCCAGCCCAACCCCGCCCCCCAGCCCAAAAGCTACCAGCAACCCAAGACCCCGTCCCCGTGTGGCGCCCTCTATACCCCCCCCCCCTCTCCCCGGCCCCAAATTCCCCCGGGGGGGGCAGGCCTCCCTCCGGTCGGCCCCCCCCCCCCAGGACCCCATTGGGGCCCATTGGGGAGAGGGGGGGGGGGGGGAGAAAGCACCGACCCGAGACTCAAGGTAAGTGTGATAAAGGCCGCTTTATTGGAAGCAGGTGCATCCTACCCAATAACATCCTCGGCCTGCGCCGCACAATCTAAACATAAATATGTAATTTCCTGCCTCACCCCCACCCCCTCCCCTAACTGATTCCCACAACCCACAAACAGTAACAATTAGCATAACGTCAATTTGCCTCTCCACCTGGCTAAATACTTTATTGTGCTTGACCTACCCCCCCGATACTCCAAACAGTTCTCCTACTCTTCCCCCATATATTAGGAAGAACCGCCACTCGAGGGACGTGTTAACGGGCCTCGACCCCCCCCTAGGACTCCCCCTCCCCAAACCCCCTCACCGCGTATAGGGCCATGCCCTCCGTCACCAATGTATAGGGCCATGCCCTCCATCACCAATGTATAGGGCCATGCCCTCCGTCACCAATGTATAGGGCCATGCCCTCCGTCACCAAGGTATAGGGCCAATGCCCTCCGCCACCAATGTCTAGGGCCATGCCCTCCGTCACCAACGTATCGGGCCATGCCCTCCGTCACCAATGTATAGGGCCATGCCCTCCGTCCCCAATGCGTAGGGCCATGCCCTCCGCCACCCATGCATAGGGCCATGCCCTCCGTCACTAACTGTATAGGGCCATGCCCTCAGTCGACGTCACCCCCGGGGCGCGCTTCCTGGCCGCGGAATCGAGCTCCCTAACAGGTATGCCGCACTAACACGGGGCCGTGCCCCCTCTCTGGCGCCCACAGAGAGAAGCCCTCCGGATGCGTGTCCCATACCTGCGCCCGTCCGCCAGGAAGAAACCCACCGTCACCAAGGTATAGGGCCATGCCCTCCGCCACCAATGTATCGGGCCATGCCCTCCGTCCCCAATGCGTAGGGCCATGCCCTCCGTCACCAATGTATAGGGCCATGCCCTCCGTCCCCAATGCGTAGGGCCATGCCCTCCGCCACCCATGCATAGGGCCATGCCCTCCGTCACTAACTGTATAGGGCCATGCCCTCAGTCGACGTCACCCCCGGGGCGTGCTTCCTGGCCGCGGAATCGAGCTCCCTAACAGGTATGCCGCACTAACACGGGCCGTGCCCCTTCTCTGGCGCCCACAGAGAGAAGCCCTCCGGATGCGTGTCCCATACCTGCGCCCGTCCGCCAGGAAGAAACCCCTGCCGCAGCGCCCCCCAACCCCCCCGTCACCTACCCTACCCCGCAGCCCCCGACATGGCAGCAGCACCGTTCGGCATCAGACCCCACTGCCCGTTGCGACCCACCGGCCTCCGGCGGGCGTGTTCCCTGGCCACGGAGTCGAGCTCACCCCGTAGAATGACCACACCGACATGGGACCGTGCTTCCTCTCTGGCACCCAGAAAGAAGTCCCTCCACAGTGCGCCACCTCCAGAGCCTGTCCGCCAGGAAAAAGCCCACTGCAGAGAACGTACCCCTCATCCCGCGCGACTCGAAACGCCCGCGGCCCATTGAAACGTGAAGTTTGTGCACCGGATTCACAAGCGCACCTGCAGATATCTTGTCAGGTTATTCCCTCCAGGCCGTCAACCGTGAAAAATGTCACTAACATAAACTCCATGCGCTCGCCTCCTTGTCCCACCCTAATACAATGGTCCTACAGAAGATATCCGCGTGGCACTCCGTAATACACCTTGCATAGGAAAGATCAGCAAGATATAAACTGTAAAGAAAAGTATGTATACGTTCCACAGCTTGCAAGACAGGAACCCGGGCCCAGAATTCAATATATTTCACTTAAACGGAGGCGCAAAGTGCCACTCCGCAGTGCTCTACCGCAAAAACCGCGCCGCACCAAAGTTACCAGGGTTGCCGTGCAAGCAAGAGCCATCTAAAATGAAGTACAATACCCCACCTGGATTGCCAAGCATCTGCTCCCGCTCTGCTCTCCACTCACCCAATCCCTCGCCACGTCAGAAACAGGTGGACCCCACCACTTTGGTAACGTATCACATATTAGGCCTGTCAGTGCACATGCCTCGCTCATGTCAGATGAAAGGATGTAAGGGCAAATGCACCATCTTCTGATCAGATTGAATGAGCGCCCAGGCCTACACCGCAGTTGCCCAACAGAGCCCGATTCCTCGTACCAAGAAGGCGGTAAATCAATATTTCGCGGCCATGACCACAGACATCCCTACTAATCCAGGAAAGAGGCAATCAAACTTTCCCCCTGCATATGCAAGGCATCTCCTCCCTACTTTAGCCTAGGAGATGGCCTACTCGTCCAAGGCATCTCCTCCCTACTTTAGCATAGGAGATGGCCTACTCGTCCAGGTAACGTCTGCATAGATATAACCCCGAGGGGATGTGGCTACCGCTGGGCCACAGGCTGGGACGCGCGCCAGTTGACCCGCAGCGCGTCCAGTGGGCAGGAGCTGGCGCGCGCCGCGTCAGGCAGGCACTCCTTTCATCTGGCGGCGTAGGATGACGCTACGTTTAATAGGATCATAAAGCGCTACGCTGCTGCGCAAAACTTTCAATTGCGCAGGATCGGCACTTCTGCAGAGGACGTGGTATGGCACTGGTATTTATATTGTGTTACAATACAGTATGGTCCATACCCCTACCTAAAGCGCTTAGAATCATAGAAGTACAGGATTTCTCCCCTGGAATGAATACTTCTGAATTACGGGCAGTGTCGTCACTTCTCCACTAGATTCCAATACTTTTAAATTAAGCACAACACTGGCAGTGGAACGTTTTACTGGGACTATATATGTTTATTAGAACAATGCCAACGCTTTTTCATAGGACTATACCACTTCTGAACGTAAGTGCCACACTGCTGCATCTCAAGAGAACTATAGCATCTGTACCGGGGTATTAATGTGATTTCTCAGCAGCGCTGCAATTCTTCTAGTGGCGGCTCCTTCGCCGAGCTTCAGGAAATCATGTCTAGTCTAGGCTGCGTCTTCATCTGATAATATATGTGAAACAAGCAACAATAAAAAGAATACAAAGACTACACATGATTTCCTGATGCTTTCTTTGGGACAATTTCTGTTGCAGGATGTTTTTTGACTGATTATGGATATCAAGACCAATGCGATTTAAGCGAAGAGTTTCTCTATGACAAACTAGCTAAACAGACGTGCTCCTTCTACAATTTTTGTGGCTTTTGTTTTTAGGGTGTTCCAAACTGTTGAATCTGGAAGTGAGCACTTTTAAATAGGAACCAAACAGCGCGCGGCAATAGTGTACCATAACCAATTTTGTAGGCTTCATAAAGGACATAACCACCAGCAGTTATAAGCAACCTCAAAAGTTTCATTAAGAGAAACGTCCAAAGGAAAATGACAAACCATTGCACGGATCTCACTGCTAGCCCCACCATCAGGCACTAAAAGAACCATTAAAATCTTCATCAAAAAGACAATCAGGAAAAAGAGACAGCGCTGTGCTACAACATAACTCGCAGCCATCTCTCCAACTGACAACAAACTAAAGTGGACCCTTTTCGACCCCTTGTGAAGCCCTTCACCAGCAATGTCCTCAAACAACTTAACATAATCATTCTGTCGTTCGCCAAAGGAATCTTCCACAACTTCCTTAAGACCAGAAGAACTCTACTCTTCTGAAGAAAACAAACATGGACTCAGAGGACCTTGACAGCTTCAGACAAATCCCATTGATCTCATGCTGGACGAGCCTGAACAACATGATCATGCCTTTTTACAAAAGTCAATGTAAACATAACTGCTTTTTGTATAACGTTTGAGATAACAAAATGAAGATAAAACTAGGCCATGTGTACCCAATCATCCTCCCCACGGTACCCCGTCAACACCCACCACAGCACCCACAATCTCCCAATGCCATGTAGCTAAACCATAGATACCCCTTGTGCGGAGAGAGCAGAACTCCCCCAAGAAGCACCGCCGTCCATCTTCTCCCCTGCCCCCAGTTAAAACCCCCGGCGGCCGCACGGACCCTTCGGGTAGGGGCAGCGGGACTCACCTAGTCCCACGTGGGAGCCTGACCGCCCGCACCAGGCAGAACAGGCCCATCCGCTCGGCCGCGTGGAGCCGCAAGCTGCTCACCCGAGCTCCTCCGGCCTCCATCGACGTGTCCGGCCTATCCCTGCACCCGCGAAGTGTCCGGCCTGCCGGGAGATCTGTGCCATCAGTCGCCGCCCCAAGTCCGCCTCCATCGACGCGGTCCCTATGGTGCAATTGAGCCCGCCAAACGCCGGCGCTCACTGTAAACAGTCCGTGCACCGTTGCACGCGGCATTTCCTCACAGCCAAGTCCAATTAAAGGAAAAAATTGTTCTACGACGCTACCCCCCGCCCGGCGGCCGAGACACCTCACATAAAATGGTGTCTCTGCCGCGTGGCCGGGCGGGAACCACAGCCCCGCCCACCAGGAAGCCCAGCCCAACCCCGCCCCCCAGCCCAAAAGCTACCAGCAACCCAAGACCCCGTCCCCGTGTGGCGCCCTCTATACCCCCCCCCCCCTCTCCCCGGCCCCAAATTCCCCCGGGGGGGGCAGGCCTCCCTCCGGTCGGCCCCCCCCCCAGGACCCCAATATCGCGCACCCGCAATCCACTGCTGATGATGTCACATATTACATCATTCATGACATGGTCAGTGACATCACTGATGACATCACTGATGACATCTCAAATGACATCACTGATGACATCACTGATGACATCTCATTTGACATCAATGACCACATTACTGATGATATCATTCATGTGACAATACAATGCATCTCCTCACATTTTAATATAACCAGTGTTAAAAAGAGAGTATAATTTTTGAAACCATTGACACACCAATACTAGTTACTACATACGCACTCACTGATTGCTACGTCTACACACACCTTCACTCATTCACCCATACAATCATTCATACATACAATCACTCATCTTTACACTATCATATGCACTCATACACCTATACAGACACTCACAGTCTGCCACTCATCCATGGAGTTACTCACACACCTAGTCAGTCCTGGAAAGAATCAATGACACTTCCATTTTCTTGTCTATACAGTTAAACATAGAGCACCTTACATTTTCAAACATATACTAACACATACTTATCTTCTTATACAATCATTGATACAAGTACAGATTGATCTGCACAGAGTCACACACCTCCCAGCTAGCCACACACACACTCAGTCTCCCATACAAATACTTGGGCAATCAATCAATAACCCATATAGTTACTCATATAGCTACTGATCAACACATGCAGCAGTTTACAGAACAACAGACATAATGATGCACAAATTAAGACAGTTTAGTCACTAACCCATGCACTCAGTGAGACACATTTAATCACTCACTCATACAGTCAGTCATGCACCTACTAAATCCTTCGTCCAGACACTTACACATCCACTCATTCTTCAATATGTAAGACATATTTAAACTTTATAGAAACAAAAAATCACTGGATGTTGTTATCAGTGATGTCATCAGTGATGTCATTTGAGATGTCATCAGTGATGTCATCAGTGATGTCACTGACCATGTCATGAATGATGTAATATGTGACATCATCAGCAGTGGATTGCGGGTGCGCGATATATAGTTAGTGCAACTAACTATATATGGAATTTCATTGGTTTTATGTCAATAAAATGTCCAGCTAACTATATATGGTCTCTAACCTATGGTTTTTGCAGTGAATTTTCAAGGTTTTGTAAATGCTAATTCCTAACTATATATGGTCTATAACCTATGGTTTTTTCAGTGAATTTTCAAGGTTTTGTAAATGCTAATTCCTAACTATATATGGTCTATAACCTATGGTTTTTTCAGTGAATATATATATATATATATATATGTCACCCACCCCCTTCCCCTTGGCAGAACAGATTAGATCCTATGGCTTTGCACTGACATCCTAGGCAGATAATACGCAAAGTTTTGTCTCATTTTCCATGGAGGACAAGGAAATTGCCACCAGATTCTATGACTGCATAAAGGCAGTCATTCTGTGGATGGCTATGAGCTGCCTCAAGCTCAACTCTAGCAAAATGGAGGTTTTACTGTTTGAGAAACAGCTTTCCTTTTGGTCTCCTTAATGGTGGCCGTCAGAACTGGGCCCATTCCCTTCCTCAGTTAGGTTGGTGAAGAACCCAGGAGATCTTACAATGACAAACTGTCTTACACCAATCAGGGCAGCTACCTCAGTCTCTTTCTTCACCTACAAAATGATCAATAAAATTATTTTATCCCTACCCATTTGCAGAAAACAGTGGTTAATTTGCTGCTGCTTTCGAAGATCGACTACTGTAATGGGTTATACCTGAATGCCCACCAGCATGTTCTTAATAAACTGCAGACCTTGCAGAACACAGCAGCCCGTGACTCTGTAAAATTTCCAAGCACCAATCGGTTTCTAAGATATTCAGGAAACTACATTGGCTTCCTGTTAGGCAGAAAATTTACTTTAAAGCACTATGTACGTGTACAAAGCTCTGCACGAGCAAAGCCCGGTTTACCTGAGAAACTATTTTTCCTGGTATGCTCCAGGTAGGTCGCTATGACCAACCTCTGCCAAATTGGTAGCAATTCCCAGATTTAGTTGTGCGAACTGAGGAGGCAGAGGTGTTGCGTTTAGAGACTTGAAGGCCTGGAATGTCCTTCCCTTGCACATCAGATCTTTGCCCAATCTACTGGCATTCAGAAAATCCCTGAAGACAAGGTTTTTCTCATCCTACTAAGTATCTAGAAACGGGATTACACGTTTTCTGCTTCCTCAGTCAGCACCAAGACGCCTTACTGGTATTCGAGTGCTTTAGAAGAACACCTAACATAACATAACATGTTGTGACTATTGTGTAGACTGGTGCTGACTTGTCACTAAGTGTGCGAGCCCTCCCTACTCACGTTGGGAAGTGCTGCTGCCTCAATGTTCAGAAACATGGGCTGGTCTGCCACCGCACACCATAGTATGCACTCGGTCATATCTAATGGTTAAACTCATGAGCAGCCGGCCATTGCAGGCTGCTGTGTGTGCGCACCCACATCTATGGTACCCGTGATTGCGTGTGCAGTCTGCCATGGCAGACCTGGCGTACTCACTGACACCCGTATTAGTTAAACCAGTGTCCAGTCTGCTGATGCAGATTTGGGTGGCCGCATTTGCACCCCTTGTGCTGGGGACTGCGTATCCAACCTGCCAGATCGGTGTACGCACTAGAGCTCGTACGTCTGGGTAGTGAAGACTGCCAGTATGTGTTTTCACTCTCTATGAGGCTTGCTGTACGGACTGGGCTGGTACCTGTTGCTCCGTGTAGAGGTGCGGAGTGAGTGGGAGTGGGAGTGACAGTGCGTACCGCCTGTGATTTGCGACACTAGCTGGTTTTGCCGCTTTATATGTTGATTTCGGGTCAAAAGCATAATACATTTGACATTGGGTTTTCCAGCATGGCTTCCTATTCTACGGTGCTGCTAGGAAGTGTTTTAGTTTTGTGTATGTACATATCTTTGATATCGTTATGACCCAGAGTGTGCCTTGTAACTGTATGGGATTGTGTGATCAGGATTGGTAGTATGGGCCTGGGGTGGACAGCGCGTCGCACCGCATAAGGGTGCTCTCCCTCGGTTGAGGGGTTAGATTAGGAATGGTCCTAAATGCGCATACTACTGATATCATAACAATACGACTGGGCCTAGTACTGCTTGTAATATTTCCAAAAGTGTTTTGTGATCAAAAGTACATGATGTTTATGCTGTAATGGTTGAATATGTGTGTTGAATACAAACGTTGTCACATACATCCTGTGCAAAGTCTCTTTTGAGATGCTCAGTGTATTTATCACGATTGACTTCTGTGTCTTTGCTTTATACATTGTCTCTGAATTCGGCCTGACTGCTCAGTGCCAATCTACCCAAGGTTGAGCACAGGTTGTACATTCAGTGTAATAACCCTTCCTTGACGGGAGCGATGGTTCTGCCTGGCAGGGGGCATTCCTTCAGCCAACCAGAAAGTACAGGTTTCAACATTTCCTATACCCACCCGGCCTTCAGCCTACTACCCCCGCTTCATTCAGGGCTTCCCAGGGGGGTTCCCCTCATAGTATTGGAAGACCCATTCAGGGTTGACTGAGGAGTGAGTGATGCCAACCTAGGCAGGGGTGCAATGGTGCCCCACGGGCCTGCGATGACAGGCCAGATACACGGTTGACAGGCTATCCGGTGGGTGGCACTCTTAGTGCTACGTCCCACTATTAGCCAGTGCCGTACCCACCCTGGGTATGTGGTGTACCTGTTTACGAGGCGCATGGAAAGGCGGCTCCCATTGCTTAAGCTAATCCCCCCCCCCCCCGCCTAGTGCGCCTGCAGTACAGTGAAAAGGTGTCCAGATTCCTAAGGTAAGGCGCAGAGTTGGCCCTCTACAACATACTGTTGCTATGGATGCTGCAGAAATCAAAGCCCAGGTGTGTCCCTCTACAGCAAAATGTGTGGCTGGTCATGTTGCAAGTCAGTGTGTCCTCTACTGCAGATTGTTGCCATGCATGTGGCAAAAAGACATGACAGGCGTGTACTTCTACAGGAGGCTGTTGCTATGCATGATGGAAGTAGGTGTGACCCCCTACTGCCGACTGTTGCTAGAATTACTGCATAAAGCTATGTTCAGGTGTGTCCTTCTACAGCAGAGTACTGCTATACATTTTACAGCCAGCCATGCCCAGGCATGTCCCTCTACAGCAGGCAGTATTGCTGTGCATGTTGCAGGTAGGCGTGTTCTTCATCAGCAGACTTGCTATGCATGGTGCAGAAAGCCCAAGTATATGCGGTCCCTTACAGCAAACTGTACTGCTGTGCCTAGTGCATGCAGGCGTGACCGTGCATTGGAGGAAGCTGTGTCCCTTTACAGCAGAGTGTATTGCTGTGTGTGGTGCAGGCAGGCGTTTCCCCTACAGTAGAGCATGTTGCTGTGCATAGTGCAGGCAGGCGTTCCCGTGCATTGGAGGAAGACGTGTGCCTTTACAGCACAGTGTATTGCTGTGTGTGGTGCAGGCAGGCATGCCCGTGCATTAGAGGAAGGCATGTCCCTGGCTTACAACAGAGAGTGTTGCTGTGTGTGGCGCAGGCAGGCGTGTCCCCTTACAGGTGAGTGTGTTGCTGTGCATAGTGCAGGTGGCGTGCACGTGCATTGGAGGAAGGTGTGTCCTCTACAGCAGAGCATGTTGCTGTGCCTAGTGCAGGCAGGCGTGTCCCCTACAGCAAAGCGTGTTGCTGTGCATAGTACAGGTGGGCGTTCCCGTGCATTGGAGGAAGGCGTGTCCCCTACAGCAGAGCATGTTGCTGTGCCTAGTGCAGGCAGGCGTGCCCGTGCATTAGAGGAAGGCATGTCCCTGGCTTACAGCAGAGTGAGTGTGTTGCTGTGTGTGGCGCAGGCAGGCGTATCCCCTTACAGGTGAGTGTCTTGCTGTGCCTAGTGCAGGTGGCGTGCCCGTGCATTGGAGGAAGGTGTGTCCTCTACAGCAGAGCGTGTTGCTGTGCCTAGTGCAGGCAGCCGCGTGTCCCCTACAGTGAAGCGTGTTGCTGTGCATAGTACAGGTGGGCGTGCCCGTGCATTGGAGGAAGGCGGGTCCCCTACAGCAGAGCATGTTGCTATGCCTAGTGCAGGCAGGCGTGTCCCCTAGAGCAAAGCGTGTTGCTGTGCATAGTACAGGTCGGCGTGCCCGTGCATTGGAGGAAGGCGTGTCCCCTACAGCAGCCTTCTGCTATGCTTTAGAAAGCCAGGCCCAGGGCGGCGCGCCCCGCCGGGGCCTGCAGTGCAGTGCACCGAGCCCGGCGCCTCCCTCTCCCTGCTGCATTGCGCTGCAGTCCTCCCCGGCCCCGCATCACTAATTCAACAGGAAGGAAGGGGGTTTCTGAGCAGACGGGCCTGCAGCTGAATCAGCAGCTTCGCCTGACATGACCTCTGGCGGCGCGCCCGGGAAACCCCGCCGGGGGGCAGGAGACGTGAGGAGCGGAGTGACAGCGGCCGGAAACGGGCCCCTGGGGGCTGGCCCGGGGGGGCAGGGAGGAGTGCCCCAGGCAACGAGAGCGACAGGGACGGCGGCAAAACCCGGCCGCGCAGGCGGGCAGGAGAGCCCGAGGCTAAAAGAGAAGATGAAAGCCGCCTGTGAGGGGATGGGGAGGGGATGGGGAGGGGAGCTGGGGAGAGACAGCGGCAGAGGGACACCTGTACCGCGCCAGGGCCTGGGGGAGAGTCGGAACTAGAAGAGCTGAGAGCAGCAGCCACTGAACACCGGGTGTCGGGGGAGTGGAGGGCCAGGGATGAGTGTCCCGGTCATAGTTGAGACGAGAATGACAGCGGCCAGGGAAGAGCGAAAGAGACTGCAAGAGCGAGACAGCAACAGAAAACGCCTGTAGGGGAGAGGAGCGCGGGGAACCTTAGTCCAGTCAATGCAGAGAGAGAGCAAGGGGACACTAGCCACACAATGAACCTGAGGGGAGATAGGGTGACCAACTGGCATGGGTGCAAATTCAGGCCGGTGAGTGTAAAAATCAGGACAAAGAGTCAAAATTAAGGACAAAAACTCAGGACAGGAGGTCAAATTTCAGGACAAAACTTCGGGACAAAAGGTAAGTTTTACAGACACATCACCGTAAGCCCATCCATATCCAAACAGATTCCATTTGCAAACCTATCCATCATGTATCCTTCATTCCATTATTTCATCATTTCACTCATCCATCCCTCTATCCACCCTTTCTCTCATCCATCCATCCACCCTTTCACCCTATCCATCTGTACACTCATCCATTCACTCTTCCACCCATCCATTCACTCATCCATCCAGCCATTTACCTTTTCACCCATCCAGCCATTTACCCTTTCACCCATCCAGCCATTTACCCTTTCACCCATCCAGCCATCCTTTCACTTACTCATCCATTCACCCTGTCAGTCATCCTTCCACCAATTCACCCTTTCATTCATCCATCCTCCCTTGCTCTCTCCATTGACCCTTTCACTTAGCCATCCTTCCTTCCATCCACCCATCCATCTACTCATCCACTCATGAATCCATCCATTGACCCTATCACTCATCCATCCTTTATCTCATCCATCCACAGTTTCATTCCTTCACTCATCTGTCCATCCTTTTGAACATCTACCCTCCCGTTCACTCATTCGTCCATCCATTCACCCTTTTATTTATCAATCCATCATTTCACTCATCCATCCACCCATTCACTCGCCCATCATCCACCCTTTCACTCATCCATCTATCCATCCTTTCACTCAACCATCTATCCATCCTTTCACTCATCCATGCTTCCTTTTACCCATCCATCTTCCCTTCCACCCATCCATCTGTCTATTTATCTTTTCTCTCATCCATCTTTCCACTCACCCATCCTTTCTGTCATCCACCCTTTCACTAATCCATCCAGGCATCCACCCATCCCTTCCTCACTCGCTCACCTTTTCATATCAATTATGAGCTGAGCCTTTGTCTGCAGAGTTGCAGACAGAAGAGGCCCATCAAGAATGTCACCCTAGCTGTAGTTCCTAAAGCAAGGGGTGGGAGCAGGGTTCACTATGCCTCTGCACATAGGCAATCCGAAAAAGTGGAAGTCATGAGTCATGCATGATGCACAGTGCCAGGCCATGAGGTGACTGTGACATGGTGTAGTTTCAAGGGCTTTAAGGGGGATGAAAAAACAGGGGGTGTCTTTCAAAAGGGGGTGTTCAATGTAATTAAGGATGTGGCTTAAAACACCTAAGCTAAAAATCTATGCTTAGTATAGTGTACCGCCCGACTGGTATTCTGCCTCTTCTCTCATTGTATCCAGAAATATAAAACACAACAACAAACGTTACACCTATAACAAGCCGGAACTATTGGCTTTGTCAGTGGTTGTTAGTTGCATAAAATACAAAAACAGCAACCATGGCTTCCTTGAATATAATATTGAAAATGCATCAGTTCTAAAATGATGAGACTGTGAAAGAACTCAAGCCCCTTTTTTTTTAACTTCTTTCACCAACTTCTTTTCTTGAACTGGATTCTCACCTAGCAGCATTGGCGTTTTTGCACATTTCTTCCATCTGACAGAATGTCCTGCCCTAGACCGAGGCCAGAGGAGGCCCACCACATGCTGTGCAGCCCAGACTGGCTCATTGTCATTCTGTATGGGGCAATCAGTCTGCATACAGAATGTCAAAGGGCAGGGTGGGGCTGCTCTTCAGCTCCAAGGAGTTCTGTAAGCAGCCCCATCAGGGAATTGAGGCTACATGCAGGGGAACAGTGCTGTTCCCTGCAATGCCCAAAAGGTGTCTGTCTGCTTGGTACTGGGTAGCCTGTTTCTGCACAATATGCCACTGTGCTTCCCTCTCCTCCAGTGCACCACAGAGCAGCAACTTTGGTTGATGTGGTATTTTTTTCATATTTTAATGAACTCCAAGTGGTCACTTTCACTGACAGATTGTCTACTTACATCTCTCAGAGATGAATGAATTATACTTAGAAATACAATGCAACACTCCAATGCAGTCACCTGCTCCTGGCAGGGGTCCTGCAACTGTTGTGTTTTCCACACAAACGTATCTTGCTATATTTATGGTTTACTCCTGCCGGGACTACTTTTCTGTCATATACCCACTCCTCCCAGTGTATGCTCTGACAAAAAACCAAACAGCCTAGAACCATACTGCCTACTCAATTTTCAGACAAATGGATATGCCACATGACCCAAGCCTTGGAAACCCTCAACTGGATGCCGGTGATGACTGCATCAGAAAAATACTCACATACCTTTAACTGACCACATCCCTTATAGGTCAGGGGGCCGCTGCTTCCTTACTGTTTATTTACTGAAGCATGCAATATTTGAGGCAGAAAGTAAAACATGTAGAGCACGTCCCTCGTGAACCACGTCTTGCAAACCATTCGACTTAAAGGGGCTTTCTTTAACCCTTCCGCCCCGGCCGGAATTCTGCGCCTGTGCGGCACATTCCGATCGCGGGCGTGGTCATGACGGCTCCCGGCCGTCATCAGCACACGCCCACCATAACTGATGACGACCGGGAGCCGTCATCAGCACCGAAGGGGTTAAATTACACAGCAGGATGGAAAAGAACCTGGTTCCAAGAGCCTCTGAGGCTGTCTCCTCTTCGAGACCTGATGACTACCTGGATCTCACTCCCTCTTCCCTTGAAGCTCCGTAGTGAAAATGAGAACCCGATGACTGCCTGGATCTCACTCTGAAAGCTCTGAAATGACAATGAAGGACCAGATAACTATCTGGAGCTCGCTCACCCACTCTTCCCTGGAAGCTCTACATTGACAACGAAGGACCTGAAGACTCTCTGGATCTCTCAGTCTGTTATGTTATGGTAAAATTGTATAAAGTGCATGGTTACTCGTTTCGAAGTGCCCTCGCAATAAGATTCCAAGAATCCACAAGATTCCAGTTAGTCGTCGCAGCATCTATTTACACTTGTCTAAAGATCCAGGTCTTAAGTTTCTTACAGAAGGTGATATCTTAGCCATCCAGTCTCAGCCCAATCGGGAGAGAGTCCACAGCTGGGCAGCAAGGTACCTGAAAGATCGACTTCCCATACGAACTCTAGTTTAGGGATCACAGTAAGTGCTGCCACAGTGGATCTGAGACATCTGCTAGGATGGTAAGGTTTGATCAGGACTCGACATAACGAGGTCCATTTTGGTTCTAAATTTTATGGCAGAAACATAAGGTTTTAAAATAGACTCTTTCCTTAATAGGGATCCAATGGAGCTTGAACAGAGCCGTGCTTGTTGACGAGTGTCTAGGGATATTTAGAAACGTCTGTGCAGCAGCATTTTGCACTCTCTAGAGCAATCTCAGCCTTCCTTGGGTGACGCCAAGGTAAAGCACATTGCAGTAATTCAATCTCGAGACTAGATGGGCTTGGACCACTGTCTTCTTCACCGCCTCGGGTAGCAGACCAAGGACCTTTCTTAACATTTTTAGGATGCCCAAGCATACCCCGCAAGAGCATCTCTCTGGCTATCAAAATAATAGAGTGCCATCAAACTACATAAACCTGATGACCTCTACGACGCGCAGCGAGTACGCGCTGCGCCCGCGCCAAATACGCGCCGAAGACAAGCCTAAGACCAGCCCGTCCGGGTCAGGACGGGGCACGGGCAGGGAACTATGCCTCGCCAGCCATGCCAAACCCAGGTATGACCTCTGAGCAGTTAAGGGCCTTACGCCCTGCTAAACACGGCAACTGTACTATACTTAGGCCTTCGCTCATAGGAAACACCACCTGCCCAAATTGCTATTTTACTCTCACTAACTTCCAACCCTACCTTGACCAAAGAGGCTGTAATTCTAAGCAGAAACAGATCCCCAGGCCTAAGGTTCAAGATTTTTCCTGTTATAGCATTAACTGTCGATCTCTACCGCAACACAAACTAGACATTTTTAATCTACTGCTTGACAATAAACCCAGTGCACTTTTCCTGACAGAAACTTGGCTACATGATTGCGCTGGTCCCGATGTAGCTACCGCTCTCCCGCCTAATTATGCTATTGCCAGGAGGGATAGAGCGGGTAAAATAGGCGGTGGTATCACAATTATCTTCTGCAGAGAACTCACATGTAGCCTTGAGTCGGTCAACATCCCTGAATGTGAAGCTGCCTTTTTTTAAATCACCCTTAATCCCAATTTTACGTTCTCGGGTCTTCTGATGTACAGGCCCCCAGGAAATGCTAACACGTGGGCTGCAAATCTAGCGAACCACATCACACCGTTTCATCTAGCCTCCAACAACTTCTCACTGATTGGAGACTTAAACTTGCACTTTGACGATTCAGCTAACGCCTCATGCACAAACCTGCTAGATGATCTAGCGGCATTGAACGTGAGACTACTTAACTCTGGCCCCACGCACAAGGCAGGACACCTACTCTACCCGATTTTTTCTAACATTCCTGAAATGAGATGGCGAAATACTATTCCCATCTGCTGGTCAGACCACCATCTTATTCATTTTAGTCTAACACTATCAGCACCTACCCAGCTGAATCCTGTCTGGCCAGCTACTTCAATGAGAAATTGGAAGTCGCTTGACCTTGAAAAACTCAATGAAACTCTAGCCACAAATCCCCCAACTCCTGGCCTCGATATGGAAAGCATTGCAAACGCGACTCACACTTGGATTGGAAACGCCGCAGATGGCTGCCTCCCTTCCTGTCACACAAAAGGGAACGTTCACCGCCCCCCCCCCCGCCCCCTGGTTTAATGAGCTCCTAAAAGCAGAAAAATCGAAGTGCAAAGCGCTTGAAAGACAGTGGCGCAAAGATTACGCACACGAAAAAAAAGAGACATACCATAAAGCCAGGAATAAATACCACACTGCCTGCATTAAAGCTCGAGCCCTTTATGTATCTAATACCATCAATACAGCATCAAATAGGGCAAAACGCTCTTCAATACTGTAAAGGAACTAGCGGGTGCGCAAACTACCGCAACTGCCTGCCCTCTTAACAAGCAACAATGTCAAGATCTCGCTGTTTTCTTCACTGAAAAAATTAACAAGATCATTATTGACATAAATAAGAACACCACTGCAAATGACCCACAAGTTGACATGGTTCCCATGCCGGCTAAAATGAACATCTTAGAACACTGGCCTCCTATTACCCTTGAGTCACTAAGGTCCACCCTCAAGACCATCAAGTCAGGCTCCCCCGTGATCCGATACCCATTAGTGTCTTGAAACAACTGGACGCTCCATCCCTGAACATCATCGTCGACACTTTAAACTCCTCCCTCCAACTCTCCACAGTCCCTACACTCTGGAAACACGCCATGGTCAGTCCACTTCTGAAAAAACCCACAGCCAACCCCGAACTGCTAGCCAATTACCGACCCATATCTCTTCTCCCAGCTTTCTCGAAACTTCTAGAAAGACACATCCACTCCGCCCTTACCCTTTTCACTGAAGAAAATTCCCTCCTTCACCCGTCACAGTCCGGTTTTAGAGCAGGTTTCTCCACCGAAACTGCTCTACTAGGAGTAACAGAAATCATCAGGAAACTCCTAGATGAGGGTCAAATAGTCGCACTCATTCTGTTAGACCTGAGTGCGGCCTTTCATACCATCTCACACAATAAACTACTTGCCATGCTTAGTAGAATAGGTATCTGTGGTGCCGCACTCAAGTGGATAAGGTCTTTCCTGACACAAAGGACGTTTCAGATCACATCTTCCCTTGCTTGCTCAGAAACGTTCAGCGCCCCGCAGGGAGTACCCCAGGGCTCTATCTTGAGCCCACTGTTTTTTAACCTCTACCTCCGATCCCTGGCTGACTTAGCAGACAGATCAGGACTCACCCTCATGACTTATGCGGATGACTCGCAGATCATCTTCTCACTGTCTGAATCTAATCCCCTAGCCCCATCCCTTCTCAGACAGGGGCTTCACAACATCTTCAGCTGGATGTCTACCAACCAGCTGAAGTTAAATGGCGAGAAAACGGAGATCCTCCTTCTGGGGAAAAACAAAGACCTATGGAACTCCTCCCACTGGCCCTCTGAGTTAGGAAACCTCCCCATACCAGCCACCCAAGTAAGAAACCTGGGGGTCACGATCGACAATGCCCTCTCCATGAAACAACAAGCCAACAAAGTCGTAGGCCCCTGTTTTACCATCATGAAGTGGCTGAGGAAAATCCTCTGGATGCTGCCCTCTGCGACCCAAAAGACCGTAGTCAATGCACTTATTACTTCTCGTCTTGACTACGGCAACATTCTTTATCTGGGTTCGAATCAGGCTGTAATCAGGCGGCTGCAACTTGTTTAAAATTCAGCCGCAAGACTTCTATGCAAAATCCCGAAAACCGCCAGTGTATCGAAACACCTGAAGGACCTGCATTGGCTCAGGGTTGAAAACCGCATCAGGTTCAAAGCCCTGAGCTACATGTTCAGGATCAAAGCTGGTACGGCACCAAAATACCTGCTAGCAGTGGCCCGCCCTTACATTCATGGACGGAATTTGCGCTCTCAAACTGCAGCAAATTTTGGGGTACCTAGGTTCAAACTGGCGAGAATGGGAGGGAGGTCCTTTTCATTCCTAGGGCCCACTCTCTGGAACGCACTCCCTCCTCACATTCGCAAGGAAGACAACTATGCCAGGTTCAGGAAAAGCATCAAGACCTGGCTTTTCGAGAAATAACTTGAATGATCAGCTCATCTCATACCTCGGTTCAGTGATATGTCTCGGCGCCGGGAAACCCTTTTTGGGTAGCTGTGCGCCATACAAGTGTAAAAAATAAAATAAAATAAATAAATAAACCAGAAACCAAGGTTTTTAACTTTTGTTTTTTCGGGATGGTAGCTGATCCAGAGCATTTGGCCATCAAGCGGTGGACCAAATTGACAGTTGTTTCCCACCACCATACCTTCAGTCCTTTCCGCATTGTGTCTAAGAAAACTGTGATCCATCCATTCGGATAGATCCATCAGAAAATATTTAAAACGAGCTGCTGAGATACCTTCATCCTATGTCAGTGTGATGATTAGCTGAGTGTCACCAGCATGTGACAACATTTATAATGCCCTAATGCTTGATAACAACAGCAAGGGGGCACATATGTAGGTTGAATAAAGTTGGACTGAGGGCAGAGCCCTGTAGCTCTCCCTATTACAGAGGGTAGTCTTGGACATATATGACTGCTGACACACCTGAAAGGTGCGATTCTGCAGGAAATACGCCACCTACTTTATAGCAGGGCCCCCGACGCCGTACTGCCACAGCCTATCTAAAAGGAGTCCATGGGACACGGTGTCGAAGGCAGCACTCAGGTCCAACATAACCAGCACAGCCATCTTACCCTCATCAGCAATGAGCCTCAGCGGCTCTGAGGCCAGTAACAACACATATTCAGTGCTGTACTGGGGTTGAAATCCAACTGAGTCTCATGCAAAAGCTCCTTCTCGATGTATCTCATTAAGGGCCAGATGTAGGTAATTCCGATTTACCGACTCTTAAATACCGACTCATACCGAATCGGTATTTAAGAGTCGGTAAATTGGAAGGAGGCAGATGTAGGTAAAAAATTACCGATTCTGTAAGAGTCGGTATTTACCGATTCTGTAAATACCGAATCGGTATTTCCCATTGATTCCTATAGGCCTTGAAGCCCATAGGAATCAATGGGAAATACAGATTCGGTATTTACAGAATCGGTAAATACCGAATCCTGGCAGGGGGAACGGGGTGTCATTTTGACACCCTGTAGCACCCCAAATGCAGGCTTGTGTGCCATGTGGCACACATACATGCCCTAAGGGCATGTCTTTGTGTCACATGGCATAGGTGTACATGCACAGATGTGCATGTACACTGGAATTCGGTATTTTACCACCCAATAGGATTGGGTGGTAAAATACGAAATCCTAAGGGCCTGTGGCACTGCAAACTGTGCCACCTACATATGGATTTACAGAATCGGTATATTTACCGATTCGGAATAATACCGAAGTGGTAAATTTACCGAATCGGTAAATATACAGATTCTGTAAATTCCGACCCACCTACATCTCAAAAGCCAAATACCGGTCGGTAACGGCCGAAATCGGCCGTTACCGACTGGTATTTGGCTACCTACATCTGGCCCTAGATGCTGATTAACATGTTTTTCTGCTATTTTGGCAAAAAATAGCAGCAGAGATCTAGGCATGAAATTCTCCAGTTTAGTCAGGTCTAGTGAAGGTTTCTTTAAGAGAGGTACAATTGTGGCATGTTTCCAGTTGGAAAGGATCTCGCCAGAGGTGAAGGATAGGTTAATTAGTTTATAAAGAGTGGGTAGAATAGCCTTCATTCCATGTTCCAGCATAGCAGGTAAGACAGGGTCAAGCGGAGATCCAGACTTAACTTTAGAGACAAGAGCACGCGTCATGGCCACTGACCGAATGTTTATATTGAAAAAACACCAGAAGATATAGGTAGACAAGGCATGTGACCCGAATCTGATGTACTAGTTTTTTCCGGGAAGGATGAATAGATTTTAGCAATTTTGTCTGAAAACAAATCTGCATTCTGATTACAGCTTTCTACCGAACACCTGGGGGGGAAGCCAGGGTTGCATATCAAAGGCAGCAGAGGCTTTGAAGCCTCTGGCCTTGATATGCTAAATCGCGAGCTATCCATCCTGCTGGAGGAGGTGGAAACACCTGCAGTCGAGCAGGCATTGTTCCTGACCTTTGAGAGCGCGGTCTCTTCGTTGTAGGGGGTCATAAACTCATCTGTGGTGGCAAGCTGTAAGATGCCAGTCAGCCAACACACCAAGATACTAGCAGAGTCACAGGGGACACCTCTAAGGGGCCCTCTGGGTGCATGTCTTCATAAATTTGATACTGGCATTTGTACTGGATTAATTAAGATGAGGTGTTTGATACCAAACACCATTATTTTAAGTAAAGCCTCTATATAGCTGGATAACTTGTAATGACCAGTGTCCAGTACATACCTTTAAAATGGCTTCCTGATCACTTGCAATGACTAGTAACGTAACTATGCATCACAGGGGCATATCTGCTCTTGCAGATGTGCCCTCACATGTACTATAATTGACACTGCCTGAGGGCTCGAAAAACCTGTTGTTGGGGTGACTTACATATTGGACATGCAGTGTAGTTTGCTTTGCACACAGGATGTGGGCAATATTGGGTTTTCAGAACGGTTTGCACCATTTCACACATCTGCAATGGCAGTCTTCATGCAGTTGGTTTGTGGGTCCGTTAGGTTGACATAATACATGCTTCAGCCCTTAGGAGCACTCTTTAGTGCCCATGCCAGGGGTACCACTTACAAGGGACTTACAGGGGTGCTAAAGTCTTTGCCCATTGGATTAACATCAACATTCGTATCTTTTTAGGGAAAGATCACTGGCACTGGGGCCTAGTCAGCAGGGACCCAGTGCACTTCCATCAAAAGCCTCAGTAACAATGAGCAAAAAGTGGGGGTAACCATGTCAAAAAGAATCGCTTTCCTACACTCATCTTCCAAAATTACCAGTAATCCATGGTTTTATATCACTCAGCCTTGACAAATATAATTTTCTCAAGGGTAGGATTTCCAAGAAACTGCAGTTTTTGCAAAAGACATTGTGCTAGGGAGTGAACTGGGTTTTGCACAAGACTTTGTACTAGGGGGTGAAGCAGAAATGTCCTGCTGCTCCTATGCTGAAAGGCAATGATTGACTGCCAAGCGCAGGCCCTGTATGCTTACAGACTTCCCACTCAGTCTTTATGGTTACAAAACAATCATATTTAAAGACTACACCACACTGGCACTTTCGTACAATGTCCTTAATCATTTAGGGCCACATGTACGACTGTTTTAATGGTCACAAATACAGATTCAGGCCGCTTGCGACTGCTAAAACGTTTTTTGTAATGTATTATCCCTATATTGCGAGTCTGTAACCTATTACTGACTCGCAAAATAGGGTTTGAAAGTCACTATTGGGAAGGGACATGCCTAGGGTGTTCCTTCCTAATAGCGCAAGCCCCTTCCTAATAGTGATTCGCAGGGGAATGTTCAATTGTTTTGTAACCGGAATGCGGTTGCAAAACAATCGCAGTTTACCACCCACTTCAAGTAGGTGGTAAGCCAGTCGCAAACGTGAATAGTAGCGAACACATTTCATTTTTCTTTTTGAAATGCATCCTGTTTTCCTTTAAGGAAAACAGGCTGCAGTTGAAAATACTGTTGCTTTATTTAAAAACAAACGCAGATATGGTGGTCTGCTGTCCCGAGCAGGCCATCATCCCTGTTATTACCCATTCCCAATGGGCCCCAAATTGTGATCTGCCTCATGAGGCAGGTCAATTGCAACCTCATTGGGAATCCCTAATGTGTCTGAGACACATTAGTACATTTCATTTTGCGAGTCTCTGATTGCGAGTCGCAAAAAATCGCAATTAGAGACATGCAAAATGAAATGTTCATACATGTGGCCCTTGGTCTCCTCTCATATCAGTTTATCTGCCTTTCTGATTCAAACTCAATTGAAGAGAAATCTTTCTCCACTGCATACCCAGTTTGACTAACTCATCTTCACAGATCGGGTCTGTAAACAACCTTGTCTTATCAGATACCCTGATGAACCTGAATGTTGTGAAATACGTTCATAACATGCCTGTAGATTTCAGAACCAGCATACATCGTAAGGAATCTTTTCAAGTTTGTCAACTATTTAGTACATGGAAACTACAGGCCTGAATTTAAATTCGGCGGGTACCCTACCATCCCTCACAGTGACAGAGGAGATTACATCCACTTCCCAGGCTGGAATCTGCCCACCATTTTTAAAGCTCACTGCCATCCTGACAGTGATCTTTCAGAGGAACATGGAAGTTTGGTGCAAATATGGTGCATGGTGTCTGTCTTTCTAGCAGGCTTGCATCAAACTTTTTTTTTTAAGATAGTGAGTTTGTTATTGAAAAACAAAAAACAACTAATGACCCCCACACTCTTTGAGTTCTCACCCATGATGTGGGGGTAATTTTTCTTTTTTTCTCTCCGATACGGACAGGTTTCTCCTGCTGGTGGCATACAGAATAAAATTATATCAGACTGTCCACTCTAAATAGGGTGGGCTGTCTGATGTCCTTACTCCAACAACCCCATCTCAGTTGGGCCTTCAGAGTAAACTTTCCAATGGTGGAGCCAGTCGGGACACCACTATCGGAAAACTGATGGTCCACCTGACTCTTAAATAGAGTGCGTAGAGAAAGGGCTTGGTGGGCAGTGTACAATGCCACGTTTGTGATGGAGTACCCGGTCTTACAAATTCTAAATCGGTTGCAAGTCATTTGTGACTCTACATAAGAAGTTAAGGAACAATGGTGCATTACTGAAACATATTGACAAAAATTAGCAATCCGTCAAATGAACTGAAGAAACTGATACCTTAGGGCAGTGCTTCCAAAACTGTGGGTGGAGTGAGTCGTTTTTAGGTTGAGCATTCAAGACCTCTTGTATATATTTTAGTAAATACTTCTATATGTATGTACGTTGTGGGCTCCGTAGATCAGCCCTAGGACTTGTCTGCTTCCGCTTAGGGACTTTTTTTTCTGTTCAACTCCCTCTATTTAACTGTCTTTATAGAAAACGACCAGTAGAGGTCAGTAAAATACCAGAAGGAGCACCTTCCTGCACAGAAACAATCCTAAGAGGCGTTTGCAGAATGCAGCACACATAGAATGGGGAGAAAATGAGGAGAAAAAAAGATAATCCTCCTCTTACGCCTCACCCTGGGAGGTGTAAGGATTTGACTCTTCCCCAGGTTTACATGATTTTGTAAATATGGGGCAGCGTCAAAATCCATTGGGGTTCCGTGTGAACACCCACCACAACGCCCATGGAACGTGTCCCACGATTTGCGCTGCATTGCTTTACTCAAGATTTATGAGGCCACTCAAAGCCATGCTAGCTGGCTTTGAGTGGATTCATAAATCTGACTCAGAACCTTGCGTCACGCATTTGGCACTTTACGAAGTGCAAAAGTGATGCAAGGCTCTCATAAATATGCCCCTTAGTGACCATTTCAATGGGAAATGTGCTCTATGTAAGTGACCGTGCCCTACCACACTAAGCTTTAGTTACATTAATAAATCGCCCGCCTCATGTCCATTAAAGCTAGGCGGGTTGTGAAAGTTTGTAGTACTAAAAAGTGGGTTGTGGTTCTAAAAAGTCTGAGAATCACCGCCTGACAGTACTGTTTGCTAGAGATGGAGGTTATGACGATATGGGCTACTCTGAGCCATGATTAGTTGTTGGGATATTATTTGCCCAAGGATTTGTACCAGCCCAGACCAAATAATATTTTGCAACATTTTATAACAGGAGAGCAACCTTTACTGACATCGAATTTAACACCCTTGCTGGTGATGTTCTAAAGACATACTTGCCTTTAAGACACCACCAGTATCTTGCCTCACCCCACCCATAATTGTGATGCAAGAGGACATTTTAGTAGTAGACCATGTCCACGAAAACCAGTAGGGAGAAGAATCTCAACTCAGTCAAAACAAATGCAGTACTTGAGCCATAGACATGGTACATTTACTAGCATCATTCTTAAAGTAGACTATCAAGAAAGGCTTAAATCATGCAATGCTGCACCTCAACACTCCCATCACCTTCTTAAAAGGCTCACAACAGATTGCACAGTCCAAGTGGGAGGCAGCAGATGGATATTCCAGCATCACACTTGACAGGCTGCTGTCATTCGCATAGGTCAGGATATCATCTCTCCTTCCACAAACCTGACTCAGCACACAGAATCAGGTGAAAGCACAACTGAAGCACATTGCTGCATTTCCACACATTCGTGTAATTTAACACTTCCGCCTTCTCCGAGGTCTCATTTACCCTTGACAGCCTTTCAAACGATTGAAAATTCACCAACACTGAAGACCCTGACTAGGTATTTTTTTTGAGAAATAGAGTACTGGGTTCTCAAGGTTGACATGGATCAGTCATGTTGATAATACGGTGTGTGTTTAACATATGTATTATCCAAGCATTGATCTTACTTCAACCACCAGCAATACTACTAAAGGGCTAACACCAGATCCGAAAGCTTGGCGCGCAGGGTGAGTTGGAAGGATATTGTAGCAGTATTGAGCCAAAATCACCATCAGTTAATGTATGGGAAATATTGATCCTTTTTGGCGGTGGGCTATTGTCAGCTATGGAAGGGGGACCCCCTGCTGACATTTCTCTCCTTGCTTTCCCTGACACAATTTTGGGGAAAGCCATCAATGCGGAATGCAGTTTTTATTTAAGTTAACAACCTTCTGAAAGGCTCACCGTTGATTTTTCGCTCTAGTCATGGCACAGAAACAGCTCTACTTGCAGTCACAAGAAGCACTTGCTGCATGTAACCATCAGGAGAGCCCTGTTCACTGGATGTGAACATTAGGAAAGTCACACTCACTGGTTGTGAACTTCTGGAGAGTGGCGTCCCTAAATGTGAACTTTTGGAGAGTGACAGCAGGGCCCGCTCTAGGGCGTTGCCATCGTTGCCACTGCACTGGGCATGACTTCAGGGGGCGCTGTGTTGTCAAATATATAGTGGATTTAAAACCACATGCTGCAGCATTCCTGGCCTCCAGCAATTTCCAGGCAACAATAAAAATGGCAAGATAACTTTGGTGATTAATGGAGCTGTTGGACTCCTATACCTTGTAGTCCACTTTCTTATATAACACTTCCTATACACTGATTTACACGCAAGTGATTGATTAGCTCTGTGTAACATGTGTGTGATAGAATGTGCTTTGACACCCTTACACTGGTAAGAGTAGCACTATAAAACAAAAGAAAAGCATGTGAGAGAGAGTTGTTATGGAGACTGCTAAAGGGTGGTAGTCATTGGGGTGCACCAACAAACAGTGTTACGGGGTGCCACCAGCGCTAAAGCCAGTCCTGAGACACAGTCACTGGATGTGAACACTCAGAGAACTGTGTTCTGTTAGATCTTTGGTACCCAGAGGATGGTGTCAGAAGACCTGCAGCCCCCAAATAGTGACTGTAGCAGACCCATAGTCCCCAGGCAACTACATCAAAAGAGCCGCAAACCCCCCACCCCCCATTCTTTACTCCTCCACCCGAAGGATGGACCCTTTGATGGTAACTTTGGCAGATTACTGGCTCCAGACGTGAATTTTGGAAGAACCTCAGCTTCATGATGGAAATAAAGTCGATGTATGCGAAGGTTGGAATAGCCATAGTCCTGGGTGACGTATAAGTGGATCACAAACATATTACTTGTAGTATTATAATTGAGTCTGTGGTCAGCAACCTCTATAAGCACGGTGGGCTATGTTATTAAATCTAACACCTTTTAGCAATTTATTTCATTTAATGGATTAATCGTTTTCTGTTGTGCAATCGTCGCAATTTAGATACAAAATAATTATAGGTTACATATAATAATATACCTGATCAAATTTGTACAGCAGATACCGAGTAAAACCAAACAAACTAGTAAAGAGAGGCCCAGTAGGCTACTAATGAAACAGCAGTATAGAAGAGCAATACAAATGGACATGTGCATAAGGAAGGATCAACGCGGCCCATATAGTCTGATCAAGGGCGTAAGGACAAGAAAATCAAGTAAATTAGCAACAAAGGGAACTCATGCATCATTCACTGACATCCGTGAAGGGCAATTATCTAGTGCATAGCAAATGAGGAAAATACTGATTAGTACCGTTGGTGAGGTGCAGAAGGTCAGTAAAAGGCCAGGAAGGTGCAGAAGGAACAAGGAAATGGCAAAGAATTGAGCTGCAATAAGGTACCATAGAAAGTATATGGAAAAGGCTGGACCATTCGTAGAGCAGTGTGAAGGACAGCACGAGGGGTGTGTGTGTGGGGGGGGAGGGGGGTAGGTGTTGGGCTACAAATGCGAGTAAGCCAATGGTGGTGTATAGATATTAAGGCTTAGAGGTTATTCCTGTTTGCAATCAAAATCTGATTGGAACAGGATAATATTAAGCTGTTTTTAGGTTTCGACCTGGCGAAAAGCTGCGCCGCGCAGCTTTTCGGCGCAGGTCGAAATCTTTTGTTAGAGTATTGTGGCTTGGGCACCGCCTCACTCTCCCATTGGCTACCTCCAAAAATGGAGGCTAGCCATTGGAAGTGAGATCTGCCTATCATCGTTCGAGGCGATTCGTGGGCGTTTCGCCGATGTTTTTCTCATCCTGCCTCTTTTCTGACGTCATGTGGCTGTGGGCGTGTATATTTTTTTTTTTTTTTTTGTCCCGTGATGTTTTCGTCATTTTTAAAAGTGCCTTTAGCCAGAGTGGTTGGCGAAAGCCAACCACTCTGGCTAAAGCGCACTTTTAAAATGTGTCCGTAAACGTGCCTGCGCTCTGTGCCCAGTTAGCGTTCGTGTGTTGTTTTTGTGTGCCTGCCTCAGAGCGTGTTTGCGCGCCCTGTATTTCCAATGCATTCCACGCGCGTGCGCTCGCGTGTTTTAAGTATGCATTGTAAACAATGGTTGTGTTGTTGCCAATGCCTTTCACATTTCCAAGCGCCGTGCACACTACACCACTTTAATGCATCCTTTCTCATTGATGAATACAAAACACTGGGGCACATCCCGCAGCATTTGAACCCAATGTCTAATACATAGGAATGAATGGTCTGTGCATGTCCTTTTACATATTGTTTAACGAAGAGAAGTGACACGCACCTAAAAAAGTCAGGGTTGTAGCAAAACCAACTTATATAAAATGCAGTAATAGGCTGCTAAGTTCCAATGTGTTGACAACAACACGTACTATTTGCGCTGGTCTCCATACAAAAAACATAATATTTAGAAACAAATGTAATTTATTGTTGTATGATCAGAACGAAACATAAACAGCTCATCTGGAGCTTCTGTAAAAGAGGAAATGTTAATATTCCTAGATTCAGACGGGTAAAACAGGCTGGAATCAGTGTGCATGTTACAGGCTTTCAGGCGCATTAGACTCGGGCGCTTTTCGTTTCCCGGGACCATTCGGGGTCACATTTTTGGCTCGCAGGAATCCGGGCTCTTTTCATCGCTGTGTGTAGGAGGGATGTTAGTTCTCGAAGTCCAACACGGATGCGTAGGAGGGCCCTGCTTTGAACACAAAGGAATGAACCATATCTATGTTGTGAACACCCCTCCTCGCTCATTTCAAAACTCTGTGCCGCCGTAGAAGGCAACCATGCCGGCTCCGGGCCACGCACTGTGCGTGAACGCATCAAGTATCTAGCTGTGGAGCGGGGCTGCCTCCACTTCTGAAAAATACCACAATTGCAGCCCGAGAAGCTTTGACGTCGACTGCAAACCATAAAACACATTTTTAATATAGTAGGTCGTGTTTATATGTGTGCCAATATCGAATAATTGTGTCTCCCGACCTCAGCTAACAGGTAAATTATGTTTAACAATGTGTTCCCATTGGATTCACTTGATTGTCAAATGTCTTTCAAAATATGTATCTAAAAATTAACCCTGCCTTCCAAAATTGAAGAAAAGTGTACAAAATGGATCAGTGTATAGAATTAGATGTGACAATATAAATAACAAAAGCGACATGCAATCTAAACTGGCGCAGGTCGAAATCTTTTGTTAGAGTATTGTGGCTTTATCATATTAAACCTTCATTATGTATGAAGGTTTTGCTTTTAGCAGAAATGCCAGGATGATACTAAATTATAGCTATTTTATATCGGCTGTGGTACTCCTTTCTTCAACCCTTAGAAGGATGAATAGCGGCGTTGGCCCTACTGGGCCACGATTCTGTGCTCCGAGTATTGCACACTGACCTCCATAGCGCGCGCTCTCAACCCACTGAGCCTCTTGCTAGAAAATCGGGTCCCATCGTCTTTTTGCTGCTACAACCCGTTCTCCAGGGATTGTGCATGAGTTTGTGAAGCGTAATGAAAAATAAACGATAATCAGTTACTTGATAGACTCAAACTAATGTTTTATTCAAAGGCAGGGTGGAAAAATGAAATTAAATGACATGAAGTGAAATTTAACAAATGTGAACTTCTGACTGCAGTTAGTGATATTACGCGAACCTTTGGCTGATCAGCAATGCAGAGATAATATTGTGCACTGTACGTCTAGGGTCTTGCGAGACATTAAGCTATTGGCATTGTAAATGACAATGCCATTTATTAATCGGTTTTCATAACCAACACATAAATAAAAAATTTGTCATTTACAATGCCAATAGCTCTAACTTTTACAAAGGCGAAACCGTTGCATTGTAAATTGTCAGACAGATATGTAGCTATGGGGAAGTGAATTCCAAATTCCCGTGGTGCTGCCAGTGAAGAAATGTTTCATAGACCACTCTGTTCAATGTTGGAGGCTCAAGGATCAGGGGTTCAGTGCTAGGCAACCCTTATTGAACGGCAGCGATTTCCAATACCCACGCCCAATTGAAGGGCGTTGAAGTGTATTTCATCTTAAATTAGACTCTTGTTTCAAAGGGAAGCCACTGTAATTGAGTGATGTGGTACAATTTATTGCATTAAATATACAAAGAGAGCAGCCCCTTGTATCATAGTTCTAAGAGGGGTGAAGTTAATTTCAATAGGATAGTGAGATGGAAATTCCATTAATCCCGTTTAGCTAGAACAAGGACCTGAAATAATGTCTTGTTCAGGAATACCCCGAATTTACCTAAGATGGTAAAGTCACTTCTGACCAGGGGAACAATTTGTGCTTGCATTTTATTGGATTACATTATCTTGTATTGTGTTGTAGTGTACTGTGTTGTACTGTGTTGTATTGTGTTGTATTCTAATTGAATTGTATAGCGCTATTTACCCCTATGTGAGCTGCAGTGATGGTTACCCTTCATAGATAGCACACTACACTGAGAGGGTTGTGTGATTAGAAAGGTGTCTCTGATATGAGCCAGTGTGGGGAACGTTTACTTGCCATACATGATAAGCACTGAGATGCAGTTAGCATGTTTTGAGACGCATCGCTTGGTGGTGTGATAGATGAGGACGTGTAGGAGACAGATGTGCATTCTTCTATTTTGTTGTATGCTGGCACTTTGATCAGCCTTGCAGGTCTTTTTATTGTATCTGTAATTTTTATTTCATATTCTCAAACCAATTTCCTATGTTGTCTATAGCTGGAAGTCATCCACTCTTAAATCTTATGGATCTGGGGGCGGTAAAAGGTGTCAAAAAGAATTGAAGCGAGTCAGATATCTGTCCGGATTGTCAGTGTTACAGTCCTCCTAAATATGATTGCTATTATGATACATCCAGTATGAGATTTGCTAAGATGCACGCATTCGATTCACTTTTTTCTATTATTGACAATATAAGATGGTGCACAGAGCATGCAACTATTCTGGACCTATAGTGTGAACTATGTTAAAGCCCTTGGGTGACCAGCAAAGTGTAGCAGACCTATTTGGTCTTAACAAACTTTCCCAATTACTATTGATTGGTTATATTAGTGGCGTGGTACTGATGTATTTGCGTTTCCAAGTTACCAGCAAAATTCAGCAGGTCCATTTATATATTATATGCCATCCCATTATTGCCTGTTAATGTAGAGAGATCAATTAGTGAATTTCTATACGATATCATACGGTGCCACAGTTAATATCACAATTGAGAATGGCTAAAACCATGGCCACCCTTCTTGAAGTCAGAGGTAAGAGGTAGGGCAGATATTATTTATGATGGTGGTGATCTGTGGCGCGCAACTAATAGATTAAATCTATTGCAGAGAATTAAACTCAGGCATTTAGTATTGTCCACAATAGCTGCAATGCAATCTGTGAGGGCACATGAAGCGAACCGCGATTGAACAGAAAGAATGAATTGGTCCAATGGGATTAACATAGACTATTTGTGAGGCGTTGAGTTGTAAGTTGTAAAGTTTTCGGACTTTCTCCATTGTGTTGGCTCACCAATTATGTTTTTCTTGTGCCCAAGACTATGTCCAAAAAACAGACAGATGCCCCAGGGTAAGTTTCTTCAGGCTTTTGAAATGCGCGGCCTTGGGCCATCTTGTGCGTCATGTTTAGCATCTGCCCCTCCTTCGCATCTTGACTCAAACTTCTTGCTATCTCTCAAACTTCCCACCTAGCACTCATTTACAGTGATTACATTTATTAAGAGTTTGGGAGATTTTCTTTGCGGTTAAGATTTATGTAACTTTTTTACCATCAATTGAATATTGGAGAACTCATTAAAGATAATGTATTATATTTTGTAAATAAACCCTTATAAGAGCCTGGATTTAAAAGTACAGTATATAAAACTGATAGTATTGCTGAATTTATTGATACTCATTTTACTGTCTCATAGGGACGAAATGTGTCTTGTTGGGCGTCAGACTGATGTCAGCAGCGAGCTGGAACTCCCCTAGCCATACTGCATACCTAACGGGATAATTGTTTTGTTTCTTTGTTGTTTCTTTACAGTTGCCAGATGTACTTACCAGTTCCATCAGATCTGCTCTGCTGTTTGGCCGGCTACCAAATGGCGTTCACCAGTTTTTTATGGAAAAACCTTGTTGCTTCCTTCAGTAGGACCTTTCGGCTGCATTTAGTGGGAAGCATAAACCAGTGATTGCATTGAATAAGGGAGAGAACATTTGCTTTAGAGCATGCTAGGTGCATCAATGTTTATGAAGTCACAGAGAGAGAGTTCACGAGCGAATCATAGAGAAAGACATTTTCCATGTTCATAACAGTGGGTTCTCCAATGTTCACATGTGTGGCAATGACTCCAGATGAATATATAAGCTTCTGCACATTAGTGTTTGTTTGTGCTTGCGTGAAAATGCAAATCAATGTGTGAGATGTGCGCATCACTGAATTTCTGTGCAGACATCCCGCTCTGTCTATATCTGTATCTGCCAAACATTTCCCCCAAAATCTGGGTGAAGTCAGGCGTATAACAGGTTGATTGATTAGGGTCAATTGGTAATGAACACCTTATTGAAGGCTGGTTTAGTTTTGAAAAGCGAGCGACCCAAAGTCTTTGGAGGCATGTTGTTTGACAGGTGGGTAATCAATCAGTTAATCAATCAGTAATTTGTAAAGCGCACTACAAACCCGCGAGGGTCAAAAGGCACTGGGGGGGGGGGGGGCTGCTACTGATCGAACAGCCAGGTCTTGAACATCCTCCTGAAGGTCAGCAGGTCTTGGGTCTGTCGTTGGCTCAGTGGGAGGGTGTTCCATGTCTTGGTGGCAAGGTGGGAGAAGAATCTCCCGCCGGTGGTTGTCCTTCGGCGTGGGACGGTGGCAAGTGCGAGGTCGTCGGAGCGTAGCTGGTGGTTGGGGATGTAGAAGGAGAGCGGTCTGTTGAGGTAGACTGGGCCGGTCTTGTGGAGTGCCTTGTGTGCGTGGATGAGGAGTTTGAAGGATATTCTCTTGCTGACGGGGAGCCAGTGCCGGTCCCTCAGGTGGGGGGTGATGTGGCCGTGGCGTGGTACATCGATGGTCAGTCGTGCCAAGGCGTTTTGGATGCGTTGTAGTCGTTTGATGAGCTTGGACGGGGATCCCGCGTAGAGAGCGTTTCCGCAGTCGAGTGGATTGTGCTCATGGTCTTGATGGTGTCATTGATGCTCACGCTGGCCCAGGCTTGCAGGGGGTCGTGGTCGATGGTGTGCAGAGAGTCTGTTGTGCTGCTGTCTGTTGGGTCTGTCTGGGTGTTAAAGCTGTCGTGGATGTCTGCTATCTTGCGGTGGAAGAAGGTGGCGAGGGAGTCGCCCTTTGCTTGCGACGGCGGGATGTCGTTGGTGTTGGAGCTGGGGTTGGAGAGTTCCTTCACGATGTTGAAGATCTCCTTGCTATTGTGTGCGTTGTTGTCGAGGCGGTCTTTGAACGAGGTTCTCTTGGCAGGCCTGATGAGGTGATGGTGGTTGCGGATGGCGTCCTCGTGTGCTGAGCGGAGTTTGTTCGCTGTGCCATTTCTTCTCTAGTTTCCGGCAGGCTTGCTTGGAGGCTAGGAGTTCTGGGGTGAACCAGCTGGCCCTCTTGATGATGTCTCTGTGGGGGGGTTCTTCAGCGGGGCGAGGGTGTTGGCGCAATCCTCGATCCAGTGTCTGAGGCTGTGGGCAGCGTTGTCGCTTTTGGAGGGTTCGGTGGGTGAGCTGAGAGCGAGGTTTGCATGGAGTTGGTCTTCAGTGATTTTGCTAAAGCAGCGGTGGGGGGTCTGTTGGGTGTGGTGGTGTGTGGTGGGTTTCTGGAAGTGGACGCAGAGGTCGTCAGTCCAGAGGAGTTCGGTGGTGTGGCTGACAGAGACGTGCAGGCTTGAGGAGAAGACGGGGTCGATTGTGTGTGGCTGGCAGAGTGGGTGGGCATTGTGATGAGTTGCTTTAGTCCGAGGTTGGCGAGTTATTGATCATGGTTGTGGAGTTGTTGTCGTTGTTATTCTCAAGGGGAAAGTTCAGGTCTCCGAGGAGGAGGTAGTCGGTGGAGGTCAGGGCGTGCGTGCTGATGAAGTCAGAGATGGAGTCGCTGAACTGGGGGCAGGGTCGGGGGGGTCGGTAGATGAGGGTGCCTCTGAGGGTGGCGTTGGGTCTGTGTGGATCTGGAAGTGGATGTGTTTGCCGGTGCTGAGTGCATCGTCGGTGCTAGTCGAGACCCTGATGCTGTTCTTGTGGACGATGGCGATTCCTCCTCCGACTCCGTTGGTGCCGTCTCTGTGGGTGATCTTATAGCCATCTGGGATGGCTATGGCGATGTCGGTTGCGGAGGAGTTGTTCAACCAGGTCTCTGTCAGGAAGGCAACATCCGGGGATGTTGTGTTAAGCAAGTCCCAGAGTTCGACGGCGGGAGCGGGAGCGGCACCAGCGGCGCGCCCGCTGCACGCGTCCGCTGTGCGTCCGCGCAGCGGACGGCATATATGGGGAGGTGGGAGGGAGGAGTAGCTGGGAGGCGGGAGGTGGGGGCAGCGAATGGGCAGTCAGAGGGGGCGGGGACGTAGGGGACGCAGTGGCGGGGGAGGAGAGGGATGACGAAGGGAACAAAGGGAAGGGCACCAGATCGAGGGTAAAATGGGTGTTACAGAAGGCAAAGGGGCACAAAAAAGCAAGGGGGAAACGAGTTGCACAGAAGGCAAAAGGGCACAAAGATCGAGGGGAAAACGGGTGTCACAGAAGGCAAAGGGCACAAAGATCGAGGGGAAAATGGGTGTCACAGAAAGCAAAGGGCACAAAGATCCAGGGGAAAAACGGGTGTAACAGAAGGCAAAAGGCACAGAACCACAGGGGGAACGAGTGGCACAGAAGGCAAAAAGGGCACAGAAATACAGGGGAAAAGAGTGGCACAGAAGGGAAAAAGGGGCCCACACAAAAACGAGGGGGACACAAGTGGAACAAGAGGGCACAGGTATACAGGGGCAGCTTAGAGACAGACGGCAAAACGGGCAGAGAGGTAAGGGGACAGCGAGGTGAACAGAGGGAAAACTGGGCAGAGAGACATGGGGACAGCGGGGGGAACAGGGGGAAAAACGGCACAGATCCAGTACAGGCAGCCGGGGAAGACAGAGAACAGCAGTCACAGGCACAACACCAAAAATAACGGCAATACAGGCAATGCAGTGAAAACGATACACTACAATACAGTAACTAGCAGAAAAAGCGGAGATGAACAAACCTACGCCCTACCACTGGCCACCAGGGATGAGGCGTAGGTGGTAGCCTGCGGGTGGATGAGGGCCTCGAACTTCCTCAGCAACGGCGGCTGGGGCAGGGAGACACAGGCTACCTACCTGGTGGGGTCAAGGGTAGCTCTCCTCACCGTGCAGCGGCCAGCATATATGGGGAGGTGGGAGGTCGGAGTAGCTGGGAGGCGGGAGGCGGGGGCAGTGAATGGGCAGTCAGGGGGGTGGGGCGAGAGGGTCGCAGCGGCGGAGGAGGAGAGGGATGAGGAAAGGAACAGAGGGAAGGGCACAAGATCGAGGGGAAAACGGGTGTCACAGAAGGAAAAGGGGCACAAAAAAACAAGGGGGAAACGAGTGGCACAGAAGGCAAAAAGGGCACAAAGATCGAGCAAAATTGTAGGTTACACGCTCAGGAGAAACAGTACCAGGCACAGTTAATATAGTACAATACAGTAAAACAGAAGGAGAAAAACGGGCTGAGGGTGGGCTCCAACCCTACCACGGAGGGCTGCTGGCTACAAGGCAACGCTGAACGCCGAGAGCTGCCGGGGAGAGTAACATCCGGGGTAAAATAAAAAGCAGGTGAGTTGTCAAATATGTCCATTGTATAAACATTGCAATGTTTTTGTATTAATGAGCTAAAGGAGCATGAGTGTGTATTGCTACTCGTTGCTGAGTTTGTGGGTCAGTCATTTTATCTGTGACCTAAGAGTGCTGTGTTGGCAGCTTCCACTCAGTTTACAATATTTGTGTGTGTGTCACTGCTGCAGCTGTAACCTGTGCATTGAACAGCACAGGGTAAGCCAAAAGGTAAAGTAAAGTAAAGTCCACATTTGTAAAGCGCACAATCACCCGTAAGGGTCTCTAAGCGCTGGGGGCCGTCGGGAAGATTAAGCGAGCTATTGCCCAGAGTCACATGCTGCTGGGCTAACCTGCCGCCGGAGCCGGGGATCGAACCGTGGTCCCCAGATTCCAGCGTCAGTCACTAAATGATCAATTTTCAATTATAAGAAAGGTGGGTCAGTTCATCTCTTTATGGGCTGCTGATACTAAGTCAATAGGGGCCTTTACCTGACTTTAAGATGGCTGCCACTCAGGACAAGGTTACATACAAGGGCATACATAAAATGGTAGAAGCATACGTGGCAATATACCCGGTACAGGCAGGAGACTCACGATTTTATTTTAGCCAGCAATTGCTTTATGTTGGCTGTCTCAGTCTGAAATTGCCTGTGCTTCAATAGAAGTGAATGGGGGAAATTGAGTCTCCTGATTGTTATTTTTTAAACCTCCCACTTTCCTCTTCTTAAATGGTGGCATGTATGCGTAGAAGTGGGATGGCTGGTAAAAAAAACAGGTCAATGAAAGAAGCACACATCATGCTTCGTTTTTATGTTCCAGAGCCTTGGTTTATTCCCCTTTAACTTTCTCAATCTGCATTATTGTTGCATATCTCGTGAAAAGTACATGGTGTTGTGCAGCAGCAAAGTGGGTGGGTGGCATGGTTTGCTTAGCTTTGACAGCAAACCCCATCATAATTCACAAAAGGTTTATTGGCCTTTCATGCGGTGGCAAAGGAAGGGTAAAATGTGGGCCTACTGCAATAAGGAAAAAGCCCCAATCACCACTTGTTAGGTAGTAAAGTAACATAGGAGTCAAGGTTAAGTGGTGCCACCGCACCTGCTGCGCCAACCTTAGCTATGCCCCTGCTCACATGAATTTCAAGGTCGAGCAAAACCCATGGTCCCGTTGCAGAGCGTCAAGTATCTGGCTGTGTCAGATCAGACGCTTGGAAAAGATGTTCCGAAAATGGAAGTTAATGAGAAGTGGTGACAAACGAGCCCTGCGGGGACAGCCGGGGCGGCCATGCAGGGAAAATGAGGATTTACTGCGAGAAGTGGTGCGCGAGAGGCTGGCGCTCGACTGAGCTGAATCAACTTGTCAGGCACCTGGGTGAACATGGAGATTCTCGACATGGCCGCCTATTACGTCATCAGACAGGCTAGATGTCGCTGCCGAGTGACGTCATCATAGCGGTGTCGGGTCGACTGGGGTGGGGGGTAAGTAGGAAGAAGGCCTCCCAGTCCACTGAACCGCATTACACATGATCTTATAGGTTGGTTTCACCTGGAATGTTGCTCTGCTTATAAAGCTGCTGCGTTATGTGCAAAGCCATCCACCCACTTATCCCGTCTCCAATCACTCAAGTCTCTTATGGGGGCAATCCTTAGAAGCTAGGGGGCATATCAGCAAGGCCCGCGATAATTTTCGCTCAGCGTGGTTAGCGCAAGGATAATTACCGACGGCTAACGCTGAATTTTATCGCAGAGATAGCGTGCTATCAGCAACGCTTATCTCAACAGCGATAAAATTCCAGGGGCAAGCTGCCAAATGTGCCATTATCACTGGAAATCCAGCGATAATGGCATAACGTTTGGTGATAGCTTGTTGATAGGGCAGGGCAGACTTAGCCATGATATCCACCTTCCATTGGATATCACGGCTAAGTCAGATGAAAAGCAGGCATAAGAAAAGTAGCGATAAGCGCGGTTAGCGCTACTTTTCTTATCGCTCTGCAGGTTAGCATGAGGCTAGATAATGAGAGAAATGTCGGTTAGCGACATTTCTCATGTTATTTGGGGGAGGTACGTTCACTTTGCATCTCATTAGAGATGCAAAGCTGGGCGTTAAGGGAAAGGGCGCTGAGGCAAGGATAGCGTGACCTTGGTAATAGTGCGATACAATTATCGCCGCTTTCAGGCCGAAAACGGCCGATAAAGCGGCGATAATTGTCTTGATGATATGCCCCTAAGTCCTGTTCAAACTGGACACGCTCAGGTTAAAAACACCATCAAAAATCCTTTTTCTTGGATTTTGGGCAAAGATATTGAACGCTCTTCTGCTATATATCTGCTTTTCCTTACTAAAAGTTTCCCTGTTTCACAAGATTTCACTGAATCATAGGGAACCCCACGTGCTGGCTCTTTTTTGCTATAGCGCCGACTCCTGGTGATTCGCGATTTAGAGGAAATGTGCTCAAAGAAGGTGTGCAGCCCTTTTCTGGCTCCTAGTTGTGATAACAATCATCCCCTACCAAGACCTTAGTTATTTCACGTTGGTTGAACTCAGTGCTTTATTTGTAATACAGAGTGCTGGTGTCTGTTAAAGAGACAAGCTGTCTATTCTTCACCATCTGGACACAGCTGGTGATCTGGAGATCCCTACGTGCTGCAGCAACGAATTATTCCACTCCTAGTAGCTGTTTTTCAAATACAGGTCCATGGAGATCCCTTTGCCCTGGAACCATCATAAAAAGTTGACCATGACTGCCATGTTCTGAGTCACTGGCCTCTTTTCTCTCGTCAGTGCTTCCACCTTGACAATTAACAGCCAGCACAAGCTCTATCACACCAGGAGACCTACAATGTGTTCACTGTAACACTCTTCCCAAAAGCCCAAACAAACTTTGTCTAATGAACTTAACTGAAACTTTGGAACAAATTCAGCATCAGACGCTTGTCTAGCACCCAGACCTTCCTTTGGCTTCAATTATAGTTAGGTGGAAAAATAAACTCTCTTGCTTTCCACTATTGTATTATTCTGGTGGTGTAATAAAAGATGTTCATTTTCAAAATACTAACTCTGGCTTGGCTTTGAACTTTAGCAAGTGTGGCCGATTCTCTATGACATTGTATCCGAGACCATCACTCCAGCCACCTCCTATGAGTAACCCTTGACTGCTCAACCACAAATACCACTGAAGAGTTAGGGAAAGAGAGAGCTGGATACATTTTACAATTGACAGAAAGAAGGACTCTGTGACTGTGAGGGGAAGCAACATCAAACATATATACTGCCCAGGTTCCCCAGCCTGCCCCTGGATCCAAGGAAAAGGCAGGATAGTAGTTACGGCGCTTCTTCAGAATTCCCATCAAAATAGCACACAACGCCATTAAATGCTCAATATTATTCACAAAAACATTCAATCATTAGTCAAAAAGATTTCAGCAGTAGGTTACATAAATCTTTCATAAACCAGCTTTGCGTGAATGCGGTAGTAATATATTCAGCCACTGCGGGATAGCTGTGGAAATATTATGACAGCAATGCATCGTTTGCATGCTTTAGATAGCCTCAAAAGATAGAAAATTGGATTAAAATGAGTCTATTCAGGGAATATTCATATATAATTAGTACAAATAGAACGGACTGCCTACTTTCAGACATTTTGGGTCTGATTCACAATATCCTGTAAGAGTATGTAAAAGAGTATTCCTGTAGGGATACTTTCTGTACTCGAAATATTTTGTGAATTGGCCCCAGAGTCTTCAGTGCTGAGGGCACAAATAATGTTTCACTAGGTGTGGTTGAAATGTATAGGGGGCCAATGTTTTCTGGGCCCACAATCACTTTGCCTGCGTCACAATGTATAGTATAGCAATATATAATATCTGAGACTTGGAATACCACCAAACCTGAACAAGCATTGAGTTTTACTGTATGGTATTTATCCATGTCCAGGTGTTATCGCCTAAAAGGGATCATCAAGACCCATAGTATATTTCTTGCTGCTACATTAAGTGCATTTCCAATAAGTCTACTTTTTAGGTCTCCTGGCGTTTAACA
The DNA here is from genome assembly GCF_964261635.1 of Lissotriton helveticus. NCBI lineage: Eukaryota > Metazoa > Chordata > Amphibia > Caudata > Salamandridae > Lissotriton > Lissotriton helveticus. The sequence continues at coordinate 1,691,789,640 of NC_136068.1, read as the reverse complement.
GCGCGTCAGCGCTGTGTCCGCCAGGAGATCTTTTGTCACTGACTGTGCTCCCCAGGAGACAGTACTGGCCGCGCGCATTTTGTCTCCGAGGAGGCGATTAGAGCTGGCCACGCGCACGCGAACGAGCGCTGTGGCCAGCTGCTGTCTCCTGGGAAGCTCCCACACGCATGCGCATTCACACAGACACAGACACACACACGAGCACCCATGCACGCACGCACGCACATACATACATACATACATACAGAGACACACACTCTCCCATGCATACACACACACACGAGTGCGCCGAGGCCCCCCCCGCCCCCCCAGCCTTCACACTCTCCCATGCATACACACACACACGAGTGCGCCGAGGCCCCCCCGCCCCCCCAGCCTTTTGAAACTTACCTGGGCAATGTCGGGGACTCTTCTCTCAGCACGCGGCGCCCAACCTCCTGCTAGCGCGGCCCCGGGTCTCCACACCGCTCACAGGAGCCCCGGGCCGCGAGACGCATCGACTCCGCCTGCCTCCTCTTCCGGTCTGGACGTGGCCCCGCCCCCGTCACAGGCGACCGTGCCTGACTTCCGGGGCGGCCTCCGTGTATTCCGTCCGTGGATTCTTTCCGTCTTCTGTTAGCTATATATTATCAGCTATATTATTTACTTATATTGTAAAGCACTGGCTTGTGATCCGAGTCACTCCATAGTACTGTAACATCTAATGATGCAGAGCATGAGTAGCCCAAGCCATTTCTTGGGAGTTGTGGGATCTTCTCGTTATTTAGGATCAATCGCAGGGGGAAATAAGGGAAGGGTGAAGTCCAGACATTTCGAGCATGGTTAGAAAAGCTTCCTTGAAGAAGTGGGCATTCATCTTTTTCTTTAACACTGCCAGACCCGGAAGGCTTGTGAGGTGTGGTCTCCGTGAGTGCCAAAGTTGTGCTCCCAGCACACAAATCAGGCACCCCTTTTAGTCCTCAAAATACTAAGAATGTCTCTGATTACTAAAGGTGTCAGCCACTTACATGATGTGACACCAATACCATACTTTGAGCCGAGAAGTGAAGCATTTATATTTGCAGTGTGATCACAATGGGTAATAATTCCAGAAATGTAATTTTCCTGGCTAACTGTATAGCAAGCCACTCCTCAGGCCGTCACTGCATATTGCGCTCATTGCCACAAGTGGCCCCAAACATACGCTCACATGAGCATTAGTGTACACAGATGACAGCACAGGCCAAATTACTGTACCATGGGAATCACCCAACAAAATTTTGTAAATTGTCCCCAACTGGAGCAGGTAGTTGTGTCCAGAGGTGTTTAGCTTTCCAACCTACATTTGACTGTAAAATGAATCTACATAAGGAGATTACCTAAGGGATACTTTGCGAGTGAAAGTTGAGCTGACCCATCAAAATCAATATCTTGTTCATAGTCACCTGCTTATCATAGATACAACTAGCTATTGAGTTTCTAAAATCTGCCAACCTACCACCAAGAAAATAGCAAATAGCTTTCTAGTCAATCAATACCAAAACAATCCCTAGTGCTCTCTAGGCCAGAAGTCCTTCCATTTATGAAGTGAGTTCATATGTCTTTCTAAATGAGAATATTAGCATTTCAACAGGTAACCAAATTGATATGCTCAAGACAGATCCAAAAACAAGAAATCCTTTTGTTAATCAATGACGTTAGAAGTAGTGAGTAGTGAGTGCAGAGTAGTGAGTAGTGAGTGCAGAGTAGTGAGTAGTGAGTGCAGAGTAGTGAGTAGTGAGTGCAGAGTAGTGAGCAGTGAGTGCAGAGTAGTGAGTGCAGAGTAGTGAGTGCAGAGTAGTGAGCTGCCTCAAGTGAAGTACTCTGGTACCCAAGGATGACTAGCAAACAATATTATTCACAACGTTGCTTACTATTCAGCAACATTTGACAGTTTGCAAATCATCTTTATACAACAATTCAGAGTTTGATAACAAGTTAATGTAACACATTGTAATATACAATGCCAATAGCTCAAACTTTAAAGCTGGGAGACCTATTGCATTGTAAATGCTTGTTTCTAAAGGAACTTTGATGGAAAAAGACAGTTTTAATAAGGACATTTTTCACAGTCCCATCGTATCACGGTCCTAACACAATTTATTTTCTGGTCCACATTCTGATTTGACTTAACTAAGTACTTAACCTGATCATCATCAAACCTGATTTCTTGTAGTATTTTCTATTTTATTATTAGAATTATATTTTCACTAAAACATTTGCAATTCATTTTTTCAAGTGAGAAATGGATTTCTCTAATTCTGTTGCTCAGGTAATGATGCTGAAAACTATCCCAGTAAACTAGTTGCTAGTACAACTGATCTGCTAAACATTAGCTTCTTCTCAAATTGCCTTTCGCTAAGAAAGTATGAAATCCTGTTTGCGTGTTGCGTCATATACTCTTATAGACTGCCGAAATTCAGCTGACATTCATGTAGAAGATTCAAATCAAGCCAGCATTATCTAGTTGAACCAATTTCCATATTCATCGGACACAGTCATTTGCCAGGTCATTAAAATGTGATGCCTCAGTAGTTCCAATGCTTTACTGATTGGTGGTCCATAGAGCTCAGAATCAGCTTATTCAGTGCTTTTACGTCAAATCCGTGAACAACCTTGTTCTGAACCTGGACTTGGGTAGGAGTTGATCCAGTGAGAGATACAAAGGAGGCAGGGCAATAACAGATGATTTTCAGCTGTTCCCTTCATGTTCTCGAGCCTCCTCTGTGTATCTACATCCCCAAAAGATAGTAGAGGATTGTCTGTAAGTTGTCCAAGCGGGACCCAACCACGTCTCTCTCAGAAAAATCAGAGCAATGGGCAAGGTCCAAGCATGCTACCTACCTGCAGGTATCTGCTAAATGTCTCCACATCTTCACACATGCCCTCAAGGCAAGTATTGTATTGTAATAGCATTTATTTATTGCTTAGTACTCCTGATGAGGCGTCAAAATGCTTTTATGGCTAGATACATGCTACTCCGGAACCCATAAAGGGTTACTGGTGAATTAGTATAGTACAATATGAAAGTAATGTGAGTGGTGGATATGTTAATCAGTTATTTAGATTGAGAATGATAGTGGAGAGATAGAAGAGGAAAAAGGGTTGCATTTATATAGCGCTTGCTACCACTGATGAGGTGCTTTTCGGCAAATAGCACGCTACTCCAGAACCCTTAAAGGATTAGTGGTGAATTAGTATAGTGAAAATATGAAAGTAATTTGAGTGGTGCATATGTTAGTCGTTTACTTGGATTGTGAATGATTGTGGAGGGATAGAAGAGGG